>NC_140028.1:96021320-97423404 GCF_963513975.1 Fringilla coelebs | reverse complement strand
AAAGGATATGGAGTCTGTGTGACTGAAAGGCAGGCAGGGAACCTTGGTAGTACTGTACACCTATTGTTTCCATGGATAGTACACCTACTGTATACTGGGATCCAAACTTATTCTGCAGCTGGATCCAAGCTTCTAACCCCCAAAAGCTAACTGGAAATGTGAGAGAAAAAAGTGGGAGAGAAAGATTTCTTTGTTTATAAAATGTGAATTATTAGGCAATGGCAACACAGACAAACATTTTTCAGTGTCTGGCCGTCTGCAACAGTCTACTAGCTGCAGAGAACTTTTTATTTTATTTATACAGAGTGTTTGCACCTAATTAAATGAAAAAGTAGAAATGCGCAGAACTACCTGAAAGTAATTCAGGGAGCTGACAAAAAAGGAGAAAATTTTTTAAAAAAGGAAAAGACATATTTCCCCCACTTTGTGGGTGGTGGGTTGAACACAGGGATCTGTGTCATGGAGCTGCTGACCCTAAGAAAGAGTGTGATTCTTAAACTTACATCATGCTGTGTGGGGTCAGGTGTTGTTATGTGACAGGCCATGACCCTCATATAAATCATTGCCATGTAAACTGTTAAAATCACACTTCATTTCTTGGAGACTGAGCAGTCTCAATAAAAGAAGGAAGATATCTGGTCATAAAATAGCAGCTGCAATATATGTGATATACAAAATTATTTCAATTCTTTTTTCAGACAAGCAGAGGCAAACCAAACTTTTGGCTGCTCTTGGCCGATGTTATTTGGCTGGGAGAGTGTGGTAACTTTTACTTTCTTCTTTTTTTAAGGCCTTGCCTCAGTTTAAAGGGTGAAAGTTATGTAGCAGTGTAGAAAATGATGTAGTTTTACCCAAATGGTTTATCTTTGTTCTCTGTGGGCATCTGTAAAACTCTAGGTGGATAAGAATCTAACACCTTGCCTAGATTTCTATGTTGAGCCTGCAGATAAAACACTCCCATTTCACTATTTCATCCAGTTTCCCACACTCTCCAACCTTCACCAGCCATGACCTGCAGCTAGATGAGAGAGAGCAATTAAGTTCAAGGCTGCCTTCATCTACCCAGCCTGTAGCTGCTGAATGCCCCACACTGTGGATATATGGCATGGCATGAGCAAGTATGGAATGTGCCTCATCTTCTCACAGCCCCAGAGCAGCAACCTGATAAAAGACAGTCCCTTCCTGAGCTCTCACTGATGCTGTGGGTCTCCTCCAAAGCAGGCTGCCTACACCAGCACCTGTACCTGCATCAGCAGGTGCTGTGCTGCATCCCCTGCACACACAGGGCCAGCAGGGACCCACACACGAGAGCTGACCTTCAGTATTTATCACAAAACCTCACACCATCTCCGTCCACTCCCACTTTAAGTGCCTCCAACCACCTGTGAGCTGCACTGCATGGAGACCCAGGAATACTACAGGGCCAGTGGCAGGAGGACTTTGGCCCCAGCAAAGCTGTCACCTCCCTGGCACACGGCTCATAGCATGGAATTTCCTTCCCATTGCAGAATTGTGCTCCAGCACCTCTGCTTTGGTTTTCAAAGGGACACCTCCAGTCCTTCCGCTTGCAAACAGATCCCTGCAAATATGGAAGAAGGAGGAGTCCCTCAGAGCTGCAAATGCTCCCAACCAGCTGTGGGGAATACACAAGGCCATGGTTATAGTGTTTGTCATGCTTCCAGCATAGCAATTAATTTGTCATTTATTTTACCAGTCACCTGGTAAAATTTGTCATTGTTTTACCAGTCATCTTTTGACTTTTGTGTCTCAGCTTCCTTCTCCAGCTATTTCCTACGAGTTCCTTTAACTGCATTCTGAGGAATGTTCCCTGAACCTTAAGGCACCCTAATTTCTCCTCAGGTGTTAGCTCTGCCCTCTAGTGCTGTGCCTGCCACAGGGTGGTGTGTCACAGAGCCATGGCTGCTGTTCAAACGCTGACTGGTCAAACGCTAAACTGCCAAAAACTTACAAGCTGACTAAACTGACTAGACATGTTTGCGCCTCCTGGGAGTGGGTCACCAGTCTATTTCTAATCATTTAAACAGCAAACCTCTTAAACACAGCCTGCCTAAACCCCAGCATTTTACAGCACCAACTGGTTCAACTAAAATCTATTTATTGCACGTTTAAGTGGCTCAACCTGTGGCTCTGATCCACCCCACAGGTTCTTGGCTGCTGGGCGTGTGACCAAGTGTTGCGTTGAGCAAAGGCAACTGAGAAAGTTCTTCACCTCAGTGCCTGGAATTAAAGGTCCCACTGAAAGGAACAGCTGAGCCAAAGGGAGTACAGGGCTCTGCTGAAGCAGAAGGTTTTTATGGCAGACTGTCACAGTAACCAGCCATGGTACAATCAGGAAATATAAGTGAGTTTTGGTCTGGATGCTTTGCAGTTTGCAAACCTTATGCAAGAACTTGTGACAGCGCTTTGCACTAAGCCAGCAGTATTTTTAAGTAGAGTTTTATGCAGACTCTGAAGTGCTGTGTTTTCCTAATTCCACTTGGGGAAAACGACATTGCTCAAACGTGCTGTAGCAGTTAGGATAAAGTTGTCATGTTTCCTAACTCTGCAGAACTGAGTACAGGGAGTTGAAAGCAAGGCTGTTGATATCAATATTTGAAATGCCTTCCCTCCTTGCACAAGCCAAGCATGTCATTACTAAGGTCAATATAATTTTTGGTAAGACAATAAAGAATAGGAAAATGGGAAATGCTGAAGAAGCTTTGAGTCTTTCTTGTCATAGCTGCTCATTTGTACTTGGGAAGAAAATAACCTTCCACAGTCCCCATCTTCCCTTTTTCCACACAGCATGCTTTCAGGTCAGACTTTTTTCACACCTCCCCATGATCTTTCCAATATATACAGGTACTTGAGAAGCACGGAACTGAGCATTTGGGAGCAAAAGGCTTATGAGTGATATGTAAAGATCATTGGAAAAACTGGTATAACAGAGAGTAGATTAGAAAAGCTCATGCAGATGAAGAAGTTTCCAAGCTACAGTGGGAGTTTGGAGAATTGAAGCATGGAGAAGAGGATAGAAGGAAAAGTATCAAGCTCTTTTGCTCATAGGCTAGGGAAGCCTAATTTCTGTTTTCTCAATTCCCCCACCTCCATCTTTTCAGAAAATTTGTTTATCAGGTTCCTCTCAATCTCTTCTTCTGCATCTTTTTTGCATCTTTCCTACAACTTTTCAGCTTGTGAGTCTCATGGTGACACTCAGCTCTTCTGGTGGGATGTGTGGGCATGGGGGTTTGTCAAATACCCAAGCAACTTATATCAGCAGACTACCTGCCATCAGTTTTACAATAGTTAAGGTTCACTTTGGGAGCATCACCTTGCCTCTTCTCCCTTTCAAAGCACCCTTCAGTTTGTGCCAGGAAAATGGACACGCAACATTCAAACCACGTTCACGCTACCTGCCAAATACCACCCAAAACACCTGAAGCTGACTACACTTCCATCCTTGCAGTAAGTCCAGTCATCAGGAGCTGACTAACAATTGAACAACTGTTAAGGCAAACCCTACAACCTCCTAATGGTGGTGGGGGTTGGGCAATAACCGAAATTGTGTACCAAAATATGGTCTTAAAAGTCTATGAGTTACTGTCCACCCCTGGAACTGGTCAGCTCTTGCAAATGGGTTTGAGTTGAATAATGTAAGGAACTGTAATTGGTGTGCCCACAAATGCCTGGCTACTAACATTGCAACCATTGATTTTTATTACCCACTACAAAAATAGTAGTGGATTATTATTAGCTAAAAAAATCCCATGAAAATATAAATATGTTGTAACATTAAATTTAAATGGACACCAAAACATGCTCTTTTAGCAGTGGAAGTAGCCAAGACATTTTTGGTATTAAAATATTTATTTAGGAAAAATAAGACCTATTATCCTTCATCTGGTTAAAAAAAAAACAAAACAAGAAAAAAAATCAACACTGTGTGTCCTCAAAGAACTGATCATTTAAACTCCATACATAGAAGGAAATTTGTAATAACTCTGTATTCCTGGGCCTATTCAAGGCTTGAATATTCCTATTGAGAAGATGAGCAATTTTTTTTTAACATATTAATCATATATTTCATTGGCAAACAAAACTGAGCTCTGCCCTGAAGTTTGGAACATCTGCAATTTGTAATTGTACAAAGAGGCTGGGAGAAGGGAATCAAAACAGAAGCTTTTTGTGTGTACGTGCATGCACGCATGCACACCCACACGTGCGGGTGGGTGTGCTCCTGTGGGTGTAGGAGAAGGAGGGAGGGAGGGAGGGAGGGAGGGAGGGAGGGAGGGAGAGAGAGAAAAAAGGAGAAATATTTTCCTCGGTTCTTTATTTTTGCAGCTCAGGACCTGGCAATAGGTGATTTCCAGGCGTGGATCTAATGGTGCAGACTTCATCATGTGCTGATAATGCCTAAATTACATATGTGGCTAAGCCTACCCACTAGGAGAACTTCTGTATTTTTCCTGTGTGCCTCATGAGCATGTGATATGTTTCGTTAAATGTATGAAAAAGATGCTCTAAAGGATCAAATTAAGTTAGATTTAAAGTTCAATATTCGCAAAAAGAAAAAAAGTCAATGGGATAGGAAGGTTAAATAGCAAGCTCTTTAATAAATAAACCATTTTTTTTAAAAACCCATTTTGATAAATAAATTATTATTTAATTATACTATAAATATGATCTAATTTCAGTAGGTGAGCCATTGCTGACCAAGTTACTTTACTAAAAGTCAATTTTAAATCAGCAACAAATTATTGACCAACACATAATGCCTGAAAGAAGACCTGTCTCGATGTTGTTTGGTGTTTAGTCATAGCATATTTATCAATCCATCTTTTCTTTTTATTTGCCTCATCTTTTTTTGTCTCTTTCAGACTATTTGTTGCCTTTGCAGAGCACAACCAGTACTTACTACTAAGCCAAGCAGTCTTAAGGGAGGAGAGATGAGAGAGAGCTTTGCATGTGAATGTCAAATGCAAATATTCTGTGCCTTTGTGTGCAATAGAGAGAAGTTAATGAAAAATTCAAGTTTTTTCTGTGTTTCATTAAAAGGTCAGAATTATATCACAATACCCATCTGGTCAGAGTTATACCACAATAGCCATCTTAGCTTCTTTTCCAAGTCACAGAATCAGTGCTTCTCTAGTTATGTATTCGTCACTCAGTGAGAAAACTTCTTTCTTGGTAGATTGTATACAAGAAGTCTTATTCTAATTTTGCCTTTGCATTTGAAATCTGGGGGGGGGAGGGGGGGAAGTCCTGACATTTACCAAGATTAAATATGGCTCACCAACTACAGCAAAGCTAAATCCAACCTCCCTAACTAGATACCACTCTTCATTCCATAGGGATACAGGATACATGGAGTGGCTAAGCAGGTACTAAACATGACACACCTATTTCACAAGCTCTAAGAGTAGATGGTTGCAAAGAGAACATGTTATGGCTCATGTTACGGAAATCTTGCAAGCTCACTGACATATTTAAAAGAAGATGGGAGGCAATTCAATGTACATTAAGTAGGACAGCTCAGATTTTGGGGCCAGGGAGAGAAACATAAAAGAGTTAGTGCAACGGAAAGACAATTCGACATCACATGAAAGGGGTAAGAATGCTACAGGAGACACAGTAGCAAAAACATACAGAAGAGTAAAAAGGGGAGCTGCTTCTAAAATAGAGAAGAAGCTTTTCCTTTGAAGAAATATCCAGACTTCAGTGTTTTGCTGAATTGTTCCTTCAAATCTTCTGCAAGTCATGTATCACATATACTCAGGCTATCAAAAATCAGACTGTGATAGCCCTCACCAGAGCTACCTGCTAAAGAAAGCGAGTTGTGCAGATTTAATTTCAAACCTAAGAATTTCAAGACTGTGCCTCCAACCCAACTCTCTAAAGATCTCTGAATTTCAAGTTAACTTGGCCCTGCAGAAGACACATAAATGTGGAACTACACAAGTGTGCAGCACTTAGAAGTTTGAAAATACCTGTTCTCCAAAGGTCCAGCTGCTGTTGCCCATTTGCTTTGGCAGCACTAATTCCTGGTTAAATATTGGCACAACTTGAAATAATTAATTATAGATACATAGCTATTTATGGCCCTAATAGATTCCAGAGCTCCAAAGCTGCTGTCATACTAAAGGACAGTACAGGCAGAATTATCTTTGCTCTTTTGTTAGCTTTGGTTTCTCCTCCTAAATCTTTCCCATGGCAAATATTTCCGTCCTCCTGCTTCATCTTGGTTTCCATCCTTGCCCTCCTTTCTCTTTTTTGTTTCCTTAAGTTTCTGTCTCTCCTTCCCTAGCTCTCTGTTCTCATGATTTTATTCCTACTAACTTGTCCAGTTTCTTCTTCTTCTGTCCTGCCTCAGACTACAGCAAACAAAACAAAACACGAGGTGAACAAGATGAATGGTTTTACCTGTAGTAAGTTTATTGCACATCTTATGCTATTTGGTACATGAAACCTTAGCATAGGACTAGGGCTGGACTTGAGAAATAGCAATTTTTATTTGGAAAAGAGAAAGCAGCTTTCTAGCACACGTGGTTTCTGAGAAAACATTATCTGAGCGTACCCTGAAGGCTAAGAAACCAAAGGCAAATAAAATGAACCTCAAATTGATTATTTTTAAGCCAGAAAGCAAATAAAAAGTAACTCCAAATTGATTATTTTTAAGCCACCCTCATCACGTATGATTTTGGAACACTTAGATCTGGCAACAGTGCAGCACAGATCAAGCAGCAGATTTGCCAAAAATCAGTCTGAGCTTTCTCCATACATTTGTTTCCTCTTCTACTCTTACCTTAAATCTTTGTGCAGGATTTTTTAGGACAGACTGTTAAAATTTGTTGCCTGCAAAACAGCAGCGTGTACCCTGAAAATCTGAGAAAACAAGAAGTGGTGATTGAAAAAAGGAATAGAGGAATTTTGTGACTGTTGTGCTTCCTCCTTTCGCAATTCCTAAGTGTGGATGGGCTCTGAGTCTGGCTCTGAAAACAATATACTCTTCTGCCTCATTTCTGTGGCTGGTCCCCCAGGCCACCGGTTGTCTTGTGATCACAAAGACCAAATAGTGGCAAAAAAGAAAGGCAGTGTGACAACAGTGGCAAGTGGTGAGCGTGATTTGCGCTAAGGAACAAAAAGGGAACATGCTAAGCCACAGCATCATCTATCTTCATCTTCTTCTTCTGGGAGGGGTATTGCTTAGCTTTGTTTTTAACAGCCTCAAAGATGTCTCAGTAACAGCTTAGCTTACATAAAAAACTTCTCCAAACTTGACCAGATCTTTGTGATGGGTGTTTGACTCTCATCAGCCTTTGTTATTTTTATTTTGTTTTATTATGAGAGGGAGCAGAAAAATTACAAGCCTGTGATGATGTTACCAGTTCTCAGTTGTTTTCCTTCTGTTTGTGTAGACAAGGTGTCTGGCATCCTGGTCATATTGAAAATACCCCATGACATGCGCCTCTCTGTGCAGCTGCTATCTTATTTTTCAGTCCCTTCCAGGCATGAATTTATCTCTTCCACTCTGAGCTGATCTAAAGCTCAGAAATCAGAAACTGTGGCATCCATAAAGGAAATAGCACACAAAGAAGAAAACCAGCTATTTACAATGATAGCGACTGGGGTTTTTCCAAGAAATTCTTATTTTGTGTATTCCTCTGCCCACGGTGTTTCAGTTTCTGTGGTGGTCAGTTTGATGGATCTGAATTGGAATGACGTGCTACACCATCAGGGCAGAAACAAACGCAGCAAGCTTGGCAGCGCTGCTGCTGCTGGCCGCCTGCTGGGGTCGAGCATATGGAGGTTAATGGGCAAGCCCGGGCTCGGCTGCTGAGAGTGAGCCACGGAAGGAGTTCAGCAATTCCTGGCCAAGCAGAAGAGCAGGAGGGGTTTGTGGGTGCCCTGCAGAGGTGCGTGCCTGCCATGACTGCCTGCATGGAGTGAGGAAGATGGATGTCCCTAAAGCCTCAGCAAGGCTAGGGGATCACAGATTCAGGCTCACCTTTCCTGAAGTGCATCAAGCTGTTCCTGCATGATAAGGTCACCCTGTTCCTCTTCTGTGTGCAGGCACACCTGTCTCCTTCCTAAACATTCTTGCCATTTCTATGTTTTCATGTTACTGAGTAAATGGGAATAAAACTGGTTCTAAACTTACCCTGTTCCTTTCCTGAGCTGCACAGGAAGATAAGGTGCTTAAAATCTTCAGTAATATCCAAGGCTGAATGGCGCATTTAAAAGCTGGCAGAAAGTGGCCTTTGAAGCAGCACCTTTTCTAGAGTCAAAGGGTCTCTCAGAGATAGAGCCAAGCTGTTAGAAAAATTCCTGACTGTAACACTCATTTGTCCAGTTCATAAATCTGCCTCCCTATTCTTCAAAGTGCCAAAAGTTATCTAGCCAGACATCCAGCTTTTATAAGACAGTCTAACAAGCTGTCTGGCTCAATTAGTTGAACTCTGATGGTGCTCCAGATTTTCAGTCAGCAGACCACTTTGTAAGGAAAATATCTACTTGCAGGCCCAGTTCCCTTCCAGTGCTGGTAGCTTAACCTACAGTGTTGCAGTTCTTAAATGTTTTTTTCAATGAACCACAAAAAAAACGCTCGGCAGTCCATCCACACACCATGGTTTCAGCTCCTCAGTTCCTCAGTCCCTTTTTTTCTTGGCCTTCTTCACTGTAAATGGTAGAAGCAATATTTTCTATGGTCTGGTTGTGCAGAACATATTGTGAAAAAAAAATAAAAAGGTACATGCTTGGTTATGACTGAAAAATTCTGAGTACAAAAGTACTATTTGGGGTTTCTTCAGCCTGAGCTCACTCTGTTCTTGGATAATCCCATAACAGACTGTTCCATACAACCGCAGATGTAAATGGCCCCACAGAAGCTGGACTCTATTACCAGGTTAGGCTGTATAGCCAAGTTATATCTAATTTCTGTTTCCATTACAACTTCTACTACACAGCTGATATGGCTCAGTTAAACAGAAGCAGCCCTTATAAAAGCACAGTTAGGACTTTTGATCCATAAAGAGTAAAATAAATGCTAGAATTACAGACTTGATGTGATGACTCTTTTAAAAAATGACTCACTTAAGAAAGTAACTTTTTTTACAAGCTACCCAATTAACCTAATCTTTCAAGTTTTACCTTTGTCAGTCAGCATATATACTGAGAGATTCACTTTCTCTCCAGGCAGACAAGGGGCAGAGATGCTTTTACCTTCCTGTGTTTCTACTGTTCACCACTAATGACTTCAGGAACCTTCCCACCAGCAGTCTCAAGAGCCCATCTGCTCTGGTGATCCCTCACTAGTGACGTAGGCATAAGTAAGACAGCCACAGAGGCAAAACTTAAGGGTACAAAGTCCAACCAGAAACCTGAAAAGCTGGAGTTTCATAATGAATCATTTCCCATCATTTCATGCACGGATCCTTTCTTTTTTTAATGTAGGCCATGCAAAACTTATTCAAATGTGTTCTATCCTCTGACTGAAAGTTGACAGTGATAAAATTCTCAGTCATGCAAAACTTTAAGAAAAAAGGTAAATACATAGTAGGAATGCAGTGTTATTAGAGCACTTATGTGTTCAAGATTTACTACATTTTAGCAAGCAAATACAGCAAAACCATGTGGATTAATTTTTGTCTGTTTAGTTTTTGGGTTTTGAACAACCTTTAGCAATACAAAGTGAATCCAAATAAGATGCAACTTCTGTATAGTATGTAATTAACTTAATTCTGCACAAATTTTTCAAATAAAGGCCTAAAGTGTAAGACAACAATTTATCATCCTGTATGAAGAAAATATCAGAGAAGAAAAGCTAAACTGGTTGCACAGACTTCAACACACTCTAGATCAGACCTTATTTTCATAAACTTCACAAGTTAATATGCTATTTATATGAGAGATAATCAGCAGGATTACATGGAAAGATGCTGGCACTGTAACACACACAGTAAAACAATTCTCAAAATACTAGTCATTATTTTCAATTATGTTTTTTATTTGATTGTTAGAAGCCAATCATGTTGATCCAGCAATATACACTTGGCTTTGCAGCCACTGTTTCTGCTTAGTAATGTCTTAGGAAATCCTATGCCTTTGAAACACCGTGCAAATTGTCTCAAAGGAGCCAACATTAACACTCAGGCTGAATTAGAAAATAGAAAAATACACGGAGAAAGTTGTTTAAGGACAAAGTTGTCTCCAGCTAAAATTAAGCACTGATTCACAGTGACATTATGAAAACACTGAACTGTACATTAAAATTCCTAAACATCGCTGCTATTCACAACAGGCCAATGCAAACATTTGTTACTTCTCTGTCTGAGAGGGAATTTGTAAGTTAGGAAAATGATGTCAGTACAAAAGAATTCAAAACTAATTTTATCTGATTGGCAAGTGAGTTAAAGTACTGAGATACTAAATAAATATTTGACAGCACCATTCCATAGTATAATTTATTTCACATATGCACTAAATTAAAAGGCAAGCTTTCCTAAACTGCAAGCAATTTCCAGGCAAACCACTAAGCAGGATGGTGGTGATCGCTGCCATTGTGTCATGGCACAGCAACTTCCTACCCTTGCAAAGGTCACCAGAGTTTTGAGCAAATAATTAAAACCACGAGGCAGAGAATGGTAGAGTAGGTCCAGTTTTGTCACACTTGTGACAGGGAATTTAATTTTATACCACTGAGCATTTCTGCTTATGAGGATGAGGAAACAATGCTGAATGCCTGGCCTTGTACTTGTGTCAACAGGGCTATCTCTACAGATAAGGAGTTCAGAGTTTTGCCCAGCAATTGGCATTGCTGGGAAAATTCATTCCAGCATGATAGGCCTGTTGTTGAGATCCTATTTTAAATTTTTGATGTGTCTCAGTAAGGGAGTGCATGGAAATGTGTTATTCATGACCAGCTCTCATGGGCGCACAATGGCACAGGGGAGATACAAGAGTTGGGGTGTACAAACTATTAGATGGGGTGTACAAACAGACCCAGAACTGAAATACTTTCAGAGAGTATACCAAGATTCAGTGTGGGCCATTTCTTGTTGTGTGGCGAGATGGAAGTTGCAGAGGTGCTACATGTTTAGGTCCCCACAGTTTTGGCAAGGTTAGTCTGTTCAGCGGTTCCTTCCAAAGGAGATTTTCTATTAAAAGTTTGGTGATCTGACATACAAGCAAAGGAGAAAGAGTCTCACGTGATTACAAGGGCATAGAGCTGCATTTGTAATACTGTAATTATGGAGAGAGATATTCAGCCTGGTTTAGACCTTGCTGAAACACTAGGGTCAAAGTTAGAACTAAAATTCCCTGAAATTGAGAGGCTTTTATGCAAGATTTTTATTAAATCCCCTGTAGAGACAATAAATAGCTGCAAAGTTCAGCTTGTTTATATCCCAGAGGACTTACCAAGGGCAAGATTTATAACTAATTATGGGGAAATATAGGTAACACTCAAAAAATGCAAGCCTTAGCTATATGTAATATATGGTTTGTAATATAATATGCTTTTAAAATTGCTGTACACCTTACGACAATGTTTTGGACACTAAATGTAAAACAAAGAGTATTCAATTCTAATTTCACTTACAAAACAACCACCATAAAATCTGTGCTTTTTTGCCCTTTACAGAAAAAGAAGAGTTGTAGACATCTATTGTCAAAAAACCAAAAGAAGTGAAGGGCAAATGAAAACCTGATTTATATGGTGAGATTAAATTCAGAATGATAATTTTTTCTTTTTTGTTCTTAGTAGTACATTTTATATTTTTTACTTCATTTTCTCCCTTAACTTAGAGAATATCTACTGATTATCCTACAAATCATGAAACCGTAACTAACACGTCTTTAACATGCTTGAACTATTAAAAGGAAAATGAATACAGACAGCATTGAAGGTTGTACATTAATTAATCTTCACTCTTGATATAACAATTTATATCATACATGAATATACATGGTCTCCTTGACATATTTTCTGCCATGTACGCAGGGTCCTTTTTCTAGAGAATGCTAATACATGAATTTGTTGTGAAGCTTTCCTAATACAATGCTGGGTCTGTATGGCACTTTGGCATTATCCTGGGTGAAAAGCATTACATGCACATAAGCTGTGTCATTTAAAAAAACAATTTGGAGATTAGAAAGGGTGAAAGCGAGGAAGAAATTGGTGGTTCTGAAAGAAAATAGAGGTACTAGAAAGTCAACATTTTATCTTCCTAGATTTGCAGTGCAATATAATCACCAGTCTGAAGTAGCTGTTCACTTTGTTTAGCATTGCAAAATAAACTCTCTTTGTGTACATGTAGGTTCTGCTGCACTTTGGAACTGACTACAAATCATGACTATGGAAACACCAGCAACAAACCATTTCCTAACAATGAGCAGGAGGAGTCAGAAGGTTGACTCATAAGTCAGCACCTACTCAGTTACCTACTACTGATTTCCAAACTTCAGAAGTCTCAATATCTTTTGTAATTTTTCCTGTTTTAAAACTTTCAGCCAAAATGTCCACACACAGCTACTGTACAGGCAATCTTATGGGCAAGTACACCTGACCCCAAACTGGACACAGACAGGATACAACTGTTCGGTTTGAAGAAGTTGAAAGAGTTATTTGAATGACAGGTTTAGGTAATTTGATGTATAATTTGTAGCGGATGTTTGGACTGTCTGTATTACTTCTAACTACAGGGAAAATAATAACTATTAAATTTAATAGCATCTCTGAGAATATGAATGCATGGTGTAAAGTTGTGGCATACTGAATGAGAGTAGTTTTAGTAACATTTTAATTAAACAGCTACTGTGAATGCCAAATCATGTGCTCTTAAATTGGTGAACTTCAAGGAAAATATATTACAGCTACATCTACCTGTGACCACACCTCGTGTGAGCTGAAGTAGGATATATACTGGTAACTGACTAGGCTAAGTGCTACACGAGAGCTGACTTATCCTTTGGTTACTTTAAAATTGTCAGAAAACACCTTGGTTTTGACAGGAAATAACTTTTAATAAACGATATTGGCACCACAATACCTTATTGTTTTCAATGTTATATTATTGAGAAATACATTTTTGCTAGGTGAAAATTTTTATCATGGGATCTAAAGGCAATTGCACTGCTCTTCTTTCTCTGATCTGGAAGTACATTGACTTCCAGCTTTTCCTTCATTGTTCACTCCTGTCATGACCCCAGTGCAGTGCTGGGTAGTCCATCAAAATGTACTAGTTTCTCTTCTGGCCTTTTTCTGAGCACAGGCTTCACTTCCCGCTGATCCACATAGTGCCTGGAGAATTGGTTCCTTTTGAAATGAGGTTGGTTTACCAGCCTGTGTTGTAAATGTCACTCTAAACAGCGCAAACACAAACACATACGTTGGTTTGGCTTATCCGTGTCTTTCAAATCCTCTGTGTTATGCTCCAGTAAATTTTACCACAGAATCTTTGCAATAGGCACATTCCTCCCACCCAAAGCCTAGTTCTCTACAAATGTGCTTACGCAAATGCCTTGCCTCTCAGTCTCATTTCCTAGTTCATTTCTGCAGCTTGGCCATTCTTGCTGCCTAGTGTCATTTTCATCTGGACAGGGTAAAAAGACAAGCAAAGAAAAATATGTCTGCAAAATTAAAAAACTGATAAGGTAAGTGGAACTGATGTTTGTTTGTTAGTGATCTCAGATTTGCAACAAGTGTATGAAATTAAGATTCTCAGGCTTCTAATCAGCTGAGGAAAATCAAATGATAGGAGCAAAGGGGTTGCTAAGAAAAATTAAGACAGTCAGTGCCTCACTCCTACCCCACTGAACAAGGAACCTGTCTGTCTCCATTCATTTCAAAGGGAACACAGACACTGTGTTTGGAGAGCCAGCACATGCAACACATATACTTCTTCGATGTCCACTACACAAAGGCTGGAGCTCATTTGGGAATATCTGCAGCCCTAGACTATCCCTATCTTTTCTGAGAAGAAACACCTTTTGATTCATCCATCTGCAGGACAGCTGGAACCTTGAGGCTCCAGGACCATGCCAACAAAAGAGGTAGGTGTAAGAGGTAAAGCCAGAACAAAGTAGCATCCCCTCATCTGGGTCACAGCTCTCTTGTCCTGGGGGTCAGCAAAGCATTGGCCAGCAACAAAGGCCAACTGCATCACAGGCTATATTAACAGGAACACATTCAGTAACTTCAGAGAAGTTATTATCTCCCTCTGCTCTGCACTTGTTAGACCAGATCTGGAGCACTGCATAAAGTTTTCGATCCCCAGTACAAGATAAATTGGAGTAAGCTCAGTGAAAACCACCAAAATGGTTAGAGAGAGTTGGAATGCTTGTCCTGTGGGAAAAGGCTGAAGGACCACAGCTTGTTAAGCCTGGAGGATAGAAGCATTTGGACCTAATAGAAGACTGCAAATACCTCTTGGGAGGCTGTTGAGAACATACAGACTCTTCACACAGTGGTACAGGATAGAAGCACAAGAGACAACAGTTACAAGATAAAAAGCAGCTTTTACCAGATATTAGGAAATCCTTTTTCTCTATTAGGGTAATCAGGGAGTGGAACATGTTACCTAGAAAGACTGGGTCATCTCCGTCATTGGAGGTTTTAAAGACCAAACTGGCTAAAGTCCCAAGCCACCTGCTCTGATCTTAGAGCCAATCCTACTCTGAGCAGCAAGTCAGACAGGATGACTGCCTGAGATCCCCTCCAAGCTGAATTACTCTGTGATTCTGTAATACTAAATCATTATGTGTGCTGTTCAGAAAAACAGCTGCTGGAAAGGACACTTTAGTTACCTCCTATGTGTTGATTTTACCCTGTCTGACATTCTGCACTCAGAAGAATGCTGGGTTGCACTCTGAAAAATTTCAAGGATAGCCCAAACCCATGCCTTTCTTCTATTAATCTAGAGATTAATAACCTCTGTAGAGGTGACTCTTGGGAAATGTAGAGATTTCTAGTGTTTCCATTTTATTTTTTTTCTTCCAACACCCTATCTCCCAAATCCATAACTTAACCCCGTTCTGCTGCTGTAGTCTGTAAATGCCAGGAATATAGCAGAAGGATGACCACGGATGATTCCAGTGCAACCACATAAAATCAGAGGGAAAACATCAGGAAGAAATAATAACGCTGCAAAATGTTATAAAATAAGTATTTCCAAGCCAAGTAATTTAATTGGTATGTAAAAAAGCTTTTTTCCTTCATTCCTTGCATAAAATGACCTTGTTTTTTGCCACTTTAGGATTGATACTTTTTCTCCGAACAGAAGATTGCACTACACAGTCACACTATACATTATTGGTATTAATAGCTTAGCATCAAACTCACACTTTTAACAATGATAATTCTTTCTGCCTGAAATCTGCTATTGCTTCACCCCGCTGCCACCACCACTCTGTAAAACATCTGGTTTTCATCCATCCTCACTCTCCTCCAAATTCTGACTCTTCTCCCCACAGTTTCAGAGTTCCCAAGCCTGCTCATTTTCTGGCTGCTTCCTGCCTTCCTTGTTAGCCAGACTGTGACTGGCAAGAAGTGGAAGCATGTAAGGTCAATCAGTCTGCTGCAGAAAACACATGCAACAGATGCAACAAATGCACAGGCTTTGTAATAATCCTATAGATGAACAACACAGGAGGTAAGGCACGCTCCAGCAGGTGACCTCAAATAACACAATAACTGGCATAAGAAAGGAGATATTTCAGTTGAATGTGAGACCTGGCACCCAACATCTGTGTTGTCTGCAGATGTCACTTACATTTTCTGTAGAGGCAGGTGATGTTCAGGCTCTACAAGGAACAACTCAGGGAACATCTGTTTGCCTCCTCCCATGGAGTCATGGGACATCACACCTATGTCAGATGGGACCAACAGCAATTACTGAAGGGATCAGGGTCCCTCCACGCATGAGGTAAATGCTTTTCTACCACTTGGCACTGGATGTAAAATGTTCATGGACTTCCAAGGAAATCCTAAACCATGCCAAACCTTGACCCACTGATGTTTTCCAATGGACTTATTGAAACTGGGATCTTATTGTCAGTTTTTCAATGGACTTATTGAAACTGGGATCTTTCCCCCAGAGTAATTATTTGTTCCATTTGGTATCCCTGAAATGTTTTCTCTATGAGGCACACTGGGGCTGTTATTTGATGTAATTCTAGAAAATCTCTATTCCTTGAAAGCATTTGTCCTCCAGAAAATTAAAACAGCATCATACTTTTCTAAAATCAAAAGAAAAGAAAAAGTGAATTGCAGAGTATGAACTCCTGAACTATTTTCATGAATGCCAGTAGAATTAGAATGCAGAATAATTTAATTCTGTGACTGTTGAGGAAAGAAACTGATAAATTTTGTCTTTTTTGGTGTGCCTTTATTTATTTGGTAATGAAGGGACACAAAAAGATATTCTGTATGGATCCCTATATTGTCTAAATAACATATTCAATATGAAGTAAGTGTGATTCACCCTTCATAATTTATTATTCTCTTCAAGAATGTGCTTATTACAACAGATAGTTGCAGCGTTGCCGTTAGGATTTTGTCACCATTTCATGCAAATCAAACTGAAAGCTATTTTTATCTCTTATGTATCCAATATTTAAGAGATATTTCCTACATAAAAAAATGTAGAAATTATGGAAATTCTTTAGAAATACAGTCTTGGCCTTGATTTTGCATGTTCTTCTACGTTATTGCACTCTTTTTTGGATATGTTACAAAATTTCCAACCAACCATTAGTAATAGGTTTAGCAGTTGTTTCAACCTCCCTCAAAAACCTTGTTCTCATTTTTATTTCACAAAGACAATTTAGGGATCCATCTGCAAACACTTGCTATCCAAAGCAGTTCTTGCTGCCATTGATAGTCCCTGCAAAATCAAAGTACAAGTACTTTACCTAGTAATGGGAATCTGGAGGACTGGAGATGAGGTTGCAAATGTTCATTTAATTTTGGGAAGACATTCAGGCTGGCCATGTTTCACACTAGAAGTGTACACACCATGTTCAGTAATGCCTTCATTCTAGTTCTAACCCTGCCTCTGCCCAGCTGGATGACATTGAACAGGGGTCACATCAGGCCACACTGCAGTTTATCTTGATTTAGAACAGAAACAAAAACTATTCCTGGGCATTTGGGAACAAAATGCTCCATTGGATAATTCGAGAACTAACAGTGCCAACGACAGAAGTACACTGAAATTTTCAGTGAAAATGTACCCTTCTGAAAATCCATGAAAAGAGAAATAATTTAAAAAATCTTATCTTATCCATCATTTCTATATGGACACCTAAATGGGCATCCCATTTGTGACTCCCACTGTTTCTGTATACAGCGGTCCCACCCAGGGATCCATTACCCTAAACACTAAACATCCTGACAGCATTAATATTTATGCTTCATTTCTCACCTATATTGGTGTTTGCATCTTGAGGCATGTAATTCCAGGCTCCCTATACAGTCAATAAAGAGCACGTGAATTTTTTACTTTTCACAGGTCATTATAAAGACAATATGTTCTTCTAGCCTAAGCAGCTAATTTAGATCCTTAAAACTCAGCTGTGTCCAAAACTATGCATTGAAGCAAGTGAATGCCAACAGAAGAAAACCTCAGGCATGAAGTTCAAACTGGTAATTTGGGAATCATTACCAAAAGGAGCAATGACTATATAAATTAGGTATCTTTGCTGTCTCTTCATCTGTATTCTTTATTGTGCTCCAACCTTTTGCTGTGAGCCAGATGAGAAGGACCTCTCTGCATTTAAGTCTAATCCAAAGAGTCCAGGGTTTCACGTTTGCTTTTTAAAGAACCAAGCACATTCTTAAAATTTAAGAAATCTCAAATAAGAAATACACGATAATGGAAATGCCAGAGGCATGAAATATCTCTTCTGTTAAAGAAACAATGTTTTCAAAGTTTAGAGGAAATAGATACCCTGCCTAAGCATTTGACCACAATAATTTTCATTCTTCATTTAAAATTCTAGTATTTTTCTTCTCCTTTGCTTGTATTCAATAAAACTCCATTCAGGTTTCTACCTCTCAAGACAAAAGAGATGCAAGGATTTTTAGTTTAGGTGACCAACAACTAACTACATTAAAAGGCTTTTATTTAACAGTTACAAACTAACATTATTGGAAAATTCCAAGATATGATTTACAGCATAAAATGGGTTTACCAAACATAATTTTCAAACAGCTGAATTGTTGGAAGCTATGACACATAACCTAAATTCAAATGTTAGGTCTGCTAAATTTTATGAATAATTTGAGTGTAACAAGCTGAGATTTTTTTTTCTGGTGCTTTTATGCAAATAAATATACATATATTCCCCCAAAAGCTCAAGAAAGAAAGCCTTTGTAAAGCATCTTTAGGAGTTCACATTTGTATTCTTTAGTGAGTGGCTTATAAATGTCTTTAAATTAAAAAGATTTTAAAAACCAAAAAGCACTGCAGCACAGTGTATAAACAAAGGGTTTTATTGTACTTTGCAAAGGGTATCCTATTCCATCACTGCTTCTGCCATCCTAATATATTCACATGACTGCAACAAATGGGAACTAATTCAAAGGAGTATTAAACAGTAAGTTTTATTGGCATTTATTATGACACAGACAGAACATTGGGACATGCAATAAAATACCACTCTGCTTGTGAACCTAAGCTTTATTTTTATTTGCAACCACACAAATCTTACAACAGTGACTTTTTATACCTCTGATTTTGCTTCATTTTTTTAAACATAGCTCCAAGCCAACTATGCTAGGCTACTGGGGGAACCATACATGGTCAAACTGCAACCAAATGTCTGTACCCTCTGTGCTGTTGACAGACATATGAAGCAGCAGCTAAACATATGTACTATGTCCTTCTCTGGAACCCAAGTTACCTTTCCAAACTTTTATCAGACCAGTTCTTCCAAACAAATATTCTCTTAAGGGCAAATGTGATAGAAATTTCAACACCTCTTACTTAAACTGGAAATTAAATTAAAAACACCCGAGCAGAGCTCCTTCTGCATGGCAAATGAAAGTGTGCTCTGAAATGCAATTTAAATATACCATATTAGAAGAAGTACATGGTGAGAAAAGTCTGGAGCTGGATATGGGGGAACCTCTATAGCAGCCCTCTGGTTTTGTGATTACTGAACTACATCAGTAGGTGAGGGTAACCAATCACACAGACACTTCCAGGACTGATGCCATGGCTTATCAAAGTCTCTCACACAGATGATAGTTGTCAAACTTTGCCAACTCATTATTATTATTTGAGTGACTGTGGTAAAGTTCAAAGACTTTGGTTGAATTTTTGTTCTTTTTTTGCATAAAGTAATTTTCTGCTGCAAAGATTCACTGACACAAAACTGGGTTGGAAAAAACACCACTTTAAATTTTTCTAGAACAATGAGAACACAAAAGAAGGACCAACCTTGGCCTATCAAATCTAGGAAAAATGGCTGTTATGGAAATGTCTTAAACACAAAGCTTTCACACATCATCTATCTGTGCCTGAAAATACTGTCTGGTTGACATTCAGAAGGTTTCCTGTAAATGCTGTAAGTAAGTAAGTGCAGGTTACTCATGACCTTGTCCAGCCACATGCTGAAAATCTCCAACATCAGAGACACCAGTGTCTGTGTGATCCCTGTTCTAGAGCACAGCCACTCTTATTGCCACAAACCTTCTTATATCCAGTTGGAATTTCTCTTTTTGCAACATGTGACCATTATCTCTTAGTCTTTCTCAGGACATCTTCAAGGACAGTCTGGCTTCATCTTCTCTATAACCCCCATTTTAGGTAGTAGAAGCTTGCAATTAGATCCCACATGGATGCCTTGTCTAGATTAAATGAACATCAGGTCTCCCCTTGTTTGGCATAGTCTGCAGCCTTCAAACACTGTAGTACTCTTACACCTGATTCTGCCCTTTTTGTCAACATCTCTCTGATGATGAGGACCCAGACCTGCTCACAGCACTTCAGATGCAGTCTCATAGGTGTTGAATAGATGGATACAATCACTTCTCAGCCTCCAAGCTACTCCCTTGCTAATGCAGTGTTTTAACACAGTACTCACTTCTGACTCCTGTTCAGCTCACTGTCCACCAGAGATGGACAGAGCTGCCTCAGCCTGTGCTCTTGCAGAAGGATACATTATCACAGATGCAGGATTTGGCATTTGCCTTTGCTTAGTGTCCTGAGATTCCCATCAACATTTGAGGTTACTGTTTATGCAGCTTGCAAAAGCCCCTCAGAATGGTTGCCCTGCCTGGAAGCAAGTGACACGCTTCTCACGATCTAGGGCGGAGGTGGCTGAGGAAGCACTGTGCCACTTTGGCAGTGTTGGGAAGAATGGGTTAAATGCAGAAAACTGGCAAGGAGGACTGTAAATTGATGTTGCAGCTGGGAATAACTCTTGATGAGCCTGAGTGAACAGCAGCCGAGTGATCCTCTAGCATGGATCGAGTTTAACAGTGTCTGTGTCTCCGCTTAGGTACCTCTGCCCAGCTGCTGCATTGGGGATCCCCTAGATAGTGAGGTAATGGAAAGACATTTACTCTTAAATTCAAAACTGTAATATAAATTACTTTCTAGGTATGAGATTGTGGTTGTCCCAGCTGACAGGCTTTTTCAGCTTGCAGGGGTTTTTTGATTAAAATTTTTTTGCATTTTCAGGTGATACCACAATATAGACAAAAAGGAGTCAAAAAAGTCAGTAGTGAGGTGCAATAACACCACTAGTTGGTCCAGACCCAAAAGGCTGGATTTCTGTCTCTCACATCCTAAATATACCCATAGGTGGCAAATGTATGGCTGTCTTTTCCTTCTTGTGGGATGAAACAAGACACCTTTAGTCTTTTTTTTATACATAACATATTGATTCAAATCTATTTTGTGACAATTCACTCCTTCTGACAGTTTTCAATCAAATGAGAACTGATGTTAGGCAATGGAGAGTCTGCTCACACATTTGCCTCCTGTCTTGCATCTCTTGCAAAAACACATCCAAATTTAGCTAATTATACTGGAGTCTTCATCATCAAAGATGGTGGATATTTTGTAATGCCCCTTCCTTTTGCAAAATAAGATCTTTTTTTCTTCAGGTTGCTGCAACTATAATTGATTCGAATTCCCAAGATTTCTTTATTTTTACTGTAATGATAGGGAAATTTGTCACTATCCTTACAATATCCTTACAAAAGTCCAGACATTTGCCACATGAAATAAATTTAAAAAAAAAAAAAAGTATCGTGGGGTAGTAATCTTTTCCTTTTTCTAAATGTGAAGCAATAGAATTTAGAAACTGCTAGTCTGGGCCTTCTGCAATTCAGCTGAACATGTCTAAATTGTTTATACATATTTCACATTTCTGAGGCTTTCTTCCCTACTATACAAACCAGATCAGCTGTATCAACCAAGTCATTCTCCAAAATCTGGAGAGTAAAAGACAGCAGATTCAAATACGTGCCAACAAATGATATGTGCATGTACCAACTATTTCCATGTGGGTTCTGAGAAAGAACACTTTCATAAGAAACTATTTTTTACTGTTAATCAAACCAGAATGTTTCATTCCTTAAAGGAATGAATGCAGCCCGTTCCAAAGTGCGAACTCCTGTTCCTCTGCAACGACCACTTATGATTCTTAGAAACCTGAAGGACTGAATCAACAGAAAACAATACCTGCTGGGGCAATTTTTTCCTCACGAATTTTCCCATCTCCTCACTTTTGCATGGGGTATTGTGACTGCTGAACAGATGTGACTCTTAAGTGCGCTACTAACAATGTTGAATTTCGCTTTGACAGAGATTTTACGCAGAGAGTGTTTGCAGAAGCAAGCCGTGCTCTTACTGACAGCACGCATTGCCTGAAAACTCTTGGCTGGCTGACAGACCGGCTTTTGTGGATTTTTCCGTAGCGATTTAGGATGTTATCGTCCCCCGGTCATCTACAGCCGTGGTTGCAAGCTGCAGCCCCCATCGGTGGCCACGGCGGCATCTCGGGCTGGACTTTTCATCGCTCTCCACAACTACCTGAGCCTGAGGGGAGGCTGTACCCAGGTGGGAGCTGGCCTCTTCTACCTCCCTGCAGTGAGACGACCAGATGTCATGTCCTGAAGCTGAGATCAGGGAGATTTAGACTAGACATTAGAAAATAAAAAATTCACTGTTAGTGTGGTCAGGCAATGGAATAGGCTGCACAGGGAGGTGGTGGAGTCCCCATCGCTGGAGGTGTCTAAGAGGTGTTTGGATCTGGCGCTGGGTGATGTGGTTTAGCGATTTAGGGGTTCCAGTGGTAGCGCTGGGTTGATGGTTGGACCTGATAATCTAGAAGGTCCCTTCCAGCCTTGACGATTCCACGATTCTGTGTCTCCAGTGCGTCTCCGGGAGGTCACTGCGCTCAATACAAATCCAACACAGGCCGCAGACAGCCGGCGCAGGGCGCAGCCACACCTGCGCGGGCAGTACCCCGCAGACCCCCGGGCGGGCGGGCAGCACCCCCGGCCCCTCCGCCGCCCTCAGGGCCGCTCCCGCTGGACGCCAGCGCCTTCCCCCGGGAGGCGGGGCGGGGCGGGCCGGCCCCACGGCGCAGGGGCGGTGCCGGTCACGCGGGCGCGCGGCGGCCCCGCCCCGGCTCCGGCGGCAGCGGCGGCGGCGGGGGCACCTGGCGCCCTCCTCGGGGCTCCTCGTCGCCGGGACAACCGGGATCGCCGCCGCCGCGCCTCTGCCATGGTGAGGAGCCCGCGGCACAGCCCCGCCGCCCCTCCGCAGCGGGCTGGCCCGGCCGCCCGGGGCGGGCAGCGAGTGCCGGCCGGGCCGTGCGGAGCGGCCCCCCGGGCCGGGCGGCTCAGCCCGAGGCGAGCGTGGCGGGCGGGGGATCGCGGGGCGCGGATGCGGGGCTGGGCGTGCGGCCCGGAGCGGGGCTGCGCCCAGCCGCGCTGTAGACGAAGGGAAAGGCGAGTGTCTGTCTGCCCCTCTGTCTGTCTGCCCCTCTGTCTGCGTGCCTGCCCCGAGCAGGTGGGGCCGCGCTGTTCCTCGCTGTAGCACATGCCTGCGTGTCTGTGGTGAGGTGTGACGGCGCCTTGCCGCCTCCTCCTCCTCCCGTGTAGCGCCGGAGCAGCCATGGCAGGGCTCTGCCTGGCGTGTGACGCGAGTCAGGTGTGTTGTCCGCCTGGATAACACAGGAGGGATGGTGTGTTTATATGGGTGTGTAAGGCGGCCGGGGAATGAAGGAGTGTCGTCCCCCTTATAAAGTCGAGAGGAAAAGCCAGGGCGTGTGTCGGTGCGCAGGGCAGGGATGGGGTGTCGCCGTGTGGATGCACGGGATGCTGGGTTTGGGCGCTGTGCTGTATCCTTATGCATGTGCCGCGAGTCAGGGTGTGGCCTGGGATGTGTGCAGATAGCAGATACACAATGAGCGTAATGCTGTGGCTCTGTGCGTATCTGCTGTGATTTGGGCTTCGGGTATGGTGTGTTTGTGTTGTAGCAGAGATGTGACATTGTGTGCAGGGCCATGACATGGCATCGTAGCTGTGTCTGCCTGCTGATGTCTGGTACGGGCTTGTTCCTGTGTGTGTATATATAGTGAATATTGGGTGTGGCATAATCTGTGGATATTTTTAAAGGCATGTGTGCTATGGGTGTGGCAAGGATTATCCGTAGTCCTGTACGTACGTAGCAGATACAGGGTATGGCATTTTGTGTGTACAGAGCAGCAGTGGCATGGGTGTGTGAGCGTGCGTGGTGTGATGTCTGTGATGTTGTGATGTGCATGCACAGATGCATTTATAATAGATTTGTGGGGTGAGTGTGGCAGGCACAAGGTTTGTTTCACCTGTATGTGGGGACAGCATGACACGGAGCACATGTGTGAGGAGGGTTGCAGCGGAGGAGGAAGAGCGGCTGCGGTTTGCTCTGTGGGGATGTGACACAGTATGTGTATGCCACGAGCGGCAGGGCAGAGATGCATCAGATGTTTGTGAAAGGAAGATGACAAGGCACGTAAGGGGGAGTGTGTAGGGACAGGCACAGCATGTTTGGAAAGATGATTGGTTTGAGCCCTGTTTTCAATTATAACTTAATTGTCTGATGCCTTACTGCTTCACAGTGATAGTTACAATGATAGATGCAGGAAAAAGGCACAGTTGCTGGTCTTTCCCACATGAGGAAGTACACAGTGTTTTAAGGCAGTTACTTCATGTGTATATTTACGTGTGTGTAATGATAGTAGGTTTTCTGGATCAGGTTCTGGGGAGGCGGAGGGAGCGCTCAGCCTGACAAAGGGAAGAACTATATTCCCGTGGAATTGCAACTTTTTGTCCTTTACATGAAGGCTTGTTCATTCACTCTCTCTTTTTTCCCCTGCACGTTGTTTTCTGTTCCTTCCCAATAATAGCCTGCGTGTTCTGAACCCAAACAAAGCAACCTTGAAAACTAAAATGTGAGACAGAATAAAAATATGGATAGACTGTGCATGATTGCAGTATGCTTTGGTGTAGAATCAGTTTGGATTTGCTTTCCAAAGGTCTTAGGATCTATCTGTTGCTACAAGGAGGAGTAAACGTCTGTGAATGAGGCTGTGGATGTTGTAGCATGGTGGAGTGATTGTGATGTGACTTAGTAACATGTTCTTCATGGGAGCTCAGGTTGGACATACCTTCCAAAATTTCTTCACTGAAAGGGTTGTTAAGCATTGGAATGGGCTTCCCAGGGAGATGGCAGAGTCACCATCCCTGGGGATGTTCAGGAAAAACTGTGGCACTTAGAGCCATGGTTTAATTGACCATATGGAGGTATTCGGACAGAGGCTGGACTCAATCTTGAAGATGTTTTTCATGTTTTTCATTCTTAATGAGTCTATTATTCTATAAATGAATATTCTCCATTCACCAAATTCCAGGCATGGAGATTTTCTTTGTGGTCCATTTTGACATTCCCAATGAGATACCTTTAGCAGTCTAAACTCAGCAGACATAGAATCTGCAAAGCAGCATTGGTGCTGTAATTGCACAGGGGAAATCTCAGAAATTATGCCATCTGCTCTGCAGATTCTTATATTGGGCAGCTTCTTAGTTGCACTTGACAGCTGTTAAGCTGTTAACCACCATTTTTTGTATTGTTTTAAAAATTTTCAAGTATTTTATTCAATGCATGCTTGTAATTCAAATTTTTCTGTCTTACAGGATTAGTCCTATTCAAATTGTTCTTTCCTTCTTAATTCTTCATAGCTTCATAGAATTAATTTTGAGCAATTAACACCAGACCTTTTAGTGCAGGGAATATCAATGTTCCTAAAAATCAGAAGGACTATTAGCTTACTGCTTGCTTATTTTACCACAGAATGGAATATTTGATCATCCTAGTTAAAATGAGGGATAGCATGGGGCTAGCAGATGTGGAAAGTTGCTGATAAAAGTCAGGTTTTCTGTGAAGTATGGCAACTATTTTTAGGTAGGTGTAGAAAAGTAGTACTAGTCTTGGCATTGGGACAATATTGATCTGAATCCCAGCAGAAGGCTACGCATTGACAGTACTTCAGCTGTTTCATCATTTGGAAGTCAGAATAACTGCATTAATTTAATGTAAATTGTTATCAACTGGCAATTCTGGCAATTCATTCTACTGAATTAGAAATGCACATAAGTGGGATATGCTAAGTAGGACAAAACCAGATGAAATTGTGACACCAAGGAGTTCTCCCTCAAGCTAGTTTAGACAATAGCCACAACATCCACTTTCATTCTTTCTGATAATCTTTTTAGGAAGATGATCCATATTCTCCATAGAGTTCTGCTTTTCCCTTTTTTGTTTGTTTGTTTGGGTTTTTTGGGTTGGTTTGGTTTAACCCCTCCATGTGTTTTAGGACAATGCAAGAACTGTTAAAATTTTTCATCATATTTGATGTGAATGTGATGAAGCTTGAGTCCAGCTGTTCCCCTGAGCCTCTACAAACAACTTTCCCACTTGAACTTTTAATGCAGAGTGAGACATTCTCATTCTTTGTAAAGCTTCTCAGAAGGAAGATTGTAAACACAGAGTAACTTCTATATGGTGAAAATCAGATTTGCATTCTTAAAAATGCAGAAAAACATATGCATGAGGCATTAAAAGTGTATAATGATGAACTTAAAATTGAGTACATACTGGTATCTTCTCTGTCAATTCCATTTTTTTTCAGGATCAATAATTTACTTGCATGTCTCTCAAAGCTTAAACTAATTGTTCTTGAGACTGAAGAACAAATGGTTTGTAAAGATTTTTCTCAGCCTAATTTTTCAAAAAAATGTGCTGTACTCTGAATTTCTGAAAATCTGTGTATATAGTGTGATTCTACAGCACTGTGAGAAACCAAATGGATTATTTTTGTGACAAAATTAATTCTAATGCAACTGTAGTCCCTGTGAATCATTTTGTGGTGGAAGCTGCCTTAGATTCTATTTCAGTATGCCTCTGTAGACTCTCAAAGTTACCTGAGTGGTCAAAGGAAAGTATCTTTCTCAGGGGTTTTGAACTTAGGCTTTTGCAACTTACCTTTGAGTGTTTGATACTTAAGGAGGGATTTTTTATGGTACCTGATCAAGGAAAAGTAAGCACAGGATCTGTAAATGCTTAATTTTTGCTGTCTCAAATGACCTCTCTCTTAGGTATCTGCCCCCATCCACTCGAACCAAAACAGAACAAAATCCATCCAAACAAAACTATAGCATGAATTTAAATGTTTGAATGGAGTAAATAATTTCTGTTGGGTACAGGGAAGTAATAGAAATGCAGCAATAGTTGACGCAAGGGCACATCAGCTGACAAAATCGACTACAGCCAATTTCTTGAGGGAGTATCTTTGCATTGGAGGAACCACTGCAAGAGGAGGACTGGAAATTTGCCCTTTTCTGGACTTGCACATTTTTGGCTGTTTGGAGCTATGAACTCCTTCTGTGTAGCCCACAAGAAAGTACTCAATATTTGGTATGAAGCTGCAGCTTCGACATATTTACCTTAATTCTTGTTACCCTCTTCTTTTTCTATTGCATTGTTTTCCTGCGTTCTCCTTAGTAGAGAGAAGGAAACAGTAAATTTGGTTTTCATTGGATTTGATTGCTGTTCATCTGGTTACCCAGTATGTTCTGTAAATTTAAATCAAGGAGACAAGGACATAATCAAATCTGCATAAATGTGAAACTCTACCAGTATGTCAAGTTTGTCTGTCTTCAGAGGTTGAAATTGAGGTCAGAGCTTCACAGAGAAAAGGCATTTCCATATCATAGCTTGATGTTACATGGTAGTTATATAAATATTAAGGGGCAAATGTCTAAGTGTGCTTGCAGATTATAGGCTATTTTCAGAACTACTTCTGAAACAAAAGTATCAAGATAATTTTCTTTCTGCAGAAACGTACATTTTGGCAAATATTGAATATCCAGTTTCTCTTCTAAATCTCAACCTATTACCTTTCTTGAAACAGTTTGAAAAAGATGTTTTGGAAATGCTACTGTGATGCTATTTCCTTGGAAGTCAAGTGTAATTACTGCTTGTAACCATGAAGAGGTACCTAGTTTTGTCTTTTATAATTGAAAGCTTTTATTAATAATGCATTTCATGTATGGCAGCGTTTATTAATTATGCACTACATATATGGCATATGTAGCCACAAAGCAGATTTTTTTCTTGTTTCTTTCTTGTTAATTTTCTACAGAGATTTGCCTTGCAGAGAAGATTTGCCCTTCATAGTAAAGATTTCAGGCTCAGTACTAGGAAAAACCTCAGCTCTGGCAGTGTTTAGGAGGCAGATCAAGCACTGCTTTGAAATGGCTTTGTAGAAACTGTGGAGCCATTTCTGTAATAAGCCATACCTTTTATGTCTCAAATGTGTTTTTGAAAAGCAGTTGTGGAGGGGGAGGATTTGCACTCAAAATTTCTGTTCCACAGGTGCTTAGAACAAGGGTTCTGACTGCTTCAACCATGCAGTTAGTACTTAAGCTGTGATTTCATCTACAGTTTGTGCTAAGCTTGCAATAAGAAGAATTGCCTTTCTGGATATGGGATTGCGTGACTGGAGGGAGGACTCTGTCAGTTCAAATTAGAATGGTGCAAACTCCTGGGGAACTGGACTTGCAGAAGAATCTCCGTGTGAACACTCCAGGAGGATTTCAGGTCTCTGTTGTCGTGCCATCAGCCTGTTAGTTTGTGTGCTGATATTGAAGACTGGGAATAAAACTTAGCCATATGTATGTCAATAGAAACAGCTATATGTAGAAGTGGGGATTCAGAGAAGTTTTGATAGGTATTCTCCTAAGGGCTCTGAATCTGTGGTATAGATTAAATTTGGATGGCTGAAACTGCATGGCTGTCCCTAGGCAAATGTCACAACATTGAAATGAACGGACACTAACTTTTCTCTTGGACTGATTTTGCTCAGGAACATATCATGTTCTGAATGCCCTTGAGAACGTGTATTTATAGTATGAGTCTACAAAATAGCATGACACCAGCCGGATTATTTTTGTGATTACACAATTATTAATTTGAGCAGACAGTCCTTGTGGATGTTGTGATGGAAACTACCTTAGACTCTTCTCCAGTTTTTTTGCTTAGAGTCTCAAAGTTACTTGAGTGGTCAAAGAAAAGAATCTTTCTCAGGTGTTTCTTAGGCTTTTGCAAATTCCAGTTGAGACTCTGTTTGATACTTAAAGAGGGATTTGTCATTTACCTGGTCAAGAAATACAGAATCTGTATGATGTATATTCAACCATTGTGAGGGGCTACTTTGTACCCTTGTGATGGGTTACAGGCAACAACTGCTTTGTCTACCTGATTTTAATTTTCTGCCATTCTCCCATTAATTAATGTGTCTGTTGCTTTCCAAGCCCTTAAAGATGATGATATGGGTTTCCCCATATTCCACTTCAAAGTACTTTATACATTGGACTGCTAATTAAATGCTTTATTTTAATTTAATTTTTTAGGAATAATGTCTAAATGCATCATCATGTACTGTTTGGAAGGTTATAATCTTAAAAGACAAGTAATGGATAATTATCTGAAAAAGGAGATGTTCAGTCATTATTTTTTTTAAGAGAAAGCAAATTGAAAGAAAGATTTGCCAATCAGTATATGACTAACAGATGACGAGGATAAAACTTTGTCAAACCTGTTTTTTCAGCTGTCTCTCTGCATATGTTTAAAGAATATACGGGGATACAATCAACAGCTTTTTGCAAATTTCTTAGTGTTTATGTGGTAGTTGTTGGATTTTTTATTTTATTTATTTTTCTTCCCTGATCTGAACCAGTCTCTAGTCATGGAAGATTAGGTAAGGAGTAGTTTATTTTTCTATGTGGTTTAGGTTTGTTCTGCCATCTCTGGTAGTGGTTGGAACTAAGTGCCTTGAAAGGCAAATGTGAGCTGGGTGCACCTGAATGAAGGGTTAAGTCTTCCATGTAGCTCCCATCTCAGAGTAGTATAGGGAAAGCAGAGCTTGCAAACCTTTTTTTGCCAATAAAGTGTAAAGCCTCTTTCTTTTAGTGATACATGGGATTGAACATAATGTTTTCTGCCGTGCTAGCTACCAAACACCAGTTACATGATAGCAAGTATTGATAAAATGTTATCTTTCAACTGAATTTTAGGCCTGCAAGTAATTAGGTCAATCACTAATCTGCAAACCATTGGGCTTCCCCTTTCTAACCAGCAAAATAGGAGCTATCCCACTGGAGTCAGAGGATTGCTGTCTCTTTGGTGACTTAGTAGGAGAGGGTGAGTCTTGCATTAGGGTATGGGCATCTCCGCTAACAGGTCAGGTTAACCTGTTAGACCTTAATACCCTGGCTGCTTGTAGGAATGAAGCTGTACTCTTTAAAAGGCTTGAGCGGTGATTTCCAAATATGTTGTTGGCAATAGGTGACTGCCCTTCAGAAAAACACACAGGAAAGGGTGATGAGAGCTGTTTGAGCAACAAACAATGGGCTGGTGTGCTTGAGGCAGCAGGAAAGGCAACCTCCAAGCACCTCCTGCTCTGCACTGAGAGGCACTCGAGTTGGAACAGCCAGAGGCCTCGAGGTAGAGTTGGCCAGCTGTGGACTTCAGCTCTGAAGTTCAAAAGTGACCTTGTTCTGTCACCCAGTAAGAACAGGGCCTTGAGAGCCAGGCTGATGCCCTCCAGTAAAATGTGAATGATGTGGTATGAATACCAGTGCTGGCAAAACAAGAATGATGGCTTTTCTGGAAGAGAATCAAGCAGCAAAGTGGGCAGTGTGGCCAGCTGCTTCTGCCTGGAAGGTTTTATTATGTTAAACAGCACTTATTCTGGGGAAATTTTAAAAGCATTATGGCCCTTATAAGCAGCCTTAGGTTATTGGGAAACATTAAGAAAAAAATAGAGAGATGTGCTCAGGTGCATTTAATCTTCTCTGAAGGTGAGCCTTAACTCTTTAAGATGACCAGCACAATAAGAACAGAAGCATTTGATGTGAGGTGTTGCTTTTGTTCAGTCAATTTGTCATCACAGCATTAGAAGTGAAAATACCCCAAGGAAAGACCAGTGCAAAAGATCCAGGGGGTATCTGGCAGCCGGGAGGAAGCTGTAAGGCTACTGAAGACCATGCCCTAGGCTCTAGCAGTGTGTGTCCAAAGAGAAGGAAATGTTAGCAACCACAGCAGGCAGGAAGGCTGAATTTTAAAATGTACAAAGCCATAACCTGAGCCAGAGCAGGGTGAACAGCTGGAGCATAGGAACAAGAGCCTTGAGGGCAGACAGTATCTGTTTGTTGAAGTAAAAGATTTTGCCAGTCTGTCTCTGCTGTAGACAAACTTGTTTCAGGATGGGATTGCATTTCAAGGTTCATTTTGGTGTATTACAATTTTTATTGATTATACAGAAAACTTTACCATGGGTTCTAGTTTAGCAGCAGTCCTGTGTCAGCAGTCCTGTGTCAGCTGTTGTGTCTTCGGTATCACTTACTTCAGTTCTGTTGGCAATGTATATCCTGTCTAACGCTCCTTTTGTTGCCTGGATACGTTTTGCCACTTGCATGGTATTAAATGGTTCTGCCTGTCTGATGCATTGATTGCACATTTCTGGAGGAAGCCCTAGCTAGCAGCAATTCCCTGAGCATTAGAGAATTTTATACATTTATGCTAGAGTGCAACATGGGATAATCTGAAATTTATGGTTTACCATAAGTTTCATGGCAGTTTGTTTTGCCTCTTCTTCCTCCTCCATTTTTGTGGTGTATTTAAATAGAGAGCTTTTTAGGAGGCTGTTCATTAGTTTGCTTCTGAGCTGCTCCAGGTAGCAAAGCCAATTTGGTGGCTTTCCTACCACTACAGCACCAGGTGCTTTCAATTCCATGGCAAAAAGAAAATTGCACAGGCAACAATTAGGTGTCTCAGTAGAGGAGGAAAGAGGTGCAGCAAGCTGCTGGGTTTTGTATGGCAACAAAAATCTGCACATCAAGGTACTGAATAAAATTTTAATTTTATTTTGTCAGGATTTTCCTTTAAAATTTGGTTTTACCATGTCTATTAGTGCATGGATAATACTTAATAAAAGTTGTTCTTTCCTGTGAAAACCTGAAAGACTTGATGCTTTATACATATGGTGGTATTTACAATTTAAATAGGATGTGTGTTCTGTCAACCATAGAAGGGAAGGAAATATATGGGTTTAATTCCAGCCTATTGTCTCCTTTGGTGGAAATGACCCAATGTTGGTTTTTTTCCTGAATTGATAAATACTTCAGCCTTGTTTTCACTATATATGTCTTTTGCTGGTGCTGTTTAGAGTCTTTCACACTTCATCTTCCTCAAACCTACTTTTGCCTAATTCCTTTAGCATGTTACTAAGCAAGGCTATTTTTGAGAGTCTGGGTTTTTAATAACTTTTGGTTTGAGAAGTTGACAGGTTGAAAGCCCTTATCTACTCTGATTTCAGTGGAAATTAGATACATAAATATCTCAGTGGAACTGAGCCATAATGGATGAGCTGCTACCAAAACTGTTTCATCTGTTAAGAAAATAGTCCTCTTCAATAGAAGACTGAATGAGAACTGAAATTGCATGCTTAAAAATATATATATATAAGGACTGTCACCAGAATTAGTAGTATAACCTTATTTTGGTCTTGAAATAACTCCATCAGAAAAGATTTCTTCATCTCATTAATTCTGGGGAAAACAGGAGACCCTTATCACTAGCTGTTAGACCAGAAGAGATTAATGTGGTGCTTTCAATGGTGGCATGCTAAGTGTGGTGTACCAAGAAGTAATGTTCTAGGACTAGTGGCAATTAGTATGTTTAATAATATGGAAAGGGAGTTCAAATGGTGAAATTATCCTTTCTGGGTTTCACAGATTTACACAACGGGTGCTTTTATAAAGAAATTTTTAAAAATGCAGTTGCTAAAGAAGTTAAATGTAAGAAGATATCAGGTAATTTTTAAAGAAAGTACTCCTTTTTTAGCTCATAACCAATCTTCCAAAAGTACAGTGAAGATATTACCAAGAGAGATCAGGTAAGGAATGTAAGAAATGGCTCAAGATTCAAGAAATAAGGAATTGCAGTTTTCTCTTGTGGATTTTGTTTTGTGTTATTTGTTTTTGCAATTCTTTTAGAATGTGGAGATCTTCTGTAACTTCTGTTTACAGGAAATTTGAAACTGGTTTTAGTGTAACATTTATTACATATGGTCAATCGCATCCTTTTTCCTTGTGCACAGATTTGTCTGTGATATTTGGGGATTTTATACAGTTAAAACCATACTTTTGTAGAGTTTGAGATACCCTATCTTTAATGCAGTCAAACTTGCTACCAAAGACAAAAGCAACGAGAGAAGAAATATTCTTTCTACATTCAGGGTATTCTTAATTGTTATTCTGGGTTACTGTGTACAGATATTCTGAGGGCATGTTGATCTGTAAGTGAAGAAAAAAAATATTTGGCAAGAATACTATAATATTGTTACAGTGATCAGACATTTCCTTAACTGAATGTTTTTGGTGGATTTTTTTTTTTTTAATAAATAGAAACAAAACTAGAGGTTATGTAATAAAAATTAAGTTAAAAAAAAGAACAATACATGAATGTACTAGGGTTCTTGCTTCATTAATGAAAGTTTTAAATCATCAGAAACTGTTCAAACAATGAATATATTGTCATTTGCACCTTCTGTCTTCTTTCTCTGCTTGCATGCATTTGAAATCATGTTACAAATGTTTATCTAGAAAATTACTACTCCAGTTGTCCTGTGTCTCTTCTCTGCTAGGGGGAAAACTTATTGAGGGGCCTTTAAAGCAGCCCCTCTAAAGCAGCCCCTCTCTTCTTCTGAGATGCAAATGCCATATGGCTCTAGAGGCTAATAATCTTTCACAGAGTAAAAGAGTACTATAAAGAGACACTTTCATTTTTCTAGATGTGCTTTTTCCATAACAATAATACGTTATTATATGAGAACTGCTGCTAATACGTACAAGAACACAAAAAAGTTGCTGTTTGAGGAAAAACAGCTTTGAATGTGTTTGTGGCCTCATCTGTGGGTGGTGTAGCAGGTGTGGTACTTTGTGTGGCTGGGCAGGTCACATGCTTCTTGTAGTATGTAGTAAAAGCTGTGCTTTTCCCATTTTTAACTGGGATTCCTGAATGAACCGTATTGATCAGATAGGCTGTCATGTATTCAAAATAGTTTGTCTGTCCAACTTTAACTTTAGAATATTCTTACATAAAGATTATAAGCTTTTTTCCTAAGAGTTGCTGGTTTGGTTGTAAGTTTAGCTTTTCAGCTTGGCCTCAGTGGAACAATACTTACTACTGTGCTGTGATTTGTAGCCAAATCACTTCTGTTGATGAACAGTTGAAAATACTATTTAACGCAGAGGGCTGTAATATATGCTCAGGTCTTCAGAGCAACTTGCCTCATACCTTCCTAACTCAAATCCTGTGTTATCCTCACACAATGAGCATATATATGTGTGTGTGTGTGTGCGTGCGTGTATATGTCTTTCTATATGTATATCTCCATGTTACTGTGTACTTGAGAATCTGTGGTGAAAAAAAAAAGAGGATAGATTTTTTTTTTTTATACAGGCAAAGTGACAGCACACATGTAAAGTAGTAGCACTCTGCAAAGTAGGTTTATTTAAAAATATATGCTTATGCATATATGTGTCTGCTAGATGATGTAACTTTTGAGGCATTATCTGCAGCTATGGAATAATTTAGGTTAAAAGAGGATTTTTAGGTCTGTGATACTGAATGTTCAGATTCTCAACCACAATTAATGAGACTTAAGTTATACTTGTCTGTTTTGTCACAGACTTTGCATGCTCTCATGGAGGCGACATCCTTTTTTTGTGATTTATGTTCCTAACCTGCAATGCACAAGAATATTTCCTTACTTGACTCTTTAGTGATACTAACTTCTATGACAATGGCATATATGCCCCTTTTTTCTGGACGAGTTCTGCTGTAAACACAATTAGGCATACAGTCTCTTCTTAAAAAAAAAAATCCCAATATATGCTATTGTTTTCAGACCCCAAGCTGCAAATTTTGAGTAGCATATAATATAAAAATGGCACACATGTGGATAATTCATAAACCTATGAGTTGTCAAAAGTCAGAAGCAGTCAACCAGTTCTAAAAATGTCATTGATGTACATGGTATATTTCAGCCTAAAGGCTGAAAGTATCAGCAGCAATGGGTATTGGATATAAAACAACCAGAGCAAAGCTGAGCCTATGGTCAGCCATGTGGAACTGCTTAAAGCCAACGCCTCTCCTCTGAAGGAGCTAGAATTGTCCTGTTGAAATATGTGTTCATGGTTGTTTTATGCTTTGAATATCTGTAGTCCCCAGTCTGTGAATAAATGTGCTGCTCCAGTTGCTGGAAAAGGAAGCTTGATTAAACTTGTCAGTCCTATTGAAAGTTGACAGCTTTATTGTCTTTAGAGGTGAGGATAGCTGTGCACAGAGGTAGTGGGTGAAGAAATCTGTGTCAAAATTGAAACCAGTAGTATGCAGTTAAAATTGAAATCAGTCTAGGATGTACTGGATGAGAAAAAAGGTTCTTGGCAACAGCCAGAAGGAGGCTCAAATTTTCAAATCTTACAGTATTTTTGGGAGAGAGATTTTCAAAATTCCCAGGTGTGTAATTTTTGCTGTCTCCCTTCCTTTATGAAGACAGAGCCAAGCTTATATTTGGCTTTTTTTTTTTCTTTCCTTGCTTTTATGGACTTTTTTTCTTTTTTCATTTTTTTTCAGTAGTTTCCAAGTATTCAGTGTGTGTGGACAGTAGGATGAACAACAATACCCTGATGTCAAGAACAGCATATCCTTAATAAAGGGAGAAGGTTTCTTCCAGTTGTTTTAATGTTTTGTGTGATTTTCATGTTTACCTTTTAGTGTTCAGAAAACTCATCTGTTTTGGATCCTTCTTCCTATTTTTTGTTTCTGGTATTGTGGACAGCAAATGAACTCCCTAAAGCTCTTCTCTTTGCACAGGAAATGTTTGCTTGTGACTTTGACATCTTCCAGTCTTTGCCATGGTTCCTTAAATTCCATTTCACCTTCTGTTTTGTTTAGTCGTGTGTTCCTGTGGTAAAATTTCTCAAACTTAAATATTTAGACTAAGTTGTAAATCTGGTCAACATCTTTGTTTTAGTCTTTCTATTTAGCTGTTGACTATATAACTTTAGTATTGCCTGCTTTTTTCCTTGGGTGTTTTCTTTTAGTCTCTCTTTTTTTTGTTTTCCCTCTTAGGATATGTATTAATTATATAAAGTTTGGGTGAGAGGTATTTTCAATTTTTCTTGTAGCATTTCTTGACCTGCTTACTTTGCTTATATAGCAGTTGCTGCCCTATATGTGACACTAAATTCCTTAAATGTACAGATAGTTATATTTTATCCATATTCACATGCCTGAGCCAAAGTATTTGCACTGTAGACAGTGAAAGGAGGGACCTGAATAACTGGGAAGTGTCCAGTTTTTTTGGTTTTTTTTTGTAATGGGACAGTTTTAGGACTGTGCAGCCACATGTCTTGCTTGAAGTTTCCCTACTGCTTTAAATACTTCTTTGTGCAGTGTAAGTGTGCTTGCTTCATAATTATTAAGTGGCTCCACAATTTCTGTGTGGTTAAATTAGCACTAGGGAAGAGCAGGTGTATATGGGCTTTGTTTTGTACACTGAAATTATTTTATAGTCTTGACAACTAATATGTTGAAAACTTGATATTAACAGTAATTGAAGAGAATTAAGCACCTAAGTAGAAGGTGAATAGCCTCTTCAAAAGATGTTTTTCTTGTTGGTTTTTAAAATACTGTTTTTTCTTTCTGTTTCTAGGTTTTCTCAAATAATGATGAAGCCCTTATTAACAAAAAACTACCCAAAGAACTTCTGTTAAGGTAATTGTACATAACATTTTAAGGAGTAAAAACCTGAGGATTGTACATTGCTTATGTGTCTCACAGGCTATCAGGTGCTATTCATTCTTTCTTAAATCCTCTTGAAATAAGTAACACACCTGATTTAGTCCTTGGAATTCTTGACCTTGTTGCCTTGATTTGTTTTAATTTGTTCAAGTTATACTGTACCATGGAAGATGTAATTTAGTTGTGATTTTTGACTTGTATGTCAAAAAGAGAAATAAAATGTCCATAAAACTTTGGTGTACCAAGTAGTCGGCTCTTCCACTCTCTCAATGTTTTATATCTGTCTGAAGAGCCTGATTCTCTAATGTAGTGCACACTCTTTGTGCCATGAACTTTATTATAACACAATAAAATACAAATTCAATATCAGAGCTTCCAAAAAAGTCAGTGCTCTATCTAAATAATAAAGTGAAAAGCTCTATCACCATTACTGCCAGTCTGTGTTGTATAAGGTAGAACCAACAGAGGGATCTTTCTTATTGTAGTCATTGGGTTACTCATAAATTTTATCAGCTTGCTGGTGTGTGAGTAGATCATCTTTGCAAAAGTTACCTAGAAGACCAAGATCAGTAAGTTCAGCCTATGTCTGCTGGATGTCTTCATGCTCTCATATGGTTGAAAGTTGATTTCAAGCATAGAATAAACCAACTGCCAAATGTGGAGCTATTGCTTGGTTGGATGTGGCCACTGCAGAGCTGGAACTGAACCAGGTCAGCAACATCTTCTGTACCTACAGAGAGGATTTGTTACAGACTAATCCTTAAGGTGAAAGAAAGAAAAAATGTTTGGTTATGATGGTGCAATTACAATTTTTAGTACTGGTGTTATTGAAATTGAGCTGATGATTATTTTCTTAATATGCTGAAGAGGTGTTTGGGTCAGCTTGTGTGTATGTCACTGTTTCAGTCTGATTTGAAGTGGAAGAGTGTCTCAATGGTATTTTACATCTTGTGCACAAAGAAAATGCTCCTAAAATCATTGTGACTATCACAGTGCTCTCTCAATGATATTAAAATGCAGTCTGTTGTTAAAGGAATTGAATTTTAAAAGGCTTTTCATTTTTGTTGAGATATATTCCATGTGGTGACAGACTATAATTAGACTCTTGGAACTGTTTAGAAAATGTAATTAAAAGAGACAGTCACTGAAGGATGCCCTGAACAGGAATTCTCATACCTTTTCCTTTGTTGAACTCCATGCCACACATGAACCACAAGATAAAAGTCAATGTAGGATGCTGCCTCCTTAGCTAAAAATCTGCAAGCACTTCTCTTCAAGCATTAGGACTCCCCAGTATTTGTGGAAATTACTGTCCTTTTCACTGTTATGGATACTGAGTATCTCATTTATGTAATTGACTATAACTTGTTTGTATGGTTTAGGTAGTGAAAAGTATCATGTGCTGAGATAGTAAGGATCTCTTTTGGAGCATCTTTCCTAAGAGAGAGGCTGAGGGTGTTGGGCCTGTTCAGCATCAAGAAGAGATGACTGAGAGGAGTCCTCATCAATGTTTATCTGTACCTGAAAGAAGGATGCCAAGAAGATGGAGCCAGGTGCTTCTCAGTGGTGCCTAGCAATAGAACAAGAGGCAGTGGGCATAAACTGGGACTCAGGAAGTTCTGCTTGAATGTGAGGAAGGACTTTACTGTGTGGGTGGCCATGCACTGTAACAGATTGCCCACAGAGGTGGTGGAGTCTCCCTCAATGGAGATATTCAGGAACCATCTGGATGCAATCCTGTACCATGTGCTCCAGGATGACCCTGCTTGAACAGGGAGGTTGACTGCATGACCCTCTGTGTTTCCTTTTAACCTGACCCATTCTGTGATTCTCTGATTATAAAGAATTCAGTAGGAATAAAATCCAAACAAACAAGTCCAAGTAATTAGACTCTACCAGTGGCTTAGCTGTTTGTTCTTATATTCAAGATAGCTTTGTACAAAGCAACTTGAGGCTTATCTTGGATTTGAGGAAGTAGTGCAGCTAATCCCTGCCACTACACTGTTACAGCAGTGTCTAAAGAAGCCTTTTGCACAGTTGAAAGGCTTAGTGGGGCTGGAACAAGAACATAAAATATCCCAGGCCAAGCTTACACGGAACTGATTCAGCCAACCATCTATTTTTTGTGCATGAATGTCCTTTTTGCAATTGCATGGTGATTTACTAAAGTAGTGTTGCAGATGTAGCTAGAAGAGTTGATGATCTGAGAAACTGAACTGGGACTGTCAGCTTTGTCCATAAAGAACATGATGATCTCATGAGTCTGCTCTGCCAGAGAGAAATAAAGTGCATATTTCATTATACCCACAAGACTGTCCTGGTCACCAGGGTTTTGAAATGGAATGGAAGGAAAAGTGTGAGAGAGGTGCTCTGTAAATCTCCTTTTGAAATTGTACTGGTACAGGAACAAACTCACAAGGCCAATGGCAGGGCATGTCAGAGAGAGGGCTATGCACCTGGGTTCTCATCCCTGCAGGATGTAGATATCTAAGGAAGTTTCAGGGCACAGACCTGCCTGTCTAAAGCTTTATCAGTGGGGAATTTGTTTTATGAGCCTGCCCCTAAAGGCTGTTGTAAGCCTGAGTCTGAATGCCTTTCGACTCCTGAAACAGTATATGTTCATGCTGCAACATGTTTTAAAATTGTCTTGCCCTATGGCAAGACAATGACAGGAGACCTTAAATATTGCTGCACTGGGTGTAATTAATATTCTAATTATTTTTCCTTTATTAGCTATGCAGTCTGCCTTTTAATTAAAAGGAGAGTAAACCAGTTGCAGTGGAAACATTTTACTCAGAGAGCTGGAACTGAACAGTAAATACCACTGAAAGTGTCATCAAATGTACTTAGTTTGCTTCTTGTTTGTATCAGATATGTATGAAAACTGTTAGCATTACAGCCCACTTTTAAAAAACTCCTATTGGGCTTGTGGAAAAAATGTGATTAATATCTTGTTACAAATTCCTGGAAATTAAATGTAAACACAGTTTCTTCTGTTTCCAGAATTAGTCTTGTTCTCATTTGCATAAAGTATTTAAATTTATGTAATCTGGCTATAACAAGGAGTCAGTCCAATTTTTTCCTCTAAAATTGAAAAACTTTTTTCCTGATGGTAGACTTACAAAATAAAACCAATTGGAAATTTATTCATAGAATAATGTTGCAATACTTGCATACTCTAAAGTTGAACAAAGTTATCCCTTGGTCTTTTACTGCAGTTTATCATCACTTTTAATATTATGATTGCAATTATTGCTATTACTAATGTAACAACCAGAATTATATTGGAATGTTTTCAAGCCAGTGTCATGTCTGTTGCCCATTTTCTGTGGAGTATCTACTGTGCTTCTAAGTAAATGGTTGAGATCCCGAACTTCTCAGGCACAATACTCTTTTGAAAGGATAAGAAATAGGAGATTATTTGTTCTTTCTCAAGCAGACTCAGATAACTGGGCAGAGGAGGAAGAAGATATCTGATTAATATGGACAGTGGTGCTTTTGAAGAAGACCCTTGTTTGGAGGGGCCAATTATACTTTGAGGTTGGTGGTATAGCTGGAGTGGAGAAAGGGAGGTATTTAATTTGTAACTTCTTCAAGTTTATGGAAATTCCTTTTTATTTGTCATATCGGAGTGTATTTTTACCTGTGAAAGAAATAGTCTGCTTCTAAAAAAATTTTTTGTAGTATTCAGGCTAAAGGAAAAATTATCACCCTTGTTAGCTGTTGCAGTGCTATTAGTTTGCCAATTGGCAAGGAATGCTTGTTCCCTTCTACTATTACATATTGCAAGACGTAAAAGTTGGATAAATGCTCATTTGTATGATGTTTAAGAATTGTGTGGTGGTATTATAAATTGTGCAATTTAAGCAGTTTTTGGATGATTGTAGCTTTTTTCTATTTTTTGTAAGCCTATGTGTTTATGAGAAAGCATCAATTGAATATACAGGACATTCATTGGTAGAATTGAATTGGTGTCTGAAATTCATAAACACTTATCTGTCATCAGAAGAATGAGAAATCAAGTCAGGCTAATACAATTTTTAATTGCTGGGAAAAAACTGTAAAGCAATGGATTATTACAGTTACAGTGCACATTTGAAAATAAATTGAAACCAAAAAAATGAAGTCTATGTAATTAATGTTAGAATGTCCTGATTTTTTTTTTTTCTTGATAAAAAGTAACAAAGCACTTCTGGAAGGGGAGATACAGCCAGTTCTTTTGGCATGTAGAAAGATGAGTAACATTTGTTAATTTGTATTTTACCTGCTAATGCTCTGTGAAAACTGTAAATTTTTTTACAAAAGTAGTAAGCTTAAGGAACAGAGATGTTTGTCTCTTTCAGTTGCTTAAACCATTTTCAGTTCCTTTCTGCCTACAAAGTACCAACTTCATAAATTGTACCACAAATATAGAAACTGTCGTGAATTCTGTTGTAAACCATACTTTCTAGAGTAGATCTTACCTATCAGTCTGAAAATTTGAGTGGTCAGTCAGATTTAGAAGAGGATATGTAAAGTTTTGGGATTGAAATTAGGAGAGGAACCCAGGAGTGGCATTTCAGCAGCAGCTCTTTTTGTAGGCAATAATAAATATGCAGCTTGAGAGTTGAAGTTTTCATCTGATGAAGTTTTGATAAAGTTTTTCATGCTGATAAAGTTTTCGTGTTTCTATTCTTTGCTTTTATTACTGCGTGCTGCTTTTTGCTGAGCCTTTAGTGTGTTCATTGTTGTAGAGAAAAAGTAAGCTTAAAACTGGTGAAGTGAAACATAGTAATTGATGTATTTGAAGTGATGCTTTACCATCTGTGTGCTGAACTGTGGGGGAAATAGAAAAGAAATACAGCAAAGGCGACAAAAAGAAATTGTCATAATGCCATGGGTATTTCTTAGCTAGGTCTTTGGATGGCCCACAATTGCTGTGAAGTTTGGCTGCTGTATCTTAGCATACAGAGTACTGACTAGTGAGTCAAAGAAGTGAAAAATACAAAACTTTTCTCTGCAGCAGTTCTTGGTTGGTAAGAATTTTGTAAGCAGAAAAACAATATATGTGTTTTGAAGGGGAAAGGAAAAAACAATCTGTCATCCCAGACATGGTTCATTTTCCCCACTACAAGGATCTGTATAATTAAATAGGGAAATATTTCACCCTGAATAGCTGAGACTGCTGTTTAGTGTTTGACAGTCTCGGGGAAACATTCCAGTTTTATAATGCACATGCAGTCTTTTATTTTGATTTTAGAGTGTTTTGCAAGTCTTCAAAGTCCTCTATAGTAGTCTGCCAAACAATTACAGTTAAACTGTTTAGAATTAGAAAGAGCCAAATTGATACAAGTATGTAAACTATTCACAGATTGTAAACTGAAGGGATTATATTTCTTATGAAAGTAAGACTTCTTTTCTGTATATTTTCACAAATCTATGGTTTTTGTAAAGCAGATTCTAATATTGCCTCATAACAAGTAATTTTCATTAAGTCTTTTAATTTAACATGCCTGAAGTACAACTGTCCAAAAAATTAGTGCAGAGCAGGTCTAATTCACACTATTCAGTATGGTGTGAGTATCCTTTAAATATTTGCTAACTAGAAATGTGGAGACTAATACTGACAAGAAGCAAGCAGAAACAATGCAACAGATGACAGCAAGTCCTGACTCACTTCTGTGGAGTCATATATTCATTTCCAGTGGTCCTTGCCTCTGAAAAAGTGATCAGAAATTAAACTGAGTAAGTGATCTGAATGAGCCACAGGCACAGGTCATGGACAAGATAAAACCTTTGGAAATTAGTTAAATATTTTGATCTTTAGCTAGAAAAACAACAGAGTTATAATTAGGACTATATAAGATATACAGGGTTCTTTCAGAATCCTTATGTGCTTTGGCACATAAGGATTCCCCAGCTTTTAAATTGGCAGCAATTTAAAAAAATAATATCACATTATCAATGCTATTTTTGTTGTAACATGATTTATGTAATATTACAATTTAGTCATTTATAGTCATTTAGTTTCTCTGTGCCTTCAGACCTGAAGGTAGTGTATCTAACTTCAAATACACACAGACAATGCAGTAAGTTGCAATTTTCTCATTAATCAGCTTTTTAAAGAAAAATTTACTTTTATTCTGGGGAGAGATAGTGTTTTAAAACTTCCCAGTGACTTATGTTCAGGACAGAACCTGGGCTCTGCCTGAAGAAACTGAAGGCTGAATCAATGCTTGGTGGTCAGTGTACCCCCTTCAGAATGTGGAGAAGGTCTCATGTTGACCTTTTTTTTTACACTGCTACATGCATTGTTTGTCTGCTTATGAAATTCTTACCAAGATCAGTTCCAGATGCAAGTTTATATTTTTCAGTTCTTTGCCTCACCAGTCGGCACTTTGTATCCATTTTTTCCCTTCCTTGTATGAAATGCTAAACATTTGCAAATGATTATATGAACAATTCAGCTTGAAATTGGAGTAGGTAGCTGCCATCCTCTATTTAGTATTTTTAAGTGATTTGGTTTTGTTCACAAACAAGTGCCAGTGTAAGCTCAAAATGGAATGTTTTGGGCAGTGATATTTCAGATGGAATTCCTTTAAAAATGTGAGTGAGAGGCTTGAAGAACAGATGCAGAAAATTGCACACTAGTGCTCTTGTATACTGTGTTAATGAGGAAGAGGAGGTATGGAAATGGAAGTGGGGTTTTATTGTTTCAGGGTGCTAAGTAAAATTTGTGAATTTTGAAAAGCAAGTATTTTCTTTAATGTTTCTGCTTGGGGCTTCCTTATTAATGGAGTGCTTTAGCTTTCCATGGTTCAAGTTACAAGTATTATCTCTCAGTAAGAACTTGCTTGTGATAAAGGATTAGTCACACTGGAACAAACAAAACAAAAGTAAATAAGTATTTGAAGGAAGAGTAACAGCTGAAAGGAATATAGCAATGATTTACACTACTTTTGGAATTGTACTTTACCATTTATTTTGTTTCATTTTGTTTTTCTTTTATGTGCTATTCTAACTCTCTTTGGAATCTCATATTTAGTGAATACTTAATTCTATGTAGGTCTTTATTTACCTTGAAACTGGATTTTATTTATATTCAGTCTCTTCATTCATTCATTATCAGAACCAAATGTTCAGAAGTATTAGTGATATAATGAAGTCTGCTTTTTATATTGAGGCAGAGGGGGGAATGTTCTTCCTCATTTCCATGTGAGAAGTGCCATCAAAGAACAAAAAGGCAGTCAAAATATACTCTTACTTTCTAAAAAGAAAAAAAAAATCTTAAATATTCATGCTAGATAGTTTAAATAGAAAACCATACATAAAAATACTCAGACTTTTTAGTCTGTAATTCATGAAGTATTTACAGAAGAGGTGAACGTTATCTGTGTTTTCATGATGCAAACTCAGACATTAGGAAGAGAAGTCTTTTGTTAAAGGTCATCCTCCAGGCCAGTAGCAGAGCTACAGGTTGGATCAGGTCTACTGAATCCTAGTCCAGCAACTAACTAAAGCACATAATATCTGTGGTTTATGGAGTGTCCCTAAACTGCATGTCACCAGTGCATGATGTTAGTTATCGACTTCTCTAGCTAGGCACTAATGTGCAGGGCAGGTATGGTGGATTTTTCGCTGTTTGGTGCCCAGATTATAATCCCTTCACTCGTGAGAAAAAAGAGACTGTAAGATAGTTGGAATGCCCAGTGGGTTGTATTAGGACTGTGGTCTGCAATTTAAACCACTGTGAACTAATCATTAGGCTGACTGCTTTTATTTAGTAAGATGTGTTATAGTTGCCAAATTTGTACGTCATAAAAATAAAATCTATATTAAAAAATTATAGACTAGCTGAGGCTGGAAAATTAAACAGAACTGGCCCTTTTTGAATTTGTCATTGGGCATTTTGTTTCAGATACTGAGAGTATCTGAAAAGTTTGCTGTTGTGTTGTTATGCATAGTCATACTTTACAAATAAATAACACTTATTTTCAAAGAATGAGTAATAGGATCCACTTGTCTTGCAAGTAACATGTAGACCATAAAAGGTTAGATGCTGTCCTTTCTAAAATGAATCCAGCAAAGCTGATTTCTTTTGCAATGGAAAATAGATGTCAGACATCCTGTAGTTAGCCTAGTATTTTGCAATTGCCAATACTTATGTCAATGTTCTGTAGTAATAAGTACTTTGGTGAAAGAAAAGGAGGTTTGGCTTGTAAAGAAGTGTTTTTTGCATTTGTTACTGAAAGACTTTCTATGGAGATCACCTGAGAAAGATCTGAGTTGTTTACAAGTGGAAACTGCAGAGTTAAATTACTGGAAAGTTTTGGAGCATGTAACAGAGTTCCTCGTTTAAGTGCTTTACTTTTCAAAATAACTCATCTGCAGTGAAAATGGGTTTGTTTCAATATTGACCTGCATTAGATGAGTCAGTGGCTGTGTGCTTTGTGTAGCAATTACTGTTCCTCAGCCTTTTGCTATTGAAACAGTCCTGACAGATAAGATACTTATTTTTTTAATAGAAAATAGTCAAATTCCTTAAGATTTAAATATGCCTCACTGTTTATCTTTCCAGGACAAGTGTTATGTTGTGGTTTTATTGAACAAGGTATTACGGGATTTAGCTGCAAAGTTGGTGAAGTTCAGAAGTGTACCAGCATTAACATTGCTAATTTAATCATATAGATATAAGCTTGTTTATTTAATTTAATAGTCATTAAAGATTCCGCTTTTCTGAATTATGGCTATGAGTTATTTCTCTTACCTGTATGTTTTCTAGCCTGCATATTTTTATTCTAGTGTTTGTACCCAGTGCTGAACTACACTTAACCATGAGATGCCTCATACCCCAGTAGGGTGTTAAGTAATATGGAGGACAGAAGGTGAAGAGAAATCTCCCGTGTATAAAGAATTGTAAATATAGTTTCTATCTACTAAGTATGACATTTTAGGAGAAATACAAGACAGTTTCTGTGGTGGTTATCAGACTTCACCTCTGTGTGTGTTCAGACTCAATTAGCGTTCACAAATAGTGAACTGAGAGTGTCTGATGCCCATTTCCACAGTTGCTTGGTGTCATGGTTTGACGCTGGCATAATGCTAGTGCCCCCATGAAAAAACATTCTTCTTGGTGTCTGCTGCAAGATGTGATCAGAAATAGAGCAAAGCAGGCTTCAGCTTAGGAATAAAAGGAAAAAAAACTTTATTAACTTACAACTATATGTAAAAAGAAACATGCAGAACTCAGAATGAAAACCTTCCAAACATTCCCCCTCCTCCCCCCACTAAATTTCCAACACATCACAGTAAGACAAAACCTTGGATTCTCAATTCAGTTACCACCCCTCAGATCACTAACTCTCAGTCCTTCACCATCCTTCAGATAATCAATTCTTAGTTCATTAGGAAGAGAGGAGTCCCTCTTGCACCATGGGCTTCCCCTGGAAACACAGTTGAAACCTCTTGTGTTTCCCAGTCACAAGTGACACTGCCTGGAGAACATTAGCCATCGTGACATCTTCCTTCCATGCCCAGTGCTCTCACCACTGCACATGGACCAGAGCTGCTTCTAGGGTTTTCCTTTTGAGGGTGCTTTGCCCAATTCCAAAAAGAGCACAGTCTCTCACTTTCAGGACACATGTCCCCCCCAAATTTCACCCCCTGGGGCTGAGGGGTCTCAAGAACAGAGATCTTCTTTTCCACTGAAGATCAAGGGCACTAACCACCCTCCTCACCTGTCGTCTCTGTTCACGCACTCCTTCACATGACATCACTGCACTCTCTTGGCTCCGAGACATTTCCTCCCCCTAAATGCAGTCTCTGTGTCACAGGAAAAATGGTTCTGTCCATGGCTGGACAAGAAAAGTCCAGCCAAAGGCTGCTCCATCAGCTCCTCCCACCTAGGATTCTTGTCAGCTTCTCTTGGACGTCTTTCACTTGCACAAGCTTGCATCACACTTGCCCATTTCCTGCTATTCCATCTCTATCTCTCTCCTCATTCAGCTCCAGGAGGATCAGCATTTGTAAGGTTTCCATCATCCAAGAAACGGGTTAAAATCTCAGGCTCTGCCTGACCAGAACTCCCACGCTGCCCTGCTGGGCACCTTCTCACTGCCTCCCTTCTCCTTCCTGGTTGGCCCTGCTGCCGGCACATGATATCGAATTCCAAGGTTGCGCAAGCTCTCTGTCTCTTTGGGGAGCTGACCAATGTCTCTCAGGGTTCCTCCTCCCTTCCATCCTGCAGGGCCTTCACTTCCCTTCTCTATCCAAGGCCTGGCCTACCTCACTGCATGGCTTCCCCTCCCAGCCGGGCAGGGCAGGTCTGAGCTCTTCCAGGGATGGAGCCCAAGAGAGCTTCCCCCTGGGTGTTCTCAGCTTTTAACCCCACTGCGTTCTCAGAGGCGTATCCATGTCCTCAGTGGCCACACCAGGTGCCAGTATTCAAATCTGAGCACCTATTGGTTTGACCACAGCATCCCAAAAAATTCACTTCCTCTCAAACCAGGACACTTGGGCATGCCTGGAGAAAAAACTACTAGAAAAAAGAAAATCAAAGCTGTGAAAGCTGTACTTTGTCTCCTATTTTCCCATGCATGTAGACTTTACTCTTCCATATTGCATGTGAAGGACTTTAATGCAAAGAGATTTGCCATGCAAGGAATTCTACAAGTCAGTAAGAAATCCATAGTCTAAAGTGGGAAAGACATAACAGATTTGTTGTGTGCATGTTTTGTAACAACTGGACAGTGTGGCAAAGTTGAAAGGATCTTCTAAGCAAGTTATCTAGTTGATGTGCTGTCTTCACTGAGGCATTTCTCATCTGTATTACTTTGGTTTTCATTTACTTTGGTTTTCAACTTAGATAAAGTTTGTTATCATCCTTGTGTGCAAAGCCACTATAAATTTAAACAGCATAAAAACCAAAAGTGCTGGTTGTGGAATTCCATTCATAATTCAGTTGTAAACAAACCCATATCTTAGGTTTTCAGTGAAGCTTTTTAGAAATTACCAGGTGTTTGTCATACCAAATTCTGGGGGTAAGGCCAGAATTTCTAGGAAGTGTCTATGTGTGGTACTCAGTGCATGCATCTCATTATCCATTTTTTATCTAACCTTATGGCCTTGTATCAGAATACCTACAATGAGTAATTGCTGGGGTATTACTTCAAAAGCTTATTCTCCATATGATCAAATGTGGAAGGGCCTTACAAAAGCAAGAGAGAAGCAGTTTGACTCTTGCACAAATTGATTTCTTCCTCTGTAGGAGGTGCACTGTACAGTGTTGGGGTTTTTCGAAATAGCTTGTTTCTTTCTGTTGCCCCTTAGGGAAGGAAACAATGTTAGGAGTCAGCTGTCTCTGTGTTTGGAAAGACATTGGGCAATCTATTTATAGCACAAGAGAATAAAAAAGCACATGTGGAAATACATGGGAAGATGCTGGAGACTGTAGATAACCACTTCCTGTCAGCAGAACCATATGAATTGCAGTGGAAGTGTCTCAAAAAGATGACCTTATGCTGAGTTATGGTGAGTCTTGGGTATCAAGCAAATTCCAGAGTAGAAGAATATGAATCCCAACTGCAGCACTTTTAAGGAGGCAAGAAATGTGTGAGATTCTGTAAGATTCTTGTCTGATGCTGTGTCAAAAAGGCTGTTACAATGGCTTGCAATGGCTTTGAAAATGGTGGCGATGAAATCATACTTCATGTCTGTGTACAGCCTTGTTGATTCTAATTAATTTTTTAATGCTCCATATGCTTCTGATGTCTACATTTGAAGAAACATACTGGACAAGTAATGGGCAGAGAAAAAGTGATTTAAAGAACTGAAGTAAAACAACTGTTAAAATAGGAATTAAAGATGACATGATAAGTGGCTTTTAAACTTGGTGAGGATAAAGTATGAACTGCTAAAGCACTCTTTAATTTGGTGAAGAAAAGTAGAAAACAGCATAGAGCTGAAAGTCAGACATTCACCTTGGAAATAAGGGAAACATTTTGACAGAGTGATTAACCAGTGGAACAAACTACCAGAGAAGGTGATGATTTTCCATGTCTTGAAGGCTTTCAAATAAAGAATGGATCCTTTTCTCTAAGTTAGGCTTTAGCCAAATGCTAGTTTGCCATGAGGGAGTTGAGGAACTCTGAGCTTGTACAACTCTTTGTGCCTTTGGCATGAAGCTGACATGTGCTGCAGGGACTGTTAACATTGAAAGGTCTCCAAGGCCAAACTCATGAGGCACATGTCCAGAGTGGTGTGTGCCTAGGGATGAAAAGGCTTGAAGGGCTCCAAGTGTTGGTAAGTGTATTTTCCTTCTTGAGCTCGATACAGGCTAACTATGGAGAATGGAATAGCTTGGGACACTAGAACTCAGAACAGATGATCCTAAACATTACTGTGAATTTATTAACTTAATTTCCATTTCCTTGTGTTAATACATGCCAAAGACTGAAGTGGAAATGAATCCTGCTGCTGGCTGTGTTCACCTATGTAGCTGTGGTCATAGAGGACAGAAGTGCTATACAACCAGCAGCTGCCCTGCTTGGTAGTTTTTTCCAATTTTTAAAATTGTAAGTGCCTGCTGATGGTCCTTCACCCAAATGCCAGACAATGTCACTGTCTGTTCCCATCTCATTTTGTTGGTTGCATTTAAAGTCTGTAAAGACTCTGAAGTCTTTTAAAAACTTGAAATGACTTTAAACCTTGGAGTCTTGTGCCTTCTTGACCAGTTTTCCTGACTGGTAAGGATTTGCTAGTAATTCTGTGGGACTGCAAGAAGACAAGACAGTGTGTGTTAGTGGTACATATGAAAGACTGTATTATAGAGGGGAAATAAATAGAAAAGCATGGAAAAAAGTGTTTTCAAGCACATGTGCAAGATGCCTCTTTGGAATTATAAAGGTACTTATTGGCTTCTCTTGCCTATTGTACTGTATAAGTGAAGGGTAATAATTGTGCTTTTGATTGCTGGTAACGCATCCTTATGTTAACTGTTTTGATGGGGACAGCTTGGGCTGCCTTGCAGGAAAGATTCTTCTCTATAACAAAAAAACCCCTAAATGCATCACAAATGTTTACACTTGCTAAAATATTTCTTCTCTTAATATAGAATAACCACTTCCAGTTTTTAACTTTTTGAAAAGTCACTTCATACAGAATGAAGCAAAAATAAATACATCTGTTCTCCATTTGGTTTTAGTTTAACTTAGTTTTTTTTAGCAGAAATCCTGCATCAGCGTTAATCTCTTAACAGCAATAAACAATGAAACATGAAGATAGGCTGCCAGACAACTCAAGAGTGGTGGGGGTGTATAAAATACCCTTTCCTCAACATCTTACAGTTTCCTCTGTTGTTTCTTATTTTGGTAGAACTGGATACCTCACTTCTAAAGCACGTCACGTTCTGTTTTAGGCAAGAGTATTGTGTCACAAGTTCTTTCATTGTGCAAATAACATGGAAATCTGTCTTTTGTGCTTCTGTAAATCTGAGATAACCCTCAGGTTCCACTCTCACAGTGGTTCTATGAGGAAGCTTCTGCAAGCCGGGAAGCTTTTGCAGCTCTCTCTTGTGTAATATCCACAACCTCATCTGCTGACATTTCCCTCATGGTGGGGAGAAAGGTGATGTCAGAAGAGGGTTCCTGGTGAGTTGCTGGTATTTATGCTGCTCTTAAAAGAGAGAGAACACTTTTCAGTGTTTATCTGAACAGTCCAGCGATTTTCTGAGCACATTGTGTACTTTGTGCATTCAATGCGGCTAAGTTTCCTGAAGTGGACAGGCCTCAGAAAGGATGTTCAAATGTCAAAATAGACGCTATCAAAAAAATGTTATTGACGGGATTTTATAAACTGTTTCATAGCTTCTGAAAACATCTTTCCTTTTGTTTGCTTGGCTGTTCGTTTTTTTGAGAAAGTATATTACTCTATGGTAAAAAAGAGAAGAAAAAAGTTTGTAGGTGTCAAATGAAATATTGGAAGACTACTATCTGAAGTGATCATAATAAATGTCCAGAAGTTTGTTATGTTTAAGAAGTACTTTCATTACATTTTTTTATTCTTACCACAGCTAAAACAGTGCTTAAGATGTAGGCATCCATTTTGAGCTCTAGCTTCAGGTTTTCATTTGAAAAACAGTAACCAGAATGTAACGTGATTAAATTCAACATCTCTTACTGGTTGATTGCTCCTCAATGTTAACATCTAACTATAATATGAAATTGTTCTCATTACTGTTCATGATTTTGATGACTGAAAAAGTTCCTTGGCCATCAGATAGCAGTTTATCAGTGAATTACAGGAACATCTTTCATATATTTCATAGCTTTCATTCTCTGTAATAGAAAATTATTTTTAATAGGAACTATATTTTATGATTAAGCTAATGATTTCTTTTTCACTGAGAACATTCTATGAATCAATTTCATTGGCGTTTAGAATTGGTATTTAGCAAAATTCATTTTGATAGTGAAAAATTTCTTTCTGTAAACTATTAAGAGTTGACAACCCTGAAAAACTGGTTCCATGATCAGAATAGTAAATCTGAATTTTCAGCTGTAGTTGTTTCTTGTAGAGTAAATTTTAAAAAAAGATACTATGTTAGACTTGGTAGTCACTGTGAAACCCTTTCAGAAATTTAGATCATTGTCCCTTGTATTAATACTTAGATTCTTTAACTTGGATTTATCTATGTGTTATCTATTTCTTACTCTTCACCAACCTCTGTATTGGTGTAAGTTATTTCTTTAATTGTAGCACAATTAAAGGAATATGAACTAGTTTCTCTGTTTAGTTTATCTGTTATAGTAAGGAGAGGGAACAGAAAATAGATTTTTAGAAGCAGCACCTGCTGGGTTCTCATATGTTGGTGTTGACTGTCTTTAGATGATAGCTATGATATTATTCTGTAAATCTCAATAACCAAAAATAATTTGATAAAACACTCATATAGCATTTAACCCGTTTCTTTTGTAACTGGTGTCTTTCTGTAGACCTACAGAAACGTGAATACATGCAGTAGTTGGAATTTATAATTAAACATTTTAATTATACTTGTTTTCCTTTCTTTCTAGAATATTTTCTTTCTTGGACATAGTTACTTTGTGTCGCTGTGCACAAGTTTCCAAGGTATGTATTTCGCTTGTGGTTTTTTGTTGTTCCCTATGCTATTCTCTTAATTACATCCAGATAATGGGATTAATTGCAATTTGCTTCCTGTTTAAAAACAAAAAAGTTTTCTCAGTCTCTTAATTTATTAAAGTAAATGAGCAGGGGTCCCAATTTTGTATGTAGATGTGGGCTTAGTTGCTGTATTAGACAGGAGTTCTGTCTAAAGGTTGTGGAAAAGATATCCAGTCCTGTTTGCTCTGTATCTGGAGAAGGGATTAAGCCCAGTTTGGCATGATGGCACTTGCTTTTTATAAAGCATGTGGCTGTATAATACTATTTTTCAGGTGTAATTGCTGCTTAAAATTCCATGTAGTTTGGTTAATGTGCACCATGTGTCTAAGAAGTAGATCCATCATTTTCTTGCCAAGTACAAAAGTAGATGGATGCTAAGTAGATGGACTGCTAGTGGAGGAAAAAGGTACACACAAGATATTAGTGAGGGCATGCTAAGTTTTTATGTTTAACTTGTCTTCATTTTTTCTTCTTGAAATAAAATGAATAATACTCCATTTCTACATCAGCTGCATACAATGAACTATATTATTATACAACATAAATGAACTTAATTTCATATTTTTCTTCCTTCTCTTACTGTTGGGTTTGGTTTGGGATTTAATTGGTTGTTTTAATGTATAATTGTGTAATTATTTCATTCTTTATGCATATCACCCTATCCTGCAACTTCAGTAAATCTTGTGAGTCAGGTAACATCAGGTTTCATCTAAAACCTACAAAACTGCATAAGAAAACCAAAGTGGTTGAATAAATTGTTATTTCTCTGAAAACTTGTGAGTTGGATGTGGTATTCTTTTTTCTCTCATTTTCTGCATATATCTGTGTTTCTCTGGCTTCTTACTTTTGCTTTTCTTTGAACAACTATTGCTTTGACAGTGAAGGACAAGCTCTCAAACATGTACATGTAACTTAGCAGATGGAAAGGAAAGGCCTGGTCCCAATAGTGGAAAGTCAGCAGTTTTCTGAAAGGTTTCTGTTTTCTCAGAATAGTAACTAGTGAGGTTGAGGAACTGTGGTTTTATTGAGAGGAATCTCATCTGCAGCTACTTTTTTTCCAGTTAGATGTAGCAAAAGTAACTCATTAGGAAACTTTACAAAAGCTTTTTAAGAATGGAGGGTTAAATCTTTCTGTGTATGTGCTTTACATTTAATATTTTGCTTTGCCATAAGTTTTGTAGCCACAAGTTAACCTTTGAAGTGTAGTCCATTTAGGACATTTGAGATTAATTTCTGCAAATTCTATGTTTTTAGCTATGTATGAGTACGAATATCTACAATTTTTTTTTTTAATGCTGCCTGAAATTGTCAAGTTTGTAATTGCATTTCTGAGAGGAAAATGAAGGGAGCTGGCAGTGGAAGTAATAAATAAACTGTATTTGTTTTCTGTAGGCATGGAATGTTTTAGCTCTGGATGGAAGCAATTGGCAAAGAATAGACCTCTTTAACTTCCAAACGGATATAGAGGTTAGTGTCTTTTTCATTTTAGGGTATTTTTTATTCCTATGGAGATGTTTAAGAGCATAGCCCATTTTGAGTGCCCCACATACCATGCTTGTTTTCACACATTTTAAAGACTAAGTTCACAGAAATAGTACTGTGAAGCAGCAAATGAAAAAGAGCTCTGTATTTGCCTTTTTTTTTTTCTGGATCTGTGTTTCAGTTTTGGTTGCCAGCTGTGTATCAGATGATTTTTATATATCATATATATATGGCTCTAGAAATTGAAGCCTGCTCATTTCCAGAAAGGCAAGGTGTAAACGGTGCCTCTGGATGGAGTGAGATTCTTGGAATTGCTTTTACAATCTAGAGGATAGTTTTGCTAGTCCCAAATCCTTCTATGAGGGGGCCATCTAGTGCTGGAATCTCACTGGACACTTGGCTACAGCATTTGGAGATTGAAGCCTTAAAATGCTGGACAACTTTTCCTGCTGCAGGGTTGCCTAGATTTGATTTGTGTGTATCTGATCACCATTTTATGACCATTTGTTTCATAAGGTTTAAACCTTGTGTGAGGTGCAGGTACATGTGAAGTAAAGTCTTTTCCAGTGTATAATGAAAGGTTTAAGGGCAGACTTGTCTTCTCTAAGAAAAACGTGTCTACATTAATGCTATCATAGATGTGCATAACAAAATAAAATATGACATCTGAAAATGAAGAAAAAAAGTAGTGGGGAACAACAATTCCTTGATTCAGTCTGAACTGGTTTATTATTTGTTGATACAGATTAAATGTAGACTACAATAATAGACTTGCTTCTGTATTTTATGTTTTAGCTTCTTAGTTGCATGAATAAAATCCAGATGTGTTTCATTTGCTGCATTTTGCTAACCATAGTACAAACTGTTCCTAAAGCTTTGCAGTAACATAGAAGGTAAATTTTTTTCACCATTCTTCTAAAACTTTATTGCCAACTCCTGTGCTCTACTTACCTTAAACAAGAGGATCTTGCAGAGGTAGGAGAAAGATTTTTGGCATCTGACTCAATCTAAATGTGTCAAAGAAGACTTGGAGTTTTCATGTCATGCTTTCAGTTACCCTTAATCTTGTGTTCCTCATTTGCTAAGAAGTAAAGTAAAACCCCGCAGGTCTGCAGTCCTTCCTGTTGATAGGCCTTTTCTGTGTTTGCAGTAATTTTGGTATTTAGAAACACAGGATTGTATTTTCAAGTTTTCAATATTTTTGTGATATGTTTACCTAGTGGTGTTGCCCTCTGAGATGCTGAGGTATTTGTAACATGGGATTCAGGAGAAGGAGTGAAACTAAGTTATGATCTTCTATTGCTATAAAAAGCTATTGTGGTTTGGATCAATTCAGTTACTTCAGTATATTATATTTAAGTACATTTGTAATACATACCTCTTTAATTTACTCATAAAGGTGTGTTCAGCAAGAAATTATTTCACAAATCAGTTCTTCAACAAAATAGTTTCGCATTTGGTGTCTAAGAGCTCTTTTTAGCTGTTTTAGAATCATATATTTTTTGTCTGTGAATTTAGGACAGGTAAAAGCTCCCAACTATATTTGGCAACTTTGTGCTCAGTTGGATGTTGTGCTGTTTGGTGATTTTTCAGTCAGTACTTGATCTAAGAATATCAAATTATGAAAAATTAGGTTTTGTGAAATTTTCTTTATTTAATACTTCACAAGGTAGAGAATAAGGTGGGGCGGGGGGGGGAACCCTATAAAAAGTGTTTGTTTTATATCAAAAATGTGTGATCTTGAATTTAAATGTACCTTAGGATTTCTTGGTATGTGGAACCAATTGTAAGCTGGGGTAGGTTGAAAAACTAATTTTTTTGAGTGACATGCATTTGAATGCAGAAAAGTTGTCTTCTTTAGTGTGCTGGGCTGGTTTTGGGGAGGTTTTATGTGATTAAAGAAATAAATGAGTTTCAGAAAACTTATTATTTGTTTGTATTTTCTTTGAATAATTATTTAGGATTTGGCTTTTTTCTGCAATGTAAATTGAACTTGCATTATATATTATTCATTGAAGAATTTATCCTTACAGTAAAGGTATTTGGCCTTTGCTGAGAAATAATACTGATTAATTGAAAAGCTTAAAAAATTAAATTAGATTTTCAGTTTGTTTTGGTGAAAATTCTTTGGAGTGATAAGATAAGCAATGTTGCTTATGGACCAAGAAACAAGCTCTGATAAGAAAATATTTTCCCATAGTGATGGCCAGGACATTAGTATTAGAGAAGGACAATAAAATGTAACAACATGACAACAAAAAATCCCCTGGCCTGTAATTCTGCACATATTTCTTCTTTCAAAAAATAAAGGGTGAGTTAAAAATGCACAGTGCTGTTAGGTATTAGTCCTGTTGCTGCTCCCACCAAGGTGTTTGGCACCATTCAGTTGCAAGCATCCCTGGGCAGGAGCTGTAAAACAGAGACTTACTAGAGGCTGTTGTGATGTACTGGCCTAAGCAGTTCTCTGTGGGCAATTTCAACTTAGGTGCTGTAAGAGTGGCTGGGACCCTTGAGGAGTGGCCAAGCCTCCCATTCCACCTCTGGGGCAGTTCCCTACCCATCTGACAAAAGTTAAAGATCATTTTAGTAGTCTTAATGGGTAGGGTGTGCTTTGACAAAAAAATAAGCTGTGTGTGATCGAATGAAAAAAAGGAAGAGAGAATTAAAGATTGAATTGAACAGTACCTGAGTGTGCATGGAGATTGCCAACAAGTAACTGTTCTTTCTTAAAGCAGAAAAAGGAATTCAAAGAGTTACAGTTCTCAGTATAGTGGGATGTAGCTGGGGCTAGTCTTAACTACTGGGATTTTTAATTTGGTTAGAATATTGTGTCAGAATAAAACTCAGCTAAATCTTCCTTTTATTTGGTTTAAGGGTCGTGTTGTGGAAAATATATCAAAAAGGTGTGGTGGGTTCCTGAGACAGCTTAGTCTGAGAGGATGTCTTGGTGTTGGAGACTCCTCTTTAAAGTAAGTAAAATCCTTGATGGAGACATCGCTTGCTTCCTAATGTGTGCACCAACTTCAATTAGATTACTGTTATGTCTGTTTGTATTTCTGAGTCCTGACTGATGAGCAAAGTGGGATACTTAGGTAAGTACTAAATACCTTAGTATTGATTGACTAAATGAGACATCAGCTTGAGATCAAAATATAGCTTCTGTTATTTTCTAGCAATGAACTAAGAAATGAAAGCTTGAACTAAGAAATGTACTTTTAAGAAATGAACTAAGAAATGTGCTTTTCAGAAGCATGGCTTTTTTTTTTCATTAGGATTATGTTGATATTGGTCCATTTTCAAGTGGTTAAAATGTTTTCAGACTATACTCTGGCTTCCTTCAATAGTCCGAGTATCAAGATTAGTGGTCATTTTATTGTTTATCATCTTGTCTGGACAAGAGGTGACCCTAGAAATAGGAGGAAGGATAAAGACTGGTACCTGCATTGAGTGCCTTCAAAATCAGGAAAGACCTGGAATTCTTTTCTTGGTCAAAATAAGAAGAGGCAGGCGACAAGAACATCTTGGAATGGTCTAGAGAGGACAGAGTGACCCTTCTTTTACACAGGGTATGAACACAACTGTGTGCTTTGTTCCCAGAATCCATATAAGCTTTTTCCAATGCAAACTGTTTAGCCAGGTTCTTCTGGATATTTCTGTGAGTATCTAAACCCTAACATCCTACCTCCAGCTGAAGGTGGAGCAGCACAAATGCTTTAGGGCTCAAAGAACGTTTGGAGGAAATCTTGGGGTCTGGCTTTTTGCAGTTATGCTTTCCTCCTCTCTCCCTGGAGCCTGGGCTGGATGGTGTTCAGTCTCAAGTACTGTGGCCATTCTCAGGTGGAAAATATAAGCACAAAGATTTTGTTATCACTGGACACTAGGCTAGTGTCCTGTGGCCTTTCCCTATTTCTAAAATTTATAAGTAAGTCAATTCTTTAACTTTTGTCTCTAGAGTAAATTCATGCAGCATTAATTTTCAGATACTTGTTCTGAAAGGGATTTTTCCTGTAAGGCTATTTGCGTTGTTTCCGGATCTATTAGTTTTGTGGGCAATTCTCATTTCTCTATCTATCCCTCTCCTACATCAACTTTTGAGTAAAATAGCCAATTACTGATGTAGATATTGGCCATGTAAGCACTGAATGCTTGTGGCAGGTCTGTCAGGACATGCCCCGTGCTTGAATCTCAGAGGCAGTTTGCTGTTCCTCCAAAGTGTAACATCTTTCCAAGTGATTTGAAGAGTGTCTTGATTCTAAATCTCCCTCTAGTATATGAATTTTGGAATAGCTGTTTTGAATATTCAAGTGGAAAGTCTCACCAGTATAATTGCTTGCTGGGTTTTTTTTCCATTGTTTGCAACCCATGCTATAGAGCCAGAAGTTGTTACCAGCTGAGCGTGTAGTCAGATCTGTTAACCAGGGCAAGCCTCCAGACAAAACTGTTTTTGTGTGTTTCCTTCCCTCCTGCCAATAAAATCCATGCAGCTGAAGGAAACATGGGCAAAAAAACAGTGTTCTGAAATGCAATGTATCTGTAAATATTACTTTGCACAGATGAAAAGAAAACATATATATTTCTTCCGGCTAATTATTATAATGATATATACAGGCTCTCAGCAGTATAATAGCTCCAATCATCCTTAAAGTTCATATCCAGTAGTGCACACTGATGCTTTTTAATTTTTAAAATAATAAAGAAGCAATTTGCAGCCTACAGGGAATTCCACTGGTAGTTGTGTAGACTTAGGTCACCCTTGCTATTGTACCAGGTGTGTCCCTTTCCATTTACTGTGGGAGCAAGTTCCTTATTAAGACTTGCAAAGGTTTCAGTAATGAGATGTGCAAAAACTCTTCCCAGAAGCCTAATGTTTAACTGATGTAACACTTGAAGCTTTCTGTTTATGCCCTTTGAGTTTTTGTTACGGTGTTTGAAGCAAGTCCTGGCTGATATATGACAGAAATAACCACCTTGCCCAAGTGGTGTTTGTGAGAGAAACAGCACTTTCCTAAGACCAGGAGCTTGCAGTAGAAAAAGGAAAAAGCTACCACTGAGAAATGTGTTTGACACATGCTTTGCAGCTACTCTGTGGCTGGAAGATCAGGCTTTTTTGACCAAGGTGGGAGGAGGTACAGGTGGGACAGAGCGCGCTCTAGTGACTGCCTTGCACTCGGGACATCTTATTAATTCAGCTTTTTGTTGTGTTTTAGGACCTTTGCACAGAACTGCAGAAATATAGAACACTTAAATCTGAATGGGTGCACAAAAATCACTGACAGGTAAGTCAAAGAGGTTTTTTGATTGATGGGAAAATTTGGAAAAAGAAGTAGCTGAAGGTATTTTTAGTGTGTCTGCTGTTTTGCAGCACGTGTTACAGTCTTAGCAGATTCTGTTCCAAGCTGAAACATCTGGATCTGACATCCTGCGTAGCCATCACAAACAGTTCTTTGAAAGGCTTAAGGTAAGAAGATTCAGTGTTCTGTGTTAAAGAAAAGTGTTTAAAGAGCTGTTCAGCATTTAATAAAGTTAAAATATTGGTGCTGAACCTTTGTACTGTGAATCAGCACGGGCTGTATTCTATATCTAAGACTTCTGGGTTGTAGACTGTGGTGCTTGTGTGTGGTCTTTTCTCATGACTTTTCTGTGGAGGCCTGGCGCAGTCCACTGGCTATCATTAATTTCTAACAGTGTGTTTAATTTGGGTTTCCCACTGTTATGACTATTTGAAGGCTGGATTTAACTTTATGTATTTTTTTAATTCTCCCAGTGAGGGTTGCAGAAATCTGGAACATTTGAATCTTTCCTGGTGTGATCAGATTACGAAGGATGGTATTGAAGCACTGGTGAAAGGGTGTAGTGGACTAAAAGCTCTATTTCTTAGAGGTTGCACACAGGTACATAATTGCTTGGGTGATCCTTTAGGAATAAAATTTTATTTTGGGTTTTTGAAATCTCCATGAATTAAAAAATGTCATTTTTGTTATAGTATTTTGTTCAGTATTGCAAGATGTGTACATTTTTTTGGCTGCTTTGCTGTGCTTTTAATTTCTTGTTTCTTTTCCTATGTCCAATTTAATTACTAAATGCAGTTAGAAGATGAGGCATTGAAACACATTCAAAATCACTGTCATGAGCTTGTAATCCTGAATTTGCAATCGTGTACAGTAAGTATTTGAAGCTTCCAAAGGTACATTCTCTAAAAATCAGAAATCATTTTGAATGCTAATCAATTGATCTGCTATACACTTAAGTAAGATAGTGCATTTATGGAGTTTATAGGATTTTGTGTGAAATAGTATCTTTAAATGACCTGGCTGTTTCTACAGCTGAGTTTTGACTTGAAGTGTTGGGTTATTTTTTCCCCTTCATTACATCTTTTAAGTGTGGTAAACTCTAGAGTAAGAATTAACTGCATTCATTCAAATTTCATGAACTGTATAGCATTTTGGTCTATTCATAATTCTAAGGTTTCTAATTGAGCAGAACTCATGTTCTGGGCTACATAATAGAGATTAAAAAGTAATGGCATCATAACTGAAGATGATTCAGAACCATCTAAGTGGCAGAAGGGCATGCCTTTCCAATATTAATGGAGAACACATTCATTAGTCATGAAATGACTAGGAATCATTCATGTACTTTTAATTCTACTTAGAGAACACAAATTTTCTTTGCTCTGGTTAATATTGGCTTTTTCATTGTTTCTGATGTGACTTTTCAGGAATGGGAAAGGCCTTCTTTTGGATTTTAAATATATCTAAGTCATTCTTTCCCTGCAAATAAGCCTCAAAAGATATTGAAATCAATTAGGATTTCAGTGTTTCAATCATGCAGAGCTGAATAATGAAATTATATTTTTGTTTGTTTGTTTTTGAAAAGTTTTCTAGTTTTATTGCTAGAAGGTATCATAAAAACCTGCCAACCTTTCAAATCTGTTTTACAGATTGTTCTAGAATGAATGGGGCATGGAAACATTTTTTGTTAAGATTGAACCTAATAGATTTCTTTAAAGTGTTGAGTATTTTTGAGTGTTAGGGATTATTTAAAGTTACATTAAAATTGCAGAAAATAAGAACAATAAGAATACAAAGCTTGAGCTTCCATGACACTAATGTTTAGTGAAAGAGAATTTTTCAGTCTGAATGTAGGTGCCCACTGAAGCTGGGCACTGAAAGAGAATGGCAGTGAAGTACCTTCTTTTGGTCAGAACCACACTTAAATAAAGTCAGTACGTAATTTCCTCCCCTTTTACTCTTCCTTTTGCTGCCCTTCTCACAAGTTCTTTTTCTGTTGTGTTTTGCCTGAGACTGAGATATATCAAGGCCAGCCTTTTCTGACTGTTCTTGTGGAAGGATCTCAAGCAGTCAGATGATAATCAGTTCTTATCTCTCCCACTTCACAGTGGCATTGGCGCAGAATTGCACCAGAGCTTTCCTTTGGTCAGGATATCTGTTGTTATTTAGTACAAACAAAAAATCCTCCTGAGGGAAAGTACTTTTTCCTTTCAGTTTTCTGAGTTGCTCGTCTGTGTGTCCTACTTAATTGCATGTGCTTTAAAGCTGTATTTCTCTGGAAGTGTGTCCTGCTTGCTATGGCTTGGAAGAATGCTTCCAGAAGCATCCAGGCTCCATATGATCAAAGGGATTTTTACACAGCAGGTGTCCTTGTGCTTTATATGACCCCCACTGTCATTCTAGTGACTGTTTTATGGACCCTGTAAAATGCCAGGCCAGCTCCAGCAGCTGTGGAATGAACTTGTATTAGCTTTGGAAACTGCACATTTGAAAGGTACCATCTTTAGAGAAAGATTTTAGAAACTTGCAGGGACTTGCAGGCATTTTTCGAACACTTTTCTTTCCTGACAGTGATATGGGCATTGAAATCACAAGCAATTTCAGAGTGGAAAATTTTCATATATGACTTGAGGGCTTGTTACAGCAGCATAAAATTTACATAGTGCTTGCCTTCAAAGCCATCCCTTTTTCCAGTAACAGCATCATGTGTATTTCTCAAAGCAAACAGAACAGTTCCAGAAAATAACATGGTTTTGGAGAGTCAAATCCAGAAGCACCTGACTGATTTGGACAGAACTCCAAAACTTATCTTCTTACCTGTAGATTATACAAATCTTTCTGGATCCCCCAAACGAGAATTCTAATTTTCTGCTGATAATAATTTGACTGAGTTATTTGCAAAATCTAAACTTCTGATATTAAAAAGTGCTGGGCTGGGGAGGGAGAAGCATAAGGTAATCTCCCTTTGTGCCGAGCTATTTCTCATCCTGTTTTCATCTAGGAATGGTTATTTTTGTGGTAATAGTATCAGAAATACTCTACAGTTGTATGAGCATACTCAAATGAGGGGCTTATACAAGGCTTTCTATTAAAAATACTGTGAAGGTCTTTGCTACTATTGCAAGATTAAGGCAGGAAATAAAACAACCTGTTCCACACAGCAGAAAAATTAAATTGATAAGTGTTAGGAGGAGGAGGACAGAGAGCTTTTTTCAGAAGACTTGTAAACAAAATTTTATTTGCACACGCACAGTCATCCAGTTCCTGTTGCTATTTTGTGTGCAGCTGCAATGGGGCTATTTCTTATAGTTCCTGTTTCAGAGAGAAAATGTATTTATTCATATTTTAAATTTGGAGTTACTCCTTACAGAATATCTACTACAAAATGCTTTTGAGAAATTAGAAGCCCTCTTTTGAGTTAAACTTTTCATCTAAAGGGGTATGTACAGGGTAGGGCAAATCTGGCTTTTACACTTACCTTCTGTAAAAAATGGATTATGTGTAATTGTTTCCCTGTAACTCTTGCTTCAAAAATTATCAGAAGCTGAAGGATTTTGCCCTTGCTCTAGGGCAAATTAGGTCGTTAACTCTCCTGCTGTGAGGCTTTGAAATCTCTTTTGCACTGTTCCCAAACTTACAGTCGCTGGAACAGAAGACCTGGATGCACCAATATATAAGAAGTGAGCACAATTTTTAAAAAATTAAAAAATTATAAAACAAAAAGCAATGTGAAAGAGGAAGACAACAAACAACTCTCACTTGGTGATTCAGACTGCCTTAGAGTAGAACTTAAGGTCTGTGGAAAAACACATAGTTAAGTAGGAATTATAAATGTTGGTTATCTTCAGTGTTATCTTTGTATGTGGTTTCCTGACTGTATTTTTTGGTTGAAAACCCAGGTTGCCTTGGTTATATACAGTGTGACAGTAGCAGTTCAGTGGCAATGTCTTGAGTTTTGTTCTTGGCCGATTACTTGATAAGGAAGTAACTTCAACCTTCTTCTGTATTGCAGCAAATTTCAGATGAAGGCATTGTGAAAATCTGTAGAGGATGCCACAGACTGCAGTCACTCTGTGTTTCAGGCTGTAGCAACCTGACAGATGCTTCTCTCACAGCACTTGGTCTGAACTGTCCAAGGCTGAAGTGAGTATGTCGTGAGTGTGTTGTACATCATGTTCTTACTGGCCTGATCTAAGAAATTCACTTCTGAAGATGAGCTGTATTTGCAACCAAAACACTCAGTACATAAACTTGAGGGCTGGTCCTCTGTAGCTTCATATTAATGTAGTTCACCGTATATCAGAAAAACAAAAGTTAATATATAAGAAATAATAAGTTAATATATAAGAAATAAGATGTGCTGAACCCAGCAGTTAAATTCTGTGCTTCTAGCTAAATATTTTAGGTACTAACTACAAGTGAGAAAAAAAGAAGATATAAAGCCCATTACTTTTCTAAAAGCTAAGTTATGTAGTTGTGTTGTTTCTTTTGATGTTTGTACTGTGGTGTGGTTTTATGCAGTCATTTGTCTTGAAAAATAGCTAAATTATATCTGATTATTATATTTAAAGATTTTATTATGAAAGTGCTTTTAATATGCTCTGCAATACAGCCTGGTGTTCTTAAACTCTGAAATAAAGTGTGCTCATGTCTTTGCAAGCATGGACTGATATTTATGAGAGATGTTTTGAACAATAGGGGCTTATCAGTTAAAAATAATAAAAGCTTCCACATTGGTGTAATTTGTGCAAACATATATGCTATGGTGGGCTTTAAAACCATAGTTCAGTTATGCAGCAGCTCCCTGGTTAAGGAGACATATTGTAGAGACAGATAATACTTTCAATTTTAAAATAAATCAAATTAAAAGATTTTTGGATGACAAATGGCCATTTATGACAGGAACACACAGGAGTCAGGACTTGTTATCCTTAAATCACAGACAGTGGAGGAATGAGTAGTGTGTAAAAAATAGGGGATGCTGCATTCAAATTCCAGTGTACCATGTGCTGATACACGGTGTTCCTTTAGCTGAATGGGTGAAAAAGAGCTTTTGTTACTGTAGAAAACCTGTCCTTAAGACAATTCCAGGCTGACAGTGCCCTTTGTGTCCCTGCTCATATTTATTAGGAGCTTAGGAGCCTTTTGGCAAACTTAGTGGAGTTCCCTAGACAGCTGTGCTGTTACTGCTGGTCTTTTTCCACCATTTCTCTTGTTTTCTCAATTAGCATCTCAGATGGGAAATAAAAGGAGGTCTAAACTGCTGCTAGTTGCGCAGTTCTTTCCAAGGGCTGTACAAGTGCAACAGGAATTGTTTCAGCTTTGGTAGGAAAACTGTCAGCCACGAGGGGGAAGGCGTCTGCTGCTCTGCTCCTGTAATGAGGAACAGCACAGGGAAAGAACATGACCCTTTGCAGTGATTGCTGCTGAGGATTACTGCATGTTGGAAGGATAGAGGATGCAGCTGGTTACAGCTAGACTTTTGGGACCATGGATGGAAAGCACTTGATAAGAATTTTGTTGGAAATTAAAGGGAAATGTAATTCCACACTTGTTCTGTACTTTCTGAATATTTCAGTGTTGAGTGTGAAAGAAAACTCTGCTGCTGCTGCCTCTGTTGGACTTGTTGACCCTATCAGGAAATTTTTGTGTATTTTCTGTGCTGTGCTACTCTCACTTCACTTCAGGATCTTGAATGTCCTACTATGCTGCTTTCTATGATACTGTTGCATTTCCCTGATTCAGTTGTTACCAGTCACAAATATCTCCTTGGACAGAAACTTAGGTCAAGCTTTCAGCAGACCCTTCAGCTATATTTCTTATCTCACATCAACATACAGATATCTTATCATCCCTCTTTACATTTGCTCTTTCAGGTGCTTGGTACCATCTCTTTTTTTTCCTTTTTTTCTTTATTAGCACTTTTTAATGCTATAATACTTGTAGGTATTTTGGCAAGGCTTGTCAAGAAAAACATCTGTGAACCGTGAATGCCTTTGTCTGGGTGAGACTGTGGATCGTATTCTTCCTCTGTGTGGGAAAGTCAGGATCATATTCCTTTCAGTCCCACCAGGTGCTAATTCCACAGGAGTAGGGAGGTGCCGAGTGCAGAGATATTCCAGGTGTGCCCAAAAAGCAGCTCTAGGCAATGAATGCAACTGAGTCTGACTCAGAGAACATTTCTTCATAAGAGTGGAGAATCCCCTTTGAATATCATTTTGCCTCATCAACTCCTATGTTAGGTACTTTTTCACAAGTCACTGGGTGGGAAATTCATGTCAGCTGTAAAAGGAAAAAAGATGAGCCCTCTGTATTTAAGCACAATTACTAAAACAAAAGCAAAAATTAGAACTTTGCTCATTATTTCCATGCTACCCAATGCCATCTCACCCTTTTTTTTCATTCTGGGGCCTGTTTAATGCAGCATGTGTGATTACAGCTCACTCCCCATTCTCCTGCCCTGTCTGCACACCCAATTTCAGGACAGCTAGAGCTGCTTATCCTGTTTCTATAGTTGTCTTTTCAACTGGGTATGCAGGAAGTAGTGTCCTCACTATTTTGGATGTCATTGCAGATGTCATTGCCTCTGCGCCCCCCTTTAAAATCATCCATGTAATGAGATGGGGTTTCTAGCATTTTGATTAAAGGAGTTAGAAGGGTGACAAATGTGACCTGAATTGTGGGAGTTTTTTGTGGTGGTGTTGTTTTTTCCCTTCCTATTTGGTATAACAGGCAATTTTCAGAGTAGCTGAGAGTATTTTATGATAGGCTGCTAACTGCCCTGGATGGAAGGGCACAGAATTCCTGAATGTAAGTCTGTAAAGAAAGTCCCAGAGGTATTAGAACCATCCATTTGGGAAGACATGCCTGTCTTGTATTTAGCTTGAGTTTCCCTCATACTTCTGAACCTTGTTGGAAGACTGGAACTCTGAAAGTGGCTTTTCAAGCCTGTGGGGCTGCTCAGCTCTAAACTTGGCTGCCCTCTTGCTTTTGGCTTGGAAGAGGCTGATCCAGCAAAGTCATAGTCAGAGCCCCACATCCTGTACTTCGATGGGGTTGGAATTTGTTCATACACCCAGTGTGGCTTTTCCCTTTGCCCTTTCCCTCTAGAGAGAGTGTTCTAATGGCCTCCCAAAGCAGTGGAAGGATCTGGAAGCTTCTCAGTACTGCCACAAAAAGTTCTTTTGTCCCTCCTCCCTGCCTCCTCCCTGCCAGCCCCTGCCAGCCCCTGCAGTGGTTGCTATGGTAACCTGCACTTAGTTTGTGCTGCTCATCCCATGGCACTGTGGTTTCCCCTTACTCGTCTTGATACTCACTCCACCTGGAAAGGAAAGTGTTCCTTAAAAAAAGGACAAAGACAACAAATGGTATGGAGGCCTGTTGTGCATACTAGTTGTGATGTTTGGGGCAGTTGGACCTTCTGGAAGAGTGTTAGGACCTGTTGGAAGAGTGTTAGGAATATCTTTCCAAAACACTGTCATTTTCTTTAAGGTTGTGTTGATATAGTTTGTTGTTCTTACTCCAGGCTTGGAGGTTTTTAGCTCCATGCTTTCTGGTAACTTGCTTCACTGTGCTTCATGCAGGGGCTCTGAGGGGATTTCTAGTAAGCACTTTCTCAGTTTTGTTGTTTCCCAGCAGCCTGTGCTTAGATAACAGATGTAGGCTTCATCTGCATTTTCCTTAACTCATGGTTTATTTTCCCATATCTTTCCTCAGATAACACAGGAGAAAACTCGGTCACTATGCTTTTAGTGAAACAAGAGGTTAAAATGACCCTCATTGTGTATAATTTTTTTCCACTAAATGTTCTCTGACTGTCAGAATCTTCTGATAAACTGGATTAAAAGTCTGCTTTTTAATTTGAAATTGCGGTGAAAAATAGGGAAGGGGATGTGTGTGTGTATTTCTATATATATACACATACTTTTACTATTGAGAACTTTTAAGTTGCAGAAGACAGATTTGTATCTCAGATGCATTTGCTTCTCTCTATGTTAATGTTTTCTTTAACATTTAAAACTTTTCCAGGATTTTGGAAGCTGCAAGATGTTCACATCTCACAGATGCTGGGTTTACCCTTCTTGCACGGGTAAGGGTCATTTCAGAAGGCTACAGCTTGCCCTGTTTCATTGCTGCTGAGCAGCTGTGAATTGATGTAGTCCTGCTGGGAAGCAATATGAGAAGAGGAAAATTAAAGTAGAAAGAAGCCAGTGGAGGAGGGGACTAAAAAGCTATTTCATTTCTGGGTTATACTTAGATGTGCAACTTGATCTAATTTGCCATCTATCATTGCATTTTTCACTTTTTTCTTCTCTTTTTCCATTTGTTTCAATTGTGTTTATTACACTTAACATAATTCTAAACTCGTGTTACGTATTCTAGCCGAATTTCCCTTATATTGATGGCACACACCTTTGTGATATTTATATCCAAAAAATCAGCGTATAATTGATTGTTCTGAAGATAACTTTAAATGACAGATCACTTATATTGTTCATTATAAACTATAAGCACTTGTGCCCTGGTTCATGCTGTAAATCTGTACACTAAGCATATTGGTGTCAAATGATTCATGTCAGACTTGGTTGTTTGCTGGTTAGGAAATCTGAACATGAAAATTATACTCTGTAAATGGAATTTATGCTGCTGATATGTAATGTGAGTGAAAAGGAGGGTTTTTTTGGTACCCACAGTGGTTAAACAGAGTGGTTTTCTGATTGTCCAGCACTGCATCCTCAGGCTCTTGGTAGGCACCTCAAGCCTGCTCTTAAACCTTTTTTTTCCTGTTCCTGGAAAAAACAGATTGGGAATTGAGCCAAGCTTTGGCACTGTGTGGTCTGTTGCAAGGTCACAAGGTTACATCCTTTTCTTAAAATTAATCACGATCAGATATTTAAAGCACTTCTGAAAGCTTGCTGGGAGTCTCTCAGAATGTTGCTCTGAGAAGATTGGTAGGTGTGACATGCAGCTTCCTTCTGCCCTTAAAGTAGACCCCATTTTAATATTTTCAGCATTTATTGCCAAAGTATTTTGGTTTTAAGGCTTCTTTCTAATGTATGACAACGAAGGAAAATGTGCCATAGGCTTAAGTGTATTCCAGGTGAGTCAGGTGTAGCTGATAAAGGCAGAAGCTGGGTTCATGTGTGTGCAGAGGAGCTGGCTTTAGTGCATGGGCTGTAAATACCATGGGCTTGGAGTGAGGGGGGGAAGGGAAGCAGGGCTGCTGAGCACTGGTATGTCCTGTTCAAACCTTACAGGACTAGGAGGAGACATTTCACTTCATAGGAGAAAGGCCGAAATGTAGACGTTTCAGAGGGAGGTGGGGTATTGCTTGTTAATTGATCTGTTTATTTCTTTTAACAGTTTTTTTTGGTCATTTGATGGTGATCAAATATTTGAAGGGATTTAGATCACAATTTCCTTTTGCAAGCTGTGCTGTCCCATATTATAAGCCCTGTGCATCATTTTATGTCTATATGTTGTTTTATTTTATTTTTTTGTTTATCTGTTCATTTTTTGTTTATTGTAGAATTGCCATGAGCTGGAGAAGATGGACTTGGAAGAGTGTGTTTTGGTGAGATTTAATATGGAAAGGAATATTGAATGTCCAGTGTAAGAATGCAATACATTAACACCTTCGTCTAGATGTTCTTTGGTTTTTATAAATAGTGTTGTGTTTATGGTAGGAAATAGAAATAATTATTGGGAAATTCTATACAGGGAAATACTTGGAGAGTAACAGGTGATGAGTTGTTTTCCAGAAATAACAGAACCCTCATCTGGTAGAGAAAGAGATACCGTATTGGAGGGTTGCCTCTCCTACTGTCTGTTGCTTATGGCTGATGTTTGGTTTCTTTTGTTCCCAGATAACTGACAGCACATTGATACAACTTTCCATACACTGTCCTAAGCTTCAGGCATTGGTAAGTGTAACTCCTGGTCTGTGGCCCGTGATGCTGCCCCTGGAAGGACCCACAGGGACAACTCCTGCAGTACAAGCACAGGCAGTTCACTCTGTGTCTAGAAATAATTCCTGATGTACAGTGACACTGTGCAAAATATGTGCAAGTTTCATAAGTATTCCAAAAGCAGCACATTACTCCCAAAATATTTATATGCATTGTATGATTAAAAAAATATTACCAAATCAGTGAGTAAAAACCAGAAAGCTTTTATTTTATGGTTAACATCCTTCATATTTGATTTAACTTAAAGCACTTAAGATTCTTTATGGATATTCTCAAGTGTTCAGTAATGGTTTTTTTAGGGAGTATGACACTTCACATCAAATATTGAATAAACAAAACCACCCAGAGAAGATAAATGTAATCACTCTGTAAACAGTTTTGCATGCAAGCACTTTTTTCCAAGCACTTTTTTACATTTACATAATAAATTATGAAAGGTTTCTTGGGATTTGACTTTTGAACATAATTGGAGAGGAATGAGAGTGGGGTACCCTGCTTACTGGATTTCAAAGAACTGTTTTCTAGGGAGTGGTAGCTTAGATCTTTCAGATCATCAAACCCAATTTGAGGTAACATAAATTTGTTTGTTCTTCAGTCAAGGTACTTGAAAATTGCTGGATTGTTCTTACAGTAGGAGCTCCTGTATTTCAGGCCAGTTGTCCTTTTAGTGTAGATTTGTTATAACTACTTAAATCTACGTGAGAGAACAAGTATCTTTATAATCTGTTCTTAGATAGGATTAAAGGAAGGTGTTCTGCTTCCCTAATTAAATTGTGTTATGATTAGTGTTACTAAGGTAGCAACATGAGGAAAGATGGCTTTTAAAAGAAGCTTGTTCACTATTTAATGTTGTTGGTTTTTTTTTATTTTTCCTTACCAACTGTCTAGTTTCATTTCTGAACCATCATTCTTGATGTTAAACCAAATGAGTTGTCAGGAACTGTAGAGCCATTTATGTGGGACACATTTTTATATTGTAATCCCAGTTGCAGCCAGTTCTTGCAAGACATTTTTTTGTATCAGTTCTGTCAGTGCTTCAACAGAGATACCATAAAACCTCATAAATCCCAAGCATTTTTTTCTGAGCCTGCTCCTCTTTGCTGGCCTTTGTGTGTTTGCCATCTGGCAGGGAAGTGTGGCATTGGTGAACATCACAGCTTTTCCAAGGGAACCAGAAAACTTGATTTCTTTGGTATATATTTACATCTTTATATATAAACTGTGGATAGGAAGGATACATACTCAGAGATTGTGTGCGAACAGCAGTGGCTGAGAATTACAGGAAAAGACAAGACAAGGCAGGCAGGTGCCAAATACAGTGCATGAGCTAATCTTGGTGCTTCCAATGTCCTGTAAACTCCTTTGCAGCTGTGCTTTAGTGTATTTGCAGTTAGAACAAACATTTTGGAGTTGCAGAGATTGACTTTGGATTTGCTTTTGTCTTGTTTGGAGACTCAGTAGATGGTGGAAATGGGTAAATCTTCAGTATTAGAGTGCTTTATTGCCTAATGCACTTAAGAAGTAATTTCTGGGTAAAGTATTTAATGGTACATTTAAATTAGTAGAGAAACTGTGAAATACTCATGATAGTCCTGAAGGTGAGAAGACAATTGAATTCTTCACAGCCTGTGAAATTCTCATAGTATGTCATGCCATACTAGATTTATGCACAGCTTTTAGTATGTATTAACAGCAACAACAACAAAATAATTTGACCATATCTCTTTGTTCTTAAGATTTCAAGCAATTGTATTTGTAAAATTCCACATTAATGCTTTTTAGCAAGCTTGGGAAGTCAGAAAAATCCTGTGGTTTACTATGAAGTGTGTATAATTTGGCATATTTGTTCTACAAAGTTCTATGAACTCAGCTGTACATCCTGTATTGTCTTTGCAGTACCAATACCATGTCCCAGGAAAGCTGATTTTATAAGCTGCTTACTTCCAGGGATGGAACACTCCTAATTAGCCAACAGCTTCACACAGCCTCCTGTCCTTCCTTGGAACAGCAGCTCTGCTATGAACGTTGGTTAACCCTGCAGCTGCTGGTTGTCCCCAGGCTCTGAGCCAAACCAAGCGCTCAGAGCACGTACACAGAGAAAGGAGATACAGGAGAGAGCTGATGTGTTTGAAGACTTGAGAGATGCCTGAATGGGTGTCAGGAGTTAAAACACTGTTGGTAGGGGCAAGCACTTCATTTCTGCTGTCTTTTGGAGACAGCCTGCCCTTGTTGTGTTGCTTGGAGTTCCTGCTGGGTGCTCACACTTGGTGTCTAAAATTGGACCAGCTGGAGCTGAAGGGAAGCTGCTGAGGTGGCTCCTGTTGGACTCCAGGGAGATGCAGACCTGTCTGCCAGCCTTTCTTGGGTTCCCTGTTCATTCTGTAGAACAAAGGCAAAAAATGTTGAGGCCGAATTGTTTCAAAGAGCAGGACAGATGCCTTGTGACTGGTAGCAGGAGGGAAATGCTCTGACTGTAGCTGAGGTGAAGTAAGGTTGGATGTCCCCAGGTTGCCCTGTCAGGCTGGAATGAAAAGATGTATTTTACCCAGAGAGGGGAAAAGTTACATGTTAGAGTTGGGGGTTTGGCAGGAAGTCCTTTTGAGCACTGCTATTTGCTTGCTCTGAGTTAAAAAGTGCTTTTGGATTGCTACAAGTGTTTCTTCATCAGTTGCTGTCTGAAAAAAAAACTACTTGGGGCAAGGAACTGCTACTTCAGAACCAGGCACTGTTAGACTTAGGTACAAGTACAGGCAGATCACAGGGCTGAGCATAAAGCAAGGCGCTAGCTCAGAGCCCAGGGCAAGAGAAGAGTTCACAGATCCTGCACATTTCACTGGGGAAGACTTGAGAGCACTCGTTTCAGTGGTGACAAAGAGTGGTTTTTTAAGCCGCCTCTGAGGAATGTCTGTTTCCTGTTGTTGTCATCATCCGTGCTTCTCCAAAAGTCATGAATTCCCTAAAGAAATGAGGAGAGTGCTTTATGTGGTGCCACTGCCCGAGATGCAACATCATTTTCCGTGTTCTTCAAATTCAAGGGAATAAAAAAATATGCTGAAGAGGAGCAGATTTTTTTGGTTTATTATGCTGACTGTTGCAGAAAAGGCTGCTCCTGCAGCTGTACAAGATGTTTATTGCTCCTTGTCTGTACAGCCTGAGGTGCCAAATGTTCATGGCTTGTTTTCCTTTGAAATCATTATTTGGCAAATCAGTCTATTGTGATTGTTCTCCATCTGTGTGGACTTGCACAGGCTTGGTGTATTGTATGAGACCATGGCAGCTGTGAAACTGTAACCCCTGAGTAGATACTCATCTATTCCCCTATGTTCTCGATCATCCTTAAAGTTGTTTCTGGCACAGTGCTATCTGCACTGTGTGGGATAGTTGGAAAAGAATTCCCACATTCATAGAGAGCTAAGGGGCCTGAGGAGCTTTGCCAGTGATGTGTTTTGGGACTCAGCTTGTTTTGAAGCAAAGTTAAAATCAAGTACAGCCATTTTGTTAAGTAAAGCAGTTTCTTTTTTTACTCTTATGGTTTTCAGCTGTGTATTATTTGTAGCTATTTAACCACTGCAGTGAAGGAGGTTGAAGAGGACGTCTGATGTCCAGAGGCTCGAGTAACTTAAGACTGAGGGATGTTGTTAATTGTTTGCCTCTCTGTTTTAGAGCTTATCTCACTGTGAACTGATCACTGATGATGGGATTCTTCATCTGAGCAACAGCACATGTGGGCACGAGAGGCTGCAGGTGCTGGAGCTCGATAACTGTCTCCTCATCACGGACGTGACTCTGGAACACCTGGAGAACTGCCACAACCTGGAGAGAATTGAGCTGTACGACTGTCAGCAAGTCACACGAGCTGGCATCAAACGGATCAGAGTAGGTGTTTCCTGCCTTGTTCCCATGGAAAAGCCAGAGCTCTTGGTGCTGCTTGAGATTGTAGGAGTCCTACAGGTGTCCCAGGCATGGAAGGCTGGATAAACCATCCTTCTGTTAGGTCCCCATGTGTGTAATTTCCCTCTGTGAACAGCAATAATTGTCAGTTCTAACTCATGACATTTTGCTGTTGGAATGATGCGCGCTTATCTTCTGCCTTCTGTATTTTTTTCAAGTTGAGTCCTCTGTTTTTAGGATGGTGTAGTGGCATGCTAAATCCTAAATAAATGTTAATACACTGAGCCAATAGTAAAACATCTGCATAGATATTTCAGTTGATGGGCTGTAGGGCCCTCAGGCCCTGGAATCCAGCCCCAAACCTTTTCCCTGAGTATCTCACCCATTAGGTCAGGGACCACCTGCATTGTGGAGGCAGCCTTTTAGCCTTGAAGTTAAACTTGTCTGCAGCTTCATATCCCAAATTTGTATCCAAACACTTTTGCAACTGGAAAGATCATCCCTGATAGTGACTCAAATTGAAGGCAGATGCACAATTTTATTTCATCCTGCTTTCCAGGATGAGAACAGCAGCAGAAATATGGGAGAGAAGGTTCAGAGAAGTTGTCCCTCAGTAGCCAGGGTCCACCCCTCTCACTCCTGCAGCAAAACCTGTGCCTCTCCTGATGCAGAGCTGTCTGGGCTCATCAGTGCTTTGTTGGGGAACCAGAGGGAGCCCTGTGCAGGTTGAGTGCCCAGACACTGTTGTGCCTTACTGGATGTGTCATGAGGAATTACATATGAGGAGAAGACAGCTTGGCTGGTATCCATTGTATAGATGCTTCCTTCATAGCTAACTAACCTTAATGAGATAGCACTTGCTGGCACAACAGTTGAGGTATGCAGCTTCTCTTTTCAGTTCTGTTCTTTCTCTCCCATTATAATGCAGCCTTTTCACCCACAGGCTCATCTACCTCACGTGAAAGTTCATGCTTACTTTGCTCCAGTAACTCCCCCTCCGTCTGTCGGAGGGAGCGGACAGCGCCTCTGCAGATGCTGTATTATCCTCTGACAGTGAGTGCAGCCACACAGAAAATGTTGCTGTTGAAGAATGGGACGGCAAGTCAGCGGAAGGAGTCGGTTTCCTGACAAGTCCCAATGGTGGTGTTTGGTCATCCAGTTTTGTGACAAGAAAAGCATTTTTTTTTTCTCCAGGTAAAAATCTTAACGTAATGTGCAGCTGTGGATTAAGTTGGTGATGCTTTGGTTTGTATTAGTAACTCCTTCCTTCTGTTGGCATGAGAACTGCGGTACCGTGTCAAACGTGTGGGCATTGCAGCGTAGCAGCTACTTGGTGGAAGTTCACGAAACTTGGAAGTTAATTTGCATTTGTCAGCACTACTCCTGTGTGTGAGGTTCTGCTGTAACGTGGGGCTCAAGCTGCCACGCCAAGGAACTCAGCCTGCTGTTCTGTAATATACACCACAGATCAAGTATCAGGTTTTAAAGACAAATCAGCTTTAGCAGATGTTGACCAAAAAATGCAAAGTAATCATAAGCTCTTACAGTAAAACAGCAGCTTGTTCTTCTTCATGATTCAGCTTCTTATTTAATTATGTAACAGGACATAATAGGTAATGTCAAAAGGTAAGGTAGTACCTCCAGATACCATAGAACTAGAAATACTTCCCAAGTTTTTGGACTTGGTTCAGTTGAACTCTGCTGGTACAAAGCTTGCCCGTCGCTGACGCAGGTTGTGCCCGATGCCTTCAGCCTTGACTGGGGGTAAGAAATCCACTGTGGTAGTGCCTGTGCACTCTACTGTACCTGCTGCCACAGCCAGCCACGGTGCAGCCGCCGCCGCCATCCCCACGGCCGCCAGCACAGCCGCAGGCTGAAAGGAAAGGATGCAGCACTTCCAGGAGGAGAGGCGCAGCACACATGCTTTTCTACAGATGAATGGAAAACAGGTTCAGCTACAGAAGACAGGATGGAACAAGGAATTCAGTTTGGCCCACCCACTTTAGGGACAAGCCCCTGGGCTCATCTGTAGGCAGTTGAACCATACCAAACCTGTGGTTTTCTAATGTAGAAAGCCAAACTCTTCACATTTGGCTAAGAAGCTGTCAGCTTCTGAATGATAATAATAATAATGATGATAAAAATCTGTGTATTAACTCTTAAGGCCATGCTTTCATCTTTAGTTTTTCAGTGCTAGACAATTAGATAAATTTTTATATTAAGCAATTTAATTATCTGAGAGAAACTACTTGACAATTCAGAAAGCTTTTTTCGTGTAAGTTTGACTCTGTGTGTGTGTGTGTGTTTTAAGAGTTCAGGGCCTGTGTTTACTGAAAATAAAAAAGCAGTTGGAGAAGCTACTACTGGACAGTACTGCCATTTCCCCCCTACAAATTTTAAATGACTTCTAAAAAGGAGTGAGTGTGAGCATGAACTTCTGTGGCCAGCAATGGCTGGGCTGTGTGGACTCACAGAGGATGGGGACAATAAATTAAGAGCTCAGCTTTGGAGTTAAATTACACCTTAGACTACAGCACATGGATTTCTTTACTAGTACAAAGTAAGGCAATCTGGGCTTCTTTTGCACAGTAGTGGAGTGCTGTTACAATCATACTTAAGAGTTCCATTCAGACACTGCTGGTCTAATGAGAGTTTTAACTAGATTTTATTCTCAGCTGTACCAGGGCAGTCATTGGTACCAATATGTCAATATGTGTTGCCTTTTGTTGGCTCTTTTTTTTTTTTTGTAAGACCATAATGAACCTTGTAAGTCTATTGCATTGAAGATGTACAAAAACAAATGGAACCTACTCTGATATAGGACACTTAAATAAACAATCAGCTGATGTCAAACTTGAATTTGTTGGAATTATTTCAAATTAAGCAAGATTTCTACTAGAAGCAGAAGATCCATGTGAATGCACTGTGTGCAGCATATACTGCAGGGCTGGTTTACTTCCCTTCCTTACCTTGACCTACGATTTTTGCTAGGGCAGGTCTTGCAATTAATCTACATCTTAACAAAGGACTGTCTCTAATGTGGGTGTGGGAAAAAAAAGAAGTAAACAAAAAGAAAAGCACGTTTACAAAATTATTGAAAAACATTTATTATACTTAAATTGAAATGTGTACATCTTATTAAAAAACAAAAGCCATTTGCTGGTGCCATAATTTAATTCCAATTTCAAGTGAGCTGGACAAACTACTGTACAACTTTCAATATTCTTTAAAATTAGATATTTGGATACTTTCCAATCAAGGATTTTTCCACTTTTATAAAACATTTGGATTTGAATATGGTGTGAGCTAAAAAGACACAAGTGTCAGTTCAGGAAAATACTAGGACCAAACAATACCCAAAGATGAACAACTTATAGGCAGAAATGTTTAAGTACATAAAATTTTACTTTCAGTGCAGAAAAAAAAACCCAACCAAAAATAGGAAAAAAACTAGGTTTGATGAATTTAAATTTTCAAAATGCTACAGCTTTCAGAAGCTTTTCTGCTAAGCACTTGAGCCAGTTATGGAAGGGGAAATGAAAAAGTCAAGAGTTGCTTTTTTACATGCTGTAGTATTGGTTTACACAGAACACCGCAGCATAAAAAGCAAACTATTCCCAAGCTTTTAAGCCAGAGATCAAGTTGGAACTTTCCAAAGGCACAGAATAACAGCTCTGAAACTGTCGCTTAATACCTCTGGAAATACTCCCCTCTAAGTACCTGACCAATTGAAACTTAATGTTAGCCTAGGAAGTGCTGTGCCATGACTTTACAAGACACATCCAAAATACCAAGAAAGCACGTTGCCTGTTTCAGAGAAAAGTAAGTATTTGGTCATATGGAAGAGGCACTGTAACAGGTGTACAGTATGGATGGATGGAGGGAGCAGGAAGGTCAACTGAAAAGGTAAGAAGAGATTTGTCCAGAATAGGAGCTCCAGCAGGGCATTCACCTGCTGGGAAGGAAACTTACAGGGTGTGTATTTAGTGTTTCTCAAGCAATTTATTTGATGCCGCTGAAAGCTATGACAGTCCTGTGGTGCCAGTGGGTCATCTTCCCTCATCTGCATAATTCCACTGAAAACCCCACTTCTCACTGCCAGTATTTTTAAACCCACAATTTTACAAGCAAAGAGTTAAACTGCAGCAGTGCTCTGCAGAGAACCTAGGAAACTAAACATAAAGGATGCATAGGCAATTCTTTTCCATTAAATTCATTAAAGCAAAACACAATTACTTGGTACCCCATAGGATTTATATTAATCCCTCCAATAAGGTACTATTGATAATGCAGTTTGCTGCATGCATATATTGCATCTGTCTAGGGCTTCTTAAAAGCCCTGTTCTGGCATTTACACTTCTTACATACACTCTTATACACAATTTACACGGGAAGCTGTTTTGACAGCTTTACTCTCAAAGACCTGACAACCTGATCACTATCACCTTAACTACTCATCTCCACACAGATTAGCATGTGCTCTGCTAACATCAAAAAATAAAACCAGCCTAAGGTACAAGCACGTAATAGACAAACTGGCACAGAAAGGTAAATGCCCCAAAATAAGTTTACATTCATCTCCAACTGGATACAGTAATAGAAAAGCAGCACTGCTTCGCTTCTATAAACTGCATCTACTGGCCATAGTTTGCCTTATTTCAGTGAAGGGCAAGCACCTTTGCTTACATTGTCTTCCATGCCTGTACAGAAGCTGTCATGGCATTATACCTCTCATGAGGACACTTAGCTATGGCAGTGATAAGAAAGTTCACCTATCAAACAGCTCATTAGAAAGGTCATTTTGTGTTTTCAATATGAAACATCTTATACAGTGAAGTTAGATCCTAAGGTTTTGGATGATCTTCATAGTCTTTAGGCAGGACTTCATTCTGCGTTGGAGTATCAGTCTAGCAAGTGTGTGATGTCACTTCAGAATTATATGGAAGCCTTCTCCATTTTCAGCTGAAAAAAACCAAAGGAAATGTCTGTTTGTCTTATCTCAACAGAATCACAGAAATACAAGCCGATGCACCAAAACACCCCAGTATGGACTTGGTTTTGAAAATAAACTCATTTACAACAAAAACTTAGAGGTTTCCTACTTGTGCTAAACAAAAATGTTATGATTAATGATTTGTAACTGAATCTTCAAAGAGGGACAGTTTCTGTAGGTAAAGTTTGCACAGAGTCAAACTTGTCCACTGATTACAGCCATTTGCTGGCAACCTGCACCAGAAATGAATTGGAGCTCTATGGAAGAGTGGGATTCAAGAGCAGCCTATTGAATGAAGATGACTATTGACTAGCAGAGCAAAAACAGAACGTAATGCTCAGTTCTGCCGACTCTCAGGACTCAGTTAAGATTCAGTTTCTGTACTTCAGAGGTACTACTGCCAGGATTTTTGATTTTTTTTTTACCTATTTTGAAACTTCACCATTCTCAACAATTATTAGCAGCATCCCTGTCCAGTGATGGCTGACTGAATGTTACATAAGGTTTGTTATTGAATCCTGCACTGGTTCTGAACTGAAAGCTCAGAGAAGAGCCTGAGACGCTACACAGAGGCTGAAATCTGGGTAGGAGAGGAAGAACTCTGAATATCTTCTGTCACTGTGTATGGAAAACTTTTATAGTTTTTAAAGAAGGCTCTTTGCTGGAATAAATGATTAAGTTTTAGACTGTCAGAAAAGACAACATACCTTTTATTGTGGTGAATAAGAAACAACTTTCATCTTGAAAGTTTTGAACCATCTAAAAAAAAAAAAGTTTCAAAACCTTCTGAGTATGACCAAAACAAAAACAACCCTCAACAACCCTGATATTAAACACGGCCTTTTGAGAGCAATCATGTATTTTTGGTTTTGTTCAGCAAGTGACAGGCATATACCAAATTAAAATCCATTACTATTAAAATACTGCTTTTTACTCTTGTGACAACCAGCTGGGAGCCTATTACTGCTGGCTGTGTTTTTGGAACTCTGTGGAGCAGACACTTGAACAAGCAGAGTTCAACAGTGTTTAAAATACTCTCTGCCTTTGGGTGTGCTCAAAATAAATATGTACTAAATAACTGCTGCAGCTTCTCAGACTATATAAACCAGCTGCCTCTGTCTACTTATAGTTTCAGTTTAGTCAGGCAGAGGAAAAGTCACATTTAAAGAATTTGTCTGTTCCTGTAAAGGAAAAAATACTCTAAATGTCAGCAAACACTAGGGCTGCATTATCAAACAGAAAAACCAGTAATAAATGAGCAAGCATAAGAAAACCCTCCACTCCCAGTCATAAATAAAATGCCAAAAAAATAAAATTTCAATTACCTGATCACTAACAAGAATGTGGATGCCTGTGGGACCCTGTCTGTAAACTTGGTTGATCTGATGCAAAGGAATATTAAATGCCAAAGCAAGCTTGCGTGTGACTTCTGAGGCTGCCATCTCCTCTAAGTAGATTGCATGATAAACTGCAAGAAAAAAATCATCTACATAAACATGGTACTAATGGATAACAATAGCTATATGAAAAATACCTGAATTTGTTTTTTTGTTTACTTTATACTTTCAAAAATTTTAAACCCTAAAACTTTAAGATTACTCTCTTCCCGTTCTCATTAAGAGCATGAACTGCCCTAACTTTTCTTTCAAGGGAAAAATCATAAACACAACTCTAACGGGGAAGGCTTCTATTTGTTCTGAGACTGAAGGCAACTTCCACATTTTTTCCTGTATCCTGCACAAAAAGGCACAATCACATCAAACGGATTTGAAAATGGATTTTTAGAGAGTCACCTAAAGATGGTTTTGAAAGCAATTTTGGGCAGTCTCAAAAGAATCAGGTAATACCTACATTGCACTTATGTGCCTATGCTGCTGCTTTAAATACAGATGTAGATTTTTTTTTTGGTAAATAAATTCAGAGAGTTGCAAAAGACTTAACTTTCTACAGATGATCTCAGAGCTGAATGGAACACAGCAAAGAGAACAGTAAGACAAAGCAGCTGTTCAGTCTGAAGCTGTATTTACAGTTCAATATCTTTATTTAACAGTGCAACAAACCCTTGGCAGCTCCAAGTTTGCACGTTCTTCTGGCTGAAGATATCCTGAGCAAAAATATCTATTTGACAAGTAGCAGTATTTTATTTACAAATCCTCCTCCACCTCAATTCTTGCATGGAAAATCCACAAGCACTACTGCAGTAGCCTGTGCAGATTTTAGCTGGGGAGAGAGGTCTCTCAAAACCAAGAGCAAGTAAAGAATAATTTTAAATAGCTTCATTCTCTTCATTGTAAGAGTGACATGGATTTACAAATAAACAGTTACATTTCCATCTGTGTTGAATCAACAGTTGTCAGGGAAATAATACTAAAATCAAGAGCGCATTCACTACGTGGCTGTTTTTCCTTGTCCAGGCTCTACAGTTTTAGTTCAGTTGCACAGAAAGTGACAGCAAAATCTAACAGAAAATGGGAAAGAATTGTTTTATTTGCATGAAACTTTTACACGCACCTACATTTATATGGCTGATGCCTTGTCTGTAACAACATGCACAGCTGATTCCAGAGCTCCTTCATTCTCGACCACGTAACTACAGTCAGTTTTATCAACGGCCTGAAACACTCAATGGTTTAACCTTGAGAGGTTTCAGGTTCTGTTTGCTCTGTGCTGTTGAAGCAACAATTCCGCTGTGATACAACTTCCCACGGTTGCTTTGTGCACCGGGAGCAGCAGTTCAGCCCCTTCCCCACCCATGCAGCTGTCCTGCCCCAGCCCCAGCCGTACCGTATATTGCACCGTTGCTGTCTGCGCTGCCCGCGTCCTGCCGTTCCAGTTGAATGCTCCGTAGGGGCTCCTGGCACACGTAGATTGTTAAACGGGGCCTCACGGACCTGCAGGCCAAGGAAATCACAAGGAAGTCACACAAAAGGGAAGCGCCCTGCAAATACAGGGGCTGATATGCCACAACTGTAGGTTTGTTATGGTAATGCTACACTTGATATGGCTTTTATCACTGAGCCCAAAAAAATTAATCTCTAAGTAAGTGGTCTCAGATGCTGCTCAATTTAAACAAGATTTCAATCTATTCAGATTCAGCATCTTATGGATGCTGCTTGTTGGGCTCCAGTAACAGGACTACTGAGTAACAACAGCAATTCTTCCAGGAGGGTCTATAGTACCAAACACCCATTTCAGACAGAATCAGACATCCCCTGGGATGCTGCCTGTGTTAGCACTCAATACCTGTAACCTCAAAAGGCCTCAGGGGTTGTTCTTAGCTACCCAAATGACCAGTTTTGAGCCTTGGCAATAAATTCATCCATGTCCGAGAAAATGGCAGGGCCCAAATGCATTGGTGCAGCCTTACAGCCTACCTGCACCTCACTTGGGCATGCCCTGGAGGTGTGCACAGGGAGAAGAGTTTTAAACACTGCTGCCAACTCCTGAGGCTGATCACACAGGCACCAAGGCCCATCCTGACGCTAACTTCCCAAATCTCCCAGTTCTAGAATCCCCCATCTAAACCCACTCAGCCTCAGTCAGCGCATCACCTGGATTTCAGTGCATTATACAGCCGAATTCCATCGGCTGGACCACAGATTTGTACCAGATCTTCTCTTGTCAGCTTTAATAAATCAGCACCTGGACAAACACATGAGGATTTAATGAAGATTACTGTAGCACATAAATTCTTTCTAAAATAAATGGTATGTTCATTTAAACCAAGAGTACCAAACTTCACCATGACAAAAACAGAAATTGGGACACAGGAATAAGTAATCTTAAAACCAGGCTCTAGCGAGTGCTAAATAAATCAACCTGTTTTCCAAAGGTGCTGAGTTACAGTTTATGCTGTTAGCAGCTTTGGAACAGTACGAGTCTGCAAGGCACACAATTTCTGTGGAGAGAGATGACTGTTCTAGAGAAACAGTGATTTTTGCTGGCACCCCAGGGTAGTGTATTTTAAACACATTCAAAAATACTCCATGGTTTGTCACGCAGTGAATTACCCCAGACATTCAACTACCCATCCATCACTTCCTCTGTGCACTTAAGTTACAACAATGCACTTGAGTATAGAAGGTGTTGCTGAAGCAAAAAATGGAAGGACAGATTTTTTGAGAAGCAGCATGAGTGTCAGAGAAGAAAACAACACTCTGAAGTATCAGTCACTGTAATAGATGAGTGGGAAAACGGGAAAAAAATAGTCTTTATGCATGAAAATACTCCACAGACTTTTCAGGAATGCACAAATAAAAGCCAGCAAAAATAACTGATCAAAGCCCTTAAATACTGTAGTAAAAAAAAACCCAGACCTGAGGTAGCATAATAAAATTCACATATACTACACCTCTTGCTTAAAAGAAAAAAAAAAAAGCCAGCTACTTGACTTTTATAAAGATAATAATGAAAAAGAAGAAGAGTTTTCCAAGAGTCTTTGTCAGAAATTTGGAGTTTATGGAGAAAGCTCAGCAACACTCATATAAGAAGCACAGGTCAAAAACTAACCAGCAGCAGAAGAATAAACCTTCCCAGAGAAAAAGCCTGGTACAAAGGAATTCTGACAGAAGCATGAGCTAAGCCAGGAGGCAGAGAGCTGGCATAATTCACAACACTGTCCCCATCAAGTGTCACCAAAGAAAAAGGAATTTACTTATGGTGAGTGCTGTGTCATACCACCCTTTGCACAATTCCAAGGTAAACTGAAGAAGCAAACAGCAAAACACAGCCCCACACAGTCCATCTATTGCCATGTCCTGTGTCCAGACGTACAGTGGGAACTGCACTGCTCTTTAACCAGCAAATTAGTAAATAAAGATGCATAAATATGGATACCATAATGTTCTTAGAGAACTCTTTTCCCACACAGAACCTGCTCAGTAACACAATGAAAGAAAAAAAGTAAACTATAGATACCTGAGAAATTTGAAAAAAGCCTTGTATAGGCAGAGAACCTATTCTTGAGCAACCATTGCTGAGTTTCCTGGATCGTGGCTGAAGGATGAAGCTGCTGTAAGAAACGAGATTGGATACGATAATTTGGATACTAAAAAACCCAAACAAAACCCAAGCAATTAAAAAAGATCTCCCTCAGTTCAACACCTTCTTATAACATCAAGTGCAAATCACAGCTACATAAATACACTTATGATCAAGACCAGAAAGCAAACACTCACATCTCCTGACCCTTGAGAGGTTCCATCTCCTTGATGATTTGGGGAGGAAGAATTGCTACAGATTAAAAAATAAAACCAAGTATTACTAGAATTCTACAAACCAAAATATTTAACCATTGTTGAAAATTAACTTGAAATTTCCAAAACAATAAGTATCACAGTTGAAAGAATTAAAAGACTACAACTTGTTAAACTTAAGAGAAAGACCATTCCACAGTATATGGATCAGACCACACCACTGCCAATAATTTTTGAATGAAGTGCAGGTTTGGTTACAGCAGTTTAATTAACACCTCAAAACAAAATGCCTTCACCAATGCAATTTTTGTTGAAAAGTTTTTAAAGATATCTGTTGGGCCTTTTTCTTGCAAATTATACTAACTGTGTATGATGGAAATTAAGACTGTTCTTACTGGAAAAAGGTAAAAATAGTTTCAATAGAAAAGGACTAAATTACAATAGTGAAAAGGTAAAGTATTTGCTATATGGCAAAGGACAAGAAATTGTTTTTAAAAATGTATAGTGAGAAAGAAAGATGGTGAGGCAGAAGTAATTACCTTATAACTGAACCATGTGATACAAATGTCATACTCTAAAATGAATATATAGGTCAAAACAATCTCCCAATTCCCCAGCAGAAACAGAACACAGTTGAATTTAGTCAGAAAATGTTCTGAAAAAGCCTGATTAAAATGTTGCCTTAAATGGGGATACAGAATAGAAACCTACCTGTCTGGGACACTGTAGGTGTTATGCTGAGCAGAGGTGAAAGTTGGAGCAGGAGTAGGACTGTTGTTTACAAATGTTGTAGGAGTATCTGGCCATGGTGAGCACTGAAGATAAAGAATTAAAACTTAAGTTTCTCTTTACAAAACCCTCTTTACTCTGATGTACACTTCTCTCATTTAAAGCCAGAGGTTTATCCACAGACTATTCTGATTTCCACTTCCAAATAAAGATTCCCTCTATCCCACACATTACATGCAGATATTCCAGATAAAAAGCAGCTCTGTTTTATCTTGTTCTTTTATGAAGACTTCTATTTATACTGTCTTCTCTTTACGGAAATGTACACATTATTCAGTTTAAACCAAAACCAACCAACACCCACAGCCACCTGCTGGAAAAAAATTATTTTATCCTGAATAGGATGAAAGGGCTGTTTAAACTGCCCCACGACAAAAAGTGTTCCGTAACATTAAGGAAAGCTATGAAGCTAGATTGCACCTTGTGGATAAAATTAATGTCTCTGCCCTGAAAACAGTCAAATACAAACAGAATTTTCAGTGGAAATCTTGTGAATTCAGAATTTTTAATAATTTACTGCAGGACTAAAATTATGCTTACTTACATGGACTGATTTTTCTGAAGTGCTTGGTAAACTGGAATTTTTAAAACAGGTTTAAGTCACCACAAGTATATGATAAGCCGGTTGTCCAATTTTGTCAGTCTTTTTTTGGGTATTTTTTTAAATAATTGTGATAAAGCTTTTTGAAACAAGACTACCTTTTAGTGCTTCCAACAGTACTAAAAATCCAGTATTTTAAAGAAAAACAAAAACCAAACAAGTTTTGCTATGTTCAAAGACATGATTAAAACAAGCAAGCAGCCCAAGATCAGGTAAGCTAAGACCAAGCCTCTTAAGACAACAAAGATTTCTGATATACTTATCATGTACCAGCTAAATACCTTGTACGAATTTTCCAGATTTATATGACAGCCTTGTAGAACAGGGTGGAGGGGAACAACTATGACTTAATAACAACAGAAACTTGCTTCAACAATTTTGTTGTTGAAAAATCCTTCCTTTATCTGAGGAAAACTACGAGTAAATAAGGGCAACACCAGCTGCCACCTTGTGTAAGAGAGTTAGCAACATTGCTGTGCTGGACCCCAGTCTTCACTTGTCAGCATAAGATGGCAAGTTTCCCAGGATGGCACATGGAATTAAAAGAAATTTGTCTTGCATGCAAATAGCTTAAAAATGAGGAGCTTGCTTTATCTCTCTGAGATTTAGCATTTTTGTTCGCCACAGAGTCCACAGTCTGATTACATGGTCAAAGCCACCCTCTGGGCTGCAAAGAGTGCCCCCACACAGAGCATGCTCCTGCATAACCTGCTAGGGTGACACATTCCTCCTCCAAATCTGTATATTCATTCCCACCTGTTGTCCCCCTTCTCAAGCTGATTTAATACTAACCTCAAAGATGTTACATCAGGTATTTACAAGTAGCCTTCATTCCCTAAATATGTGATCCAAAGCTGTAACTTTAGAATAAAAGCTCGACATAGTAACATTAACTTTGTTCTTCTAAAATATTTTGAAATTGCAATTAAAATTATTTAATTTTGTGACTCTCTCCTCCCAAATTTTAATCCAAGACGTTTATGTGGACACATAAACGTCTTGGCAACCTTGGCAACCATTCCCATACAAGATTCTAGCCACCATGTATTTAAATTCAGGGGCACAGAAGAATGCACTGGTGCCAGAGAACACCTTTTGAGCCACTCCCAAGGTAGGTACTGCAGCCAGTGTTTCTGTCCTTCAAACCCAGTTGAAGTTCTTCACAACAAAGCTCTGGGTTTAAATCCAGGAAGAAGAACATTTGAAGCATTCAGAAAAATAAAATCCCAATCCAAAGCAAGAAGCCTTTCTTCTCCCATAAACGTGCTTTCCTGCCTTGTCTCCTATTCCAGCAAAAACACCACTAACTATCCACTGAGACTCAATAAGCTGGTTAAAAAGAAAAAAAATAAATAGTAAGTGTAATACTACTGCAACATATCTATTGCCTCTGTTCTCCTTGTTTCTGTCTTACAGGCTGGGGAGAGAAAAATGAGCATTTGAGCACTGAGATACTTAATTCTGAAAGGTTCAAGGAACAAGAAAGTCTTCCAGCAATCAACCCGAGCTGATTATGCTTTTGGAATCACTCTCATGCCCCAATGTCCTGCACTTCACAAACTGGATTAAGCAAATGCCTGGCAGACCAAATCCATTAACAGTACAAAGACTCAGCAAGGATGTGCTTTCTTTTCTAACATCCAGCATGATGATTCTGGATTGAGGGAGGTGAGGGCTACATGGGGAATAGATCACAGAAAGTAGCACTGCTTCCCTGAAAAAGCACCTGCTATTGTCACTGTCAGGGACAGAACACGACTTCACCCTTGTGGACTGATCCATCAGGATATTTCTTACATTCCTAAGCCAAAACTGAGTTAACCAAAGGACATTCAGGAAGTAAATTACACTAATACAGAAGTCCCTGAGCAGTAGACACAAACCTAGGAGAAAATGTCACCCTGGCACAAGGAAGCATTCAACTCTGTAAAGCGCCATCACAGAAGAGAAAGAAGATTGGCATTGTGTAATAAGCAATTCATATACACTGAAGAATTTACCAAGATCATGTTTTTGAGGTCTCAAGACTAAATCCCTTCCATTACTAGCACACTGATACTACTATACTCCAGAAACTATGTCTTATTTCCAAATGGGGATTAATTCAGGAGAAAGCTATTTTGATTTCAGATGTTTAACAGCCTTCTGTAAAAGGCCATGACTGAAGATTTACTGAGTTAAAAAGAAATGTAAGAGATCTTTCTAAGTATAACTTACCAGATTTAGGATTTAAACTCAGAACATTCCTAACTGTAGAGGAATTGCAAAATCTCAAATTATTCTAAGCCATGGTTTAATGCAATATCCTTTCCTACTTCCAAAATACTAGAATCTGCCCAAATTCATGCCTTACAAGAGAGTAAAGCTGAACCTTGACAAAGAACTCTATACTATATTCAAAGACCAAATAAACATAAAAACATAATACAAAACCAAAATACAGTAAGTCTAATTTGTTCTCCAATTTAGACTTAGACTTGGACACACAGCACCCCTTAGAGAATTTTCTTATACATGGTATGGAGCAACCTTTCATGTCTACAATTTAACATTCCAATTTATTTCAAGGTCTATACCTGGAAGTCTTTTAACTTCCAGGTGCTCTATAATCAACTCTACCTGCAAAAATTTTGACAAGGTTTAATCAATGTGTAGTTTATATATTCAAGCTTGTGACATATAAAACACAGTACTATAAAAATCAACCAAAATACTGCAGACAGAAAAAATGCAAAGGCCCAACTACTACAACACAACTTTTCCTGCTTTTACAAATTCAAAGCAGGGGAAAGAAAACAGCGGGGTTTTTTCCCCCTTTTTCATTAGATAAGAACTAACTTTTATGTACAAAGAAAGAGGAAAACAAAGTGCCTCCTTCATAAAGTGGCCCCTGAATGAAGGTCACAAGTATGTAAACATCCACTCTGAGGTCCAGAAGGCAAGGTTAAATTTGTAGCCTTTTATACCTACAGAAAAAGCTAAGTTAAAAGCTCCATAGTGTGAAGGGTCTAATGAGCAGTTTAACTGTGTCCTGTCTGTTTGGACAACACTGAGATAAACACTGCAGAACTGCAGTGAAAGCACTGAATTTTGATACATCTGGTGAATTCAGAGAAGTAATGGAAAAGCTTATCTAGATGGCATTCTTATGAAAATAAGCGATAAGGGAAAGATGGGTGATGGCAGTTAGGAAAAAAACCCCTCTGGTTCTTTGAAAGGACAGAAGAGTAGAACAAGCACTCAGAAAGGAAGTTTCACAAAATTCCTTACATTATGTTAGAAAGCCATAAGAATTAAATTGGAAAGAAAACATATTAGATTCAATGTTTTCTGAAGGAAGCATATCTGTCCAAATCCAATTGTGACTGAGCTGGAAATAATCACATAGGAGGAAAAAAAAAAAAAAAGAAGCAAAAAACCTGTAATATCTAACAAATAGAACAGTAAAATCTGGGAGGGGCAAAATAAAAAACCAAAATACAAAATGAGATGCAAAAAGCAAGTAATGAAAGGTTAGGTTAGGTGTAGCAGGAAGATAAGAAGTCATAGCTTTAAAATCAAAGAGAATTATAGACAGGATCAACATTATTTTCAAAATTCAAAAAAGGTAACTGAGTATTTCTGGGCAACTAATAAGCAGCACTAAGTTGGCAATCTTGACTGCATCTAGTAAAAATACATTCCAAACAATTCTGGTTTGGTTTTTTCCTGTTATAGAGCTACGGTTCCTACAGAACATGTGAAGTAAAAAGATCCATCATATAGAAACACATAACATGTGAAACAGCATCCATCTCATACTTAAACATACGGAAACAGGTCTTCACTTTTTGTGCCTCAGCACCTCTGTGACAACAGTACTGCACAATATGGAACACTTGATCTGCATGTCTGAAGAAGTCTGGAAACAGCCAAAGCTTCTGATGGCCATGTTTAGGAAGACAGATTTGCAAGGACAGAACTGCTTTAAGTAGAAACATTTGTCATCTCTGTCCATATTTACAGGGCCCACAAAAATAAGCGTATCTGGTGACAAAAGAAAAAGGTCAATGAATTTGCCTTCGAGATGTAGATCAGATACTCCTTTTCTACATGAAGCAAACAAGTTTTACATTCACCTTCTATAGCTAAAACCAGTACTGAGTGCATAGAAATAACCAAGGCTTTACTGTGAATACAGAAAAAAATAGTGGTTTTTGGTATTTTTTATGGGCTTGGTGATTTTTAATAATTTTGCTAATGATAAAAAACATTGTCATGATGGAAATAGCATGTGTTGAAATCTGCAAACAATACCAAGTTAGCAATGCTGAAAAGATTTCATCCAGTGTGGACAAAATGGTGTCAACAAACTGACCAAATTATCTCAAGACGGCATTTTATTACAGGCAATTGAGAAACAGGAATAGTGAGCTGCACGATTAAGAGAACTGCAAAGCTGCACATACATAGCTCCTATTCAAAATAGCCTGTGGGTCATTATCCTTTGTGGGCTTTGGAAAGATATAAGAAGTCCAGTACTGTCCTATATAAGCTCTTCTTCACTACAATTAAGTTAATGTAGAATTAAGGTAATTCATAGAAGTTTAGTATTCCAAGAGATTGTTAAGGGAAGGTTAGACAACTTCCAGTTATGATTTAGCTACAGTTTGTCCTACTCTGGACAATGGATTTGTCTTATCTGTTTAAAAATACTCTTCTCCGTTATTCTTCCTATAAGCAACAATCATTCAATGAAATACTTCTAACAGCAGGAGAAAAACACAGCAATCCCTCCAAGGACAAGCTTCAGAAGATGCTTTATAAGCAAAAGTGGTAAAAGTCTGTTTTCTCCTGCCTCTCCCCCAGGGCCAGCTGGAACAAGTAAAAGAATGTACTGCCAAAGAATCATAAAGGTGCACCTTAAAAGAAAAAATAAAAACAAAACCACCAAAAACAAAAAACAAAAACAACAGCCAAGAACAGCAGAAGGTAAATTCAGACAGCTCAATGCATACAATAGTTTTGGGTGCACAAAACAAAAAATCCAAATAACCTCCAAAGAACCCATCTGACTAATATGGCTTGTTCCTTCCCACCCAGTTACATGGGTTATAAACAACAAGCAGCATACACACTTACAACCTAAATATAAAACTTTACACATCACTTTCACAGATCATAAATACAAACCCAATCATGCTTAAGCACTATTGGTAAAGAGCTTCAGCACAATATGACTGTTCAAAGAACAGTCAAATAATGGCCTTCCACAGCCACATTATTGATTGACATTTAAACTTGCCAAATGAAAGATGTGGAATTGCTCCTCCTTAAGGAACAACATTTAAGAAATCTATTTCATCTATTTTAATCTATTAACATTTAAGAAATGCTAACCCTTGGCAGGATGACTGCACAGGACATATTTCAGGGAGGGCACAGGATATGTCAGATTCCCTCTGAGGTGCACAGATAGGGTTAACATAACACAGATCATGAAGATGAGCTGACTCTTCTGAACTGTATTAAACCTGCTTGGAGCACAGTATGGCTAAAGGCAAAATCACTAACAACGATCTGCAACACAGCATGGCTTTTTAAAAATACTGATGTACATGAAAACTTCTACTGAATATAAGTACAAATAGGAACAAACCACTAAACATAGCTGTTCTTACTTCCACCAATTACACACATATAGCAAAGCAAAACGCTATTTCATTGCAAGTCATATAAACTGAAAGCTCTTGACTCAAGTTACACAGTCCCTCTGCAACAGTTTAAGTGTTAGATTTAGGAAGGATTCCTTTGCTGAAAACAAACATGGAGTAATTGAGATACAAAGAAGTGAATAAAATTAAGACACAGCAATCAAACTATTTTTACTTTACATAATGGAAGTTTCTCCTATATCTAACACTGCACAAGGTATCTTGCATAATCAAAAGGTAAGCAGAAGTCCCTTACACTGCCTCGCTTTGCCAGAGAATCACCGTAGTCTGCTGGCAAAGTCCGCTTGCTGGACTTTTTCTGCTCATGTTCAACTGCATCTTCAATTATAGGCTCAAGCCTCATCTGGACAAACACCAAAGATGTGGATCAATTTCTTTTCATTATACAGTGAGGAAAGATCTAAAAGCCTTTTAAAAACTTCTGAAATACTGAGAAAACTGCATAGAACTCACTGATGTTTAAATAAAAAAACTAATGAGGCTCTGGCCTTGAATTAAAAAATCTCTGAAAAACAGACTTTGAAGCTCAAATTTGGTAAATAAACTTAAGAGTCCCCCCTCTTTTTTTTTTTTTTTTTTTTTTTTGCTTTTCAGCTGCAAGATTTTGAAACCCATATCAAAAGTCTTGCTCAAGGGTTCAGTACAGTCAGTAAAACAGTGTTCAATCTAAAGTGTGTTTTAATACAGCATCTATTGAGTATCTAAATCCAAGTTTACTAAACAACATCTTAAAATTGAATGCTGCTGCTTGCTGGAAAAGTTTGTCAAACAAAAAGTTTATTTCTATGCAGAAATAATTCTTCCCCAACCCTTCCAAGACTGCAGCTAAGTAATGTGCTGTATCTATGCATAGTCTCCTCAGTCAGCAAATGCAATTTTATTTTGTTACCTCTGTGAGAACTGTGGTGTCATATGAAGGCTGATACTTCTCTTTTTCATGTGCAGTTCGTTTTTCCATCTTTTCTCTGTCTGTTTTCTGTTTTCTGTCTGCTCCTTTGGGCTAAAAATAAAGTTATGTGAACATGAACACAAGTGGGAAATGGTTTTATAACCAAAATCTGATCTCAGACATGAACCATTACAAGCAGTAATATAATGATTTCCCATATCTTTATGAAAACTTAGAGACTTAAGGATCTGTTTTCTAATATTACCTTAAAAACTTTGATTTGACAACTGGCTGAATGCAGATGATCTGTATATTCTCCATTCTCAGTCTGTTTAAAGGTGTCAACCTGAATTCTAAAAGGAACTCCTTTCTCTCCTCCATGTTTACGAGGCGTAAATTCAGTGCTGATACAATGTACCTGAAAAGAAACAATAACCAAACAAAAAGGACCTTCAGAAGCATTTCAGGCATGAACTTTATTATATGTTACCTACATCACATGAACAGTTTCTCGTAAAAAAGCTAAAGAAGCAAAGCTAAAGAAGACCACTGACTAAAAGAGTTTTTCATCTCATACACCCTCATATTTTCAAATATGCCTACTTTAAAAATCCAGAGACATTTTAATCAGTGTGTAATTGCTTCAGCTGCTACATCAGAATGAACACTGTGTTTATAAGCTATAAAGACCCCTTCTATAGTGGCATAATATCAGTTCCATTTTCAGTCTGTTATCATTTCTTCTAAGGAAATGTATAAATTAAACTAGTCCCTAATTTATCACACAGTCCTTCAAGGCAACTACATTTTAGCAATTATGTAACTCTTACTAAAAAAAGTATCTATCTCTAGATCAACTCAATTTACTGACAATATAGAATTTAACCTATTTTGACAACCAGAGTTGCTACCTGAAACTTGACAGCCATACTTTTTTACAATGAAATCAGACCTGAGACAAAAGTAAGCAATGTGAATATGAACATTTAATCTAAATAATTTCCAAAGAAAGCATGCCCAGTTGCCCTGAATATCAAATACACTAATAATAGAATTCTTACCAGGAAGCCTACTGACATAGTAAGAAATATCTTTTGAGTGCCTGATTTAAAACTCTTTTTTTTTTGTAGGACAATACTTTTAATTTTGAATCCTTAAGCCAAGCTTCTGCTGAAAGTAGTAGTAAGAGTTACTGAGAGGAATGTAAGTTAATTCTTACACTTCATACAACTAAATATTTTAACTATGACAGCTTTCTTCAAAGAGTTTTTTGAAAGTTTTTTATTTAATTTTTTTCTATAAACCCAAATTAAATAGAAGAACCATATTGGGACTCGAATAAACCTATGAACCCATGCTTTTTGGTATTTAATGGCCATCCCACAAATAATAAAACAAGAAGCTTTGTAGTTCAAGTATACTGCTGTTTGTGACCTGAAAGGCACCAAACACAGACATCCAGTCAAATAAAGTTTCAAACCTGAATAAAAGCAGATGTACATTTTGTTGGATCCCATAAAAATTCAACTGCATTGAGCTGGCTTGGATTTGTCTTGATATCAATGACTCCAACAGACATTGGAATATCTATTAAAATAAGTAGCATATATTTCAGAAAAGTAAATAGCAAGTAAACACTACAAATAAATCATAGTATAATTCATAACTACCATCACCATACACAAGGTAGGATGGAAAAATGTGAGCTTTGGTGGCTTGACCAGTTTCTTAGGACTGATACAAAGAATCTTAGTAGATTCAACATACAAAGTGCTCAAGGTTTTGGGTGCTTTTTCATTCTCCTCCCCTGCTGCCACCCCTGAGGTTATGCACCAAAAATGATCAAGTTACACAAAGTACAGAAACCATGTTGGCACTGTTTTCACAATTCAATAGAGAAAGTTACTTCTGTCTCTGCTTTCCTAATCACTGCAACACTTAGCAATCAAAATCAGAAAGAATATTAAATGTGCATGGCTGCAGAACTGCTATCTTACTTTCACAGCACTTAAAATTTGAAAAGAACATAGAAGTGGTAAGAACGTTTATATTCAAAACACAAACTATGACAAAGCAGCATCCAGAAATCTGGTCTGTCCTTTTCTATCAGCCTCAGCATAAATGTGAACGTGATCAATTTTAATTTGGAAACTGAATTTTCTAGAGTGGCAACAAAGAGAAACAATTATACCTAAGTCGAGCAGTCTGTCCCCAGGGCGGTTCCACTTCCAACCCTCTAGCTGCTGGTGCTCTGTGTACTGCAACCTTCTGTCATGGAACACAACTCTTATAATGCTCTAAACAAAGAAGAAAAAAAGCCTGTGATGAGCCACAGAGTCACTACAGATAAAAGTACTAAACCATCCCAAAATAGCCACAGTGCTAATAAATACATTATTTACAGCAAAAATTTGGCAAGCATCAGTATCCCAAAATATTCCAGAACACAGAAATAGAACTGAGCAGCAGGAGATACTTGAAGATGTGGTAAAAATGCAAGGGAGAGTTACATCTGATTGGATACTCAAACGGTTACTATGAATTACATACAGTGCAACACTGGCAGCACAGTATCAACCCTGTGTAGGCAATACCAAATTATTTTAGAAAGCAAACACCAAAGATTTCATTTATTAAGAAAAGTGGTATATATTACTTGATCATTTTTTTCACTGGGAATTCTGTGAACTTGTATAGGACATTTTAAGAAATAAAACAGAAAATTCCCTTCCTAGTACTTGCAAGATATTTACAAAAAATCTATGATTTTACTTTATAGAATTAACAAGTTCCAAACTTTCTCAACTACTCTAGATGAAATATTTATCTAGAACAACTACAACATGATTAATTTTATTCAGCTAGAAGCAATTCTCTAACAATACCTGTTTTTGTGGGCAGTTTTGGTACTGCTAAATGAATGCACATATAAAGCAAATTTGTTACAAAGAGGCTAGAAAAACACTGTATACATTGACAGTTACCCAACAAAGAGAATGTAGACAGATTTGCATTTTTTTCCCATTATTCTACAGTCGTCCTTGTATTAACAGCAGCTGAAAGTGTCCACAAAACCCAAGAACTTTTAAATGGAATGCCTCTTAAAAATGGATTGCACTTCTTTGGGTTTATTTCAGAGATAATGGAAAGCAAATGTGTGTGCATATGTGCATGTACACGAACAAACACAAACACACACACAAAGGCACCATTCCTTCTGCACTGCAAACAGGCACATTTGGCCACCTTTGGCAAACAGGCACATTGTAGCCACCTTCACCTCCGTGAAATGATTTCTTTGGTAAAATACTAGGATTCCAATATTTAATTGTCCAAAATGGAAAATTCATTGATGCAGCATTACAATACCTTGCTATGGTAAAATTAACTTTTCTAAACTTTGACACTGCTTTGCCCTATTGTACTTACCAAATGACTCATCACCCACATACAAAGCTAGAAAATTACAGAAGAGAGACACCTAAGGCTACAAGGAAATTGCACCTAAGGGGGCAAAACAGTCCACATGCTTATTACATCAAGTCACCATACCAGGATGTAAAAAGTTTAATTACAGAATTCTCAAATCCCACCTTTATTGCTCGTGCTTAACTCTTCCTGAAATGATCTCTAAACAAGCATCCCACAGACAAATAAGAACAAGGCCTAGAACTATACAAGTAAGCCAAAGTTCACAAATTACACAGCCCAAAGCTGGCAGGTAAAGATTTAGCCTCCCACAGGCACACTGTTTTGGTGCATTTATCAGCACCACTTTCAAAGTGACTTTAATTGAAGTTTTTCCCTTCTTTCCTAATACCTGAATAAGATTTTTTTTGGAGAATTCAATAAAATCAATAATCATCAGGTGCTCAGAAGAAAAATCCAAACCCCTCCATCAGCTCTTTTAATCATCTGTACTCCAAATTGGTTAATTTTTCAGTTTGCCTCATTTTCATACCTTATAAAATACCTCAGATCAACAATACCTTCTACTAACATTGAAGCACAAGGAGACAAATCTGGAACTGAGGAAAGGGGCTCAGCTGTGGAACAAACTGCTCAACAAGCAGCAAAATCAGAGATCCATTCTCCTATGGATGTATCTCCAATATGCCACTGCTGCAAAACCCAGAGGTTGGCTCCCTGTGCTTTCTGTAACACTTAAGGAACATGATCACAATACCTCCACACTTTTACCTAAATGATCCTCTACCTTCCTCTCACCTCTCCTAAACACTTGAAGTGGACAATGTGATGGCTCAGAAGACACTGCATACAAAATCTACAGACAACTATCTTAAGCTTTGCATAAACACCTAGGTCTACAGGGCACACAAGTGTGCATTGGGTACTTATATCCATATGTTTTTATTTGTAAACATCACTGGTCCACATATTCTGACCAATACCTAGTGACAGCAGAAAAAAAAATTCCATAGAATATACAGTCTCTGGTTTGTTAGTAACACTATCTAGTGAACTTAAATTCACCTTCACCAGTTTTCCATTGATCTCTGGTATGTCTCCAGCTTTCCGATTATCTAGCATCCGGATCTCATAGGACTGACCTTTAAAGAGAAAAAAACTGCATGGGTAAAATAGCAAAAGCACAAGGTTATTTTGTGTTTAATGCATTTAGATTAGCTTTTGGTTCACGGTACACGAGGATACCAGTACCTGAAACTTGAGTTTGAGAGATCCAGATAGCAACGTGCACTTCACACTGTGCAAATTAACAAAACAAAGTGACACTTTTTGGTCCCCTTAAAACCAGAGATATTTTCAAAGTTTAATTATTTACTTTTGCGTCAAATTAACAAAACAAAGTGACACTTTTTGGTCCCCTTAAAACCAGAGATATTTTCAAAGTTTAATTATTTACTTTTGCGTCAAGTGTAACTACTTGTTTCTCTATTTTTTTTTTCTGAAAACAACACATTTCAAGGCTGAATTCCTTTCTTTTTTAAAACTGCTGAATGGCAACATACTGAGAACCATTAACTGTCTTCCAAAACAAACTCTTGTAGAGTTATCATACTTTTTCCAAAACATAAGTACTATTCTCCCATGTTCAATTTTCTCCATATACCTGTTGCCTTTGTATGATTTTATGCTCTGTATGATTTCAGAAATAGACCTTTAAAAGAGACAATTACTGTTTATATCAACAGTAAAAGCACACCCATCTTTTCAGTGAATATGATAAACTGTTGTGCTTCAGAAGCAAAGCTTGTAGCAATTTATTTAATTACAAGGATTTTTTTCCTCCAGAGTGAGCAGCACATAGTCATTTGCAAAATCATGTTTCCCTAACTAAAACATGGGACCAAAAAAATTTCAACACCTTCATTAAGATGAAATGCAGCAAAATCATCACCTACACTGCCCTTCAGGCTACCTTTATGGTCCAATGTATAACACATTTAAGACATTCTGACATGCCCTACAAGGCAACAGCCCTGTGAATGAGCAAATAACTTTCTTCATCTCCTTTCACTTTTCACAGACTGATGTTACTTCCAACTATGGACCATTTCAGGGTTGCTTTTTTTTTGCTCAAACACAATAAGCATATTTATATATATACTCTACACATGTACAGGCTTTCCTCACCCAAGCAGCATGTGAACATTGATAAAGTCATTGATGACATAAACTCTAATGAAACAGATGTTCACCTGGTACAGCTGAGTAGATAATATATAATTCTTCCTCCTATATTTAACAGGAGGAAGCTTTTCCTGTGAGTGTGATTCATTCAATTACCAATGTTATTCTACTCACACAGCTATAACACGTAAGTTCAACTATGTTTACAGTCAGCACTTCTTGGTTCTGGCAACATTAATAAACTTTCTTAAATATTTCTCTGTTCTCTCTCAACATTTTTGGGGGGGGGGGTAGGGAGGTGGGTGAAAAAAAATTCTGATTGTTTCTTCGAGAAGTATGGCTAGCCTTTCATAGGTACAAAATAGTATTAAGACAGTAGATTTGAAAAAGGTAAAAATCAAAGAATACAAGACTTGAAAATGTGAAAACAGCTCTGGAAATTTTCAAGACAGAGCAATAGATACAGTCCATTTTGGAGTTTTGGACACGTAGCTGCTCTGAAAGTGTAAAAAGCACCACAGCACTCATTTTTGTTATTACTACGTAAGACCTATATACACTACTTTCTCTGTTCTTTCCTGGAGAACAGCCAGAGGAACAAGGTGACACAGGCTATGGACAGTAAGCGAATCCAGTGTGAACTAAATTCAGACTGAACCTGTGGCAACTTCATTCACAAAAATCCCAGAATGCTCAAGTTTGGAAGGTCATCTTCGGCAACTCCCCTGCTCAAGGCAAGGCCACCTACAGCCAACTGCCCAGCACTAAGCCCGGCTGGTTCTGAGTGCCTCAGAGGATGCTCATTGAGACCAAAGCTCACAAGCTTCTTGCTAAAGACCTCATGGGAGAAACCAGCAAAAGCCTTACTGAAGGAAATCACTTGTAAACAATACCTACTACCCTCTCCTTGTCTACCAAACCACCAAGTTCATCACAGATGTTTATCAAGCATGATACCCCCTTGGGAAATCTGTGCTGACTACTCCTGATGATCTCCTTTACATACCAGGAAATGGTTACCAGGAAACACTGTTCCATCACTTTCCCAGGAAGCCTGTAGTTCACTGGGTCCTCCTTGCTGAAGATCAGAGCAACATTAGCTATGATGTAGTCTCTAGCACGTCTCCTAGTCACCAAGGTCATTCAAAGACTAGTTATTAATGGTGGCCTCACTGTGACACAGGCCACTGCCCTCAGCACTTGTGTGTGCTTCCCATCAGGACAGGTGGATTTACGTATGTTCAGTTTGCTTAAGTATTCCATGACCTGTTCTTCTTTCACCAAGACTCCATATTCCTTGCTTCAGACTTTCCCTTCATCTCAAAGGCCTGGGATTCTTAAAGACCAGCGATACCAGAAAAGACTGAGCCCAAGAAGGCATTCAGTACATCAGCCTTTTCAGTGGCCCATGTCACCATTGCCAATGGCCTATTCAGCAGGGGGCCCATTTCAATTGTCTTCCTCTTGCTATTTATGTACTTACACAAGACCACCTTGCTTTTGACAATCCTCACCAGATTCAGTTCCAGCTGGGCTTTGGCTTTTCTGATTGCACCCCTGCAGGCATGGATAGTATCTCTGTACTATTCTCAGGTTACATGTCCCTGCTTCCATGTTCTGTATGCCTACCTTTTGTATTTGAGTTCCCTTGCTTACCCATGCAAGCCTCCTGCCACTTTTGCTTGACTTAGTGTTCTTTGGGATCTGCTGCACTTGAATGTTAACCAGCTATCTTGGGCCCCTCTTCCCTCTGGAGCTTTATCCCATGGGACTCTACTCTCCTGAAGTTCAAAGATGTGATCTTGGTCTTCTGCCTTGCTTTTTTCTCTCAGGATCATAAAGTCCACCATCTTGAAGGCAAACAAAGCCTGACTGACCTTGATACTCACAACCCCAATGAGCCTTTTCCTGTTTCATGAGGTATAGCAGAGCCATCCTCTACCACGTGGATCAGGAAGCTGTGAATCAGCACTTTCCAGTCATACCCTGCTGCACTGTCCCTGCAGGAGACACCACGTTGCTTGAGGTCCTTCTACAAGGACCACAGCCTGTGAATGCGAGGCTACTTCCAGCTCTTCAAAAAACATCTCATCTACTCTTTCATCCTGGTCAGATGGCCTACAGCAGACACCCACTACAATGTCATCCACATAACTAATCCATCTATAATCCTTACCCATAACCTCTCAACATCACCTATCCCCAGGCAGATAGGCAGAACCCCACACATTTCAGCTGTTCTCCCACATAATGTTTAACCTCCTCTCCCTTATCCTCTTGCTCTGCCTTTCCTTAAGAGCTAATATCCCCAGACTGTAACATGGCACTTTGCAAGCCATCCCCCATCACCATGATCCCAAGATCACACAGATGTCTTAAATCCTCATGCTTACTTCCTATGCCTCAGCATGCTAACTCACCACAAAGGGCTTTGCTGTTTCCTTGGAAGGATGCTCTACAGGCACTTACTTGCTCATGTCCAAATGCTGGAGATGACCCTGTTTAAGCCTCCTTTTGTTGATGCTGTGTTCCCTTTCACGCTCTTTGCTTATCAACCATGGCAATCACTCCCTCACAGTGCTGCTGTCAGTCACTCCCTCCCTGACTGTTCCTACTTCAAAGCCCTCTTTATGAGGTCAGCCACAAGCTGGCTAAGATACCTGCACTGTCTTTTCAAAGCTGGATCCCATCTCTCCCAAGCAGTTCTCTGCATTCACAGAACTCCAAGCTTTGCTGCACTGTGTAAACCAACCCAAAGAATGCTTCCCTTTTAAAAGCAATTCTCTTACATACCACTTCTGCTGTTCCATATACATCTAGCTGAACAGCAGCCAACCCAAAACACTGTCCCACAACTCCAATATGTTTCAAATGGACCCCTTTAACAGATTTCACAGTAAGAACCCTGCAACCCCCTGAACAACCAACCATCATCGCTCCAAGATCTGAACTTCTGGAATCAGCTTCAGCTGAACATCTAATCCCATTACATATTCCATCACAATCTATTGAGATTTAGAGTCAAATTCCACAAGACAAAGAAAGCTGAACTAGATAAAGGATTGGAGATCCTAGGGCTTTAGAGCCAGAGGAGGGGGAAGAAGAGGTGGGAAGGTATGAAGCCATTGATATGATCCTAAACAAATGATGACTTTGATTTCAGAATACTAGCTGACTAAACTTAGGACACCAATGTAATTCTCAATGCAAACCTTCTCAGAGGAAGGTTTTATCATATGGCAATGACTACATTCAGATTATTCTAGCCAGCAGTCCGTGGTCTCTCTAGGAAAAAAAAAATCCATTTTCATGCAAATTAAAACCCAGGGAAAAAGGAAAAAAAACCCATCTTGATTCACATGAAGTATTTTCTAGTTCATTTCTGGTAAATGTACACAAATTCCAAAGGTAACTGCACTTGTGATTGTGTTTAAACATAATACAGACATGGCTAGCTAATTCAAGAGCAATTACAGTGGTTCTTTCTGTGCAACACCTCAGGGACTGACATTTTAACATTTATTATGATTTTTGAGGGCTGCTTCTCTGTACCTCATGCGTATATCCAATTAACTTGTTCTTATCAATCAAATTTAAATAGAAATGCCAAATTAGTCACGAATTTTCAGCTATTACTGCCTGAAATTTGTCTCCTAAGAGGTCTGTTGGCTTCATTTTATTGGGGGATGAAGAGGAGCAACACACAACAGGAAAAAAATACAAAACTAAACCAACAAAGGAAGAAAGACCCCACCCCTACCAGAATCCAAAGGGAAAGTAACACCATACTATAGCTGTGAGCCTACAAATTGGACAAAAAAAGACTACTTGCAAGGCATCCTTACAACCTCAATGTCCACAGCCTCATTTCTGCCAAGCATTTATTTTGGATATAGACACACACATATCAAAACATGAAATACCAGTCCAGTTTCAGACTCGCATCAGAAACTGCATTCACACACATATACCAACCTTGATTCAAGTATGTGAGAGTTTCATCATATAATTTTACTGCTGGAGATGTTGCAGCACACATAACATACTGGAAAGGTGGATGTTTGGTCTCATTTTCTTGTGGAAGGCTGGAATCTTCCTGTTTGAAAATAGGCAGCGCCAAAACATCACTGAAAAGAAAAAAAAAACAGACAACTTTGAGATTGTTGGCTCTGTTTTGACTGAAGTTAAAAAGTTATTTGTGACTTAAAAAACCCCACAGTGAAACACATACAGAATTCTGTTACTCATTTTATTTAAAAAATCTGTATGAGCAGTATCAAAAAGATTTTCCACCAGGACTCTAGGCTAGGATACATAAACAATACTATGGGACTTAAGCAGACAAACAATTTTGCTGATGCTTTGAAAATCTAAACTTTGCTTCCTGTCTCCACTTTAAAAATTCAGTTCTCTCTTAACTTTTCACCTGTCAACACAGCCAAGCTTGCCAAATAAACATGCAAATAAAAACAAGGCTTTCATTTTCTTCTTTGGAGAAAAGTAAGTTACCTACACTGCGAAAGTATCCCTCTCCTCATTTAGTACTATCATGTCTAAGCTATTAATTCTGTTGGCATTCTCAAGCTTTTCTTAGGCTTTGGCAGACTGATTAGCTCAAAAATGATTAAGCAGCAGATTCACAGAACATAAGCTATGAAAAGTTTATGCCAGGATTCACTTCACTTATCTACGATGCATAACCACGAGAAAAACTTTGGAAATAGTACGTTTCTAGAGAATAAAGAGCAATCCATGTTGTCCACAAGCTGTAGTAAGAGAGACAGCTTCACCACAATCAGCAAACACATCTTCTGCTTTCTACAGAAATTAGTAATCTGTATTAGTAATAATCTTCCCTGTAAACAGAAATCCTTCAAAAATTAGATTTTTAGGAGCTTTTCTTGCACTGAATTGTGCTCATGACGACATCATCTGCATATCCATCCAACTTTCTTTAAAAATGTTTCTAATGTGAATTAAGATCTCACACCATCTCAAGTTCATTTAGTTTTTAACCAACATGTATCTTGTTTGTATCTCTTGCACTGATCATAAACATGGATGCAACATATATTGTAAAACAGTAATAAACACCTGTATTGCACAGCTATTTGTAGGTTGTACACTAAAATTTTTGAAGTAAAACTGTTTTTTACTGTTCCTCATTTCTGCAAGAATCTACTTTATTTATTGAAAGAAAAGTCTATTAACTGCTCTTGAATTCCAGCTCATATCTGAAGAATCAAAGAAGTATATCATAATTAATTCAAAAAATGAAATGACAGCCAATATTTTCTTGTCACATAGGCTTAGAATGTAAGACTTGGTCTGCTTAAGTCTTAGATATGCAGAGTGTAGATAGGGCACTCCAACTTTTTTTCAGAGCAAGTGCCACATTCCGTTGGGGATGTTACTCCCCGGGCTACTTGGAAGACCATTATATTAACAAGAAAATATTTATGAAGGGTGAAAAAGTCTAGAAATTTGTCTATGCCTTGGAGAGACTGTACCATGTCTCCCCAAAAAGAGACCAAAAAAAGACACCCATACAGGTTTCCTTTCACTAGGAAGAAACCACAGGAGATGCTACAAAGACTGACGTAAGCAGGACAAGGCAGTACACTGTCCAAAAAAGCATTACAAGCCTACTGAACCGTGTCCTAGCTACTTCTGACACCACCTCCTCAAACTGTAGCCCAGAGAAGAATTAAGTAAGTTACAAGGGAAGATGTGAAATAACCACTTAAGAGAAGCGGACACCCTTAAAAAGTTTTCTCGTACAGAGACAAGGATCCGTAAGTAGGACAGCAAAATCCATAGATGGGTGAGTGCTCCTTGAGGATGACTCAGAAGAAACAAGGAGCTGCTTCAAGCCCTGATGTCATCAGGAGGGCAGCCGAGCAGCCCAACACAAGAGGGAGTGCCGCAACAGTGACAAGCAGAGGGAAGCGTGCTCTCAAGACAGGACTGCTACACCAGGAACCCAGGCTTGCCACACACTTCAGCACCCTAAACACAAGTGCCATTATGAGGAGGAACTTTAAAATAGCAAGAACATGGAAACAATGGCAATGTTTGAAATACACACATGAGTCAAAGTGCAACAACCAAGGCATGAAAAGTATCTCATCAAATTACCTGTAATTCTTGACTAAGTCCTGCAGCACTTGCCTTCCCATAACACACAAGATTAAAGAGAAGTCTTTTGTGTATTCATGAAAAATATCTTTAAAGTCTTCATTTTCTACTCACTATCTGAAGTTTAAAATGTAACTGGTCTGGCTTAAGAAAGCGTGACGTGGGGTTAATGAATTAGCTAAGAGACTTTGCATTGGAAGCCTACAAATACACCAATTTAGGCAGCTTTAAACGAGCTTTTGCTAATACTTACAAAGCATAATGACTAACTGCCACTGCAGAAGAAGGAAAATCCAGCTCTACAACCCTACAATTTAGCTGTAAAGAGAGCACAATGTTCATTCTTAAATGCCACCATTCTAAAAAATACTCCAGAAGACAGCACATGGCAATTTTTTCTTAGAAAAGTCTTCTGAGTACTAATACATTCCAAAGGAAAAGACAAGCCAATGCAATGTAAACTCCTTCCTAGACCATCTTTAAATAAATACCATTTAAATAATATTTTGATTCATTCACTTGCAAAGAATGAAATATTGTTGGTTTTTGCATTTCAACATACACTCTTTCCCCATCTAAAAACAGATTAAAGCTGCAATTAAAACTGTCAATAAGGTATGGTAAAGTATTTCAAATTAAGACCCGAAGGATCAGTTTAAATAAGGACTAGCTAAATTTCACAGCGACAAGCGTTTTCTACAAAATAAAATTCATTGTAGCACAGGTGAAGAAAAGATGCAAAGACTGCCCACAATGGGAAATAGAAACTTAATATTTTTAATAGTGCTCTTTACTTAAGCTAAAGATGATAAACTGCATATAATATATGCTATTGCATCAATCACATTACCAGAAACTATGGAGATGCTAAATCAGTCTTTTTACCACCTCTAATCTTACACTGATTCTATTTTAACGCCCAATAAGAAAAAAAAAACCCAACAAAAAAACAATTATAAAAAAACCATAAAGAAATCCCACAAACAAACAAAAACACACACTACAGAGAAAAGATCAACCTTGTCAGTTCCAGCCTTTTTCCTCTCAGACTCCCATTACAATTTCTGCATTTATGAGCCAATGTCCCAGCAGAACCAATAATCTGCCCACAGTCAACCCCTGGCAGCCTTCATGCTTACATTTCCTTATGTAGTCATTTTCTTACTCACCTGGTGAAATCTTTGTTTTGTTAGGCCAGTACAGATTAGAGACAGGGACTTGTAGTGCCAGTTTCACTTAAGTTATTTCACACAGCAAAGAACCTAAAGTTCTTACCTAAACTGAAGTGCCCACTGGCAGAGCAGCCCAGAGGGAGGAAAAGCCAAGTGTTCCAAAACAGCTACTGTTGAAATTATTTCAGACTACAGGAGAACAGAGAGCTTGAAGAGACTAATTCTGCTGCTTTTTTGTCATTTTTAACTTTTGATCTTGTGAAGTAAAGACTCATTTACTTCATTTGTCTCATTTAAGTGAACTTCAGAACTACAAGCAAGCTGATGTATGGATGAATAGTAACCTTTGGAAGGACAAGTAGCATCTTTTTTTTATATTTTCTGACATCATTTGAGAAAGTCCATCTATCACGGCTTACTCTCCTGATAGAAGGAACTCCAAGACCAAGTTTTTGAAACTATTAGCTCTAGTAAGAAAAGCTGTATCTCAGTTCCTCAGCATGTGTTATCTAAAGCATTCAAATGAAAGGCATTCTTTTCTTCCTACAGGGAGGAGGAAAATTTACCCAGAAAAAAACCCAACAGAAACAGTCTTCATTACACCCGAAATGCAGGCAGCAAACCTATCCTCTAACACAAGTCTTAGCTACTTATGCTACAGAGGTGTATACATGAAACATCATCATACAAAAGCAGGAAGGCTTAGAAGAGGAAGCAAGGTGAATGATACCACTTGAACTAAAGCATCCAGTGGGACGCACCACATGTGAGAAGCTGTCCTATGTCATATACCCTAGATGAACATAGTACAAAAAGACCAAGAAAAATGTAATTTATCTCCCCCATGCTTGTGTTTGTAAGCCTTCAAAATCACCTTCCTTAAAAATTTAAAGCCTTCTTTCCACACATTGTCCAAAGCATTTAAAAAAAAGCCTAACACACACATACAAAAAGCCCCTCCCTAATAATAATAATAGGGTCAAAAAATAAATTAAGAACTTCCTGTCCTCACAAGAAGAGGAACTATTATGTCAACAAAATTCAAACTGATGTTCCATCAATCATCTGCCTTATCTATCTTCTGGATTGTATACTTTTGGGTGTGAGTACTAAAGCATCCCAAAGCCTTTTGAAACTTTAAAGCATTTTTTTTACGAGGACAAATACCTTTAAGAAAATTTTTCCTCAAGCAGTCTTTGAATTAAGAGTTTTGATCTCAAGGCCAAGCTCTGAACTGTTCAGAGGTATGAGCAAGCCATAGGAAAATGTAAGGCAATGGGAGACCTGGTACTTCCAAAAAAGCAAGTTTGATGGGGGGAAGGACCCCTGAAATTAATTTCTGGGAAACAACCGCCTCTGCAGCAGCTGTCCAAGAAATCCAACACAGGAGAAACAGGTGCAAATGTAATGCTGTTCCTGGGAAACCCACAGACCATCACACAGAAACTCAGAGGGAGAAAGGCTTCAATTTAAGGGGAGTCTGGCACTCCCAAATACAAGAAACCACAAATCAAAAAAGGAAGAAAATGCCAACAACAAAACCTGTGTCTTTCCTACCAAGGAAAATAAGTAAGAATGTTCCCCATGACAAATCCACTCCTCTGACACAGGGAGGTCAGGCAGCCACTCTCGCTTGCAGCAGGCTCCAGTACAGATGGCTCCTACATAGGAGAATGCCTGAAGAGCACATGAAGGCAGACCTGCTGCCCTGCTCTCAATCTGCTATGTCTATCCAGCATCAGAGGTGACAGGGGAACAGAGAAGACAGTTCTGCACTTTGAAGTCTTTTCCTTAAAAATTAAACTGGCCCCTGACTTTTTGTAATGTATTCACACACTCAACTTGGAAGAAAACAACAACAAAAACTCAAACCCAAGCCAATGTCAACGATCTAGAACATGAGGCTTATCTTTCAACTTGTTTTATCTGCGGTAAAAGAACAAGAAAGCTTAGGTTTATGGACACACTTTTCCTTCAAATGCCTATTTCCTCACAGGTATTTACTTATTTGTGTGCTTGTACGAAGAATCCAGCTCCAATTCTAATCAGTACCTGACATTTTATTTTAGAGTCTATATGTGAGTGAAAATTATTTTTTCTACAGTGCAATGCATAAAAAAATAGAACAGACCACTAAAACAGAAGCTTTATAATGAATTCCACAGAAAACACTTTGTACATCTAAAAAAGCAGAAAAGAAAAAAAATCAGGATACCATCAGCAAACATTCCTCTTTCAAAAATCCAATATAACCAGCAGTGGAGTCTCAAAAGAGTGGGAGACATTAGGGGAAACATAAACAGCAATTTGTCTGTCATAATGTAACAGCAGCCAAAACCAGGGCCTGAATGAGATAACTCTTTTTTGGTTTTGCACAGCAATTATGAAGTTAAGGCAGTAACTGTCACGACCCAATCATGTTTATCAGAAGTCAAAAAGGCTGTCAGGGACCCAAAAGCTGTTAGAAGAGAACACTCTCTCTTTCTCCTCCTGAAAAGAGCGCTCTAAGTTGTAATACAACATTCCCCCAACTCCTGACTGACCATCTCAGAGTTACTTCAGCCTGAATTGTGCTTGAGAGGTTGGTACACAAAGTCCCTTCACCAGCCAAGGCTCTCCACACCACAGTAAGGGGACAAGACCGAAGACTGCATTAGGCTTTCCCTCTTTTCAACCAAGGCAGCAGACAGCTGCATTCTCCAAAGACACTTAAGTGTTTGGGAGATGCACCAGAGTCAAACTGACTTGATTCTCCAAAAATGGAGGATTGCTTGGATGTATTTTCATACAGCCTTTTGTAGAGACTTTTCAATTTCAGAACCAGAAGTTATTCTTTTTTATTTAGTTTGATGAACTTCAGGTTTTAACCTACAAATATGCACCAAAACAGCTACTCTTGAAATAATTTTCAAGTTCCCCATGACAGGGTTGTACTGTACCACTACAAACACCATTGGAATTGCAAGCATTTAAATAAATCCATATACTAAGCTTTCAAATTACACATAAAAATTTAGTCATTAAGGTATCTGTCTGTCTATTAATGCTCAATTAACTCAACGTATAGTGATTTAATTATCAAATACTTCACTGATAAAAAAATGGAATTCTGCTAGAAAGATGATAGGCAATTCTTGGAAACTTGTCTTTACATAGCATACATTTTTTTGCAGTTCATAGCAACCGTGAGTGATCCTCAAACATACACAACTACTTCTGTGTTACAACGGACATTATGAGGGATTCATAAGAAAACATAATGGGTGCCATTATCAATGGCAACTAACATTAACTCCTCTAAATTACCTCAAAACTCAGTATCACTGAAGGGTACAATGTTTTTACATGGGTTTTGGTGCAGGTGTTATTTGACGTATCTGACAACTGTTACTATCAATTTAATTTAATATTGTGATTATAGGTAGCTTCTTTTTGCATGAGAAGGTACTACCAGAAAAAACAGGTTTTGAGACTTTATAGAGAAATTTCAAAAAGTATCTAAAACTGTGTGAATCTGCAGGGAAATTTAGGAGGCACTTAGCTGCCTTCTAACAAAAGTCTTAAAATGGACTGATGATCAATGAACATGTGCAACTTTATCAGGAAGAATAAACACAGGAGTAATGCCATAAATTGTATCTAGGCTCTGATTTATCATCAACTCCAGGAAGTATCAACTCCTTTATATACACCCCCAACAGTTAAAGGAATTACGTGCAGATCTAAAGTCAAGGTGGCATATACCTTGAAGAGTTCTCTGAGGACTCTCCTCTAGGCAATATTAATTTTCTTCTTTTGTTTTGTTAGAGAGTGACAAGTAATTAGCTTCTAGTGGCACAATGAACAGTGACAGAGCAGTATCTCTCCTGTTCATGCTTTGCCACTTCTCTTGGTCTTCCCCTCTCACATCACTTGACAGGCCATAATTTCTCTGAAACAGAAATCTAACCAATACATAGAATAACTTACATAAGTGCTGAGAATCACTCTCAATCCAACAAACACTAATGGCAATTAGGTGACTCCTTGAACTACAGGGTCTGTGAATTAAGCTACAAATACTACTACTACTCTGTATGTTTTCCAAAAATACTCTGTAGACGAAGTGCATAACAAGACTAATACATAGCTTAGCTTATAAAATATTACTTTTTAAGTGATGTTTTTAACAGCTACAACTCTTTCTGTGGTAATTCAAAATGTCCTTACAGGACATTACCTGCATTACCTGCAGGTATATGCAACAAAAAGGCAGCCACCATAACAGGATGATATGACGAGAAAAAAACCACCCATCCCACAACAATAAGGATCATAATTCTTATAGTTCCTAGAAACTGAAGTAGGTGCATTACTGGAATGAGAAATGAAGTTATGAAAACACAGGAAAACATAAAAAACCTAACAGTCAAAATGCAGAACTTTTAATCATAAGAGATCCTAGAAAGAACTGAATCAAGACAGAGAAGATCAGTTCTTGAAGATGAGCATATGCATTTTTCATTGGTGTCTGCACTTAGAACCCATCCAGGCAACAACCATACAGCTGCCCACAAAAACTGGCACACACTTCATGGGATGAACATCTGAAGGTTTGCAAAGACAGAAATGGGACAGAAGTGGGATAAAATCCAGACAAGCTGAATATAAAATCAGGAATATTTTCATCAAGAGAAATGAATCACTTTGTCCTCTGAATTGGCAAGTTCTAAACGTTATTTTTAATTAAAAAAAAAAAAAACAAAACAACAAAAAACAAACCAACCAACCAAAACACAATCCAAACCCCACACAGAACAAGCCCCCTGTCAAATACACGCCCCACCATAAATCCACTGAACTCACAATACCAAATACTATCAGAACTGTCCTCATTTCTATCCAGCAGAAGCCCTTTTCCGTAACTTTCAAGAAAGACGCTGCACTTCCAAACATTTTACCTGGGAAGTACTGCCTTAAAGCATACAAAATAGATGAAGCTTGTGGTCACCTGAAAGCTTCAGTTTCCCCTGAGAGAGAACGCGCCTTTCATAAAGGCTAGGACATCAAAACTATCAAACGCAAGTGTTTTACTTCTCCAGACAAAATCCTTTAACACCGACAAACCCTGTCGAAAACCTTGGACTTAAAATGTCTGTCGTTGCCTCCAAAACAGTTTCTCTTTTTCACACTAAGTCGTCACTCAGGAATCCACACATTCTGCCCATGAGCAAGCTGAAATTTACTCAAACAAGTACAGTTTTAATTTAGTTTCGAAAAGGCACATCCAGAGGCTACTTAAACACGAACTTTCCAGGTTTGTAAAACCTGGAAAACAATCAAAAGGTAAGAAAACCAAAAAAACCTCCATCATGAAAGACACACTGCATAGAAAAAACCCCATCACTACACAGAAATACAGAATAAGTACTGAAAAAAGTACAGCCATAGTACCACTCTATTAACGACAACGTTTACCTGGTCTAGAAAGAACATTTTTAAACCTGGCAGGAAACATCTATTGTTTATCACGACAGAACAACATTTGCTGAGTGTAAGATGACCATAGTTTGCAAGTAGGGTCTGGTTACACCCCGAAGGGACAGCGAAATATCAGTTTTAGGGCAGGAATTTTGCATATAAAGGGACCGGCAGCCCAGCGCAGGCAGCTGCCCGCCCTTCCCGAGCGGCCACCTGCCAGCAGCACGGGAGGGCAGGGCGGGAGCCCCTCTGGCACGTGCCCACGCCTCGAGAAAAGCCTTCGGAATTAAAATTTGAAAAAAAAAAAAGAAAAAAAAATGGGGGGGGGGGGGGAAATCAGAAACTCCGGCCCCTTCCCGCGCAGCCTCAGCCTGCCCAGCGGCACGGACAGGGCTGCGCGGCCCGAGGAGGCCGGCGGGGACGCGGCGCCCAGCGGCGGGGATGCGCTGCGGGGCGAGTTACCTCATGCTGTAGGCACCGGCTCCCAGCTCCTGCCCGATGCCCGACAGGCTGGCGTCGAAGTCGTGCACCAGCCCGGACTCGATCACTTCATCCATCTTCAGCACCCACGCCATGTTCCGCCGGCCCCGCCGCGCTCCCGCCGCGGGAGGAGCCGGACGGGGCGGAGCCGCTCGGCACCGGCGCCGCCGGGGAGGCGGTGCCGGGCAGGCGAGGGGGCTGGAGGAGACGGGGGGAGAGCGGGGAAAAAGCACGTGCGGGGCGGGGGGACGGGGGTGACTCCGCGCTCAGCCCCGGGGGGGCCCTTTCCTCGCGGCGCGACCAGGGCGCGGGGTCGCTCTCAGCATCCTGCGCCCGCCCGGCCGCCGCGGGGCGCTGGGGACCGGGCGGCCGCCGCCTCCTCCTCCGACCGGACACAGCCCAGCGCCGCCGCTTCTGCCGCCGCCCGAGCTCCGACCCAGCCCAGCGGCGCCTCCCGCCGCATCATTCGCAGGGGGGAGGCTGCGGCGGCAGCAGCAGCACCGCGGGCGCCCGCCGGGGAGGAGCCGCCGCCGCCGGAGGTCACGGCCGCCCGGGGGCTCGCGCCCGCCGCTCCGGCGCGTCCCGCAGCGCCGCCGCCGCCGCTGCTCACGACAACATGGCGGCGGCTTCCACCCCCGAACGCCTGCCGGGGCGGTGCCTGTCCGCGATCGGCGCCGCCGATTGGCTGGGCCCCGCCGGCAGGGCCAATCAGAGGCAGGCGCGGAGGGGTGAGGTGGAAGCCCGGCCAATGAGGAGGCACTTCCTCACGCCAGGTGACGTCAGCGTGACGGGAGCGAGCGGTGCCTGCGCTCCGCCCCGGGCCCGCGGCATGGCGGGAGCGCGCCCCGGAAGCGGCGGCGGCCCCAGGCCCGGGGGCGGGAGCGGGAAGGGGCGGCGGCGCCCGGGCCCGCCGGGAATGCGGCTGCCTGCCGGGCCCCAGAGACCTCCGGGGCGGTCACTGCCATGAGCAGCCGAGTTCGGTGCAAGGTGTCCCTTCCCATGGCTGCGGGGATAAGCTTTAAGGCCCCTTCCCAGCCCGTTGTATGGTTGCTTTTCCAGAGAAAACCGAGGTGCCTTCCCGGAAAAACAGCCAAAGCCCACACAATCACTGAATATTCCGAGTTGGAAGGGATCCTCGGGGAACACGAGGGTCAGGGTGGAAGGGAGCACGCTGGGTCATGCCGTCCAGCCTCCCTGCTCAGGCGCGGTCACCCTGGAGCACATGGCACAGGATTGCATCCAGGTGGTTCCTGACGATCTCCAGTGATCTCCACAATATCCTCTCCAGGCAATCTGTTCAGTGCTCGGCCACCCACAACAAAGGAGTTCTTCCTCATATTTAGGTGGAACTTCCTGTGCGTCAGTTTCTGCCCATTGCCTTTCTCACCCTATTGCTTGGCACCCCCGAGAGCCTGGCTCTGTCCTCTTGACACCCTGCCTTCAAATAGTGATGGATACTGATGAGGGCCCCTCCCTACTCTCAAAAAAATTCCCTTCATATTTAATAATTCAGGGAATACTTAGAATATTTTAGGAGACGTTTCATTTAAATGTTATGTCTGGAGAACAAACTGCAGAACAGTATTAAGACTGTAAAATGTATTTTGATCCTATAGCAACATGCTTTAAGTACAATTGCACAAAAGATAAAGGCGGGAAGGCACTAACTTCATTAATAGTTAACAAAGTACTAGCTGTTGTTCGAAATGTGCATATGGCATCCTCAAAGATAAAGAGAGGTACACAGACCATGATTTGTGATCTTCAAAGAAAGTTTGTAAGTTAAAATGTCTACAATCGTCTCTCAAAAAAAAAAAAAAACCAAAAAACTGGTGTTTTTCCTGCTGTAATTGCTGTAAGAGTTCTCTGCCTGTCTGGGCAGAGATGAACAGTTTATCTGCATATAAAGGGAAGCTTAGAAAAAGTGAAATTTATTAAGAAGGCAGGGGCTCATGAAGAAGACACTAACATGGGAACTAGCTACCATGTTACAGCTTTGAGTGAGAAGAACTGAAATTACCACAGGCAAAATTCTTCTTTTATGCCTTACAAGATGACAACAATGCCCAGGCAGCAGAAATAACACAAACCCCCATTTTTGTACGTTTTACAAAAGAGGGTTTGTGGGAAACTAGAAGTAGTGCACTTTCTACTTCTGACAGATAAATCAGGCTAAAAGACCAGAGGGGCCACATTCAGTTTGATTTATGCATAGCAAAACTGGTTTCTCTGCTTACTAGACCTATGCTAGCATAGCTACATAGCAGTTACAAGATCATAAACTGGTGATTTTTATACTGGGAGTTGTTTTCTTGTGACATAAATTCCAATCATTCCTGAGTGTATCCTGAGTGGACACAGTGAAACCCATCCTCTTGCATTTCAGTCTTTAAAAGTTGGGTGTAGCTTGTCCATGATAAACAAGGTGCCTGCTAGTATTTCTGCAGATGTTATCCTTACCTATTTTAGGACACAAAATGCCCTTTTTCTGTTAAAACATGAACATTAAAGGGGAGGTATTTTTTCTTTAGCTTTATTTGTATCCCTGGCTCATTCACAACAAGTTTTCTGTAGAGGTGTGCGTTGTTTGGTGTTTGCTGTTTTTAAAGTACAGGCTTGTGATGTGTTCCTTTGGGGCAGGTTCCCTGACCAGTGCCATTCTCACATCCTCAGCTGAGGATCAGCAATGCACACTAATTGCATCTGAGCAAGCCAGATCCACAAGTCTAACCTGTCAGAGGTGACACTGCCTGTGCCCCTGCCATTCCATTTCTGCAGACCCACTGACTGGAATTGGAGACATGATGGACATGATGTGATGGAGAGAAAGTGCAGGCAGTGTAAGTCTGATTTTGCCAATGCAATTTTGCTTTTGCAAAAAAAAAAAAAAAAAAAAAGGCATTCCAAGTACAGTTCTGCTGGGATGTGGGGATTCTTGGACATTCCTTTCTCCATCTGCTTATCACTACTGCTGGCTGGCATCCTCCCCGGAGGTTGATTGCTTCTCTGTCAGCCTTACTGATGCCCAGATGTGGGACTGAGGTGTGCTGTTTCACTAAAGGTGCACTGAGGACAGAGCCAAGCAACTCAATGATTAAGACCAGACTGAAGCCTCGTGCCTGAACTGGTTTGTTTTCTTTCTCCTCGAGGTAGTTGGCCTCGAGGGGCAATTTCATTGGAGATCAGCTCCTGTACACAGCCCATAATTGATGGTTTTCAATACGCTGCTTTTCAATACCAAAACACAGATGCAGGCTGCCATCCAAACCCAAAGGCAGCTGCTCTAAAGTGTGTGGGAAGAGCAACTTCAGAGGGACTCAAATGGCAGATTTTTAGATAAGGGTGGGAAAATAGAAGCAAATATAGGGAGCAAAGGCAAGGAAAGGAAAGACAAGGACATGGTGAAAACAGGCCCTGAGAAAAGCTGTGAGGGGACCAACCTCCTTGTGGCTGAAGAAGGGAAGACTGGAGGAGTGGGTGGACACTTTCCACCCTCACTTTCCCTTGTGGTTTGCTTCCTTTTGTGCTGGAGCCGTGCGTGTCACTTGTGAACAAGGTGGGAACTTGAGCACCCGTCCTTCATTTCTGCTTTATTGCTTGAGTCAATAGAAACCACACTGCGTTTGCTATCTATTTGTGTTAGCCAATCTAAATTTCAAATCACTCTCACCTTTGTACTGAGATGGACTGATTTTATAAAACTCCGCTGCAGTTTCATTAGTTTCAGGCTTTGGAACCCAAATATAACCTCAATTCTTTTGGGCTTCTTTTTGGCTGTTTGTTTGTTTTAATGTTTGTTTTAAAATCTAAAACTTAACACATTTCTAATAAAGACATGCTACTCAACAATTCTGCAAGAGAACTAGTAATGCTGTGATGCAGCAATAGTTGTAAAGCTACCAATACAGAAAGAGCCACATCAAGATAAACTATTAAACACTGTTATGTTTATGTACATTGTATTTAGCCAAAAAGTAATAAGCTAAAGTTTAATACAAAGAGTGAACCACATTATAAATTGAAACTTAATTAACATCAAGATTATCTGTAATCTATGAGCCTAGCTCTTGTCAAAGCACAATCATTTTTAATTAAAGGAAAATTTGAATACTGTACACAAATAATATTTCAGCCATGCAGAGGTTAAGTAGGTTCGTAGCTCACAGGAATATGCTGATGCAATAAGCTGTATATTGCATGAGAATTTCAATGCTAAGCATTTAGCCTGCACTGATATGACAAGCAGCCCAAAACCCTGGTCCCACAGATCAGTTGAGCTCCAGCAAATAATCAAAGTAGATATGAGACATCAAGGTATTTCTAAGTCTGCATTATTTCATATGAACGGAGTTTTATCTACAGACTGCAAATGTAATTAAAAAATCTCAACCAACAAAACCAAACACATCTGTGACTATCATATTAAGCAGCAAAGCATTCCTAACACAATTAGCAGCATGCACATACAGTGACACGGCTCGTGAAAATTGTAGGGCTACAGCAAAGTAGACCTCCACCGTGTTGACTCTACTGCTCCAATGACTTTCAAATTACCAGCTCTTTTTGAAGGCTTCAGCTTGTGGATTAGCAAAGATTGCACGTACAGTCTGCATTCCTGTGTATTACAGCATTACAATTATAATTATTATGATTAAAAGTCACCCCCATTCTTCACTTACCGCAGGTAGCTGTTGTTACTGGTGGGATACTGGTGGTGGTGATAATGTTCAGGCTGGCTGTGCCAGAAAAGCATTTTGGGGTGAGGTGAAGGTGAAGCATTGTGTTCAGCTAAGAGATGGTCGCTGCAGTGATGGGAGATAGAAAAGAGAAAACAAATACTCAAATTCAGATTAAAGTGGCACTTGGGTTGCTCTCAGACCTTTATGCTCAGCTGCTGGCAGCAAGTTGTCCCTCCCTCCAGAAGAGGCAGGTAGCTGAGGGCTTTGGCTGCTCCCCACGTGCTCTCCTGCTCCCCAGACTCACTGTGCTCCTGCTGCTGCCCAGCTGCAGGGCTTTTCTCCTACCAGTGTGGCATAAATGCAGTTCAGCATCCCTGTTTCTCTCCTTCTGTCCTCCCACACTGTCCTAGAGTGTCAGGGAGCAAACCCTGTGTTACAGAGCCAGGGAAAGGGCTGTTTCACTACACTTGGCCTCAGAGAAGCACCCAGCTCCCCCTTCACACAGTCCAGAGACCTTGAACACTGTAACCTGCATAGGCACAACCAACTGCAGAGAAAAAGAAAAAAAGTTGGAATACACAAAGATCTCTCTAAGGGAGAAAGATGCCTTCTCAGCAGTGTTTAGTATGCAGCCTTTTTGCCTCTTCATTTCATTCTGGTGGCAGGCAGACTGCAACCTTATAGTCACCTTCTTGCCATGAACCAAGATTAAAAAAACTCAACCTAATGATGAAAGCACTGTCAAATTGCAGGAAAAATATTTACTCCAACACCACTCCTCACACCCACACTTTAGGGAAAAATCATATTCAGATGCAAACCAGCTGCTTGGTGCACTCAGTGCCATTTGTTTGCTGGAATTTGCAGCCAGGATTGCAGTATCAATTTTAAAACACTCTAAATAGTATGGGTTGATACTGGAAAGACCTTGACACTCAGAATTAATAGGAGGCACACATCCAAAATCCTCCTCTGAAAATAGTTACCTGCAGAGGGCACCCATTCTGCTTGAAATAGGAAGGACTACTGACAAATAGTAGTTTGTCGTTGTAGGACACGAAAGAACACACGCACACACCGCTCTCCAGGTGAGAAGAAAAAGAGGGCGTTTATTTTCTGACTCTATCATTTATAGTTTTACAAAGGTGACAGTAGATTGGAGGGTGACAGTGCCACCTCTCCACAGACACTAGTTTAGCCAACAGTCTATCAACTCTGTCCTCTTCCATAAAGAATGTAAACAATAAGTTGTTTACAGAAAAGTGTGTGAAAAAGTTCTTCACAAAGAATGTCAATATCAGAAAGCCTTCTAGAAATCTCAAAAACCCAGGGTGACAGTAGTTCATTGGTGGTTTTGTTATTTTTGTTCTTTTTTAAAATACCAGCTCATTCTATAAAAAGATACTTGTAAAACGTATTACAATATTGTGGCAACACACAAGCTATAAAAATCAGGACATCATAGAGCAAGATTCTGGGAAACAAAAAGGAATTATTTAATATTAAAATAATAATAATAATATGTAGCAGTCAAAAAAGCTTAAAATAAACATAATTAGTTGGGGATTTTTTAATAGCATCTCAGATAATTCTCCCTTAATTTACTCTCTTTACTTAGCATGAAACCATGTAAACAAAAAGCAAAGACCAGAATCACAGAATGGCTTGGCTTGGAAGGGATCACAGAGATCACGTACTATGGGCAGGGACTCCTTTCACTGCACCAGGGTGTTCAAAGTCCCATACAACCTGATCTTGAACGCTTCCAGGAACAGGGCAGCAACAACTTCTCTGAGCAACCTGTTCCAGCATCTCACTACTTTCACTGCAAAGAATTTCTTTCTAATATGTAATCTAAACCTACTCTCAGTTTGAATCCATTCCTCCTTTTCCTGTCACTACATACCCAAACGTCTCTCTCTGTCTTTCTTGTGGGCTTCCTTCAGATACTGGAAGGCTGCAGTAAGGTAACTCTTAAGCCATCTCTTTTCTAGACTGAACAAACCCAATTCTCTCAGCCTTTCCTCATAGGAGAGGTGCTCCATCCCTCTGATCATCCTCTGGACTCCCTCCAGCAGGTCCATGTCCTTCCTGTGCTGGGGACCCCAGAGCTGGATGCAGCTTTCCAGGTGGAGTCTCACCAGAGTGGAGTAAAGAGGCAGAATCATCTCCCCAACATATAATGATACAGAATAATAGTAGAGGAACTATAAATGTGGGATGAGAAACAAACACCCACAGGTGACACTGCCCAGGAAAGCAGACAAGAATTGGGACTGCTGCCTTAATGATTCTGAGAGATTATTCTCCTCCAAGTGGCACATAAGTACCTTGAGGAGGCTGTTATGACACAGCTCTGCTGGTGTACACAATTTGATCTTTGGTCCAGCAAGGATAAGAGCTGGATGAGTCTTTTCAAGGTTAGTTGTTAGTCTTACATGTCTCTGTAACTGCAGAATTGAAACAAGCATCCTCACAGATGGAAAGGGCTGCACGTGTCCCAGCGATCAGTGTTTTATTTTTTTAATAATGATTTTGATTTCAGTGAGTGTAGGAAAAGAATATATATCCTGGTATCCAGTTTGCTCCATAAACCAGTAAGCTGTAAAATAAAGCTACTCTGTCTTCAGCCCTAGATTTTGGCAAAGGTGCTAAATGCATGCACTGCATTTATTTGGAAGCTCCATTTCCATCTACACTGATTATTCTCAAAAAGAGAACTACACATCCCACAAAACACTTTCACAACCTTCCCTTGGGATTTACAGGAGCTTTCCATACAGAGGGCAGGCATGTTTTTTTCTGTGACTTGTGTTTCTGTCAGATGGAAAGGGTAATACCACAGCTTCCCACTCACTCCAAGAGCTCTACCACAACATGGCTCCCACCTCTCTATGCATATCCCACAGAGCTCATGTGGCTTTAAATTGTCCAACACTTTTTTTCCCTCCCAAACAGCCCACTGCTTTTGACAGATGCTCATTTGTCAGAATGCAAATGAGAAGGAACACTGCAGTTTTGCTTAGTCTTTTTTTGTGAAGTCCGAGACAGAACTTGGGAGCAAAAGCATTTGAGACCTCTTTTGTGTCTTTAGCATAGAGTTGGTTCCTAGCCCTTTTAGAATTAATCTTGATATTTTTAAGTAACACAAACACCATGTATCAGGGTTGCAGATTTGTTCTTAATACCAAGACAGACAATTTGCTGTCACTGAAAATAGCCATCCCAGGGGAGCCCAGGCAAGCAATTGCAGATTCAGCAGGTCTGGGTTCAGCCCATGTATTCCAAATGCAGATAGTGGGCAAGAGCTTTAGTTCTCTGATTTCAGTTCTCTGTCATTAGCTTGCCCAGTTGTTAGCAGAGCTTTGACTCTCCTGGCCACAACAGAAGGCTGTAATAAAACACAGAAGCATCACAGCAAATGTGCCCATTCAGTCTCTTACCTTCATTTGATTCTTCAAATACTACCCTTATGTAGACAAGTGATAATATCCAAAAACTACTGCCTTGAGGAGATGGGGTGTTTGTAGGGAGGGTGAAACAATGGCAGCTTTTCTGATCTATGTGCCTGCTTCTTACAAAAGGTAGAAGTCCCAAGGCCTGTGTGACAGGTGTCCCTCATGGTATGTAAACTATTTCATACTTGACAGAGTGTGACCACAGAAGCTGCTGCAACGAACCATCCTATTCACTCATGACCACTGTCCATGATGGTATAACAGAAGCAAAGCACAATCAGGTCTTGTGGAGTTCTATGCAAAAGCACTGTCAAAATGGAAATTTTACCTTTTTTTTCCCCTCCAAGGGTTGACAAGATGATTATCAATCATGATGCTTTGAGCTCCTTGTATGGAATATAGTAGACAGAACATGTAGAAAAAAGTTATGATTCAAACTAATTATTATTCAAAATAACTCAGTGTTTCTTTTCTTTGTCTTATTCAGTCTTGTGTTTTGACTGATCTCTGCTGTGAGCAGTATATGGGTACAGCTTCAAGTACACTGTAACTCAGTTTTTAAAATCAGGATAAACTTCTCAAGTTACATCTAAATCTGGTATTTTGCCTTGTGAAACACTGGATATTCCCCACACCCACACCTGCTGCCCTTGACTAACCTCTAGACATAAAGGTATGTAGTTACACGGTCCTTCAAGTTTGGGGACAAATAAGGTGAGTTTTTTACCTTGTACTGTTTATTGTTAAGGGGCTATTTTTTTCTTGCTTTATGATCTGCCCAGTAACTACACAGCAAAGGAGCACTGTATACACAAACAACAAGACATTATTTATTTAAAACATCTCTTGCTCTAAGGCTTGTGTATGGCATACAAAGTCCAACCTGAAATTTAAGGTGGGGAGGCTCATGTTTTGCTAATGGGTGGATATGAAGTTAAGTAGTTTAGCATATAGTACCTGATAACTTTATTGGATTTTTTTCCCCATGAGCTGCATTCAAAATGATGAAGTCTCCTGAGGCATCACTCAACTTGCTAATCTTTTTTATAGCGATCAGACTCTTCATATCATTTTTCTGATTGCTCTTCTGAGAACTACAACAAATGACCTTAAATACTGGCATTATAACCAGTTACATATGACCAAATGTCATCTTTGCTCTTTGCTTTCACCAAGCAAAAATTGTTCCACAGACAACACATGAAAAACTTAAGCAGGCACAAGACAAGACACTGTGAATTCAGGATCTATTCTGAAAATTTTGTTTAATGGAAGTTTTCACTGTCCAGTGATTTTTGTTGTGCTTAAAATGTTTTCAGTTTAAAGTCAGAAGAAAGTTTTATATTGATGCCCAAGCATCCATATAAAATGTACTTCATTCCCAAAAGAGAGTTGAGGAAAGTATTGTTATTTTGATGCATCCTGTTTGGTCTTTGGACTCTTTTTGGTTGTACAGCAGCTGCTGCCTAATGCAGGGTGACCTTGGATAACACTGTTAGTTATCCATGTCTAGATAATATCCCTGGCTTGGATGGGCTATGAATCCATCATACATCTCTGTGAAAGGTGCTGACAGACACTTCTAGCCCCTCTGTTTTTGAGAACTCAACTTCTCTGTCTCTCCTATACACCTTAGTGGGAGTGTATTCCCTCCTACTGCAGTGAACCTAAACAATGCTGGGTAACAGCCACAAACAGGAATAACTCCTGCACATGATCCATCCCTGCACTGACCTGCAGTTCTCCACACACCTCCTGACACATCAAGGGCTGACCCAGGCCAGTCCTTTTGCTGTGTCTGGTCATCTGAAGGTGGTAGAAGTACAGGGTCACTGCTGACAGCCTGAGAACAGCAATGCACTGTGTCCATGGAGTGCAGCAGAGGATGAGCAGCAATGCCCCCACATGCTCTCCATGTCCACCTGCCAACTTTAATCTTGGATTCTTGGATATTCTAGGCATTATAATTTGGGCCTGTTGAATGCTGAAGCACTGCAAGGACTGCTGCATTTACCAGCCCTTCTTCTGTGATACAGAACTCGAGAAGCAGGCCCGCCAACAAAAATAAAGGGGAAACGGGAAAACCCACAATGAACATTTTTAGTAGAACTCCCAAGTTCCAGTAGTAGTCTTAGGACAGTGCCAGCAAAGAGACAAGGCAACAAAACACAGGATATGTGACAGAACTCTGCTTGATGCATAACCCTGCTGAGCATGCTAAATGCTTCAACAGCTCCTTCTGATCATTTTGATCAAATACATCAGATATGTAGCAGACCCCGTGGACTTGCTTCAGTGTCTCCTTGATACGAGTGCTCACCTAGAGAAGTCACTTCATATGTAAAGGAGAAATATGGACTGCTTCCAATGCTCAACTGTCAGGTTACAAAAAACATAGATTTGGCTGCTTCTGAAGAATGCAGCAGGATATGCTCCTTTCCTCATGGGGTCTTGTCCCCTTTTCAGAAAGTCTGCATTGCAAGGAATTCCTGGTCTGTAGTTTATTCCTCCATAGTCATATTCCTCACAGGACCTACTTCTCAGTCTCAGGATGCAGTAAAGTGCTGAGGTATGAGCTGAGGAATAAATGCCTTACTGACTTCACACCTTACAAGATGAAGCATGGCAAGTATTACCTTTGCTTTCTTCTGTTTTACCTGCTGCCTTTTAGGAAGACCATGGCCTCCAAAGAAACCTATGACATGGGAGATCATTTGTAGGCACTGAGATTTTGACAGCATCACTGACCAAAGAGTATTTTGATTTAATCCATTACATCATACCTGAATCTAAACTTAAGCTAGCAGGTTTTTATGATGGTGGCAAAGGGTGGAGTCCATTTTATTTTCAGATGACTCAGAAGTCTGTAAAGGTGGACAAGTTCAAGTAGTTGCTATTCTGCTATTCTGTGCTTGGTAGCCTAAAAATCAGTATTTGGACTCCCAGACTGCTGTGGCAATGTAGGCTGCCTGACACAGAGCTTGGTTATTTCTCCTAATGGAGACTCCTAATGGACTGACTCCCTTTTACTTGAGGCTCTGAGGCAGCTTTGGTATTCTGCCAGGTCTAACATTTTCTAGCACTGGGCTGGCTTGGGTTTGTAAATGAAGTCCTCCAACATCAGTATTTTCCTCTCAATTCTCAAAACAGAAAGCAAGACATAGTGTATTTCAAGAAAATTCCCTTCCTAGAAATTTACAAATCACAAAGGGGCATTAAGGTTTTTCAGAACATTAGCTACAACATACAAAGGGTTAAATTAAGGATATACACCATGTCTTTTTCCTCTTATTTTCTAGCAACCCTGCCTTTTCCACCTCCTAAAAGTGCAAAAATCTTACATGGCTCAAGCAGTGGCCAATTAATAGATTACTGAAAAAAGGATGCCTCCAACAGTATTAGCTCTTCAAGTAAGGTTTTAAAAAGTTTAAGCTGGCACTTTCTGAACAATCAGGTAATATCCAATTTAGATTTCTTCTCTAGGGCAGGTACAGACTATAATAAATGGTGATGCATGAAAATTCCTTAGGGAAAGCAGGTAATTTTGTCTTGGAAAAGTATTTCAAGTGATTGGTTGGCCAGCATGGCTGTAGCTGTCATCTCTAAGATCAAAACCAGCATCAAACAGCTCAGAAATTCTTTAGGAAAGATACAACCATCCCTAAAAACCATTTACTATAGTGTAAAAATGTATCTGCATCAGTTTAAGTTGTGCTGAAAGGACGCAAAGTAACAGGCCAGAAATCACTATTTTTCCAGCTTAGAGGCTTTTTGTGTCTGCATTCTGTTAAGTACATTTCACATGTATTATTTCAGACTAGCATATAAATTAAGGGTTTTAAAACATGCTGATCTGCAATTTCAAACGGAACACAAATCCATTCCCCTACAGGCTTGCACTTGAGCTGTTTATCCAAGCTGAAATCAACCATTTCTTCAACTTCCCTGGTATTTTGACATGAGCTGTATGTACTCAGGTTAAACACACTGTGGTAAGAAACAGGTGGGTTTTCCCATATTTCCTCCCCCACCACTGCCCCCATAGAGCCAGACCCTCTCAGCCCAGGACAGACATTCCTTCATTGTCTGGCACAGGTTTGTAAGTCCTTGGTGTTGCTGGAGGACCAGTCTGAGATTATTCCAGACAAATCAGATTGGGGAACATATTAGGGAAGCTCCCCCAAAGGTGTTCTGCTGGGTCTGCCACAGGCAGAGATGAATAGATGGTGAGGGAATACCTAAACCAGTCCAGCTGACTTTTGAGAATATCTGTCTACTGCATAACTTAAATCTACACATTTGTTTTTAACTGCTACAGGTGTTCCTTGGACAGACAGGCACTGCTTTTGAATTTATCCTAACATAAGGTTATCAGAACCATCTCCAGTACTACCTGTAATATGAGTTTACACAGGTCCAAAGATCAGCATTGGTGGGCAATATCGTGATCTAGGTTAGAAAGGATACTGAAAAAGAAAACTTGTAAAACTGTGATGCCCAAGATCAAGTTCAGTTACCTTTTCACCTCTTATCTGATATCAAAGTGGTTATCAGACAGTCACATGCATGTATGTTCCTTTTCCCACCAAAGAAGTATTTTCCATGTTTCACCATACATAATTTTTTCCAGTCTTACCCCCTCAAAGTACTTCTGCTAGGATCACTTCTATCTATCTAAAATATATCAAAAGTGCCAGAATTTTTATATTCGACAGAAATCACACAGTATTCAAAACTGCTTGCAAATTTCTTAGTAAATACACTTACTATCCTAAAATCCCATCAGCAAATGATAAACTTCTTTAACTGGGATAATCTAAGTTGCACAGCTTGGAAACTCTGAGCTCTTAAACTACACTAAAACATAGAAACACAAACAAAATATAGGAAAAGAGTAAGCGAAGCTTGATTTTTTTGCCAGACCAGCACAATTAGTTCTTCAAACTTCCCACATTTCTGAAAATCTTCTATGTTTGAACAAAAAAGAAGAAAACATATAAATTATGAAGCAAATCTTCAAAGTACATACATTTAATGAGTTGGAAAACTTATATGGGGGAGAATTTAAAGATGCTTTCTTAAGTGAGTTCAATATAAGTATTGACTTTTTTCTTACTTAGAAGTAGACTGCAATTGCAAAACTCATCAGTTTACTGTTTTAATTGGGAGAAAGCAACAGATATTGTTCTCTAGATAATCCTCCAGTTCCGAACTGCTTATGCATCCCCACCACATTGATGTTTATTGTTTGTGAAGTCCTAGCCTAACACAGTGCAAGTTAGCACAGCCAGTGGAACCATTCTCACTTGCCTCCCATAGGGAGTAACTGTAGTGTAATTCAACAGATTTATTTTTCAAAATTATTTTCTCTTTTATGATTGTTTCCAAAGGGACAATGCCACATTCGGCATTTGAATTCCTTTGCTGAAAATTCAAACTGTGAGCAGTTTAGGCCTGCATTCTCAATAGAAGTTTTTCATGGGTATGTTTGTGACTTGTATCTTTAAACACGGATAGAGCCCACTAAGAATATATAAGTGTTTCAGGATCCAGATGTTTGTTCTTTTTGCTCTGTGACTCAGACCGCAAATAATAAACACAACTCAATCTGTTCCAACCTTTATCTTCAAAACAAACAAGCAAGCCAACTCAGGAAAATTTACATGATCAGCTCTCCTTTCAATTTACATTTATTATCCCAACTTCCTTGCTAAGACTTCATCTGAACATAACGTATTACTCAAAATTCTTTAAAGCAAATGACATCCAAGTCTGAGACATCCACAATATTCATTTCCCATCCTGATTCTGCATGTAGCTTTTCTTTTCCTTCCTCTTTTTTGTAGCCCAAACCCAAACTTTAAGAATTACATTTCAATATTCAAATGACTGCAATGACCTATCTTCACAGGATATTAGAAGGAACATATAGAAACCCTGTTTGAAACTTATAACTGTCCTATTTTTTCCCAGATTTTTAATGCTAATCCATTAGAGAAACCACCTCCAGCAGGAACATAAGGCATGACTAATCATTGCTTGAATTTAACTGAGCTAATATCTACTTATAATATAGGAAATGAAGGCAAAAAGCAATGCAGTGAATCTGATCAACTGGCTGCTGTGGAAATAATTTTCTTCCCAAATTCTTACATTCTGATGGGTTCACATAATATAAATAGATTCTATCTGTTTACAAAGATAGCAACCCCATCTCTGCTGGAAACAAAACTAGTCATATCATAAGTAAAATATTATTTATATATATTGCATTGAGATTTTTAATACATGGGGTATCTTTACTTAAAACATTTAAAGACTGCTTCAAAGCAAAACTGATGAACAAACTTCAGGTAAATATCTTCCTCCACCCTATCTGGAGCAAAATTTTTCAGTCATATAGGGGATAAAAAACATATCTTTTGTTTACATGTAAAAAAAACTAGGTTTCATCCCGAATATATACCGTATGTTTCAAAAACTTATATTTTCAGTATGAAATAGCATTTTCAAAAAGATGACAAGTAACAGTCATCTTGCAATGGTTCTCTGAAAATAAATATTACCTATACAAAATGTAGGAATAACATACAGGGCTATTAAGCTTAGAATTCGTGCAATTCTTTGATGTGACTTTTTGTATCATTAAAATGAAAAAGCTACAAGACTGCAGACTGAAAATATTTTTAAATATTAAAAAAATAAAATGTAAATTATGTATAATGTACAAATAAATGAAATAATAAGCAAGAAAATCTGCCTAGATGAAGGAAACTGTGTTCATAAAGATTCTATTAAATTTTAAAAAAATTTGTCTAATATACCTATATTCACAGCATGTTCTCAAATGCCAAGTCAGATTTAGTAACTATATAAAGAAATATCATTTGGATGCACAAAACATGAAATACATTTTTTTAACCAATGCTGTATGAATCACATTTATAATTTTTCTTATAGCATGTGATCAAATAAAACAAAAAAACCAGAATGTATACATTGCTAATCTTTTAAGTAATGTTATGTACATTTTATTGCCAGTATATGCACAATGGTAAGCATAGAACTATAAATACACAATGTAATTAAACAGTAGAAAACAACAAGGATGTTACATGTAACAAAGGAAAGAAGGAGGAGATACTATTTTCTTCATGTAGCTGCTAAAAAGGGCTAGCAACGAGTTATGACAGTCTTGGATTTAAGTCTTTACACATATTTCTACAACTTTTCCTCCAAATAAATCTCTGCAATGGCATTGCTTCTTTAATAACCACATCTTAGCTCTTTCTATTGCATTCACTTCAAACTAAAGTAAGAACAACCTTTCATGTTAACTACAAGCATGTGACTTAATTTTTTATTCAGTTTTGTTTTTCAGGGTTCCTAGCAGGTAAAGTATGTAAGTAGTTTCTTATGATATTTGGCTGCAATGTTGAAGAATAGAGTTTTAAATACACATTAAGTGATAATTTGGAAAAAAAAATAAAGATTTTTCTGTAGATAGTTCTTCTACTGGGTGCTATATGCAGCAGCTCAGTCAAAAATTAGTCACCCTGAAGAGGTAGAGAGAATTTTAGCCTAGCATAGATCATCATCCTTGGCACCACTATTTTCTCTCTTATCAGGACACACTTCCTCCAACTAGACAAAAATCACAGTCAAAGGGAAAATAACGCCAGGAAAAAAAAGTTCCACTATTCCTGGGAAGGGCACTGTTTCATCCCATTTCTCACTTAATTAGCTTGCTGCTTATGTAAAAGAAAGAAAAGGAAAAAAAAAAAGAAAAGAAAGGAAAAGACAACATTTAGGGACACACTGACTTATCTTTGTTCTCTTTCCATTATCAACTTCATAAATACAAAGAACCATTATTCACAATATACTAACTCTGTTTCAAAAATGGAAAAACAAACCCTTGAAACATTTCCACACCTTAATCCAGATGGGTCTTGAGGATGCTATTCAAGAAAACCATGCAAATAATTTGGTGCAGCTTTTCCTACTCATCCAAAATATATATTTTTCTTTAAATTAAAAGATGGCGAGATCCATAGCATTTGTGACTATTCCCCCCTCCCCCCCATTTAAATTCAATGCAGAAAAATCTTGGTGCTTTTTGGAAGGTAAGGAATAAATAGTTTTCTGCACTGTTGTCCTAAGATCCCAAGTGAGTTACAATACGAGACTACTTGTTCCAGCAATTAGGTTGAGAGGAAACATTCTAGTGATAAAGATAAATACATACTGAGCATGCTTGGGCAGAGCACTCCATTCTGAAGCATCCTGCTTGAAGAACGAAAGGTGACAAGGATGGTTCACGTCCATCAAGTGACCATGAACTCTGCTGCTCACCAGCAGGTTGCCACACTGCCACCAGCTCGGCAGTGCTGCCCTGGCAGGGCTGTCTCCCACATTAAGAGGTACTGGTTGTACCAGTCCTCTGCTGCGCGCACGAAATTCTTATTTATGCAACAAACATACAACCAATGAACAATATCACTGTGACAGAACTGGATCGATCCAGCTTTCTTTTTATAGGCATATTTCTCAATCTCCAGAATATCCCAAACAAGCTGTAAATAAGATGATGAACCACCAACACAGTGAACGAGTCTCACTGCAGTTCAGACTAGTTCAGCCTTGTTTCACATCACTTCTTGTTTCTAGCAAAGGACATGATGCTCAAACAAAATAGCAATAAAAAAGTAATGTTATCTGCAGCTGAAGAAAAGCAACAGAATCTATATTTTAACTTCTGAAGCTTAAAGCATACCTTTTTAATTAGCATTAAAAAAAAATCTTTTTTTTAATACAGTAACACTGGCAAAAGTTAATGGGAAGACACAGAGGATTATGAACAGGGTAACTGATGGATAAGATTATTTAAAATTTTTATTCTGCTTTGATCAACTGATGTTAATACTGTTTTTCCTTAGATTTGGAATAATTCTATTGCAACAGTCTCATGCAGGCTGAGGACAGCCATTGGTTAAAGAAAAAAAAAACCAAAACCCCAAACAAAAGAAAAAAATAACAAAAGAAAAGGGGGGGGAACAAAACAAGAAAAAAGTTCCAGAAGTTGCATGTAAGGATTTTCCTTTCACTGAAGAGGGTCTTGCCCTTGCTTTAGGAGACCTGGTTAACTCTTGTCAGCTTCATTAGCTTTGTCCGGACATATCTGCTGCTGTATCCCCTGCTCCAGAGCCTGTTTGTGCACGTTTGATGTAAAGGTTCAATAATTTCATCTGCAAATTTAAGCCAGAAATTAATTCTCTTTAGTATTTGCAAGCTGTACAGACTGACTACAGGAATGGTACAACAAAACAAGACATGAATTCTTTTTCCTTTCCCTAAAACCAACATTTTACTTTACACAGTTATTCAAAAGGAACATACATGCCAATGAAAACATCAAACACAAGTAAAATTTGACACAAGGAAACTGCTCAATCTTATCTAAGGATGTAAAGAATATGATACAAAGTAGCTAGATTAAGATAGATGGAATATCTTCCTCCAATTATAGTGCTTTTCCAAATATGGTAGTAGTTTGGGTTCCTTTTTCTTTTAAGTTACTGCTGAGGTTTAAACCCCTAGTCAGAGTTGCTCATGCTGGTATGTACTAAAGTTCTACTATTGTCTAGAGACACTTTAAATACAATCACTGCCAGAGACTGTTTTAAAGACAGAACTGTCTTATTCACAGACACACAAAATTAATTGTCCTGTTTTACTCCCAAGGACAAAGAGATTCACAACTAACATATAGCTGTTTAGATGCAAAAAACTGCATAAAAAAGATGTCAATGAAGTCATAAATATCCTGAAACAAAAAGGACCAGAGACTGGTTCTTATTATTTCAAATTAGAGATACTGAAAAGACTGGTGAAAGCAAAATAACAGGGAGGAAGAATAAACGGAATTGCTGTATGTAACATGGACATACTATGTTCCTTGTTTTTCAATCAGAACTTGCATGAAAACAAATACAAGAAACACTGATAGGAAAAGCCTGCTGGATACAGCCATTATCACTGCTACCAGCATACAAGGAACTGATTGCATTAAAAAGTAGTAAGAAACATAGTTTAGTAATGATCTTTATGCAAAAGTTTGCACACTTGCATATAAAAGACCTGTGGACTCTCAGTTTTGAATATTTTACGGCGAAGCTGTATTATTACAGCTGACAGTCTCTGTCAACTATACACTTCTTTGAAACCTTCTGGCAATGGCAACCAAAATGCAAACTCACAGATGCAATTATGAGCCAAGATTTCTTTGAACCATATCTTCTACTTACTTTACTGCCAGTGAGTTGACTGAGATGTGGTTTTAGCTCATCACCAATTACTGCATGAATGGCTACAAGGCAGAAAACACATGCCTTACGAACGCTGCTCTCTGAGTTATCATAACCCTAGAAAGCAATAAAATTAACCTTAATACCTTATCAGTTAATGATTAAAAGCCCCAGAAAGTTATTTACTATAATTAATACGTTGAAGTCTATGGGAAATTAATGTCAGTGTAGCCCAACAAAGCATTCCAACAAAAAACCAAACATACAAATAACAGAGCATGCAGTAAAAAATCAGACTCCATATTAATAACCATTGATAATCATTTTCCAGGGTGAATTTAAAACCCACACAGTCCTGTTCATAAGTTACAGTGAAAACAGAGCTGCTGCCATGCAATAGGTGAGGACATAAGAGAACCTTTCTAGATTATACAGGTGCTTACTTAAAGCAAAAGACCACTCACAATTTAGAGCTTCCTGGCTCTGAATGAAGAAATCTCTTAACAGCTAAAGACTCTTTTGTTAACCCCCATCTCATTCTTCCACGATTTTTGGGTTTTTTGCCATTTTTCTATCACTCCATGCCTGGCTGTCTCACTCAGACTCCCTTCCCTGAGGGCCCCTTGTCTGCCTCTATTTTCCTGCAGATGTATGACTGGATCACACTCATTAAAGACAGAAATCTGCAGACTGTAACTGCCAACTCTCAAGAGTCTTGATCCATGAAGGAAATTAATGTGTTTTGGCTCTTGATATGATAAAAAGGTGGTAAAAAAATCAGTTTTAAAGACAAAGGAAGAGAAAATTTGGATATTCTTCTAATTTTATTTAACTTTATAAAACTGCTTCTTCCCTCTTGCCTCCCAAAAGCCCCAGCTGAAGAAACCCTACAATTATACAAATAAAACATGGACTATTTCACATCAAATTATGTAACTTGGAAAAAGGTAGGAACAACAAAGAACTATCTTAGAACTGGAATTATCTACCAAGCTTACCTATAACCAGGACTTTATATCCTACTGAGATTTCCTGAGTCCTAATGATGGCTATAATTTAGCTCCCTGCTAATCAAAGAGATTGTTCCCACTATTAGAAGTATTTTGGGTCAAGGCAGCCATCAACTATCAGAAAAATGAAATCTTTCATAAGAACTAAGTGGTAATATTTTTTAAAAGTCTTTGCAAATCCTATATATACAGTTTCCTTTTATTAGTCTGTTTTGCTGCTTCGCTTCTTTCTTCTTTCCTTACCTGTATTAGACCTGGCACAATCTCTGGTAAAAGCTGAGTAAGGGTTTCTTTAGATACTCTTTCTATAACTTTTGTCTGCATTTTGATTGCAGCCAGATTAATGGGGTAATCTGCAGTTTGGATAATTGGACAGAGAACTTTGATGCACTGATCTGGGCTAATGGAAGTGGCCAGCATGGAAGCAGCTTCTTCAGCAGATCTCACCACCTATTGAAAGAAAAAGACACAGAAAAGTGATTTGTATAAGACTCTTACTCTGTGGTCTGTTTTCTGCCAGTAATGGTCTTGAGTATAAAAATTTTCCAGCAAGACCTCTGCAGTATTATAGAAATACATAGAGAGTCCAGCCTTTGGACATTATTTTCAAAACCACAATTCTTCCCAATATTCTGTGGTTACTAAGCACTTGGCAATACGCTATCAGTTTTTCAAATCTGCTTGTTTAATAGGATCTAAAATTTCTAAATTCTGCATACCCTCCAACTACATACTGAAGTATCACCACCTTTGTAAACCTGTAATTTCTTGTGCTGTCATTTCTAATTGCTTGTTGGGTCAGAGATCACTGATAAACCGTGCTTTCACATTTATTTCGAAGGTGTGTTTAATGACACGCCTAGATTGCTAACTGTAGAAGCCAATCAAGCTATTTTTCTTTCCCTATAATTTTGAAAGAAACTATGACAAGAGAGTACTTTAACCCTGAAGAATATGCAGAACAAGAATAATAAGGTAGGACTTCAACAGGTACACAAGCTCAAAATACAACAAGGACACCACAGAGAAAATTAACATCTGATCTTCACATTGGTGCTGTGGTGGCATCTCCCATCTAACAAGGGAGAGCAGTGTACAGAATGAGTGGCACACAGTGATGTACAAAAACCTCCAAAATTTTCTCTCCATCCTTTACTCTCTCACCCCTAATATATAAAATGATGAGAGGGAAAAGCATAGGAACAGAGAAGAAACGATGGGGAAATGACACTGTAATAAATACAGCATATGAAACAAATCCAGAGAGCAAAAGGAAAAGAGAAATGAGTATCAAATGAGTTATAAAGTCATGGGGTGGGAGGAATTGCAGTCGACTGCAAAGCTTGAAACTCCACAGTAAATTCCACAAAGTGCCCTTGCATGGGGAAGATGTACTCATTTAGCATAAACATGGATCCTTTCCACAGCATCAGTGACACTGATGCCAGAAGTTGAATATTGGGTTTGTTAGTGTAGCTGTGTTTCCTATATTTACATGCACTGTCCTTTATTGTCTATGCAGGCATCACAAATAACTCTGAGCAAGGTTACATTTACCCTTCTCCTGAATCCCCTTACTATTCCTGGCACAAGCACCTCCCCCACTGACATATTCCTGTGCATTTTCCCTTAATACCATTCAAAGCCATGCTCTCAAATGCAGCAGAATGGAAAGGGTTGACAATTCCTTGTCTTGTTTAGTCTCATCTCTCAACCATAAATCTCACTGCAATCCAAAAGCTTGCTTTACATCTCTAGAACACTTACATTCTGCTTAAGATGCCAAACAAGGAAAAAGCACCTTTCAGTAATTCCTTGAAGAGCCATGGTGACACACTGTTGGTTACATGGTCCTGTGGGATGGCGCCCAAGGCAACTGTGATTAGGGATGCTATTAACCATTCAAGAGCTTTTAGAACTGCAGAGGTTTTTTTTCTTGCATACCCATGTTAACTAATAACATCATTGTTATTAAACATAAAATAATATGCTTGTTATTAAAAAAATTACCTCCTCAGTAAGAGCTGATTATTTCACATTTTCTGGACAGCTCTTTCATTTTGTAATAATTTTACAATAATATAACCTTAAACAAATAAAATAACAGATTACTGACCTCCTTATGAGGATCCTTATGTGCTTCTAAGGTCTTCATAATTGTGAGCTCTGCATAATTCTTAAACCTTGCTGGCTGGTTTCTTAGAATTTCTCTTAGAACTTTCAGGGCCAAAGCTCTAATTGCATGCTAAAGATTCAATATTAAAATAAATGAGTTATGCATCTTTAAACAGACATATGCTTTTCACATTTGTTCAGCTGCTGGAAAAGTCTTTTTTGCAGAAAATGCAGGTGACATATCATAAATACATTACTAAATTATTTTGACTTATCTATGCTACCCAGAATTGCAAACACAAGGGCCGATAAAACCATCATGCAAATACATTTTTTTCTTTTTCTTTATTCAATTATTTTAAAAATCAAACACAAGTACTAGTGTCTTTTTGATCCTGAGTAATTTCAGAAACGTGGCCTTTGTAGAGAACTATTACATAAAAAGAACTCAATCTCTTCGCAACAAGTATTACTGTTTTTTAGAAAAAAGTTTTTAAATGCTTTGCCACACATGGTGTTTTGATATTCCAGATTCATTCAGGGGCTATTAACAGATAAGCTTTGAATCTCAATGCAAAAATGTTTCATTCAATCTAATATGTCAGATTCCACAAATAGGAATCCTGGAGAAGGTAAGTATCACTGATGCCCTTTTCACCATCAGAGGAATTGGACTTCAAGGCATTTTTGTATTTCCAGTTTTTTCTGTTTTTCCACCACTAACTGGAATTTTTGTCCTTCTACAGCTCATACAAATGCCAAAGGTACTGAAAGTAAGCCATGTACTTTGTTAACATTCTTAACTAGATGTTTCTGAATTTACCTCTTTATCTCCAAGTGTTTCAAGCAGCAGCAGAAGTATTGTTTTGAAGTGTTCATCCCAAACACCAAAAGACTCTTCCTGAGTTAACTTCATGAGCTCATACAGGGCAGCCTTTCTTTCTTCAACTCTCTCATTATGGTTTGATAATTCTTTCAGTAGCTCTGCAACCAGATCAGAATGGTCCATGGGAGGCTCTGCCAAAAAGGAATGCACAAACACAGTTACTACAGATAATAATAATAGTGCCTGTTGTACAACTAAAGGATATATTCTAGCATCACTTGCTTGTTTTCCAGCATGCTTTTGTTTTTCTCCCCCACATCTGCCTGCAAGAATTGCAGTTTGGCTATGACATTATCAGTGCAGCCAACATTGCTGAACAAGCTAACAATCCCTCCCAAATCCCTACAATGACACAGCAAAAGCTCCCTTGCAGGCTGTCTGCTGCAGGAGTTTTTAGGCTTGCAGTACCTACTAAATACTCTGCATCCTTTTAAATCTGATCTATAAAAGAAGGGCCATCTTTCCCATAAGACCCTTCCATTCAAGATGAAAAAAATTATTTTCTCTGTTAGTATTACAGAATTGTTTAGACTATTGTAAGCCATGATTCCACAATAGCTAGGTTGGTAAAACAAATGGGGGGAAAAAAGTACAATAGGTTCTTGGTACAAAAGAGCTGAAATAAGGCAAACCAGGGCTACTGGTCCAATAGATCCCAAAACCAATTCATTAAGAGATGGCTCTGGATTTTAGTTTTTATTAGAGAGGATTCCATGAGAATGGAAAAATACATTATTATTACATAATTAATGTATTTGTAAACACTGGACTGCAAACCGTCAAGAAACTTAAATATGGTCTTAATGAAAACTTGAGCATCAACTTGAGTATCTTTATTCCATCACTCAGACCCATTTAGCCTTTAAGAAAGGGAAGCATATAGCTTCCATCTTTGCACTGAAACATTTGGATAAATTAAGAGAAATATGCCTTTTCCTAAGACGAAAATTTGGAAGTTCTGGCATACAATGCAAATGCATTGCACCTTTCCTGAAATGACTGCATGTATTAACTAACACATGAAATACATCCTCCATAACAAATTAATTATATCATACACTGAGAAACCACAGCCCTTGAACTTAAAAATGCTGTACAAATAATTTGTACAAAGAAAACAGTAAATGCTGAGTACCACAGAATTAAGTATCTTAATATCACACATCAGCTACTGTAAAAATCATGCTGGTTTTGAACCCCACATTCCTATTTGCATTCTGTTTTGCATGAATGAACAGGAGTACCAGCACCTGAAAGCAAACTACAAACACTTCTGCTGCCCCTGTATTAATGGATGATTAATGTTTGACTAAAGGGCAGACTGAAATTGCATTAGGTCAGTTATTATTTAAAGCAGATGAGCAGAATGGACAGTCATTTTTATGGAAGCAAGATCATTACTTTTACTGGCAGCACTATTATACTTGTTCTACCAAACTGTAAGGATTATAGCTACAGCAAATCCAATTTCAGGGAATGCATACTGACACATCATTAGCAAAACTACTTATATCTGTTTAAATAAAGTATTTTCATTGTAGTGTCATCTTAGATGGATGGATGGAAGGGTTAAAGAGAGGGGAAGGTAATAGCCATGTCCATGGAGAAATAAGGGGAGGAAAGAAGCTCCAGTAATGGACTATGTAACTGAAAAACGTGAAGATAACCAAGAGGGATATGCCTTTTCAGCTTGCCTTTTCCATTCCTTTGTATGACTTAGCACCCAGTATTTAATTTCCAAACATTCTCCAGATAAGAATGGAGAAGCATAAAAGAAGTCACGTTCAAAGTCTACTCTCAGAATTTCCTTTTCAGAAAGGAAACAAAACACAAATGAAGAGGAGCAGATACAACTCCTTCATTTGAATGAATTAAAACATGCATTACTAAGATAAATAATTGATGAAGAACAGCTCTTTTCAAATCAATCAAATAATATCCTTTTGGCAGGACAAACAGTGTAGGGGTAAAAAGGAAACATGTAGGTATGTCCTGAATTTTGGAAAGATTTTCCTACTACCACTCAGAGCATCCTAATATAAAAGCTATGCAAACATGATGGCCAAAAAAAGCAAACAAAGCAAGTGCAAAACTTGATGAATCGCTTGCAGGGTGACTAGATTATAAATGGCTTTCTATTAATCCAGGAGGATATGAGTGATGCCCTTGCTTGGATGTGTGCAGAGCCTGGTTCTGCTGGATGCATTCAAAGGAATGTGGAGCCAACTTAGAAAACCTGTAGATGACATCACTTTAAGGAGCAATCACAAACGTTCTGAAGAACAGGGTAAGAACTAAAAATTATCCTGTTAAATCAAAGGAATGGTCTGAAAGAAAAAAGATGCCAAGTGTAAGGCAAGACACAAGCAGAAATCTGAAGTCCATGTAGAAAGTGGGAGGTGAAAAGGAAGATGTTTGGAAAGTGCAATCCAGGGATGTAAGCTGAAATAATAAGCTTCTTTGGAGAAGAACACTGTTTTTCAAACAGAGACTGTGAACTGCTTTTAAGTCTGGAAGTGACTCTCAGAACCAGGTTTCCCTATGCTTCAGATAAAGAGCATTTCCCTTGGGAAAAAACCAAAGTGCAAGTGGTTGGAAGATTTAGGTTGTTACTCTGAAAACCTCTTTATGTAAGAGTAGGAAAACACTCAAATGTGAGTCATGTGAGGCACTGTGGCATCTCCTCCACAGAAAATTTTCAACTGCCAGACAAGCCATCTGTAAACTACACGCTCCTGCCCCAGTGCTGTTGACAGGACTGTATGAGCAGCTAAGGTTCTCCCATCTAGCCTTGTATTTCCACATCTTTCTGTCAGTAATGCATGACAGGATAGCTGGGAATCCAGTACTAACATGATTTTGTGTCAGGAACAAGCAGCAATTCTGTGGAGTTTCCAAAAACTGATAACTAATTAGGCCTTCAGGTTTATGGGGAAAGTGTGTAACTCTCAACAGAGGAATTGTTCACACAAGGTATTTTGCCAACTGTATCTTTTCTCTTGCAGACTTTTTGCAAATAATCCCAGTGAAATTCTAAAAGTAACACACAAATGAGAGAATGTGCATGATACAGCTAAATACTATGGGTGAGCAGCACAGGAATGAAAGCAAGTACTTCATCAAGACCCATTAAGAGCAGAACTAAATAATGCATTGCACTACTCTTCCAAGCAGGACAAACTCATACTAGATGGGGATGCTTCACTCCAGCCAGTTGTGAGCTGTTACAAAACTGGATCATGCTGGCACAGCACACGCTGCATCTGGTTTAACGCAATACCCCAAAAAAATGTTGTCAGAAGGTAGGAGGCTTCTCCCATGTAAAACAAGATCCTTTAATAGAGAATCTTGAACATAACCTGTCTCTGTATGTGGATAGCAAAGCTATTTAATTATTAATAGGTATATGACATGATTTGTAAAACTGTGCTTTTCCCTCCATCTTTTTCAGAAGATAGTAACTGGCTACATTATATGCTTCTTCATGATATGTAAGAAAAACAAAGAAGAATGCACCATACTTGGATTTGGTTTGGATTTGATGCAAACTTAAAGCCAACTTACAGAATAGGTAGATAAAACACCATGTCAAAAAATAACTTTGTTTTTGAACTGTTTCTGTAACACATCTTTTGCAGAATGACAAAAGCAAAACAGATAGAAGGGAGATGATTACTTTGTCCCTTGTTATTAAGAAAGTGTTTACTTAAAAACTTAATCTATAGCTGAACAAGAGTGAATATCAGATTATGAGAACCACTGACTATTTGTTAAAATAATGATAGCAGTGCTACTTTGGAATCTTCTTAATGTAGAGAAATAGAAAAATACCTAAAGATAAATGGAGAAATATCATAAAGAAGCTCTGGAAGCCTACAAAACAGCAACCCATATTCCTGGATTTACATGGGCTAGATGAAACACCTTCCTGGTAAAAAGCCGGTTTGTTTTGTTTCATTTAAAAATAATGTTTAGTCAATAGAAAATGCCAGTGCCATGTTTCAAATATAAATATATTACTAACAAAATACTTAATCTTTCACCTAATTCCCAAACCAGTTTGATCCAGTTTTACTTCCTTGCTGTAAATCTTTTCTCCACCCTCCTGCTTTAAATTTCAATCATAAAACAATCTGATAGGTAAATTTATACTGGCAATACTGATAAAGGATGTGCTTCCAGAAGTATATAACATAGTTCAGTGTAAGTATACAACACAGTTCATTTCTTTCACTTTTACCCTTAGTCTCTACAGATACCAGGTAATCCAACAATGTAACTCGAAGAGATGACTAACAAATAAACTAATTTAAAATAAAGCATTTGTAAAAACCACTGAAAGAAGTGATACATATCTTCCTAACAATAGCTTCAGAAACTGAACTCCAAGATAGAAAATCTCATCATTTTTCTTCTAGCACAGAATGTAATCTGAATCTTACCATCAGGAAACTGCTCTGCATCATCATCAAACATTGCTTCTTTCAAAGCAGATTTATTAAATGCACTGATACCATCAGAATAATTGTATGGGTTGTAATCTCGTGAGCGTGGTGAGGAGTGGGGAGGCATGGTGTTGAGTAGTGACGTTTTGTTATCCAGAGCTGTCCGGCCTGTATCGCTCACACCACTTCCAGCTCGCATGTCCACCATTCCTGAAGCACTGCAAATCTGCACGAGAGGAAGTGTCACATGAGTATGTGAAACACACTCTAACACCCTTCCATTAACTACATCACTAATTCATTTATGTGAAAAATTTACAAATTTCAAAATGCTTAGAATTTTCAAACTAGCTTTCTAATAAGAAGTCTTAGTTCCCTAAACCCTGCTTTCCTTAAAAAAATCAACCAACCAAAAAAAAAACCCAGAGTGTATATTGTCCAAAAAAACAAATCATAAACCAAAAATAGTTGTATTTTATCTTACAAGTCTGATGCAAAGTGATTAAAAATGTGCTTAAGTATATATGTACATGGCAAGTTCAACAAATCTCGCAGCCAAAGTTCCACTGAAACAGGAGTCTTAAATATTGCATCTTAACAGCCTAGAGGTTGTGTACAGAATAAAATAAAACATTCAGAAAAACATATATTAGAATACAAACTTCTCAAAAAAATAATTTCAGCTGTTTTGCAAGATCACTGACTTCTAAACTGCTAACATGTTAAACACACAGACATTGCTACATAAAATCAGCATTTACATTGTCAGAATGCAGCTCAAGACTAGGAACATATTTTTCTAAAGCTCTTAAGTAATTCAGGAGAAATGCCCAATTTAAGAACACAATAAACCTCCTAAAACAGATGCTTTCTTATCTGCAATCAATCAGACACTAGCTTAGTTTGCTGATACCAACATGGACTGAGTTTAAATACTCACCGAATCACCATCATCTTTTTTAGCATCGCGTTTTACAGGCTCATTCATATCTTCCTGACTACGAAAACTGAAATTCTGAATGGCTTCAGTGACTCCACGAAGAGAGCTGTAAATATCTTCAGAATTCATGTTTTCAGTGTCATAGTCAAATGCACTGTGGGCCATGGAGAAGGACATAGGAACTAAGATGGATTTATTTTGTGATCTGTACTTTTAAATCACATTAGCAGGCAACTACAGAGACTCAGGAAATATTACTAAAATTATTACTTTTCTTGAAATACTTTAAAAAAGTTGTCTCTTCACAATACAAATCTGTATTATGGTATGCCTTAAGCATACTACCACTGACACAGAAAGCACTTAAAGTAGATAAGGGAAAGGCTACATTAGGTAACAGCATCTGCCTGATGAAAAACTTATTTTGCTCTGTTTTACCCTGCTGAACGTGAAACAACTGGAATTTTTACACCATCCTCTTACTCTGAAAAAAGTCCTAAAGTAAGAAGCACTGATAAAACTCAACAGCAAGTTTACTGGTAAAATCAATCTTATGAAGTTGTCCACTTTGCTGACAACATCATTACTATAAAAAACACTTGTAAACTATTACTACTTTAATCTCCCTAGTATTAAATCTGGTTTGATGACCCAGTGTATTGCTTTTGGCTAGGACAGACTTAACTTTCCCCACAGTAGCTGGCTGGAGGGCTATGCTTTGGATTTGTGCTGGAAATGAGGTTTTTACCATAGGGCTGTTCCAGTACCAGCTGAGCAGTGCTTATACAGAGCCAAGGCATATTCTGCTCCTCACAGCCCTGGCAGCGAGCAGCCCGGGAGTACACAAGGAGCTGGAAGGGGACATGGCTGGGACAGCTGATCCCACTGACCAAAGGGATGTTCCACACCATATGGCATCATGATCTAAGCATATATCACTGAGGGAAGGAGGAAGGAGGGATGTTTAGAGTCATGGCACTTGAGTTCCCAGGTCACTGCTACAAGTGATGTGGCCCTGCTCTCCTGGGGACAGCTGGACACCTGACCCCCCATAAGAGGTAGCAAATTCATTGTCTGTTGCTTGCACATGCAGCTTTTGCCTTACTAATTAATTGTCTTTATCTCAGTTTTCTCTCTTTTATATTCTGATTGTCCCCCGTATCCCACCATGGGGATACTGAGTGGCTGTATGATGCTTAGTTGTTAACTGGGCTTACACCATGACATGAGATGACATATTTGAACACTTGTTAGAGAAGCACACTTTGGTTTGCTCTCTTGCTAATCCATTTGCATTCCAAGATGGACAGCCCTTTCCCACCTCAGGCCAGCATGTCAGACCCTTCTGGGAGGCTGAGCAGTTTCATTCTATAAAGGAAGAGGGGTTATTTCTGAGCATCTGTCATTTTGTGCAAAATTTTGCCCATGTTTTCATTGCTGCAGTTACATTTTGGACAAGGTGTTATAAGCATTAGATGTGGAATTGTAACACCACCAGTCTACATTACCTTGGTGACAAAGTGTTCTGTGATGTATTGGTTGGGGAAGTGAGAGGACTGGACCAACTTGCTGGGGAGCGTGGAGTAGGTCTTGTTAAAGGACTTCCCATCGATCCCTGGAGGAAGAGAGGTGAGAAAAGATACTCTTGTAGGACTAAAAGCTTCCCTTTTAACTTACTATATTTATTATTATATTTATTTTTCTGGTGCCCAGAAACATTTAAAGAGCTTCAACTAAATTCCTGGATTGTCTAACCCATTACTAGTAACTTCAATCGTGTGTAACTCTGAAATTAGAAAGTACGAGATAAACTATTCTTAAGAAGCACATCCAAATCTATTAAGTCACTTGGAAGCAACACAGACTTAGAAACTGTAACTGCAAAGGAAAAGGAAAAGACATTCCATAGAGAGCTACTAAGCAGGCTTTTACACAGTAACTTCAGAAAGAAGAGTAACAGAAGAGTGGATACCTGACCACTGTTGCCTGTATTCCGGAGATGATTATGGAGAAGCTTTGTGGCTCCATCCTGAAATGTTTTTGGTAAAGCACCCAACAGCATTGTAAACTCTGGAGTGTTGAGTTCAAAAAGGGAAATCAGCACTGACTGTGCAGCCTACAAGAAGAAAACACAAATTGAAGACATTAATTAGAGTTTCAAAGTAATTATATCAGCAAAAGATGCCATGAGTGGTAATCACAAAATGTGACTTAAGTCTTGATCAAGCTTGAATAAAGATGTTAACAGATGTGAACAAAAGCAATTCATACTTTCTGGAAAGCTGGAAGTTCTGATTTTGATAAATTCAGGCACAACTATCATTGCAACAAGGAGTCTTTCAGAAATGTGCTTTTCAAGCCCCACAGCCCCACATCCTTACTGAGGAAAAAAAAAAAAAAAAGAAGGAATTTGCAAAATAGCTTTCAGAGTTTGGGTAGTTGAATAAAATTAGGGAGAGAAATGAAACACTCGAGGCAGGAGGAAGCATGTGATCCTTTCTAGTGAGTTCTGCAAATGGTAAAAAATTACAGATGGTAACACACTTGCCTAAAAAGGAAAAGTTAACAGTGTAGAAACCTAACCAAACAAGATACCCTGATGTGGAATGAGACAGTAGTGATCACAGCACTTGACAGTCCTCATAACTTACCCGACAGCTAAGCTGGTTAGTTAGCCTTGCCTCTGCTTCCCTAAACCTTTCTAAAAGGCAGGCAAACGTAATGGGCAATGGAATTTAGCTGACTACATATTTGAAGATGAAAACTGTGGAGTAGTTTGTACTGGATGTCCCCATCCATACTCTCATTTTAATCGGTTCATCTTTACCATCACATTCATCCTACAGCATGTTTTTCATATGCTGGGCTTTTTTTTTTTTACCTGAATAAAGAAATCAGTGTTCTCTACTAACAAAGCAACACGGTAAATTACACAATACTTGGACTCCCTCTAGTACAGGAACTGTTGATTGAAAGAATCAAGTAATGTTTGTACAGTTTGATGAAGATTCACTGGATAGTATAACAAACCTGTCAACACAGTAACTAAATTAACAAGTGCAAATGACAGCTGGAGGAAGTTCTCCAGAAAGACTTCTTTGTAACAGAAGACTGTGGTTGTAAGATTAACCAACTATGTGCAATTTATACAGCTCACCCTCAAGATCTGCCATGCACTGGAAAGAACCAGTGCCTCATGCTAGACAGAATGATAGGCAGCTTGCATAATCACTAATACACTCCAAGCAAGTAGTTTAGAAAATTCTTTTAGACATTTATTTCCCTCCTTTTGCTTCCAGAGCAATGAACTGTAGCATTTTTTAATTAAAAGTGGAGAGCCAAGGTATGAGCACACATACCTGCACACATCTCAGTATTAAGTTAAACAACAAAAATCCTAGCATGTCAGATTGCCACAAATTATCTTTGCATACTCGTGACTGGTTGTTTTCTTTAACATTTATTTCCTTGTCCCTTTGATTGCCTTCCCTTCAAATGATCACCCTGAACGTCCTCTGCAATCTTTCTGATGTTTCTCTTGTCCTTGTCATTTCTAATGGTCAGTCTTTTAATCAGAATTGATACAAGGCAAAACCAAGACAAATTTCGCAGCTGAGCAGAGGTTTGGGAATCACCACTTTCTTTTTTCTGTCTAGCTAGCCAGTCTCCAGTCCTTAATACTGTGTCTATTTAAGCTGCTATTAAGAGAAGACAATAGCCACTCCAGAATTGTATCAGGATAGAAACTGATACCATCAAGTCTGCCCAAAATGAAGCTCTGCCTATAGTATCAAAATTGATACTGGATTGCAGGTTTTCAATGCAATTTTCTATTTTCTCTCTTTCTTCCTTGCTAAAGAAACCCTGCATTTTAGAGTATTTAGAGGTTTTTGTTCTCCCCAACATAAGGTCTCTGCTGAGATTTAAATTCACTCACATAGAGATCATCTTTAAAAGAGTGAAATAAGGATTAGAAATACTTATTTGGTTTTGCTTTCTTCTTAAAAGTTTTCTATTAATAGATTCAAACTTTTCCAGAAACATTCTAATCTTAGAAGAAATCTAAGTTTTGAAACAGAATTTTACCTTTCAGAAAGAAGTCCCATGTCACTGAACCACATACACTAGAGTGCCCAATATGACACTAATAAACTAGGATTTTTCATAATACTTAGCACTGGAACTGTTTTTGCTAAGGAAAAAAACCAAACCCATGAATTACACAGAAATTACTTAGAAAAAGCTTTTAATTTAAAGAAATTACACTAAGTTCTATGAAGCTTATTACACTAAATAAAATTAAGAAGACTGTGATAGCAGGTTGAGAAGACTGTTAAGAGAATTAAACATTTTATACTATCTGAATAATACTTTTGACTTCTTATTGGCAAAATTTTACTTTCAAGAATTAAAGGATTTTTGCAGTTAGTTGCCTCAAAGAGCTGTGTTATGGAAAGAAAAATAATTTCTGAAAGTTTACATAATTAAGGTGTTCCAGATGATTAAACTCACTGGTAATTCCTTGCATGATTCAGTTACTTATTGACATAAAAATGCTTATTAGGGTTATGAACCATCAGATAAGACAGTTTGCCACGTGTCTCAGTACTAAAACTTCACAGATTTAGAAGATAGTTCTGCTTCAATTCTCCTCCTGTTTTATGATCTTTTATATGTTACTAGAATATGATATCCAGCAAGGAAAGTCCATTGGATATAATCTATTACTGTTTTCTCAAACTTGTGAAGTTATACAAGAAATGAATGACTAAAACATTACCACCAATACAAAAACACTCTGGTGTTTTTTAATTATGTATTACAACCATTCTAGATACCAAGAAGTCTTGTAAGATATCTTTATTTTTGTTTTCTTCACATTACAATTTGTAAGCAGCTCCTACTATTCTTTCATACGTCCCTCCTAAACAAAGAAAGTTGCTTTTTCCAGAAAAGATGAAGCTGCCAAAACTCAAGCTTAATTGAAAGTAGCAAAACAAATCTCAACAAATTAACTGTTACAGATTTTCAAACTGCAGAAATAGAAAAAGAGAAGAGTTAGCTCTCTGTGTCACAGACACTTGCACTGAGGAACCATAATAGGTACAACATTTTTGTAGTATTGACATGCTAGAAATGGCAGCTACACAGCATGTCCTGTAATCATCAGAACAACAAAACTATTCCATCAAACCACAAATAAAATTGTAAGATTTTTTGCTTTCTACAAATTGAAGTGCTGTTTATAAACCCTTTCCAAAGACAGCACTAGTACATTTCTTATGGTTATTTATCTCTGCTGTGTCTATGTAGCTCACAAATGTTAATTTTCATTTCACATCATTATGTGGAAAAGGGAGGTTTGCACTGGTAGTGCAGCATGACAAGAATAAGCCTATGACAATAAGCCTATAACCTTATCAAAGCACTTTCTTTGTCCAAGGTTCAACAGCTACCTACCTATTTGTTGTTAAAAATAAAGGACTCTAGAAAATCCAACAGAGATTAGACTGAGTTTGCTACCAAATTTACCACTCACTCTTGTTACACATGTGCTATTTAGTATCACAGGGGATGGTCTCTGAAGTAATATTGAAACTGTATAAAAAATGGCCACTAAAGAGATTTTAGTACTAGACAGCACTTGCAAGGAAGAATGATAAATTATGAAACAGAATCTCAACATACTAACATATATAAAAACACAACTGTAATGGAGAGTTTCAAGATATTAATTTAAAATTTTTACTTCAATATTTTTAATTTCCGGGAATGTTTTGCAATTCTAAGGACACATTAATAAACATACCTTCCTAACATCTGAGCTTTTAGGTTCTGTGGTCCAGGTGATGATTCGAGACACTGCTAGCCTAGTTTCACTTGAATTTACAAAATCTCCTGGATCCATCTGTTGCGCAAGAGTTTCTATGTATTTTAGGATTGCAACTTTGACCTGCAAAGAGAAACAGAGTCAGGTGGACAATAAAAATGGTGGGCTGCAAGAACAACTGAGCTCACAGAGTGTTCATTCCCTAAAATAAAGATTTTTTTCCAATCAAACTACGTGTTTTCAGCATTAATGTTTTTTTTTTGCAATAAAACAATCTACAAATAGATTTAACATTTGAAGAAGAAAGTTATTTCAAAGACATTCAAATACTTATAGAAAGATTACATTTCACTGGTAGCAACTAAAAGGCATAAATCATTGCATATGCAGAAGCTTGTATTTTTAAAAAAAGAAGTGAAGAAAAGATTCATTCAGAATTATTAAGAAAGTTTTTCAAGTGCTAAATTGAAAAATGAACATCATCTGCTGAACCAACAATCACTTCTTACTAGCTCGTACCAGGTAGTTAACATTCAGTGCTTTTTCACAAACCATCAGGTTGAGCAGTCACAGTCTCTGGAAATAAGCTACAGGAATCTTCCCACTAAATACTAAAAAATGTATGGAATAGCATTTCTAGGAAAGACTTAAGACAGGTCACATGCACACTTTGTTTGAATATATTTAGATGATAGAGACATGGATTAACCAGGAGGACAGAAAACCTTCTGAGCTCCCTCATTTATCTGATCATTCTCTTACTCCACAAACTTGTTTCACTCCTTATGCAGAATCTCTGCTTTGTACCTCCCAGGCTGCAGCCCCTCTCTACTTTCTCCAATACCGCACCACTGCAGAGTTTTGGGCAAAGGTCTATTACACCTGTGTATGTCTAAAATATTTACTTCCTCAGCTCCTACTACCTCAGAAATTTGTCACCCAATCTGTCACCAAAAGTTGTGGATATTTATTTAGACCATCTCTAAGGTTTAGCTACTTTTATTTCCACTAATAATTATAGTGAACCAAAATACCACCAGGATGGAGAGACCTATGTCCATCATAACAAGAAAGAAAAGAGTTCTGGGGGTATTTCTGGTTGTTCATGGCTTGTAGTACAACTGCTCTATGCAAAGCTATTTCAAAATTTCTCTCGGTCATAAAACTTGCAAGTGATTAAAAACTCAAGATACACTGGCACACCCAATGAGGATTAATAATGAATACTTCATCTCCATCATCAAGGCAGCTGTTAAAGCTCAACTTCTCTGAAGTTATACCAAGCAGCAACTGAAGGCTTTCATCTTATGCAGATCAATATCTACAAATGCATGCTATTTGCTAGCTATTTTCCAAGGAAAAAAACAAGCCATGAACATCTATGCAGCAAAAAACCTTAGGCCACATGGCTTTCCAAATTCAAAGCAATAGCTGGCATTTCTAGATTACATCAGGAAACTATTGTGACACCACTACATTTGACTGTTGAGGATTTCAATAAATCTAATGTAAGACTTAAAGGTTGCTGTTAAGGACTGTGACACTTTGAACACCCAGAGGTATTTCTCCTAATGAAGAGACTCTGAAGTACTGCATGTGAGAGAGAGCAGGATTATTTAGTGTTTGAAGAACTGCTTCCTGAGGAACTTGCACAGACTTCTGCAAAGATGGAGGCTCTCGGACAGAACAGCACTGAACAGAAAATGAATGGAGGGAGTTCTTACTAATAGAACTTTTCACAGTGAAACAGATTGCCAAAGCTAAACCTGACAGCTATTTTGAAAAAAACCCCATTTTTTACTAATAATTTTTGAGGTAATAAATTCTGTAAGGGCTACACCTTTCTGTGGTCAGTATTATTACAAATTAAAAACTCCACGCTGAAGTAAAACTCCATAAGAGCAGCAAATCTAGTTTAGAAGCATTTTTGCCAATATTTCCAGTAACTACATACAGAGCTGAAATTTAGAAATAAAAAGGCTAACATCTTCAACAATCTATTTCACTCCTCAACAATCCATTTAATCTTTCTGAGAGAAAAATTTCTGGACTGTAGTGAAAGCATCTCCAGAATTCTTACAGTGAGTATTTGCTGATAAGTTGCAACTGCTCTCTAGGAAGTTGTTCAAGACTATCACTTTCAGACTGCCACATCCCAGGTGTCTCTCTCTAACTTACTGAATACTTAGGAGTGATTGCCTGTGCCATTATGCAACCAAATGACTAAAAGATACACTAAAGATAAATTGCTGCAAATCTGTGTTACACAGGGGTTTTTTAATCTAGACATTTTAATGCTGATTTAGGTAAAAAATCTTCTGATCAACTGTGGCAAAAACCTTTGTCAACAAAACAGCATTTTCAAAATAAAGAAGGATTCAGAAACTTGAACTTTGGTCACAATGCTTAAATCAACTGAGGCTGAGTTGGTATGAAACACAAGAAAAATGAAGTGATGTTTGGAAGTGTATTTCAGGACAATATCCATCCTTTGGAAACTGTATGTTTTGCACCTGCAAAAATAAGCTAAATAGATTATATCCAACCTAGAACATTTGACTCCTACACCCATCCAAACATTTGACCAAACCAGACACATACATCTGGCACCTCTAAACTACGTCTCAGTAATTCACCACACCTAAGTTTAAAATGACTGCAGAAGCATGACAGATACAGCACAGTACACTAAGCTGCATCCCTCATGGATCAGGCAGTAGAATTCTATCTTCTCTATGGTTGGCCATCTTACTGCCCAGCTATCCAAATCCACCACTCAAAAAGCTCAAATTTTACTGAGACTTAGCTGTCTTTCTAAGTTTAAAAATGACAATGACAGCTTACTCCAAAGGATGATGACTATTTATTACTATCATGTGAAAAAGATGGAAAAGTAATTCGTAGAAGGGAATTGTACACAACTCTAACTTCTGATCTACCATTCCCTCCTCCTATCTGACCATCTTTAGGGATGCTGAAAATCCCTTCTCTTGACTTTTTCCTGTCACAGCAAATGCTGTTTCTCAATATTCCTAGAAGAAAAGCAATGAGATGATAATTTATCAAAGAACAAAAGCTCAAGACTTCAAGAATTGGAGTATTCCTCCAGGATTACCAATTATTCAGTGGGTTTTGACCGCACCAATTGATTATATCAATTATTCTCTCTGGGTGCACAGAAGATGGGATTTAGGCAAAATACTCAATAATGTGGATATTAAATAGATACCTCTGATCTGTGGGCAATAAATAACTTTACTGTCTGAATCTTGAAGTTTAAGTTACCACATAAAAAGGAAGTAAGGGGCAGGTTCCACTTTCTTCTGGAAAAATAAAGCTAACTTTCTCTTAAACAGTTATATAATTTACTGTCCTAAAAATTCATTCTAAATACTCTTGGTTTTGCTTCAAACTATACTATAGTATAGTATAGAACTATAGGTCCTCTTCTATGGAGTTAACTTTTACTGGCATCTTGATTTCAGAATTCCCTCTCAAATTTCAGAATGTCTTCCCATCAAGTGTTTCATATTTCTGAATTCCCTCTAGACCATTTAGGGAATAATCTTTAAGCCAGTCCCAAATCAGCCTAGTAGGAGTCCATGTCTTGTTCCAAATCTACACTCTCAGCTTTGAAACGTGCTTGACAGACCTTTAACAGCTACACACTACTGTATGGAAAAAGGAATATCTCAACCATCAAATTCACCTTCCTGGGGAGGAAAACCAAGCAAAATAAAACCAATCTCAATTTGTCCCAAGGATTCATTTAAACAACAAACTGATTTTTACTACCTCATTTGCTGTCTTCAATAAATGACAGCAGTCCCTTTTTAACACAGCTCTACGAAGCAACAGTGGTCAACGTATCAACTGTCCTCAAAAGCTTAAAAATATAAGTTTTACTGTATTGTAGACAAAAAAGGCATATTCATGTGACTTTAGATTCAACATAACTCTGGAAAAGTCATATTCTTGTACAGGATCAAACGGAGTAAAAATATTTCGTGCAGGATAGAGCAGAAGATGCCAGTTATCATATGCTTGTTATTTCCCCATTCTCATCACTTGTAAGTCCTCTTAGGATTTGATGCATTTGTTCTAAAATCAACGCTCTTTGGAACGCAAATGTACTACAGAACACATTTTTACTTTTCAGATATGCTGGCAGGACTACAGATTTTTAGGTAAAAATGTGTGTAATTATAAAGCTACACACTGCTTTCAGAGAAGTAGAGTGTACCACAGAAGTAGCTGATTTTTATAATAGTAACTCAAGTTCACAATAGTATTAGAATAATTTAAAATAACTCAAGGCCTATCAGGCTGAACACAGGAAAATATATATATGAACTAGGGAAAAAGTATGGGAAATCACAAACATAAAATTAGGAAAGACTCGATAGAGTGAGTTTGCATAACCAGCTTGATGTTAGGCAGCCACATTTTTGTTGCTCATTTTTACTGTACTGTGTTTTTATTAGATCTCTCTTGCAGCAAACATTTTCATACTAGTGTCATGTTTAAAACTGAGCATCTGCATGCTTCAAGTTTCTCACAAAGGTTAGTAGCAGCATACAAGGCATTCAAATAAAAATTATTGGTAACACTGTAAGAGTTTCACATAGGGTTAAGAATAAAGACAGTAATTCAGACAAAAACCTTTGAGCTCCAAAAAGAGCGAAGCTGGTCCTGCAGTGCTGGCTTGACTGTCTGAAAGTTTATAAAAACAAAATCCACTAATTGAAAACCTTTTCTTATTTTTTTTGTTTTACACAAAACAAAAATAACAATCCAAATTCAAAACTTAAGACAAGTAAATTTCTATTAATGATGATTTCTGCTTGCAAAGCAAGCCTAAAAAGTCTTACCTTCAGGCTAGGTGTTTGGGTCTGGTCAACAGTAAATCTCATTAAAATACTGAACTGGAGGTCATTTGGAAAAGATTCCCTGTAAACAAACAAAATAATGTTAAGTTACATTAAATTTTCTTTTAAGAACTGTTGAGAGGCACCAAATAAGCCCTCACTCCTCACAGTAAAGCTTAAACTGCTGCCAGTTGCCAGTGTATCTCACCTTTCAGAAACATTTACCTAGCATGTTAAGGACAAGATTTAAGGAATTCCTGCTATGAAGCAATTATAGCTAGAACAGATAACGCTAGTAATTTGGAATGATATAATAATGCTATGCTAGAATTCTGATTCTAAATCAGGCTACTAGTGAAGTCTGGTGAGAAGGAAGGGAAGACAGAAAGCAGATCCGTTATTACCGTAACTTCTTAAAAGTTAATGCTGACGCAGAGAAGAATTTTCCAGTGAAACTTTCACAGCAAAATAAAGAAGTGGAAGCAAAATTTCTACATCACTGAACACAAGATGAGACAACAAACATTCACATCTCAAATGCACATTCTGGAATCAAGCAAGTAGTATCATATTAATTGTTCAGTACTGAGGATTCAAACCCTTTCAATTAGGAGTCATTTCATAAAACCAAAATGCTGAAGCAACAAGGTTTACAGAAGTTTCAAGATCTGCTATGAGCCGTGCATTTTTCCAGAAATCAAACAGCGCACCAAAAAAATAAAAGCAGCAAAAACCTTGAAAATAGCTAACAACTATGTTTATTACTACTTTTTAAAGAGCTCATTACACATTACCTTGTGACATCAAGTGCCTTCTGAACTTTTGCTTGTACAGACCCAAGCAAATCAGCACCCATTTTTTTCAACAGCTGTGTCAGCAGTACAAACAGCCAGTCCTGCAGATCTTCTTTATGCACCTGGATGAAGTCGACCAGCGTCTCCAAAAACATACTGAATACCTACAAGGCAGAAGAAGATGGAAAGAGGGTAGGATGGGGCAAAAGAGGAAACGACACTGACATATGCCGAACTTACAAACGAAGAAAGCAGTAAGGGAATCAGAGGCAGAGAAAGGCAGTGTTTTGCAGCCAAGCAGGAAAAAAGAAAAAAAGAAAGGAAAAGAAAGAAATCTGCCTTGCTTTTTCATTGGATTTTGATATAGGAGAACTTTGAAAATGTTAGCTGACTTCTGCAGAAGTTTCACAATTAGGTATTCCATGCAGTTTCGTCAAGAAAAGGAATGCTTACTGTGATGGCTGGCGCAACCTCAATTTTTCCAGTAAAACTTTATTTTTTACCCTCTCAAGCTCTATCACTAAGTTGATTTGTCATATGCCTCAAAGACTACAAAAACACTTTCTTTTAAAAATCAAAACAGCTGCTTTTTTGCAATTCTTTAGCAAAATATTAATTTTAAATATCTGCATTATTAAATACTGTAAAATGGTGACAGCTAGCCAATTCCTTTACAGAAAATACTTGTAGAACAGAACAAGCTTTTTCTACTATTGCAGGTATCCCAACACAAAATTATTCACCACAGTAGGGAAAAAAGCCACAATAGACTTCAGATTGGCAGGTGTTTAAAACACAGAAATACTTTCATTTTTTTGAAAACATAATATCCATTGTTTTCTTTTCAACAAATAATGTTGAAAAGATGGCATTAGATTAAAAAAACCACCAAAACAACAAAACCAGAAGAACCAAAACCATGTATTTTTTATGGACTCACACCAGGAAGAAGGGCTTTTTTGGAGGGAAGGGGTCAAGGAGGGTGTGACAAATAGGTAACTTTGCTTAAAGAGCTCTTTTAATATATCTGACTTTGTTTTTTTCCAGACCTAAGAGTGAAATCAGGATGTAGACACTCTATACTTGTGTGGCCCATGGGTCTCCTGTTTCTCTGACAAGACAAATGGGTGTTTGAGCTGAAAAAAGTTGCTTCACAATGCACACTCCAGCACAGAGTTGAGTACAGAAGCATTGTTGTGGTGCAAAGAGGGTTGGGCAGATATTGCCTCCTGAGTATTTATGACATGGATGCAAGGCTAGAAGAGCTGGTGCAGAGCAAGGGCTGGAGCCCCACATCCTCCTGCAGCTGAACTGCCCTGTCATTAGGCCAAATTCTGCTGCTTCTGCGAGAGTGGAAAACCCCAAATTGTGATCACACCGCACACAGCTGCACACACTAGGCCATGGAAGCAGACTTTCTTCCACAGCACTGAAGCAGTAAGGAGGAGCTGGCATAGGCTGCTGCACACCTTCTCTGCTGAGGAAATTTGATCACTTTTCATGATGATCATCAAGTCAGGGAAAGCAAATTCACACCATAAAGCAGAAAAATTCGATGCAAGTATCTCTTCAAGTAGTGCCTCCAAATTTACAGTGGAAATAAAAAATAGATTTGGATTCATTTTATTAGGAAAGGTTGGACCAGATCATCCTTGAGGTTCCCTTTTAACCAGGTATTTTATGACTCTTTCAGGATCTGCTGGAGACATGGGGAAATTTTTTAATAGATATCTTAAATACTGAAAATCTGTGTTAGAAAGAGAACAATACAAATCCCTACTCAATATAAAGCCCATCAGGAATAGCGACTTTAATTAACTTTGCTTTTGCTACAAATTACATTAAAAATTGTGAAAAAAAATTGTCAACTTTTATGCTGTCTGTGTAGATGTATATTCAAGTCTGAGGTTTCAAAATTACTCTGCCAGTAGTGGGATAAGACTTTTATGTGCAAGACTGGAAACATCTTCTGTCTCAGGATAAACTGAAACTATACAGAATTTTGTGGCTACAAGCAGTAGCCACAGTTGTAAGACAGAGGTAAAACCAAACCAAATATGTACTTTCTGTAATATGGAGTCTTTAGCTTTCAGAGCCCTAAAGTAAGGCGAAAATATACTTAGGCAAACAAAAGTTCTGGTGCTATAAAGATTACCTTGTGTGTGTGGGGGGGGGTGTCTCACAAAATCCTTCAAATTGAACTACACAGCTCAGCAGAATTTAAACCTGCCCCTGTTTCATTGAGTTTTCAGACACTGACACACATGGCTTTTCCATTAAAACATGGCAGCTGAACAAACTGGTTACAAGCTCTGACTTGATGGAGTAATATGGACTTCTTAGGACACTTCAAACATGTAAAAGGCTTAAAGTAAAATTATTATCAAGTGAATTATGATTCACTATGGCTAAAGTACTCTGAACATCCTGTGCTAATGTTTTAGCTTTTAAAAATACACATAATTGAGGACTCAGCTTTGTTTTAAAGCTTTGTTTCATTTTAGATTTACCACAGAGAATATTTAGAGAAAAGTAAGTCAAGTAATTTTGTTGCATTTTAAAAACAAGTACTTAACATATCATTTTGTCTCAGCATGAAGAATTTAAGAAGACTGAAAGCATTTAAGATAAAGGATGAATTTGGAATGGAAAATGGAACTCAAGCACATATGTGTTGAAGAATGTACGTGGGCACTGCAAAAAATTGCAGTTTCTGTTTTTATGATGCAAACTAAAATACTGAAATCAACCGCCTAGAGTTCAAGTTCATAATAATTTGACAGTGGAAAAAGATAAACAGATATGGAAATAATAAGTGATCTACCTCTAAAGTGAATTATTTCAGATGTGCCAACCACCACAATATAAAGCAGGAATGCATAACCAAACAATGTCAGTTAATTAGTAGATAAAGCACATCTCGAAACTTTACCACACATTTTACTAATTGTTTATAGCATTTTATGATTGCAAAAGGCTTGACACTGCATGAACTCTTTGGGGAAGAAAAATAGAGAAAAGGGGTTAATTGCACATTCATGCAAAGTAAGGTTAGGCTTCCAACAAATACTGAACCAACTTACTCTCTAAAGAGAGTTCCAACACAGGGGACAGCATGCAAAACGAAACAAAAACAGAACAGAACAGAACAAAACAACAAAAAAGGGAAAAAGATAAAAACACACAAATTAGTGGCCATCAATACGAAGTTCCTGTATGGAATATAAACCAAAATAAAACAAAAAAGGTACTTCAAAACTTTAATGACAAATTTTAGCCATTTTATTGGGATACCAAATTTAATTTTAAAATAAACACTTGGCATGTCCTTTAAGTCATTCTCCTATTTTCTCCGCCAAATATTATTACTCTCTTATTCTATGTAATTCCCTCCATCCAGATACCACGTTAAAGTAAACCTTATAAAATCCCACAAAAGTGATGACAGCGTAATTCCTACAGACACTTGAGTAGAGTCTAAGATGAGATTTATGTAGGCGTATGTATGTGATTAAAAAAAAAAATTACAGCTCATGAACTCTTAATACTTAAAGGGTTCTCCTGATAACATATTGATAACTATTAATAGTTTTGCAAGACCAAAAAGCAGGCAAGGTTTCAGGGACTGTAACAGCTGTACGACAGGTTACAACACAGGCCAAATTTTCTTGAAACTGTTATTTCATATCACAGTGGCCAGTAAACAGAACAATCAACTGAACAAGTCAATATAACATTTTTAAAGGCTTATTTAAAAGATAAAATGCTCTTCTAGCTCTTGACATATGCATTGCTGCAATACTAATTATCACAGAAAAAGCACAATTAAACCAAGCTGCTATTAACAATTTGGTAATTACTTCAAATATTCCAGCAATATTTCAATATTCAATATTCTTTCCTCTGCTTTCACTTTTTATGTAAAGTTTTTTTCTTTTTAACTGCTTAATTTTTTTAATCTTTTCTTCTGGATTTCTGCAGTATGTGATCAACTTTAATACCACATTGCTGTCGGCAGTGCAAATTATTTCCAAAATACATGGTGTCAGAGATAGCAGCTGTTAATTTTTCCAACAGGAAAAATAAAGAGGACAGATGAACACAAAAGTTAACCTGTGAAGACCTCTCATCACTCTGAATTCTATTTTCCATTGCAGCAATAATAAAAAATTTTACATATTTTTAAAAATATGTAAAATGTATTGCATAATCAAAGTAGTTTTTCAGGATTCTTCTGGGAAAAGTCAACACTTCTAAAATAATACCCTATTATGAATTCATCTTTATAACTTTATTAATTCTGAAATACCAACACAAAGCGGGACATGTTATACTCAACATAAAATACACCACTTCTTCCAAACAAGCCTATAATTAAATAAAATATAAAGGTAGGCATTTTTTTAAAATTATTACATTTATTAGACTCCTTCCTTACCTGCATTCCTTCTGCTATGAGAAACTGCCATGTTTCATCAAGCTGTACTAGTAACCCACCTCCCATAAAAACTGTAAATATACTACCATGCAAAGTAACTCACTTAAAAAGATTTTAATGGTCTTAGAAAACAGAAACATTTTCCTTGTTTTATCATCCATACTGAGTCATTACCTAAGTAAAACTGAATAAAACAGCACATTTTCTTTTATATCAAAGTCTAGTCTCCTTATGGAATATTAAAAAAATGACGTAAAAATTATTCACCAGTCTCAAGTGTCAGCCCTATCTAAAAAATTCATGGAAGACATCATAAATATGGTAATTCACAATGGCCTAGAAAATAACTAGGTACACGTTTGGCATAGTTTATCTGATTATGTATGATTTAGTCAGACAACTGTATTTGTAACTTAAATTACTGCAGAGCCCTTTCTTCTCATTGAGAGAAAATCTATACTTGTGTTGAAGTGGCCTCTCTAAACAGCTTCTTAAAAACACAGATTTTCAGCACAAATGGCTGAATTACTTCAATGCATTTTATATGACATTGACCTTCACTTTATTTACATGATCCTGCAGAAAAAGGGCAGAAAATTATCTTGTTCAAATCTCCAAATTAAATTAATTGAAATCGGATACCATTAACTACTTTTGCTTGTGAAATTTTACATATGCAAATATCACTGATGTAATTTACCATACCTGCCTTTCTTCTAATTTATGTTTTCAGAGATTTATTGAAAATAAGAAAAACCTACACATACCTTACTGTGAGGATCAGCAAACATTCTTGTGAAGATCTCACACAATCTTTTCAACTCAACACGACTGTCAAAATGACAACAATACATTAGTCAACTCCCGTGCTAGCTCTGCTACAACACTAATGCACAGCAATCAGTGAAATCACTAGTAAATATTGAATCAAGTAATCTAGTAAACGAAACTAGTTTTGTTTGAGACATGGATAAAAATGTAATAGCTTTCATCTAAAATGAGACTTCAAACCTCTTCAAATGTCTCTTTTAAACTGTCTCATGTATTATACCATACTTTTGTAACAGTGCAGATGCTGAAAAAGGTATTCTTAGTAGTGAGTAGTAAACAATTTCTTCTGAATAAATACCCTCAAAATTATAGTAACAATAAAAAAAGGCCTTCTATTGAAAGTAGATGGAAGCAACTTACGAACCCTCTGTATGGCAAGAATTCTCAATTGTGAATTCCCTACATCCACTAGTATATAAACATACACTACTAGCCAGAAGTGAGAAAAGCTTCGTTGTTCCCCCATCTTACTCTCAAAGACCCACCCTGCCTTCCCTCTCTCTCTCCCTCCCACCAACATTGAAAGAAGATGTTTCTCTGTTGAGATGCCATCCTACCTTAGAGTTCTCTGGTTCTTTAGTAAGTTCTGCAGGCCTAGAAGGCCTTCTTTCCTCTCTGACCAGTTGGTGCTGGCACAGCGGTTCAGGACCTCAGCCACATCTTCTGTCTGCCTCATGTAGGTGGGGATGCTCCCGTTCCTGGAGCTGTAGGACCTTTCTGAACAGGCACTTGATGCATCACTGTTGGCATCATCATCTGAGTACATCCCGTACGATTCGTATCTTCTTCGCACGGGCTTCTTCTATTGTACAGAGACACCCCAGATCAGCACTGATTCTCAAAGGGATAATGCAACATACCCATAACAGCTCGAAAGACCAACAGTTTCAATAACTGGTGTGGCCCCGACTCCCTGCAGTGACAAATGGCTCCAACCATTCAGCAGGTCAAACCAAGTTAATGAAAATATGTTGAAGTATGGCTTACATAATATTCCAAATATAAACCCAAAGCAAACACAGAGAAGACATATGTTTGATGAAACATTTAACTTTAGGTCTTCTTTCAAGAACCCATTAAATTGCATAATAGGGTGACAAAAGACTGTTGCAAGTTAGTTATTTCACTTCATAGCTTTATATAAATTACAGATTTTAAGAATCAGAGGTCTACACAGATTTTGACATTTTAACTCATTTTGTATCAAACACATTAATATCAAAATATCAAAATATTAAACTATTAAAGAAGAAAAATAGTTTCTATACCTTAGTCCGTATGTCTCCTAAGAGCTGTTAGCAGTAAATTATTGAAAAGAAACAGAAATTGAGAACAGGAAGGTAAGGCATAGCAGCACTGCGAGTAATAAACTTCCTGCCACTGGACAATATATAGTCTTACTGTAAATTTTGTTCTTAGCTCTCTGTGTCTGATTAGCATATCACATAATGTCAAGATGTAGTTTGCTAAGTTTCCATTTCCAGTAAAATATTATGTATCATGGGCAGGTTGGTCACAAAGACTTCTCTGCTAAAATCATTGTGTCTTATGCGGTGATATTTGAGCATGAGCACATTAACTTAACAAATGCAATCAATTATTGCTTAAGTACCAAAACCTTGATTTGAACTATTTAACTTGAATATCTAAATTTTGTCATTGCAACAAATACAGTCAATGTTCTACAAAAAAAATTGATTACATAATGCAAAATTCCAAATCTCCTAAAACAAAAAACAAGCCAACAAAACAAAACACATCATACCAAAGATCAGAGGGGGAAAAAAACTATCTATCCTAAAACGAAAAAACCCACACCTCTGCAAAACAGCTCTTGCCATTCAAACTTTGGAGCTGAAGTCAGCATTTAAAAACTCAGTTTTGTTACATATTCAAAGAAGCAGTAGTACAAGTGATTGTTTTCCCCTTAATTACCACTGCCATTCGCACAGGGCTCTCATTTTTAACCATGGAATAACTTAAAGGCTATCACAATACTAACCACAAACTAATCAATACAACAGGAAACAAGCAGGCTTACTGTCAACAGAATGAGCATACATACATGTGTGAGAGAATAACTGAAGGGAAAAATCACAGAGATGTTAAGTGTTTTGGAAAAGAGACACCATAAGGGAAAACAAAGATTTTTCAGTAAACAAATCTGAAATGCCAAGGATGGCACTAAAGTAAAAGACAAAAATACGGAAAGATTTCCATTATTGCTGCCTTTCATACAGCAATATTCAAAACGGATCTTAGGCAGAAGACTGACACCCCTTTGGCTTCACCACCATTAAAACTGGCCAAGTATTTTTCATAAAATAAAAAAGATTTACACAATCTGGAATATTTCTGTATTTATATTTGGTATGTCAGGACTCTGCATTCTACCGTTTAAAAATACCACTATGAGTGTGACTCTTCAGTCTATGGTAAAACAATGAGGGTGTTTATTACCAGACTTCCATTTCCATGGAGCCATTTGTACAGGACAACCTGTACCATTTAGAGCATGGCAAGGAATGAGGCGTGCAAGTACTACAATAATAAAATGATGCAGCTCTTGATCCTTCTTTGTCATGTCAGACTCTAGTTAAAATATACAAACCAATTTTCCTCTTACATTTCTAGCAGCATCATGATATTTTGGATTCAGGTAATGCAAACCAGTTTCTCTGAAGAAGTTTTATTGTTTCAACAAAGCAGGACATATTCAAGCCTCAAGAGCAGTCATTGGAAACATGACTTTCTCCTCAACTTATATTCTTACTACATTATTTGCCCAGCAAATTTGAAAACTAGGAGGTTGCTAAAAGTACTGAAGATACTCTTTGTGATGCACCCATGTGGAGAGGACCATAGCACAGACTTTCCAGTTATATCAGAAAATTTCCATGTACCATGGACTATTTTTCTATTGTTCCCTATTCCAAAATCCAGACTGACTTCCAGTTTACAAACCAGCATTCACTATTAATGCTGTAAACTTTTAGCAAGTTTGTAATAACAGAAAGGGGAAAATGCCCTCAACTTCACCGTGACCTTTTATGCAAGATTTCACAGATATTCTGACCTCTATGCCAGTGAAGGTACACAAATTTTAAACTAATATGTCAAGAAAGAAGTATTAACTAAGAAATCAATAGTCATACTAAGAATATGACAGAGTTCTTCACCTGTTGAAATTTTGTTTCTCTCTTGAATTATATCTGTTATTTAGAGTCTAATTTGTAGTTTTTTACTAACTTTCAAAATAAGTTTTTCTTAAACCAGAGAAATAACTATTTCTTTAAAACATTCTGGTAACTAGAAAATAGATACTTACAAGTATTTATTGAGATGCAAATAGCATAGAATAATTGATAAAATGTACCTCATTCATAGCATCAGCATTTTAAATTAATCAAGGATTTCAGCTTGCTGATGTAAATATCAGAATAGCAAACTACATCATGTGCTCAGTTTGGCTTACAGGGGCAGAAAGGCAGAGGAGCCAAACCCACACTTTTAAAGAACAGCATAGCTTAAGAAAGAGAATAACCAGTTTTAACTTAGTGTAACATTTTGAAAACAAAGAAAAACAAGAACTAAACTTAAGAAATGCTACCTGCTGTGATGGTTTTGGGTGGGCTAGAGTTAATTTTCCTCACAGTGGCTGGTGTGGGGCTGTATTCTGGATTTGTGCTGAACACAGGGTTAATAATATAAAGGAGTTTTGTTACTGCTGAGCAAGGCTCACACAGAGCTGAGACCTTTTCTGCTTTTCCTACTGCCATGCTGGCAGGAAGCTGGGGGTGAATGGGAGAGTAGGAGGAGACACAGCCAGGACAAGTGACCCAAACCGACCAAAGGGACACTCCACACCATGGGACATCACACTCAGTATATAAAGTGGGGGGGAAGAAGGAGGAAGAGGGGGATGTTTGGAATGATGGTACTTGTTTTCCCAAGTCACTGCTGTGTGTGGTGGGGCCCTGCTCTGATGGAGATGGCTGAACACCTGCCTGCTCATGGGAAACACTGAATCAATTCCTTGTTTCGCTCTGCCTAGGTGCATGGGTTTTGCTTTCCATATTAAACTGTCTTTATCTCAAGCCACAGGTTTTCTGGCATTTACCCTCCAGATTCTTTCTCTGACACCAGTGGTGGGAGAGAGACAGAGTGGCTGTGTTGGGCTTGGCTGCCCAGCCATCATTTTCTCTCTTCAGCATCAATTTCACCTGCGGTCAGACAGAAAAACTTTAAATGGCACCCAGACTTCCGGTAAGCAGAGGGCTTTAGCTGTCATCATTTCCAGCTCTAACAAGCCTTCAACCTCTCCTTAAGTTTTTCTGGCTGTTGTGAGAAAACTGCTGGTTAGTTCTGCCTGCTCAAGTGGCTCCTTAAGCCACTCCAACACAACAGTCCAAGACTGTTTCCTATCTGCCATGAAAAAAAGCATGCTTCTCAAAAGTTAAAACTTTTTTTTTTTCTGTAGGGAATGAAAATTCCAATACTTGTAGCTCCAGCAATTCAGTTTCTTTCTTTTTTATTCCACACCCCACCCCCCCGCCCAGAAGCCAATAAAACAGTAATTTACAAGTTCTGCTGCATGCTAATGTACAGAAACCAAACACTTAAAGAGCCTGTAACCCACACAAGGTGTGTGATTCTTACCAAAGCATCTGCTACTGCCTCTTCCACATCAGAACCTGTGTTCAGAACTCGCATAGCACTGACTGACGACGATAATCTACTCGACTGACTAATTCCAAAGCCAGTACCTGTTATAACAACAAAAATAAATACAAACAATTCAATCAGAATAGAAAGCTGGGATGTAAATATCACACTCACTTATAAAAACCCAAGTAGAAGAAAAGCATTTGCTTAGCATTTTTAATAAGTTATGTAGTGGATAATATAACCATTTCCATTCTGAAGTCTTTAGTGGTACAGACAAAAGTAAGAATTCAAATAAAAAGCCGGTCACCCACAAACATTCTGTTCCAACATCACATGGAAAAACCCCTATAAAACAATGGTTTTATCTGAAAGAAGTTTTGCTTTTTCAAAAATTAATGTCTTCTTCATTTTGGGTTTTTGTTTTCATTTAGAAAGAAAGCAAATACAATAGGAAGGCTATTGAGATTGTTGATTAGAAAACTACATGCATAAAGAATGCTCTACAAATACTAAACAAATAGAAAAAAAAAGTTTTTCTGCAAGTAAAAAAATGTTAAGAAAAAAAGGATTAACATTGGAGGATGAGGGTGGAGACAAAATCTAGCAACATAAACACATCTATCTGGATTATTAAAACCACAAAACTCAAATTAATATAAATAATGCTTTCTAAAACTGAACTATGACAATAACCAAGTGGGTGGGAAAAAAAAAATCCAGGATGACTGCACAGATGACAGCAAAGGGTACTCATCCTTCACCTGTGGCCCCATAAGCATCAGGAGCGTAGAGGGCACCAGTGGATCTGGAGTGATGTCTGGAAGCTGCAATAACAGGATTAAATACACCCTATCTATGACCATGGAATCAAAGTGCTGCAATAGCTGATCAGGTGAACAAGAGAATATTTATCAAAATGATTCAGCTTAAGCACAAGAAAATGAGTATTAAACAGAAGCAAAAATCTTCAGAGTAGCTCTTTGATTATACCAAATATGATTATATAGGTTTATGTACACTGGACATTTCATGCATAATTTTTTTAATTTACAAGATTAAGAGCAGGGTAAAAAGCAAGTATGTTTAAGTTCAAAGAAGAAAAGGTGCACAGACACACATGCACACACTCACACACAAACAGAATCATCAGAAATACCTAAAAAGTTATCAGTCCACTGACACTGGTCTTGCATTGTGGACTTAAATAAATTCTGTGTGTTCCAGTCAGAGCCAGAGCTCACATATCAAACATTATCTGCAAAAAGTGCCTCCTGCACAAACCCGCTGTGTTGGCAGCTGACAATTTGTACACACTTGAATTCTTGCCTATGTTGCAGACAACTCAACCTCAGTAAAAACTCAACACTATGTAAATGAAGTTAAAATTAGCCAATTATAATTAAAAGTTTAACATAAGGCAACTAATGCAATTAATAATTCACATACTTACTATTTTTTTTTAATGAATAAAATGTGAAGCTGATACACATGTTAGTTACTACAGCTCATTAAGATTCTTTAAAGTTATGGTAACTGGAAACTGAAGATCCTTAAGGATTTCTGAATAAAACTGAGTACCCCACTCCTTATGGCACTTGTATAAAACTGCCTTTTTAGTAATTCTGAAGAAGCTGACTCACCATTGCTAGTATTTTCTTTCTTAAAACAAGCAATTTTTAAATTAAATGCGTTTTTAAACAATTCAACTTTTTTCTTCAGTTCACTTAAGCTAGAATTTTATTGCCACATAAATGACAATTTAAACTTGAACCCAAATGTCCACCCACAGAGGGAAAACTCCTAGATAAAATCTTACAATTTAATAAGTAACTATAAATGCACATATCTTACTCCTTCTGGATATATAAAGTAGCACAAACAGACAAATCAAATTAATCATTCTTTTCTCTGATTAGCAAAGACCATTCAAGAGTCTGATTTGAATCACATACAGGTGAACCATTGACCAAACAACATTTTGGGAAGGACCTTTTAACCTGAGTGCACTTCCACAATGATCCTAAGCCCTGTAATGATCCCAGAAACAACACTGTGTCTTTCCACATTCAGTTCTCCACTCCTTACATAAGGTACAGCAATGTACTTTATTTCTAACTAATCCTACATCAAGATGTTTGGCTAGGGCATTTTAGTTTGGAATTAATGCTTCATGGAATGCTTGGTTCTTAAGAAAGTGAATCTCAGCATGGAAAAGGAGACAGGACTGAGGGTGTCACAACACAGACATCACAGCTGACAGCTCTTTAAATATAAGTATTAATGGGATAAACTTTCCCCTTACTTTCCATCAATGAACGCTGAAAATTACAGGTTCAATTGAAAACTAAAAATTCAAACTTTAGGCAAGAAACTTGAAATTACTCCTGCCCCTACAGACATTTGAAATATGCTGGACAAGTTTTTAAGACAGTGAAAAAAAGCACTATATACAGGGTGAAATGTACCTCATTCAGAAACATATTTACAAGAATATTCTTTGTACCCCTCAAACTGCAGAAAATGTCAAGTATTTACTTCTGCTGCATTTTTTAAAAGTATGAATCAAGACTTTAAATGGACTCACACTAAGATGAAATGAATGATTTCTTAGCTAAGATATGGACATTATACTAGTCTGATATTTAATACTGACTATATTTAACAAAAGTAGACACTTCTATATAAATTACAAATCCCTTCTTATGGCCCTTATCTCCCAGTTTATAACATTATACTGAGATGTGAGATTATATAAACACTTCATACCAATGTATACAGTGAAGCAATTATGTAGCATTTAGGTCATTTTATACCCTAAAGGGGGATAAAATCCATTCTATTTCATTTGTGTTCGTAAGCAAAAATTCCTGTGCTGACAATGAGAGGCAATACAAGTTACATTCCACTATTCAACCCCATGTCAAACTGCCTCTAGATACACAGAGCTGAATTTGCCTTATTTCATCTTTCACTTGTACCAACAAAACAATGAAGGACATTTTATATCATTCAAATAAAAAGTCATACTAAAAGAAATCTTCATTTAATTTCCTTTTTTTTTTTTAAACCAATGCTGGATTCCTATACAAGTTACTTTGCATTCTCTGCACTACCAGACAATTCCATTTCACTAGTATAGGTACTTGTTTTGACATCTGAATTATAAAAAAGAATAAAACCTCCAGTGGCATCTATCCCAAATATCTCATGGTACTGCCTAATACAGACTTCTTAAGATAGCATGCATTCGACCAATTACAAAATGTAAATCTGATCTTGCATGCATGTAATTCAAATCAAGCTGTAATGCAGCAAAAGAAGCACTAAGAGTTCTGCAAAACACCCTTGTTTTTAAAACACAGAAGGTATATATGTACTTCAACACAATCTCCCAGCCGTGTTTTAGAAAAAAATACAGGCTTCCTAATGGATCCTGCATAACATCTACATTTAGTATCATTTCCCAATTAAACAGCATCTGGGCAAACTAGCATTACTTACTGAAGCAGCTTTCATTCAATTAATCTGTACTCTCGCAATAAAACCATGGCTGGCAGGAAGCCCTAACAGACCACGACATATGTCCAGTGCTAATTAGGAATACGGTAGGGTGCCTCAATTTGAGATAGAAACCAGAGATTTACTATTTTCAGACTATGTTTAACAGCTAGCATTACAAAGTCCTTAACGGTAAGCTACACTGAACAAAGCAAATAAGAAGGATACATACTGAAGACTATTTCAGACAAAGGTAACACCAAAAAGAGATCTGTTTCAGATTCAATTGCACAGAGTTTAATATTACCAAACAAGCAAAACAAAAACTCAATCAACAAACCCAACATGTAAAAGCATTTCAAGCAAAAGTAACCTTGTCAAAAATACATGGAGATGAAAATCTTCCCTAATCCTTAACCAACATGTTAATGAAGTAATAAACTAATATCCTTATACCTCATTGACATCTCAGAAACAGACTGATAATCCTGCAAAACCTTGCAATTTGTGTCAGACCAATAAGCTGCTGACCATATAGCTAACGGGACATAATTAACTGTATTTTCTCCTTACACACTAAAATAATTCATTGACTAGGTAGAAAATTCTGAGCAACAGCTCACCCTGCACTCAAGTACCCAAGCAAGGAGTGCTGCAATGAAAAGAGAAACACGCAATTTCAAAAAAAAAACCAAAAGCAGGAGTGCCTTTTCAAAATGGCATCTGGACACTGCGCATCACATGCCTTTCTAGACTCGGTACTTCAGACTAAGCCTAGCAAAGCCTGTATTTTCCCTGTGTGCAGCCCATTCACACACTGCTCAGTCCTCCATCGGGGTAAGTGGGGGCAGAGCCAAAGGAAGGGAGAACACGGTGGCCAGCTACAAGCTAAACGCAGGAGGCATGGATTCGTTAGGCGCACGTAAGGAGGGGCAGGGACAGCCATGCACGACAAGGCTCCGAGTACTTACCCAGGGGTGGGAAAGAGCGGACAGGGCTCGTGTCCCTGCTACTTTCACGGCTGGCCTCCCTGCTGCAGCCCTGACTCACACTAGGCCGAGGAATGCGGCTGCCTCGCGCTAGTATGATTCAGGGTGCAGACAAACAGCGGCACAAAGGGAGAAGACATAAGAAAAGTTGCAGTTTTAATGCAATTCTGTTCCGCAGTAAGATCAAAGATGCATTTCTAAGAAAAGACATTGATGATTATGTTGCATTTTAAGTCATAACCTTTTTTACAGACTTTCTTGATTGTGCTGGGTTAGTCTACGTGTAGTCAGTTCAATGAAATTATTTTTTTGCACAGCTTTAAATGGAAATTTACTAACTCTTTACAGAACGGTTGAAAGACCCGTTGGAAAGGATGGAGGAAAAAAACACGCAACATTGAGTAATGATTCAGAATTTGTGTTCAAGATGAAGTTAATCAACAGTAGCACCAATGGAAAACTCCACAGCTTCTTAAAGAAGGAAAATAAAATTATGCAGCTAAGATAAAAATCAACAATACAAAGGAAGGACAGCATCAATACCATTAAAATCAACAGATGTTTTTCAATAACACTGTGTGCAATAAAGTGTAATTGAATTATACTGAGGCCAAAGACATGTAACCTTCATTTTAGCATCACAGCATTTACACATGTGCACACACATACACGGAAGACATGAAGTAATGAAGAACAATACTTCCAAAATGGTATTACACTTTCATTCAAAGGATATGGGTATTTTGAGTGTGAAGTGAAAAAAAGAGAAGGAAGGAAAGGGAGGTGATGAAAAGATCAACTACAACATTCTGACAAGAAAAACCTCAAATTTCAGCTTCAGTTTAAAACTGTCTTGTGTATCAAAAACTAGTCTCAGAAAACAGCCACGTTCTAGGACATATTCTTTTTTTTCCATCCACCTATAATTAAACAGCAGCTCTAAATATCCACCACTTAAAGTAAGAAGGGCTATAAAAGAAACCAAGAGTTATTTGGTGACTCTTACCTACTGACAACCTAGAAGGACTAGCTTCTCTACTGCATCCCTGACTTCGTGGGATTTTGCTCCGTTTTTGTGCAGCTGCAGGATTCACCAACACTCTCTGAACTCCTGTGTTCATAGTGGAAAGTGTGGTTGTTGTCAAAACTCTTCCAGGAGACCCCGATCTACTGCCAGCTGAAGGTAGAATGAATAAATATTAGCAACAGCACAGTGGACAATCAATCATGGTTAAAAAGAAAATAATACCTGAAGTTAGTAGGAAGGTGGTGGAAGACTGAAATGATCAGGAAAAACTTACAAGGTAAAAACATGAAATAAAATGCCTTGGTCCGAGTTCTTACAGTACTGCATACAAGGTAGTTAAAATTATCGATGCAAGGAAGCACTTGACATGGTATTTAGCACTACATGAGCTCAAGAAACCACAATTATTATTTCTAGACTTCATCAAGAGCTCCACGGTCCCTAAAATGAATGTGTTCTTTTATTTTAAGCTATGTGGTCTCACTAACTAATTTTCTATTAATAAAGAAAAGCAAACAAACAAACCTATTAGAAAGCTAAAGGGAGAAATTTTAAACTAGGATTTCATAACTATCCCAGCTCTTCCAATGCAACCAATGTTAGAATTAATTAATGTGATTTTCCTAGCATTTGAAATCTTCTCCCTTGCTTTTAAATGCATGGTGTCTTCAAGGACTATTCTGACATTAAATATATGACAGAAGACAGAGTACTCATGTACATTTCCGTGGAGCTTACCCCACAAATTACAGAAAATCATAAATTAGTTTAAAACAAGCTAAAAATTTGACTAGGATATATTTAAGAGTCTTAAATTTCTGTTAATTAAAACTGCATAGTACAAAGTACTACAGATGTTCCAGGTACACTATCACTACTAGAAACTGAGATCACTTATCTTTAATTTTGAAATTTTAGTTACAGAACATTTAAGTTCTAAGTTCTTAGTAAAGAATTCCTCCTTCCCTAGCCATAACTAATTTATATCACCAGCTGATATTAATATAGTTTCCGGCTGTACAATTCAAGAAATATGACCAAATAAAAAGCAAAACAGAATTTCAATCAAAGACTAATTACATACAAATTTGACTCCTTCATTAATCTTTAAAATACAATCAGGTAACTGTATGACCACAGTGATGCTATCAGATTTACAGACAACATGCAACTTTTGAAGTGAATTTCATGGGTTACTTCTTATGAGACACATTGTTAAAAAGATACAAGTTGACTAAAGCTTGACTATATGGGAAAAGAAACAAAATTCCAAACAAAGTAAAACATATGCTGGGTGGAAGAGAAATCTAAAAAAATGTACCATGCATGTACTTTCAGATTCATTGTTTGAATTCAAACTTGAAATGATTATTTAGCAAAAATCCCTTTTCCTATGGGCCTATTCAGCAGAAATGATAAATAAAGTATTATGCAGCCTGGAAAAAAACAAGCACAACTTCTATAGCAACAGAAGAATAAGCAAACCTATAAAACTGCTGATATGTGCAAAAATTAGGGGTTTGACAGATTCTTCATATCAGGGTATTTCAACTTAGACCTGATATTACTATGCTTTCTTCCTGTTTTGCAACTCTTTAAAACAGTAAAAATATTGTTGAAGGTTTCACTGTAGCACAGACTTGTAAATTTTCTTCAAAAGGTCAGAAATCTAAAAAAACTTACTCTTCTCAGAATATTCAGAAGAAATGCAACCACTTGTTCTAATACTTTCTTTAATCCTTCTAATAGCCTGACCTGCAAAGTGTACCACTGCAGCGTAAACTAACTGAATGCAGCTACACAGCCCGAGAACAACAGCATTGGCATACTCTTGTCACTATTACCACTACCAGCAGATCTAAGCGAGCTGAATGATGAAAGATAGATTACTAAGGCACTACTCCAAAATCACAAACCCTTCCCATCTCTCCTGCTTTCTACATAAGGATTGCACCCAATTAAGTTACGCGCAGCATATGGTAAAAAGCCAGCCAGAATTTCTGCTGAATAGGGTCCTTAAATGAGGTATGTCAAACAGGTGATCAAACAATGATGTGTACACAAATTCTGTAGACTCTTACCACCAATGGGGTTAGCAGACTGTGATCCTGAACAAGTGTAAAGGCAGGATTAGGGTAGGGATTTATAATCCATGAAGAGGGAGGGAGCAGAGCAGATTAAAAAATGAATGGCAAATGGAAATAAGAAAGCTTTAGTCATTTCACACAGGAAAAAAAGCCACAAGGGGGTTATGCTAAAGCAGTGCTATTAAGTAGCTTCCACAATTGAAGAATTAAACTCAGATGCTATGTACAAAGCAGATGAAGCAAAGCTGCACAAGCAAATTACAATTCTTCAGCTTTCTAATCAACAACTCAACACTGAAGAATTAAATTTCAATTAAGCATGAAACTGTAGCCTGGATATTACTTGAAAAGAATATTACATTGCCAAAAAGGCTCAAGAAGTTCAACAGCTGAACAAAAATTACACACACGATCAAAACTTTGTTTTTGAGACACAACAGTAAAGGAACTGAGCTGCAGGTGCGGTGGATGACCAAAACAAAATAACCAAATTCACAATGGCATAACTGAAAAGACTTGCATAGAATTCTTTGTTTTCCTCTTTAAAAGGAATCTTGAGTACAAAAGGAAGAATTTGTTTCAGAAATTCTCTGAATGTCAACTGTAATGCAACTTTAGCAGACTCTGCTAAATTACCCTGCAACCAAACTGGAAAGAAGAGGAAAGAAATGTAACCATTTTTTTCCATAGGTAAGAATAAAATAATGAGGCATTTACTTTATGTTAATTTAAAAATAGAGGAGTAAAGGGCTTTTAAAACCCTAAAAAAATGGTTTTTTGTAAAAGCATTCAAATTTGCAAGTCTTTCGTAAAATGATTTTTGAACAAAAGGTAGCTGTAACCCAAAAATTAACAAAAGCATCTGTGCTAGAGTGGTTTAAAAAAAAAATAGCTTAAATCTAGTATGAAGCTATTCTCTCATTATATAAGCTGGGGAACTTAAACAATCCCCTGTATGGAAACATTAAGCATCACGCTTCACACAATGCTGTGAAAATTTTCAGTCACATAAAGAAGCATCACCCAAATAGCTGGCATACAGTCCCTGAGAATTCTCCTTCGCCTGTCCATTTGTATTTGCCCTGTTTATCTTCCTTAAAACATCTCAGAATTCTTGTTCTCCCCCACTGACAGGTTATAATGAGCTATTTGAAGCAATCAGTTATGAACAGAAGTAGTAATAAAAGGCTGTAAAGATGTATTCATGCATTTAATTTTCACACATCATCACATGTAGTCAGATCTAGTTATCTCAATTTATCTCTTTAGGCATTAATACTGTGTAAAAATGGAAAAAAAAAAACCCAACCTTGTCATTATTAGTAAAAAAACTGGAAAGGCCTAATTTTGCTTTTCTGGATATACAGTTATTTAATGTCATATGACAGTGATCATCACTAAAGTATTATATTGCTACCTAAATTTATCCCCTTCCTCAGACATTCATCAAATATCTTCACTTTTATCTTCACTTAATCTTCACAAATTTACCAAATCTATTCAAAGTGCAAAACTATTTTCAAAAAGCTTAATTCCCAACTTTCCTAATACTAATGAAAAAATTCTTACAGACAACTGCTTATATCTTTTCATAGAAGGGAAAAAGGGATTAGAAGGAACTTTACCTTCCCTCCCTCTTAAATGATTCACATATTCTTTGCTTATGGTACAGTGTTGCAATCTGTAAAACAAGTTTTGCAGAACTTTTGTCCCAACGACTCATTTGAACACTCTCATTTCACAAATACTTCTGGGACTAGAGTATTGTCAAAGTCCTTAAGGGAACTTCTTCTACTGAATTTTAGTAGTAGCAGTAGTAGTAGAATTTTAGTAGTAATTGCACTGAATTTTTAGTATGCTACATTTATCTGATTACATTGTTTGAAAGCTTTATTTCAGAAAACCGGCAAACACTAGATCAGGCTTGATCCAACTGTACTTGTTGGGAAATTAAATTATGCAAAACTGAATGGCAAGTACTCTAACAGGAAAAAACCAGCTACTACCTGCTTTTTTGACTTCTAAAATAATTCCATTTACAATACATGCAGTCATTGCTATGAAGATAAATGCTACTGCCATTAAATTATTAAAGGGTTTTATTAAAGAAAGTGGTTAGTGATAGCAAAATAACTGTATTGAAAATTTTAAACCTGGTAAAATTTACTGGTTTAGAACATTATATCTGATAATTTATACATGGGGGAAGTTAATTTTAATTTTATTGTGCGTTTGTCTTCTTTTCATTAATTTAGTTGCATTTCACTTAATCAGACAAAGATAAGAATCTGAAAATGCTACAGAGCTTAGTCAAAAAATGTCTGTTGGAGACATTGGATGTGTGGACAAATTGCAATAGGTCAGCCAGTGCCAAGAGTGTGAGGTAATCAGGTCTTTTTAATTAATGACCAAGTGCTTGGCTAGATCTGCTTTGGTTACTAAACACACACAGAAAATTACTGTGGATTAGCTGACACACATTAAATTGCTTGTTTTAACCCTTTGACGCAACACAAGCTCAGTAACTGATTGTAATGTGAGGGGTTAGAATTTTTCCTTCCAAGAAGAGTTAAGTAAAGGCAAGAGCTGTAATACAAAAAAAAAGGAGTTTATACCCAAGAGCTACAGCAGTGCCTAGCTCAAAGAAAACGGGTATTTCTGGCTAAAATAAGACTATTTTAAAAAAGGTAAATTAGGTCTCTCAGGTAACAATGAGGACACCATTCAGCCTACCCATTCTTCTCTATTATTAGTCCATGTTTATCGGCTTTTGACGTTGGGGAAGTCAGAAAAGGGGGGAAAAGAATGTTGAGAAGTTATAATTGAAGACAGAATTTAAGGATAGATTTCACATCCTGCTATATTATCTAATTTAATTGGCAAACTAAGACCTAGCCTAGTATTTTGTCCAGAGAAAAACAACATGAATCAGAAAAGCATGCAAATACCACTGATCCAAAACACTGAAAAAAATACCTTCATTTTGGTCTGGCGATGATGAACCTAAGGCACAGAACAACAACTCAGTATGTAGCTTTTTTTTTAAAAAAATTAACTTTGACTGTAGCCATTGTTCAATGAATATATGCTTAAGCATTTGGCCTCTTTATCAGGTATAACTGATAAATAGAAAATACATACGCTGAGATTGTGACACCACTTTGGTTCTACTTCGTCCTCTGGAATCTGTTTTAGAATTTCCAATACCAACAGAAGGGGTGGAGAGCTTTGATCGTATACGACCTAGAAAAGAAAAAGGGCATTAAATCAGTTTTTCACAGTCATGCAGGAAGCAGAGCATCAGTAGTATTTACTAATATTTTCTGAAGTTTTTGCATATAAAAGAAGCGCAATGTAACTGAACTGGTGACAATTTGCTTGGGATAATTAGTAGAAATTTGAACACCTTGAGGAATTTAACAGCTGAGGAAGCCAGATACTTCTCCTCTGATGGTACATGTTTCATCAAACAATTTGCACATTACACCTTCAACACCCTGGACTGGCTAGCTAGTTCATCCTTCCAACATATATGTGTCGAGTTCATTAAAAAAGGGAAAGTTTACTCAATACAATCCAATGAAAACACTAATATTGCTGTATCAGGTACAGTCTTCTCATGATTACTCGAGCTTCTAATTCTACTTTTGCTGTCATAAAACCACAGATTCTGAGCTTTCTTCCTAACTTCACTTCTCTTTTTAGAAATCTAAATACTAGCTTTTTTATTACTGAAGATTCTACTGTATTCCTGGCCCCAGTCGTAGACTTCTACAGGATTTCCCAAACCTTCTAGAGCGTTTTGCAAACACTAAATACATTTAAGTGCTTCTCATAACAACATGATATAAAGAAATACTACTGTCCTCACTAGACAGAAAAGCCAAGCAAGAGACAAATTAAATTAAGTACCTACAAATGAAACAAGAGATTCACTTTTCTCTAGAATGCCAAATGGCAAATTCTCTTGGGTTTGGTCAAAGCTTTCTGCATTGCTAGCCATGTTCCTTGTAACATCCAGCATATAGAAAGAAATTACAGAAGAAAGCTATAATTCAGACAACTGGGATCTTCCTATCTGAAAGATCATTCATAAAACAAAACAGTGGCGTTGTATACTACTTTTCCCAAGCCAACCTCTCAAGCAACAGAAAAACTAGATCAAAACCAAACTCATGCTAACCATAATTCTTCTAAGCTGCAAGAACAAACCCCAAAAAGTCTGTACAGGATGGATCTAGCTCAACAAGCTCAACACTTCTAAGCACAGTATGATTAAAATATTTCCTAGAGATGCTAAGTCAATATTTGATCTAAAAGAATTAAGTACATAGACTGTTATTCAATTCTAGCCTCTTTAGGCTTTCCATAGCAGAATTTGGAGATCAACCAAGTTAATATTATTAATCCAAGTAGAGGGAATAACCACAGATGAGAGTCTATAGGAAGAGAATCAGGATAAAGGAGGATATTCACTAAAACAATAGGCTTAGCAAGAACAGTTAGATAAACTAGTCCAAACTCTACTAGTTATCCCCGTGCAATGGCAGTTGAGAGCTGTGAGACTGCAAGGCATGTAACTGCATCCAGAATTTGGCCCAAAACCTAGGAATACAGAGTGCCACTATTTCAATACTATGTTAAAGTATCACCTGGAACCTGTTCCAGTTTTACCAATGTAAAATAAATCAGTTTGTGCCTGCGAGTTAAATGAACTGTTAACTCATTCGGAGTCTCTACATCCATTCACTAATGGCAGGTTTAAATGCTAGTAACAGATAGAAAATTAGCTTCCAAGTCTCACAGAGATGAGTAATAGTAGCACCTGCTTCCCAGAGCATGAACACATTTGATGAAATATTCTGTGACAAGACTTGCTTTAAAAAAATGAACGCAAAATTATAAAGCCCCTGTATTTTCACAGTAGAAATGCTAAGCAATGGTACTTAAGACTGCAGATGAGTAATTGAGAATTAAAATAAAAGCAAAAGAATTTTAAAAATAGTACATAACAACCAAGTATTAGATGCATAAGCTGTTAGCCCATAAGCCCATATCTGTTATGAACCTCCACAAAGCCCGAGAAATACCAAGTTTACTTTTAAAGCTTCGTTTGTATCAATGAAAATACGAAGCTGAAAATATTAGCTAGTCTAACAAAGTAGTTTCTTACCATCTTCAGAAGCTGTTCCTAAACAGAAAAAATAATAAAATACATGATATTCCAAACATAACTATGTCTTTGAAATTTCTTTTTGAGATTAATCTTGGGATTCTTGACAAATTTTATGAAGTCAAGAGATCTAAAGCTTTTATGTTGCAACTCCATAACTGAAGTAAAATAATCAAGAAAATATCCATGCTACACTGAGAGCCATTTACAAGAACAAAACGCACATCACTGCCTTTCAAACAACAAAAAGTTCAATAGAAGAAAATTACACCTACGAGACCAGTCAAAAAATTACATATACAGATCAAAACAGACATTAAAAATACTGTAATGCAAGCTCTTCTGAAAATATGAAACATACTGTTATACATAACCTCAGAGAAAAACACAGAGACAGTGTTTCCCACACTGGGCAGTGATAATTTGATAGGAACACCCAGCAAATAGGATTTCTCTGAATTAAGCCTGTGATTATTCTGAAGACCAAGTCTTGCTCAGAGACATGGAAGGAATATGAGCTTGCTGAAATCAGATCACACTTGGACAAGTACGCTGAGCTTAACAAGGCATGATTTTTGATAACGTGAGAGTCAGACAAGGCTTTCTCCCATCAGTACCTAGGAACTGATGGGACCCTGCCTCATCAGCAGCCCTTCCTCTAAGTTCCTCTGAAACAGATCTTATTACAGAATAAAATGCATACTGGTAATGAAAAAAATGTTAAATGCTCCTAAAAAAATATTAAAAAATCAAAGGGTACTTCCATTTTTATTTTCACTCTCTACCATTTTTGCCTTGCAAGAGAACTACAATGATGAAAACATCTGTTAGTGTCTTTGGCTAGCCTGAACACAGTCAGACTTGCTGGGAAAGTTTTCTCATGTTACAATATCTTCACAGAACTATTTTTAAAAACTCTCTCTAAAAAACTAGTTCAGTGTATATTTCAATGCTTCTTCACAAAAATCAGTTACAGTAATATGTAGGTAGGAGTGCCTCAAAGTACCGAGTTAAAATTTGCCAGTTGCAAAAACTCAAAACCAAACAAAAAACCAAACCCCCAAACCCTGAGCTACCGCTCCAAATCCAACAGTCTTGCAGAGATGGATCTTGGAAGGCAGATCCTAGGCAACACCTAAGACAGGCTAACAGACTCCTAAAAGCTCCTAAAAGGGGTGGTTCTGTTTCTCATTCCTCTCAACCTTGTGCTACCACCTGGTCTGGATGGCTAAAGGTTCACTGGCAGCTCCAAAAGCTAAATAACAGAGTATTAGTCATGTTTATGAAATCAGTTTTATGGAGTTTGTTCACCTACAGTCATCAATAATGGAATATCACAAGGTGCTAGCAAAAGAAGAGATAAAAAATACGTGGGAAAGGTTAGTGGGCATAGGAAAAATGATTAGTTCCTCCTGGTGGTGGTTAGATCAGAACAGCTGTATCATACAACTACAGCTGGACAGCTGAGCTGTTTTCATTCCATTTTGCAAATTGTATCTAGAGATAGCTTCTAATCAAAATCCCAACCTGTTAACTCTGATCAATTTTATAGCAGTTCCCTTGCTGTTTTAAACAGAAATGTGCAACATATCATTAGTTGTGACTTCTGGAGAGAACAAAAGAAAAGGCCTACATGGCCCTAAGAACCTTTATTTCTCATGACAATGTCCAAAACTCAAGATTTGCTATAAATAACAGCTATAAACAAACAGCTACAAGTAAAGCCTACTATAGCCTAAAGAAATGTAACATGGAAATAAGCAATACAAACTCCACCATCCTGTACAAACACTCCTCATTTTATTAAACTAGTTTTGACATCTTCAGTGCTCAAAACCAGCTCCAATTCTTTCAAGAAGCATCTGTTTTGAAATAATTCAGGATTCTGGTTTAGAGATCTACTTTCTTACTCTTTTCATTTCTATGAGATACATTTGCTCCCAATAAGCTACTAATTCTTCCAAACATGCACAGTTAATAAATACATCACACAAAATATTAAGTAAGCAGCAAACTCTTTAAGGGCTTGTTAAGTGCTCCCAAGCAATAAATTAGAACTACCATCACCAAGCAGCAGGCTGGGACTGTCACTTTATTATATGAGAAGCATTATTTGCACACACCTGAAACAGACAATTGCTATGAGAAGCTTGATGCTCAACTGCTTTGCAGTCACTCTATGTGTTTGTAACAGAGTGAATTAAGAAAAAGCAACTGCTAAAACTTAGGTGGGATACTTGATAAGCGATTCTAACAGGCAGGTCTTTTTCACAAATGATTTTTTAATAGAATTACATTTTACTACAGAATTTACAGGCACTTAAAATTATGTAGCAAGGCTAGGTTTTTATAGAGGAGATTTTTTTTAGTTTTTTGGTTTTTTTCATACTTAAGTGGTCAAGCATGTTCGGCTCTCCCACTGCTGTTCTGCTAAGTCAAAAAATTGACTTCACATGTAGAACTATGGAATCAAGTGGAACTAGATTAATTTCAAATGCATGCTAGTTTTAACTTCAAATGCATGCTAGATTAATTTCAAATGCATGCTAGTTTTAACTAGTTAAAATCAGCATATAACACTTACAAAACTGCTCTGTAATCAACAGAGCTTCTTTTAAAAAAGAGGGGTAATGTCAGATTTCTGATAACATTTCTGTTGCTGATACAGACCAAACATTCACAAAATTGACAAATACAGCAATAGCACATAAAACATCAAGATTACACAGGAGTTAATGGAAACAACACAGTAATTTGTTAGTGGACAAATATATTAAACATCAATACTTTTACATAAAAGACACTTTATTAGATATTTAATAGAATTAGAGGACAGACTAAATAATTTCTTACCATCCATCTTGTCAGAAGTATCCTCTTTGTTGAAAAAGCAGGCAAAGAAACATGGAAAACTTAGTGTGTTAGAATAAAGGTGTTCACAGCAGAGTCATAAAACATTAACTGAGGAAAATACATTAATATTAAATACAGCAGACATGTTTATCTAATTAATGCATGTATAAGCTACCTTAAGCAAAGTTGGTTTTGCGCAGTGCAAGGCACAAAATTACAAAGCAGAGTACAAGTACCCTGCACAGTGATTCTGTATTTCCCAAATTTGAGAAAACCTTTACGGGATAACATTTATCATTGGTTTCATTCTTGGTGTATACAGTTACTGAAGCATCAGGACATATTTATATCATTAATGAACCATATATTTATATTTCGTATGAAATTTGCTTCTGAGAATGAAGCCCCACCTGGAGTAAGGGACAGGAGGGAAAAAAACAGCACAATTAAGACAGAGGACAAATGAGAGAAAGTTTCACTCTGTTCTAAGAGCATTAAATATTTACCAGTTCATCAGGAAGGTAGGGCATAAATATTCTGACAGTAACAATCAAAATTAAAATATTTAACACAAGACATATATAATTACAGCTCAGGCCTCCTCAACAAAGACATTAATACTTAAGGATGTCAAAGATAGTCAACACTTAAAATAACTAGAGAGTATCCTCCTGCTTCTAGCATAGTCTTTTAATAAATCATAAATAAGCAAGAGTTCTTGTATTAATAATGAAAAAGGGAAGAGATGGGTGAACACAATTATGGATTACTATGCTTACAAGCTTCTGGCCTTCTGAGGCTTGAAATTTGGTAGCTGTGTAAGCAAAAGGTGGATGTTTCTCTGCAAGCCAGGCTGAAAATAAATTCAAGCTCTAGGACACAATGTCATTTATTTTGGTATTGACTGCAACACCTAAAGGAAGTGGAAAGCATTACAGAAATAAAGTAACATTGCCTAGGTCTTTTCAGACCATGGTGAGCATTAGCTTGATAGTTCTGTCATTTAACTTTCCATATTTGGGCTACTATAAATAAATCCTTTAAAATGAACAGAAGAAAAAACTTTACAAAGTAGCCCATTATCTGAAACTTGCTCGGATTTGCACTCCATTCATTTAAAGGTTACATTTTGAAAAATAAGAGCAAACAATATTTTGAAGCTAATCCACAACAAACAACAGTTACACTGTCTATATGGTATGTATCCTTCAAATTACCTTACCACAGTCAAAAAACTGTTAGGAGATTGAGCCAAGATCAGTCAAGCAGAACTGCTTTTATATGACTGCAAACAAACCTTGGTCTCCCTGACTACCTCTGCCCTTTCACTGTCTGCACTAGGATTTGACTTTCACTGTACTTTGCCAGTATTATGTTATTTTGCCATTTCAAATGACATCACACTGCTCTCCACAAGTGATTGCATCTGCTAGCAAGGTAAAGCTTTCCAGCAACTCAAATCCTTCAAATGAACAGGACCTGGATTTATTGCTTATTATTCCTCTCCCCCAATCCTCACACATCCAATCAATAAATTACAAAGACAATAAGCTATTTCTGTTACTTTCCTGCTAAATCCACCACTGTTTACTTCACTGGAAACTCCTGCGCCCTTCTCAACCCTTGCTTACAAAATTCTTGGCGTGAATCAGATATTGCTTTAAAAGTTGTAAAAGCAAACCAATACTCCAATCAAGAGACAATTTTCTGTGAAAGTCTTAAGACAATATAGTCCATTCATCTGAGCAGCATAAAGAAGACATTAACAGAGCAGGATCTCTCTGATTTCCATTTGACTTTTCCCTCTATCACCATGCTCTGCACCACTTTTACTTCTCTGAATGCCAGCTTTGTCTGAGGTTCAAAATATGTTTTGTTGCACATCAAAACACACCAGACAATACTCTGATCTTGGAAAATGATCATCCCACATATTTCAGCCTTTCAGGCATTAAGTTAGAAGGAACTCACAGTTCCAGAATTATAGAACGGTTTGAGTTGGAAGGGACCTTTAAGACCACCAAGTTCCAACCTCCTTACTGTGGACATGAACACCTTCTACTGGAGTGGTTTGCTCCAAGCCTAGTGTTGAACACTGTCAGCGATGGGACATCCATCATTTCCCTGAGGAACCACCAGTCTATCCCCTCTACCAAGCAGCCTCATGTCGGTGTCCACCTGTGACCCAGCAGGTTCTGCTGCCCCCTCTGTGGGCACCAGAGGGAGCCCACATCCAAAACTGCTATTCCAAGTACCAAGTATTGCTTTTAGTTCAGGATTGCTCACTCTTTAACACTAACATCAATGCCGTTCACAGCACTTCAAGCAGGCCCTGATGACAAAGTAGCTTTTAACTTAAATCCTGATTTTAAAAAGCACAGCTAAAACCTCCGCAAACCACAGCCTACAGGGATGCTAACACCTGCCCAAACACAATGCAAGTCAGATGAACTATACAGTTTCTTTGCATCTTGTGATCACCTATGGCCATATTAACATGTCTCTCCTTGGTGGTCTAGCTGGCACAGAAGCTGAGAAGAAAAAAACAGTTTTGTGAACACTGAACCTCTCTTTCCTCACTGTTATCCCTACAGCACTGCTAAGATAAAAATTTAGAACAAAAATTCGTTCATAGTCCTTTACCATTGACGCTTCATGGATGTTCTAGCACCTACACTACCACTACAATTATCAATTACTTTTCTCACTCTTGACACTTGTAGCACTTCCTATGTCTAATGGCAAATATCAGTGGAGACTGTCAGCGAGGTAAAGCATACACATAGTTCCATCAATGCCCTTAGGAAGAAATTATGAACGCAATGTAGCAGGTTGTTGTGTAAAAAACTTCTCTATTTCATGAAGAAGCCACCTCTGACTGCCAGAGTATCTCTTTAGCACACTTGTAGAAAACCTGAAGAGCTGGGAAAAATGGAAAATCAAGAGCTTTCACACTCATTTCCCTATTACTTTTATGAACAAAAAGCATGATCACCACTGTGCTGTTAAGTAAAGGTACCACTCCTTCCAACACTTAACACTAATTCTAGATTAAGACATTCAGCATAGTATGGACACATTCTTTGCATTGGCATTCTTCCAGCACAAGAAAAATAAAGCATGTAGGAAAGTTTGCGACTTACTTCAGAACACCTGCTCTTTTGCCACATTCCAGTGCTACTTACAACGACTGCTTTTCAAATACAGGAGGATTGCAGTGTAACTTTTTGATCAAGAAAATCACAAAGACCTCTCAGAGCAGTGCAGAGGTGCTCCCCTTACCTAGGGAGGCGTAGGACCCCGGGGGCAGCCCGGCTGCTGAGAGGCGCCCAGCTCCAGCTGTCTGTCCAGCAGCATGGCGGGCCTTGGCGCCCGCCGCAGCGTTCACGTCGATGTCACTGCGAGACCTCTGCAGGGTACCCGGGCTTGGGACGCCCTTGCTGCTGCCTGGAACTACCAGAAAAGGGGAAGGAAAAAAAAAGGAGTCGATATTGAATAAAATTCATCATATTTAAGAGGCTAACATCTTCTACTACTACACCGTGCTTGTAAAAAAGCACGAAAAGCTATGTAAAAAACTAGTATTAAACCAAAAATTACTGAGATTAAAAATCAAACTAGACCTGGTCTTGCCATGAATGGCATATAGAAACAGTTTGTGTGACAGCAGAATTTATCTTCATTCAGCATGAAATTTTAGCATTATTTAATGCCAACTGTCTGTTCCCACCACAACACAATTTACATCATTCTGAACCTTCGTGCGATTTATTATGTTGAACGATTCGCAACTGTAAGAAAATTCACATCCTTCCTTGAGATACTGAAGGAAGAAAAATATTCCCACACTTCAGCTAAGGTGAGCTGAATGTGTACTCTTGAAATGTTTAAGGGTCTAACTGTCGTTCTGATTTTTTAAGATTTTCTAAGTCTTCTGATGTTTCTCACACACTTTCTGTAAATAACTTATCGGTTTGCATTCTTTTATAGAAGTAGAGAAATTTGATAGACTGTTGGTTTGTCCAGTGTCATTGGAGAGGTTGCGCTTTCATCCTCCAACCCACTGTCACTTTTAGAAAACTATAAATGCTAGAGTCAGAAAATAAACTTCCCTTTTTCTTCACCTTGAAAGCAGCAGCACGTGCACTTGTGTTATTTTGTGTCCTATAGTGACATCTAATCTTTAGTATTTTTGTATTCACTTCCTATTATTCACTGAATTTTGACTGTTTGCTTAATTTTAACCACTGTTTTAGGTCTTCTAAACTTGACTCCCCTGATCAGTTTCAGTAGCCATTCTTAATTACACTCCATTTGTAAAAAGCCGCTCAATGATTTACTCTCAAGAAGTTACTAAGACATTATGCAAAAAGACATTGAAGTTATTAAATTCCAAAAACTAAAGACATAATTAAATTCTTTGAATTACAAATATGCCATTTGGCTGTTGTTCTTTATTTATTTATAAAGAGCAACAGCTACATGGGAACAGATGAAAGAAAGAGTGAGTCTTTAATTTCTAATTGCCATAGGCCTAACCATGAACAGACCAAAGAATAATGTTTTGTTTCTTTGAGAATGACTGTTCCATGACAAAACTCCAGGACAGAGGATCAATGAATTCAAAATTCATAATGAATTATGTCTTATAATTGAAACAACTGAAACCACATAAAATGTGAAGTGAGTGTGAGGCAATCTGAGCTCCAGGTACAGTTTGTAGTGACACATACCATTATTTATCTAGGAAACGGGGTAAATGCTGATACAGCCAATTTTTAGGCTGCATTTAGAACTTTTAATTCAAAGAACATGAAGAACAATAACTATGCACTGCACTATATTACCACCACCTTACCTCTGCCTGCAAGACTTGCTGGGCTGGCTGCAGACCATTTAGATGACAGAGGCCGACTGGAAAAAGTCAATAAATCCAGTAAGTCTCATGTATCAGATGCAAAAGTAAATAATAAAAGAGAGCAAAAAAAAACCTTTCTGTTCTTTTCTCCCCTTCAACCTTCTCAGCATATTTTTTAGATAAATACTTTAAACAGAAAATGGTAAGAAAGCCAGAATTATCTTTTCCTTTACATTTTATAAAACTACATCCTTATCACAAAGCACTAATCCCTCAGCTACCAACAGGCACACTTTGCTAACAAAGTTCAGGCATTCCAGATTAGGTCACAGAAACATTTAAGGTAGTCAGTTCAAGGTTTTAACCACAGGGCTGATCTTAGACATCAGCCATCAAACAAGAACAGTGGGAGATAACAAAAAAAGCTTTATTTGTGAAAGACATTATGTGAAGTGGTGTCTGCAGTAACAAGAAAAACAGGTGTCCAACTCATAAGCCTCCTCCAGTCCCAGATGTCTCAAGAATCAAGTTATAAATTAAAACAGGAAATGCTGATGCTTCCAAGCAGCTAGACTCCATTTCCCCTGTTGGAATGTAGAGGCTCCCATAACTTATAAAGAAGAAAAATCCCATGTCTTTTCCTCTATGTTCTGTCTTCATTTCATTCCCACTGCAAAAACAAGTAGTTACTGAACCACAATCTTCCAGTCTAGTCAAGTTTAATTGTGAGCCCATCCTTTGGCCTGTTTGGAAGGGTAAAATGCAGCTGGAGAGACCAGGGAAATGAAACTAACTGGTAGAAAAAACATAATAGCATATTCATTGGATAATATAAATTGGTTAAACATCTGATGGGGAAAGTTTGTATTTGATGAAATAGTTGAGTATTTCATCAACAGTCAAATTTCAAGCCCAACTTCAGCCAAATTTCAGCGTCTCAGCTTTAGTAAAAATAATTCCTTTAATTTTAAACCTAAAAGTAGAGAGAAAAGAGATGCCTCATACTGTGTGTTTACCCCAGTTATTAGCTCAGGTGCTCAGCAGTAATATAGAGGTCAGCACCATAACCTAAATCCTCACGGAAGAATATGTGCTTGCAGCTTGCTCCAAATAAACCTGCTTTTCTGACATGACTAACTAGTGTTTTTGAAGGTACTTTGCCTCAAGGAAGGTGAGGAGGCTGAGGTAGAGCTCCTGACCTTAAAACTTGCTCCAAACAAAAGTCCCAGACAACTGCCACAATCTATTGCAATTGACATTTTATGTAAACAGTTTCATACAAGTAGGCAGAAGTCACCACATTTCTCTCTCATTCCTCCATCTTCTCTAAAACAATTCTGGATTAATGATCTGTATGAGATGTAAGTTCCGAAGGTCAAAAATCACAGAGGATCTGACTTCTAGGAAATCACACCCATGTTTCCTAATTTAGCCTATATATTTAGCCTACAGGGGGAATTCAGCATTCACTATACTAAGCCAGAAATAAAATTTTGGGTAACAAACATCCATCTGAATGCAAAGTTTGTAATAAATCAATTAAAATGTCATGGATTTCCAATATCATCACCTCTTCTGTTCATTTCTTATTTTACCAGTAGATTTCTTTTACTATTGGTACCTAAGAAAACTTTAATTTATTCAGCTTAAGATTGCCTATGCATTTTAATACATCAGTCACTGCAGCACAGACCCACCTTGTAGTAAGTGGCAGAGCTATGAAGTACTACTAATACATATTCAGTACTGTGAAGACAGGGAAAAAAACCCCAAACCAATCTCCAACAAATGCCATTGTTGATGTTAATTTTTCATGCTTGCCAGTGAAAAGACATGATAAAGGAATTACACCATTATAGCTTTCCTAGACCTATTCAGCACATCAGAATGCTGGACATCAATATGAACCTTGAAGATATTTTGGTGTTTAAAGCAGCTGTTAAGGAATGAATGTATGAATACAGCATCCTAGTATCCAGTTAAAGACTGTCTGTACTTTGCACCTTGCTGGGGTAACACTGTCACATAACAAAACACCAGAGAAGAAATTTTAATTAAAAAAATTAGAAGTCACAAAATAAAACTGCAGCTTTTCTGTACTCAACAGGAATCTGGATAATCTGCTTTTGAGAAACTGCTTTTCTTTCTTGGCTCAGAAACAGTGAAGTGACACTTACTTGAGGCTCTCCTGTGAGCTGGAGGATGATCTGTCTGACTGAGGGAGAGATGCTATACTGCCAGAATTCTTCAAGTAGGTCTGAAGGCTTCTTTGATAGGGTGGCTCCAGAGAATTGTACAGAGTCTCAGCTTCACTAGGAAAGTGATTTCTAAGACCCAGATAAGCCCTGCAAAAAAAAGAATAACCACATGTAAATGCTGAGTATTTTCTTTAAAGGGTGGAGTCAGGAAGTAAAGATTACAGAATGAACCACAGATAGGAGTGAAAGGAACTGAGAGAATGTAAAGCACACAGCAATGCTCATCAAGTCAGCTGCATGGAATGAATTAATCTTTTCAAAATAACTTAAGTCTATCCTCTGAATGTCTCACATTCACTCACCAGTTGTGTGGGGAAGCAAAAGGAATTGTTTTCTGGCCTTCTCAAAGTGCTGCAGTTGTTTAAAGACTTAATTAATGGGAGCAGAACGATTATGCAGCAATATCAACCCTTCTAACTCTTCTTTCAGTGGAATCATCAAATGCTGCACAACTGCATTGACTGACTTGGCTTTGAGAAGGTCTTTTGCAAAAGAAACTGGGTAGCAATTCAGGACAGAAACATCAGTTTTCAAACAAACTTGCTTGTATCTTCTTCAGCCATGGATAGCAGCTCACCTTGGATTAGAGCCTTCTATCACTCATTCAGCACATGCACTTTTTTCAGAGCAAAATTAATCAAAACTCACTTTCTTGCCTCCACTCTTGCTTCTGCATCAGCATCATGAATACCCTTCTTGATTGTTTCAACCAAGACAGCTGCATGCCTAGAAGAAAGACATTCTTCATGTTATTTTGCTACTCCAAATTCTAAGCAGTAGTTTTACCCTTTAATTAACATTTCACCAAGTAAAAAACAGCTGCAATGCTAGTTCTTTCCAAAATATGCAGTAAACAAACACTTAAGCACACTGATGACATAACTGTACCTTCTGTAAAGGTTTAGGTCAGCTTACTCCTTCAATCTAAAAGGATTTTAATCTACTTCTGACATACACCCACCTATCACACTTAAAATGTTATTTAAAAATACCTTTTCTAAGACACCTGCCTTCCTGAAATGGAAAAACTCTTTCCACTGTTATATCAATAGTAGGAAAAGGGGAAAAATTAAGACGATAAGTTTTCTTTCAGCTCTGAAAGCTTTTGGCATACGAGTTCTAAACCTGAATACAAGTTCAATGAACAGCAAAGTACCCATCAGAACACAAACTTGTGAAGATAAACAAGTTTTAATTCAAGGTAAGTTTTGGGCGGGAGGTTTGTTATTCGGGGGATGGGGGAGAGGTGGTGGGTTTTGTGGGGTTTTTTAAGACACTTTGGCATAAATGATTTCCCCATTACTCCCCTTGTCAGGAACACCCTGGGGAAGCAGTAATGTGACTGGAATGAGCTGGATGAATTCTTCAGAGCCTTTTCTGGATGCCCTTTATTCTCTTTGCTCCTACCCTGTGTTTACAGTGACCAACCTGCAGAACTGATGCACGTACAGTTTTCCCATTTATCTGGAGAAGCCACAATGTGCCCCTACACATTAGCACAATAAGTCCTCCAGCCTAAGCCCACTTGCCCTCTTTCATAGCAAACACACAGATTTCCTCCTGCCAGGAGAAAAGACAGATGCTTACCTGCATATGCATTGCTCACACACAGGATAGGAGAGGCAGAGGGTAAGGAGAGGAGGCCACAGGAAGCCAAGGCTGGAACATGCAGCTCTCCTTCCCCCTGGCACCTGAATGAGCCACCTGACCTGCTGTGCTCGAAAGGCTGTCTATGCCAGAAAGGCTGGCCAACACTCAACAACATAATCCAATTAAAGGATTCAATGACAATATTTCTGTCTTAAATTACATTAGCAGCTTATTTTAGGGGAAAAAGTATACTGGCCCATACCTTTCCAGTGAATGTGTTTGCCACTCTTGTAATAACAGGTCTAAAAATTCAAAGGAGCGCCTAAAAACACAGAACCAAAGTAATAATTAAATACTCATTTCTCTAATGTGCTTGTGGAATAAACTCTAACTTTACTCTCTCCCCCCAAGGGAAATAAATGAAATAAAAGTATCTTTATCTGTCAAATAAGGGCATTGGTCATCTTATTGGAAAGTTAAAATATTCTGTATATTAAGCAAACATGCAGGCTAACTAATCTTAAACTTCAAAAATAATAGACATGGTTCAATTAACAATGTGCTGTTCAAGTCATGTTATTACACATACCCCATGTCAACTGTATTAGTCCCAAAATAACAGACAAGACATAAATTAATGAAGTTGAAAAAAATTGTACAGAGTATAAAATCCTAATATAAAAAAATATTAAAGACACAATATAGGATTTCTATGGCAGTATACTTCTGTCCCAAACACTATTCCCATCCTTCCATCTGCCACTACTAAGTATGTAGCATAAAGGAAAACATGAGACCATTAGCAGAGGGCTCTGCATATAGAAAGCACTGCAAAAGATTTTCTGGCACTGTACTGAATGAAGATATCTAACTGTATTCATTATTAACTTGGGAATCTTGACAATTTAGCAAAGTACCATTAGCAAAAGGCATACTTGTAAAAACTATGTCTGAAGCCATATCCTGACGAAAAATCAAACTGACATAGATTAGGAAGGTGTAGATAATTTTCAGACACGTAGTGAACCCGACAGCCTGAAAATATCTCTTTATCTGGTTATTCAGCATTTTGGACCTGTTCTGGAGGACAAATTTGGTTTTTATTCTGCCCAGATCCTTTGGACATTGGCAAGGCATGACAAGAAAACCTTTTCACTATTACAACCAGTCCAGTGTTTTGCTGTCTTTCCAAAAGAATGAAAGCAATATGGAGGCAATGCCTTCAGTGATGCTCACTGGATTGTGAACTGCAGTACCAAAGCCACCTACAGTCTAATGTTCCTCAGTGAAGGCACAGCATGTGGAGGCACTGAAGCCCTGTGAATTTTCTAGCAGTCAAACCAGAAGTTGTGGCAGGTCAGTACAATCTAGGTTGAGGTAACACTTGCTCTGGATGCAAAGGCAGCTTAGACTCAAAGAAAGTTATTCAGAGGCTCAAGTTGTTTCCTGCATACACACAGTGACATCGCTTTCAGGACTAGTGTTGGTCCAGAAACTGCATTAACTGCTTTGGTGTGATTCAGTGCAGAAAATGACACTGTCAAAAAACAGTTCATTTTTTAAGAGCAACCCACGTGTTCAAGCATCATGTTCTCAGAGAAAGCAACATGCTGGTCATGTAGCTGAGCCGCTGAACACAACACATGGATGCTCTGTGTCCTAAGGTAGCTGCCACTGTCTCAAGGCGGAAATTAAATTTTGCAGTTTGCAGTTTACTGGCTAACAGTTTTGTGTGTTCAGCATTTATGGCCACAAACCTTCTAATTTCTTAATTTTCAACATATGATAATCATATTTTAAAAAGCAACAGCCTTGGTAATTTTCATTTATAATGTACCCACCTTCTAACTGCAACTGATTTTGAGGTACAGTTGCTTGTTATTAAAGGTATGAGTCGTGGCACATGAGTATGCTGCCAAAAAAAGGACAAAGCAGTTAATGAGAAAAGCATTCCTGAATCCTGACTTTGTACTGTATTTATTAATTCAAACAGAATTAACACCATAATAAAAACTGCAATAATTTAAACTGCTTACCAAAACTAAATCATAAAATACTATTAAATGAAAGACTGCTGTTAGCACAGCAATTGATTAAAGCTAGTTTCTTCCAAAAGGTCAAGCAAAAACCACTTCCACTGCCATCACCAATAACATCATGATATGCAATACTTTGCTGTCAAAAGTAATATAAGAAGTTCGAATGTAGCTGTCTCCTCAAAGAGGCTGAAAGTTGATGCTATTTTAGTTTTACCACAGGGGGAAAAAAAATAAAATAACAGACATAGCTGTCTTAGAAGTCAAGGTTAGAGAGCAAAAAGTGAATCAATGAATATGAAAATATAGGCATTCTTGCAAGGATCAGTATGATTAGTACCACAAGGATGAAATATCCTTTAATGCAAAATATGTCAATAAAGTAATAAAAGCACTGATATATAAGCAAGCTTATATATATAATCTATATGGAAACACCTGATGGGAGAAGAAAACTATTAAACTATGCATAAGATAAAATACATTCCACCCAAATGCATTACAGAATTCAGAATTAAAGCTGCCTTACTTCAGCTTTTCTTAACTAATTGTAGACACAAAGCATTACTTCAGCTTTTCTTAACTAATTGTAGACACAAAGCATTACCATTTTAATCTCAAGTAAGTGGTTCAACAAATCTATTTTCAGTTCATTTCTTTAGTCCTTTCTTGATTAAATACCCACAGTAAACAGTCCCCAATACAGTGTGAAAGAGTAGGCTAATTTAAAAAAATCCAAGATCTTCAGAAGTACAGTACTGAAGAATTCTTACTCTCTCATGTATCACAGCTGCAGGATGTAAACACACAAATCACAAAAAAAGCAGAGATAATCATCAGCTCACAGAGTACTGCCAATTTTAGGATTAGGAAGGAATTAATCAAAAATTCTGGAAGAGCCTAACAGTTACATTTGTTTGTCCTGATATACTTTTAAACACAGTTTTAGGGGGTCTGTTTGTGTTTTGTATAGATTGTAAATTGAAAAGAGGCATATGACTTCTAGAAAGGGACAATGGGCAAATAAGGGTAAAAATAAAGTTTTTACAGATGGAGAAACCCATGCATTCCAAGTCTTTGGAGCTATCAAGCTGTAATTTCTAGAAAGTATTTTGCAAAGGAATCAAAGCCTCAGGCTTGCTTTCATTCTGTTTTTAACATGTCATACTTCACCTGCTGCTCCTTTGAGGATGTAATGATATGTGCTTCCTTGCAAACCACCTTGAAGATCAGTTGACAAACCTGAATCTCGCCTCCTTCTGAGAAAGATTTCTGCCACCATGCCATCTCTCCATGATTCCCTCCCTGCCCCCCCACTTTTTTAAAATGGGCTTCCTGATGTACTAAGTGTCAAGAAAGAAAACTCAGACTGCAGTGTAAGGAACTTCCTGGAGAAGAAATATGAAATCCAATGAAGGCACAAAGATGAGATGAAGCTCTTCAAGATCACTGGCATTATACAGTGTTTCTATGCAGACTCACTCTACAGCAATTACACAGTAAAGCACCAGGATGTGAACTGGCTGTCACTGGATGCCCATGGGAATTTTTGAGTCAAACACTGACTCCAAAAACTGCAGTAGCCTGGGTTCTAAATATTCAATAGATCAAAGACCACCCCGACCAATACTCAGTCCAAAGGACAGAAGCCCAAACAGGCATGGGGCTGCACTTCTTTTTGATATTTAATTCGGAAATCTGAATTTTCTGCTAAAAAGCCTCACATTTGCCATTTATTGGTTGGGTATTTGAACACTGTGGATAGGATTTTCTTGGTTTTATGCTTCAAATCCACTATGTTAAGTCACAACTAAGAAGAACAGAAATTTAAACAAAACCAGGGCAACTATAGATGTGTAAGCTTGTCTTCAAATTAACTAAACCAATAAAGCCAATTTAATGTAATTGGTGAATGTTTATAATTTCTTACATGCCAGAGCTTGTCTTACACTACTGCAAATGGTATTGTTCTCTTACAACTTTAATTATCCTGCGTAAGGTGTATTCCTTCCCTCTCAAGTCTGTGCCATCTCACAGTGGAGTGTAAGAGTCTGGGGAAAAAATACCAAGGGATTTTGTCTTAGCCCAAGTGCTGATGCAGAGATGTCAGAGGCACAGAGAGACAAAGCAATATACATTCTGAACCATACTGAAGATGGCAACAAAAGGTGTAAGTCATGAAACCTCTAAGGTTTTCCAACAACTTACAAAATTAAAACCACCGATGAGATCATAGTAAATTGCAGTAAGTGCTTGGCATTAAGAACACAACTTCTAATGCAGAAACTACAGGCAATCTCCCACTTTATATGAAACACATCAGTACAAGTCCCAAACTCTAAATATCTTGCCTGAGACACCAGTCAGTAGATGCTCAAAGAACATTCAGTAGAAAACAGCTAGGATAGAGCACTCCTCTGTTCCGTATGTTATAGCTTTGGGGACTCAGCTTAGAAAGTTCTTGAATTCAAAAATTCAAGTCTCTATTGGATTTTTCTTCACGAACTTGTGCTTTCTGAACTGATCCAGGTATGTATAGCCTCTTTGACATTTTATCATTAACTCCATGGTTCCAAATTTTTTTTTGGAGGTGAGTGTATATGTAGAGGTAAATAACTTTGTTTTGTTTGCACTGTTTAAATTCTCACTAGTTTCTTAGCTACTAGCTTAACTTTGTCTTTTCCAAGAAGGCAGTTAAAAGCAGTTACCCTTTGAAGCACACTTGGTCTTTTTTCAATTAACACATTAACAAAAAAATCCCAAACCACAAAAACAGACTAGCTTTTCACATCTATTCTTATGTCTTTACTATGAAAATGCTGCCAATTGGTTTCAACGATATGTAGTATTTGTCCACCCATGAGAAACATTACTCCTATGTTAAAGAATGATTTAAAAACCTGCATTTCAGCGTAGTTGTTATCTCTGCCAACAGCCATGACCTGAAAATTCCTAGCAGGTGAAGTGAGACTGGAACACCTACCCGAATGATGAACCTGATGGCTGCACACCCAGAGGTTGCCATCACTTTGGCGCTGTTGGGAACCAGGTTAAAAAGAGTAGGCACAATTGCTTCAGCGCCATGATCAAACTTGTTTCCCAGAACAGTTGAAAGGTGGCTGTTTAGAGGAAACATAAATTAATTTCTTAGTCTTAAAATAACAAAGTTCATTGTGGATTTTAAAGATTCATCCTTCCAAACAACAGAATTTCTTAATTTCCAGGATTTCCAGGAACACTAAGAAACCAAACATGAATACTTTGCTTCATAATGAAAAAACAAGTACAACAACTGGAAAGCCTAAATTTTCATGTCCACATAAAGTACCACTGTATTTCTGCTTTTTAACAGACTTTATTATTTATGCAGAGATGCATAAATCTAAAATTTTAAATAATGGAGATTTTTTTCCTTTTGAATGCAAGCAAAACTACTAAACACCACAATCAGCCAACCATGACTACTTTGTCTGTTAAAGGTTACATTTTCAGTTTTAACAAATATAAAAACACATGCCACACACAGTAATTTAACTGTCCACTGGTGACAACAAATGCTTCTTTTGTGCAGAGACTATATAAAAAAGACTTTGTAGCCAGCATCAAATGACACATCAAATATATCAAAGTTTTAGGGATCAAGGAAAATTCCAGGTTGTTAGGCCTGCATGAGAATATTTGCAGAGTACTTTTAGACTGCTCCTGACTTCATGTTGGGAAAAGTTATTACAATTTTCTCAAAGTCTCGATTTCCTTGGAAAGGGCTGTTGTATGCTTCAGCATTTCCTCTCAGTCTGTTCAAACGAGAGACCAGAATAATAAGGGTGAACTCTATGGTGGTCCTGTTTCAGATGGTCACTGAAAATCAGTGGTTAAAATAATGTCTTTCCAGAGGATAAAAAAGAGTCATGGAAAACACAGAAATGTGAAAGACTACACTGGTTTTCCCCTCTGCCCTTGAATTTAAAGGAGTCCATGAGATGCTAGTGGTGAAGATTTTATTTCAGTTTAGCCACAGCTTCTAAAATTATTACGGTCTCGTGCCCAGAGAGACAACCCTGGAAGCGTTCAAGGCTAGGCTAGGTGGGGCTTTGAGCAACCTGGTCCTGTACAAGGTGTCCCTGCACTGCCAACAGGGTTAGAACTAGATGATCTTTAAGGCGCCTTCCAAGCCAAACCCAATCCATGATTCTGTAAGAGGTATTACCTCAGCAAAATGCTCTATGTTCAAACCACTACAGCACTATTCACATTGTCTTTAAAGCAGTGCCAGTGAAGTGCTCTGCCAATCACCCAAGCATAAGTGATCCTAAGATAAGTCCCCAATATCATTCACAGCAGTTTGTATTAACCTGCACTAATGATGACTTGGCAATGATGGTAACTGGTTATTCACATACAATTCATTAAAGGATTATCAACTACGTGCATCCCCTCAGAGAACAAATTCCTTTAAGCATTTCTTTTCCTCTGTGGCTTCAGATCCTGACTTGACTCTATCAGTCACAGAATACAGCAGTCCAACAAGAGCATCTCTCCTGGGACACTGACAAAGCACCTCTAAGCCAACCCCACAGTAGCACCTAGCAAGGCGCACAAAGGCACACGAACTGTACTTACGCTACAGTAATGCAGGCTTCTCTAACCACCTGGGATCTCAGATCCTTGGCTGACAGCTTGAAAGCACCATCCAACAGCCGTAAATGCTGGAAAAACCCATCGTACTGTGCAGCTCCAGCAACCAGCAAGGACCGGACCTTCTTCAGCTAAAAAAAAAAATCAGTGTTTGGGTTAGGACACTGCCAATATGTATTTCAAAAGAAAAGAAAAAGGAACAGCTTCACTATGCAAAAATACATGTTGGCGTGTCTTTAAAGCAAAATTTTCAAAATATATGGCAGTGATTAAAAAGAGCTGTAAAAAACTTATATTAAGCTCTAGAGGTAAAAAAAAATCTCAGAATCCAGAATACAAATACACAAACACATACTTCCGTTCACATATCTGTTTATAAGCATTAATATGCCATAAACCTGATTAAAAAATATAAATGGTACATACACACAAAAATTTTAACCCTGTAAGTGGAACTTTTCAAAGCTGCACACAAGATATGTTAATGCTAGCAGTCAACCTGTAGAATATGCAACTTTACATAAATGCCAAACTTAAACATCTGTGATGGCTTTTAGAAAAGCTTCCACTTAAACATCAGCAAAAATGCATTTTAGACTTCAAAAAAAATACTCAAACTTACTTGGTATACAGAAATTCAAGGTGTAAAAATTAAAATGGAGTGCAATGACTTCAGGAAAAATTTAGGAAAATTTAGGAAAATTTAGGAAAAAAATTACATGGAGCGCAATGACTTTAGGAAAAAAACATTTCAGAATATCTGGCTGTCTGTGCTTTATGAAATGCACCCACCCAAGCCTAAAATCAGATAAAAAGTTTACCGCATTAGTTCGCTGATCCCAATCATGTTTGTCATCTGAGAGAATTTCCCTGATTTTGTTCAACGTTTCTTCAAGTTCGCGACTAGAATAAATCTGAAGTATTAAAAATAATAATAAAAAAAAAATCAGGAAGTTCATATTGTTAATATCCCAGGCAATGTGATGAAAAAAAAATAGCTTGAGTGAAAATACGATTATAATCCCACAAATCTTACCCATAAAGTTCCAGAGATCTGTGTAAGAGTTATAAATGGGCATTTTAAGACCAGTCTGTAAGGATATCACTGAGTAATGAATATTCATGAAAAAAAAAAAGGCCAAAGAAGCAACAATTTCCTTTCAGCATTTTCCTTTTAGCTCATCACAAAGATTTTACCCTTCACCTTTGTGATGAGCTAATCATATCCACAATTTCATTAACTCCACTTAAAAAATTAAATAATTCAACAGCAGCAGAGGTTTTAGACAATCTGCTGCAATACTATTGAAACTCAGTTCAATTTTCATACTCTTATAATGAAACTCAACCAACATTTTAATTCATTGCAACTGTTTTAGAGCTGGAACTCTCTGGGGAACTAACTGGGCTATGAGAACACTAAAACTAAAATTTGTCTGAAAAATTTAATTAAAAGGCTTCCATAGCTTCTCTATGTACTGCTACTTTGAGACTATCATTTATTAACTTATACAGTCAGTAAATAAATATAAGGAGCCACCTCTAGTCAGAATTCTCACTATACAGTAAGACCACCAATACTGAAGCCTGAACAATCTAATCATTCAACAGTCACTATTTATTTATAAAAGAATTAATGTCTTTATTGAACTGTACACGTCCAAGAACAGATTTTTAAAGAAGAAAGGCCTACTTGTGAAAAAACATTATTTTTAAATTAACCGATTTCTCTTCTATTTTCCTGGACATAACTCAAAGGATGTTTTTCTCTGTTTCCACTGCATACACAAAATTTCAAGTTCTTTTTCCCTTCAGACTGAGAACAAGTTTAAGCAGATTACTAAACAGAAACTTAATCTGGCCAGTTTTTTGTTTTGTTTTTTGATTTTGTTTGTTTGTTTTGGTTTTGTTTGTTTGGTTTTTAAAGTATCTTCAGCTAAACATTTCTAGTTTTTTGGGTCAGAAGTTTTTTTATGTAAACACATCAGGCAAAACTCACTGGCCCACACACAAGCACCTGACACCACCTGAGATACCTTCAAGACAGAGGGCTGGCAGATGTGGGTCAGGACTTCAAGGAAACGCATACCTTTCTACAGTGGAAGCTGGACACCAACATGATAACTTATGTAGCACCTAAACAGCAGGGCCTGATGCTCCCTTGTTATTTAAGACATAATTTTTGTATGTGCAAGAGCACACAGAGGAAACAAGGGCCAGTGGTTAGGACGCCTTGTTTTGCATGAATTGTTTAAGAGCTGTGTCTCTTGAACCTCTGTTCTAGCACGTATATATGCATCTTTGATCTTACTATTAAAACAATGCAATGTCTTTCTTCTGTTCTGCAGTTATATTGAATGATTATTTTCTTTAAAATATCTTAATTTCCAAGGCATCTTCAAATTACTGTAGGGATTATTCCAAATACAGTCTAGTTTTCCAGTTTCCTGAGCACATCAAATTAATTTAACCTACAAAAGATATGGAACCTTAACTCAATTGACATCTACTCTTTTCCCAACACTTTAACAGAATGTGCTTATGGAGGCATGCATATTTCATGCTGGAATATGGAGGAGGTGAAAGACATCACAGCTCTAAGACACCTTCACTTCCAGAAAAAATAGGGTAGGAACCTTTTCAGAAACAGATTAATTAGCACACCCAGACCAGCTTCACTGTAAGGTGGAAAATAATTTCTAAATATACTTTACCAACAAAAGTGAGATTTTTATTAACATGCAGCTGTGTGAGCTCTTCCAGGATACACTGTGGAAGCAGCTTTGCACTTCTATAAACTTCTACGACTGCGTCCATAAAAACCAGAAAGCTATTCCTCATGATTACTGTTTCCTTCACTGGAAGTCACTAAACATCTGATGTATAACTTACTTAAAATGAACAAATGACTTAATGAAAAAAAATTGTGTCCAAGTGTATGATACTTTCTACTCCACCACCCACAAAAAATGAGTTTTGCATCACCATTTAAGATATCTGTGTATACTGGTAGCCTATTAATAGTTGTTAAACAACCCTAGTTTATTCTAACACTAATTCTCTAAGCACCATACTCTGGAAAAAAAAAAGTATTATGTGTGTCTCAGCAAGCTTTTTAATGAAAATTAATTTCCATTCTGAAAGAAAACTTTTATATTTTGTTTGAAAGTGTAAAGGACTAGTCACTGGTTAACTCAAGATACAGTTTCATACTGCAGTGACACTTCATGCCATCAGAACTCCTGATGTGATTCAACCTCCTCAGAACCTCCCTTTACCATAACTCTCTCTTTGACCTGTCTCCTGCTCAGTTCAGACCTTTAATACACAGAAAGCTCATCCTACAAGAGGAGAGGCAAGAATTTCTTTGCCAACTCAGCATTTCTCTGTGAATTTATCATAAAGCGAGGTGCAACAAGAATGGAAGCAGCATGATGCCTTTTGGCGGCATCTGAGGACTGTTCAATACACACTGAAATCCCAGTCTGAAGTCCCGGTCAAGGTACAAAAACCTTTTGCAAGCAGTTCCATTAAGCAAATCCAGAAAATATAACGTTTTTGTTGTCAGCCTCTGTGTCACAAGAGCCCACATTATACCGTGTAGTTACTGCTGCAAGACTAAAACAGGCTGGGCGCCAGGCAAACACAGAAGCAACCTGTACAACGGGTTCATGTCCATCCCATTAGCATTTCCAGACAAGGAACTGAATTTTTTCTTTAATTACCTGGCACAATTAGAACTGGACTTAGGAATATTCAAATTGGCATTGCAGTGTAGAATTTAATAAGTGGTATAATTTTATTTTGACATGAAATGAAAACCATAATTCCACTGAAAAATCCTATATTTTCAAGGTTGTACATACCTACCTTAATTTCACAGGAATAAAAGGCAAAATTTTAATATTTTCTTTTTTCCCTGCCCTCAATTAATTACACCTTTAGAAGACCAAGATGAAATTGCGTATTCAGCCAATGACAGAATGCATTTTTTGCTCTGAAGTTCCCACACCAGACTCTATAAAAAGAACTGAACTTGTTTTTAAACAAATTTTAGCTATTAATGGGAGTTATTCCTAATAACCTGAACACAGAATTTTCTTCAGTTTCAGCAAAGGTTAAAGTTGTAAAAACAGGGTGGTAGTAACCTTGAATATGAGGGCACAATCCTGTCACTACAGTACTTTTTAGCACACAGATCCATCAGACTACATCTAAAAATCACCCATTTCTTCATAAACTGCTGCTATCCATTAGAGGGCAACATAAACACACCTATTAAAGGCTACTGTAACATCAAAGACAGAAAAATTAAAAGCTCAAACACAAGTAAGAATAATAACTATACATATGGAAAGTATTTTCAATATGGGGGTTTAAAAACTGGGTACAAGTAAACAATATGACATTCCTTAAAAAAGATGAGCAGTCATATGAACAGCTTAGTGGAAAGTCAGATATACCATTGGAGACTTTTAAGGATGACCTAAAATATACCCACAGTAAAAGTAACCTCAATTTATTTGATTAATTCAAATGCATTTAATCTTGATTCGGAATTGAATCTGGTTTTCCTTTCTTACTTTCATTGAAGCCACTATTCAAACCCATAAATGCAATGAAAACAGAAGAGACACAGGAATGGGCCCAGTAACATCCAAACAACTCTCTCTCCTCATGCTGTCCTTTGCTTTTAGGATAATTTGGTAAACTACAGGTTATAAACATTCTTTCCTCACAAGTCTAACACAGAAATTTCCCACCTCCTTAGTAATTAGCATGGTTGCAAAACATGAAATCTGATTTGGTTTTTTTTTTTCTGAAAGATCAGAGACTGTCTACAACCAGAAGCATGAAGTTGGCCAGGAAGTCATTACTCCTAAAGACACAAAAAAAAAAAAAAAAAAAAAAAAAAAAAAAAAAAAAAAAAAAAAAAAAAAAAAAAAGAAGAGTTTTTTTTCTTGTGTGCTCATCCATGAAACAAAGAGGTAATTTTGGAGTCAGCTACATATTTGTCTCCTGCCTCCTCACCTCAGCTTGAGGGACATCGACATCAGAAAAGACAAATGTCTTTTTTCTCTCTCTCCTGCAGCTTAGAGAATGACCTGCCTTCCTAAGCCATTCAGCAGTCAGACAGAAAATAACATGTGTTGGTTTATGTCCTGTAGTCAGCCCAGTTTTGTTCCTGCAGTGTTATCAACCAGCCTGAGTAATTACAGAACTCTGTGTGGGACTCTCTGTTTGGGACTGCACACACTAAGGCACTGAACTACAAGCATCACATTCTCTGTTCTGTGGAACATGGCTCTGTTCAACACAACAGGGATAAACAATATTAAGAGCTGCATGTTTTTATCCTCCCAAGAATTCTTAACACAGTCTGAAGAGGCAAAGATACATAAAGCTCTTACAGTGTTAGACAAAGACTTCCTTGATGTGACAGGGATCATGGAGATTGAGCGCTCCCTTCATGAAAGCAGACAGTATAGCTGCCTGCAGAAGCAGATCTAACAAATAACTATGCTTGGGAAATAAAAATAGAACAAAAGTACATATCAGGAAAGGGGAGTCTTACAAAACCCTTCTGTCATTTGGGAACTATGGCTTAGTGAGATTTTGGTTGTTCCACACCTCAGCTCCTCAAGGAAAACTTAGTCAAAATAGCCCTCGTACACTACACACATATTAAATGACTCAACTATGTGAAAGTATCAAATACATGCCATTCCCACACAAAAAGAATAGAAATTCAAATCTGATCTTCTTAATTAAGAATTCAGAATCCAACAAGTTCATTAGTATGAAAATAAAGCACTAGATTAAAAATTTTTAAGTATTACTAGAATAAAGACATGTATACCAGAAACACATCATTACAATTCAGGCAAATTTGAAAATATAATTCTGGCTGTTTAAATTATTTGCCTATATTATTATTACTTGATTATGCCTTGAATTGTAGCCCTAAACTTTCAAAATATCATGTTAATCTTTTTCTTATTAAAACACCCAATTATTTTCATTAGTTCCCTGAAAAAGTTTGAGAAAAGCAGTAAGGCATTTTAGCCAAAACACAATGTGGAAATAATTAGTAGGACAGTAAAGAAAAGGTGGCACTTTTTTTGGTAACTCCTGGGAAAATATAAAGAGCTTTCCATGGAGACTCTAAGGTCAGAAAGAGGGAAAAGTAATGATGCTTGCTTAGAATAATGTAAAATTATGTAAATTTAAAAAGCAGGTTAACCCATTATTGTAAATAACATATTTCTGAAGACAAACATGAATCTACACAGCATCTTACCTGTACAGTAGGAACATCTGTAAATGCCTTAATAAAATCATCCTCATCCACAGCTCCAGCTCCTCCTTCTTTAGAGGAACCTAAATAAACGTAAAATACTGGTTAACAGGATGTAACATACAACAAGGTTTTAAATCTCTTACAACCATCTTTCATCATACCTACTTTCAAACACTTAATATATCTTACAAAAATGCTGCATTTTTGTGTAGAATTGTACATCATGCGTAGAATCTCAAGACCTTGAACTCTGACTTTACCATAAGAGAAAAAAAAAAAATCACCTTTTTTTATCCAAAATTAACACTTCCAAGTAATTTCCAATTTGACAAATTTAATGGTGTCATAATTTTTATTTTTGCATCTAATTGGAAACATGTTTCATATAACAATCCCCTAGCAGCTGTTTGCATTTCAATCTGAGACCTGCACCCTGATAACAAAAATGTTCTACAATAAAGCCCCAAATTTCAAATTATTTACCAGAGCAAGAGCTATTCATCTCTAAATGGAATTCCTCAGGATGAATTTTCATCTTAACATATGTGCCTTAAATAATCAACCCTGAAAATCTGGGGGTTGATTTTTGTCTTTTCCAGTATTCTCACATGAAGCTAAGAAGTATGAGGTACATTTCTTAGTCTTAAGGTGACAAGAACTTCAACAACAAAAGACAAGACACAGTGAGGAGAATTTGCACTGGAGCAAAATCTGAACTACAGTGACCTTGTTTTCAGACCACTCATGATGGAACTGTTCTCACATGACAGCCAAAGATGCCCAGCAGAAGGACCACGGAAGAATACTGACACGTAACCACCGGCTGGTTTCACACTGGTATACGTTGCAAATTTCATTAACATCTTGTCTTAGAAGCTAAGACAACTCTAAGCAAGAAAACTATTTGAAAACAATGTCTGGATTTTGCTCCCCTGAAAAAACTCAGGTTATCAAGAAAGCCCCCTTTTTTAAAGAAATGAGCTCAAGTTGGCTGTCAAATCAAAGAACAAGGTCATAAATCCAGGCTACCCTACAAGTTTAGAAACTCCAAGCACAAGGTGAAGCTTGGCAGAATTCTTCAGTATCTTCAATAATTGCATCAGGAAGGTAATATGACAAAACATATTAACCACATGGAATCAGTCCAGTTGAACATTTCCTTTCTGAAAGGAAAAACATAATCTGTCATAGCAAATGAGTATTTGGGAACAAGTGCCTCTTTCAGAATGAGGCCTGCAGGATAGATGGCAGAATGTCCTCCCTACCCGGCAGAATGAAATGGAGGCATCACACAGAGAAGACACATATTTCACTAACTACAGAACAAATAAAAACCATAAAGAAAATGCATTTAAGAGGCTGAATGGTCAACCAAGAACAAAAAGCTAGGAATTCTTGATGAATCAAATTTTTGGTGGCTGCACTTTAAGAACCATGGTTTACAGTCCCTGATATCTTAATTCTAGTGAAGGAAATTATGTCTGCTGTGTTTGTATACATGTGCAGTCTGGAAGCACGAGGGTGCACTACTGCTACAAATTTGGTGGCAAACTTACTAGATCTCAACACTGCTGTGCAGAACAAGATCTCTCAGATACTTTAGTGTAAAACCACAGAATCTGGACACAGTACCTGCAGTATGATATAGGAACATGTAATAGATTTTGAGTGCCTTAGCTCAAGGATGCTGTAAAGAGATGCTGTACACAATACATTTCAATGTGTGTATCTCCAACACCATCTGTCACAATTGCCAGTGGGAGTCAGAAGAGAAAAAAGAAATTATAACCACCTATTTCTTTTCCTTCCAGAGAGCAGAGGGAACAAACCCTTCCAAAAAGTTAATGACTATCTGACCAGCTAAAAAAAATGAAGAGGGAAAGATTCATTTACACTCAGAACACACCCTTCTGCCACACAAACTTGTACAGCTCTTCAAAGGGAGAATACCCTTGTCAGAGCAGAATTTTGTGGAGAGACACCCTGAAAGAAGTAATTTGGCCAAGAGGCACCACGTTAGGGTAGGTGGTACAAACAGCTACTTAGATGCTCAGATCATAACCTCATTTGTTTGTCCATAAATACTCCAACATTTAAGGAAGTCTCATAGAAACAAAATAGAGTCAATATACAATACCTACTCATGAGAAGTAAATAAATAGAAAAGTAAGGTTATAAAAGTTCTGTATTATTATTCAGTTACATAAATAAATACACAAATACCTATGCTAACACAGGGAAAAAAGTACTTTGCATTCCCATACTTTACTTACCAATTTTTTTTTCCTAGGGAATAAACTACAGAAACATTACAAATTGACACATATAGGCCATGAACACAAAAATATAGAAAACTATTTGGGTTTCAACTGTTTGTAGTTCACTGCTGTATGCCATAAAGATTAAAAGAAGATGAAGCTGCCCTTGCTAAGTAAGTAGATGCTGTCACCTTCAGTCTACCTTAAAGTATCATTTTTAAAATTAGGAAACAGCATTAGTTACATGACAGATATTTCTAGCACCCAAACATCATCTAGTAATGCATCCTGAGGATTAAGGAAAATCCTTTATCCAAAGAATAACAATTTTTTACTTCAAAAAGAGAAAGAAGAGGGACAGACTACTATTTAAAATCCATTTGACACAGTCCAGACATAGAGAACTTTCCATCTTCTTGAGTTTCAACAACTAGTTCACAACTACCAACCAATTTTCTTTCTCCAAAAGTTGTTTTATTACTTGTTGACTGGTAAAAAACAAATAATTATATGGTTCAAAGTTATCTGTAAACCACATTTCACTTCTATTTCACTGATCCTTCCCCTCAACTGCATGATGGCATATGCATATCAGAAAAAAGTAGGAAGTAACTTCTCTTCATATAGTATAGAAGTCAAAAGTCCACACTGCTTAAAGAGGAAAAATACTGTTCAATTTTTCCCTTCCCCTTCCAATCTCTCTGTAAGTATTTTTACCAATTCTGTTTACCAAGTCACTGTTTCTGTACAGACAATCAAAAAATGACAGAACTCCACCTGCTGTTTCCCAATTCAGGAGAAAGTATTTTACTGAGCTCACAAGATACATAACAGTCATACACATACAGATGCCTTCAAAGGATCTCTCATGCTTTTGTAAGGCTTGACTCTCCTCCACAAAAGCAACACCAGAGCTTCACTAAATTCTCAGTACAGACAGTGCTGCCTCCAGACCCCACACTGATATATCTGACAGAGCACACATATCATCTGTTTTGTGGCTTACCTTCTCAGACCAAGCTTGTGATTACAAACTTCTTCTATCTCTCTCTAGTATTAATTCCCTCCACTGAACAGTGCATGTTCAAGGCTCCCCACGGAACACACAGTGCTTTGACCAAATAGGGACAGGTTCAGCTACTGCATTCCTAAAGGCAAGAACACTATAAACAATCCTAGGGGGCTTCAACCCCACTGCATTTTTAACATCTTTAAGTGCTCAGCACACAGCTAAAATTCAGAGCCTCATCAGCTGGGTAACTATATAACCCTGTCTTTGGACTTGAATCCAACTGAGCTTTTTTTTTCAGCTGAGACCCAGAAGAAAAAATTCTCTCATGGAGAGGAATAAAAATACACGCAAGACGTTTATCTACATTGTTTGTTAGTTTTCATTCCTAACCTTTACTTTTTCTTATCCTTCAAGCCTTTTAGTTAGACAGACTCTCAGAGAGCCCTGAAAGCCTCAGCTCCACTTCAGGAAGCTGATGAGAATATACCAAACATAACAGACAGACTTGAAATGGAAGCATACCACAGCACCTGAAGCCCCTCTCAGTTTTACAATGGGTGGAGATTTTAAGAGGTTTCTCTTTTTTGTGTGTACGTCTTCAGGTTTGTTTTGTTTTTTAAACTGAAGCTCAATGAGTCTAGAGATGGAGGCAAAAAAAAAAAAGGGAAAAAAAATCCCTCACTTCCTGCAGACTGCTAACAGAGATGACACTTTCATGAGTTAAACTTAAAAGGTTTCTAACACTTTGGAAGGTCCTAGGAGTCTTTTTTTGGAAGAAGGTTTATTCCAGTCATAAGGCTGAGTTCAGCACTGAGAATAACTCAACAGCAGAAAGGGCAGTGTATGCAAGCAAGGGAATTACCCACCCTTTTGTGAAATCAATTTTTTCACCCAAGAGTTAATTCCTGTGGTTGAGTTCCTCTCCTCTTCAGACCAAAACACTTGAAATACTTCCAATATATCACAACTTTGGAATGTTCACTTGCTCTACTGCCTTGATGCTCTCCCCAGTATTATCTACAAATCTGTACTTCATGGGATGACAAAACAATATGGAAAAAGAAAGATGCTGAATGTGATTTTGGATTTGTATTTCTGTTTTGAAAAAGAGAACTGCTTATTCAAAGCATGCCTAACTGTTAAATAAAGTACCTAAGTGCTGGCTTTAAAGTACAAAAAAATTTGTTCTATTTGTATTTGGTAGCAGGCCTTTACTAGTCAAATTATTTTATTCCTACTTTCCTAAGTCTTTTGACAAAAATTTCAAACAAAAAATTTCCCTGCGAAAAATGGGAATTTTAGGGTATAGAAACTTAGGAGTAAGAAATATTCTAAAACTGTTTCACTTTTTGTTCCTAAATCCTTTTCTAAAATGTTTCCCTAAAAAAATTTAACTATTTTCCGATACAACATACATCACAATTTAACATTAGTAAACTCTGAAAGAGATACTGTTTCTCAGATGTCTTTCACCCCTCAGAAATCTCTAACTGTAGGCTATAATTATCTTAATTACTTAAGAACATACCTACAGTAAAATGATGGGGAGTACTTTTTTTTTTTTCTGAAGACAACAAAATGTTAATGCCTTTGTCTCAGCTAATTCAAAAGCTTCATTTCTTATCTATCTGAGACTGAAGCAAAAAATGCAGTTAATTCTGGACTGAAAGAAAAAACTACTGTTACCCTTTTGGCTTTGTAGGTTAATCAACAATCAGCTGTAAATTAGGAACAGACAGCAGCTTCAGCTCTGCGTGGGATAAATGGCCAGGATAAGCTCAAGTACTTACTCAGCTTTTCATATAATAGGTTAACTGGCAACTCCCACTCACTCCTACTGACCTCTCTCATTCTAGCACTGGTACAGCTGAGCACTAAGTCACAAAGGGAGGGGCTAAACCAAGAATAAAATAATCTGGCCAAGATGAATAGTTTCACTGAGCAAGTTCCCTAGTCTGCCTCACTGTGGGGCCATACAAACACCATGGCAGCACAATCCAGCAGCTGACTCAGGATACAAATGAGTTAGAGAAGACAGGGAAGGAAATTAGCCCTGGCAGCTTAAAGAAGTACAGCTGCTGAAAGTCTAAGTATAGGCTGAGGGGAATAGAGCAATACCTAAAGAAAATGAACTCAGGGAAGGACAACTGCAGAAACTACATGACAAAATGGACAGAGTCTCTCACAACACACAGAGTGGATCTAAGGAAACTGCTGATGCCAAACAAAGATAAACAAACAAACAAGCCAGTGCGCACACACAAACTATAAATAATAGATCACAACAACCCTATCAATGATGAAGACACAAAAACTAATTGTTTCTTCAGCATGATACTTGCAATAATAACCACATTCTGTTCCCAGCCATAGTGGGCAGATGTTGCAAAGGTCATATTTAATTCTTTGAATGCACATTCTGTTGTCTGTTAGTCTCTGTAACTGGGATTTTTCCTGAATCTTCTGTAGCTCTCAGTCTTTGCAAAATCTACTTGTTTATCCTTGGGTCAGGCCTTATTATTTACTCTTAAAGTGGTATCTGTTGGGGGCCAGGGAAGGAAATTCCAATGCTTCATGATCTGAATTACAGCCTCTGAGATGGCAAGGGTGACTTTTAAGGCAATGACTATGATACTACCCTCCTGTACAGACTGATCTCAATCTCAGTAAGGACTCTCTTTATCTTTCCAGGTATCATAAGATTACAAAAATAGTCTAGAATAGCATCTTTCCATAAGTCTGGTTCTGTAAAACAGGAACCTAATGTTCAGAAAATTGGCTGGGGACTGAGAAGTTTTGGAAAGTCCCTTCAGGTTTTAAACTACTGAGTTATCTAAAGCTGATATACTGTGCATAGAGACCTTCTTGTATTAACAGATTCCAACATTGTAAATGTTCTTATTTCCGTGTTTGAAAAACTGATCTGTGAACTTCAACTGACAAACCTATATAAAACCTCCTATAAAACTAGTGAATAAGTATTCTTCAGTCTCAAGTATCTGTATGAAGCACAAAGAAGGTGTTCTTTCATCTTTGGGTAAGTGACAGTCACTTAGTATACAGATGCCTTCAGCTTGCCTTAGGTTAGGAAAACATTTGAGAGCAACAAAGAAGCAGCAGTTGCTCAGTAAAAACCACTTGGATCAACATGAGACAAGACTATTTTTTTAAACAAGAACCATAGTTTCAGATAGTTATACTGGTAAATCCTACAGGATGGATATAATTAGACCAACTTAGATAAAATTGTGTTAGTTTAAGTAACTTGTACTGTCAGCAACACTTACTGGGTTTGCTATACAAGTTAAGAAACAGATCATGCTGCTAATTGCCACAACTCTGATAGTAAAGCTTCGAGGAAGAGCAAACTATGAAGGGCTGCAGAGATCCTAGCTTAGATAGAAGTTTTCATCAACTGAATTTCAGCTGCCTTGTGTCCATTTCCCTAGAGAACAGTAATTGCATCTGCAAACAAGTAACTCCCCATTCTCCAAAATCCCTGTTATACACTTCTGCAAGCACACACCTTGTCTACCAGAGAAACCTCACAAATAGAACTTCATTGGGAGATTAACTTAATGGGTTGCTCAACATTTGTCTTATGGTAGTTATTATGTGCATATAGGGAAGCAGGAGAGTGAGAGAACAGCAAAAGGAAGCTATACCAGTGCCATGGGCCACTGCAGTTCATGATTCAGTAACTTAGCCTAAAATGCCTCTGACTGAAGCTGAACTGCTTTTGACAAAGACAACCAGGCAAACAACTAATATCAGCAAACCCATTCAGTTGTTCTAACACAAGCCACCAGAGTTTTTGAAACGAATTTCAGAAAAATGTTTTTAAATCATAAGATACAATACTAAACCCAAAAGAACCTCCCCCCCCAGCATCTCCACTGGCAAACCTTCCTGTTGTTTTAACTAGCTTAGAAAACAATTCATGTGACTAAGCAGAACAGAAAAGCATTCACTAGGAAGCCCACTTTAAGGAAACTGACAGATTAGTTCTGTCATGTTCAGCCCCAGTGACTGACATTCGCTCTGTACTGACTTGTCCACCCCACTTCCTCTAATGCCAAAAGTCATCATCCCTGAGGCACCCAGAAAGTCATTCAAACTGGAACAGCAGCATAAACTGAACAAACAAGCACAGTATCATGAAATACCTTTACAATACCTTGTATTCCTTACTTTATCTGCCTATGTTAGAAATTTGGCAGACACAGTAGAGAACTTCCCAAAACAGCCCACCTGTACTGCGCCTGTTCCATTGAATCATTCCTCATACATGCCAGAGACATTGCTCATGAACACAAGTTTCCACCCAACAAGTGAGTGTGCTGTCTCTGAGGGCTGAGATGCTAAGCAGATCTCTCCATACAATTATACGCCCCATGAGAGAAGAGGAACAGGAGGGACAAGCAGAAATTAGGAGTGAGCCGCACATACAAGGAAAAAAGTAGTGCCAGATTTTCAACTATTAGGATAGCACATCTCAAGCCTTGAGGTGTGACATGTTGATCAGGTACAAATACAGGACGCCTGTACTAAGAGGAAGCACAAAATAATTCTTAGGTGACTGAAGATGACAGCACCAGCACGTATACAGTAAAATTTGAAGCTGCTCTTGAGCATGCAAATTCCTTTGGAATTATGTATTGAATATAACATGCTTCAAGAAACTTAGTAATGTCTGAAGCTGATTCTTAACATTGAATGCATAGTTTCAACAAGCTTAGCCTCAATTCCTTTGTACAAAGATTCACAGGTAGAAAAGATTAACAACACTAGCTCTTCACAGATATGCTGTGGCGATCAATTCAATTAACAAACATTTACCAAGCACACAGTAAATAAGAATATTACAAACAAGGAAAATAACAGTGCTATACTTAGCACAAAGTTTAGACAGCACACATTAGGTAAGACCAAAGCCTGGATGTGGAAGAAGACAAGCAGTTCCACGAGCAGAGAGAACAGAGATGCCTGACTTTTTAGGCTTCTCTCAAATTGATTAATGTTGGTTTCTACTCAACTTGAAGCTCATGCAGTCATCTTTCAACTCATGCACAGTGTTCACGCTCCCATGGTAATCTTTGAAAGCACTCATGTATTTCTTTTCTCTACTGGCACTCAGTTTTCATAAATAATTAAAAGGACATAGATTTGTGACCCTGGCCCATTTGTTCAGTTTCAACAGGTGAGTTTGGAAGTTATGCTAATTTTATGAACATGATAACATTAGTCTTATTTTCAGTTTGTAATGTAACTTCCTAATAACCTATTTACATTTTACTTTAATGTGATCCTAGTTTTACATTTGAATGGGGAAAATTGCACTAATTATTTTACATTACAGAAATTACTGAGAACAAGCAGGAACAAAAACAATTAATTTGTACCATCTGTAATTCTGATGCCAAAACAGAATGATTTGAGACACTGTGACGTAATAGTTTCAGTAATATAGAATTTTCATTACTGTTGTGAGTGCCTATTTGTGTATCCCGGTCTGGAACAATTTAAACAGACACTTTATTAACAACAATTCACACCACCTGTCACCACAAACTACACAATTACCATTTTCACATGTTCTAGATAATACACTTTCGTTTTCTAGAAGTTCACTAGGGCAAGACAGAAGGTGAAGGTAACCTGACTTGGAAGTGTTGTTTTTTTTTTCTCTTATACTGTAAAAACAATTTAATTTGCATGTTCCAAAAAATAATTTCCAACACAGGTGCAAATACTTCCATTACAAAAATAATTTCCATTCTCTGCTTCTTTGTTTGAAAGCATATGCCATTGTCAAAATAAATGAAACTGGTTTCTTAAGACTCTTCTCCCACACACCAACACATCACCCAATGAAGAGAATCACACCTGCTCCACAAAGCAGCAATGCAGGAACATTTTGGAATGGTTGTCTTTGCTTATTCTTCAACACAATCACAGTCCGTAAGGACTCCAAGCAGCAGGGCCCGCTGATTTTAGTCCATTTTCCTCCTCCCTCCTTCCTCTTTTTTCTTCTAGATTAACCCCCATGAAAATACAAACAAACGGCTTCCCCTTTCTATTGCTTCAAATAATCATTACTCAGCATCAGCAGCTAAACAAGGGCTGGGTTGTCTTCCTTATTCTCACCACTGTCTGGTACAACCATGACTGCCAGTAAAGCGTCTGGGACCAGAACCCCGGGCAGAGATGTCACAAGCAGGCTGGGCTACATCTTGTGGTGTGCTTTTATCTCCAGACCTCTTCATTTGTGCTCCACTGGTACTCTGTCCCCATTTTATCCATTTACAAGCTGACTTCCAAACTATGAGCCTTTTGAGAAAAGACTGTCTGATATAATACCATGCTTATAGAAACATAATGAATCTTACAATTTAACTGAAACTTCTAGAAATTTAGTGACAAACAGGGTAGTATGAACTATCACTTGGGTGACACACAGAAAACAGAGAGGCTAATGAAGAGTGTTATGGACACATACACATATTTTCTGAAGGTATATGTATGGGTGTGTATACATACATACATACATACATATATATATATATATATATATATATATATATATTTTCACACATAATTTATCAGGTTTGTTTGTTTCCATTCAGATTCTTTATTAAGGTGGATTTTTTCAATCCCCCTGCTGAAGAGAACTACAAAGGAAGGTATTTGCTACAGGAATGGAAACCCCAGTGATTGCACAACTTATAATCGTCCAAGGAGAACAGGACTGATCATATGGAAGGGATCCCTAACCTCAAGTGCCATTCAGGGGAATAAACAAAAACAAAATCCAGCAACTCTCAGAGAACACAGAAAGCTGAAAGTTGTCCTACCTCCCTGAACTCTGTATAAGGTTAAAATAGCTGTACTTCATGACCATTGGATTGCAACACAGCAATTCCGTGGGCAAGGATCTCTTGGGATGGAAGTTAATTGACATTAACTGTGGGGAAGAGGAAGCAAACAGGCATTCTGTAACAAATTCTCTGATTCAGACTCTGATACCCAAGGCTAATCTCTAAGGCTGCTCAGAATGACAAAAAGACTTTTTAGCTGGGATGTTGAAGAAAAATCCTTGAATTTCACCACCACCTGAAAATCAAAAAGGAAACAAAGTGCCACAGAATGTCAGGGGTGCTTTGCTGACTAATATTACCTCAGAGCAGCTTTACATCATACAAAGGGTCAGAGTAGAACAAGGAAGACCAAAAAAGCCTAGTTTATTTTACACAACAAACAGAGCACTTTGGAAATCACTTAATGAAGGCTAACAAGAGTAACAGAGGAGACATTCATGGACTTCAGAACTCAAAATTTAAAAAAACCCCTTGTGGGCATTGATTATTATGAATTCTTTTGGTTTTTGTACAAGTGAACATAGAACTCTCTTGAGTGTGGAGCCAATCGATACAGTGAGCATGAGTCTATCTTGTTTCAAGTCCATTCACTAACCTTTTGTATTTACAGTTCCACAATTACTGAAGCCCTTCTAACATAAATGTTTCTTAACTACAGCACCTAGTTCTAATGAGGTTAACTTCAAGTGGCTGAGATTTCACCTGTCTTTCAGTCTCACACTTGCTTTATGCAGGGCCTTTTTATTTAAATTTCGTCCTACTAAAGCCTCTAAAGGCTTCAAAATGTCTTTTGCTAGGAAATCAAGCCAAAAAGCAAATAAGCACCATTTTCATATTTTTCATCAAAGACATGTATGTCTTACTAAAAAGGGGGGAAAAGCATAATGACAGATACAAAAACCTAACTTAAATTTTCCTAAAGCCGGGAACTGCTTTCTATAGTTCCTTCATGTATGGTGTTACTATAGTGCTCACAGTCTTCTATTGCCAAACTGTTCACCTGGTTCAACCAGGTTTTCCAATTACTTGATTTCTGCAGACACATTAGATACATTAAAAAGTGTAACAATGTTGTCAGTATAAAACAATAACCAATACATAATATTGCCAGCCCACCAATGTACTAAAGATTTAAAAAAACCCCAATAAACTATAGATAAAAATACACCATGCAGTATTTTCCTGCTGAAAACAGTGCAAAAAGTATGAAGTTCACCTTGTTTCAAATTACAACAGTAAGATTAATGCTCCAGCCTCACAGAGGTTTTTGTAAAAAATTCAGAAGAAAGTTAACAGAAATTTCTGTCGTGATTATACTTCATCATCAAGCATTTCTTCCAAAGGCCACATGGCTCTCTTTAAGAATCACCATTTCTACATTTAATCCATTTTGAAGACTACTAACCTAAACTGACATTTTGGGAAAAGAGAGAATGCCAGACTTCTTGTTAAGGCAGCCTGAGGTTTCCTACTAACACTTAGCTTACCTAAAGCTTCCAAATGGTATACAAGCAGGCAATTCCCTAGAAGACTTGGAACAGGACTTTGAAATTTGCAAGAGAACTTGCCAAAGACCTATGAGAGATCTTGAACTGCGCAGGGAGAGGAAAATAGCTCATTTGGCTGACATGAACTCGAGCCCTTTTCTACTGTAAATTATGGTGTCCCTTACGATTAAAAAGCTGCTTGAGCCATACTGCCAAGAAAAAGACCCTGAGAATCAAATTTCTGCAAGGGCAGAACATAGAGTACACATTCTCAGTAATAAGAAGGCTTTAGAGCAAGAGGTATTTTCCAGAGGCTCTACCACCTGAATGAGGAGCCGAGAGCAAGTGTATCAGGAGTAAGTAGATCAGCTGTGTGCTTGCTGGCAAAGGTCTAACGTGGCAAAGTGCATCGACCATGGAATAAGAAATATGCCAAACAAAGCACTGTCCCATTAAGTGGAAGACCTATCCCTTCTCATTCATCATTAACACGAAGCTCCTTGTCTGAACATCTCCAAGCAGAAAAGTCAGAGGAGAAACAGCCTGCTGGATTCTTTACTCCCAGGGCAGGAAACCACTGTGGCTGCCTGATCTGGTACTTTTTTGGCAAGCTGTCTTCAGCAGGCTTGATCATGCCTGTCAGCAAATCCAGAAGTTCTACAAACCGTCTCATCTCGACTGCCAATAGGAAAATGTCTGGCACAGTCATTCCCAGCACAAGGAGAGAGAATTCCAGGCTGAGTAGGACACTGCTGTTGCTCATATAAGACCTGTTTTACCTGCCTTCCTGGACAATGATGTTGCACTTCCAGTGCCACTAAAGTACATTTCCTACATTAAAAGGAAAACGCCCAAAACAGTGAGAAATTCTTTTTTTTAATATCAGATGGGTCCTTTCAATTGAACAGCATATCTGGGCAGTGGTGGAATTACCCATTTCTTCCTTAAGAACCATCTCCATGACGTATGTAATGAAAAGCCAAGCACACAGGCATCTGAGTATAATTCAGCAGGTGTCAGCAGGTAAGAAAGATAGAGGCATGGCTAAGGAGTTCCATTTTCTTAGCCTCAAGACAGGGTAGCCTCAAACCCTTTCTGGTCCCAGGCAAAAAAAACTGTACTTTGCCACCTACAACTCATAGGAAAATACACCTTTGTCAAGCAACATTCTATGAAAAGGATCTCTGGGATCCTTTAAAATATAAAAGGCAGTTTAAATGAATGGGAGTTGCAGTAATCTCAGCCTTTGCTCAACACAATTTCTATCTGCACTAAATTCTGCCTGGTCACAGAAGGCTGAAGAGGAGAAACTGCAGTAAAAACTTGCTTCAACTGTAGGTCACTTACATGACTTTGGAGATTTTTGTGGAAGGGAAATAAAAAGCAACACAGTTAAAGGAGCTGCTCCTAGTTTTCCCTCCAAAGGCTGAATTGCAACTTCTGAATATGGATTAATGAATATTTGAGAGTCAGAGAAAAGGGACAAGCAGAACCAACAGGTGGCAGAAGCACGAGGTGAGCAGTGAAAGCCTGAAATACCCATCCAGTGCTTATGAGGAAAAGGCGAGAAATGGCACGCCTACTGACTTGGAGTGCAGTGGTGAGCACAAGGATTTGGGACTGTAGGATAAAGCAGATTCTTACTACATAAGCAAGAGCAAAAAACTTCCAGAACTATAAAGGTACTCCATGGAGATGGCAATTTTGAGGCTGGAGAAAAATCTCAGGTGTCCTTTAGGCACCTGCGAAGTAGATCCTAGAGAAATTGGATGTGGAAGAGGATCAAGGTTTTGTTCTAGCCATAAAGATCCAGGAAGTCTCTAGGATAAATAAAACAGGATGCCCTAACTGGGCTCTCCAAAGACCATGGTTCTCTGTGGAATAAAGCTTTCTAAAGCCAGCATTTTGTCCCATCATGACAGTGTGCCTCTAGACACTTCTCCTACTCTTGTACATGTCTCCAGCAGTCGTTTCTGACCACTGTCCAATGGGACAGTGGGCTGCCCAGGCCTCTTGTCTGACCTAGTGTCATCGTTCATATGAAGATTATTACAGGAAACTCCTCACTTCTGGAAGAGACTATGACCTTATTGTTAAAGAAATACATTTGGCATCTTCACTAATGTTCGTTACTAGGCTAGGAGATGCAGGATTTGTAAATACTGTATTAAAATTCTAACTACATATATCCTACAGAATGAAAAATGAAGGGAAATAGAGGGGTATGTAAACACACCCCAATATTTTCCTCAGTTGAAAGGAGATGGTATAAAGCAAGGAATGACCAGGTTTTGGCATGCTTAATTTTAATTTTTTTAAAGTTTGGCAATATAGGAAAAAGAGAAAAAACAGAGTACTAATTTTTGAGTTTTTAATCTGCTTTACTACTGTATTTTCAGATAAACTGAAAAATCTGTGAGTGGTTATTCTGTTCTTATCTCCCTTCACCTTGTATCTCCATGTTTTTACTGCAGAGCATGTAAAGTAAAAGCCTACATGTAAAAAAAAATACATTAAAACGATCTATATTTAGTAAAATATTATTAAAAGCCCATATTGAAATAAAGACAAATTCTAAGCATTCAGTTCTGGTACTATGTATGTTAGCCTTGCATGCAAAAAACACCATGCTTCAGGTTAAAGAGATTACATTATAATTAGTTATTGATTTATATTTGCTCATTTATAACACTTGCTATGTGCAATAATAACAACAATAATAAATATCAATGAGATAATTTCCTTTATGGAGTCCTTTAGGTGGTATTTTCTGATACTATTCTGATATATATTCCTATCAATTCTCAGTTACACTATGACAGTGTTGATGCAGCCCTATGGAAATCTTTTCAATTTATTAGGAATTCTTAAGATCACTATTGAAAAACAATAAATTTTCAAAACATCAGCTGTATCTTACTAATGTGAAAATACTTAAGGCAGCTTATTTGCCATACATATTTTCTTCCAAATTTTATATTTGTTTTGCAGATCACATATGACATTACATGAATAGGAACATGGAAAAATTCCTCTTACAAAAATCCCTTACTAAAAGAATCACTTATTCATAAACCCCTGTACCTGAAGCATGGTGTATTTCCACAGAATTATTTATTTTCTTTTTTTAATGTGTACATAAACCATCAAAAAAGCAGCCACTTCTTTAACAGTAAACAGTTGCTTTTGTTAGACTACCCCCGCCCTAAAAAAATGCGGATTTCCCTGTTCTAAGATCATAATTACTAAGCATTCCTCATACACATCTTTAAAGCTACACCATGCAAAAAAATCCTGCCAACGGTTTTGGCCCTCATTTTTTATCTTTCACAACCAATTTCACAATACTGACAGTTAAAAGAATAATAATAAAAGTCATCCAGATGTAACATACACCTCTGATGAGGGCTCTGGGTGATGGCTAATCCCTTCTAGCCACGTGAAGCAGTGCAGACCTACAGTAAAAATTTAATCTACACAGACCTTCTCCAGAATTTTACAGGAGATTTATATATATACAATAAGTGCAATGTGTGGATTCCAGCAGAGACACCCATATATATATATATATATATGTATTTTTTTCCTTTCACCAACATAAATGCTGTCTCCAGACAATAATTTTATTTATAATATGAGAGACCTGTATAAGCTCAGTGTACACTCACAAAAACAAACAGATATGCACACATCTTTACAGATGAATAATTACATAAAACAGGGTCCCTTACTGTTCTCAGCTCTGCAAAAATACTGCAGTCATGAATTAAACATCACCCTCCAAAGTTCTCCGTTTTGTGCCTCTCTGGCAAGGTTTCTGGGAACACTGATTAGAATCTGAATAGCTTTACATTACCTCCAACCTTAGGCCCACCAGCTGATCCTGGCTTTCTTGCACTGTTTGAAGGATTTCCTGGCTTTTTAGGTGCCGGAACCTTGAAGGCTGAAGCAGCTGATGATGGCCTATTTCCATCCACTGACTCTTCATCATCAAAGCTTTTGTCTAGAAAAAGATATGTTAAATAAAAATAGAGCTATTAGAATAGGTGTATTTTCATTTCCTAACAAACTCTTTTCCTTCACATTTCACAGAAATTCACAAAATGCATAAATAAAAACAAGTATTTATCAGTTTATCCTGTCTCTGATCTAGGAATAAAATGACAATGGGAGATAAACAGCATTTTCCACATTTCACGTTCTTATGAAATATAATTTTAGCTTCATAATTAACCACAGTAGAACTGAGTATAAAAAAAATGAATCCTACACATCCACTCCCACAAAGGAAAAATATCTTTGCACACACTGAATTTTTTCAATCATTTCTTAATATTTTCCCAATAGGAAAGCTTTTAATATAATTTTTATCATTCCAGTCTACTGAAGAAAAATGCTTCTCCTTTTCCTTCTTTCACTCATGCATGCATTTTCTGCTACACATCCTCCCACAATGTGTCTAACTAGCACTCCCTGTCTCCTTCCTTCCACCCAGATTTTTCAACTTACAATCACAGATCCTCTTGCAGATCAGCCGCCTCATTCCTCTGATAGCTCTTCAATCCCCTCACCCTAGGACGGACCCAGCACCTCACATGGCCACATGCAGTAAATTCTTAATACTAATCAAAGATTCCATCAAAATCTGCTCGCAAACACCCTAGATCCACCACTGAGATTTGTGCCGGCATCTTTCTCTCCCTTCCCTGCACTAGGTGCTGCACAACCAATGAGCTGCAAGGTGACATCATCTTCTGGGAGCCAACGCCAGAGGAAAAGGTGAAAATTCTCCATGCAAATAAATTCATTCCCACACATGGTATTTGCCACTATTCCAATCCTTCGTTTAAAAAATTAGACAGGCAGACAATATTCAGAAAGAGGGCTTGCACTCCTCTTTCCCATAATTTCAGGTTTGTGTATTTTTAATCATGAAAGAAATTCATGCCTAGTGACTAAACAGTCTCAATTCAAAATACTGTGCCTTAAAAGAACCCCAACATATTCCAACAGTAGAACATAATGTTTTCCCCACCCACTAAGGGAAGAAGGATTTATCTATAAGCTTGAGCACAGAAAACATCCAGTCTATGGTTCCTATAATAAATAAAATGGGCGAGGCTGAGACACAGCTGCGCTACAGTAATGAAAGACCAATTTAGCATATTACCTGCTCTAAAACCTGCCATTAGTAAAAAAAAAAAGAAAAAAATCATGGCAAAACTTCATAATCTCTGGAATGGTTAACTGTTTACCCTTTGCTAATTCAGAGCTTGCTCCCAGGGAAATGTCAACTATATTTAACAATGTAGTCTCCCAGAGGAAGGCAGCTTACATTAAAGGGTATAGCAAGGTTCTGTCCAGCAGCACTGGCAGCACCAAACGCCAGAACACCCTGCATTTAACGTGTCCAAGATCACTGCTGCTATAGTTAGCACATTTTTCTAGCATTTGCCAAAAGCTGTGTTTTGCACTAATGCATCTCCACGATCAAAGAAACAAACCATCACAAGAACAATATGGATGTGTATTACCAATCTGCATTAACATTACTTGCTCCTCTCCTATAAACACTGATTTTTAAGTGAATCTTGCTAAGAGTAATTGTTTGGATCTGTAAACTCTCCGAATGGGAGGAAAAGGCATCAGCCTTCCCCCTCACTGTCCTGTGCGTTGCCATGGAAACAGCACTCCCGCTCAGCATACGGGCTGAGCCAGAATACATTTTGATTCCTGATGCTTTTACTCTCACTATCTTAAATAGAACCAGACATCAAGAATTCAAGCAAGGAAAACCACTAACACAAAGGCCAGATTAAGTGAAATGACTTAAACACTGTCACAGAAGGGCAAATGGCAAGGGTTAATAGCTAGGATACCTGCAGCATTACAGGTAATTTTAAATTAGAAATATCTTGCATATTTTTGAACAGCATCAGATCAACACTGACACGTGAGTATGGAATCATGAAAACAGACTAAAAGTGAAAACAGGCTTTGCAAATAAAAATGGTTCTGTCATTGCACTTTCAAATCTGATGAAGAAACAGGCAAGACTTTCATGCTACTACCCAACAGCTCTACAATGCTGCACTGATATGCAAATATTGCACAAACCTTTGCAACAATAAAATTCTCTGCAATACAATCCTAAAATCAGAAACTGAGCATTTGCTCATTTATGCAAAATCTCCTAATCAAGAAAAATCTACACAACCCCAAACAACTGCGTACTTTGGGAACCAGTGACTCAGATAAAATAATTTTATTTTTACCAAACAATTCATTATGAAGGAGTATCAAAGATGGGTAATTTTAGAAGCTACTGGTCAACCCCAAAATGTGCAAACAGAATGCCAGAAAAAAATGCAAAAGCAAATGTTTTGACCTACTGACATGCTGTGTGTATTAGAGGATACATTAAATAATGCTCTTGGTAATACTGTCAAATTACTTTGCCTAGATAAAAGATATTTTTTCATACATTTTAGCAATTGTTAACACTGTATTAAAAATCTACATTATGAAATAGTTTTATACAGTTTTTCAGTCCACCTAAAACTCATCTTTTTAAAATAAATGCATATTTTTTTAAGATACACAGAACTGATTTAAGCCACTGATACATGCGTGTTCTTAACCAGACTTTTCATGGTTTCTGTTAAAATAAATTAAAAATTGGTGTGCAGTTACTTGAAGTGTTCCAAAATAACAGCACAGTACCATAAGCAAGTAAAATTAATGGCTGAAAAGGATCTGTTTGAATTCTATTAATGCTGAGGGATATTGCAGCTGAGCCCCTTTTGTTCTGGATTTGTTTATTTTTTAAATAAACATAAGCAGGAAAATTTCACACTGTCTTTTAAAGAAACCAGAGGTTTTCCCCACCCTTTTAGGCCTTTACACTTTTATTTCCCTAGGATTTATCATCAAAATCCCGAGTGATCTTTAGGGACATAATATTTTCAGAAATATGCCTTACACTGTGAAGATGCAAAACCTGAAGTCTGTATTTACAGCACTTCATGAAAACAGAGCACTATACTTGCTACCCCTACAATGCACCTTCCATGTGCTCTCACTCATCAGCAATGATCCACTTGCTGGTATCTCCTGTAAAAGCATTTCCACGTACTTCAGCATGGAGAAGCCCAGCTCCAGTTGTAACTGCTGGTCCCCAGGGCATAATCAAGGAGCAGTTCTGCTCAATCTGGCTTTACTACGTGCCTTTGGCTGGCCAAAGGAGCAGGGATGGAGCTCCTGACAGTCCATCCTGACAGCCCAGATGCTCCATACAGAGCATGGGGATCACTATATTTCAGCACCGAACTGTGCCTCTAATGTTAGTTTTATGCAGTCTACAAGCAAAATATATCTATAACGGAAGTGATAAAAGCCTAAATGTAATTGGTATTTCAAAACAAAGCCATCTGATAGATGCAAACTTTTTTCATTCTAAAATGGCTGGATAATTTTCATTCTAGGTCATTTTAACACTTTCAGAGTATCAAATAGACCTGACAGCTGAGAAAGCATTATCCAAACAGTGTTTTAAAACAAAGCTCCAAAGTACTAAAAATAAAAAGCTGTATGAATTGCTAGCAACCCACAGAACATATTAAAGGCAAAACCCAATAAATTAAAGACACTGAGCCTCAGTTAAATCCCACAACACGTTCTTGTACTTGATATGCAGTATTTTAAACTGTAGTGCATAAAGAGTTTTGGAGGTAAGCACACCGTACAGAGAAGAGCCTGGAATCCTGTACTGCCAAAAACTCCTGAAGAAACCTGATGAGCAACAAATGCTCTCACTCTGGTACAAGCTCTCTTCCAGATGAGCAACTTCAAAGCAGGGGAAGAAAAAATTCAAGAAAAGGTCATTTTTACCTTCACAAAGCTAGAAACTCGGGATTCGAAATCTGAGCACTCGAAGTTTTCTAACAGAGGGCAGAGATCTGTCCACAGAGGATGCTCTGCAGGTACAATGCACCAAGTGAACTGCTATCAACAAACTGCTGTGCATTTCCACAAAATCTTCGAAGAGTTGTCTAAGAAATCTTTCCAGTAAAAGACCCACCAAACCAACCTGCAGGACACATCAGAACCCAAAGTCTACCACACTTTCAGACTTTATGATTTACTGAAGTTATTTGAAGATTAAATGGATGCAGACAGACCAAAACTTGAACTATCACAGAGCATTAAACACTAAAATTCTTAAGAAACAAACTATGTCATTTGAACTAAAAATAAACAAAATGTATGTACTATCTTCCTTGCAGCATTACTCTTGGGGGTCAGATCACAAATATGTAGTGTATGTTTTCTGAAGTATTCAGAGAGATCAAAGCATAAACATTTATAATGAAACTTGATAGTCAAAGAACATTCTAGTACTCCCAATATTTTAAACTCCAGAACAATCTACTTACTGTGATTTGCCTATACAGCAGTAAAGGTAATTATGTAACCAGTAAATGTAAAGATACATCCAGTGACAAGGAGAATCTAGGGAGAAATCTAAAGTTTTTCACATCCAGAGAGAAAAAATATTTCATTTTCAAAGAAGATTAAATTAGAATACAGTTATTGTTATTGCAACTCAAGCCTCCACCTTAGCTGGTTTGAAGGTTCATATAACTAATGTGACATTCTGGGATCTAATATTTTGTAAGTCATACTCAATAACAGAAAATTAAAACACAGTATCACCTACACAGCAGTACAAATACAAGATCTATATTCTACCCATGCTACTCAGCAGTAGGAAATCAGAAGCTGACTGATTTAAAGCACATCCTCAAGTGACACCATGAGGGCGAAAAAACTGGATCCCCTGCAGTAATACTTAACTAAAGCTGGCAATAAAGGCAAATCTGGATACTGTTTTCAGTAGCAACATCTTACATATCTAACACAACTAGGGCTGTAAAGACCAAATTGCAGTATTTTACTGTAGACTGACAAGAGTCAAACCAGAGAACACAGTATACTTAATATTTACATATTTAATAAAACTTCTTGTAAACTGACTTCTGTTCAAAACATCTGTATCAATTTTATTTCAATAACTGATCATTATTAGCTTTGCCAACAAATACCCATTTTTACCTACTGTTAACACTTCCTCTTTCACACCACAAAATACTTATGAGGACGACTGCAAAATCCTGCCTAAGCAGAAAAACCTCAAGTAGATGAACTCTTTAAATTTCCCAGTCACTCCCCAATTCAGTGCCTACCAAGACACCCACTGCCAGTCTCCCTTCAGTGACTTATAAACATAGACTGCATCAATTACTTGGAACATCTGGGACTGGATCATTAGCTCAATTCCAGATGAACTGGTGCGGCCTACAACAACTTCTGTCAAGCATGAAAATGAAGCCGCAAGCACTACACATGCATCAAGTTAGCTGATCCCTCTAATCCATACTTCAAGCCAATGCCCCACATCATTTAGTGAGAACTTCATCCCTTACACATCAGGCATTCCATACAGCCCAAATCTGTTTGTCCTGACACAAAGGACAGGATTCATTTGCCTAAGCACAGTCATCTAAAACCAGTTTAGACTGTCCTGGGCATCCTGTCTGGCAGCCAGCTGACATTCCAGAGGGCCACAGATCTCTTGCAGTTCTTGTGTCACGCCCGCTCGCTCACTCTGCGTGGCTGCTGAGGATCCTGCAAGGCACCTCGAGTGGCACCAGACTGTGGCAGCAGCTCTCTGCCTACAGAGAGAGGTGCACAACTTTCCCAGGCATTGTCCTGGGAAAGGCTTTGAGAAGATCAGAGAAAAGAATGATAAACAATTCTTATCTTTATTTGCTGCACCTGTTGAACATGTGGAATGTGTTATGGAGATCTGTTTACCAAAGGGTGATTTCTTAATTGGCCAATGGTGATGGTGTTTAGATGGAAGGACCAATTGGGTCCACCTGTATCGTGACTGTCTATAAGGGCGACGGGTTTCTTAATAAGTATAGAAAAATAAAGTGATTGATCAGCCTTCTGAGAATCATGGAGTCAATGCTAGTTATTACCCGGCTGGGGGCTGTGACAACAGACACCTATGGCTGGACAGATGAACTGCACCTAAGAGGCTTCAGATCTGTCATAAAGGCATCATTCCTTGGCATTCTCACCATGCCCCAGCAGGTCTTGGGCTCCTAAACCACTGGGAGACAAATTCTCATGCTCAAACAAAAGACTGCATCCCGCAGTGATGGAGAATGGCTCTTCCTGGGACAACAGTGGAGGCACAGAAGTAACGTGAGGCCACTTACTAATGGATTTAAGTTTACTTCGTGCTACCTCCTTTGCTCCTCTTTGCCTTCCTGAAGGAAGCAACTGTACCAACGATAGTGCTGCCAAATGGTTCTCTTCTGTGCAATACATGCTGATGCTCGCTAACAAAATCTCAAACTCCTACCAGAAGAGACTCCTTTTTCTGCAGTAACCTCATAGGGGATAGACAAGATAAAAAAATACCAACGAGAACAGTGTTTGAAGAACAACAAAACTTGGTTCAAAAATCCCACAGAGTTCTTAAACCAAACTTACTCTTTCACATGTTATTTTTTCAGGCAGTTTCAGTTTTTCTTCAAAAAAATAAAAAATAAAAAAAGGCAGCAAGTAAGGGGAACAAGAGTCAGAAGCAGGAATAAGGCAAATATTTGCCAGTTAAATTTTGCTGTTGATCTGATCTCAAATTTTAATAAAATTCCCCTAATTTTTCTACAAGCAAAGTAAAATACAGCTCTCCTACAATCCATTGATCAGTTACAGAACTGAAAGAGGCTCACACCTGCTTTTGGGGTTTTTTTTGTTCTGCTGTATGCAACTGATCGCTTTTAAAATATTACCCTCCATGAATAGGACAAAATAAAAGAAGGAAAATGAGGACAAAAATACTAGACCTAACAGACTTCTTAAAAAAAATATTTAGGAGTGGCAATGGCACAAGCCACGATAATTATCTACATTTAATACAAGCCTATTCCAATGACATTAGTAGTTTATCCATTCTGCTCCACAGTTTCATGAAGGACTATGTTAAAAAAAGATTAATTCAAAAAAATTTAACATATCCCCAGTATTATTTTCCTAACTCCAAAGAAAAGTTAGTCTTACAGTTTACCTTACTACTGTCTGGATGAAAGACAAGACTTCACTACAGACTTAAATAAAGCTGCAATAAGCTCAAATAAGCAACTGAGCAAATTTTGCTCCCAAGTAAAGGTTCATTCCCATTTCTATATCTAGAATATTTCCTGTAAACCCAAGTACTTTTCTAATTTTTACCTATTAAAGTTAAGACAGTTTCTGCAAATCTTGCCATATTTTACATTTTTACAATATCTGTAAAATTACCACAGTCCACATGTTTAAATTAATTAATAAATAACTTTGTCCTTCCTCAGTTCTTGCAACTGGACTTTCTTTTGTTACAAATGTGCAACATTCCCCAAATGTTACTGAATATTTCCCAGCAAACTTACTGAAAACTGAAGATGCCATCAGTATCGCTGTACTTTAAAAATCCTCAATTTCACTGTCTTTACATCTTTCCTGAGACACATTCAATGGCCTTCTGAATCAACACTTAATAGTCTACAAGCTATTAGCAAATGAAGTCCAATTTTCTCAGTAAAAGGAGAAGAGAAAGATAACAGGTTCTCCAGAATTCATGACAAGGTCAACATCTAAAATAAGATTCAAGACTTAACAAAACAGCAAGGCTGAAAATAAAACTACATAACGTTATTGTTCTTCGAACATCTGGACTATGTTATTGCTCTATGCCACGCTATTTGGACCACACTGGACTATGTCCAGCATTAATAAGTCAGGTGCCTTTTAGGCAGGGGGAAGGCAAAAAGGTGTAGAAGGACACAGACCTTCCTTGCATGAGAAATCAAAGACAGGAAATTTTTGGCATTTTAAACACAAAGGTTGAATCACTAGCTGTAACATAGAAACTGATGGTATACTCCTCTATTTTAACATAAAGTAAAACATGCCTACCACAGCACAAATGTTTTGCTCCCTTATGAAATACCAGAATTAAAGCTGAGAAAGACAGTAACTTCTGAAGCACTCAGGAGTTCTGCTAAATGAGTGAGTACTCCCTCAGAGAGTTTCCTTATCCAGACACTGATTAAAATGAAAGCAGGTAATTCACTTCAAAACGGGAATAAAAAAAGAAAGAAAAAGCCCTAACAGAACTTTTACTCAATGCCTGGTAAATTTTTGTGAGCCACTTTACACATAAAAGACTCCCAATTTCTATCAAAAGTGATGGTCTATTTAACTGTTGAAGCCTTTCTGAATTCAGACCTCACTTGTGGCCAAAACCTTCATTCAGTTCCTTAAGCTGCCTTCTAAAAAAGCTGCCACTTCAAGTATCTTCTTGAAGTATAAACTCCACTATTTGCATTTAAAATATTCTGTAAGCTAACAGCCAGTCTTTGCTCAGTAGGCCTGCTTTAATTTCTATCGTTATTATTCCATCTCCAGAAGTAATTTTCTTTCTTCACAAATTCCTTTTGCTTATACATCAAGTATCCAACTCTCAACAGCACCAGCATTTTCTTCAGTGAATCTAATGACCTATTTTAAAACCAATGTATTTATCAAAAAAGTGGGTTTTATCTAGAAACCACTACCCGTAAACTGCAATAATATGCCTAGCATTATTGATGTATGTAAGTTCAGAAAAGTAGCAAAAAGAACCACCATATTTAGCTATCAGCAGCTAAGTCAAACTAAGTCAAATGATATCCATTGAGAAACTATTCAATTAAGGACATTTCCAGTACTTAATTCAGTGACACAGAATTAGCACCTGGGCTTAATGACTTAATGATTTCAAACTATCAGTTACATCACAGCGAGGGTAAGAGAGGCATTCATAAGTACCATGTTCATTCATCTTTAACATATATCACAAGTATACATGATAGGGGAGGGGCACTGGATATATGCAACATCAATGAGAAGGTTTACAAACAGGGAGCTTAAATTGGGATTTACTATTAGAGCGTGACAGTGACAAATGTAAGTCTACCATCAGAGAGATCATGATAGCAGCTAACATTTCCATTAGTTTTTAGTGTGGCCAATTTCTCCATGCTCAACTCCACTTGCATGTTGAAAATGTAAAACAGCGAGGCAGACTGACAAATAAAACATGGATCCTAGAAGCAGAAAGTGCAATATGAGCACACAGCAGATAAAATATTGAGAAGTTTATTTTTCTGCATTTTAGATCCATGTACCTTAGGAATTACAAGTTAGTGTTTGCACATGAAAACAGGCACACCACAGAACGCGAGGGGTTGCTAATGGCCTTTTGGCTCACTGACTCACCTGATCTCTGCCTTACACAGTCAGAAGTAGAGATTAAGAAAATATGGCAAATTATCTTTCTTTTACTCCCAATGCTGCCATTTCATGTGTGGGTAATAAAACTGGTGGTTTTAAGAGGCCCAACTCTCCTCAAACTGGACTTCTTAACATAGAATCATAAAATTATTTGGGTTTAAGGGACCTTAAAGATTGTCTAGTTCCAACCCTCCTGCCATGGGCAGGGACACCTTTCACTAGACCAGGTTGCTCAGAGCTCCACCCAATCTGGCAGTGAATTCCTCCAGAGATGAGGCATTCACAACTTCTCTGGGCAGCCTGATCCAGTGCCTCACCACCTCAAGTGAAGAATTTCTAGTCTAAATATACTTTTTTCAGCTTAAAGCCATTCTGCCATGCCTTTGTAAAACACCCCACTCCAGCTTTTCTGTAGGTGCCCTTCAGGTACAGGAAGGTGCTGTGAGGTCTCCCTGTAGCCTCCTCTGCTCAGGGCTGAACAATCCCAATTCTCTCAGCCTGTCTTCACAGTAGAGGTGCCTCAGCCCTCTGATCATCTTTGTGGCCCCCTGTGAACTCACTGAACGGATCACCTCTCTTGCTCTGCTAACCACTCTGCTCTTGATGCAGCCCAGGAAAGAACTGGGTTTTGGGGCTGCAAGCCCACATTGCTAACTCATGTCCAACCTCTCATCCACCAGCACCCCAGAAGCTAAAAAACTCACACCAGATCTGCAAAATGTGAAGTGCTTGGTATATGGCTAGGCAGCTTTAGTAGCTGCCATTTCTCTGATTTTGTGGGAACATGATCCAACTCCCAAATAATATAGAGAGACTGTACCCTCGCAGTTTCTAATGAGTTTGTAAAAATTGACTTGACACTGCTAAGAAATTTTAAACAAAACCAACCCACAGAGATATGTAGAAAGTTTGACTTTTATGTTCAATAGCCAACCTCACACTGTTTAAGTTCATTGACCAAAGGACTTTTATCAGGTCAACAAACAAAACAATCCATAATGATAAAAGGATTTTTTGTCAAATAGAAATCTACTCACGCTCATTGCTTAGGCAATCATGGAAGGCCATGCAGCTCCTGACATCTGATGAAAGGAAAAACATCTAATTTGAAGGAAGTAAGGTTTTTCTGCAGGCTCTTAAGACTTTTGCTCTACAACATCAGCCCTTCTCACCTTTCCTCAGGCTCCAACTATCCATAACTTTGAGGGCTTTTAAGTGTTTCTCAGTTGAACAGAAAATTTTCACATCAATTAAATATACATGAAGAAGTACCAGAAAAATTCTGGTACCATGAAAATCTTGTTGTCTATACTCCATATAGCTGGGAAATTCCTGTGCATTTAAAATTGTAGTTACTTCTTTTAAGTGTCTACATACACAGCTGGTTTTCAAAAGGCACTTTCCAGTTATCGACTACTCTTTCCAGCTGTTGCTGTGAAAGTGTATTTTGATGAACAAGCTGGGCAAAGAAAGTAGACACAAAATCTAAACCACAAGTCTTTAAAACTAAGATGCTTTTATAAATACAATATACAGAATGGAATTTCTGATTCAGGTCAATACTACAGGAGACCCTTCACCTCTCAAGGCATTTCAGACACTGAAATGATCCAAATGTAGCTTACTTGCTCATCAGTATTTATTAAAAATAACATATAACAGTAAGGAAATACTTCTGGTATTTCATAGATAGCAAAGATGAAAACAAACCCTTCAAGGCAAATATCCAACCAGTCAAGTGGAAGACTCGTGCAACATCTATGAAAGGAAACCCTTAGTGGGCATTAAATTTCTCCTGCGGCTGTTCACAATTCTAATGGGGTTTTTTTGGTTTGTTTGTTTTTTTTCCAAAATGTACTTTAAAAAATAAAAATAAGAAACAACACCACCCCCCCCAAACAACGACCAAATAATCAAAAACATGCAGACATAACGGAAAACACCAAAATAGGTTTTTTTTATTATGTAACTTGTTCTTAAAACTGACTCCAGCACTCCAGATAACCAACAGTTTTGGATGATAGATTAAACATATCTGGAAATCTTGTTAGTACCTTTTTAGAACTCATGTTTCATGCTTAATGAAAACAACAACCACCACCACCCACAAAATTCTTTGACGTTTTGAAAACGTCATTTAGAAACAGGAAGACAAAACTTGTAGCTATTACCCTAGAATATATTTAAAAAATCAGATGCACTTATCATTCTAGAAGCTATGCTGGTTTTGAGAAAACAACTGTGTCTGTCACATGTTTGCAGCTCTGTTTTTTTAATTAAAAAATGCTCTGAGTTGCATCGTGAATTCTTCCTTGAATTAATTTTTCAATTCACATCACTCTTGAACCTTGCTGTATTCATCCATTCTCTCTCTCCATCTTTTCATACAGTCCTTGGCTTGTTTACACATTCCCTCCCTCTCCCACTCAGCTGCTTCACTTTCCCACTGTTCTTTTACTGCCATTAGCAACAGTACTTGCACTCTACAGACAAAACACAACTCAGAATCTATGTTAATCACTGGGAGTAGCATATGACCTTGCTGGGAAAAGCAGCTTTGCACTGGTTCGGAACAGAAATCACATTGCAGCTCACGGTATCTGTCCTTGCTCTCTCAGGCACAGCCGTGTCCCAAACCACGTCCCAAACCACGCGCCCACCAGCTGCTAATAATGGAGGAGGAATGGTGGGGAGCAACTACAGGAAAGGGACTGCATAGTCCTTCCACAGTCCAGGAAAAGGACACCACACCACTGCAGGTGTGGTCAGCACGGTGAAGAAAACACAGGCCCAAACAAGAAGAGAAAAGTGAAAAAGTGATACACTTCTACCCCACACAAAAACTTCTGCTCTTTATATTCCCACACCCAGGAGACAGCTCTGAATGGTACAAAGGACCACAGTCACATCCTGACCAATTTCTAGGCCAGTGTAGCAATTACTTTATTATCACCATTCACAGGACTCTGTTGGTTTAAAAAGTCTCCTACCAGAGGATAAGAAAAATCAGAAATACACCCCAGAAATCCACATGCACTAAAATAACATTTATATTTTAAATCAAGCTAATGTCTCAAACATCAAGGTAGCTTCTGTACCTTTAATATGTCCAATCCCTTTTTCAGTCAAAAGTAAAATATTAAAGCTGTGCAGCACCCACACATCACAGAAACTAGTTAATCAGATTAAAGACTTAGGAAGACAGCCTTCCCTCAGAAGAACATCAGGGAATTGAAGATAACTGTTCTCATGCTTTAGGATCATACATACATTAATCAAGTATTTTGAAAGACGACAAAACCCAAAATTTTATATGCATATGCAGTAAGATAGAAGGATAATTTCTATTTATAAACCAGTCACATATGCTTTATCATCTAAAATCTGACAAATGCTTAAAGTCATGAAACATCATTACATTGTATGCCATTTACATAAAAATACACTAATGAATAAAGAAGTGCTTATTCATTATATGATACAAAACAGTATACTATACAGTATACACTAGTGCAACAAATGTGTACCAAATATGTCCTCTTACAAAGCTGATTATATGCTTTTAGATAGTGCTCAAATACCTTATGTCTGGTACTGCAATATGTTTAGCACGTCTTAAGAAACCCTATGTCTTAAGAAAACCTATGTCTGATCTCCCCTGTAAGGCCATTTGTAGTTTTAGGCAGATAATTTTGTCCTTATCCTGATTACCTTGCTCAACTGGGATCAAAGTAGTCCCTCACCTAGGAAATCAGAGGGTAACATAGCACAGACTGCCAAAAAGGTGAGGAAACACCAGTGGAAGCTGCTGAACTACAAACCCTGGAGAGAGGCCGCACAACGCGATGTGCACGCTGAGGTTCCGTCCACCACCTCCTCAGCAGCCTAATCTGGTTACCAACGGATAATGGCAGAGAAGCATTATCCTCCCCAAGGAACAAGGAAACCTGAGTGAGGAACGGTTCCTGGCTGGCTTTCCTCAGCAGCCTCCACAACTTGCAGGGCAATCACAGACCTCCACTCACACCAGTGTGTGAAATGCCTTTAAGATTGAGGCAGCGCCTGCTTTCCCACTGGCATGCATTCACTACAGCAGAAGTTACGGTCCATTTGTTTGCTGGGCCACAAGCACAGGATTATTTTTTTCCCCCTCCACATTCTTCCAACAATAGCTTGGATAGCCTGAGACAGTTAACATGGGGGCAAACTGAAAATCTGGTTCTTCCCTTTAATCTTCACTTGAGAAATCAGATTAAGATTCAACTGCTAAGCGTCACGTTTTATTTACATTTCTGCTTGTGCTCAAGAAAACTGGGAAAAAAATCCAGAAAGTTCCAGTAAGCCAACGTCTTGCATTCAAGATAAAATTAACATTACCACTTCTAAATAGCATTTCCAAACATACTCTGCAATTCTGTAACACATCTAGGCCGATTAAGTGAGCAAACCAAATAAGACAAGTAAAAAATCTGATCTCTGGAGTATCTGCACAATGCCTTCAGCTAGCCTCACAAATATTAAGTTAAACATACATACTGGCCACAACAAAGTGACATCTTGCAGAGAGAAAAGACATTTCTCAAAGGCTGCAGAATCACTAACCTTAAAACACTTTCTTCTATGTTGCATATATTAGGAGGATATACAGAATATTTGCAAAACAGAAGACCGCAGCCAAACCATTGTTAAATTTAGAAAAAAAGATTAAAAAGTTTTCTTAACAGTAACTAAGGTTTGTTTTCCCTTGCAGTTTCATAACACAACATCAGAAGACCAAATTCCTTGTAAATGTGGTAAGCAGTAGTTTTAAGAGAGACCAACAGCTACATAATCATCCTACACACTGTTAATTGTATCTGGCATTACTGCTCAAAGCTCCTACACAGAATGTCAGCTGACTGCCTGAACAGTACTTTGTTCTTAGTGCCTTTGTTAATGACGAATTAAATTATACAGAAGAGAGCTCCACAACCACCCTCACTTTATAAACCTCGACCATTACAGAACGACAAAAATCCTACAGCTTTGCCTAGAGAATGCAGTTATTTCTTAACATGCTGCAACTTGTATTCTTAATCTGCAAGTTACCACAATTCATGTTTACACCACGAAGAACTGTGTTGCCTCACAGGAAGGAAACAAAGATGAAGAAAAACATTTCCAAGAAAAAAAAAAAATCTCAGCAAGAGTGAGCTTGGAACATATTCCGTTCTAGAAAGACCATGACTTCCCTTGCACCTTGCAAATGAAAAAATATAAACATTAGAGAACCGCCCCTATTTTTTTTTAGACTGTACAGTCCAGACATAATTTCACTGCTCTGTTCACAATCATTATCTCCTTCAGTCTCTGACATACGAAAGAACGAAGTGAAAAACATACATTTCAATAAAGAGTCTTTCCCAGGACTCTCAGAACTACCGTTTCAGCAAATTCAGACAATAGATTTAATCTTAATCTGTGATCCTTATAAATCATCTTTTTAATGCAAATCTGTGTATATCATCACCTGTGAAAGCACAGCCATCCTACCTCATCCCTAAACTTGCTGCAAAGTCCAATGACTGTGCCTCAAGTCTCTCTAAAAATAATACTACATATATAGAAAGTCATCAAGGTATTAAGCTCAGAGAATCTGGCTGACACGCAAACCCCAAGGGGTGTCCTAAAGATAAAACATAAGTCTAATTTTTAACGAAAACACAACCATATAGTCTGTATTGCTTTACTGACCTACTTTCCATTGGTTTGTGTAACAATACACTGTGCAGTGAAGGAAACGTAGTAACATCCCAGGTCTTTATTAAATATACATCCCCAGCTCTACCAGCAAGGCTCTTCTTTTATGGCTATGCCGAATAAGTGAGAATTTCTTCACGTAACAGGGCAGGTTAACATCCGCATGTTTACAAAGCAGTATAGTAAAATCTGCCTTATGTCGCAGAGGTGGCCAACACAAGTAACACCGGGGCGAGAGGGGTAAACACAACGCCAACATAAAAATGCACAGCGGAATCGGCTAGAGTAGTAAATAATTGAGATCACGGGCCATCCCACAAACCCAGGCACGGTTAAAATTCCAAGAAGGGCTGGAGCTGCCACGCTCGGTGCCCCGGTACCCTCCGGCTGCTGCACGTAGCATCCATCGCCCAGCGCCCGGCTCGGGCGGAAGCCGAGCCCGCCAGCCCGAGATCCCGACCTGCCATACCAACCTCCCCGGCCCGCCCGGGCTGCCGAGAGCCCCCGCAGCCCCGCGCCGCTCCCCAAGGGCACGGCGCTCCCCACTCACCGTCCCCCACAGCCATCATGCCCGCCGGTGCCGCGGGAGGGCGGGCGCGGCGGGTCCCGGCCGGATCCCCGCCGGATTCCTGCCGGCTCCCTGCCGCTACAGCCGCCGCCTCGCTTCAAAATAGCAGTCCCGCCTTGCGAGGGAGCCTCCGCGCCGGCCCGGCCCCGGCCCGGCCCCCCGGGCGCTCCGCCCCCGCCGTCAGCGCCCGCCGCAGCCCCCGCCACCGGGGACAGCCCACAGCCCCGGGGGAAGCTTTTCCCCCCACCACCGCCACGGAACATGAAACCAGAGGAGAAGAAGGAGCCTCGGTTAAGGACGAGCACTCCGCAGAACAGAGATCAACCAAAACGTAACATAACACGAAATGAAACAAAACAGTAAAGCCACAGGAAGTAGGAAAGGGCTCCGTTGAAGAAAGCTGCTGCCTCTTTTTTTGAGTTTTCGGAAGACTTCTTTGGAACCCCACCCCGCCACACCCCCTCCCGCACCTTTGAAAGAGAAACTGCTTCCAAAGCATGTGTGCAACACACGCTGGGGAGCATCAATGACAGCCTGCCCAAACCGGAGCTGCTGATCAGTTTGTACCTGAATCTACGTTTTGGGTGACATGCTGAGAGTAGAGTGCAATCCAACAGTGATCAAAAAAAAAAGAGTAGCAAGTAAGTAGTACCAATTTACTTAGTCTTGCCAAAAGAAAAGTTTAAAACTGAGGCAGACTGCAGCATATGCTGTTGCACAGAGCATGAGAACCACGCATTTCCAAGGAGCCAGACACACTTCCCTGTAGTAATAATCTAAAAACTCAGTCAAATTCCTTAAAACCAGTGAAAGCATCAGCCTGATGAGGCCCTTTTCTTCCAAATGGGCTTGAACTGACCAGTACCCCTCACTGGTCAGTAAATTTTCCTATTTAAAATGATAAGCCATCGGGAGGAGCAGCTGAAATGGAAAATGATTTTGACCACTTCCATTGAGCACACCAAAGGAATACATGCAGCTCAAAACCTCTGTAAAATCATCATGGCAGCTATCACCAGTATTCCCAAACGATATATATTCACGTTGTGCTGCACTGGTGAGCTCTATTAAGAGTATGTCGTCACTGTCTCCATAGTAACTATTTCCAAATAGAAAACAGCAAAGGGAAATAAAAAACAATAGTGTAATGTGGAAAAACAGATACACAGTAGTGCTAATGGATTTTTATTCGCCCCTTTTTTTTTCCAGGAGAACATGTATTTCAGCTGCATCTTTATCACCCATAACACAGCTCCCCTACACCATGATACCAACATCACATATCCTACCTGTCATATTATGTGTTTGTAAAGCCAGTCCATCGAGCAGTTAAATAATAAAATGGAAAAAGTGCACGGGTTGAATAGAGACGTACAATTTATCTTCTGCCCAATCATTCTGCTGAGTGCAGCAGGGTGCTCAATATAAATAGTTTCCCTACTTTTGTTTTAATTCCCTGTCTCAATAATGACACTACTATCCGATACAGGAGTCTGCTTGAATTCTCTTCAAGAAAACAGTATTTACAAATCTCAGGCAGCAGAAACAAATGCTTTTGTAGTGCTGAGATTGGCTGCCAGTTCTGTTTCCATAGAAATGAACATTCACTTGCTGAAAAATGGTGATGGGGGGGAGGGGGGGGGTGCTTAAAGAATCTTCTCCAGTTTGGAAGGCTGCATATAGTTCTGGCGGAGTAAAAGGGCAAAACTAGCAGCATGTGTAAGGTACTGCTTAACAGGCAAATATCCTGATATGATTCTTTTAATACACATCATTATGAATGTAAACAAATCCCAAGGTTTGCATAGCAGCTCATTCATTCACATAATTCACATGAAAGAAATGATCTCTGATTTTACTATTACACATCTTAGAGTGAAAAATAAAAAATCAAGGGTCAGCTGGAGAGGCAAGCTAGCAGTGGAACATTATTTAAGCTGTAAGTCACTCTCATCAAGCAAAAGCACTAAGATTCCTAACCACTTCCCTTGTTAGACATGGCACCTCCTCATGTGTTGGCTTTTGAAACTCCTTGTTACATCCCACCCCAATTATTCCATCCAAAAGTGTTTGAATGTGCCTTCCACCTTGTCCACCCTCAAAGAGGATCCGTCAGTCCCTAACGGTAACTCTGTTCTCCCCTTTCTCTTTACCATTCCATCAGAGACCAGATTCAATAAAGGAAAGAGGTAACATAAGACTACAGGGACTGCTCTCACTAGATCCCCTCCAGCACACTGAAAAAGTAAGATATTACATCTACCAGTGTGCTAAGATGGCAGGAAGGAGACCTTTTCCTGTCCTACCTGTATGTCTCCCACATACCTAAGCATACCAACATGATGTCTTTTAAACTCTCAAGTATTAGATCAGTATTTTTAAAATATATATTTGTTTTGACTATGAATAAAGTATGGAAAACATTTTTGTAATCAGGTTGTTTAAAGCTGCAAGCTTTGACTCTTTATTCCTTTTTTTCTTCCTAAGTACATGCTGAATAAAAAGACTGAACAACGGACGTTAGTATTATTTGATGAGAGAATCCTAAGTCACATCTCTCTCAGAAACTAGGTCAACACACCAAATATTCACTACCACAGCAGCGCAACTCAGGGCTGTGAAGAAGATGACATATTCTGAGGTTGTATTAACCAGTCCCTGTCCACCACACACCAAACAGGACCCCCATCAGTACACTCACTCTACTTGGACAGTAACTCCACCCGGAAAAAAGCCATTTCTTTTGCTGTTAAGAAGGCCCACTATGGCGTTTAATGATATTAAAGCCAGTTGAAGCGGTTTTGTGCTTTCCACCCTGCCTCTGCCTCCCCCCACTTGGGAAAGACAACCCTATTCCCCCCCCCCCCCACCATCCCAAACCCTACTACAAAACAGACAAAACAACAACAACAACAAAAAATCCTCAACACTGTAACAGATGTATTTAGCCATTACTATTTGGCCTTTATCCAGAGATGTTTGATAAAGCTCCTGAAAGAAAAGTTGGAACCAAGGCCACAGGAATTCAACAGTAACTTGAAATCTACATGTGCAAGCAGTAAATACAAATTGTCCTTCAGAGAATAATGAAGCACAAAGCCAAGATAAAGCACTAAGAATGGAAGAATACCTTTTCAATAACATTGAAAAACTGCCTAGATGGAAGCAACAGATGAACTAGGTTCGAGCAAAAATACTGAAACCAACACATTAAGAGGGATTCTGTCATTTACGGTATCAAAACAGAATCACAGTAACTTTTGCATAGAAATTGCCACCTACAAGACAAAATACATGGTTTATACTGTCATAGGTCAGCATTAGTATCTGTGTTTTGCACATGAGATAAAAATAGCTTCAAAATAAACTTTCTCAACTCTCTTAAATGGAGACAAAAGGGACAGAAGTGCTATGTTAATTAGTCCAGCAATGTGGTATATATATTTTCATATATTTAAATTATTCCAATGCTTATATTCCCCTTTGCAACTTTCTCTGCTCTCCTGAGAACTACTGACAGAAAAAATACACATGTAAAATGCATCTCTGAATCTCTCAAACCTATGAAACCTAAGCAGCTGTATTAATGTAAAATGCAAAAAGATAATGGTTTACCCTTTCATAATGACTACATTTACAATCTAACAGAACATAAACATTTGCATTTTTATGTAGAACATTCTTCCCCAAATTAGAAGGCTGTGGGTTTTTACAAAAAAATATACATTTTTGCAAATCAATTTTTAGGTTCAAGAATAGCAATGTTTTATTTCAAAGCAAAATGCAGCATAAAAACTATGTCTAAGAAAAGGCAACAAAAACACTATCCCTTTGAACTTAAAGTCACTTCTGTTTTCACACTAACAAGAAAAGGGTGAGAAAATTTAAAATTAAAAAGGTATATTTTAGTACATTAAGGAATTATATACATTCCTCAAAGTATTTCTACTCTTGAACAGTTACACTTTTTAGATACAGCAGACCATAATCAATGTAGTTACTTTGAAAGACAAATTAATATGAGGAAACTCTTCCCGATAAACAAGATCTATTGATTCCTTGCAGAAGACAATGAGGCTTCCAAAACTGACTATGCTAAAGCCACTACCACAGCACCTCCTTTGTTTTGCTGTTATGTAACACTTTTTTTCATAATTTACAGTTTTAAATTAAATTTTCATACTAAAAAATACTGTAGCAGAGAAGCAGTAAGAAGCAAGAGGTATTTTCTGCATAACTGGTTGTCTTTTCTTGAAATACACCAAAATAAGGAGCTCAATGAAGTTTTAACTTCAACAATTAAGTTGTCTTTGAATGCTGCAGTCTCCTATTTCTGTAATTGAAAACTCCATGTGTTATAATCATGATACATCATTTTAAACAGAGAAAGTATCAAACACACCCATCACTAAAGTACATTTTTCTCTTAGAAACATACTAAGGATAAAGGTTCATCTGATCTTTTTTCCCATACATGAACACTTTGCAGCATTCTTCTATCCTCTACTGAGCACATCTGTAACTCGTTAAATATTCACTGCTTGTTTCCATGCAGTTTCAACACCTTTTCCAATTGTATTCTGACCACAATCCAGCAAATAGTTCCAGGAAAGTGTACAAGCTTGTTTCACCAAGCGCCACATTTTCTTAGCATTTACATGTTGCTATTCATCCATCTCACATTGATAATGCTAGTATTGAAATACTTATCTTGCATTAATCTAAAGCTGATAAATATATGATCTTTCATACTCACCACTGACGTTACTTAAAATCATATTGTCAGAGTTTCTTATTTCATCAAATTTTGCAAAGATTGTTTGCAACCTATAAAGAAAAAAACAACAAAGGATTTTTACATGTCTGAAATCCCACTGGCTACTGATAAATACAGAAATCAGTTTATTAGCATATATAAAGCAGCAATGCAAAATATACAAGGGATTAAGTGTATAAAGAAACAATTCCTAAAGGATTCCTCTTTAGCTGAGCATCTTCACAGAAATGCATGGAAAACAAAGTAAACTTAGCAAAGAACAAAAACCATGTTATTAGCATGATTAAAAATAACCTTCAGGTTCAGTAATAGCACATATCGGGTATATATAGTGTGTATATATATTCATTCATACTCAACAATAAAAGGTTACAATTTGAACTATGGAATGTTCACTTACAGGAAAAAAAAAAAAAAGGATTGCCATTTAATTTGTTCTAAGACTATTAATAATTTTCTTCAAAGTTTCTGTTCCACAAAATTTCCTCAGTTTGGTTATGAAAAGAGCTCCGTGCTAGTTAGCACTTCCACAGGGAAAAAAACCCCAAACAACAAGACTTTCTTCGAAACTTAAGATATCCTAAACACTTAAATGTGTCCAACCCATACACCACTGATTTTAACTGTCACAACAGAGAATACACTGCAAATGTTTTGCTACAGCAAACAGACAAACAAAACTCAGAATAAACCGAACTAAAAAACTCCACAATCCTACATTTGCAATCTAGTCCCACAGGGCAAAAAGGGGTGTTCAATCAAGAAAGCTGGCAAAACACTTCAACAGCCCTTTCTCATCACTTCTGCAGAAAACTCCATAAAAGCAGTGGAAGTATCTCCCAGAAAAATGGGACCCACGCATTAACAACAGATTTGTACTGACACTGTTCAGCTGCAAACAATTGAGAATATTTTCTTGTATTTCTCAAAAGACTTCTCTGAATTTTAGACTACTTGGAATATGGTAATATGTAACATGCACATGGGATTTTAAGCTCCAGAACTATCAGGACTGAATCCTGATTTTAAATGAACAAAGATATGAACTACAAATGCATTACAATCTGCAGGTTTCTGAACAGGTACGGTTCAGCTACATCAGAAGAATCAGAGACTATACTACCCAATTCAAAATTTGCACTGATAGGCTGTCTTAACAATTCACAATCCCAACTGTTTTATGACAAAACAAAAATGGGTAAAAACTACACCTGGGTAGGAAAATTCTCACAAGGAGAAAAGTCAAGGACACAGGAAGATTTCACTTCAGCATTTCATTATGCACACACCACTTTTATGCAATGATCCATGCAGAGAGGCTACATTCTCTGAGACTTGTATATATCTTTCACTCACTGGGACCTCCTTTATCTAAAATAAACCTCATTTACCTAATAATGAAGAATGCGATAAAAAAATGAAATGCAGACAACAGCATAAAAAAAGTTGAGCCTTCCCCCCGCTTTCCAACAATTTGGGACTCTCAGGATGCATTATTTTTACTTTCCAAATACTTCAAAGCAATATGCTACAGAGCAAATTTGTCCTGGACTTAGTAGGCCCACAAGAACTATACAGATCTCCACAAAAAGGCCTAACCTACTGCAAAGATCTTAAACAAAACAACCAAAAACCCTCTTAATCATTTAAGTCAATAACCCCTAACATAGATCAGCAGTTATTCTACCATCTCAACTTATCTCAAAACTAGATGTAGCTCAGTAGTAGTTTGTCTAATCTTTCCCTAGCACACTCACCAGCTTGTGTCTGGAATCTATTATCCCCTCTCCTTTTTGCACCACCATTGCATTTCCAACCAGTGCTGCCACAGCAAAATGTCTGAAATGGCAGCAATTCACAAATGTCACTGCTTTACTATTAATCCTCAAGTTTTGAAAAGATCAGTTTTGCAAACCAAAGGCAGTATATACTGAAATGGGGTTTTCTGCACTTTGACTTGAAAAAGTAACACTTTTGCAATGAAATTGTTTTGGGGTACTGGAATTTACTAATGACACATGAAATCCCATTAACATGCTATGTGCTTTCAACCGTAGGAAGCGAGAAGTTCACATGAGAATCAATATCTATAACAATGCATTAGGCCATCTTGCTTTCATAACAAGAAGTTAATGTGTTTGCCTCATATGTTTGTGTTTATCAGGGACTGTTGTGAGTTTCCTTCCATAGTGCTGGATTCCATAGCAAGCACTGCATTAGCATTTCACCTAGTTAATGAGGAACACTGAACAGTATATCTAAAAGGCTAAAACTGTCATCCTGAGAGAAACTAAATATGAGAGATTAACAGATTTGCCTTAAAATTTCACTTTGATTTTTGCACCCTGTAAAGCTGATGTTATCCACTTGGCACAAATATTTTAGAAAATTCAAAAGAAAAAAAGTATTTCCTGCTCTTTTGAACTTTGTTTTCAAAAATGCTTTCCTGAATGTTTTAAACAGAAGCTAAAAGCAAAATGCTTCCTTGTAAATATGTTACAATAATAGACATGTTGCCTCCCACTGTGGGCAAAATATTTGGTAAAGTATTAACTATAAATAATAAAAAAATTGTGTTTGTCAGCACTGGACACTACATTGTCAGTGTTGCAGGCTGGAGAACAACACACAGTACTGCCACTCCTCAAACTTTCAAAGCATGTCGTTATGACCAGAGACACACTCTACAGTATTTGTCATAATTGCAACAACAACAACAGAAGAGTCAATTATAACACAGCTGTCAACATGATAAAGCACTACTGTAGAACCAACCCTCTCTTTAGAAGAGCTTACAGGATCTGTAATTACTACTTTGCAAAGTCTCTCACAAGTTTCTCCCTCCCTCCTCTTCTTACTACCTTCTTCTCTTATTTCTTCACATGGTGACAAGCAGCAAGGCAGTATGGGCTAGAGTCTCTAAAATTATTGCAACCACCATCAATTTAATGATGTTTACAGGAGGTTCAGCTCCTGGCAAAAGAAAGCCTGCCAACAGGAGTCCAAGAAATTCTACAGGGCTGGATGAAGACCAGTTTTCCTGGCAATAAGGAATGCTCTTTGAGAAGGGAAGCATTGTTACTCCTTCATCTCATACCTGCAAGCCCAACTCTGGATGTGGCAATCATAATCAACCACTCAAGTCACCACACGTCACTGGTGGATAAAAATACTATTTCCTTTTCCCAAATAGCCATAGACAGGTCTTCCCCAACTTCTGATCCAGATGGGAAAATTCCCATTAACAAAACCAAATGTTTGGGACAGCAGATACTTCTGGATGGGCTGTCAGTGAATGAATGGATGAATGAATTAAGTTGTAGCACTTTAAATGGGGGCTCCTGGCAACCTGCCAAACCCTCTCCTCCAGGAGGCGACAGGTCTCAATCAAAATATGAACATACTGTGGTGAGGATGGGCAACAGGAGGAATACATAGGTACTCTGCTAGGACCCAGCTTGAGCTGACATGCACACACATGGAAACATGGAGGCTTCCACAGAATGTGCACAACACCTCACACTGAAAAGCTGTTTTTCATGACCATGTTTGATGGAGTTCAACTGTTCATATCATGGGCAGAGGGGGATCCCTAAATGTATGGACTGTGTGGTGAAAAGGCAAAAGAGCACAACTCCCCTGTCAAAAGCAGAAGGAAAAAGAAGAAGAAGGGATGGTGAACTAGTCTGTTAAGTTTATGTCCAAACTGAGTCTAAAGCAGGAAATGGCCCATATGAAGCTTTGCAGTTGTTTCTCCATGTTTCCCCTTTCCAAGAAAAAAAAAAAAGATTTTGAAGACATGTGTCCACATCTGGACACACAGATGGACCTCATCTACAACTTGAACTAGACAGATAAGTAGAATGTGCATACCACATAAAATGTGGTATTCAGAAATGCATACTGCAATATGCGTCAACATTTTAGGAAATGAAGTTTTGGCCCTAGACATCGGAACTAAACAAATGACTGTTTTTTTACATTTCTGTGTCTAAAGCAACAATGGGAGAATTTGTCAGATGAATTCCTCAATGATAAAAGCTTTTAACACTCAGACTAAATAACTGCTATCGAGAGCCACGTATACTATTTCCATTCAGGGAAGATGAACCACACAAATTCCATACTGTAAAACATTCAGTTTGATCCATAAAGAACAAAACCTCTTCAGTATTTTTGGCTCACTGAACAATAAATATAATATCCATTTTCAGTATTCACAAATATATTAGCACTACTGCTTTCAGGTCTGACACCAAAGACCTTTCTGGCAGCAATTATAACAAAAGGGAAAACAACATCCAAATTTCCAACCACTGACCTGATGCTGATTGTTCTGGAAAAGGAAAAAGCTTTGCTTGTTCTTCAAGCAAAAAGCATAATAATAATCTGAGATTTCTAAGTTAAAAAATAACAAATAGGAAGAGGAACTCACTGATTTTATTTATAAACAAACTCACCAATTAATCTCAGTAAAGAAGAGAAATGCACTGAAGAAAAATAAATAGTAAATAAGTCGAATTGAACTACAAAAGTAAGATCCCATATTTTATTCATTACTTAGATTACAACAGGCCCAGTAAAGCCCTGTAGAAAATCCAGTATTTTCCACAAAGGCAAACCCTACCAGGTGCAGATTAGAAAACCTTTTAAGCCTACTATTATTAAAGTACTGTCTGATTGGCTTTATACAGACACAACATGTATATACCATTTGCATATTTAAGGAAGTTGAACAATTTCTCAAAACAATGCTTGATTAACTTTCCTGCCTTCCTTTCAGCAGACAGGAGCTCTTATTTTCAGTGCTCTAGGATGGAGTGCATTCAAGCAGCAACACACAGCTCTGTAATGTGTAAATTGTTATGCAAACTAAACAAGCCTACATTCTATTGATTCATGTGTGCACCAAACACCAAGGTAATAGATTTTTTCTGCTAATATTTATGTTTACATGTAATTTTTATTGCACTGACTTACAGCAAAGGAGCTGCAATGCAGTTCTTTAAGGCTGAACTCAACAACTGAAAGCAGCTGTGTCTGAACTACAGATTATCTGTAATACCTAAAACCCTTAAAACCTACCGAGACGCACACACATGAACACAGATTCCCCTCAAAATAATGATGATACTCTACATCAAAGGGTTTTTTCCCACAGATCATAGTTCCTGCATAACCACCTGAAAATTTTACTGCATCTAAGCAAAGGGAAAACCTCTGACAGGCACGGGGGAAGAAACATCTTAAATGAGGTCTGCCTCTGAAGGAACAACAGTCTGAGCTACCACAGAGCTAATCTGTCTTTCCTGAGCTTTGTCAAACGCCTTCTTAGTTGTGTGAAGGCATAAGACAGGACTACAGGAACTCTGCTTTCTGTCAGGGATGGATGGGACAGAGAGTAGCAGTCTTGAGTTTAACTCAAGCAAATCATAACTCCCCACTTTATCCCAACCTGAAACCTACTGCAGAGGACACTGCACTGACACTCAGCTCATGTACTATTTAATACTAGTCCTGACTGTCAGGTGCAAAACTATTGGAGATTTAGTGGCACCAACCCATTTAACATGCACCGAGTAGAGTCTTGCTTCTTTATGTAAATGCAAATTATACAACCATGCTTGCTTTCAGATCAGGGGGAATTTTGCATTCAGCTGATTCAGACAGTAGAAACAACAACTTGGCACCTACTGCAACTAAATTAGAAGCTGTTGATTGTCCTGAGGATACAAAGCACCTATGGTGCTTAATCCTATTTGGATCCCAAGATGTTCTCAGCTTGTATCACATGGAATTGTAAACGGCGAGTACTGAACTTAAACTTACAGTCAGACCCAACATTCATTGCAAAAAAGTTGTGGTATCTGTACTCTTTTGTTCTCTGTACCAAAAGATGTCCAAGGCCCTACCTTAATGCAAGGAAGATCATCTTGGGTATGTTCCACTTATTTGCTAAGAAACTTAATTTTTTTGAATTGTAGTAATAATATGGCCTAACTTCTGTGGTAACCATATAATCCATTACTAGTCTAAAAATAGGACTATCGTTAAATAGAAGAGAATGTGTGTGACTTCTCATTCTCACAGGCAGACTAAACTTGCATCTCAACAGGCTGAACTCTGCCTGGAATGAGAAACAATAAATTCAACACCCCTCTTCCGTGGAGTTTTCTTCCATAGAACCCTAGAATGGTTTTGGGTCATCCAGTTCCAACCCCTCTGTCATGGGGTGGAATAACATTTCATTAGACCAGCCTACTCAAAGCCCCATCCAATCTCACCTTGAACAGTGTCAGGGACAGGGTATTCACAGTTTCTCTGGGCAACCAGTTCCAGTGTCTTACCATTCTCATAGAAAAGAATTGCTTCCTAATATCAAACCTAAACCTATCCTCTTCCAGTTTAAAGCCCTTGACACTGGTCCTATCACATCCTTGTAACAAGTCCCTCTCCAGTTCTCCTTACACCCTCTTTAAATATTGGAAGGTGCTCTGAAGTCTCCTAAGAACCTTCTCTTAGGAGAGTTCCGTTTTAGCCCTTAGTTTAGTTTTTTAGATGGGTCTGATGAGGCACTCATCTGATATTTTCTCTGAAATCAAGTAGTAGACATATTCAGCTTTATCAAAAAGAAGTGAGATGAAGGTGATGGTAAAGTGGTATGCTATATATAAGGAGTTAACACATTTTAAGAAGTATAAATTGTTTTAACAAGGAATTTTAAAGATTTTATGGAATAAACAGTCTTTCTCACTAAGTACAATTTCAAGCTCTGTCTAGCTTCCTTAATTAATCAAAGGTAGAAACAAAACAATGTTTTGTTTCATATAAACTAATATGATAATACTACTAATAATATAATAACTAATAACAAATTTTCTTTCATATAAACTAATCAACATACAACACAGTCAGAAACTCTAGTAACATCATACTGAAAGGCAAAGCTAACTAGAATCTAAAATACATATTGCAGTAATTTTAAAACAGAGTTTTTAGTGAGTTTAAAGTTCAGATAAAGAACAGTAAAACATAAATGGCTCAGAATTACAAAATCAAAACAGCTAGCTCACCTTCCAGGAGGAATTCCTCTTTTTGTAAGATCTATTCGTACTTTCTCTCCCACATGTCTATAAACCTCTACGATGGCTAGTATGGCAGCATCTCTCACCTGTGAACAGTTTAAATTGTTAATTTCAGGGTTATAGAAACCAAAACAACATTTGCTGACCGGCCACACATCTTACAGTTTCTATGGCCCTGTATGCCAATTCAGTTGAAACAGTGAGAGTGAAAAGGAAAGGAATTACAACAGTGATATCAAGATGGCATTTGTTCCAAGTTAGAGCATGCCCAGATGGTAAAAAATCCTAGAAATAACAGCTTTAGAGGGAATTTCTGGATCTGACATAAGAATAGCATTTGTGGAAAAAACGTGCTTTATCTAGGACTCGCTCACAGCGGGCAATACTTTCCAAAGTTAGCTCCTGCACTCAAGTCTTGGCATTTCATCTTGCTTTCATCTGTTTTGACATCCAGCAAGGTCCTTCTGGAAGACTAAGACTGCCCACAAGAGTGGACTAAAGTGACTGGCATTTTCTTTATTTCAGCTGGAATCAGGTGGCATGACATCAGCACAAGAAAGGGAATAAGACAGTGAAAGGGGAAAGAACAGGGGAAAGAAAGGAGATAGAGTGGCTCTTCAAAAATTTTAAACCATGGTCATCACAATAGAAACTGCCAAAAATGCATTTTAGTAAATGCTATTATTCTCTATAAAAAATGTCTGTAATTAATTTAGTATTACTCTTTGTAGCAGTTCAAACTAAACATACAATTGCTCTAGCAAAATGTGAAGTACATCTTTGCTGATCATTAGTAAACAGGACAAATTCTCAACAGAATTTCTCTAGAACAGAACAACGCTATGCAGACAGGGGAGATAAGAACTTTACTGCATTCAGAAATTAAGCATAAAGACCAATCCTGTTTAAAAGTCCACCTCCTACCAATGCTATCTTCTCCCTTACTGCATTCATAGTCTTTTCCCTCAAACACAACTTCAAAAAAATCAAGATATTTTAACCGTTTCCACTGGAAGATTTTATGAGGTTCAGATTCACCATTATGAACTACTTCCTGATTTTCACTGCAGATGTTTTTGCTTACTTTAATGATTTTAATGACAGTCCTTGCATGTTCTTAAATGCCATTTGGGTTCCAATTGGAAAATAATTACACATAATGTTAACTTCAGCAAATTCTGCAAACTAGCACAGGTTTCATATAAGGGCTGCTTCTGGAGGTAATTTTTTGTGTCAATAGCTTATTTTTTTATTTATTTCCTTTCAACATGCTCCGTAAGAAACAATTACTTTCAGCAATTACTAGTTTCAACTTCTGAAGACAAAACTAAAGGGACCAGCATATCATGATACTGCTGCCTTTGCAACTCTAGTTTCATCTTCCAGTGAATGGAATGATTAAGAAGAAATTTGGCTTACTTTTTCTCATGGTAGAAAATAATAATCTGCTGCACACAAGGACTCTTATCAGCTTTTCTTTGAATGTTACATTTATTTTGCTTTCACTGCTCTGTCAAAGAATAGTTGTTCAAGACCCAGTAAGTACTGAAATCCTTACCTGACTGTTGGAGTCACCAAATGCTATACACAGATGTGGTACCAACTTGCTGAGGATTAATGGCTGTGCACCGTAACTAAAAGAAAAAGATGAGTGTTTTTAAGAAAAAAAAACAGAAAATAATTTTTGCAGTAGTGAACTTTTGGCTTAGATTTTACAGAATACAAACAGACATCAATCAAGCTCTGTCTCTCTCTTACTAGTCCTTTATCTACTTTTAAATAAGATCAAATTTCTGTAACTTTAGTCTTTCTTTCAGAAAGCCCACTACTTGTTTGGTTTTTCCCATATATTAATTTAATTGAAGCAGACTCCCTAAAGGATTACTTTCAGAGAAGAATGACATTCAGAAGGATAGAACCATTACATCTCCATAGAAACAAAAAGCTTACATGTTTAATGTAGCAACAAGACACAAACACACTCCTTCTCGGGATCGGTAATTCTTGTGTTTAAAACCAACAGCAAGGCGTTCCCAAATGTACTATAAAAGCAGAAATAATGGTCTTTAATTACCAGAAGCACAATACAATGTAATTCTATTCCATATAATTACATTCATAATAGTTGCAAAAAAAACAACAGAAGGCAGGTCCACTGGAAAAATGATAAAATTAACTTATGAAATGCACAATACGGAACACAACACAGATTAATTCTACGCCAAAACCAATTCCTAAAAAAAATCCTTCAGCAATCTAACTGAGCATTGCCCTTGTCTGAGAAAGAGCTCTTAAAACATACAAAATTCTTACAGTTAATGCACACAAAACAAACATTAACATCACAAACTACTGACTCAAGCAGAAGTTACTATATTCTTTTTGCTTCATATTCTGTTTCCCTGCCAAAATTTCCTCACATCCATTTTAGCTTGTCCTTACCCATACTCCTGCTGCCCCACTTCTCCCTGACTTTTGCTTTAGATCTAGTATTTCTTCATTTTTTAATTATTTCTTGCCCCCTCTTTCTAATTCCTGCGCTTCCATTTTTGTTCTGCTTTCGGTTCTCCTCTCCGTGCTGGTGCCGCTTCCTGTGGTACGATCCCCCGGCTCGCTGAACCCTCGCTCACCTCCTTGCGCACTCGTTTTTCTCTGCCCGCCCTGGCTCTCTGCCTGCTGGGTTTATCCCGTTACCTTTCCATCTCCTTGCCGTGCTCTAGCTGTGTATCAGGGCGCTGGAAGCGCAGACGTGGAGCAGAGGAGCTCGGGGATTCTCCTTGGGAGCAGATGCACGGGCTCAGCCTGCAACTCGCCCCAGCTGCAGCGCTGCCATTGCAGCCCGGCCAGCATCCGGGCAGCGTTGCCTAGCGATGGATGGCTGCACACTGCCAGGAGCTGCACACTTTGCAGCCCAGGCACCTCCCTCCCGCCAACTGCACCCTGGAGTGCTGCAACTGCAACCTATAATGACGCCACACAAAGCTGCTAAAATGTATTACATACTAATTATTGCAATAGGCTTTCTGGAAAAAAAAATAATAAAGCCCTCACAAACAGCTGTTGATCAACAAAAACAGAGCATAAGAGCAGGGAATATGCATCCTCTTTATTAATGAGGTAGCACGCTTCAGAGCAGACATAAAATTTTCCAATTAGAGCCCTGCTTGATAATTTAGTCCCATCTGTGGTTTTTTGTTTGTTTGTTTTATACTTCATTGCATTTAGAGAAAACAAACCTTAGACGAGCAGGATATGGCTTGCCAAAACTGCATAGCTTAACAACAAAGAACAGGATTTTACAGAAGAAAACATCCTTCCAATTAACCCACTGTCACAGACAAACATGGGAAAAAGGAAATCTCCTTGCTAGATGTATAAAAATACAGGTAAGAGAGGGAACTGCAGACTACTGAAATAAACAAAGCAGACCAAAGAGAAATTTCGTCTTTCAGTGAATTATCCTTGAAGAACTAAATTTTTTTAAGCAGAGTAATTCAAATGGCTGCTTGAAAATTTTAACTCTCACAACTTCCTAGCAAGAGTTGATGTCAACCTGTTTGCCCCTTTCATGCACATTTACACCGCCTATATTTTTATGCCTTCCTGCCCATAAACAGCTACATCTAGTTCTTGCTCATAAAAGAAACAAAAAACCCCCAAACATCTAAAACAAGTAAATGGATTTAACGACAGGACAAATTAAATATTATTTAACAACATGCTAGAAGAGGCAAGGTGAGCTGACTAGAAAGAAATTTACAGGACTTATCTTCAAATAATTATTCCATTCAGCTCTTCTAAAGGGATGCTTCACTGCAGCAGAGAGCCTAAAGCTCTGTATTTCAGTGTTGGAAGCGCAGGAAAGACTCTGCTCTTTTGGTCCCTGCTGTGAGGATGATTGATGCTTTTCATCCAAACTTGTAATGACCCATAAGCTCTCCTGAGAGCAGACAACCAAAGCCAGGCTTCTCCCACCCTGGGGGAGTTACCAGGAGAGCCAGACTTTGTCTAATACACACATGCTCTTCCTTGGACCCCACAAACCTCATATGCTTTCTGACACAGAGTCATCTTCACAGGGGATGGAAATTTCTTCCATCACCTCTATCTACAGCCTAACAACTCTGCACAAAGATGGACCAACAATGTAAAACTTTCCTGACAAGGAAAGGTAGTTGCACAAAGTAACTACCATCAATTTCTTTATCAGCAATTGGAGGTATCTCCAAGGTGCTCTGCTGTGCGCTTGTCCAAATGCTGTTGCTGTAGAGGTGCTAGTCTGTATGCCAGGTATTTGGGAGCATTTTGGGTACGGTAACATGTCATTGATGAACTACAGGTACTTTGACACAAAAAAATACTGCCACGTCTCTTGGTCAATGAATATGACCAACACTGCAGCTTGTGAACAGATGAAGGCACGTCTTTGTGGATAATATTACTAGACCCTGATGACTAAATCCCAACCAGACCTGTAGCCAAAGGGAGATAAACATGTTCTATAATAGCCTAGCATGCTACATGTTTTATCAGACAAACAAAGCAACTGACAATAATTTTCTCACTCCAGATAAAGTCCACAACATCTTATTCACTGCACACAAACAGTCAAACTTGAATCTATGAATAAACAAAGCCAGGAATTAGCACATACAAAACCCCATTTTTTTTTCCTATTAACCTCTAGAATTAGAACTCAGAAACAGATTTTCTTCAGGAATTGAAAACTCAAATAGTAAGTTCTTACTCACATCCAGCCTCTCCAGATTCCAAATAACATCACTATTCAAGAATATAATCCTGTTAGACAGTCTTCCATTTTTCAGACTCACAGAGTCAAGATATAAGATTAAGCACTCAGAAGCCACATAATGCTTAGAACTGAAGGTTGAGTTAAGCAAGGCTCCTTACAACCAAAAATGACAGGCCAAAGGGCAACTTATCCCCACCTCAGTTTGTTCATGGTTCACAGAGCATTGCTATCATACAGCTAGAAGGCCACATTCTCCTAAGTTAGAAAACATGCACCCTAACTGTAGGACTAGTCCTACATATTCACGTACAAATGTAATTTTAAATCAATTTGGAGATAATTAAATTTATTTACTCCCACTCTCCAAACCCAGAAGATCCTTTAATTAACAAAGCCTGGCATAAAAACATCTACTCAGAATTAAGCTATGATATGCAAAATATGCAGAATCACATCGTGCCAAGATTTTTATCTTTAGCTGAACAATACATCAGTGTCAATCCATTAAGAGTGTCTTTAACATTTACACCATTAACAGTGGCAATAACATTGTGACATGTTCAAAGTTCATACAAAAGTCATAAGCTCACTGGAGGCCTCCATCTGAATCTGCATTAAGCAACCATACCATGGGTGGTGCTGCTTCACACATCAGTTTCAATATCAGATTCTGTGCTTGCTCTCGAACTTGGTCTTTGGCATCTCCCATACGATCTATCAAAGCCAGGAGAACTACAGAAAGATGGGGAAAAAAAGAGAAAGTAAAAAAGATTAAACACTCAATGGAGATTTTCTAATGCTTAAATGTATTTTTTTGAAACAGATGTAATATACATGTCATTCAAAAATAAAAGCTGAGTTTAAGTAGGCCACAATATTTTAAAGCCTCAAGTGCATTTCTGAGTATTTTATAAGACTAACAACAAATGCATAAGGCTGAAAAGGAATAAAATAGTAACTTTCAACAGGTTAAAAAGAAACCAAGATTCCCATCTTCAAAACTGTGTGAATGACTTTGATTTCATCTTCAAAGAGTGTTCCAGTTAGCTTCAGAATGTCTGGCTTTTCTAAAAAAATTAATGCTATGGGTGGTGAGTGGCAAACAACTGGGACAGAAATATACAACTATTTTAAAATCAGTGTGACTTGGCTGTTTATTTTAAGAAAATTGAAAGTTTTAAATCCCTTTATTCACACAGTGTATCTTTAGGAAACCCAGCCTTACTTCAGTAAAAGCATTGTTAAAGATTACTATGTTAAAACAAGCATCCTCAAACAATATTTAAGTAAAATTGCATGACAGCTGATGATTTCACACCCTAAAAGTAAGTAAAAATCAAAATCAAGGGACTTGCCAATTCTTTTTGTTTGCTTTTCCAGACAGAAGTTTATCATTACATCAGATAAACTAATGCTATGACATTAGCAAAGATATCCCAATGAACACATAGCCAGCTCTGTTCTGTGCAAGACATGCTGCTGTACTGGTTCCCAGTCTTCCATCTGGGACCTACTCTTTGTGAGATTCTTCCCCCCAGTGCTTTCAGTACCATTTCTTCCAAATGTGGGGTGATGATACCAAGTCTGCTGCCTTCCTTCAGGAAGGGCAACTGATGGAGTTGGTGGAATTGGTGGATATGTCATCCGTCACAGGACAGTGATGTAAGGTACTCCAAGTAAAAAAACATCTTCACAGCTAAAATAACTTTTTGCTACATTTGATATTACATTACTGAACACCTGAGAATATTTTGCAGTTACTGCCTGACCTCAACAGACTGCTAAAGAATTTCTACTCACTAAAGAAATAACTGTATTTGGCTATTGTTTGAAAGGCAGATCTGAAGTAATTTTACCAGTACTTAATGATTTTATAGTAATAAGCAAACAATAGATTTGCCAGCAAAATAAAGGGAAGAGAGTCACACATTCTGAGGAGGTTCCCTGAGTCCCCTGTTCCTACATCAAAAACAGCAGCCATTTCTGTACCATGACTTATTGACAAATAGACTGCTGAAGCTGGAATTTCCCCTCCTGAGGTATCTGACGGCTTTCTTAATGTCCTAATCTGAGTACTTAATTCTACTGGTTCTGGATAGTCCACTGACATCTTCAGCCACTTTTATCAGGGTTCTGTGTTTTTCATCTATCTTCTCTACCATTTCTCCTCTGAAGAAATTTGCACAGCTACTTTCATTTTACAGTTTGAAAAGAAGAGTCTGGGTTTTTTTTTGTTTGGGTTGGATTACCATTGTTGTGATAGTGTGAGACTTTTTCTTTATGGTTTGGGTTTTTAAGGGGTGTTTCTGTTTTGTTTGGTAGTTGGGTTTGGTTTTGGGGTTTTTTCCCATTTTATGAACAGAGAAAAAAGTCCAGACCTTAAGAAGTTATTTTTGGGAGTGCACAGCTGACCACTCCCATGAACTTCCAATCACTCATATTACCTATCACTGATTACATTTTTCTTGCCAACAGTACTTTCCATGTCCATTTTCAGCACTTCTGAACTGACCCTGTCCCCATACCTTACACTACTAGTGATGTCTCTACACTGACCTGACTGCTGGGCAGCTGAAGGCAATTCTAGCTTTACAGAGAAGGAAACAAACACAGCCAGTGCCAGTTCTGCAGGAACAGGGCTCCTTTGTGACTAATTAGCACTCTGAGTCATTTGATGGAGCTGCAGATACCAGGGCTCTGCTCAAATCACCAAGGCAAGCACAGAGAACAGCTACAGAAGCTGCTGAACAGAGATGAGGTCACCGAGTTAAACTAAGCTATGACACAGCCTGCAGATTTCAGAGTGTGCAGCTACTGAACACACCAGCCTTTGCCACTCCTGGAGCCCTGACAGAGAGACAACACGTTGTGGGAGCTGTTAAAGGGCCCAAATGGCTTCAGGCTTGGCTTTTTTTCCTAAAACTCAAGTTTCTATAAGACTCCATATAAGGCATGATACATTCTATTTGCACAAGACAAAAGAAATTAGGCTGTTGAATGCTGGCAACCACTAGCTGGTTTCCAGTGTGGCTGTTCATCTTTTCTGTCAGAATAAGCTCCAACAGAAAATCATTGGAAGTTGTGTTTCCTATTGATCAAGTTTCAAAACAGAACATCATTTTGCCTGCTACTTCTCCTTTAAGATGCGCAAGCTTTCTCACCAGCATTATTGAATTAGTGTCCCTCTTCATACTGCAATGCAAATACATGCATTTGGTTGTTCCTGGCATCAGCCTGCAAACTCAACAATCTCAAACAGATGTCAGAACTAAAAGAAGGGTGACAAAGAAGAAGTAGGACCATACATGAAGGCTGCATTCAATATGGCAGCCTCCTAACAAATTACTCAGTGGGGTATATAATTTGTCACACGCAGTCTGGACTGAACAATCCTACTGTTTTATATTAAGCTTATCCACCTTTTATCTTATGGTGCCTGAATTCTTAAATTATTTCAAATAGATTTTAGAAAACGTAGTAACATATGACATCTTTCTCTTATTTATTTCTGCTGATATGCTGAGAAAAAAACTACAGCAAATTTAGGAGACAGTGATTCCTTTTGCAGCTGTTGTTTATTTTTTGTGAAGCACTGCATTTCATTCAACTTGCCTTTTTGCCACATTTTAGCATGTTGTCAAAGTTTCTTACCACTTCCAGCCACTCCTGAGGTTTTCCTGTTAAGGTTTCTACATTGCAGAAATCTTATTCTACCAAGGATTTCCTGCTAAGATTTCTACATCACAACTTTACAGGTTTTGATTACTGAACAAAACCTAAAAGTGTTAGCAAAAATACTCCATAGTGGACATTAATTCTACCAGATCTACCTCAAACTGACTTGCTATTTCATAGTCATAGAATATTCTGAGTTGGAAGGGATCCATCAGGATCATTGAGTCTGACTCCTGGCCCTGCACAGGACACCCCAAGAGTTGCACCATGAGCCTGTGCATTGTCCAAACGCTTCTTGAGATCTGTCATGCTCGGTGCTGTCACCACTTCCCCAGAGAGCCTGTTCCTCTGGCCAAAGAGCCTCTTCATGATATCCAACCTAAACTGCTCCTAGCTCAACTGCAGGCCATTCCCTCAGGTCCTATGTTCAGCATAGAGCACAGATCAGCACCTGCCCTTCCTCTCCCTCACAAGGAAGTTGCAGACTCCAATGAGGTGTCTCCTCAGTCGCCTCTTCTCCAGGCTGAACAGATCAAGTGACCTCAGTCACTCCTCACAAGGCTTCCCCTCCAGACCCTTCACCATCCTTTTTGGCCTCCTTTGGACACCCTCTAATGATTTATTGTCTTTATGTTCTGGTACCCCAAACTGCACTCAGCACTTGAAGTGAGGCCTCTCTAGTGCAGAGCAGAACGGGAGAATTACCCCCTGTAACTGGCTGACAATGCTGTGCATTTACATCTGAGCTGCTATTTATGCCTTTTTCTGCTATATTCATAACAGAGTTTATTATCCCATCAGTTTCTTTTTCCCTTGCCTTCCTTCTCTTATCTCAGTAAATCTGCATAAATTTTCCGTTTTCCAAATTCATCAAATAATTTTATCACCACTAGTTTAGACAGTATGCATGAGTAAAGGACAAAACCAGCCTTCAGAGTCAGAGTACAGCCTGAGAGATTAAATATTTATTTCCTCTACTAGGATTGAAAATGGTAAAACAAGTAAATTGCAGAAATTGCCTAGAATGACACACAATGTATTTTTAAAAACCTGAGCAGTTTAACTATGTGACCCCTGCAGCAAAGAATACCATAGCTAGCACAAACAATTTCCTTCTGGTAAACTTTAATAAGAGTTCCTTCTGGAGCTTTTCAGTTTGTATTGTTGTTTTTTCTTCTCTTCTGACCACTTACACCTGCTGTTATTTGTACACCTGTGCTCATTTTAAGTCTCAGGTCTACTATTTCTATGAATCAACTTTAGATAGTCCATTACTGCAGGCTTAGGAAAAAAAGCATTAAGCAAAAAAGAATCTTTACTGAGGAAACGTTATCAATATTGGCAAGAATTCTGTTACTAAAAAGAAAAGTCTTTGAGAACAGAAAGAGATAAAACCTAGGCAGCAATATCTTCCTCGTTTCCTCAGAAAGCTTGCCAGCTCAGGCAGCAGCATTGAACAGCTGTCATTAGAAAGGAGGGAGGGAAAGAGCTGCCTCTGCAATTAGGGCAGTCTCTGTTCTAGGCAGGATGCACAGGAGAGAAAGGCATCCCACAGGGGCTCCTACGGGGCCAGCCTGACAGATCCATGTGGTCAAGGGGCTACTTCTAAGCAAAGAATCATAAGCAGGCTCTCAGAGAGGGCCTCAGTGCTCCCCTCCTCAACATAGAGTCGTGGCCAGTTTCATCAACAGCAATTTCAGACAGTAATGTGCTTCTTGGGGTCTCTCCAGGAGCTAATTAAGAAAAGCATTAGTGGGATTAATGACACACTGTTCATCATCGGTAGCAGAGAGGAAGAAACAAAAGCTTTTTTAATATGATCTATCCATGTGCCTATGAAGGTGTCAGTCTCAGGCACATGAGAATAGTCTTAAAGGCCAAACAGTTTCAAGAGGTGCATTAAACCTGAAAGAAAAGTAGAAGATTGAGAACAAATATTCATGGCATCTTCTGAAATTTTTAAGCTCTAAGCTAGGTTTTTTACATAACTAGAATTAATTAGAATCAAGCTGAAAGCAAAGAAGGCTAGGATTTCTCTACTCTGAGTTAAAAGCACTGCATTTCCAGGTGGCATACAGTGAAATGCCCATGGACAGCAAGCAAATGGCATTCGAAATCACAGCCTACCACTCAGGTACGGATCACTTCAGGTAAAATTAATTCCTACTACTAATAAACTCCAGCACTAGCTAGCCAGGACAAAGAAAACCCCCCAAAACACCAAAAAGCCTGCATAGATTTTTACTTTTTTCTTTAACTGAAATTTCAGAGAATCAAATCACAAAGATGAAAAAAAGTTGTGGCTTTAATCAGTTGTGACCTTCAGCTGTGACCACTAACTATAGAGGAAATCAAAGAAAATTTAAGGATTTTTTCAGGTGTTGCAGGAAGTTAGTAGTTTTCTTACATTTAAAAATACAACAGCAGCTATTATGGAGAAAAAAATACAAATAATAGACTATCCTCTAAATGCCTTTTCCAAAAAAAGAAAAAACCCCATGAAACAGTCACCATTTTTATTGTTTAAGAAAATCCTACAACAATCCAAAACAGCTTTTCCTGAGGTCAGTAAGCTATAAAATGAAAAGGCAGTATCAGACAAAACACCTGACTTGCATTTAGATGCAACAAGGCATCCTTGAGACAAGACATCTTTCATATAAATAGAAAAGCCTGCTTTACTTTATCTGAACAACTCGGTTTCTTGAGTTATTTAATTTCCAAGTTTTCTCTAACAGCATAGCTTAGTCATTTTTTAAGCAAAGACACGGAACAGATAATTTTGAAGGTCCCTTCCAACCTAGCTATTCCAAGTTTTATGTTTAGTTGTTCTGCAAGCATTTTTAATCTTGAATCCTCAGCAGAACATGCCCTTAGTCTCAACATTCCAATTAAACTAATAAAAATGAAAAATAAGAATAAAATTCAGTCAGGCACTAACACCTGAAGAGCCAGCATTTTTCTACATGCCATATATCCATGGTAGCTCGTGCTAATACAGTTCTTGACCTTCATGGAGTTAATGGATTATCAAAGCATTTCTCCATACCACATTAAAACCACTTATTAGAGAGTCACGGCTTGAATAAACGGCACACTTGAGTCTTTTCCACCCAAAAATTCAATCATTAAGTAAGAGAAAAAGCAAAAACTTACAACGTGGGTGTCACTTACTAAACACCGATTTCCTCAAACAAGTATTTCCAAATTCTTGGACCAAGTGCTTTCAATCCAAATTCACTCAAAAAATTAAGGCATGTTGCAAGCCCTCAACAGCTTTAAAATACATCAGGTAACAGAGAACCATTCAAGTCAGAAAAGCTCTTTTAAAGATCACCACAGCCAACCACTAACCCAACACTGTCAAGGCCACTGCTAAACCACATCCCTCAGTGTCACATCTACAGCAGACTTTCAAATACCTTCAGGAATGGTGATTCAGCCTCTTCCCTGGCCAGTGACAGTGCATGACAACATTTTTCCTAATATCCTATCTAAATCTCCCCTGGTAGAACTTGAGGCCATTTCCTTTTGTCCTATCACTTGCTTCTTAGGTGAAGAGACTGACCTCCACCTTACTACAACCTCTTTGCAGGTAGTTACAGAGAGCAATAAGGTCATCCCTGAGCCTCCTTTTCTCCAGGCTACATAATCCACAACTGCTCCTCATCAGCCTTGTGCTCCAGACCCTTCTCCAGCTCTGTTGCCCTTCTCTGGACATGCTCCAATACCTCCATGTCCTTCTAGCAGTGAGGAGCCCAAAACTGGACACCGGATTCGAGGTGTGGCCTCACCAGTACCAAGTACAGGGGACAATCACTGCCCTGGTCCTGCTGATCACACTATCCCTGATACAGGCCAGGACACCAGTGGCCTTCCAGGAAACTTGGGCACACACTGGCTCATGTTCAGCCACTGTCAACCAACACTCCCAGGGGCTTGGGCTCAGCCAACTTCCCCCAGCACTGCCTGGGGTTGTGACCCAAATGTAGAACCTGGCATTTGGCCTTGCTGACCCTCATACCACTGGCCTCAAGCCACTGCTCCAGCCTGTCCTGATCCCTCTGCAGAGCCTTCCTACTCTCCTGCAGATCAACACTCAACACTCCTGCCCAGCTTGGTCTGATCTTCAAACTGTCTGAGTGTGCCTTCCATTCCCTTGTCCAGATAATGGGTAAAAATATTTAACAGAATCAGCTCCAATGCTGAGTCCTGGGGAATACCACTTGCCACCAGTCACCAACTGGATTTAACTCCACTGACCATCAACCTCTGGGCTCAGCCATCCAGCCAGTTTTAAGCCACTGAAGAGTGCACCTATCCAGGACACAAGCAGCCACACTTGCAGGCTTCATTGTAACAATAAATTTGATGGAGCATTTAAATTAGTCTGAGAACAGTAGTTTAAATGCTCTTTCAACACTTCTAGAAGCTACCTAGTAAAAAATTAAAACACTTCAAATTTGTTTCACGTGTTAATATATGGCACTACAACTATCCTCCAAAACTATTTTTGCCCAGTGGTTTCTTTTCATAGTAAGATGAATTTCAAACTATTAAACATATAAACACATTTACATATGGAGTTTTTGTGTGTAAAATGTGTATCCCTATTGAGACTTATACATACAGGTACATATACAAATTTAATGTATCTGTGTTTCATCATTTTAACTGTCAATTACATTTCCTTTAATTTTCAGTTAAGTGCAATTATTTTGCAACGTTTTATATGATTGTATGTAAAAGCTAATGTCAATATAGTTATGTGAAAGACTAATGGACAGTTCAATATATGCAGAAAAATATGTAATGGTACTGCACAGTAAAACTGAAACAGATTCTGTGTACCTTTATTATATTCTTTCTTTTCCTTTTGATAATAAGGAGCAGACCAAGTCATATTCACTTGTTTTAGAAAACAGAACTAAAAGTATGAGCTGACACTTTTCCCAGAAATCCTATCATCCAGACACATATGCCCATAATTCTAATTGTCTCTTTTATTTTGGATATATACAATTATTTTAATAACTAATGTGATCACCTGGGGAAAGACACTGTGATACAGTAATTATGTACTCTTATGTAACATCTCTTTTAATCACAGAACAAGCAGTAGTTTTAAATACCAACACTCAAACACTGCTTTACTTTTCCCAGAATACAGATGCATAGTCTCATGAAAGAACACATACCCTGGTATTTATTGCTTCCAAAGTATTTTCAAAGATTTTAAGTGGAAGTACTAAAAGAAAGATTCCAAATTTGTTTGTCTAGACTCCCAGAGCACTGATGCCAGCTGCAGAGCACACTCAATGTGGTTAATCATAAAAGGATAACACCTTATAAGAAATTTAGTGCAACGTTAGACGGTTGCCTAGGAAACTGAATTAAGTCTCTTATCAGGCATTATACTTCAATACAAAGATCACTAACATGCTCTTTGAAATACTGGAAGGTGGTACCTGCCCTACCACTGTATTGATTTTGCCCAAATGTTATTTACAGCATATATGTAGGTTGCAAAGACTGAAGTAATAGTAAAGCATTCATGGTTTTCACTTCATAGCAGAAGCCTGTAATTTTTAAGGGGGTGAATATGCAGTGACATTAGCTGTCCTCCACGCTTAAGAAAATCCACCAACATCAAAATGGAACAGGAAATTAAATTGGGATGGGGTGTAAAAGGTGGAATATGTTTTCCCATATTGCAGTTGGATAATGTATTATACTTCCATCATTTACTGAGATCTGAATCACAAATAAAAACATCTCAGGGTCATCAAAATGTAACAGCCCTTATTAAAAGAAAAATGCATTTAAGGTTGCAGGTATGTTATAAGTGAAAACAGCTATAAAATTGAAGCTTTACCTAGAAAAGAGAGTGCATTGTATTTTAAAAAATGCAGAGAACAAAGCAGATAGGTATTTTACATCTATCCTGCTTTGCTGTTGTTATGGTGCAATCCCTATTTTTTTTTTTTTGAGAATGCAAGTACCTACAATAGCTTCATAAAATAAATGAGAAATTAACTATAGTTTGAATATTTCAAAGTAATAATTGAATTCCCTGGAAAAATTCTGTTGTTTGCCTTCAAAAAATAATACACTCACATTTACTTGACCAAAATAGAGAAAGTAGAAGCCTACCACATAAATTACTACTAAGATGGTCTGTGGGGCCCAAAGAACTTGTTACTTAGCAGAACTACTTTGCTTTTTCAAGCTTGATTCTGTGATTCTTGTTTTTTCCTCATATCACCTAAACCACTATACATGATTATATACCTCACTAATAATATTCAGATCGAAGACTCACTCAACTGGACATAACTAAGTTTAAAAAAAACCAAACCAAAACAAAAAAAACTTCCAAGAAATAAAACCCCCTAAAATGGCAGTTTGCATAGAATCCTTGCTTCTCAACAAATGCATAACTGTGGATATTGATTGTATGAGGTTCAACAAGGCCAAATACTGGGTGGCCTATTTGGGTTACAACCACCCAATGCAGTGCTACAGGCCAGAGAAGCACCTGGGAAGTAAAATAAAAAAATGAAGTGGTACCTCACAAGGCTGTAAGAGCTCTCTGCAAACACCTGTGCAGAAGGTAACTCAGCTAACAGAGTGCAGCTGGACTTTCACACAGCCCTCAAGAAGGGGTCTTGCCCTAATAAAGGCATGGAACAAAGACACTGCCCTGGAGAGCGGGCCCCAAATTCACCATCACTGCACAGGAAACAGGTTGTTGTAGTAGACAGTTTTATGCATGTATTAGGTAAATTTTCAGGAAACAGCTGTTGCCATCTTATTGCAGGGGTTCCAAACTGTTGTCTCCGTATCACAAAAGTTTCATACCTTCTTGTTTCTCATGGGCAGCTCCTCAGAGCACTGACTCTTTCTTCTTCACAAAGCAGCCAGCTGACTCCAGTTCCCCTCTCAACCAGCAACCCCACTCTTTTATAGCGCTGTTCTTCTCTTTGGCTACAGCTGTGGCCTGTGAAAGTCAGGCCTGTTCCTCATCTTTGATAATTGGCCCAGCTGCAACTCCTTAGGGGTAAGATTACTTTCTACACTATCTTTATTTTCTTATATTCTATCCCCCTACAAGCAGCTATGCAACAGAGGAATCTAAAATCAATAATTAGAAAAGTAATAGATGACAAATACAAACAAATACAATTATGCCACTACGAACATATGCCACCTCTCTGGTATGGTGTGGCAGATATGGCTTCCTCAACTCAAATGTACCACAACAGAAAGGCACTGAAAGGGCAAACAGTTGTATACAAGAAACAGCTCCATTGTGTCTCTGAGCTGGGGCAGAGGGAGGGACAGCAGAAGACAGGCATGGAAGAGATCCATAAATAGAAAGTGGCAGTCAGGGAGGTAAGAAATGTTGGCTCACCTCTCTAACACAAGATCTAGCAAGCACCAAGTTTTTCAGGCAATCAGCCCAAACAAGTTTTGCATACTTAAGTACTTCTACAGAACACTGCAAAAGCCAAAGATCTATGTGGGTCAGAAACTAAACAGATAAAGCTGTAGTAAAACAAAGTGACAGGGCAGACACTGAAGATACCATGTGCCCCAGCTGGCCCTAACCTGTGAGACTGCTGACAACTCCTACTGATGAAGGAGTTATCACTGCCTGTTCCTCCTGTCCTTACTTTCTTCTCAGGCATCTGCAAACAAATCACTGTCAAATACAAGTCTTTGGTCTGACTTACTGGAGTCAAATTACATTAGAAGACAAATCTGCAGAGTCAACAGAACATGATTTAGGAAACTCCTGGTTCTTTAATTTTCTTGAAGGAAGCAGTTCTCTGGTTCACCAATATGCTTTTAATTATTCTCATAAAGCCCTGGACTATACAAACCCCAGACACTTACAATAATGTTTTTATATTACTGCTTCACTTATAAAAACTGAATAATATTCCAATCCTGTTATGAAACTTGGAGAGAGAGCTAACAACTGAGGAGAATTCACATCACTTTTTTAAAAAGTAATGTAAAATACTGTTTTCTGCCTTTACTGAGACTAAGATTTCAGCAACTGTTAAGTTTGCTTATACAGAAGTTGATCATGAACAACAGTAACTTGCATATTCTAGAGGTCTGAATTCTGGAGATGCTCTGAGGATCAGTTTCAGTTGAAGGCACTGCTTCTTAGCTTAAGTGAAAAATACTTTGAGAATACACAGCTTCAGATGTTATGCGTGTTCGACGGTCACCCAGTGCCAGTACTCTCTCTCTCTCTTCTGTTTTTTAATATAAATACTACTGAAATTTAAATATTCCATTTGCACATGGTCTCACTCAACTACTGTGACAAGAAAAGCCCAAACCCACAAGAGGATTTTCAAACTGTTCTCAGATAGATCATACTTGAAACAACAGAGAAAAACTGAATAAGTTTCCCAACCTTCCTTTAATAATGTTACCATAATTTTAAGTTTTACAGAGTCTTAAAATAAAAATCAAAACTTAGCCAAACTCTGGAGCAAAACAGTGTTTGTAGCTACAAATGGAGACTATTCAAAAATCAATACTGTGCATAGCACAATACACTTTCAATTCCCTTACACTGCTCCAATACAAAATTAACCAGCCAAAGAAAAGCTCTCAGCAAGAATACAGATTTAAATTCTGTAGCACACTACTGCAGTAGTTCCACAGAATACTGAAATAAGCTTTCAATTAATTTAGTTAGCAGCTTGTCATAAATTATACTTTGTATTCCTGAACTTTGAAATTTTATTTCAAAGCTGTTAATTACAAAACTAGACATGTAAAGAAGAGGAAGCTTAAAATTTTGACAGACAATTTGAGATAGCTGGGGATCAAGGAAAATGATGTAACTTACTCAAATTTTGAAAAAGGACATTCACTAGAAACTTCTGTCAAAAACAGCCAGTGGTATAAAACCAACATTTATCCTAATATCACTATCTCTTTTCAAAGCCAGCAGCAAATGAGTTGATTAGTGTAGTTTGCTTGTACCTCCCAGAAAAAAGGTCTCATACTCCAGCACATGTAGATCCAACACCCTAAAATTCATCTGAGTAAACATTTCACACAGGAATAAGAGTCAGTACTTTTTTTTTTCATCCCATAAAAACTTTAGATTACTAAAAGCCACACTCGAGTTACCTAACAGGAGGTGGACCACATAATCCTCTGAGACTACAGGCTTCAGCAGGCATGAAGCTTTGATTAATGTGATCTGCAAATAAAACCTTCTATCTTTAACACAAGTTAAAGATAATACTTGTGTTTTAATGTAAATTTTAGAGGACTGTCTCAGGGAGTGGTAAGCAATTATATAGCATGGAACTAATTACTGGAAAGGCACTCCTGGAACTTTTAAAAAAATCCCAACCACCACCTAAGAAATCAGTGACAAATGAATACTGACATGCTACTATACAATTATTTCAATTCCAACACCAGTAAAATGCCTGCCAGTACATTATAATTAGCTCAAAAAGTTTTCAACATGTTCCACTTCAGCTGCTAAGAGAGAAGGGGAAGTGTCTCTTACTGTTTGGTCTTGGAGAAAAAAAAGTTGTATTTCACTTACCACTTCCTATATAAGGTTTAAAGCGTCCTGATAGTCTGTCAACAAAGGCACCTAGAACATCTAATCCCAGTAGTGCTACCTGTTGAAACAAAAGCATTAGCTATTATAAACCACATCAATGAGGAAACTTTTAGAATATTTTGCAAATAGCTTAAGCATAGAAATGCAAGTATGCTGAACAGCAACCTTAAATTAAAGTTTCAGTTGAAGAGCTAAGAATTCTTTCAAAGTTCCTATCAAGACAAAGTTAAGAATATGCTTGAAACGGATCAAGTTTATTTACATATACCAGAGCAATTCAGATTTTTTAATTCTTGTCTTAAAACAGAAGAAAATAAATATTAGAAATCCAAAGTTTTCCTATTTTCAACTACAAAACCCAAACAAAGACATGGTTTCAAGGTTTCCTAGATGCTAAGAGCTTACTCCAGGAGCTTACTTCTGGCCACTTAGCTCATCCACTAAGGTCATTACATCATTTTCCAAACTCCCAAAAGAAAATAACTGAGAAGCTAATTCTGCTTTCCCTAGTGGTCCAGACTAGACCATTTTTCCACTTGCCTGTTAAACTAGGGAAGCTTAATTTTTCATTTGCTCATTAAAAAAATAATAAAGAACCCCTTCAAACCAAACCAAAACAACAAGAAAAACTAAACCAAAACAAAAAAACCAACTCAACCCACAACAATGAAAAAAATAACTCCAAACAAAACCTAAACCAAAACAGAAAAAAAAAAGGAAATGCAAAATACTACTGGAGTTTTGAGGAATTTCCCATCCATGCACAGAAACCCGATGAGACAACAACATCCACTAATATAGAAACAAAAACACAAACAGAAATTATCAGTTTGACAAAATTATTTTAAGAAGTAGGGACACTTCTTTTGCTATTTACTATCCTGCATATTGTCCCAAGACTTCCTTCTGTATTTCCTACAATAGCTCATAAGGAACACCAGAACCTGCATTTTCACAACTTGTAGTTAACTCAATTTGCTGCTGCCCATGAAGGTGCAAACAGAACAGCCATTTGTCAAAGGAAAAGCTTGGGCATTCCATATAGCTTTTCCTCCTCTTTATTTTCTAGTAAGACATGTACTACACATTTTTCCCCATGAACTCATGACTAGAATCCCTCTCCTTTATTAGCTGTTTATTTTCATAACATTTGGATCTGCATTTTTGGACCCCTCTGTTTCTTTAAGATCCCTATCTGTCACAATTGTCCACACTAGGCAGAAGGCCAGAAGAAAATTTGACTGGATATGCATGTGATACACATGGCCCATGCCCACAGCATCATACGAGCCTTGTTTCCATAGGAAACTAGAAAAACAAGGTCCTCAAAAACCCAGGATTAGAAGCAACCACACAATGAAGCTGGTTTTAATAAATTCAGTATCAGCACAACAGATCTTCTTTTAAAAAGGAGATATAAAACTTAGTTCAACTTACCTGGACATGATTCTATTACATACTAAAATACGGGATAGCATATATAAGTGGATGCATCACCGGGTTAAATGAATATATTGCCAACAAGTAACTATCTACAGATAAGGGAAATGGAATACTATAGCTAGTAACTTACATAGACAAAAAAATATATATAGATTAGCTTTTGTGGTAATGCCAAGGCTTTCCACAAGGTTTTTCCTTTAATGTTCCTTTCCAGCATATCAAGCAATATGAAACCATAGTCAAAAGCTCTGTCTAAAAACCAGTGTCTGAAAGAAACAAATTCCTTCTGGAGCCTCAGTTTTCCTATGCTTCTGTTTCCCGACTACAAACCCACCTGAGATTTGCACTGACAATTTTAAGGTACCTTTCCATGCAAGTGTTTTGCACAAACAGAAGCCTTTTCATTGGTAAAGGTACATTTTTAAAAGTATCTCTTCTACACACATTTGATTATCTTTGCAAAATCTGTCTTGAAGACTTTCATCCTCATGAAGGACAGCAACTCAAAGAGTAAAACACACATGCATGAGCTTTACTTCATGCAAAGTCTTCTGTAGTCTGCAACTTTGAAAAGGTAACAGGTATGAAAAGTCACAATAACTGAAGAGTTAAAATGTTAGTGTGGCCACAAGCTGAAGTAATGGAAAGCTGCTCTATGCTTTCATTCCACATTACAGAACAAGTCAGCAGAACCACACAACTACAGAGGATAGCAAGTGAACTATCATATGCTGGTTTTGTAAATCAGTTTTAATATTTCCCTGTTCTGATACACAATGCTCTAAGCTTCAGCATCTCCTGGTAAGTATCATCTGTGCATTATTCAAGCAGCCCTTTGGAAAGAGTCCTTAATTTATACAGGGTCACAAAAACACCATTCAAAAAAAAAAAAAATTTGTAAGTTGAGGCAGAACTTAGAGGTTCTGCAGAAGACCTGCAACAAAGAGGTTCCAAGTTCTGAGGCACTGTGTGGGACCATTTACCAACACAGGCTCTCCACTATCAACAGAAAAACCTTTCAGCAGCATCACTGCTCTTTCCCCAACAGCTCCAATGAAGGATAAATGCCTTCTGGGATTAAAATCAATGGATTTGTTTCTTACTCTGCATTCATTAAGCCTTTTGCTTGCTGTCTAGAAAGAGCCTTTGTATGTTGAGACTGATTCATCAGCTCACCATTGTTTGAAGCATTTAAACAGCGCTTTTAAAGTTCATAGGGAAAAAGAAATTTAGGCTCATTTGAACTGGAGTTGGTTGTTTGCTATTCTTTAACAAGCCAATATTAAGCCCATCCTTGACTTCTCAGATCACAACAAAGTTGCCAAACCAACTGAGAAATATTTTATCTGTTCTGGATAAAAAAAGACCAGACTCTTTAGTGAAATCAAGACGTTCCAACCAAAAAACGATTATGAATAGAAACAGTGATTAGTAATTGAGCCTATTCTTGCTCTGCAAGCTTGTTCCTTTTCCAACTCTCCTTCTGCACACACTATCCAGCACTTCTCCGGCCCTTCTGTGGCCAACTTCCAGGCACTTAAGTTTTCTGCTAGAAAAATAAATACGGTTCTTCAAACCATACCTGGATAACCATGTGTGCTTACTGTTATTTTCATTGTGGTTCTGTAATTTCCCATCCCTGTGGGACACAGGCAGGACACTACCAGGAAAACATCTCTACTTGTGTAACTTGCCAAATGACCTTAATACAAATGTCCTTGGATTTGGTCATAGGATCTCTGAACTGTACATGGAAATATGGGTTCTGTAGAACAGGATCTGTAAACTAGTCATGAGAATCTAATGGAGGAATTCTAGAGGTCCCTATCTGGAACTCCAAAGAATGAAGTTAAGGCATTGGACTTCCTGTGACCATGGGGACAGCTGTGGTATCACTAACAATTACTGACAAACAGGACACAGCATGCCAAACAACTACGCCCTGCAAGAGCAAGCATTGTTCCAGCACTGCACTGCTGGAACAAGATATATGCAAAAACTTCATGGGATGTTTTTCTTATAGTATTGTCAGCCAAGACACAAGGTACACTTTCTTAATTCTCAATCTCAAGAACCTTGCAAGCAGCTCAACGTGAAACAAAAATATTTATGTTTGTGCAGTATCTTGTACTTCACTTCTTCAAGTTTCATATTCTTAGTTCTCTCAACTTATCTTTCAGGACACACTTCTGCTCCCCTATTCTATACTTCTTGCTCCCTTTACTATTTCTCACTCCAATTCTACCCACTTCCCCCATCTGCAGACATCTACCCATACTCCATTCCCTCCCTTAGCTCAAAAGCTTGCAGATACTTAAGCATGCCCTTGGCCCCCTGAGCAGAAGGATGCTTCCATTTGTCTGGGTCATTACTTCAACCTGTGTGGTTCTTCAGTCCCAGCCATGACATCTTCAGACTCCATTCTCCCTGCCACTCAGCAGTAGTTGGACAGCTGCCTCTGCTGACAGAAGCCAAAACTGCAGTCCCATTCCAGCTGCTGAAGCTATCACACACATCATCTATACTGTAGATATTTTAGCACATTATTTCCATTCTCTTTCTTCTTTCACATTCAAGAGCACTAAAGATACACTTCCAACTCCAACAGTATGATTTTTTAAGACATATCACATCACATTGCAAGGAGAGAGCAGGGTTGCTGGTATCCTAAAAAGTCTTCAAGGTCAACAATCGGAGTCCAAGTTCATTAGCAAATGCAGAGTCCCCTCTACCTAAAAACGCAAGGCTACTGCCTTCAAAATGATGCTTAGCAATTATACTCTGGACTACAAGGTAAGATTCTCCTAAGCATCCCATCTTTGCTACTGTTAAACCACCTATCAGCTGCAACCTCACTGTCTCAAAAGTAGTACAGACTATCAAACTTCTGATAACCTTCCCCTCACAATTCTCCTGTGATGGCCAACCACAGAACATTTCAGTGACTCAGTGCAAGCAACCACACTACCAGAGGATTGCTGAATGAATCACCCATATTTATCTAGAGAGTGACAAGTGTATTTCTGCACTGAAAGGCTTGGCTTCTTCAGGGGACCTCCCAACACGCACAATTCTGGGATGTCCGTGTTATGTTGACCTCTCCTGCACTGCTGCCAGAACAAGCAAGCAAAGCGCTCTCGTAAAGATTTTAGAGGCTATTAAAAAAAAAAAAAGGACATATGCTTTAATGCCCTTTCCCCAACTTTAGCTTCCTATCTTGTCTGCCTAATTAAGAAACATTTAGCCAATTCTGAAAAACACATTGATGTAACACTCAAAATGATCACTGGAAAAAAAATGTTTACAACCTTCTGCTATTTCAAAATCTCTCATCATCTTCAAACTGAATTCAGACTGCAAGTGGGATCTCCAAACTGTTCTGTATTATGTGGACAACACAGTATTCTAAAATTTGTGTACTGCCTCCAGCTTGATCCATTACAGGAGCATCTCCAGTTTACTTAGGATGTGCATTAAACATTCTTCCTTTACCTATTGTAAGAAATTTTTCATAAATATTGTTCCAAAGATTGTGAGCAAAACCCAAAAGCATATGATGCAGCAACACTAGACATCATAAGCCTTTTTTATTTTTTAATTGTCTGGCTAAAAGTTTATGTGCTGCCCTGGAAAAAGTTTCCAAACAGAGCCTCTTTAAAAGCAAGGCTCAGTAGGAAGACAATGAGATATATGGTATTTCTTTTTTGAATAAATAATTAAAAAACTTTTTCTTCCCCAAAGAAAATTGCAGTCGAAAGCCCTGCTAAGCGCATTGATGGTGCAAAACAAAGAAACACTTTATTTTAGGACTCAGTTCTTTCAAAAGAATTTAATTCTTTTTGTGCCCAAGGTCTCTTATTTCCTTTCCCATTTTCTCTTATTTAAATTGTATCAAGCATACAGTGACCCTCATTCTCTGCTACTTACTCCCACCTCTGCACCAGCTCTTCTGCTGTGGGAAGAGAAACACTGATGCAGCTGAACAGCAGCCCACTTTAGGGAACCAGCCCAACAAAGAACAAGAGAAGGCATCTTCTGAGCCGTGTCTCCTCCCTGAGCCTGCTAGCTGGGCAGCCTCACAAGCACTCCCATCAGAGCAATGCAGGCATGACGCACCAGCACCACTCCTCAGCCAGGGACAGAAACTGCTTGAATCAGCAGTGCTGCTAAAATCGCTGGGCTCACACGCACTGACTGCTGCCAGCTCTGCTCTGAAGGACGCACCTCTCCTCTGACACACTGCACCGGGCTTTGAAAGGCTCTCTACCCACACCCAAATCAATCAAACTGCAGGCTAAAAGTGCCGGTCCTGTTATCCCTCTTGACCCGCAGACATATTTGATCTGGTGCACTGAAATCGCCTGTAGCATGAGTCAAATCAGCTTGCTGAAACACTGAAAATGAATTGAACATTGACAAAATGTTAAGTGCCTTAGGAACAATGGTGAGAACAGAACAGGAGCAGCAGAGCTGCTGTTTCAACAGCGAGTACAGTTAGGCTGGATAACACAAACTGAAGCTGCAAACCAACTGAGAACTGTCAATTCCACCTCTGGAGGAGAAGCCTGAGACTTTGAGACTATATATTCCCCATTCCCAACTCAAGACCACACAAAATAATTTTAATTAAAATAATTAAAACTTCTTGGAAGTGTCCCTTGTCTTCAGGAGATCTGCTTGATTATTTGCCTAATATTCCATTACACTTAATGTATCATGAAGAGAACATAAACTTTACATAAAAAAATAGCAATTATTACTCAAGAAGGAATCAAATAATTGAGTTTGAAAACTAAAATTGGATTCACACATGGACAGGTCAAACCATGTTCTCATTACACAGAAAAAAGAAAGTAGCTCCCACACAGCCAAGATCAAACAAAACTTGAAGAAAAAAAAGAATTTAATTCAGCAAAGAGTTCAAAGTCAAACATTTCTTCTTCAACACAGACATTTAAATTAACAGCATTTGCTAACAAAGACTAAGGAAATACTGGAATCTACACTGTAACTGAAAATAAAGGTTTAGCAGGGTCCTCTTTTATTCCATTTCTCTGTCCTGCATCATACAGTCCTACAACTCACTATGGCATTTGCCTTTTGTGCAGCATATGTTGGCTTGTGTTCAGCTTCAGATCCAAAACAACCCACATATTTTCTTCCTGAGATCTGCTATACACATCCCCCACATCCTGCATTTGTGCATTCGGTCATTTCAAATTAAATGTCTGACTCCACATGTTTTCTCTCTGAGCTCTCTTTTTTCAGATCTCAGTATCTCCATTTTATTCAGATAATTTTAAATCATAGGTTCCACTTCACACACATATGTGCAGTCAGCCAAGTTTTAAGTGCTGCCATCTCTCTGCAAGTCCTCCGGACAAGCATCCCAATCACTTGTCTTTACCTATCTGCAAAATTACAGCTCAAATCTTCTCTTCCCTTCTGGAAATTGAAAGCTCCTCCTGCTGGCCTTTTGTTGAACTAAAGACAAACCAAAATAAATACTTGCCAAACCAAGGAAATACAAAAATGCAACACCAACATTACTGGTATTTTAGTATCTATTGGTATTTGGTATTGAGACAAACAAACCTCAGAAAAATCTCACTCTTCAAGATGCATAGAATAAGAGATAATTCCAAGGATTTGCCTAAAAGAAACAGTTTATCCACACTATCAGACAGAGATAGAGTGAAATCAGATTTTCTTCTTCCCATGGCAAACAATCTGCTGCTCTGGCATAAAACTAGTGATTATTAATTATTTCTACTGAAGCTGAAGAATAAAACAAGCTGAGATATTGACCACAAAGGTAAGAAATCCAAAAGTGACTCATAGTCACAAACATTCCTGATTACTCTTCTCATATAAAACTACCTGGAGAAACTACCATCATTTTAGTCATAGTTTTTTGTTAGTTCTGATCAGGTATGATTTCTTTAAAGAACCAAAAGGTGGCTTTATTGCTCAAAAATAATTTTAGTGAGGGTAATTGTTCAATTTTGGTGTTCTTAAAAGACTCCACAACATACTAACAGCTAAGAGTAGATTTGCAAGGCTCTACATTAAAAGCAGTATTTCCCCATCGCACTTCTCTTCAGGAGTGCGATGGGGAGTGCAGGAGTTCAAAGCAGATTTCCAGATTACTTGAGTCAGACATAGAACAGTTTGAGTCACCAGACTGCACAGTTAAATAATCTTGTAATTATTTCAAGTGACTACTGAGCATGAGAGAGACCTAATAGATGTGTTAAACAAAACTCATGTATACATAGATGAAGATCCAGGCTAACCCAGTAACACCAGCAAATATCTATCAGTAGGACTGCCCTCAGAACAGGTAATTCATTTACTGTTTGAAGTTCACCTGAGAGTCCAACAGAAAAAATAGCACTGTTCCCATTTCCTGAGATTGCTAAATATTTCAGTTTGAGACCAAATACCAGCAGAATAAGTCTATCATTCAACTCTTAATACTTTGCATTCAACTTACCTACTCTTATTCCTCACAGCCTTGGGAAAACAGTTGAGGGAGGGGGGACAGGAACTGACATATAGCCAAAAACACAAATCTCTGCACTGTAGAAGGAGAGAGATTAGACCCAACCAATGCAAAATAAACCAGATCACCAAGCAACCAATTTTCAGTTCAGTGAGGAATTCCTTCTAGTGAAATACAAAATAAAAGTTTAAATTATGCACATGTTCTGTGTACTCCCTGATGTTGCAAAGTTTCTGAGAGTCTTCACAAGCCAATCCATCACTGCATAGACATCGTAAGTGAAGTCCTCATAATTCAACATACTCATCTCTCTCTAGTCATTCCCTAAGTTCTGCAACCAATTTTCACTACAACTCTGAACCACCTGCAGATGAGTCAACACATTCTTAATCCCAGCTTTCTGTTTTACCAGTAACGCAAGCTAGTAATTGTGCTTTCCACTTCAATGAGCTAGATGAACTCAGAAATTTTCCTATCTGCTCTCAGTTTGGAATTAGGTTGTTTATTAAGTAACTATAAAGAGTTGCAAACTTCAGAACAGCAAAAACACTGTCTGTTTCATGTAGACAAAATCTTTTTGGGATGAGTTAATTCAACTTTGCTGATAACTAGCCCACATTTAGAATTATAGAATTGTTTAGGAAAAGGCCTTTAAGATCATTGAGTCCAGCTTGTTTACTGAATGCTTATTCTCTTTTTCCCCAACTCATTATCAAGCCTGCCAAGCCAACCTTCCTATTACTCCTCCATATTACTCCTCCAGAGTCTTTCCCTTCTGGTTAAATGAGCCAAAAACTTTCTAGGGTGGCATATCATAGAAAGTTTTTTCTTCACCGACACAGCTTAAGAGTTGAGACCAGAGCTCTCAGATCATGCATCTCCTCTTTCAGTATAGTCAGCAGAGTATACTGCATGCAAGAACTGAGCTTTCACTGAGTGGGAATAAAAAATATGGCACGTTCAGGGAAAGTCACATTAGTTATCCCTTTATTATCCATACCCATCACCACGAGCAGAAATAATGCTCTCCATCAAAACTTCCTCCAGCATTCCCCACTTGTATCTCCAATTCATCTAGCTCAGCAGTTCTGAGTCTCCAGCCATTATCACTGCTTGTGATATCACCAGTTATGTCAACTGGGAGGGATTCATTACTTTAGGACTCTGGAGACCTGCAAAACCTTTAGCAAGATACAAAAGAAAGATGATAGGCAGAATTGTTAAGTGCTCTATGTATCCATTTCTCAGTAAAGGGTGACCAACAATATGTTAAATAATACAGCAATCAAAAATCACTAGGTTTTTTTTGAGAAGGCACGTAAGTCTGCGGCATTCATTACTTTCTATTGTTCAGGGCCTGAGTGTAATAACAAAATAGGATGCAATATTTAAATGCGTAATATCTATGCTGACATAAGACAAAATATGCAAGTAAAACACATGCCATTTTTCTAGAATATTAATCTTCATTTTGAAGCAGCACATACTGGCAGTCACTACCACAGCCAGGAACAACGGTACTGATCATGAACAAAGCACCCAAGATCTTGTGCTGTTGCCATTAATATAGTCACAGAATCTTCTGAGCTGGAAGGGACCCACAAGAATTATCAAGCCCAGCTCTGAAGTGATGGCCCCTACAGGGATCAAAGCCATGCTCTAACATACACGACGCGCTTTGAAATGCAATAAAGAGCCACCAGTAAGTGGACATAGAGAAGATGCAACAAAAATACTGAATGATTTTGCAAGCTATCTTTAAAATTCTCAGAATTTGTAATACTCTCACTCTGCATGACTCTTTTCAATGGTACCCAGCCATGTCAGAAGGGCAACAGGCTCAAATAGAAACACAGAAGTTCTATCTAAATACAAGGGAAAATTTTCCTTTACGTTGAACGCGACAGAGGACTTGAACAACCTGCCCAGAGAGGTTGTGGAGTCTCCTCTGGAGATATTCAAAACCCATCTGGCTGTGATTCTGTGCAATCTGCTCTTGGTGAACCTGCTTTAGCAGGGAGGTTGGACTAGTGGTTCTCCCTTCTGTGACTGATGCTTGTGGAGCACTGCATAGTTCTCATTCATCCTATAGTCCAAAGAGCTCAGGAGTTCTGTCATCTTACATCAACAGCAAACAAAATGTCCTGCACTATGAAAAATACATCTTGAAAATTGAATTTCCAGTCTTAATACCGAATTCTGTTAATTTACAAGTGCAAGAAAAAACTCTTACATTACCCTGTTAAGTAAGAAGCTAGCACTCTTCACAAAAAAGAGTATTTTTAAAGAGCTGTCTACATCTTGCACTAATCAATTTTTTCACCAACAGCTGCCCTCAGATGATTAATTTAAAGGCAAATAAATTATATTTGTCCAGCACACGCTACTTCCTCAAGCTAGCTCGACCTTTACTGACAGACATGCTTCCAAAATAAATAAATCAAATGTGCAAATAGTTAAGCCTTTATTATTTTCAGACCTCAAACTCAGAAGTTGCTACGTGCAAACACTGGTGGATTAAAGTCAGTGTAGGGGGGGAAAAAAAAATCCATTTCAGGAACACACTACCCTTCGAGATTACTCTGCGCCTTCCTCCTGTGTCTCAGAAAACAGAAAAGAAAGCGAGAACAAGCTCAGTGCAGCGAGTTTAAAGGTCCCAAGTGCGGGCCGATCACGTTAGCAGGGCAGGGCGGAGCTGGCCCGGTCGGGAGCCCCGGGCGCGCAGCGCGGCCCGGCAGCGCCCCCCGGCGGCGGCAGCGCGGCCCTGCGCCGGCCGCACCGCGCACACGCACCGCGGGGAGGGGAAAATTCAAAATAAATAAATAAATTTTTAAAAAATCGCCAATGCGAACACGATTGTCCTTGGCACTAAAACTGCGCTGTCAATCGCCTTATCGGCTGACCGACGTCAGAACAACTCGCAAATGTTAACGCTGTGTGAGGGAGTGATCGCTCTTTTCCCGTGGCTCCGTCTAAAAGACACACGCACACAGGGAAAAGCGAAACGTGAGTCATCATCGGGCCGCTGTGAGCATACTGTATAATTTCCCAGGTACGGGAAAGTCACCTAAAGACGATATAAGCAACTTTCAACATACAGTGGGAACCCCAAGAAGCCAATTATTCCTTAAATTGTCTAAAATACACACACCGTGATACAAATCCGGTGGAGCAGCACTCTTTACGGCCTGCAGAAAACGACGGCAACCCCATGAAACACTACACCCAAGTACAGAGACCATGGAATGGGAGTGGTAGCGAGAAAAAAAATAAGAAAAATAATCATCAGCTATCTTGTTTCTGAAAAAGAAACACAACCCGAGTGTGTAATATAGTTGTGGGGTGAGGGGGGGTTTAACATAATGCCGTGAAAAAACCCTCAAATCCAAATCAAAACCAAAACACCACCTAGCCAACGATAAAGGCAAAACCAAAACTCCTATTACTGCTTCTTTAAGGATACACACAATAAAACATTAACCACCCTTCCAGAATTTCGGAATTCCCCTTTGTGCGGGAAAGGATAATACTGGCACAAATGTACTTTTACTTCTGCTCTTACCTGATTAAAAAAGTAACTCTGTACCTCCCTACCATGATGAATCATGGTCTTCGCGGACCGAGCCCCGCCGAGCAGTCTTACCTTAAAATTACTGGAGTTGACCCACGCTGTTAATTCGTCGATCACTTTGTCAAGGCGCTGCTGGTCCTGCTCCAGATCGGAGGACCTTGCCGGGTCGCCCAGGTACTCCAGCAGCTCTTGGCCGACCTGCATCCTGCGGCCCACGTCCTTCTGCTGTACCTGCTCGCAGAAATAATCCATGCCGGCAGGCTCCATCTTCGGACGCTGCGGAAAAGTTTCTTCGTAGGCGAGCCGAGGGCCTTAGGGTCGGAAGCGCGGGCAGGGCAGGGCGGGCGGCGGGGGCGCGGACAGGCCTGCCGTCCTCATGGAGCCGCTCCCGGCGCTCCCCGCCCCGGCTCCGCGCCCGCCGCCCCCATGCGCACTCGCAGCCCCGCAGGGGGAAGCCCCCGGCGGGAAGGGAACGCGGCGCTGCGCCGGGCTCGGTGGGAGCCGCTCACTCCTGCTCAAGGCTTTCCAGCCGCCTCCACGCTGTCCCGAGGGATCCCGACACAGCTCCCCGCCGCCGCCCCTCCTCTTCCCCCGCCGGGGAACGGGAAATAGAGCTCGAGAACAGGCGCTGCGGCTGGAGGGGCTCGCAGGCACCCCGGCCGCGGGCTCGGGGGGTCCCCCGGGGAGGTGCTGCCGTCCCCGCTCGCTCTACCTTCTCTCCTCCCGACCGAGGAGAGATCTGCGGGCCGCCTCTCACGGGCACTAGCGAGGCCGCAGCGAACCTCTCATGCTCCTGACGCCGCGGCCTCCGGTCCCTCCTGCCCGCCCGCGGGGCGGCTCCCAAACTTTCGTCCCGGCGGGTCTCGGCGCCGCCCGCTCCCCTCCACCGTGAGCCGTGCCTGGCCGGGCGAGTCCCCCCAGAGAGCCGCTCACGCCTCGCCGCGCCTTCCCCCGCCGGGCTCTGCGGCGGCAGCGCCGCCTCCGTCCCGTGGAAGTTGCGCCTCCCGCCGCCGCCGCTACCGCCCCGGCCGGCGCCAGGCGGACACACCGGGCGGGGCCCGCGCGGTCCCGCCTCCCGCCGCGGCTCCCGCTTCCCCTGGGAGAGCGCGTGCCCGCCCCCCGCCCCGCGCTGCGGCGGGACGGACGGATGGCCGGGTGGATGGATGGATGAGCAGGCAGAGGATGGGCAGGCAGACGGGCAGGGCGCACTCCCGCCGGGCGCTCCCCCGGGACCCCTGCGGGTCGTGTCCGGCGGTAGTGGGAGGCGCATGCGCCCTCCGCCCCGCTGATCGCCGCCGTGCCGGTCCGGCGCTCCTGGGATGAAAGGGAAAGTGTTGGAAGGAAAGGGGAAGAGACGTGAAAGGTGCTGGGATGCTTGGGTGCTCCCCTGCCTTCCTCTCTCCCCCTTCCAAGCGCGATCCCGGCTTTGCCTAGCCTTGCAAAGTGCCCAGGTATAAGGTGAGGAGATCGCCGCGGAGCCATCCCACTCCCGCTGTGGTTGGCTCTGCAGTGTTGCTGTCCGCAAAATCCTTATCTGGAATGCGACAACACTCCAGAGAACACGGATTATTAAATTCAGAGTTGTGCAAGCCTGGGTGCACAGTGCTATTCCATAAATCCAGCACAACCCTTCGGACTTTCCACGCTGTTACTAACACAGAATCATTAAATCACAGTTAGGGTTGAATGGGACCTCTGGAGATCATCTAGTCCAACTCCATGCCAAGGCAGGATCACCTAAAGGAGATAACACAGACACACATCCAGACATGTTTTGAGTGTTTCCAGAGAGGGACACTCCATGAACTCCCTGGGCAGCCTGATACAGGGCTTTACCACCTTCAACATAAACAAGTTCTTCATGCTGAGGTGGAACTTCTTTTGTTTATTTTATGGCCACTGTTTAAATTTATGGCCCTTGCTCCTCCTCCTGTAGCTGGGCACCACCGAAAAAGAGTCCAGCACCATCCTTTTGGCATCCACCTCAGAGATATTTATCTACATTAATGAGATCCTCGTTCAGTCTTCTCTTCTCTAGACTAAACAGGCCCAGCACCTGCAGTCACTCCTCATAAGAGAGATGCTCCAGACCCCTAATTATCTTCGTGGCCCTCTGCTGGACTGTCTCCAGTAGTTCCTTTCTTGTGCTGAGAAGCCCAGAACTGCACGTGGATGTGCAGTTGAACTGGAGGAACTGTTCATGGATGGCAATTTCCCAGGTAAAGCCCCAGCATGGCTGACCCACATGCAAACTTCCAGGAATCCACTTGAATTAAAACAGAGACTCTTAAGTGAGGGGCTGTGACTTTAGGTGCTGTTTCGGGGCCAGTTTAAACTGATCTAAGTCCCCTTGATGGTGGGAAAGGCAGTTGTGTCCTCTCTGTCCCCCTGCACTGGCCTGTGTGGCCTCTGAAGGTGCAATTATGGCTTTCACATGCAGGGAAAGGAAAGCAGAGGAGGTCACTCTTCCCCCACACTAGCTGCTCGTCTTGTCCCCCGTGCCAGACCCTGCACACATTGATCACTTGGGCTGATTTAATGAGCTAAATGACAGAGCTGGCGTCAGTGAGCTGGGCTGGCTCACAAGTCCTACAGGCAGAAGCATGGGACTTGGAAGATGGGAAGCATAACAACCTCCATCAGTTGCCATGGACAGTGACATTGGCCTCCTGCCCCTCTGCTATTGAGAGGATTCACCTCATGCTAAACTGGAGGCCACTGCTGATACAGGCAGTCCTTTTCTTCCCTGCTGTCATGTATACAATTCTTCCCTTCCATACACCAGAGCTGTTTTTTATCTATCCTCACTTAAACAGTTCAGAAAGTTAATATTTTTATTCATTTTTCTCCCTTTTTTGAAATCACAGAACTAGCTTTTTACTGATTCAGATTCCTAAATTTTCTCACTCTGGGGTTAAGCAGTTACCAGAGTTAGAGCAGGTAAAGTGGAAGCAGACAGCCAGAAGATAGATGGGGAAGATAGGCTTTGTGTTATGAAAGCTCAACTTAGTTTCAAGACAGCAGAGTCTGGCTGTCTGGCTTGCCTTGTTAGTCCTTACACTGGGGAAGAGTGAAACTGCAGGAAAGCAAGGTACTCCCTTCATTTGCCTGCTGGATTTAGACTGAGGAACCACACCTGCAAATTGCTGCTTCACAGCAGTGTAAATCAGCCAAACTAAATTGGTGCTACACTGCTCCTACTTGTCTGCTTCTCACAAATCCCTTTCTCAGGAATTCTCCATTTTCCTTCTGTCCCATTGATCTGGAAAAAAAAAAAAAAGAAGACAACTCTCCATCCACAGGGGTGGCAGGAGGCAAGACAACAAGCAGCCTTTTGTTGATTTTGGTGTGATGCAGCAACTGAGGATCCCATGCTTCATCAATCCCTTTACAATAATGAAGATAGTTTAAAAGCTTAAAGGTGCCTTTAAAACAGAAATGTACGTATTTACTTTGAGCTTATTATAATTTACAAGAAGATTATGAACTGCTCATCATGTTTTCAGGAAGGAAATCCAAAAAAGGAATTTTGGATGAAGCTGAATAGTTCTTGTCTTGTGTATGCACTGCCACTTATGAAGATATGGAATTACAGGTTACTTTTCTAGGAAAATGGGACCCAAGAAACTTCTGGAAGTGAAAATATAAATTTCAGAAAAAAACTGGATTGCAATATTTTTTATCAGTTCACTAGAATCTCATTCCCTGGTGTTGTAAGTAATTGTTGACCTAATAATATTGGCTAAATAGAAAAGAACTAAGTAGATGGTACTGTACTCTTGGAGTATTAAAAACTGTAAACAATTTCTGTCCTTGTCCAAACTATCTGAAAAAAACCCCCAAGTCACAAAAAATTCACTTTTCATTATAGTCTAAATTAAGCTCAATCTCTGAAGAAAGGAAATCCTAAGCAAAAAGAGGGGGTAAAGCTCGTGGCACTATGTTTTTGAAATTCTCTCAATTCAATGCAAATTAGGTAATCCAGTTGCTGTGACTAGCCTTGAAACTGAGGGGAAGGGTAAAGTATAATAAGACAGGCACTTGAAATATCAAAACTATTTTGTCAACTCAAAGACGGCATTGCAAAGCTATGCTAAGGGCAAAAAGTCATGCTGGGCTATGTGGCCTTTCTTTTTTTTTCCATTTCACATAATAAGTGTTTTCTTAAAAACCACAGCAGAAAAAAATTGCCTTGATGTAAAATCAGAGGATTAGCCCACTGTATTTCATCCTGTGATCCTGTGACTACCTGCCATGACTAGTGCCTTTTTACAGTATTGATTATAGACACACTGTTTTGAGGTACTGAGAGGCTTTTTTTTTTTTTTTTGGTGGTATCAATAAATGTTGGTTGACATTTTCCTCTGCAAAAAAATAGCTTTTGGATTTGGCAAATAGAACTTCTGGATGTTAATTTCCTTTTTTAGCAAGGCAGGAGTAGCACTCCAACACTGAATCCAGAGCAGTCCTTCAGCTTGGACAAAGGACATGGTTTCGTTGTAGATGTTCTCACAGAGTCCTAGTGGACTTTATACCTAGGGATGTGGGCTAGGCTCCAAAAAGAAGGCATTTTCATTCAAGCCAAAGATCTTCTAAAGCTTCTTATTCTCAGTTAAGGAGATTGCTTCCTCTGGAATGCAATCTTCTTTTTGATATGCAAGCATGTGAGCATAAATCCACTACTCTTGTGTATTCGTACAATGCATAATATTTTGTAGAGCCATTAAGCCCCGTAATTGAATGCAGAATCAAAATTTCCTTCAGTCTTCTCAATGTGACTTGCTAGCAACCAGAGCAATTACAGCAGGAGCCGAGGTAAATGACACTAATCCAGTGAGGCGCGTTTCCAACCTGAATTGCACACCAAACCTGTTCCTACGCCCCCAGCCCATCTGAGTGTGCTGCACAATTCCTGCACGTATTTTCCTGCTCTGAAAAAGGAGAGAATCCTACCAGCGGGCTGGGGAGGGAGTATGCCGTGCTTTTTGTTCCTCTGGCTCATAAGAAAGCACGTAGGGTGCTTCAGGCTCTGCTCTGCCCTCCTTCCCTTGCTAGCAGTAAGCCTGAACAGGCTCAGAGCTCATGCAACCTGGTTATCGATCTTCTATAGCAGGAGATTGTCAGTCACAGGAGATTGTCTCCTCCTGTAGCAGGAGATTGCAGAAAAGCTACTTCTACAGAGTGACTTCCCTTTCTGAGAAATCCTTCCCACACAGAGGATATGATCCCATTGATGGAAGAACCACAGAAATCCCCTAAAAAGCCTCTGACAAAAAGTTCTCTTCATCACAAATAGCGAACACGGGCCAAAATAATAAAAATAGAGTGAATTTAAAAATTTCAACATGAGTCACTCAGAAAATTTCCATAAATTACACTGGAAGTAGCCTAGGTTGACACTGAAGAAATCTAAGAGAAAGTTGTTCTCCCTGTTGGATTCCCCAGGAGCTGGGTCAGCACATCTACAACATGTTCTGCCCTGGGTGACTTAAAAAAATGTTCAGATTGCGACTTGGATGTACTTTCAGTCACCAACATTCAAAAATGGCCCAGAGTGGCTGGCTGGCTACTGAAAATCCACATTGCGCAGGATGCCTCCCAGACTTAACCTGGCACCAGTGCCAACTCGGGCTGCTTTGACAGTGCCAAGTGGCTCCTGCAAATTGCAATGAGGAATCTTGGCGGGTGAGTTTTGTTTCCCAGGGAAAAGGGCCGGCGTTGGTGTTCAGGGACCTGTGGCCCAGAGCGGCCGGCTGCCCGCTGAAATTCCACATTGCGCAGGATGCCTCCCTGACCCCAGCTGGCACCACTGCCAATTCGGGCTGGTTTACAGTGCTAAGTGGCTCCTTCAATCTTCCATCAGGAACCTGGGCTGGTGACTTTTATTTTCCGGGGAAAAGGGTCGGCATTGGTGTTCAGGGGCCTGTGGTGCTAAGTGGCTGGCTGTCTGGTGGGGTTCTGAAATCCAGGTTGCCCCTGCCCCATCCCTTACTCCCCCCACCACTCACTGGTGACTCCCTGCAGGAGCATATGGGAGCCCAAACACGGGCTTTGGGTGACACACAGACATTGTGGTCTTAGAGGAAAAGACAGCAGGGGGGTGGGCTTGACAGGTGCAGAGCTGACACTGAGGATTAGGGGTGCAAAGGATACAGGGTAGCAGGTAAAATTAGGATACAGGTGCAAGCCTAAATGGTGGGACAGCCCCAGAACCCCCCCAGCAGCTGCAGGGAGTTACCCAATTAAAAGGTAGGGATGATGTTTGGAGGCTGCAGAGTTACAGGTAAGGTTCAAGCAGTTTTTTAGGGTTTTTTGGGGGTTTTTTTCAGGGGTTTTTAAGGATATTTTAGGTGTTTTCTGCAGGAGTTTTTTAGGAATTCTCTGGGAATGTTTAGGATATGTTTAGGGCTTTTTCAGGGCTTTTAAAAGAATATTTTAGGGTGTTTTAAAGGTTGTCTTACTACTTAGAATTTTTAGGGGTATTTTTGGGAGCTTTTTTAGGACTACTGAAAGGTTTTTAGGGCTTTTTGAGGAGTACTGAGGATATATGGAGGACTTTTTTTAGGACTAGGGTATTTCTAAGGTTTTTGAGGGAATTTTTAGGGTTTATTTAGGGTCTTATCAGGGCATTTAAAAGACTTTAGAGATGTTCTTAGAGCTCTTTCAAGACTCTTTAGGGATTTTAAAAGATTCTTTGGGGATTTTGGGGGGCTTTTAAAAAGTAGGGTATTTTTAGTGTATTCTGAGGCCATTTTTAGGTTTTTGTGAGGTGTTTAGGACACTTTGAAAACTAGGGCTTTTTTAGAGAATTGATAGGGTTTTTTTAGGGTCATTTCAGGGCATGACAGAGGCTGAGGGGCAGCTTGAGGGTGGCAAAAGCTGGGAGCTGAGGGAGGAGCAGGGAGAGGGGACAGTGGGTGACATGCAGAGATGCTGAGGGTAGCAGGGGCAGCTGGAGGGTGACACTGAGAAGCTGGAGGCTGAGGGGCAAAGGAGAGGGCTTAAGGGTGACACACAGGAGCTGAGGGGCAGCTGAGAGGGGGCTTGAGGGGCACAGGGGGAACTTGAGGGTGACAGACGGAGCCTGAGGGCAGTGTGGCAGAGGGGGGCTTGAGGGGTAAAGGGAGAGAGCTTGAGGGCTGAAAAGTCCAGTGGAGATCAGGGCTACAGGGTACAGCTTAGGAGGCAAGTTAGGGTACAGCTGCACCCTCCCTCAGCCTAATCAGCCCCCCTAACAACAGCCTTTTCCCCCAACAGCAGCACAACACAGCAACCCTAACAGCGAGACCAGAGCGGAACCCTCCCAGTGGGACAAGACAGCAACCCTCACACCAGGACAGCAACAGAACCCTGAGACGACAACAAGATCCACTGCAAAAAGGTAGGGAAGACATCTGAGGGTTAGAGAGCAACAGGTGGGGCTTGGAGGCTGAGGAGCTTTTTTTCAGGATTTTTCCACAACTTCTAAGGATATATAGGGGATTCATGAAGGTTTCTTAGGACATTTTTGGCTTTTCAGTGTATGGAAGTGGTTTTTAAAGGCTATTTCAGGATATTTTGGAGTATTGTTATGGTCAGGGTCAGGATCAAAAGGGGGGGATGCTCGATGAAAATGCAGAGTTTTGAGACTGCAGTGGAATGCATTTGACAAGGTCAGTGGTCACAGAGTGGATTGAGTAAGACACTGCGGGTCCGAAGGCTGTAAGTTCTAGGACCAGTGGAGTCATTATGGCTAGGGTCAGATGCTGGCAGCTTTGTAGGGGAGCAAGCCAGGACAGTAAAACTCACCACCCCACTCGTTTGCCACATGTAAAGTGACACCAGGAATGTGGGCTGGTGAATTTTGTTTCCCATGGAAAAGGGCCAATGTTATTGTTAAGGGGCCTTAGGCCCTGAGTGGCCGGTCGTCGGCTAGGGTACTGAAAACCACAAAGCCCAGAGCTCCAGGCACACTGAAGCTGCAAAAGGCATCCCAAGGGGAACACAAAACTGCCACAACATGGCTTCCACCACAGCTTTTTCCTTGGAACCAGCCTTAGGCAAGGCTGTGTTTACTGGTTAGGGTTTTGAAACCACAAAGCCCAGAGCTCCAGGCACACTACAGCTGCAAAAGGCATCCCAAGGGGAACACAAAACCGCCACAACATGGCTTCCACTGCTTTTTCCTTGGAAACAACCTTAGAGAGAGTTGGCCAGATGCCTGCTGAATATCCATGTTGCGCAGGATACCTCCTAGACTTAACCTGGCACCAGTGCCAGGTTTGACAGTGCCAAGCAGCCCCTGCAATGTGCTACAAGGATCCTGGGCGAGTTAGTTTTGTTTCCCAGGGAAAAGGGCCAGCGTTGGTGTTCAGGTGCCTGTGGCCCAGAGTGGCCACCTGCCTGCTCAAATTCCACATTGCGCAGGATGCCCTCCCGGACCCAAGATGGCACCAGTACCAACTTGGGCTGGTTTGATAGTGCCAAGTGGCTTGTTCAAACTGACACACTGAATGGGGGCTGGTGAGTTTTGTTTTCCAGGGAAAAGGGCCAGCGTCTGTGCTCAGGCTCCCGTGGCCCGGAGTGGCCGGCTGGCTCCTGAAATTCCACATCGCGCAGAATGCCTCCTGGACTCAAGCTGGCATCACTGCTGACTTGGGCTGGTCTGGCAGTGCCAAGTTGGTCCTGCAATCTGCCATCAGGAACCTGGTAGGGTAAGTTTTCTTTCCCAGGGAAAAGAGCTGGCATTGGTGTTCAGGGGCCTGTAGCCCGGAGTGGCTGTCTGGCCCCTGAAATTCCGCTTTGTGCAGGATGCCTCCCATACGCAATCTGGCACCAGTTGCAAGTTGTGGTGATTTGGCTGTGCCAAGCTGGTCCTGCAAACTGCCATCATCAACCTGGGCTGGTGAGTTTTGTTTGCCAGGGAAAAGGGCAAGCGTTGGTGTTCAGGGGCCTGCAGCCCGGAGTGGCTGTCACAAGGAAGAGGATGACAGGCTGTCCTAGGGTGACGTCATGATGTTTGTATTCCTAATTGTGTGTTCTGTTTATGCTGGATATTATATTCTTTGCCTTTAAGACTGGCTGAGAGCAAAGGTGTGGAGAAGAAGAAGCACCGAGTTTTTTATCAGGGACTGGACTCACTCCTCCACAGTCTGCTGGAACAGAGAGCACACTGTTGCTATCTGGGCATGGATGGGGTAGAACACTGTGCTCCTTTTGCTTTTTAGTTAGTTAGTTAGTAAGTTTAGCTAGCTGAGGCAGTCTGAGCTTTCCCTGGACTGTTTTCTTTCCCTTTTCTTGGAACTGTTTAAACCTGCTCCAGTCCAGGAGCCAGGGAAACACCGAGAGCTTGCACTTTGTAGCCTGCTGGGGTCTACTCTGGGCCACAGCCTTTCCCAGCACTGGAGGAACTGATAACTGAGTGACCACCCACAGGAGAGACTTTCTGAATTTGTCGTCTCTTCAGAGTGGCGAATGAGTTTTGTCATCCGGTATTGTTTATTTTGTGTATTGGGGAGTGCTTGGCCTGTTAAATAAACAGTTTTTTTTCACTTCTCCCTGAGGAAATCCTTCCCAAACCAGTAGAGGGAAAGGGCCATGTGGGTTTGCTTTCTGGAGGGGCCCCTTTTGGAGCTTTTCTCCCAAATTTGCCCTAAACCAGGACACAGGCTGAGAAGATCCACAGACAGCACAGAGGTTCTGAGTTATTAGGAGAAGAAGGGTACAACTGCTGTGACAGTTTCCTACTCTGTCAGTGCTGCTCTGCCATTTCAAGGTTCCTTCCCAAAGGTGTCTGTATCTGCTGTCACTGTGATGTACCCTCGCACTTCTGTGTTAAGCCAGTACGGATAGAGAACTGAACCTCTGTTAATCTGCCTTCTCTCCTACAGCCATAGTAGTAAATGGCTGCTGCCTGGCCTGAACCCCTGAAGTAGAGCCTGTCAGTAAACTGTGATGAGAGCAAGAGCAATATAAAGCCCTTTTTTTTTTTGCAGACTTCTGAGTGTATATATGTGTGGCATATAGTAATTTATATCTGATGCCCATCTTGGTTATTAATTCCCCATTCTTTATTATTTAGGGCAAGCAATGGAAATTTTTTGTATACATAAAGTCTATTTGTGGCCTAATCTTTAGAGGTTATAAAGCACTGTTAACAACAGACCATATCTAGAAAACAAGCTAGAGAACAAACTTCTGTCCAGCTGGGTTGGTTTTGCGTGGCCTGGGTTTTGGTAGTGGGGAGGCCACAGCTTGTGTGAAAAGCTGCTAGAAGTTTCCACCATGTCCAGCAGAACCAATCTCTGATGGTTCTGAAGACAGACATGCCACTGGCCAAGGCTGGGCCAATCAGAAATTATGGTAATGCCTCTGTGATAACATATTTAAGAAGAAAATCATAACAAAGCGGTGGCGCAGTTTGAATTCCAGATAGAGGAGGAGGTGAGAACATGTGAAGGAAACAACAGGGAGACACCAAAGTCAGTGAAGGAGGAGGAGGAGGTGCTCCAGGCACTGGAGCCAAGATTTCTCTGCAGGCCATGAAGATACACAGGGGCTGCAGAGATCCATTCACAGCCTGTAGGGGAGGTGCTCATGCCAGGGCAGGTGGATGCCCGAAGAATGCTGTGATCCAGTGGAAGAGCCAGTGGGGAGAGGGTGCCCCTGCTTCCAGGCTGGAGCAGCCTGTCCTTGGAGGACTGCACCCCATGGAAGTGCGATCCATACTGCAGCAGTTCTGGGAGGACTGCTGCTCATGAGAGTGGATCCATGCTGGAGAAGTTCATGAAGGACTGTCTCCCATGGGAGGGACTCCACAGTCTCACAGGGGAAGGACTCCTCTCCCTGAGCAGCAGATCTCAGGTGACGAGCTGACCAAAACTCCCCATGCCCTGTCTCCCTGCACTGTCAGTGGGAAGGAAAGAGGGTTTGAGCAAATATGTTTTTAAGAGCTTATTGTACTTCTCATTATCCTCCTCTGATTTTATTAGTAATAAAATACAATCTACTTTGTATCTCCAAGTCCAGCCTGTTTTGCCCTTGGAGTGTCTTCTCCCAGTCTTAACTCATGAGCACTTTGTTAATTTTTTCTCTCCTCTGCCCAGCTGTGGTTGGGGAGGGTCAGTGAGTAACTTTCAAGGGTCAAACCAGGAAACCATAGTAAAAGGCAGAAAAGCAAATTATGTGGATCTCTTAAACCTTATGCAATCCACATGTATCAGGATGCCACAACTTGAAAGGGATTAGATTGACCTTCCTTCTGCAAATTCCTGCTTAACCTTCATGTAGCAATCATTTCACTAAAAGCAGTCTGCAATTATGTCTGTGAGAGATGGAAAGTGTGTTAAACTGCAAAGTTTAATGTGTGGGATTTCACACCGTCAGGGCTTAATCTTCTGCAGCCACGTTTCACAAAACAAAAGGCTAACTGACCAGTATTTAAGGAAAACTTGGAGATAATTCTGTTATGTATAAACTATTGTTCAAGTCTGAAGCTAAGACTGGACCAAGCTGCACCTAAGCTCTATGAGGAGTTTAGAAAGCAAGAGGGTATACTCTGAATTTGTGATTCAACAGGAGAGTCTTCCTGACTCTTTTTTCTCTGTAAATAATTCTAAAATTATTCTAATTATATTTTTCTTTATATGTTTCATCCATGCTGGAATTAATCTTGTCATTGAACTTTGTCACACTTTTATAAATATATATTAACCCCACTTTTGCTAATATCTTTCATGATGATTCTCTGAGTGACCCTAAACCACACATTTGTGACAAATTGGCATAGTTGGCAGGATCCTAGATGAGAATTTGTGACACGCTGCTGCACTGGTTTCTCTAGGAAAATCTTCAGCTTATTTCTACAAAAATCTTCAGCTTATTTCTACAAAAATTACGAGGCCTAAGAGAAATGCAAGCAGAGAATAACCTCTCCAGAAACTATTGCTGTATCTGTTACTATGCAGACCCAAGGTTATTTCTTTTCATTTTCTTCATAATGACAATTGAAAGAGAGCATCAAGGCATGTGAGCAGTATCTCAACAATATTTCAAAATTAAATGTTAGAGAGGCAATTTAGCTGATCTGGGGAACTTGCAATGTGACAAAAGAACATCAGACAATCCTGACAGACCAAAAAAGAACAACATTAGAAAACTAGTGTTGTTCTTTTTTGGTCTGTCAGGATTTGTTTCTGCAAATGCTGCAGTTTTGAAGGACTGCAGGGAACCAAAACCAATAAGGTAAAAGACACCGTCTATAGTGTGAAAAACACCAATCAACTGTTTTTAAAATTTGAAAGGTTTAATAGTAATAAAATAGTTATAAAAATAGTAAAACAATTAGAGTAATAATAATTTAGGCAATTTGAATTAAGATAATATGAGACGATAAAAACAAAGAGTTACGGATGTCCGGGTACCTTTTTCTGGGCAGCACAAGCCCGAAAAAGGACACACGTTAACCAAGGATTAACCCTTAAAAACAACAGCCCGTTGCATATTCATACACTTCATACATGATGCATAAATTCCATTCAAACACAGGATTCTGTCTGGTCATCCTCAGCTTCTTCCTCTGAGTCCTAACAGCGCCTTCGAGGCAGGAAGAAGTTAATTTCTTCTGATAAGAGGGCAATAAATTCTTTTTCTCTGAAAGATTTTGGTGTCCTGCGGCAGCTATCTCGCTGCAAGTCCTTTCTTAAAACAAAAGTATCCTACATAGCATAGTTTCTATTTTAACATTTTTTTTGTAACCTAAAACTATGTTTAACACACTACTTAAGAGAATTAATACAGCATAACTTTTTAACACAGCACATATAATATTCATTTTCATATTTGCGAAAAGCCAATCATAAAATATGCATTTTTCATATAGAGGAAACAGGCATGCTGCACATTGACTAGGAAAAGCAAAGTTTTCCTTCACTTTCTATTTTCTTGACCTATTCCAACCTTTGCATAGACCCCTGTGCACCATGAGTTAAGCTGGGAGCCTGACTACACGAGGCGCCGGTCTGACAGAATCTTTCTCAAAGCACTTGCGGTTGCCCGGCCCTTTCTGGGTGGCCTGGTAGCAATGAGACAGTGGAAAAGCCCCTCGCGAAGCTGTTCGCTCCACCTGGTAACACGACTGCGGCTTTCCTTCCTCCCCACCGCGTCCCGTGGAGCACTGTCGGAGCTTGGCCCCTGCCAGGGGCCGATGGTGGCTGCTGCAAGGGCCCCCTTGGATTTGAAAAAGAAATTTCTCGACACATCGGCACTGCGACCCATACAGACCAATTTTCACGTACGTTCCGGGGGTGCCAAAGCATTGTCGAGCGCAGTTTTTCAGCCCGGATTCCGACGAGTGCCACGGCAGCGGAAGTAAACCCGGCTCGTCTGTGCCAGACCCTGCCCCAGCCCGCCGCGCATCCGGGGCCGGCGCGGAGCTGCTGGGGGTGAGGCCCCTCCCCTCACCCCCGCCCCTCACTCCTCCCTGCCCGGCCGCCTTCTGTGGCCGCGGGCACGGTGGGCTGCGGGCCGGCGCCGCCATGCGATTTCGGGCTAAGATCGTGGATCTCGCCTGCCTCAACCACTTCAGCCGTAAGTATGTCGGGCAGGCTCAAGGGCGGCAGTGCCGCTCTGAGCATCTGGGGCGGATTTCTGGGGCAAAGAAAACAGGAAGGGAGGTGAGGACCACGGTGCTTTCCTGGGAGGACGTGTCATGAGGCGCTTTCCTTCGCCCCCGAGGAGTTTGTGAAACAGCAAGAGCTGCGTTTGTAAAAGCTGAAGGTTTTTCTGTCGCGCATGGAGTGATCACCGCTGTAACATCCTCCTCCCTCCCTCCCTCCCTCCGGCAGGTATAATTAACACAATCGCCAAGTTAGCCAAGACCTGCATCCTGCGCCTTACTGTCTGCAAGCTGTATTTCATCCTCTCCGATAAAGTAGCAAATGGAGGCGCCAGTATGTGGTGTGAGCTAAGCCAGGTGAGCCCACGGAAGTTCAGTAACCACATTTTGAAAACCAGAGCATGCAATTGGGTTTGATGTACGAGGCATTTCTGGTATCCCTCACCTTCGATGTGCCAGGTCTGTCTGGTTGCACGAATGTTTCATGTTGGATACTCCCTTTTCCTTGATTGTCAATTCAGTGTAAAGCTTCAGTGTGTGCTGGCCCACGTGGGCCTGCCCAACACTGGAAACAGGAAAGTATAACTCATTGTCTAATGGACTGATTAGGTGTTAGGGGAGTATGTTAAATGGCTTAGTCTGAAGCAATGAGTTTTCATGGTTGTGATTCCTCAGGTGATGTCAGGCAGAGGGGGGTTTCTGGTGTACAAATGCAGTTCTAAGCTTAAGGACTGATAAATAAAACTTGCCTCTCTTGTTTGCTTTATTTCCTGACTTTCAAAAATTGTAGGGGAATTTCTTCGATGAATTTCAGATGGAAGGAGTAGCTGCAGAGCACAACGAAATCTATTTAGAGTTTGTGCCTGAGAACCTGTGGAGAGCATTAAAAACTGCCCAGAGTGCTAAGGCAGTGAAGATCAAGCTGACTAATAAACACTGTCCCTGTCTCAGAGTTGCTGTGGAACTAGTAAGTGCAACTGTGCTTTCGCGTTCATTATTAATAAAAAGCTCTCTAAAATTTAGTGTGTTTCCTAAGATAAATGTGTATGGGTGATAAATGGTATAATTCTAGAAAACTAAAGAAACATCGTGCCATTTCACTAGCCTTTCTTGCCATCATGGTTGGTAGCATACAGAACCAGCTTTGTATTTTCCAGAAGGCAAGGAGGAGGTGGAGGAAGAAAGCTATGTTATTGAAACAAGTTTTTCTAATGTCTGCTTTTCTCCATTGCTTCATCCTCTGTATCTTCTCCGGATTATTGCCTTTTCATTGAAGCCATTAGGTGAAGGAGGTTTCAGTGTTTGGTTCTGTGTTTTACCCTTGGTTTTCCTGATACTGTATGCTGACTTCTGATTCTTTTGTTGCTGTTACCTTTGCTGATTAACCTCTTCAGCTCTAAGGATAGCTTATAGATACACTAATGACTGATACATCACAAACTCTTCCTCATTTGAAAGGGAAGCCCACTTAAAAGCATATTAATAGGAACTGAGGGAAAACTGGAACTGAATGTCAGGCATATAGTTATAGCATTTCCCAGAGTGGGTCTGAAAAATTTAAATTTTAGGTCTGAAAAATTTAAATTTAGAATTCCAATCTTGTGTTTAACTGCAAGAGCATCCTCTTTTTCCCTCAAGCCATCCTTATCGAGCAGCAGTAGGATTGTGACACATGACATTCCTGTGGGAGTTATTCCCAGAAGAATGTGGAATGACTTCAGAGAGCCCAGTGTGCCAGACTTTGATGTAAGCCTCTGCTTTTATATTCCCTTCTGAAAGGGTAATTTTTAAGTGGAATGGTATTGCTATAGAGTATACTATGGTGGGGTTTGGAAAGGAGTTGAAAGGAAAGAGGAAATACTGGAGGCTACAGTTTTGGAGGGGTATGGAGCATGGCTTCTATCCTGACAAGGGAGCCCAGAACCTATGGAAACAGAGCAAGTGGTTGCCAATTGCTTCTGTGATGTTCATGGCAGAGGAAGGGAGGAGAAAAGGACTTGCATGGCTTTAGTCTGGAGCATCTCTGAACCACACAAGTTTAGACTGTTTAATCTGTTCAGGTGACAAACGGCCCAAATAATCTGTTCTTTCTGAAATTTATGGCCTGTCTGGCAGAGTTAAGGATACGTGTGTTTCCTGATATGTGTGTTTCCTCCTGATTTTGACTTTTAGCAGAGTTGTAAGGAAAGGTCCTTGTACAAATGTGCTCCTCTTTGAGGTTGTGGATGTCTGTCACCTCTATAGCTAAGAGTATTTAGATTCTGAAGACGTACAAGAAGAAACTTTCAGTATTTTGTTGTTCTATTTCAGATTTTCAGTTCCACAAATTACTGCAGTATCATAGGAATGTTGTTCTTTTCTTTTTGGCTATAGTAATTGACTATTTAATAACACAGAGGTTCATGTGAGAGTCTGATCTGCAAAAACATTCCTCTATTTTGAACATAGACTTGGAATGTTAAGTCTGGAACCATTGCTAGAATGATGGCCTGTTGCTATAATGGTAAAGAGTTCCTCTGTTCCCGAGATATTTGCTGATTTCAGATAGATATTGTGCACCCTGAAGGGCATAAATAACACTGTCCAAACTATGATAGAATTGAAAGTAGAAATAAATGTGTCCCAATCACATCTGAAATACTTGTGTAAATGCAGTTCTTATGTATTCCTAGGTCAGTATTTACCTGCCAGTGCTGAAAACAATGAAGAGTATTGTGGAAAGAATGAAGAATCTCAGCAATTTCATTGTAAGTTAAGCCACTTAAAGCATGTATGCTACAGGTGTTATTTCATGAGGGACATAACAGGTTGCCTAAACTGGTGCTGCCACATTATCTTATCTTGAGATGACTTAGACATTGAAATCAAGGCACCTGAAGCCTGTGTAAAGCCTGAATAGAATGATGGGATTAATATTAGGATTTACACTGAAGAGGTTTTCCTGGGCTTCTCAGAAAATGATGCTCTTTGTACTAAATCCATGAAATAACATAGCATTGTGTAAGCTGGTAAGAAATGACAGTCCTTCAGGAAGCTAGCTGGAGACTTTCTGGGCTATTTCATTAAGGAGATGCCTATTAAATGAGTGTTGTGTTAGGTGTCTGTGAATGAACTTCGGGTAAACTTGATGTAGGATTTAAAGGAAATGCTGCTAATAGCCCCTGGATGTGACACTGTGCTTTAGACTGACATGTTGGATTTGCAGTCTACCCTGGATTTCTAGAGTGCCAGTGGGCCTTTTAACTGAAAGAAGCCCTCTGCAGTTGGACAGAAAAGGGCTTTGGTTTTTTATTTAGTTGTTGGTGCTCACAGTCACCAAAGATGACTGACATGAAAGTTAGTAAGTAAATGATGAGCTTTGAAATAGTTTGGGTTTGATGCTGTTCATACCAGTTTTGATAAAGAGGAAATTTTCTATTAACTGAGAATCCTGAAATTGGAACAGTCTCAGTTTTTCAAGACTTGGAAGAATTGAGAGATTACCCTGGGTTACTGGCAGTTTTGCAAATGGCAGCCATCCTGCAAATACACATCAAACTCTTTTCTTTTGTGAGATTTTTCTGGGGGCTTTGTTTTTATTTTCTTTCTATCCCCCATGTCCTTGGTGGATATGCTTTTGCAAAATTGAGTGCAGTGCTTTTGTTTCTAGAGCTGAGGCTCTTTTCTCACACAGGATAGTTGAATGATGGGATTGAATTTATACTAGGTGCCTTGCTTTCATGTTGTTAGAAAACTAAAACATCAAGTGTGACAATTAATTATTTTTGCAAGATGCATCCTGGTAATAAAACTGGTCAAGATCAGTGCTTCAAAATGGGCTTAGAAGCAATTTCTGATAGTACTTGTCCATTGTCCATTGTTTGGAGCCATTCTATACAGGATTCTGGTTGCAGTACAAGTCTTTTTTTTTTTTTTTTTTAATTATTGAGAATTCATCTAATCACAGAAACAAAGTGCTTAGTTGTGCTTTAGGAATCCTCTGGTCTGCTTGGGATTTGTGTAAGACCATATATAGTCTCCTTCAAATTCCTGCTTCCAGTTTACCGGATGGAATTTGAAAGATTTTAGCACTTTTCCAGGATTTCTGTCAGTTCAAAGTCTTTCTTGGGGTTACTGATCTGATCCAGCTGTTGTCTATTTTAAATTCTTGAAAGCAGCCCTGTCAGTTCCTGGTGCATCCCCTTTTCTGTGTGTGTCATATAGACTGTGTAGGTGCCTTTCTATTTGTTGAATAACTGAATAGAAATTCAGGAATCTTTCATTTCTTCAGCTTCAGTCTCTTATTTCTGAAGTCTTTTCCTCAGCACATGAACTTCCCAAAACTAATACTTGTTCTAAAAGTACTGGAGAACAATTAAATTTCTTTCTTTTCATAACTTCTGAATGTTTGGTCTAGAGTAATTCATATGGGAATGATGGGAAATGCATTTTATAGCTGAACATTCAAATGTTCAACCATTTTCAGAAAGTATGGTTGACTTGTACTGAAGTACTCCTGGAAGCTTTTATTTGAACAAAACCAAACTATTCTTCTGTAATTCTGCAATGTGAAAGTCAGTTGCCTAAAATTGAGATTGATTGCAGGTGATTGAAGCAAACTTGAGTGGTGAAATGAACTTGAAAATAGAGACTGACTTAGTATCTGTAACAACACATTTTAAAGACCTGGGAAATCCTCCCTGGGGTAAGTTTCCCTGTTACCTCTTGTGTCTGTCTGATCTCATTACTCAAGTGTATTGCTTATAACAGTACTTTTTAATTCTTTAGAAAATAACATCTTTAGTTCTTCAGAAAATAACATCAAGTACTTTAAAGTCTTCTAATGAAATCTTAAAAGAAAAAGTGGAGTGGCCAGTGGAGTGTCTGTTTCTTGTTTGGCGTGGTGGGGAATCTCTTCCATTATTCTTGGGAGTTTGATAGGAAAACTGGGATTTCTTTTCCTTGCACTGTTCTGAAAAACGAGCCAGTTGAGTTCCAGCACTTCAGCAGTTTTCAGGTATGTCCTTATGGGTGTTGAAACTGCTTTTAATGTTTGGACTAAGTGTGGTATTCTTACTCTTTTAGCATCAGAGGACGGATGTCAAAGTTCTGCTCAAGGCAGAGATCTGGAAAGTATGGCTGAAGCATGCATAGACATCAAGAAGCTGCAGCAGCTGCTTGCTGGACAGCAGGTCAATCCTACAAAAGCATTGTGCAGTAAGTTCAACAGCTCTGCTTGTGAACTCCAGTTAAGTAGGGTCGTTTGCCATACTTAGTTTCAGCAGAATATCAGTCTTCTGTTTTGTCTGTCTGAAAGTCAACTATTTTTACTGTACCCGAGGACTTCTAATATTTATATTTTTAGGCAGTTAGATTCAGGTCCTAGGCATTTGGGAAAGAAAAAATAAGTCAGGCTGTTTTAAAAGTCTCAAGCTGAATACTCAGACTCACTAATCATGTGTGTTGTCTTCTTGTCTTTGTTTTGAAGTTGTTATTAATGATTATTATTATTTGGAGATATTATTTTTTGAAAGTCTTAAAGCCTCTAGCTTCTAGCAGAGAAATTGGAATTTACTGGCATGTTTTTTTGGTTGGGTTTTTTTCCCTTTGGATGTTTTCTTACACTGATTCTAATACTAAAATGCTTTTTATACAGCTAGTGTTTCTTGCCATAGAAAACAATACTTCTTTTCTAGCAGAAGTCTATGCAGGGGTTTATATCCTATTTTTATAACTGTGCTTTTCCTGAGAACATCTGTTTGTTATGGTTTAGTGCAGATACTAAAAATTTCCCAAGGAAGATTTTAATAATGGGTGTAGCTTTATAAACCTATACACTATATATTTACTTTTTGGTATCATCTTTCATAAACTTCACAGACCCTCAAGGATTTAAATTGTCTAGTTACCCTTCTGTCAGAAGTGCTGGAAGCATTGTTTTTATGGTGACATCTTTAAAATATGTAATTTTTAAGTATTTTTCCTGCTTTGAGATGAATTTGTGTTTTAATTTTTTTTCCTCACAGATATTGTACATAAGAGAATTGTCCACTTCATCTTGCTCCATGAGGAGGTTTCACTTCAGTATTTTATTCCAGCAGTTGCCTGAGTGTTTTGGAATCTTGGTCATTTTCCAACCTGAGGCCTCTTTCATGAAGTCTGAAATCTTTCCTGAGTTGCTGGAGTATTTTGATGTGAGACACTGTTAGACGCAGCCATCAGATGGACATTATTTCAATATTTATGAAAGTGTTCAAAATACCTCCTCATCCAGACAGCCATTGTTGTGAATAGTTGTATGCTATGAAAGACACAATGCTGGGGAGCGTTGGTATATCTTACTCGTAGGAGGAGCAAAACTGAAATTTCTCTTAGCCACAGCTCAAAACATCCCAAAAGCACACTGAACTAAATACTTCAGTCTCCTCAGAAAGACTAAACAACTAAAGGTAGAATTCACCTCTGGAGCTGCTGCTGTGTGTATTCAGTATTGAGCAATGCAATGCAAGTTAAGGGATCTCTGAGCAAGCTATCATACCTCCATGAAACAGGAGAGCCTTCTGGAGTGTTGCCTGATTGGTATTTGCCTGGACAAGTATGCACAGCCCTGAAGTGATATGGAATTGAATTCTGTTCCAGTAAAAATCTTTTGATTACATTTGCTTCAGCATATCTCAGTAGCTCTGTTCGTGCTTACTCTTTGTTTAACTCTTGGCCTGGGAGGATGAGCAAATCAGTCTGGATTACTTTGTTAATGTGGGCAGTGAAAATCACTTTGTACAGAATGAATATCATATGAGGACATGTGTGAGCACAGCAACTGGTGTGAAATAAAGAACAAGTTACCTGTGGATCACGTTTTTCCCTTTCCATCTAGAAAACATTGTGCAGCCTGTGTCGTCATGGTGTCAGACATGGTAAGGTTGTGTGTAGGCTCTCATGCCAGGCAGCCAAGAGGATGACTGAATTTCACTCATAGGAGTACTGTCCCTGCTTCTATCTCCTGGTTATTTTCTGAGGTCTTTTCCTCCTTATTCAATGTGTGGTTTATTTGTTATCCTGGCATGTACCATACAGCTTTTGATTGTTTTAGTGATTGAGTCTATGCTGCCAAATGAGACTGGGAGTTTCTTCCAGAAAGTAGTTTGTCATGCTCAGAAGTGCTGGGTTTTTGACGGTTTGGTTTTTCTTTCAAGGGGCATTGACATTAAGGGAGCAATGAATCTTTTGTCAATGGAGATGCAAATGCTCAAGAGAAGGCTGAAGGAGAGGCAGTGGCAATGAGAAGGTAGAATAGACTTGCAGTGATGAGTGTGTTGACTTGCCGTTTATAGACCTTTCTACCTACTCCCTCTTTGTTCCTTCCTGCTCTCCCTTGCCCTGCACATTGCCTCATCAGTTGTCATATTTCCACCCACTGCCTGCAACATGCTAAGGTTTGCATCTTTACTATTTGCAAAATCTCATTTTGTCTATGTTGTGAATTTACCTTGGTAAGCAGCCACTCACTCACTCACACCTGGTGGGATGGGGGAGAGAATTGGAAGGGTAAAAGTGAAAAAGTTCATGGGTTGAGATAAGAACAGCTTAATAGGCAAAGCAAAATACAGAATTCATTCACTACTTCTCGCGAGCATAGGTGTTTAACCATTCCCAGGTAGGCAGGCCTCCATCATGCATAACACTTACTTGGGAACACAGACTGTATAACTCCAAATGCCCTTTTCTTCCTCCTTCTTTTCCCTGAGATGAACGTGATGCTGTATGATGCAAATGTCCCCCTGGTCAGTTGGGGTCAGCTGTCCCGGCTGTGTCCCTACCAATTTCTTGTGCACTCCCAGCATATTTGCTAGTGGGACAGTGTGGGAGTAATGCCTTGATGCTATATAAATGCTGCTCAGCAATAACAAAAACATCGCTGTGTTATCAGCACTGTTTTGGTCATAAATCCAGAACATAGCACCGTATGAGCTACTATGAAGAAAACAAATTCTATCACAGCCAAAACCAACGTAGCCTGCTGTTTCTTGATAGCCCAACTGACAATTAATGCAAACAGATATTTTCAGTTCCTTTTTTATGGTTACTGTCTTAATGCTAATCAGTCAGGATTTATATTTGTGTTTGCCTCATTTGTTTTCTTTTTCTCATCCAGTATAGGATGTGATCAATCAGTTCACCATAGAATAAATACTCTTAACACTCTCACACAGATGCCTCCTAAAATACTCGCATCACTTTTGTGTCCCATGGTGTCCCTTCATGTTTTTGGTTTTTTCCTCTTAACCCTTTTTTGGTATGGTATGGAAACTTATAATCTTCACTTGTTTTTCTTGCATTTTGGTTACACACTGCATTACTGATCCTTACTTTTATGCTGTATTTGAAAAAGCTTTTGCATATAGTCTGATTTTTTCAATGTCACAGCAATTAAAAAAGAATGACATTTTGATTAGAGAAAGAAAACAGAGGGTGCTAAAGAGCTGTGGAAAAATGTATTACTCAGCATTCCTAAGAAAAAGCTGGGAACAAGTAATAGACCACAGTTAACCCTTGTGAGAGGGTTTTTCATAAACGACAATTCTCAAATGGGCAGACTGCCATGACTAAATATAAGACTGAAAATATTTCAACACTGTATGCTATGGAAAAAAATACTGTTTCCAGAGCAAGCATCATGAATGACCCAATTAAAATCATGTAGGCATAGACTCAGTTATGTTGCATGCAGATTAGGTGGCTAAATAGCTTATGTGATCTGGACTTAAATATCTCTGCTTCAGTTCTTCATATGTAGAACAAGAATCTTTCTGCTATACACCTGGGTGCAATATGTGATGAATAAATATATGAAGGATTTCCTATGCACTTGGCTTGTCTAATAGAAGCTTAAATTCTAGCCTTCTTATTAATGCAGGGACATCTTTATGTCAGGGAAACAAGCTATGTTAGTGTTTGTGGGCTAGTGCCATAAATGTTTGTTTAGACTGGTATGATGCATGTGTTCAACTCTTGCATAATAATGAATCTTCCACTTTGTGATGTACTGTTCATGACAATCTTAAGCACAATTTATTGCTGTTTGCTTAAGGACTGTTGGACTTTCTGACTTTTCATCCCAGATTGTTGGCTAATTAGTTAGGGTTTTTAACACTTAATAGATTTATATTTTATGAACTTTAATGGTTTACTGACATGTCATAGCTATGGAAGAAGCCAAATTGGAGATGATTGCTTCCACAATGGGATAACTGGCTGGATAAATGAAGGGAGAACAGTGAATGTGGTCTTCTTGGGCTTCAGCCAGGCTTTTGACACTGCCTGCCATGACATTCTGATAGGCAAGCTCAGGAAGTGTGAGCTGGATGAGCAGATGGTGAGGTGGATTGAGAACAGGCTGTATGGCAGGTCTCAGAGGGTTCTGATCAGTAGTATAGGGTTTAGCTGGACGCCTGTGGTGTCCCCCAGGCGTAAGTATTGGATCCAGAAGTGGCAAATACTGCAGAATGTTGCGCTGTCATTCAGGAGAATTTCGACAGGTTGGAGACTTGTTCAGAGAAGAACCTTCTGAAATTCATCTAAGGCAAGAGCAGGATCCTGCACCTGGGGAAACAGAACTGCATGCACCAGTACCGGCTGGGGGCTGACTTGCAATGAGGCAGCTCTGGAGAAGTGGGTCCTGGTGTGCAATAGGCTGCCACAGTGTGTCCTTGTGGCAGAGCCACTGATATCTTGGGGGTGCATTAGGGAATGTGGCCAGGACATCATAAGAAGTGATCCTGCTGCTCTACTCAGCCCTGGTGAGTCTGCATCTGGAGTGCTGTGACCTGTCCTGAGCTCCTCAGTACAAGGGAGACATGGAGTTCCTGGAGCAAGTCCAGAGGAAGGCAATGAAGATGAGGAGGGTACTGGAGCACTTCATTCATGAGGAGAGCCTGAGGGAGCTGGGACTGCTTAGCCTGGAGGAGAGCAGACTGAAAAGGGATTTTATCAACATCTGAAGTATTTGAAGGGAGGACATCAAGAGGTAAAACCAAGGCTCTTCTTGGTGATGAGCAACAGGATGAGAAGCAATGGGCAGAAATTGGAACACAGGAAGTTTCACCTGAGCATGGAAAGGAACTTCCTTTGAGCACCGGAATAGGTTGTCCACAGAGGTTGTGGAGATTCCTTCCCTGGGGATATTCAAAAGCCATCAGGACATATTCCTTTTTAATATGCTGTGTGAGCAGGGAGATTGAGCTAGGTGTCCCACTGGGGTCTCCTACAACTTTACCAATTCTGTGATCCCTGCAAAGCTCATCTCCCACAGAGATCATTTGGATTTGCAGAGTCAGACATTCAAGAGCATTTTGGACAGGAGGGATGCATTGCCTTGTGTAGGAGACCTGGAGCACATGCAACATGTTCTTTGCTTCATTCCAATCTGCAGATACCTTTTTTCCAATCATACTTGGGAAAAATGTTTAGGAAAGCGGAGATAAGGAAGACCATTATGATTCATTAAATCTCCACTATGGAGTGTCAGCCATGACGGATCCAAGTCTTTCAAAGTCTCCTGTATCTGCAACTGATGCTGTTAAAGGCAATTTTGGATTGTTTTTGGTTTCTCAGAGAACAGTAGTCTTTTCAGTGATGCTTTTCTGTCTGTCTTATAGTGTCTCTGTCTCTGGGAGATAGGCAAGAGATTTTAAACTTAATCTATATGTATCATATATTATGTGTCTTCAGTACAGATTCTGTAAGTGAGCTTCCATTCTGAGTCTTTGAACATTTCCCTTTATTTGCAAATTCACCAAGTCCTTCAGGTTAAAGACTCAATGCTTGAAAATCTCTTAAGTTTCCATGATCAAAATTACAGTTGGCTTCAGATGGAATTTGCCATCTCTTCAGAACAGCGAGAGGTTTTATTGTTTAATATTCTTTTTTTATTCTTGTGAATACTTGGCAGTTTTTTCCACTTTTCTCCAAAGAAATCTTTCCCCAAACCAGTTGGGAGAGGGGCTGCTTGAATTTGGTTTCTAGAAAAGACCACTTTAAAAGTTTCCTCCCAAATTTGTCCCAAACCAGGACAATGGTGAAGGCAGATGGAAGATAGGCCCACTAGAGGGGAAATGAATGATTAACTCCCTCAACTATGGTATATGTTGCTAGAGTTGTTCATATTTTAATATGACATGGCCACAAAAAGTTATTTCCTTCATTCTGCAATAGCCTGTGACTTGCAAGGAATGAATATATTTACAGAGAGGGGAGAGGAGGCTGCAGTGACCCTATTTGCTTGGATTTTTCTTTTACACAAAACCATTTTGTCACAACTAGACTAGTTGACAAATGAACTTTTATCTGGTTCAATTGCACTGGTGGAATGGAAATCTCATTACACGCAGAAAGGAATGCTCCGTCTGATCACCGCCACTGTAGGCTTGAAATAAAAAAATTAATCCCTCCCTGTAGTTTTTATGTCCTCAAACAAAACACATAGGTGCAATATATGTGCAGGGTGCTGGTTTTTCAAAGGACTTCAACACATTATCTTTTCCAGCCCAGTTAAAACATGCTTATGAAGTCCACTGATTTTAATAAAAATTAAAGAAAACTTCAAGTTAAGAATGAATTTATTGCCCGTCTAGATATTTTAGCCATTAAGATCCTAAAGACTTCAGCACAGAAATTCAACATAATTTTTGACATTTCCCTCAATTTTTAACCACACACCTGACTAAATGAATGTTGCCACATGTTGATGAGACTTTTGTAAAGAGGCTTCAAAAGATTAATAAAATATTGGAAGTAGTTTTATTTCATTATTAAGGTATAGAAGGATTTTTGTTGTAATGCCAAAGGTGAAACCCCATTGAAGTAGAAAGAAGTATGTTCTACTGGTGTTCTCCAGCTTTAGGCCAACATGCCACTACTTCTAAGATCCACACTCCAGCTCCAAAAAAACCCAACCAACCAACCAACCAACCAACCAACCAACCAACCAACATCCTGCAGCTTCTGGACATGCAGAAAGTTTTGTGTGCTATGTTTGTTCTATACTATTGCAATAATTAATCACAATTTTCTCACTGCTGAATTAAATCAGAGATCTTTGTTATGCTGTGAGCTAGAGTGTGAATGTCATCTTCCTATTGCTGGCAGTTGTTACATTACAGTAATTCACTTCCTAGCCAATGGAAGGAAGTAGCTGTTACAACCTGGGAGAAAACTAATTTTCTGTTATAAAAACTCATTTATCCCACAAGACCAAGCCAGCAGAGGAACTCTTTAAAACATTTAAAACATCTAAATTACAATCTCCCCATCCCACCCCCAAAACCAGGAGGCAGTTCACATGCTGGTAGTGTAATTTGGTGATTCTCTATTGCATTCCTTGCTCATCAGTTGACTTTCATCTATGGATAGGTTTGCTTTCTGATGAACTGTCCATATCCTGGAAGAAACTCTGAGAGTTTTTGTTTGGGTTTTTCCCCCACTGTATGCAGTAACAATACAATTAATAGGAAGGAAAACAATATCTGAAAAAAACCCAACAAACAAGCTTCTTTCTCTCACTTTCACATTCTTTTATGTCCTTTTAGCACTACAAGTCTCACACGTCTGCCTGATTTCTAAATGCTGAAATGTCTGTCATTATGCCAAAACTGTGCCAAAATTTATGATGGCATTACTTGCCATGTCTTTTTTTCCACAGTTACTTGTTGTGGTTTTAAATACAAGGTTTATTTCTACTTGTGGTCTTAAATAGAATAATAGAATCATGAAGTTTTTAAGGTTGGCAAAGACCTCTAAGATATAGAATCCATATTAACCTATCACTGCCATATTCACCACTAAATTACATCCCCAAGTACCACATCCACGCACCTTTTGAACACTTTCAAGGATGGTGATCTCACACTTCCTTGGGCAGCCTATTCAGTGAAGAGATTTTTGCTAATATCCAATCCAAAGCTCCCTAGTACAACTTGAGGCCATTTCCTCTCATCCTGTCACTTGCTGCCTGGGAGATGAGACCAGGCCTTTTCCATTGGGCAGTTTTTCCAGCAACTCTCTTCGCAGTCTGCATAGGGTTGTTGTTACCCAAGTGCGGGACCTGGCATTTGAACTTGTTGATCCTCATACAATCCCATTTCTGGCATAAAAGTGTGTGCTTGCATTTAGTGAAATGTAATCCAGCTTTTTAACACGGAGACACTCTCAGTATAGGCAATTTTTTTTTCCCCGAGTTCATAAAGTGTATGTTGGTCTGACATTTTTATTGGATTCTCTTATGCCTGTGTTTTCATTTTCTGTGTTTTCCCATGACTCATCTTCTGTTTTGAATGGAAGTGTTTTTCCCTGAGGTGACAAGAGCAAAATCATCAAACTACTTTTGTTCAGAGGCTCTTTCCAGGATGAAGGGAGCTTCTGCAGCTGTGACTGCATCATAGAAAAACCCTTGAATCTGGGTAGCTGTACTGGAGCATTTGTCCCTATGTAAGTTAAGTTTATTATAATTTTTTTGTTTGGCTGTTGAAAGAGATCCTGTTTCTAGAGGAAAATTCTATTCTTCTATTCAGTTTATTTTCATTACAAAAATGCAAGCTACACAAAAAAGCTAAATTAGTGGTGGGGGTTGAGGGAAGACTGGTGGGGCCTGGCTGGGATTTTTATAAACACAGCAATTACAGAGAGACAGGGATTTCCAGCCCAATATAAACAGCTAAGGCTGAATTGAAGTTCTTGTAAATTTGTTCTCCTTTCCTTAAAATGTACATTGTATTTTACAGCTGAACAACCTACTTCAAAAATGACTGCTTCAATGTGCTTCAATTTCCACATTTTAACAAATTCATTTTACTGGTGGCAATAAAAAGCTACTGTTCATTTGATTAATACTGCATGTTTGAAGATGTCATAAAACTCAATTTGTTTAGAAAAGTGTGAAATGTTGTCCTTAAGTGAGAAGGCATTCTACAGCATTCCCCTGTACACTCTTCGATGAAAGAAATATCAGATTATTACATAAATCTGAAAAAATTAGGCAAGTTATGGTTCTTCCTAAGACCAAAGAGCAGTTCCCCAAAATGTCCAATCTATCAAAATTTAAATTTTTATTTTTATATCTAGTTTTTGATAGAAGTTTGTTACATTTATTTTAAGGGACTATCTTGGCTTTGTACAACAGCCTTCAAGTGACCATATTTGATTGCAATTCTTAGGCAAAGCAAATGCCCTTTGTATCTGCTACATGCTGTTGCCAGAGTGGTTCAGCTTCTCCTAGAAGACCTCAGGCTTTAGAAAGGCCTGGAAAGACACTTTCAAGTCTTTCTGTGATCTTATTCAAAATGCATTGAGTTTGTAACAGCTGCTAAAGTATTTCAGGAAAACAGCTATTTCTACTGTGTTTTATTATTTTTTATGCATCCACACAGCCACCCAAGAATAACTGCATTAGTAGGAAAGAAGTAATAAATAGTTATAATCTGTATTTTGATGGCAATTACATAATTTCTAAAGAATTCCAGAAATTTATTTTAATGTAATTTCTACAGCACAAATTGTGAAAAAACTTATGGGACTGGATAGCCATTGTACCTCTGGTTTCTGTTACTGAGAAGCTGACAGACACCATTTGCTCCAACCATCTGCAGGGAAAAATGTTGAGGTTTTTTGGTTTGGGATCTTTATCTTCTTAGACAAACCATTTTTGCTTTTGGTGTCTCAGGCTTGAAGTAACACAAAGGGAAAGTTACTTCCAGATAAATGTGGGAATGGTGCCATTAAAATTGTTCTGTGTAGCATATGACATATGAGGGATACCCTCTTGAGAAACTGTCTAATTTTAAATATTTGGTGTGCATTAAGGGGCTGATATAAAGCCTGCTGTAATTGGTGTGTCTCCCTAGCTTTACTAGCATGCATTAGAACCTCAGTCCTTTCTGAGAATTGCTAACAGACTCAGATTCTCTGAAAATATTAATAATTTGTCTGCCTTTTAACTTGACACATCTTGAGTTAAAATGTTCCTTTAATGGGTGCTCAGAGTTAAGAAAAGCTACAGAACTCTTAAACTATCCAAAATGAAAAAGAAAAAAGTCATCATATGTTACTTTTTACCATGATAATCTTTACCAACTGGTTTTTGCCTGAAGCCAAACGTTTTTTGATTAAGGTACCGCAAGGCTTTATTGACCCGTGGCATTCACCCAGAGGACAAAGCTGTTGCTGCAGGCCAGCTCTTGATGGCAGGAGATATCCACATACCAGTGTTGACTCCATCTGCCAAAACTGGATGTGCACTGGAGCTGGTGTTTGAGGCTGAAGTACACAGATTAAAAGGTTATTGTTTCTTCCTGCAAGTGACTGCCAAATAATGTAACAGAGAACAACATTTCCATACTGGGGAATAAATGCCACTAATGCATGGATTTTGTTAGATTTCAGGGTCAATTCAGAAAAGGCCATATCCAGATTGTGGGCAGACAAATGGATAAGCTAAAAAAAATAGTAATTATTTTATTAATACATACAGAAGTCACATCCCTCTTTCAGAGTTTTGAGACTCTTGAAATAAAATGCCACTTTTATTTTTGCCAGTTATTTACATAGATCTCCACCCCCCCCTTTTTTTTTTAAGGAGTCTTTCCGGAATACCTAATTTCTTTTTTAACAGTCTAATAATATCACCCATTACAGGTGTAGTAAACATTATGGCTAAAGACATAAGCTATATAATAAGCTTCCCCACTTAGTGTCACATGGCAATTAGCAACAGCTTTGCCATTTGTATGTGTCTTGGGTTAAGAAAATTTAAAGAGGTGGACACACTACAAAGTGTGGACACTAACTCTCCTTAGTTTCAATTTGTTCCTTTCCTATTCCTCCAGTAAGGAAGGAATACAAGTAGATGTAAGTGAAAAAAGTAACAGTTTACCAACAAGTGAAATAGCAATAGGCAAAGCCCCCCCAAAACAACAAACAACCCACCTCTGAAGAAAGTAAAAAAAATCTACAGAATTGCTAAATCTTGTTGAAAGGAATGAGAAGGAGGTGTCTTTACAAACAAACTGATGGTAGATAAGTCCAGATATGGAGAGAATAAAGAAGCAATGGGAGGAACCACAAATCCCATAGGAATTCTACTAATTGACACAGACTGTTACTCAAGACTGTGCTGCATCTCTGGATTTAGAGAAAAAGAACAAAGACATGAGGAAAAAGAAAAATGTGTGTGTGTGTGTGTGTATGTGTGTGTGTACATGAGAAGGGGTTATTAGGCGTTTCGGGAAGTCTGTACCTCTCAAGTACCTCAGCCAATGGAGAAAGAGGGAGGGGAATGTGGTTGAGAAATTGGCATAAAAGGGAGGCTACATCCTCTGAAAATTTTGAGACACCTCATGGGGAATGCCTCATGACCTCTCCCTTTACTCAAATAAATTTACAGGACTCCTCTGTCTCCTTTTTGGACATAAACCTCTGGTGTTTGTAGATTAATTTTCCTGACATCATGAACCCATGGGAAAAACCAGACACCCAAAATGGCATGGTACCACTCCCTTCCAAGATCGAGGCCCTCACTGCCAGCAGTATGTAGGGAGACAAAGGGAGAAATTATGTCAGACTCTCCCCTCTAGATGGTGCCCTCCAGGCTACCACATGGCTTGAAAGACAAAGGGCAAATCAGCTCTGTATCCCAAGATGTTGCTCCCCATGTTATAAATAAGAAGCTTGACTAGGCCAACATTCAAGCAACAATCAATTTATTAATTAATATGGTAAAGTATGAGCAATACAGCGCTGGGTACAGTGGGGGAAGTTTTCCCTCCAACTACACACTGATAGTTGGGGCTTACAGGTATTTATAGGGGTACTCATAAGCTTTCTCAGCAGTTTCTATTCCAAATTTTTACGTCACAATTCTATACACTATTGTGATTTAGTTTTTCTCAGGATGTACATCCCTAAAGGAGTTTCCCAGGTGGTGGTGGTCTGGTTTCCAAAAGAAGGAAGGAGTATTTCATCTGGTGAAGTCTAGTTTCCAGATGTGGGTCCACCTTTTGATTGAAAGGACTATAAATCTCATAACAATAATGTCCAGCTTCCCTTGGTCAAAACTATTAGTCCTTGAGTTGATGTCCATCTTCCTTTCTCAAGCTGCATGTTTCCTTTTTATATATTCTACAGCTATACTTTCAAAGATCCTTACTACAAGCAATATTCTAAAATTATACTTCAAAAGGTTATTATTGCAAAACTCTTTAAGGCTTAACTACAAGCAGAAAGTTCCTGTCGAAAAAAAAAACCATCCTTAAAGCTTTAATTCAAATGCTCCTAAATCAGCCTCAGACTTATGAAGGTTAATTGCAAACAAAGGATAGGTTCAAAGGCTTTCTTCCATGCTTTACTTTTCTCAATTATTATTAGAATTTGTCTTTATAACTGTCCCATGGTCAGTTTCCACACATATTACAATCACAAATACACGTTGCCTGTATGTACCTGACACGAAACACAGTTTTGTATTTCACATAGATCATCACATTGTTTATTCTTTCCCTCTCTTATCACCTGTTTTTTCACCTACTCTCCCCAGTACCCCGTGGTGGTGGTCTCTCCCCTGGTCATTCCCTACCCTTGCCTCTCCTCACTTGTATCCCATTGGCTGTAGTCCCTCTCCTCCAGCCCCCTTTCCCAGCTCTTAAAACCCCCTAGAGGCAGCTAGTCGGCCTCTTTTTTCCATGTGGGTTTTTCCATCTGGTGGTTCTCCTGGGAATACACTGGGGACATTTGTCCCCACGTGGAGAAGAGTGCTTCTCGTCTTTTGCCTTTGTGCATGTAAGATTGTGTGGGCTGGGGTCCATAGCTAGCCGGATTGGACCCAAACAGCTGCGGATTCTTACACTTGCCTGGAGCAACTCCATAGGAAGCAGAGCTTCCACTTTCAGCAAACATGTCTGTCCAACAGAGTGAGATGCCTGGGAGACTCAGCTTTAAAAGTATTTGCTTTAAAAGTATTTGCTTCACCTCTTCCCTCCTTCCCCCTGTTTTTGTTTTCCAGCTGCAGGGTCTTAAAGAGACACTAAGTTTTCAGTGCAGATAGATATGGAATATAAAAACATTTTGGATTACCCGCAACAGCATGGCAATTGTTTGGGGAGGTTTTTCAAGCTGTATGCCATTGACCATCTACACTCATCTACAGATGGGTTGTCACTTAGATGCTAACACTTAAATCCTTTTTACAGTCTGCTCCTCAGTATTTAATTTAGTCTTTGTCATAGGTGGACATTTCTTGTTTTGAAGGCTGAAAGTCCTTCTTCCTAGAAATCATGAGAGAAGGCAGCCAGTATTTCCCCCTGTATAACAACTTATGGTAGAGGCATCATATATCTGAGTCCTGTAGCTTAATCTCCATCCAGATTAAATGATTAGTGAACAGCAAGTCCTTCAACCCGTTCCACACAGATGATCCACAGGCTTTTTATTAGTCAATGATGATAAATTTTGATGCATTGCATTCCTTAAGTGGGTAGTAATATATTCAAGCCTTCCTTCAAGGCTTGAGTAGTTATTAATTAGATTAATTATTTAAGTTATTAATTAAATTCTCTAATTACAGGTGAAGAAGAGCTGGAACTACAAATATGAGTGTAGGCAGGAGGAATGCTACGTAGAAATGTTTTTGTGGTTCTCAGTGTCAGTTCAGTAAAGAGGAGGCAAGTATAACAGGTTTAAGACACATTAGGAAAAAGTTTTCTAATTCTTTTGGCAGCAACACCTGTTTCTATTCTCATAGGAAATATAGCAACCATCTACACATGCCAGTATCCAAAACACTTTAAAAGGTGGTATGTTTTCAACATGCTGTCCTCTGAAGACCCTCTCCTGTTGTCGGCAGCTAGCTTGCTCTTTCTTTCTTTTTCTTTCTTTCTTTCTTTCTTTCTTTCTTTCTTTCTTTCTTTCTTTCTTTCTTTCTTTCTTTCTTTCTTTCTTTCTTTCTTTCTTTCTTTCTTTCTTTCTTTCTTTCTTTCTTTCTTTCTTTCTTTCTTTCTTTCTTTCTTTCTTTCTTTCTTTCTTTCTTTTCTTTCGTCAGTCTTCAGACAAGGTCCAGTGTTAACATATTATTTGACTGTTAAAAAAAATATGAGCAAAGAACAGCACCATCTCCCCTATGGAAATCCCTTTACTAATTTGATTTAGTACAGGAAATACTGTACTTTTTGTTGGAAGAATAAGCTCCTTATAACTTTCTTATTTGGGTTATAATTCTCCTCTTCCCAATCTGCCTTTTTAGAATTGTATTATGATCCTTTCAATATGGGACCTTTGGCTGATCTTGAATTGTACCAATAACCCAGTGTGATGGTAAACTGAGAGGGACCAACCTGATTTTTATTTATGCCTCAACATATTGTCAGGAAAATTAATCCATAAACACCAGAGGTTTATGTCCAAAAAGGAGACTGAGAAGTCCTGTAACTTTATTGAAATAAGGGGAGAGGTCATGGGCATGTCCCATAGGGTCTCTCAAATTTTTAGAGGATGTAGCCTCCCTTTTATGCCATTTTCCCAGCCACATGTCCTTTCTCTTTCCCCATTGCCTGAGGTACCTGAGAGGTACAGACTTCCTGAAACGCCCAACACCTAAGACCCCCTTCTAATGTATACCCCCCCTTATTTTTTTTTCTTTGTGTCAACCAGTGGAATTCCTATGGAATTTATGGTTCTTCCCATTGTTTCTTTCATCTCTCTTAATCTAACTTTATTTATTAGCAGACCCACTGTTTGTGTTATTGATATATATTATAAAACTGGCTTTTTGCAAATATTGAAATGGATTCTATACATGTGATGTTAAAGTAACTTTGTTATAAAGATATAGTTTTTATTTCTGTTGTTAATTAGGCTTAGTGAAATAGCTGATAAAATTATGCTTGTGTTAAAAAGCCTGCTTGGATGGGATAACATCCAATGAACATATGAAGAAAACATCTGCTACAGATATGCCAACTATCAGCACTCACCATCTGACGACAATGTGGACCAAGGCTCAAAACTTGGAGGTGATAAGAATGGACCTAAACCACAACAGAGGAATATGCATGCTCTAAAAAGGCGAATCCAAGGAGGAGATGTGCTAAACAGTTCTTGGAACATATAAACTAGTTTGGGGAAAGGTTTACTATGCATAAACAGCCATGAATATGCAACAGGCATGTAAGGATAAAGGTATTTAAGGGGTCTCTCCAAAGATAACAGTGTGGCTTAGTGCCAAGATGCACCTGGGGCTGGTGGTAATAACCTTTGCTCTATGGTCCTTGTCTCCTATTGTCTTTTATTAAGCGTTTTAAATTTTCACAGGAGAGTGAACGTGTTTTTCACAGTTTGTAAAGAAACATCTCCCTCATTCGAATCATCAATCAGTAGAATCCTTCCCATTGTTTCTTTTATCTCTCAGTGCTAGTTTTATCTACCAGCAGACTCACAGTTTGTTTGTAAAGGCAAGCTCCTCATTCCTTTCAATATGTTATACCTGAGGTGAAAAGTTACTTTTGAGGCTGTACACGTGCTGGCAGCCCTGTCCCCAGGGAGGCTTCACCTGCCAGCCGATCAAAGCAGAGAAAGCTTCCACGGTCGGGCTGCAAGCGAGTCCCCACTTGCTGACAGGGCAGATGTCCCGACGTCCAGGAAAAATATGCCTGGGAAATTGGGCTGTGGGAGGAGCCTTAACACACAAAAGCAGTTAACAAGGGGGCCATTTTTCTTTGGTTTTCTTAGAGGGATCAGGGGCCCAGAGGGTCATCTTGGCTCTCCTCCCACCCCTCGCCTTTTCCTCTCTGGGGTCCTGCTTTCCTATTTCTGCACCTGTCCTGCCCTGCTTTGCTCGTTGCCACGACAGCCTAGTGAAAAGTGAAACTTTCCACATTGTGAAAAGTGCATGTTATATGGCTCTACGCAGATATGTACTATATTATTATGTTGTATTGATTAGCAGTGCTGTATTAACATTTTAATAGTATGGTAGATGTAGTTTTGTAGTTAAAAAGTAACTTTTGTAGTTAACATAGGAACTATGTATGTGGGATATTTTTTAAAGAAAGGAATGAGGTACTTGGATCTGACTTCCAATCAGAATGTAAGAAAGTGACCTCTACCATTGGACAGCATGGAAGGGGTGGTTGGCTGACAAGGCTCTAGGAGGGGCTAGAGATATAAAAGGCAAAGCATCCCTCTTGAAGATGTGCCAGCCACATGGTAGGCACATCTCCTCCGTCAAGGAGGTTCCCAGCCCAGTTTTTCACATGTATGCGCCTTTCCCATGTTTAAATGTCTGTCTGTAAGGGCAGGTGTTTCTCAGTCCTCCTGTTTTAAAGTGAAGTATTATGAACTTTTCTTTTAGCTTCCTTGAAAAAGTCTTGAGTAGGGACCCGCTAGAAAATATATTAAATTAAATTAATAAATTAAATAAATATATTTTCTAGTTTATAAATATTTTCTAAAGTATAAATAATTTTGCTAAAATGTGACAAATAGTCTTAGGCACTTAGGGCTATCACAGGATTTAGGTTCAGTTGTACTTTCTTACTTGCAAAGTCTGATGTATATGGTAATGTTTGCCTCAGCTGAGCGAAGGTAAAAAAAGCAATGTGGTTATTTTGCATATGTGAAAGATTAAAACAGATAAAAAAAGAAGTGTATAGAATATTTCCATGGGAAATGAGTGGATTAAGTAGGCAAGCAAAGTTTCACATTGGAAAGAAGAACTACTTACTGAAGTAGGTGGCCTTGGGATTAAATGTTTTGTCTTCTTCCCTACATCTCTGAAGACTGAAATGTGCAAATGAAATTAGCACATTGACACAGATAGCCAAAAGCCTTTTCTATGTTTTCTACATGACTTCACACCTGTGCTTAGTGAGAAGTCTGTAAAAAGAATTTGTGCTTGATCCTCCAGATTGAACCTTTGTGTAACCATTTCTCTGGACACTGCTGCAGCATGCTCTAGTACTTCTTGTTATGTGTGTCCTGTTTGTGCAGCCAGCATCCTCATGCTGACTGAAGCTGTGGCAGTGTCTTCTGTTGCTCAGAAGAGCATCATATTTTATATGAACATCTGTCAGGTGCGAATGCACTGACCTAATCCTGGACAGAATAAAAATGTATAGTGGTTATTAATCAATTAATTATATTTAATGATACAAATATTAATTAATAATTCTAATTAGTTAATAATTATTAGAAACTCGGTCTAACATGCATATTAAGAACACACATGGTTTTTGCAGGCTTAGTATACCATTTGTCATCTACTTTTGCAGGGGAGAAACGCAGCAGAAGAGTCGTCCTGGGCTGCAAGCCAGCAGCGAGTGGGTGCTTGCTGCCATGGAAGGACACTGCAGTCCTCTCACTCCATCGGCACTCTCAAGGCAGGACCACATTTCTGGGAAATATTTTAAAGTTTCAGGAAGAAGCTTGAAATTTTTACTTGTTTTTAAAACATCATAAAGCTATCTCCTCCTCATTTTAGGACTAATAAAGTAATCTCTCATTTTAATTGTATTTCAGCATGTACATGTTTACAAGGTTTCATAGCAGTTACCCATGAGCAGTTTGTGACTTGATCATCTTTCACTCCATCCTTTTGACTCTCCTTAATTAACTATCAATGCCTCTTGTTTCCCTGTGTGTACTTTTACACTGGTCTTTATTCTTATTTTTCAGGGTGACTCTATTATTTCATTTATTGTAACCAAAACAGAAGAGTAAAACCATAACACAATCCTATACAAACCACCTATATATAAGATAATACTTATGTAAATCAAGAGAAGGCAATAGTAAGGATGCCCATGCAAAGAACCCAAACAAAAGCAAAACCAAAGCAAACTCACCACCAAGAACAGATGCAAATATTTTTTCTTAGGCCTACAAATAACTCTTTTGTAATTTGTAGTTAGCCTAAATAAATTTGTAACCTGAAAAGTAAATATCTATTTAATTTGAAGATTTCTCTAGTGAAAGCGGAAATGCTGAAAAGAGAAAGTCTGGAATCTATCAGACCACAACCTGAAAAGAAATTTTATCAATGTTTCCAGAAACAGAAAATTTTGTGATAGTTATTGCTCTTGTAATATACTCCAGTTTTGGTAATAACAAATGGTTTTTTCTTTACATGTGCGAAAAGCTGACTGCACCATCTCCCTGGATTAAATGCAACATGCCAAAGAGTCTGACTGATCTTTTTCAAACTTGGAGCCATTTAAAATGGCACAGATGGAAGTCAGGGGAAGTAACTCTGAATGGATTGCAAACATAGAGCTATTCAGCATCACATGCCTGCTTTACTACTCTTTCCAGATTGATATTCCTATTAATTTTTAACTTGTAAGCAAGCTACATCCATAAAATAGTGTCATCTGACAATCTTTGTTCTATATAGTGTGACATTTCCAAGCTTTGACTCAGCAGTCTGAAGAGCTGCACACTGTGAATAACCTCAGAGCTCCTTCTAATCCCTCTCCTTGAGCTACCATGGCCATTGCTTAACCCTAAACCAGTCAGTCTCTGTCTGCTGGTTTCTCTACATTCCTACATTTTGTATCTGTCTGTGAGTTCTTGATTCCTCTGACACTAGAAAAGGAGCAGCAAAACATTAGAGGTTGCATGTTCATCACTGATGGAGAGAATCTTGTCTCAAATGTTACAGTATTTTTGTTATCTAAATGAAATGAATGAGAGAAAAGCTTCTTTTTTCCTCATGAGTGTAGTAATTTGATGCTGCCCTTGGTCCACACAACCCACAAACATAGGCTGTGAAGATTTCCTTCAGAAGCTGTTGCTTAATGGTAACTTCTACTTAGAATATGGAGAAAAAGAGAAGAGGAAAACTCTAACAAATGCAGGATGCATTTAGAGGACTTCAGCTGTCTTAAAGATACTCTCCCAGGTTTTCACCCAGTTTATCATCATGCCTCCAGAGGAAGGGGTAGTGAGGGAGAATGAACTCTTGTTCACCAGGAATGGGGTGATTACAGAGCAGCTGACAAGAGGAAAAGGGAAGGCAGAGGCCAAATATATGGCAGGTTTGTGAAAGGAAGAACTATTTTGTTTATACTTGTCCTTCTTATTGTCTACAGACAAAGTTAAGATTGAATTCAGCTGTGGCAAACACTATTTTTCTCTTTTGTACTCCAGTTGCTGAAACTTGTGTTTCTTTACTGTGGTTTGGACTATGGAGAGTCAATTAAGTGAATGCCCTTTGGTTTGGGAAAAGAGGAAAGAGATGAAGTAAGTGCATTTAAAACAAAGGTAAATAGCAAAGTTAACTAGGTCTGCTTTCCTGAGCTTTAGTGTCTTGAGGTCAGTCTCTTCAGCGGACTCTATGTACAAAGATGTGCACTCAGGATTTTATTGATGAAGGTGTCCCAAAAGGGAGAGTCGGGAGAATTAATTTTGGTAGATTTTCTGACTAAAATGAAGAGCAAATGCAACAAAATTATATATGAGAACTGTTTATTGATAAAGAAGGGTAAGCGTTCTTACCGAAGGGAGATAGAAAAGAGAGCAGAGAGGGAAAAAGAGAGGCAGAGAGAGAAACAGAAGGCAGGAATAGCGCTCTGTCGGCATCAGCCCGGCAGATGGAGTGCGTGTGCTGCCAGCAGCGCCGAGCCCACGCGGCTCTCGGGGGCGCTCGGGCGCGATTTCCAAGCGGCGGCGGCAGCAGCGTGTCCCGGCGGCAGCGGCAGCGTGTCCCGGCGACAGCAGCGTGTCCCGGCGGCAGCAGCAGCGTGTCCCGGCGGCGGCAGCAAGCCGCGGCGAGCCTGCGCCACTCCTGGCAGCGGCCGGGGGCAGGCAGCGGCTGTGCCGGGCTGGGCACCGCGGGCCGGTACTGCGGCGGGCAGCTCTGGAAACACGGCGGCGTCTGCTCCGTCCGGGAAGCAGCGGAGCGCCCGGTCGTCGCGGCGACGAGCTGCCTCTCGGAAGCGGTGAAGCAAAGCAGGGCAGGTCCATACAGGGAAGCAGGATCGCAGGTAGGAAAAGGCGAGGGGGAGAGGAGGGCCAAGCTGACCCTCTGAGCGAGCCCCCGATCCCTCCAAGAAAAGCAAAGAAAATGGCCCGCGGTTGTGTCACAGTTAAACTGCTTTTATGTTCTAAGGTTCCTCCTACAGCCCGGTTTCCCAGGCATTTCTTCCTGGGCATCCAGGCATCTGCCCCGCTGGGCAGTGGGGGGTCGCTTGCAGCCCAGCCGTGGAAGCTTCTCTCCCGACTGGCTGCCCGGCGAGGTCTCCCCTGGGACGGGGCTGCCAGCCCTTACAGGAAGCCTTCAACTAATGCATAACATGTGTTGAGGCATAAATAAAAATCAGATTGGTCCCTCTCAGGAGGCATTAGCATAGTTTGCATGCTTCAGCTGCCTCCTGTTTTTAGGAAATCTGAATGAACTATGCAGGAGTGAAATTGCTGAGTTTGAAAACTACTAGAAAAAATTATTAAGACAGAGATTTAAAGCAAGGTACTCACAAGTAATAGTTATAAAACCAACCTAAAAATAAAAGTAACAGAGACAGATGCACTGTGCAAGGCCACCACAGCCTAATTCCTGGTTAGATCTGCTGCCTCACACTGCACCTAGCTGTGAATTTTCAACTTGTCAAGAATTAAACAAGAATGTGTTTTATAGTGATTACTCTATTTCTATTACTGAAAGTCTTCTTGGAATACATGAACACCTCCAGCCAGCTGAGTGAGAAAAATCTAGCAAATTTGCATGAGGGTGGCTCTGCAATAGCTATGTTTAAAAACCTCAGGCAGTTCTGATGTCACTGAGGGGTACTTTTTAAGGGGAGTAAATATGAATTCAACACATTGTCATGGTTTAACCCCAGCCAAGCACCATGCAGCCACTTGCTCATTCCCTCACCAGCTGGACTGGGGAGAGAGTTGGAAAGGTAAACCTGGAAAACCCATGGTTTTGGAAAGATAAAGAGAGTTTAATATGGAAAGCTAAAGCTGTGCACACATGCAAAGCAAAACAAAGAATGAATCCACCGCTTCCTATAGGCAGGCAGATTTTCAGCCATCCCCAGAAAAGCAGAGCCCCACCATGCATAACAGTTACTATGGAAGACAAACACCATCATTCCAAATGTCTCCTGCATCCTCCTTCTTCCTCCCATTTTATGCTGAGCATGATGTCATATGGTCTGTAATATCCCTTTGGTTAGTTTGGGTTATGTGTCCTGGCTGTGTCTCCTCCCAACCACCTCCAGCTTCCTTGCCAGTGTGGCAGAACAAGAAGTAGAAAAGGCCTTGGCTTTGCATAAGCACTGCTCAGCAACAACGAAAACATCTCTATTATCATCGCTTCAGTCAGCACAAATCTAGAGAATAGCCCCGTACCAGCCACTGTGAAGAAAGTTAACTCTACCTAGCCAAAACCAGCACACATCCTCTTTCATGATCATTATTGCTGGTGAATATTTTTTATAAAGAATATTCAGATTAAAGGCAAAATTGCCTCTGCAATCTTCTACCGCACTATAAAATTTTAAGTAATTTGATTCTGATTTTAACTGCTTTAGCTGATTAGTAGAGACAGTAAAAGAATCACCTTTGAGGCAGGTGCCATTTAACCCATTCATTCCTTGGGGAAAGAAAGCTATTGACTGGCAAGCTTCACACAGGAGCTGAAAACTCCTCTTGTAATGGTTAGCATAACCTCAGAAATTACGACTATTTGGTTAAACATCTGAATAGCCTTAATACAAGGGAAGGGCCAGAGATACTGCCCCCAGAGTCACTCACTGAACACATAATTTTTTCAAGTGTCAGCCATTATTACCTGCATTTCCACTGTACTCAGAAAGTGAATGCTTTGACACGATATGGTGTTGATTGTGTGCTTCATAGTACAGACACTGACACATTGCCAGTGGTTTCCCATGTAAGCAAGGGACACAACTGTTCAGGCTCACAGTGTGCTCCAGATGTCAGTTGTTACAATTATGGTGTTTTGAGTTTCTTTTATTGCTATTTGGTACTCCTTCCTTTATTTTGGAAAAATTTATTATTGGTGAGAAAGAAAAAGGAAAGTGATCAATATTTTGTGTAATTTTAAATTATTTTCTTTCCTGTTAGTCTTCTTTTTTTTGGCAGTGATTTTGTTGTATGAAACAGTGAAGTGCTTGGAATTTGTCTTGAATGTGTCTTTTCCCTGGTGACTGAAATGAAAGGAAGCATTGTGTATGCCAGGTTATAGAATGGATTGAATGGAAGGAGATGATTTAAGATACGCTGTGGTGTGTCTTACTATACATAAATGCCTGCATTTGATAGCTGCCTATTGGGCTGCAGAAGAAGATGCAAATTATCTGTGGGATGCCCAGACCCTGATGTCAGTGGTATAGCTGTCTGCCTGCAGCAGTGTAAAAGCTAAAGTCCAAACAGAGGTGGCATAAATACTTCACGTTCAAGATGTCATCAAAATGTGTGCAAATTATTTAAACCACTCTGAAAACTTACTCTGAAGAAAGATGCTAGTGTTCTAATTTCTAATTTTAATTTCTGGAATTAGTGTTCTAGTTTATAATTTGTCAGTTAGCTACTTCTGCTAGATTCGTTCCTCCTAACATGGTCAAAAAGTTTTTCTAAGGTATTATTTAGCTACCAAAACTACCCCTCCTCCCAAACTAGACAGGAGTTAGACTTACTGCTAAAATCAAAGTAATTGACATTTTATAGGAATACTTATTTAATAGGAATTTTAAAAAGTAAATGGAGTTAAATATGAAAACTGATAATCTGGAGATAGTTCTAAAAATGGAACAAAAAGAAGAAAATTAGCCAAGGAGGGTGACTTTAAATGACTGTGCAGGTACAGGCATTTATGGAAATAGACTGGCTTGAGCTAAGTAAGAGGGTAGAAAACTTGGCATAAGCTAATGTAATTCTGCTTTATATAGTACCTAGAGTTTATGTACAAATACTCTGGTGGCAGAAAGGTACCCCAGGTTCTGAGGGTTACAGGCATTACAGATCAAGAATAAGCTAGGAGTGGATCTCATTTAGGATGGGATTAACTGTGCTGTTAAATTAAAGAATGAGTACATTCACAATTGATAAAAAGGGGGACACTAGTAAATATACAGCAAAGCAGAACTGTATACATAAGCTTTAATAGCAGCTACAATATGTACTGATCGAAGCTGAAGATAATAAAATGGTGTTATAAAATAAAGGAAAATAGTTAATACAGAAGAAATAAAACCCAATATTAATCCCAGTAGTATTCATGGTGGAAAAGAGAAAAAGTATAACAGGGAATTCCACTAGAAATGAAAGAGTTGTTCATGGATAAACCTTAATTTCAAAGCACAGCAGTCTTCAAACTTGATTAATTTCTCAGTTGTTCCAAAGTAGTTATTTACATGATTCCCTGATTTTCTCTGTCAAGGTTGTCCTGAACAGGGGACAAAAATTCCTATCTTCAAAATTTTAGGAAGTATTTCAATGGTAAAATTAATATGTAGAGTACTCTTACTAAGGAGAAGGCAGTGACTGACAAGACAGGGCTTACAAGACCTGGGCATAAGTTAATGTGCTAGGAAAAATTGTTATATGTACTTGTAAAGGCTTGTACAGATTCACTGTATATCACTTTCAGTCATAACTCACCAAAAATAGCAAGATGCAAGAATAAATAAATGGATATGATTGTACCTAAAGTCACTGGTATTGTGATAAACTGCTACATACACACAACCACTTACCCCTTCTAATGCTTCTAATGCAGCGAAGCTAGGGCTGTGCTGTCAGCAAGTGCTGATATTCCATCTATAAAAAATAAACAGCAACCTGAACACAGCTCTTGCTGAACACATCTGGTTTGTGTGATTATTAAAAATTCAAACTGAAATGCAGTTTATTTACAATTTGTGGCATTTAATCTATTTCTTCAACATGGACAGATGAAGTTGAATTGGCTGAGTCTCTTCTCAGTAATCTCTGCTGTTAGAAGAACCTGGGCAGAATAGTAGTAGGGCACTTGTACTTGCATTGCTGACTAAACTTGGCCCTGGGATCTAAATCAAGGAAAAGAAAGTAGCCTTCCTTTGAACAAAGGCATTTTCTTTCTCTACTTGGGTTTAGTTTCACATATATCATTACCAAATGTCAGACATGAGATCGCCCTCCTCTCCTATACTTATAAATTGCAGAGCAGTAGTTAGAAGAACTCCTTAGGGCACAAGAGTTAAGGATGCATGATGTGCATGCTTAAGGTTTCTGAGGCAACATTTACAAACAATAAATGATCTGCTTTTATCTTATTTCCTTTGGGGAATATTTTTTGTGTAATTTGGTTAACTGATACAAGGATTATAAGTGTGTGCGTATGTGTACATAGAAATACATACTCACAATTATCCCCAGGCAGAAATGCAAATTAATTGCTAAGGGTCAACAGTTGCCCTGTTGCTGAGCCAGTAGTAAGAGGCTCCCTGTTGATGAGCTAATGCTTTCTTAGTCAGATAAGCTAGCAAAATGTGAAAGAAGAGTTCTCTTGATGTCTGTTGAGGTGCTAACTAACATATCTTGAAGACATGTTTGCTGCTCATATTGTAACTTACTTCTGGAATGCATCATGGTAGTATCCTAGGTGAGCCAAAAAATGTGTGCTATATTCCATATTTCCTCTACATCCATTTGCACTGTTTGTGTTACTGTCACTAAGAGTCAACAACCTGGGAAATTGAACTTGTGTGTTTTACCCTGCTTCACAGAAAAGAAGGGGTCCGTGGTCCCCTTAAAAGACAGCCAACAGACATGCAGAGACCACTTTTGTCACTCTCTGGGCTCCCAAGGAAGTTGCTTTGGGCAGGTCTCTGATTAGAAACCCGAGAAGCTGAATTTTGCAATCCAAAACTGTTTCAGAGTGAATACCTTTCTGCAGCTGCCGTACCAAGATGGGACTGGTGAGGATTGGGGCCACCTCTCCTCAGTGTTCCTTGGGTCCACTTTCTTCTTCCCCACCCTACCCTTTGGGATAGGGACCTATGACAGCAGCACCAACCCTAGCTGAGTGAGCAGCTGCTCTGACCTCACACACATACACACCACGAAGGTCATTAAAAGGAAGAAGGGGAGCTGACACCCTGGGGTTGGAGCCCCCAGGCAATGCCAGCACACCCCATCTGCCACCAGAACTGCTTCCTGCTTTTTGTTCCAGGGGGAAGATTGAGTTGAGTGGGGCTTCTTTGCCATATTGTCTTTGCCTTCTGGTCCATCCAGTCTGTTTATGATGGCTGCCATCCTGCAGGAAGGTTTTTCCACCATACTTTCTTTGTCTTCTGGTCCATGTGGCATGCTACAGTATCACCATCTGGGGAGGAGGGGCATCCCCCCTGACTTGGGTGACCCAAAATGTTAGTGTATTCCATCTCTATCTGTGTCCAAATTTATTACTGTCTCTTTTTAAGACAGGCTGCCAGGTTAGGGGGATTGCTGGGATTCCTTTAAAAAGTCAGAGTCACCCAAGCAGACCCTCTTTTGCCTTGTGGTCTTTGTTCAAGGCAGAGGGTCTGCTTTGGGGTTTTTTCCTCCACTTTTGTTCCTCTTTTGCATCTTGGACTGCCTCAGGATAAATTCTGGGAGTGCTTGACTGTGGCCAGGACATTGTGTCCAGGGGAGGGGAGCAGCCCCACTCTGTGTGGTCCTCAGCCCACAAACAGTGCCCAGCTGAGGCGAGAAGGGAGAGTCGCTCCAGCCCTGCTTTGCTTTCTCCTGCCTGTCAAGAGGACGGCAAAGTCATCATGAGTTCTAGCCCATGACTGAGTGCCAGCTGCCTTTGTAGATGGAATTCCACTGCAGGAGAGGTAAGGGTTAAGGCTGCCATTTTCCCCACTGATTTTGAGCCACAGCCATCCTAGTGGGAAGTGTCACTGCCACTTTAAGTTTCTCTTTGTTCCCAGGGAAGTTGGGCAGACTTAGCAATTTTGTACCTAATGATTATTCACTGGGTTTTTTTTTTTTTTTGCCTGTTTCTGTTTTGCTTGTCAGTAAACTTATTTTTTCACTTACATTGACTTGTATTAATTTCTCCTCATGGGTGGCAAGGGATTGGTTAAAACCAAGAGGAGGTAACTCATGTTAGAGTGTCTCCCTTAAGTTGTCTTAAACCAAGATACCTAGCATGTGGTTTTCTTTGTTCCTGGGGAGTCCAAGGGTTTCAGCGCCTTTGTGTCTAGTGGTTATTGCTGTTATCTTGGTGGTTGTTGTTTGTTTTCTAGTAAACTGTTATTTTTTCACTTATATCTTCTTCCATTCATGTCTCTTTATTGGTGAAATGGGGAGTGGTTAAAACTAAGGCGAGGTAGTTAATTTTGGTATCTCCACTCCATATAACTGTCTTAAACTAAGGTGGCCTGATAACTTGTCTTTAGATGTTCTGTGAAGCTATAAATACTGCATTGGTTAGAGCATGGTGCTAATAACACCAAAGGTGCAGCTTCAATCTCTGTATGCTTCAATCTCTTAAGAGCTGGACTTGACCATCCTTGTGGGTCTTTCCCAAATCAGAATGTTCTGTGATTATGTGAACAACACTGTGATCTCAAGATACAGCCTTTAGGGTATTTAGAGTTGTTTGAGATTTTGTTGTACCTTTTTTTATGGGGGCTGTTTAAAATAGAACCTTAGAAGTCTACTAAGTTTCTTCTTCTAGACCCTCTCTCCTCCACTTAATGATTTTTTTTCAGTAAGTGTTGGAAAAGAAAGGAAAAAGGAGTCACAAAAATCTGAATTGTGCACTGTACATCTGTCTCATATAGGAGTAGGCACAGGAATGATCCAAAATAACTATAAACTTGATCAAGCTTGAAAGAAAAATTCCCTTACTGTGAAAAAAATTGGACTTTTCCCTTATTTTAGATTTAGTTCTTTTCTCCATATTGAAGAGAGAAAAGCACTGTACCTAGTTCATTTCAGAGGTGCTGCTTTTGGAATAATGTGAGATGAGGAAGATCTGTCAGTCTGTAACTTTGATATACATCAGCTGTTCTGGTGACATAAGTAAATAAGTAGATATGTCTCAGCCATAGCAAGTTTCTGTAGTTCTAGGCAACAGCTTCTGCCTGTAGCTTTGAGAAAGTGGATATTCTTGCCTGTACTCATCACTGTATCTTGAATCTTGCAATAATTTGGTGTATTTGTCAGGTTCTGAAGATAAGTAAATAATACATTAATCCCGGTTTTCTGTATTATAGGGATGGTTCCTGGTTCGGATAAAGGCTTGAAAGTGTGAAGTCTCCAGGTTGACAAAAGAGATAGCAAAGAAAAGGAATTAAAACGAAGATTATCATGGATAAAGGGGAGTTAATCTCAGAATTTTTTCTTGCTGTACATTTTAAAGTTGTAAAGTTGGACTGGTACAGCCTTGTCAACTGGGAGTCCTTCTAGGGAAAATACCTTTTTCTAAACTGGTGGAACACTGCTGACAAAGCCTCAGCGGAGATGGAGGCTTCCCAGCAGAAGGGTAATTCTCTGAGTGCCCAGGTAAGCATGGCTGTAGTGGCAAAGGACATTCTGTAGACCAGTGCAAACTAAGTCTGTGGTCGGAAGCTGTGTCAGCATAAGTGGGCCAAAAGTATGGGACAGCACCAATTAGTGCTCTGCTCAAGAAGTTAAGGGCTTTCACAGGTGGCTGAGTGAATACAGAAAAAGCTCATGCTAGTGCTTCCTGCCCACATGTCATAAATAACTTACCAGTATCTCTACTAGCATAAGACTGGCATAATCTAACAGGTAGGCAGAAAGCAACTTTTCAGAAACTTCTATGGAAAATGACAAATTGTAAGCAAGTTTTGGGGTTTTTTTTAAATTATCTTCAGTGAGAACTGTGAGACAATTTGAGCACCAAGGATGCAGTGAAATTATTAAAACATTCTCCATCCCTATAGCAGATCTCAATTAAGAATTTCATTGTGTTTTATCCTACATTTTTCTTGACTGGATACTATGCTGAGGTTTGGTATTGAACAAGTAGGTAATGCAGTTCCCATGTACCTTATAATTGTCGCTATGCTAAAACTTTTCCTTCTCATTCAACAGTTATAGTTTTGGTTTGTCTTGCAGAATTGAATGTAAGCTCTGGGAAAATACAACAGGCTGATTTGTGTCTCGTGTTCACTCAGAGCAATGTTGTTCCTCTGTTCTATTTTATTATAGCTAATTGAATGTATTTTCCTAATTCATGTGGCTACAGTTATATTATTGCAACTCTTCTGATGTTATTGGACAGCTCACACCATTCTCAAAATTGGTATCTTTCTCTCTCCCCATATGAATCAAACTGGAAGAAAAAAAATATTTTGATTTATAAACTGGAGTGGAGGGGAAAGGATACAGAAGTTTGAAATAGGGTACCTGGAGCCTGGAGGCAGACATGTCTCAACTCAAAGGAAGATGTTTTATAAAAAAAATTTTGTCTTGTTGCATCCCCCTTTCATAAGGGGGGATATACATATACATTTGCAGGTTAGATTCTACTCTATGAATCATGTCATTATAAATTAAAAAGAGGACATCATATTCCCTGAGAAGATTAACTACAAGACCTATGATTTTTGTGAATCATAGATGTGCCATTCAAATCTTTAAAGCTTTTTGTACAGCTGACATTAAAATAAAAGTTTAGGGATCTTCCTTAAACTGGAGAGGATATATAGGGTTGTGAAAAGCAGCCAGGAGTTGAGTAACTGGACAAAAATTTAGGCTCCTTGAGGCACAGCCATTGGTTTTACATATTAAGAAGGGATAATTATTATTGTATTTGGTTAAATACATTTCCTGTTTATAGTATTGTCCTGGTTCCAGCTAGGACAGGGTTAAGTTCTCCAGTAGGCAGGAGGGGGCATGCCTAGGACCATGAGGTTATTCAATACCACCTCATGTCATTCCTAGGATGGGGGAAGGAATTCTCTGAATCACTCTCTATTTTGTATACTTTTGTTGTTAGGATCGTTACTGTTTGTTTTCTTATTTCATTGCTGTTTCCAGTAATTTTTCTTGTTTGATATTTATTTTTTGTGCCTCGAATTCTCCTCTCCAGCTGCCAGATGGAGAGGGGAGCGAGTAGAGCAGTGCCTGGGTTTTGGTGGGAATACTAAATTGGGGAACACCATTCCTAACCCGCAACAGGTACTGCAAGATTGTGGCTCTATCTACCCTTATCTAAAGAATCTTAATTTCAAATTAATTGCTAGAACCCAAGTGGTCTGGCTCCATATTCTAGAAAACAGTGGTGGCTAACCTGCAGTCTGTGAAGGTTCTAAATGGACATGGAAACTCACGGCTGCTCATCTATGAGGTCTTGTATAACTTCACTGATAATTGGTAGCTGATACTACTGGACCATAACTAGGAGATGGCATGCTCTGCACAGACTTGAAGAAAGCTTGCTTTCTCTTCAGTTTAAGGAAATCCTCCCATCTCCACTAATAACTAGTGTACACACATACTAACTTTATTCATAGACCCTCAACATGTACAGCAGATTCTGTCTCAGAGCTGTTATCTCTACAGATTGTTCTGAGTTGGGGCCTGTTTCACTGTATGAAAAAGGGAGGTGGAGGAAGAGAAATATATTATTTTGAAGCTCTCGGGCCATCAAAAAGCCCTGGCAGTCACTAATCATGGAGCAATGCACTGAGATTTGAGGAGGCATGTTGTAACATCATGCCATAGGTTCTCAGATTTGTTTGGTTTTTTTTTTTTAACTTTGTGTAGTCAGTTACAGAAACTTTTGTATGTTCTGCACTAAATTTCCAGTCATGCTACACTAAGTATATGATACATGGCATTTGATTTAGTTGTATCTCATCACAGGAGTTGAAGAACTGTGCAACTGATCCCTGTGTGTGGAACTTCTGTTTGAGTCCTTGCCCTGGGGTGACATTATGATGCTCATATCCCCATTTGTCTGTTTAGCCCAGAAATAAGTTTTGCACCTTTAAGACTGGTTCTGAGAGGGAAGGGGAGGGAAGATGAAGCACAGAGTTTTTTTTTTTTCCCCAGAAACTGCACTCACTCCTCCACATTCCTCCTCCTGGACTGCATTGTCTGCGGACAGACAGACAGCTGGCAGGACAGAGCTCTCCTTTGCTTTTAGTTAGTTTTTAGCTAGTTGAGGCAGAGAAGTTCCCTGGACTGTGGTATTTTTTTTTTCTTGGACCTGTTTAAACCTTCTCTGGACTGAACATCCAGAAGAGCACCGTCAGCTCACACCTGTGGCCCAGCAGGCTGGGCCTGGGCCGTGGCATTTCCTGATAAGAGACTGAGTGAGCCGAGCTGCAACCCAGGAAGGGGACTTTTCTGAGTTTGTCACCTCATTTGGAGCGGCAAGAGGTTTTATTGTTTGATATGGCTCATTTATTTTGTGCTGGTGAATGCTTTGCTTGCCAAATAAACAGGCTTTTTCCATTTTTCTCCAAGGAAATATTTTCCTGAACTGGTTGGGGGAGGGGCTGCTTGAATCTGCTTTCTAGAAGAAGCCCTTCAGAGGTTTTCTCCCAAATTTGTCTTTAACAAGGACAGTCCTATGAGAGAACTGATTTGAGTTTTGTGAAGAGTAAAAAGCAGCAACTGTTTTGCTTTTTATTTAGTTCTCTTTCCTACCAGTTTTCTCTGTATCAAATAACACATGACTGCCCTCATTCAGTACCACCAGACTTGCCTTGAAAGCACCTCTGGAGTTAGTGTTTTTTGGTTTTTTTCCTGGACTACAGTTGTGCTAGTATATGTTAAACAAAGCATCAATTATACAGTATATTAGAGGCTTTCTGCAGTCTTCACAATTTTCAACTTGCCATTTGCAGTGTTTCTCACTAGTTTCTTTTTAATGCAAGGGAAAAAAAAAAAAAGAGGAGCAGTTCCATGAATCTGGAGAATAGAAAAATGTTTATGCGAATATGTAAAGTACCAGGCTTTTTTTGTTATATCACAGGGCATCAAGTATTGAATTGCATGAATACACATATAGTGCTCATTGTATCATAATAATATAAAGTAGCCAACCTTAAAACTGCATAGTCCTGATTTTTTACAATTATTTTCAGCATGCCTATATTATCTTGTAGTGGGTGGTGTAGATGTATATTTACAAGGGCTTGCCTTGCAAGGATAACCTGCAAAAATGTAATCATTTATTAGGAACATCATAAATCAATACAGGGAGAAAATGTTGTAAATACTGTGCAAGATTCTTGTTCTTGTCCATTTTTTATTAAAGAATCGGAGTACCAATAAGAATCAAATAATTGATAGATTTTTCTGCAACACACTGTCGGTACAGACTGAAGTTATTCCCAGTTTAGAGATTTTGCGTCTTTCTTTTGATTTTGTACCAACTGAACATTTCAGAAGGTTAACGCAGATTGATGTTTCATTGCTGCGCTTGTAACACAATCACGGGTGTGTTTGATAAGTCAGCAGATTTAACATTAGCTTTTTAACCACCACAGATACCGTGTATCATCTGTACCAGTAAGTCAGTGATGGAAAATAGGTGAGATGGGTTCATTCCTAGAACATGAGGTTAAATATCGTCTGCTGAAAATTTCTGAAATGGTGACTAAGTGCCCAAAACTGACATATGCAGGGGCAATTCATAAATCACAGAATGGTGTGGGTTGGAAGGAACCTTACAGATACCAGCTCTGTCAACACTACATGAATGAGATAATTATTAATTGTATAGCACTGCAGCTATAAGGATTTGTTTTGCTGAAAATGAAAAGAATCAATAAAATCAGTTACCAGAGTGTTATCGCAAGCCCCCAGCCGGGTAATAATTAGCATTGACTCCACGATTGCAGAAGGCTGATCAATTACCTTACCTTACCATACCAAACCATACTCATTAGGAAAAAACCTATCACCCTTGCAGACAGTGCAGTACAGCTTTGACCAGATTGGTTAATCAAATCCAAACACCATCACCATTGGCTAATTAAGAAATCACCCTTTGGTAAACAAATCTCCATAACACATTCCACATGTGCACAACAACAGGTGCAGCAAGTGAAGATAAGAATTGTTTCTCATTCTCTTCTCTCATCTTGTCACAGCCTTCCCCAGGACAATGCCTGGGAAAGTTGTGCCTGCTGCTCTCTGTAGAGAGAGCTGTGCCTACACCAGAGAACTCTTTTTCTTGTTACAAATAAAAATGTGGTGGTTGTTCATGCCAGAATACAGAGCTCCTGGAGGGACATTTATGAAACGCTGTAAATTCTTATGCTACTGTTTATGTTACATTTGGAGATACTTAAAGTTATTTTGTGATCTCTAACACTGAAGTCAGATTACAAATTTATATTAAATTATTAAATAGCCTAGTTTGAAAGAGTGTACTGAATTTTAGGAGACTTACTCAAGGGAAACTTGGCATCTATCAAGCGCTCTTGATGCAAATGTGATATATATATATATATATATATGCCGTATGAGTGCCTATAAGTATAGGATATGCCATCACTGTATGTATTTTAGGCATGAAAGACTACTGTTGTGGTTTGTGTTATTGAAGCAAAATAGCAATAGGACTGAAACCATTTTTCTGTGCCCTGATTTCTGCATAACTTGCTCTCCAAGTTCCTTGTTGCTGCTAAGAATAGATGATTAGTTTCAACACAGCGATAACTGACCAAGCAATCCTTCTTCCTTCTGATACAAAAACTTCTTTTTTTCACCTGATACATTACTCAAATTTGGTTGCTTCTGTAGAAACCAGTAAGAATAAAGCACATCAGGGCAAGTGGTAACCCAGTGTGTGCAAGGTATGAATCACTACCATAACTACTCTTACTCCATTCTTTGAAATACATAAAAGTGTTTGTGATGTCATTAAAGTAGGAGACCAGACTATTTTGATAGCAGGTTAGCATAGCACACAGCAGATTCCTTGACTCAGCAAGTTTGTGTCTGAGATGAATATTTAACATGGTCAGTGACAACATCTGTAGGCAGGTTCAAAACCACTGAAACTTCTTTAAAACGCTGACACAGATTTTCTCCTTTCCTGTCCTTCCCAATTCCTACAAAAAAGTGATGAAGGGAGGAATTCACAATATAGAGGTGATAATTACAGCTGTAAACATATTAGAAGGTATTATTTACTATAGATGTAGTATAAAAAGTAAAGAACATTTATGCTAGGCTAACACTGTGGTATTAACCCTACACACTGAACTTCCTGGCACTGAGCCTTCACCTTGTAGATACTGTGCAAAAATACTTTTTTTTCTTTGGCTAGTGTCATATGTAAAATATGTGCATCTGTAAGCTGGTATCTGCATTATATGTGAAGTATTGCCTAAGTGCAAGAATTTAAAAACCATGTGTCAGAGTACTAAATCATGATAGTTTAAATTTTAAAAAATATAGTATTTTCTGCCTTCTTTCTTTGGAGATCAAGTTTTGAAACTTTTGCCTGAAAGCTAGAAGGTGATTGTAATTCTGCTTTTGTTTTGTTGGTGTTGCAGGCACTTTGTCTATTCCCATAATATGAAGCATTGCAAAAAACAGACTTAGCATTGAACTCTGAAACCCATCTCTGGGATCTCTAGAGATCTCTGTTTCTTGGTGGTCCTTTGTCCTCAATGCAACAGAATTGCAAATATTAGCCATTGTATTCCCTAAATCAGCCAGAGGAAGTGCCTAGTGCTAGAATAGGCTGGCTGGAAATCTAGCTTCTAAGAGTTATAAAGTGTTTATTATTGCTTATCACTTCTATGAGCTTGTTTCTTGGACAAGCTACAACAAGGTCACCTCATGCTTACATGGGGTCCTAGTCATAAGAGGCATGCTCAAATCCTTTTCTTTGTCACTAGTAATATGCATTCACCTCAAGTGAGGCCTCAGTTACCATCTGAGTGTGGTGTGTGCTAGCAAATCCAATTCTATTAATTTCCTTTTTGCTTCAGTTAATATTTGATTTTATATATATATATATATATAGTTATATTTATATATGCAAGGAATGGCCTCAAGTTATACCCATTTTAGCTAAATTCCAGGGTCCCTTTGGGGGTGAAATTCTACACCAAAGGAAAGTTACGGAAGTTATTCCTTACGCAAGTGGAAGTAGCTGTGAACCAGCAGGTACAGAGAACAGTGCCACGTGTGTATGTCCTGCAGGAACTCCAGGTATGGAGCTGCCCTTTCTTGAGCTACTTCAAGGGAGAGGTAATTCTTGGTGTGTAAATAGCATAAATATCAGTGTGGTAAAGAACTCTACTTGTATGAACATATGTACAGAGGGAATCTACAGCCTTAGGCAGTGTGAAAAATGCCATTCACTTCTGTTAAAATTTTAGCAGTTTTATAGTAATGAAAATAGTAATAAAAATTAGGACAGTAAGAGACAATAAAAAGTAAAGAATTGCAGATGCCTGTGTTCCTGGCACTCTGCCACAAAGCACACCTCGCTAACAAAGGATCACCCCTTAAAAGCAATAGCCTATTGCATATTCATATATCTCATACATGATTCAAATATTCCTTTCATACTAGGGTGTTTCTGCTTAATTTTAGCTTCCCTCCCTCATCTTCAAAATCAGTTTTCTTGGTTCCTTGAAGTCTGAGCTTTCCTGATAAGGAGGCAATACTTCTTCGCTTGGGATCTTGGTGTCTGTTGCTGTTATCTCTATCCAGTTAGGATAATGCGAAGAATTTCTTAGTTATCTTTTCCATTCCTTGAGCTAGTTACAAAAACTATCTTACATCACATAGTTTCTCTTTTAATATTATGCTATAGCCTAAAAAACTGTATTTGCCACACTACTTAAAAGAGATTAATACAGCGTAACTTTCCAACATAACACACATAGTATTCATTTTAATATTTGCAAAGAGCCAATATTGTAATACGTATCTATAACAGGCAGCATCGAAGCTGTGATTTTAGGGATCATCTTTGCATCTCTGGTGCTGTGCTGAGAAACTAACAGGTGCAAACCTCTCGGTTTTGGCTTCCTTACTGTGGCCGCTTTGCACGTGGCTGCTTATGGGTGTTAGCCTCACTCCTCCGCCGGCAGCCACGCCAAGCCGTCCGGGAGAGAGGTAAATGCTCTTCTTCCAGGAGCGGCAACTTCTAGCCTTGCACTTAAGCTCAAAGCCGCTGGGATACAGGGAAGAAAGCCAAGCCATGCAAGGCCTTAGGGGTGGCGGCACTCTCCCCACCCCCCTGCCAGGCAGATCAGCCCTCCGAGCGCGGCGGTCAGGCTGCCGCGGGGAGATGGCGCCAGGTAGCAGGCCAGAGGAGGGGGCTGGTGTCGCCGCTTCAGGCTGAGGCGCAGCGAGGCACGGCCAGGCTGCCCCGCAGCCCCCCGCCTCAAGCCGGGAGCAGTGCCATGCGCCTCTTCCCCGCCTCCTCTTCAGCCTTGATCGAGACGCTGGAGGTTTCTCACGGCGGGAGGGAGCAGAGGAAATAAAAACAAGTGTGTGCTGCGCTGGGGGAGGGGGATCCCTGCTCCCGCTCCCCGGCCGAGCCGCCTTGTCCTGTGGCGGAGCCGGGAAAACGAGGTAAACTTTGTCGGCCGTCGTGATCCACGGGAATGAGAACGCGCCGGCCGGTACGGCAGCGCGGGGCTTTGTTCCTGGCGGGACGGAGGAGATTCGGCGGCGGGGAAGGGAGGCAGGGAGGGAGGCCCTCCTGCGCGCCGCGGGGCCGCCGCCGTGGGGATTGAGGAGACGCGGGGCCCCCACAGTCGCCAGTACCGGGTGCCAGGGCTCCGCGCTCGCCCCGGAGCGTGCTAGGGCGGGAAAGGCGCAGTTCCCGGTGGTGGGGCCGAGCGGGGGTTTGGGCAGTCTAGAGGGATTGGGAACGCCGTCCACTGGGACAGTGTTGGGGAGTTCATGTTAGCAGGAGGGTAGAGATGGTGGAGCGCTGCCGCGGGGAAGGCAGGATGGCGCCGGGGCTGACGGCCGTGCCGTCCGCAGGCAGGCTCCGGCCGCGGGGGCGGGAAGGCGCTCCCGTATCTTTGTAGTCACGCTAGCTCTCTCTCCATGCTGGGCAACTTAGTGGCCGGGTACTCGCTTCTCTCTTAGAAAGTTACTAAAAACCTGTGGGTTTGTCAGGCAGGGAGACGCCCGGCCTGGGGCTGAGGTGCCTCCCCCCTGCTTGGCTCGTCGTTCACAGAGAGCCCTTGCTGAGGCTGCCCTGGGCCTCGTCACGTCTGCTGATGTGTGTGATACATGGTGCTGGTTTTGGTACCCACCCGGATCTCTCCCGATGCCCGCTTTTCTGAGCTGTTGGCAGTGTCTTGCCATCACTGGCTAAAACTTCCAGCTGCTTGAAGCTTTCTGATCACTTTCTTAAATAAGTGATCCTTACTGAGGATCGATATTCAGAAGCTTTGTACGTCTTCTCACAGACGACGTCCAGGTCTTGAACAGCTTTTGGCATTGGTGCTGGCCAGTAATGCAGGGTAGGTGACTCAGGCTCCACAGCTGTGATCCTCCACGACGGGTGGTCTCCTGAATGTTAAGGAGTTGCACCTTAACCAAGAGTCACATTTCCAAGTCTAGGATTAGGTGAGCAGATGAGAACTGCAGTATTTTCTGTAACTTGAATTTTTTATTTTAGAATGCTGCTTATATGTTTAACAGAGTTGGGGTTTTTTTGGTTTTTTCTTCCTTTTCTTTTTTTTTTCTTTAATGCTGAGAAGTGCCTGGTGGTAGTCATTACATTTGTAATTGCAGTGTTTACTTTCTACGAGGTATGAAATGAAACAGTAGTGAAAGCTGTAAGGGCTTTGGGACTATTTTATGTGTTATTTGATAGGAAATTTCTGTATGCTACTCAATGTCGACTGATTACAGATGTCTTAAGCTGGCTAATTTTTAAAAGAAACAACCACCGTTAGTCTAGGCTAAGCAGGACTTTTGCTTAAACGAAATGAGATTTTTGATGAGGTTCAAGCTGTGAAAGAGAACCTCAGAAAGTAGTGACTCTGTTGAAACCTAGGTTCTAGTGAACCTAGAAGAGAACCTATTGAAAGTAGCGAGTTTTTCTTCCTACATAGGCAGAATTTGGCTTTTTTTGGTGTAACTAAATCGATTACTTCTAGTAACTCATGTTTATTGGAAGTTTTAATTAGTCATGTAATTTGTTGGAAGTACATGTGCTCATGAATCAGTGGTGCATTACCAAGAGTTTTCTATTGTTTTAGTTAAAACATTCTATTTCAGTTTTGATTGTGCATGTGCCCCAGGGAATGATTATTTAGAGAAGGCGGTGGCCACAAGTAATTTAATCCGTGTTCCTTGCAATCTCTGATTTAATCCAAAGTACCTCTCTGCAGGTCACACTTCATTTCACTAAAACAGCTGTGATATCATCACCATTGGCATTACCTTCTTTGGCCTGCTTTTGTTTTCTGGTCATTCAGAAAGTATTTCTATCTCAAACACAGAACCCACAACAGGGATCTTTTTCTTTCTCTCTCTGGGCTGCTTGCAGGGAGGCATGTTAGTCCATTCCTCAGGGTTATCTGCCTCTTTGACTATAACCTCTATAGGTAGCAGATCAGAAGATACCACTGAGATAGAGATATAATAATGCAGAATATTGGAAATATGGGGAGCTGATGGGGAGTCTCTTGATCTCTTTTGTCTGACTTTCCTTCTCTGGAAGTGACCATAATGACAGAGAATGAGTTGGTATTTTTGAGGGATGGGTGGCACTTATTTGGATAAAACCTTGTTAGTATAATTACCTACATGTCTCCTAAATATACTCTTTAACAAAGAGAGAGATGATAACTAAAATAGAGTAGTTCTGAAGTGGCAGAACAGGTATAACAAAGGAGAACCAATATAAGGAAATTATTTTAGAAGTCAGTAAAAATGCTATCGAAACTTAATAATTAGTTAGCATTTAATTTTAGGGTTTACAGTTCCATATTATTCCTGGTGAGAATTTCTAGTGGTGTTTTTCTGGCTGCTAGTTGAAGAATGGGATTATTAACTCATTTGCATTTTGGAAGTATCTTGGCTCGAATACAGGACTGGAAGTAACCAGAAATTGCCATGTCATAATGAGAGTCCCTGTATCAGCTACACACTTGACCTACTGCTGAAGAATCTCTTGGAAAATACCTCGTAATGGAGACTCTCTAGCTGTGAAGGAAAATGTGTGATAGAGAGGTGGGAGACAGGGAGCAAACGATTCAGCTTTTTTTTCCTTTTTTTTTTTTTCTTTTTGAGTTTTGATTTGGCTGGGCTGGGTTTTGGATATTTTGTTCTGTTGTTTTTCCTGGTCTTAGTACCTATGAGGGTGGAAGGTGAGAAGCAAACCACGTGACTGGATACTCTCTCTAAAAGTTAAGTTTGTTTTCTGCTTGGTTATTTCTTACACAGCAGGCCTGTAACAGGGATTTGTATGTAAGTATTTGCAGGTGTTTGGCAGCAAATTATTTTGGTGAGGGGTAGGGAAAGCAAGCATCTGGGAAATGTCAAAGCTATTAAAGGTTTTGGCAGGCCAGCGTCCCCAAAGCCTGCCGTTTGATGATGAATAAAAACCGAGTTTCAGAGAAAAAGCCTGCAATATGATGTTTTACAGCTAGGGATAGAGTGGGCTGCTGTTTCTGATAAAAGATGTACAATATCAGCAGTTTGTTAAAAATTACATCTCAATTGCCAACACGACAGGAAAGTCCACCAGGTAAACAAAACCTAGCACATGTTTTCAGAAAATCAGATGTTCCCAGAAGTACACAATGCCCACAAAGATGTTCTTTGTAGTTACTATTTCCAGGACACAGACTGTTTAGAAAAGTATCCTGTAACAAGTCACTATCACCCTGAGGTAGTCTGAGGTTTTCTTACATTTATGGTAGTGTGAAGGAGTCTGCAGTGATAATGGGAATACACTTAAATGTGTGTAAGTGCCCCCTCACCCTTCTTTCCCACTTGATTTGGTAGTCTTCTATATTGATGTATTTCACAATGTAACTGTGCTTTTAAAGTTGCTTTTTTCACAGCTTAAGAATATAACTGGATTTGCATACTCAGGACTTGTTAACCTCTGGAAAAGAGTATAGCTTTTCTGTGCTTGATAGATTAAGCCAGAATTTTCATATAGTCTGCAGGGTCTGTTGTAGTGATCTGCCAGTGACAGGAAATTAACATTACCTTGCTTCACAGGGATTAAGTGTCCACCTTTCTTTTTTCTTTTGCTCACTACTCCCTCTCTCATCTTGCCTACCCTACCATGCTACTATCTAATTACCCGGTAGCTACAGACCTGTGTGATAGCAGAATTGAGATAATGAATTGCTTTAGGCATAAGGTGGCAGACTGATATGCAGCAATCTAATGGACAGATGTGTTGATGCAGCCTGCTTTCAGTGTACATCCACTAAAAAGGACCTGAGGAAATTAAGTAGCCTCAGAGACAGAGGAAGGGAAGATGCTGTTATATCTTTGTAGTTCTGTGAGCTGCACAGACACCCTCTTAGCTTTGGGGATGGCAGAAAGAGGATGTGAATCCATTTAGGAATGTATTTTTTTGTGATATGGGGAATAAGAAAAAGAATGGTGGTGTTTGGAGAACAGTGTATTAGATTTTATATGTTCAGGAGAAACCTCTAGAACTTAGCTTTTTAACTTTTGGTCTTGCATTAATTTACTGAAAAGACAAAACTTCAGTGGTGGTATCTTTTAAGCCTTAACCAAGGGAAAAAAAAAAGGCAGAGTAGAGGGCATCTTTTTTCCTCCCAGCTTGGTCAAATCTATATGCTTGCAGACGGAGTGAAAAGGTGATTGTAGACACCGGATTTTACTTTCAGTTAAAATGCTGTATTATGGTTCTTCTTGAAGAATAATTTTACTTGGAAAAACTGTGGAATCCTGTGATGTGAGTTTGAGCACTTTTCAATACAAGGAAGAGTGTACATTAGACCATATGTAAAATTTTCAATGTACCATAATAGCTTGTGTACCTTGCATACAATTTCTCAGACTCAGTGCTTTGTAAGCACATTATCATTGATCAGTAGAACTGTATTTACAGCTGTTTTATTTGTTGAAGTAAAATGGGTGGCCTTCTTTCTTCCGTAGGTCTCTCTGTACTTGTTCTTTTTCTGCAGCTAGTACTACTAAAGTTCTTTTGAGGAGATAAGGTAAAAAGAAATTGCTAATATCTAATTTGATGAGGGATATTTATATTTGTGTAATATTGCCTTGTTGGATACCAGGGTCTCTGCTGAAATGTGTTCTCCATAAGTGTTTCTTTGTGCTATATAAAGCATGTTGCACCTTTTGGCAGACAAAATGTCAGGTTTTTGCAAGGCTTCTTGGTTGCCAAAATAGGACATTTTTTTGTCCTAATCATCTTTATTCATCTCAGTTAGTGCATTTTGGGGCTTTTTTTTGTGCACTCAGGTTTCCATATCTCTTGGTTTAGTGATTCAGCAACTTGCTGCCGTTGAAAGTGACCCAGAGAACACTTTGATCTGGCTTGCCATCTGTAATCTGATGGGGAATGAGGAAGGCCCAGAGAGTTGTGTTCTGCGTTCTGCACCTTCTTTTGTGCTGCTGGTCAGTGTCAGGATGCTGCTGTTGCTTCTTGTCCTTGCATAAGTGGGTGCATCCTCCAGTCCTCTGGCAGCAGTAGTGTCAGTAGCTCCATCCTCTGATATACTGAGGTTTTTTCCTGTTTCAGGGCGGTGGCTGTGTTTGTAGTGGTTAGCAGAGATAGCTTGCTGCTGTTAGACAGATAAATTGGTAGTTTAGAAACATAGGGGGAATTGAGAGCAGCCCACTGTGTAGATGGGGGGTAAAATTGGTGTTGGAATCTGAGACTAGACCATTGTGGTAAATAATCCATGATTCAGAGAGCCGAGAAAAGACAGATACCACAGCACTGTGATTGGGGTGCTCATGTGCAATCTGGAAGAAAAGGTGAGAAGGAGCTTGAAGGTGAGCCTTCCACATCAGAGGACAGTGTACTGGCTTAGAGGTCTTCACTGTGCCTCTTAGTATGCTGTACCTGCAGATTATCCCCTTCCTGCTTCAGTGCTTTAGCATGAAGAGCAATTGCTGTAACAGGAGAGGCTGAGATGTGCTCAGGTCAGGCATTCCTGATTGTTTTATACCAACCACAAGCTAGTGGATTACTCCATTACAGGTTTCTTCCAGAGCTGGATGGTTTGTAATGCCTAGCTTTAGGAGTGTTAGATTCTGTACCACATTGTGAGCATCCTTGTCTCCTGTCTCTCATGGAGCTAGTGAAGGAGGAGACATGAGCTGTGTTCCACAGCCTGGTGTAACTTTTACCCTAACTGTAAATGAGTTAGTCATGGAAATACAGCTTTTGTGCATGCAAGCTTTTGATGAATGGTTGATAGTGACTTGTTACAGTCTGTGTCCTGGAAATAGTAGCTACAAAGAATATCTTGGTAGGTATTGTGTACTTCTGGGAACATCTGATTTTCTGAAAATATGTGCTAGATTTGTTTACCTGGTGGACTTTCCTGTCATGTTGGCAATTGAAGTGTAATTTTAAACAAATTGCTGTTATTGTATGTCTGCCAGGTTACGGATGATTTGCTGTTTTTTAATTTATTGTATATACATGAAGAAACTTTATCTGCCTGGATTTTGGTAACCAACTGTTCCCTCTGGCTTTGATGAATGTGTTGTTACCTGACTATAGCTAATAAACACACAGACTGTTGTAGTGGTCAAGAAATGAGAACCTAGATCTATGGTTTAATTAATTGCTGTTGATTTTAGTATGTAATCAATTTAACTTGTTTTTGAAAAACCTCTGAAAACACTTCCTTCAAGAACACAAAGTAATTCACTAAGTTAGAAATGAGTAATTCCTGAGGCATTTAATCTTTTTTTGCAGTCATTCAATTATTCTTGCATTATATTATCTGCCACACTCAGTCTTTAGGACTAGTTTTATTTTCCGTTGACATGGATTTGATTTGGAGGATGAAAAGTCAAGTACAATCTATTGCTGCAGGTTCTGGGAAACCTGGCATTTCCAGTGGCAAATAGGTTAGGGTGTTTAAGATCAAACTCTGGGAGAAAATGCAGGGGTTTTTAAAGTAGTAGACTGGATTTTAAGTAATAAATGTTTGGATTAGTAGATTTCAGTTGAACCACTGAGATTGTTATTAGCCTGTTTCCTAAAACTTCTGTCTCTGCTGGGGCTCTGGTCTAGCCCCAGTATTGGATTTTTTTTTTTTTTTTTTTTTACCTTTAAGGTTATAAACATTTAAAAAACCCCTGCTATTCTATTATAGCTGCTCTTGCTCTTTGAGTATGGTTTGTTGAAATAAAACTGTCTTTCAAATATCAGTAATGTGCATTGTTTTAGAAATGCATCTTCAATCTATAAGTAAATTATAGCACATAAATATGGACAAGTCTTATATAGTTTCTTTATGACTGTGGAAACAAATGACTGACAATTCTGTGCTTTTTGTAACTTTGCAGGTATTCCCTTTCAGCAGGTGTTCCCTTTCAACAGGTATTCAGCGACCTTGCTGCAGTTGATACCAGCTGTTCTGTCTTGTTTTGAGAGCTTTTTGTATTCTGCAGTATTTTATGGATGCTAGTATTCTTTTTGTCTAATTTCTTTCTGTCTTATATACTGTGGTTATGTAAATTATTTTGGTGCTGCCCTGCTGCTCCTTTACCTGCCTGCCTTCCAAAAGTACATTTAAATGTGAAAGCTCAAATCTTATGTTAAGATTTGTCTGTCTATATTAAATTACGTATGACACTTAATGATGGGGCAGAGAAGGAATTAGTTTTAGTTCTGGCTTGACTCTTAATATTCTTCCACGGAGTTCTTGCCCTTTGAAGCGTAAAAATTCTGCCTTTTCAGTCTAATATTGTGCTTTGACTTCTGTACTGCCTTCTGGAATGTGCTTAATTTGTGATATTTTTCTCCCCCCTCCCTTGTCCCCCACCCCCAGCCTTGGTGAGCACTGGACTTCTCTCCAAGGAGTAGCTTTGCTGAAGCACAATAGTTTTATTGTTAGCATTTGTAAAATGCATCATAGGATTTATAGTTCCATCTAGGAAATGAACCTCTAGAGGAGTTATGCCAGCAGCCAGTTAAAACTCCATTCCCCAGGAAGTGCAAGAGTAGCGTGTCAAAATCTTTTAGCTTTTGCGGGGAGTATTCTTTTGTTTAATACCTGCTCTCTCTGCTGTGCAAAGGTAATTTGAAGAAAACTAATAAAAAAAACCCTGCAGTTTTAACTTTTTAATTCTATGTTATTGAAACACTTTGACTGTTCCCTGTGTGTATACATGATGTTACTCTATTTTATTTTGAAATGCAGATGCTCATTCTGCCCTGAAAAGAGAATAGCTGTTCTCTTTGTATGTTAGGGTAATAAAGTGTATGAACAAGCTGACCTTTACTGAATGCTAGAGACTACTTAATGAGGCACTCCAGCTTTCATTATGGTCTACAGGAGATGATATGCCTCTTACCAAGAAAGAGGATTTGGGGGCTAATTGGGAAAGAGTGGCTGTGTTCAGCTGTAACATCTTGAATCTGCAAGTACAGAACAGTACTTCTGAGGAAAATCAGGACTGAAGCATTGATTCTCAGTCTAGTTTAAGACTATAGATTCAAAATGGTCAATGATCATGTGGTGCAAGATCACATGTTGCTAGAAGGAGCTGATAAATAATCAGAAGAATCTTTGAGAATTGTTTTCTAATGACTTGTGCTTATTTGTGAAGAAGCCAGCCCTTAGTTGAATTAACACTTCATATAAAATATCCAGTTGTTCCGGTTAGTGCCTTTAGCTGTGTGCTTTCAAGTGAGACTATGTCCCCTGCAGGTGTGAGATTTTGTGAAAACATAGTTATTCTGCTTAATGCAGAAAACTTGGTTAGGCTGAGCTGGACTGAAATGTGAGTAAAGCCATATTGGTTGTGCGTGGTCTGGTTTTTGGTAGCAGGGGGACACAGAGGTGGCTTCTCTGAGAAGCTGCTAGAAGTTTCCACCATGTCCAGCAGAGACAATCCCTGATGCGTCTGAAGATGGACATGCCTCTGGCCAAAGCTGGGCCAGTCAGAAATTGCTGGGCCAATCAGTAATGCCTCTGTGATAACATATATGAGAAGAAAATCAAAACAAAGTGGGGGCATGGTGTTTTTCTATCCAGAGTAGAGGAGGAGGTAACATGTGAGGGAAAGAACATGGAGACACCAGGGTCCGTGAAGAAGGAGTGGGAGGAGGTGCTCCAGGCGCTGGAGCCAAGAATCCTCTGCAGCTGTGGTGACAGATGACCATGGTGAAGGAGCGGTGCCCCTGCAGCCCATGGGGATCCACGGGGGATGCAGAGATCCCCAGCCAGTGGGGGAGGTGCTCATGCTGGAGCGGGTGGATGCTTGGAGGAAGTTGTGATCCAGTGGGAAACCCAATGGAGGGGGGGGGGGTCCCTGCTTCCAGGCTGGAGCAGCCTGTCCTTGAAGGACTGCACCCTGTGGAACACTCACCCACGCTGCAGCAGTTTTGGGAGGACTGTTTGTCTGTGGGAGGGACTCCCGTTGCAGTGGTTTTGGGAATACTGCTGCTCATGAGATTTGATTGTAACCACATTGGAGAAGTTAACGGAGAGCTGTGTCCTGTGGGAAGGAACCCCGCCGTCTCACAGGGGAAGGACTTCTCTCCCTGAGCAGTGGAAGAAGATCTGGGGTGATGAACTGACCAAAACTCTGCCCCCTGTCTCCATGCACTGTCAATGGGAAGGAAGGAGGCATTGGGGGAAAAAAAGTGGTATTAAGGGCTTATTTTACTTCTCATTATCCTCTTCTGATTTTGTTAATAATAAATTTACTTTGTACCTGTAAGTTGAGCCTGTTTTGCCCTTGGAGTGTCTTCTTCCAGTCCTTAGCTCATGAACCCTTTGCCCAGCTGTAGCAGGGGAGGGTGAGTGGGTGACTTTCATGGGTGCCTGGCGTTTGGCCAGTGTCAAACCACGACAGTATTCTGGGTAATCATTCTAATTTCAAAGACTTTAACTTCTTGCTTGGGGAGGGACAGGAGGGATATAGTATGTGTGAATGGGAGGTGGTGAACATTCCTGAAGGGGATTAATTTTGAGGTGACTTAGATGCTTTGATCCTTGCCATCTGCAGGCTGGCTTGTTTTAGCTTGCTAATATAGGGATAGCAAATTCCCGCCTTCCTTTTATGTTTGGAAAATTGCTTATAGCCCACACATGACTCTGTAATTGGGGAGAAATTGTTCATTCTTGCCTGCTGGAAGACATTTCTCTGTCTGCTGACATGGAGTTCCAGACTAGATAGAGAGAATGCAAGAAGAATGTAGATGGGAAGCAGGGCTGCACAACTCCTGAGCTACAACTCTTGAAGAAATTGACACTAATTGTCCAGAGCAACATCATGTATTCTGCAGGATGAGGGACATAAAATTGCTTAGTAGCACTCTGAGCCTCCTCTGTAGAATTTGGTTACTGTGTAGAAACTTTAGTGAGTTTAGGAAAATTTTAATTATTGACAATCCACAATAGTTCACTCTCATGAATATGTTTTTCTTGTTTATTTCAACTTCATACCTCTTAAATGTGGGTAGAAGGGATCATATACATGGACAAGGGGCTGGTGATTGTAAATTTTATGCTCTGCTTCTCAACCAAACATCTTGAAGACTGTTAAGCTTGTTCTCTGTTGAACTTGTATTGCCCTGCCTCCTCTTAAGTTGCTCTTTTTTAAGTCAAGATTTTCCAAAAGAATGAGGATTTTCTTTGCATTGAATTTTCTCAGAATTCTGCTTGGGTACTTATCCTGCAGGTAAGATGGGACTCGTCGGGTTACAGAGAGATTTAATCCCTTACCTCTTCCCCACACCAGAAGACATTTTCAAAAGTTTTTTGTGTGCGCATGTGTCATTTGGAACTTTTTGTCTTTCTGAGGGTGTTTATTTCTTATAAAGGTAGAAACTAGCAGTACGTGAGTCAGAGTCCTGGCATAAGCTTATAGGGTTTTTTTAGTGGAATTTCCCCTGGTGTTTCTTCTATATTTAAAGATTTTAGGAGTTTGCTTTGGATTTGGATCACTCTTTGATTATTTTAAGATCTCACAGAATTTTGTTCAGCAATGTGTTTGATAAAGGCAGTGTTCTAGGATGAATAAATGTGGTCTGTCCAGCTTTGGTTAGATGATTTACCTTGATACTTTTGTAGTTTGTGGCCTATTCTAGGTGTGTTGGGTCCTAAGGAAAGAATATTAAGCACTCTTCTCACCCATCTCACAGAGGTCTTTTTAAAAGAAACCAGGGGCAGTTGAAACCTCCTGAACTCACAGTGACTGTCACCTGCTGGTAGCTGGGCCTCTGCTAACAGCAGATTGTGTATTTGGGGTTAAATTTGAGTAAACTGAATAAAGCATGGGTTTTTTTTTTTTTTTGTTTTTTGTTTTTTTTTTTGTGTGTTTGAGAGACCTTAGGTGATATAGTAGTATTAAAAAAAATTAAAAGAATTGACAATTCTGCTATCTGCTACCATTTTTGAAGAGCAATAAGTGGTTTCTAGTAATTGAATTGCTTTCTTAACAAATGTCTCTTTAAGAAGCTGGTGACTAAAGCAAGTTGAGTGAGTCAAAGAACATAAACTGTGCAATACCCATAAAAATGATTTTTTTTTTTGTTGAGGACTGTGTTAGATATTGTCACTTATTATAGGAGGTCCTTTGGGACACCTTGGAGGATAATTTTCTGTTGTTGTCTCTGTGGAAGTATTTGCTTCTAGATTTAGATAGGTCAGTCAGTGGTGAGGAGGAAGTCTTAGCGTAGGTCATGATACAAGTAAGCATTGCAGCAGATTATAAGCTATACAAGTTTATGCTGACTGGAATGCTTGGAAATGATGGCATGAGTTGGACAACTATGAGTCTAAATTCCAGGTCATCTGATTCTGCTAGAAATTTTCACTTAGACCTTGTAGGATCACCTTGCTTTCCTGAGACTGAGCTCACTGGAACGCTGAATCTCAATTCAGGCAGCCTGATGTTTGGAGGATGCTTCACATAAACCAAGAAGTCTGTAAGGGGTTCTCTCCTTTTCACAAAGCACATTCAGTCACAGAGGGACAGTTAAACACAGCCATCCTTCAAGAGGCAAAGTAATAGAAAGATCATAAATTTTCTGCAAAGGGTTACTATCACAAGACATGTCATTTAGTCTGAAGACATCTCTCTGTACTCACAGCACCTGCAAACAGTAAGAGCAAAAAGGGCATCTATATGTTGTGGTACACTAAATAGACAATTAATAGATTGTGTATATGTGCATGTTTTGCATGGAAAAGATTAATTTGTCATGGTTGGATGAATAGAATACAGTAGTTCAGGTTACGAAATTGCAGAATTTGTTTTGGCTTAACTTTAAAGAATTTTATCACTTATTCTAAGAAAAGTACTTCATCCTTTGCTTTCAAAATGGTATTTCTTTGTTATAAATTTCTGCTCTGGTATTGATATCTTACTACCTGTTCTATCAGCAGTAAATTTTGATTTCCAGAGTTCAAGCTGCTATCACATATAAACACACAGGATGCTTGTGACTGTATGGAGGATTTGGAGACAGCTTGGAGTCTCGGGTTCACATGGTGAACTGTGGTGTGTTGGGTTGTTCAAGGTGGTGAAAGAATAACTGGATGGCAAAAAGGTGGACAATTAATTGCAGGTAGAGGAAGGTGACAGTTGCAGTCAGTGTAATAACAGGCTGTGGATTGAATGTAGGCTGAACTGAACATTAGTTTGAACAGCTGTCTGGCATTTTGTTTTCCTTTGTGCATTTCCCCCTGTGCCACTACCCTTCCTTCTGCCTCCTGTAAAAAAATTCAGACCAAGTGGGATCTGACACAGATGTGAAATAAACTGTTGCCTTCATCTCTGTTAATAACATTGGGAAGATTTTTCAGATGCTTTGGTGAACATTTTTATTTCTCACTTAATTGCTTTTTTGATCTACAGAGGAGAAATGGATATGCTTAGAGCATACCTATGTGGCTGTGTAGGGGTTAAGTGCTATTTAAAAATTGTTTTAGTGAGGGGGAAAAAGGTTTCTAATTCTAGTGAAGTATTTTTGGAATTTGCCTTGTCAGTTAGTAATATTTCACTAATTGAAGCAACCCTTTATTTAAAACAGGCTTACAACAATTCATCTGGAGAATTGGCTTGTGGGCAAACTGAGGTACGTTCATTCATCAGTGATTCAACATATTTTATATGCTGATGTTTCTGAAGTAATGCTTTTAACTTGGAAGAACATAATCACATCTGTGCATTCCTTGTGGTTTCTCTACTACTGAGGGCTGCAGCTTATAAAAAATTTTACTGCCTTACAATTTTGTGTGTAGTGAAAATTAACAAACAAAACAATCCTATAGTCACTAGGCTCTCTTTGGCTGTTAGTATCACGTTTGTTTGGCAACATTAAGACATTATAAATCTTTGCTGAAAGAATACTATGAAGAGGCAGGTCTCTCCCCCTTTTTCTTCTGTACGCTCTTGCTTGGGAGAACAGTGTGTATTCTGACTGTAGTTTGCTCAATATGCTTATATGTGTTTGTAGGAAAGTGAGTTATTGTTTGGAAATTCTGCTTTTCCTGTAAGGGAAAGGACAGGACACGGCCCATGTTGATCTACAATGAGAGTTGAAAAATTTTACATATTTTCCTGCCCTAAACTACATTATACAAAGAAAGTCACATAATTCTAAAAGGTCAACATACAAATCTTGAGTAGCTAACTGTGCACTTGCAGGTGGTGTTTTCCCAGTACTGCAGAATCACTCCTTGTTCTTAGTTACTTAGTTTTGTCAATTGGATTGCTGCTTGTTAAGAAGTCTACTTTGCCAGATAAAAATATTTTGAAAGAGTAAAACCTCTAACCGTCTGGCTTTTTGGTTGAAATCTGTGGAATGATGAAGACCTGCTAATATTTTGGCTGGACTGAGACTTGGTAGCTTTTTCTGGAAAGATTACCTCTTCTTCATTAATAGATGATCGCAGACACACCTCAGGTTTTGACAAAACTGTATTTGTGCTTTCCCTTCACAACTTTTATAAAAATACCAGCCTGCAGATCTGTCTTGTCAACAGACCTGCGAACAAACATGTCCAGGCAATAAAGATGCTTCAGAAGTTGTGGTTGATTTCAACAGCAATATTGATACACTACATGATATACTCTGTAATAATGAAAATGTTACCAAATAATTGGATGTCAAAACTAACTAAGCCTTTTAAATAAGCATTCAGTGGTCTCACATGTTTTTTGTTATTAATTTCTATGAAATTTCAGATTTTAGCAAGTGTATCATGGGACTATTGCTTTTTTGAATTGTTGGAACCCAGGAAATTCCTCTGGCTGCCCTAGAGGACTCAAACCCCTGCCCTGGGGGCTCAGAGACCTTGGCACAGAGCCCAAGACCCCTCTGCCTTTGATCTTGACCCATGGAGCAAATTACCACCTTTATATGAAGAATTACAGGTCAAGAGAGTTTAAGTAGAATAATAGTTTGTCACGGGGTGAAAAAATAGATTTTTGAGGTTTTTAGAGTGGGGGCTCTGGGTCCCAAGATAGAGGAATTTGGGTGTGCCTTATCCCTTTTCCTTCTTCTTCCTTCTTTTACTAGCCTCCATCTTCTGGGTGATGGTGGCACTTTTAGATTGGTTGATTAGAAGCTCACTGTGTAACATAAGTGATAGGTATTGGGAAGTTATTGTCAATAATGTACACGTAGTTTTTAGTATGAAAGTCAACACTGCCTCTGAGGCGGTCAGGGTGCCTCAACCCGACCTGCCAGACAGACCTCGGCGGGTTGGAGAAAGAATTTTATAGATAAGAAATAATAAACAACCTTGAGAACGAGAATAGCAGAGTTCTGACTCCTTCTTTGATTGCCAGGCTGGGAAAAGGGACTGTCTAACACATCTTGGGGTCACTCTGACCAGCAGAGATTCTGAGAGTAAATTGCTGTGATCTAGAAAATTACTTTATTTGAAGAATCTATTCTAGAAGTCCTTTCTGTTTGTTTTTTTTTTTTTCTGTGGGGCAGAAGGAGTAGTAACTGCTCTGATAATGAAACCTTGTAAAAGTGCAAGAAAAAGAATCTAACCTATGATTATGTAAAATCATAATTTCTATGAAAGTAGAAATTATGAAGGCTTTAAAGGAAACTTTTTTAATGGGAAAAAAGTAAAAAAGCAGAGTACTTTTCCAGTGTACCAATATGAAAGTACCCTTGGTGCTACAGATGTGAATTGAAACTGAAGATCCCTGATGAAGTGATATTGATGAGATTGGAGAGTATTTGATAAGAAAAAGGGTTTGTGGAGCTTTGTTGTTGGTAGAGGGAAGAAGTTGGTGTTTAAAATGGATTCTTTGGGCCTTTGAAAAGGATCTTGAAAATCAAGTTAGGCACGTGTCTTGGTGAGTTTTTCTTTACTTGCTGTGATAAGAAATCCTGATTTTAGTGACAGAGAAATAACCAGGATAGCTATTTAGAAATTTTAAGTGTGTAGTTTTTTGAGCCAGAAGAAAAGAGCAGGTTAGTTGAGTTAAGCAACAATTGCATTTTATGTAATTTTCTTGATGTAATAGTTCAACTGTTTATCCTTGGGTGAGTGTCCAAGTTAATCAGCTACAGAGCAGGCACTGTATAATAACTCCATAAATGTCTCTTGTGTTTGATTTATGTTTCCACAAGAGCTTTAGGTCTTGTAGCTGAATGTGATCCTTGTACTTATGCCATTTTACATTATTCTGGTTCATTCATATGGTAGAGGAGAGGAATTAAAATTCCAAGCCTCAGGCCAGTAGCAACAAATCTTTTCTTGGCTGGATGAGAGCATAGAGTGGTCCCTCATCAGTGACCTGAATTGATAAAATTTGTCAAGATGTCTATTTTCTTGTACTCTTGCTAGAGGTAAACATTTGAATGGGAATAGCTAACTGAAAAGGTAGAGGCCATTTGGACAGGCAGGCAAGGGTGTTATCCCATCTCCAGTAAGGTGGGATTAAGGTTAATTTAATTAAAATTCTTTTATGTGTAAAAATCTGAGGTTCAGCAGAAGTAGGTATAATTATGGTTATTAGCTTGCTATTGATGCATTCTTTTACCATAGCATGGTACGCTTTGCTGCTAAATAGTTCTTACATTTGCTCTCTCAAATAAAGATAAGGTTGAACCTGATCTGGCAAGTGCTTCCCCCTTCTGTATGGCAAAGTGTGAGTGCATTTTGTGCTCAGCATGTCTGCCAAAGCCTGAACAGCCTACTTTCCATAGTACTTATTCAGGTACCAGAGTGTAAAGGATGGTTAGAGCTGGAAGCAGTGTGCAGAAGAGCCTTATTTTGCCGTTTGTCACAGTAAGCAATGTGTCTGTTACCATGAGGTGAACACTGATTCCTCCTTAGCGTTTTTTAAAATTGTTGTGCATAATGAAAATGTTGTTGTAATATAAATGACAGTTTTAACCAGGAAGTTTTGCCACTAGTGCTTGGTGTTTTTTGTTTGTTTGGGTTTTTTGTGTGCGTGTCATTCAGGTTTGTTACTAAAAATATAAACCTACCTAATACCTGTACTATCTCAGTTTCCTCTGATTTGTTTAGGTGGTGGGTGTGGATTCTGTATATTATCTGTGGTTAGTAACAATAAGGGAATATGATCAAGGCTTTGATCCAGTATACTGCTTTAACAAGAAACACTTGTGTTCGGTGGTTGGTACCACCAATCTTGTATTACCAAAAATAAAAAAAACCCAGAAGGTATACAAAATCTACAGTTCCAAGTAGAGTGTTTTTCATCAGCTTGTGTTTTTAAAGACCACACAGGACCAGGATAAATGCAAAATAAATGACTAACTACAAGTTGTCTGCTCTCCAGTGAAAGTAATTAATTTGCATCCCAGAGTAGAACTATTGAATAAACATTTCTGATTTCTGGAGTGGCACTTATCCTATATAATTTTTTGTAGATGTCTGTGTAATACTAGTTAGATTCTCTCTCCTGAAAATGGGTTATTATAACTTCATAGAAAAAAATTGTCAAAGCTTCAGTAAAAGAGCAGGAAAAAGTGAAACTAGATGTTATGAAGGAAATTAGGCCTTACGCAAAAGTGCACAATGGAGGTTTTAGTTTTCCACATGAGGTTCACTCCTGCTTCCTAAGTTACTGAAAAAAAAAATTTTGTAAGCAAAAAATGTTGAGTGCTTAGGTTTAATGAAATGCAAAAAATGTTTCTATTTTAGTTGTTACATAAAATATGTTGGTTTAGATTACTGTTTGGAATAGTCTAAAATAAAAAGAGGAAATAGATAAGAAATAATTCCAGGCATACACACAGAGTGTTGTTTCCAGTATGAGTTACTATCATTAGTGCAGATGGTAATCTGTATAGGATTGCTTGTTTAACTAGAGCTGCTTACACACTGAAACAGGAGTGTTTGGAATACCATTGCTTCTGACCTAGAGGAATAAAGTGAAGTACCTGCTTTGGTGTGGAGAGTGAAGGTGTTGAGTGAAGATGTTTTGGCCATGGATGCTGGTCTGCACTCTGTTCTTTGCTTAGTGTAACTCCAGCCTTTCAAAGTATCACAGCCAGGTAGACTTCACTGCAGTCACTAGTACTGTCTTTGTTAGTAGGTCTTATGGGCCATGCTAATGGCCTGGGTTAAAATGAAATAGGTAAATAAGGATGTGTGTGGGGAAAGGAGGAAAATGAACTGAGATTGCATTTCTTCATCTCGCCTGAATTCCTTTCATGAGATCTTTCTGTAGACTTGGAAAGGTTGTTATCTTCTGCTTTTGAAGATGTAATGGTCTGAGTGATGACCTCCCTGATAAATGCACTTTCAGTGTTAATTTTTCCTTAGTACAGCAGCTGCTGAATGCACATATATATGCAGTGTGCAGCTGTCAACTTCCTTACCTCTGTGTACGTCTATCCTGGATGCTGATTTTTTTCTGGAGGACAGTGGGCAGAAAGCATACATCTGTAAGATATCACTTCTGTGCTGCACACATTACCTGCTTGAAGTGCTGAATTGAATATGTATTAGTGTAGCACGCTTGCCTCAAGCAGGATTATTAGGGTAGGAGAGAAAACTCAAGCTTTGAGCCTAAATGAAATGGGTAAAAATATTCACTGCATTAGTATCAGTAATATTTCTTCTACTTCTTAGTGACTGGCTTAGTGACATACATCTTCATTCCTCTCAGCTGTTTTTCTTCTGACCAGTGTTCTGACACATAGCTACTTCTGTCTGTCCATTCTCTAGTGCTGGTCTGACCTCTTCTTTTGCTTTCTCTCCTTTGTCTGCAGAACTTGGTAAATTTCCTGGTTATTCCTTCTTAGATTGTTCCTTGTTGTTTCCTTGGGAGATTTCCTGGTTGGGTTTTTTGTGATTTTTGTTTCAAATTATTATTTTGTTTGGTTTTGTTGTTTTTAATATCTGGTTCTTACCACATTAGAAATTGCTACAAGAGAACTCTTGGTAGCTCTTTGGTATTTGGCCTTGTGTCTGCATTATGTCACAACAGGGTTATGTCACACATTGTTGCAGTCCTTTGTTCCTTCTGGAAACGATCTCATTAGGGACTGTCAAGATAGAGAGAGGAAACATGCATGTAAACTCAATGTGTTTGTGTACCTGCAAGAATTCATCTGCAGGTATGACTGGAAAAATAATTTGATTTGATTGGAGATTCTGTGTGCAAGATGATTTTAGAAAAACCTGGTTAGCTGTCAACATTTTGAGGGTAGATGCTTGATGTATTTGAAGTGTAGCTTTTCTTATGCTCTTCATTTTTTTTTCCTGTAAACAGAATAAACCAAGTATGTTCAGATATGGCCTTTTCCCCCCTGTTATTTAAATATGTGAATCCTAATCTTCAGCTGTCTAGTTCTGACTATGTGGGAGTTCCAGTCATTATGTAATAAAAGCAGTGTTATAGTCTCAGAGAAGACAAGGTCACTTCATTTAACAAAGAAAAATAGCCATTGACAAACCCTGAAATTTCATAAAAAGTGAAGGATAGTCCTTTGCTGCTTTCAGACATTTCCTTTCTGTGGTATTTTCCCCTACAGAACCAAGGTTGGCTTGCCAATGAGATGGGGATAAAATAGACAAGCTTTTCAGTGTCTGGAGTAATGACTGTCGTAATGGGCTGTCCATCTGTCTCATAATTGCTGTTCCGCTTATTCAGTTGCATGAGCAGTGGAGAAATGGAGGTGTTGAAACAAAAATGCAAAGAAGTGATGAAATGAAAAGATGTGAGATCAGCTGCTATTTTATGCAGGGAGTGAACCTCAGGCTCCCCTGTTTGCTCCTATTGGGAGGAGTGGGAATGAACCACTGCTCTATACAGGTTAGTGATTCCTAGGGATATTAGGGTAAAAGAGGGGAGTTATGATTTGGCTGGAGAAAGGCAAGAAGGTTGAGTCTCTCCAGCAGGCATGTTGCTCTGCCTCCGTTCTCCTGGAAGGAAGTTAGGCTGCTAATGGGTATGCATTTGGACAATCCTGGGTGCTGTTTTTCTTCAGCATACCAACTTTTTCTTCAGTTACCCACTCCTGTGCAGATCTGGACATATTATTTACTGGGCTGAAATCTCAGCCAGATCATAACGGGAAGAACTTTTTGGAAAATGGCAAGCATGATGAAGTTTGAATTTGTTGTTTGAAGTTGGAGATGGTCAACTTCAAAGTTTAAAAATGGAAAAGAAATTTACCTAATTACCAGTCTTTTTCAAACATTTTATTCTCTTATGTTATGTTTGCATCTCATAGAAATCATTTTTCAAAGAAAGCTGATAGTGTTTTGTCTCAAGAACTGAAAATTTTGAGAAGAGCACCCGCAATTGATGAAGGACCTAAATGGTTTAAAGGACCTCCTCTGAGGTGAACTGTCTACAAAGGACAATTGTAGACAGTGGAATAGAAAGAACAGTACATGAGACATAGATCCACTCTCTTATTAGAGAGCAGTGAAGTTGCTGTTACGTTTAGTCACTTCTCTCTCTGGACAGGTCACTTGATAGGGTAGCTAAGGCTCCGGACCCGCGTTCCGGAACCCATTGCGAGACTAGGTTTGTTCTGCTGCTTCTCTGTTGCATCTTGCACTGCCTTGTGTCTGTCTGGCAGACAGACACAAGGCAGTGTGTTAGTTTAACTTGTTAGTTAACCTGTTAGTTTAACTTGTTAGTTCAGAGCTGTAAGTGATAGAGCTAAGGTGAAAAGCTTTGTGTGTGACGGCCAATACAATTTTCCTTTTAGCTACCAAGGTGGTTTTCTTATTCTGACAGCAGGAATTAGAAGCAGCTACGTCTGGAAATCTAGATCTAGAGTACTAGGCGGTATGAACAGGCTGTGGAGCAAATTTATCCTTTTGTATTGTTAACTTGAAACTTTGAAGTATGTGTCAGATCCCAGTCTGTATAAAAGCATGTGGTAGGGTTATGAAAATGGTCAAGGGGATGGAACAGTTGCTTTTTGGGAAAGGACTGAAAAGATGGGGACTCTTCACTTTGTTTTTCCATGGGTCAAGTTATGCAGTCCCACAATGCAGAAACTACTAAGTGTCAGACACAGTGGGAGTTTACTTTAAAGTGAACAAATAAAGAAACTTTAAACAAAGAATAGTGTGACTTTTTGGAGCATTCTGCTGCAGAATATTGTGGGGCAGACAGTACCGGCATGTTCAAAGCAAGAATTTGACAGAACTAGTGGGAAGTGTGGCCATTAGCGTAAACGGGGAGGATAGGTCTGTGATAGACCTTCTAGCATGCATGTATGTGCAGGAGCATGAAGGGAGTGGGACACAGAAGGGACAGGGCTGGCTTGCTCTGCTTGAATAGTGTCTCTCTGAAGCAACAATGAAGTACTTGTGTGAAGGAGGTGGGTGTTGTGCTAACCCAGTAAGGCAAAGTTTGTTTTGAGCCATGTTTTTTGTAGTTGGCTGTTGATACACTGAATAAACATTGAGTGCTGGTGCTTTTCACCTCTGACCTTTTTCTTTAAATCTGTAGGGCTTGTAAGGTCATTTGGACCCTGCTTTTCAGGGGCTTTTCTTGGTTGGGTTTATTTATTTGTTTGTTTTTTGAAAAGTGTATAGGTTTGAAACCCTGGTACCTGGACAGAATTTCTTATTAAAATAATGAAGACCTGGATGTCTTTAGTCTGAGAAACTACAAAGGCCTCTGCTGCTTGAAATTTTAACACCAAATATTTTCAACAAACTGGGATAAAAGTACTTTCTGTCATTTTATGCTACTTTTTTGGCCCCTTACGCTTGTATAGTAATGCAATTTTGTGCTATCAAATTACATGATATTTTTCTTTTTGACATGAACTTTACTCAACTGGTTTGGTGAGACATTTTTTTCCTCACTAACTTTTCCATGTGCTGTCACTTGAATCACAAGTCAGGAGCAGACTCCACTTGGAGATGTATTGCTGGTTCAGGTTGTATGATCCTAAGTCATAGCTCTCTTCTCTAGCCTGGTCGACTTATTTATCTTTCTGTGAAACACCTTGAATGAATGAGGAAAAAATGGGGTATCTATAACAAAGACTCCATTGACTTTGAAATTCCTCTTAAGTTATTTAGTAATAGTGTTAGTACTATAACTAGCCATTTGTGTGCATTTTAGGATGTGTGTGTAAAAATAAAACCATATTTTTATACATACATACATACATACACAGAAATGCCTTATTTCAGCCAATATAAAAATACTTTGGTGTTCTAATTCTTTCACCACCATCCCACATTCTTGTCATGTAGCATAGGTTCTACAATATTTATATATTTGCTGGTGGTACTTGTGGATGTACTGATATGTGCACGATAGGTTTAGTTGATGTCATTTGGTTAAAATACAGCGCTACTTTGAAAGCAATAATATGTTTTCCAAGGGATTCTCATATGAGAGCTTCAGGGAATCTCATATGCCATGCTCTTTGCTATTTCTGGGAAGTTCTTAATTCTTTATTCATATTATCCTTGTGTGAGACTTTTGACATAATCTCCCCCCTTCTTTTTATATATTTTTCTTTCTTTTCTTTGTTCACCAAGAAGTTGTGGTCAGTCCTGTTCTAAAAGCCAGGTTTAGAGGGGAGATGGACAATATATTACTTGGTCTGTATGCACAGTAAGCATTCTTAAATATTTTTCTGGAAATGAAATCTGCAGGAAATATGGAGTACTGGTTCAGGAGGAGGAAAGTTGAAATATCCTCTTTTACTGCATGGAGAGTAGATAAAAAAGCTATTTTGTTTCATCAGTATAATACCAACTGTTGTATTCTGGGAAGCTTTATCTCATCAGTATTGGCTTGAGGAATGCTGGTTATGGGAAAGTGTGGGTAACCTGAAGAGATTTTATTCTTTGATTTTTCCTTGGGATCTTTAAGTAACTGGGCAGAAATCATGCAACTTCTGTGGTGCATTTCAAGTAAGAAGGAAGAGAGGAAGTGGAGAAGTAACAATGAGCAAACTTAACAGAAAGGGCTGAGAGATGACAGTCCTCTGTTTGGTGTGCTGTTTTTTTGTTAGTGATAGTGTTTATGAGATAGCTTAGTTTTGAAAAGGTTTCCTTATTTGAACTAGGGCTTAGACTTTTCATGAAGACTTCTTTCAGTCATCTCTTGTCTAAACCTTTCTTTTGGACACATCTGTGGACATTTCTTTAGCCCATAAAAGGTGGTGAAATTACTATTCTGCTAATACATTTCTGGCCCCTCCCTCCATGTATTTAAAATAATAGTTGTAACCATTATATAATCCAGTGGATTTAAAGCTACCTTGGAGAGTAGAAGAATGCACAAGGAGAGTCCTGGGAAATTGCAGTATAGGTTGGTAAGTTAGAGGATAAGGAAAAGGAATTTGTTTGACCACCGGTGGGAAGTTAACAAAACATATATTTTTTTAATATGATTCTGCAGTTATGCTAAGAGGCCGTGTAAAATTCAGCAGGACTAGAGTCTGCCATAGGGAAAGTTAATAGGGCTTTCTATGTATATTTATAATTTTCTTTTACCTGGAATGTGACTTGGATTTTTGCAAGTTTTAGAGATAGCCAAAACCTGTTTGCACATTATTTCTCTATCTCATCAACACAGAGAAACACCTGAAATAAATTATTTCATTTCAAAAGTCTAATCATTTTAGATTAGATTTTTGAAAATTTTCTCATAAATATAAATTAGTCACTGCCTGGATGACTTTGTAGGGAACCAATTCTGTTCAGCTAAGCGCCTTTTTTGGTTTGTTTTTAATGGAGCATGTATGTGTGTGAATATAACTATAGTTATATAGTTTTCGTGAAGATTATTTGAAAATGTTTAATTTAAAAATATTTCCTTGATTATTTAATAAAATATCTAAACCCTCTGACTGCCTCTTTAAAGAATGAACTGTTATTACAGTTGTAGTTTGCATGTTGGAAACATGAAGTTAAAATAAACTAATGTTGCTTTGGTCTATTATTCATTGAAACATTAACTGTTATGTTGTGATATGATATTTGGGAATAATATTAGGCATACCTATTCCATAGGTGTAATGAACCAGTGCTAAGTCTCTGTCAAGAAGGAATTGCTGTACTGGTATTGCCAAAAACAAAGTTGTGGATCTTGACTGTTTTTATCTATATTGGCTTAATTTCAGTCTGGAGAGTTTTTGTGTAAACTGCCTTTGACAGAGTTGCTGTGAATTTTGCATCTGATGATGTTTAGCCTGTAGCTACCTAATGAAAATGCTCTGTCATGAGTTGTATTTGAAATTCATCAGCTGATGAGGACAGCTGAGGATGCATCTGTAAGCTTTTACACTGTCTGCAGTTACATTGATATAAGTCTGTGACAGAGTTCCAGCTTCATTAGATTTCTGCGTGCCAAAGAGAGCAGAGCATGGCAAAATACTTCCAGAGTAATTTTTATAATGCTATCAGTTGAGAACACATGTAATTACAGCCTTTTCTTTCAGCAAAACCTGAGTTTGGAGCCTGTGGTTCTGCACTGTTTTCTTCCAGTTTTTGCTCCTAACAATTATGTGCACTTTGGATTCCAATCTTGAGCCTCGTGAAAGTAGCATTGCTTGCTGTTTGGTGTATTTGTTTTGCCTTACCTTTCGTTCCCTTCCCCTCCCCGCCCTGTCCCCCCCTCCCCGTTTCCCCCCTCCTTTTTATATATTTTTCTTTCTTTTTCCTTGGTGTCTTTCTTTGTGGTTCTCCACTAAAGCTGTGCCAGGTGACAACAAAAAAACCTTTGTCTAGGCTTCTGTAGATTTCACAGTAGGTTATGCTGACTTCTTGTATAAGAGACTGTAAGTTGTGGGTACTGAATTTTCTAAATGAACTATTTAACTGAATTGCTTGGAGAGCCCACAGTGGCCTAAAATGAACAACAGGGAGGGAACAAAACATGTGCATTTTAAAATACAGATGCCAAGACTGCAATGCAGAATATTTCCTAAATACCACAGAGAAAAATTGCATTTGATGTTTGTGTCATAAATTGACAGGTTGACTAGTTGATCAACTAATGTCAAGACCTACTTAAACTAAACTTCAGTATGTAAAGTGTGAGTTATGGTAATTGTTTTTCTTTCTAAGAGTGCAGGTGCCAGGGTTTATGAAGAAGTGTTTGTTAGGTAGGAAATAAGGAGAAGCAGGCCTAGCAACAGAATAAATTTACATTGAAGTTTATCCATTAATTTCTTCAAAAGTACAAGTTCTGCTAAACTTATTTTTGGAGAGCGTCACAGACATGTCCCAAAAGTAGAACTCTGCAGGGAAGAAGGGAGGATAAATCTGAGAACTGTGGGGTTTTTTTGTTTAGAAGTTTACAAAGAGAAACTGCAGCAACCAGTGGAGCTTGCTTTTATTTTTTCCTTTTTTTTTTTTTTTTTTAAATATATATGTAGAAGAGGCTATGGGAATGAGGGACTCCCAGCTCTTTGGGAACAATGCCCAAACCCAGTACAGAACCTCCTTGTCTTGGATTAGAGAAGTAACCTGCATGTAATGACATTTTTTCTTCCTCGTAGACCCCTGTCTCCTTAAAAGCATCTCCTGTAGTTTCAAAGGCAAAAAAAACCAATCAGGACAGAGATTTTTCAAAACTGAAAACTTTGATCTGTTTGCCATCAGCTATGTTCCTAAGTAATTCTGGAGTTCAGCTATTCTTTTCCTTTATTGTTTATTTTTGATATTAATTATACTTCTGACAACATCATCCAATTTAACCTGAAGTCACATGCTGCAAATGTCATACAGGGGAATTTGTGCCTTTGATTTCTTCAAGGAGTGATCAAAGTGTCTAATTACCCTGGTTTTAGCTAGGGTAGAGTTAATTTCTTTTCAGGAGCTTTTACAGTGCTGTGTGTTGGATTTGGTATGAAATGGTGTTGATAACAAACTGATGTTTTGTGTTTTGCCAAGTTGTGTTTATACTAAGTCAAGAACTTTTTTCTCCCCCTTGTCTCATGCTCTGCTGATGAGGAGGTGAGCAAAACAATCTGGGAGGCAGTATAGATGGGACAGGTGACCTGAACTGACCAAAGGGATGTGCCACACCATAAAACATCATGCCCTATATATATAAACTGGGATGAATTACAGAAAGGGTGGCCAGTCTGCATTCGGAAGGGGTGGTCTAGCATCAGTCAGCAGGTAGTGAACAATTGCATTGTGCATTGCTTACTGTTTCCTTTTTATTATCATTATTATTTACTATTGAAAATAAGGTACAATACAACAATAATTATTAATAAATTGTTCTTATCTCAACATACAACTTTCACATGAATTCTTCTCCTTATTCCATTTGGGGTGGAGGGGGAAGAAAGACGGGAGCTGACTGAGCAGCTGTTAATTTCCATCTGGGCTTAAACCACAGCAGGCCCCTTCCTCGGTTTTAGCGCCAAAAAGACCATAGTGGGTTGACCCTGACTGGATGACAGGCACCCACCAAAGCTTCTCTATCACTTTTCTCTGCAACTGGACAGGGAAGGGCTCATGAGTTAAGGACAGAGCCAGGTGACTCACCAAATGCCATCATGGGCAAACTAGGTGCACATTAGAGATTTTAATTGAATTTGTTGTAAAAAAATGAGAGCAGGGTAATGAAAAATGAAGTTAGACCTTAAAAATACCTTTCCCCACCTCAATGTTTTTCCCAGGTCTACCTCCTCCCCTCCAGGGGTGCAGGGAGATGAGGAATGGGGATGAATATCAATTGATGATGAGTTATTTCTGCTGCTGTTCAGGGAGAGGAGTCTTTCCCCTGCCTGTAGCATGATGTCCCTCCCATGGAAGGCAATGCTCCACAAACTCCACCAATGTGAATCCATCCCATAGGCTGCAGTTCTGCATAAACTGCTGCAATGTGGGTCACTCTTCCATGGGTCCTTTGAGAACAGCCTACCCCAGTGTGGGTCCTCCATGGGGTCACAAGTCTTACTAGGAAACCTGCTCCCTCCTCTGCAAGGGTCTACAGGTCCCTGCCGAAGTCTGTTCTAGCACAGGCCTCTCATAGGTTTACAGCCTTCTCTCAGGCATCTACCTGCTCCAGCGTGGGTCTCCTCCATGGGCTGCAGGTGGATTTCTGCATCCCTGTGATCCTGCGTGGGCTGCAGAGGGACAGCTGCTTCTCCATGGTCTTTACCGCAGACTGCAGAGGAATCTCAGCTCCCATGCTTGGAGCACCTCCGCCCCCTCCGTCTCTACTGACCTTGGTGTTTGCAGAGTAGTTCCTCTGTCATATTCTCACCCTGCTCTTCTCTGGCCAAAATTATATCTGCACAATAACTTTTTTCTTCTAAAAAATGTTGTCATAGAGGCATTACTACTATTTCTGATTGGCCCAGCCTTGACCAGCAGTAGCAGTCTTGGAGCTGGCTGGCATTGACTGTGCTGGAAATGGAGGAAACTTGTACCAATTTCTCATAGAAGTCACTGCTGTAGTCATCCTGCCCACCAAAACCTGGCCATGCAAACCCAATACGTTATTAAGCACTGTATACAATTCAGTTTTATTTCTCTAATGTTTCATCCTCTCTTTTAGACTTCCAAGGATGCGGACTAGTAGATTATTTCTCTCACTAATTTCTGCTGATTAATATACCTTATCATGGGAAAGATTTTCCTGAAAGTTTATTCCTGCAGTCTCTAATTTATTGTTTATGGATGTAAGTGAATTATCTTGGCTTTACACTGTGAGTAAGACCAACAATATTTCCTGAAGCTATTCTTAAGATCAAGCTGAGTGTGAACCCCCAGTGGGGATAGCCTCTGAGCCCCCACGCTGCTCAGTGTGGTCAGTTGTTGCAATCTCTGCTCCTCGGGGCTTCTGTGGAGTTTTGGATAGGCCTGTGTGGAGGCTGTATGTGAAAAGTGTAATTGATTTTTATTACTGTTCTTGTGCCTGTCACGTAGTTGTGTTTAAGTTATTTTTGGAGTCAATGAACCTTACACCTAGAGCCATGGTAAGTTGCTTAAAGCCACAAAGAAATCTTGTGATACCTCTTTACCATGTTACCTTAGGCATTGCACCATGCTGGGAAATTCTCTCAGCCAACATACGGGTGGAAGTCTGGTGCTACAATGGTCCAGCCATGGGACAGCTTTCTGCTTCTAGACACTTGTAATGCTTAAGCTCAGCACAGGTGTTAGTGTTGAATGCAGGCTTGTTTGCAGTGTTTTAAGGACAGTAAGGTGCAAATGTGAGATGAAAATGAAGAAATGTGCAGAGTGCTTGGAGGTTTTCATGGTCTGGTGAAATGTATATTTATTTCTGAATAGGTGACTGATATTTCCAAAAAGTCTGCCAATGAACATGAATGGTGTTCTGCACCTTCTAGAAAAGATAACAGCTGTCAAAGGCTTTGGGTAGCCTTCTCTGTTTTTCTATCTAAATGTTTCCTAAGTTATAGAAGCCATAAAATACATGTTGCAAATATAGTATTGACTTTTTGAATTCTGTCCCCAATCAGAAATTTAATAATTGCATTATATTACTATATGATATTTCAGCTATTGTGGAAATAATGCTGTTTTAAACTAGTGTATGTTTCTTATGCAGGAATGAAACAAAGGGATTTTAAGGCTTTGGTTAAATTGGCTGTTGTGATAGGGCAGTACTTATGATATTTTTAACCAGTTTAAACGGAACCAATCCTAGTTTTTATGTAGATAAGATCTTACGTCAGAAGACTGTTGGGTCATATCATAGACCTTATTCTTTATTTCCACTTAAAAGATAAGTTATAGAGAGAATTGTGAAATTATGATAAAAAATTAATTGCAGTGGCCATGTCCTGATATGGAAGAGATTCCTCACATTCTGTTGTCTCCCACACTTGAGAGTGGAAAAGCAAGGATGAGAGAGCGAGTGAGAGCACTTTCATGTAACTACTATTATACTGCTAAATATAACATCACTGTTAATTTGTATTATGTACAAAAGTATACTGTTAAATTATTTTATATATATACACTACTATATATAACACCACTGCTTTTTTATTTGAAAATTATTTATATTTCCCTTAAAATTATGACTCAAAAGCTGAGTGAAGGTCTGATGTTATTCTCCTTGCTTCCAGCCTCAAGAAACAGCTTCAAGGTCTCACACCTTCAAAAATAAGTCTTTTAAGAAACCCAGTGTCTGTGGATTCTGCAAACAAGTCATTGATAGCCAAGGAGTTTCCTGCAGAGGTGAGTAATATATGATGTGGTTTTTACTTTCTTGCTTTGTTAAGAAAATTAGTTTTATATTAATGTTAAAGTTTCTAGGAATACATATTTCTGGTAATTCCCCTTGGACTAAGTTATCTTTGGTTTATTTCCTTCCTTTGTACAGTAAGGTTCCCTGCTACTGTCAGGGAGTAGGGTTCTGTAGTAGGTAATTGGACTTGTATAATCATGTGCTTTTACTACAATGCTGTTTAGACAGAATAAGGCAGTGCCTGCCGAGGATCTGTGAGGGGGCATATGAGTGACGTTTGCATGGGGGATGACACTTGGCTCTGGAATTCAGTCTACAAATGAGGAAGTGTGTGACCCTTGTTCTCTGAGGCATGAAGGATTTATCTATGTTAATTTGCAAAAAAAAATCACAAGAGCAATAGTCTATTTCCTTTAATTTTTCTATTTGCATTATGCTCTGTCTAATCCTTCGTCCTTCAGTCTCATCATTCACTGAAAGAATGAAGTCCTGGATAACACAGACTAGAGACTTTCTGCGGGTGGCATTCCTGCCTGCACCTTACTGCTGTTTTCCCTCACTCTTCTCCCTTGCTGTGTAGAATTGTCCATCCTTTCATCTTCTCCATGGGGATACCTGTGATAAAATTAAATATTGGGAAAGCTTAATAGGCCTTTTCTGCAGGTTATCCAGGGATAGGGCTTTTGATCCCCTGGTTCCGTCTGGTTAATGTTTGACTCCTGTTATTCTATGTTATCAAACAGTTTCTTTACTTGCTACATGCATGGTTTACTTCCAAGAATGAGAATGTTATTGTCTGTTCATCTAAAAAGTAGTTGCTGTTTTCACTTAGAGGTGTTTGCACCAACTTCAGGTTCCAGTTGAATCTCCTTCTCCCATCTCCACCCTTCCATATTCTTCAGACACCTTAGGATCCCTCTGAGGATTTGAGAGGAAAGTGTAAGAGGATGGGGAAGGAATGTGGCCATTTTTGGAGCTATGGTACAGACTGCACCATAGAACAGCTATATATCCAGCATTAGAGCTATTGTTATAGGAATGGTAATTATGTATGTATTTCTTTAAAAATTTCTTCTGTCTGTCCTTCTGGAGGTTGGTTCCAAAGTTCTTAGGATTTAGTTGTTTTCAATTTAGCAGAAATTTTTTGGAAGGAAGACTGTTTAGTGAAGGAACTGCCTAAAGACCCTCTTGATCAGTTTCATTGTAAAAGGTACTGTATCAGGAGAGAATCAGAACTTTGATTCATAGAATTATTTAGACTGGTTAGGACCTCTGACATCATTGCGTCCAAGCGCTAACCCATCACGTCCAAGTATAACACTAAACCATGTCCTAAAGGGCCACATTGATGTGTCTTTTAAATGGCCCTTCCTTCCAACACACTCCCCATTCAAATACATTCATGTCTATGATACATCTATGTCTATATTGAAGTCAGTTTTGGATAAAAAAGCTGTGGGTGGGTGTTGTGTAGGTTTTTAGTAGTATGTGCTAGTCATTTTGGGAGTGTAGTTTTTAGACCTGTCTTGTAAATGTGGTGCGTAAAAACTTACTGTGAACAATGAACGTTTGAATGAAAGGTGCCTTTGAATGGCATCACTTTATCCTTTCATACTTCATTCTGTCCCAGTAAAGCATTCTCAGTTACAGTTTTTTTACAAAAGCAGTGGCAGAAAGGAAAGAGAGTTGAAGGAGGGGCTCTTCTTCTGCATGTTTGTCTTAGAAACAGATTCTCATTAGGAAGTAAGGACAAAAAGCTGTGGATTGATTTCGGCATATCTTACAGTAAGCCCAGGACTGCACAACTCCCTGTGGCTCTTCAGAACTACCCTCAAACTTGAATGTTCTGGTTTGATTTTTCCCTGAAGTACGGTATAATTTAATTAATGGCTAAGCAAATAATACATAATCTTGCACATTTACCTGGTTATCAAAAGGCCACTAGAGTTACAGGAACCTTTTGATTTTTAACCTGCTTACCCTAAATGTTGAATGTTCACTATTTTACCTTATTTGTAAATGTAGAAACCTCCCAGGGATCCCCCTGATGGGGAGACCCCTAAAAAGTTCTGTGCCAGTATTGACAGACGAATGGGACTTTTGTTTTTTTTGGTCTTCAGGTTGCTGTTTATTTTTTTCTTATCAAAAGTTCAGCACATTGTCTACATCTCAGACTTAGTGTACAAAGAGAAGGCCCCAAAAGTCACAATGCACACAGGTTCAAGGTCTTTTAAAGCTATTTTGTCCAATTAACTCTTAGAACATACTTTATTTCTACCTTTCTACCAATAACTAATTTTTTGTCCGTTCACGCAACATCCGCATTGTGGTTCTTTCTAACCAATCACTCTGTGCTACCAACACTGCAGAAAATGGAGCAGATGAAGAACAAGAAGGCAATCAGACAACGCCTAAAAATCTCTGTCTTGTGTTCTATCTACCTCCAAACCAAAAACCCAAAACTCTTAAGTTTTTCACCCTGTGATGAAGTATACTACTATCTATTTTACACACTCGTAGATTTCAATTAATCCCAAAGTCTTGGACGCTTTCTCCATGGGTGAAGGTTAAAAGCAGTAGTCTCCTGGGGATCAGGATTCTCAGGACAGGCAGAGAAATATTCCCTGTGCAACAGGGTTCCAACAGTAAACAAGCTGTCATAAGGATGTAATTTCTGTCTTTACAAGTGGATTTCTATTTTATTATTTTTACTTTATATTTTATATAAATTAAATAGATGTTAAAAATTTCTTTTATTTTCCTTTCCTTTAAAAAAATTATTATTTTTCTTTGTTGTATTGTGATTGAATAATTTTTAGTGTAGAACAGAGAGCTCTGAATCTCTTGAATCTCTTGACTTTTAAAAAAACTGGAGACCAGATTTGGGAGATTTGAGTAATTTTAAATAAGAAAGTATAATTTCACAGCTCTTAGAACATTGATGTGATGGGTGAAATATATGCAAAAAGTTGGAGTACTGTATAGATGTCTTTTGATGAAATTTCTCTCATCTCCAGTTGATAGTTACCTAGTTTAGGTTTAGCTGCTAGTGAGGCTTTACATGCAATACAAAGCATTCCATAAACTAATTTTTGAACTTAAAGCAAGTAAGGGTTTTTTTAATGAATTTAATGTCTTTTTGTCAATCTAATGCAGCTGTGAATGTGTTTGTTTTGGAAATATATATGTTGGAGGGATCCAATAGGAGGTCTTGTAGAATTTTAGTTCCTCTGTCTTTGTTTGTTTTGTTTTTTTTTTTCTTGAAACCTTTTTCCTTGATGCTTTAACTACATTTGAGTCTTGCTTTCTTCCTTTGATACTTTCTTACTTTGAAACATGTATAAGTGTTAGCTAGAGGTGGCAAATTATATTGGTATGTGCTGTTAACTATTGTGAGCAGAGAAATGCTTACCATGATATTATATGCAAGCTGAGTGTAATAAAGGATGCAATTCATCTTGTCTTATTTGTAAGATATTATACATCTTTAAATGTAAATTGGAAATTGTGTTAACATGTGTTTCATTCATTTGTTAATCGGCATATGTAAATAAGTCTTAGACTATTACATTGAGTGGGTTAATGATAGAAACTATGTTCTCATCAAATTGCAATATCTGTGTTTAATCAAGTGCTTTCACATGCTTACAGACTGTAGATCAAGATTTGGAGACAATTGGAGTAATTTTTCTTCTTTAAGAGGTTTGATATTTTTCTTTGAAATTCACCTACTTGTTTGTGACTGTTCTTGTGGTTGTCTAGTGATCCACTTTTGGTTTAGTTGGAGTTACTCACTTGAAAAAGCCCTCTGTATTTAATCAAATTCATTGCTTGTCACATTCATGGCAAGTCAAAATACATTTTTATATTAAGACTCATATGGATATGACAGATTGTTTGGGCATACTGTGTAAGTATATGTGTCTTTAATTTTATATTACTAAGTTGTAAGTGGTTTTCTATACTCAGTTTTTTCAATTTTAATACCAGTAATAACTTAGGAGCATCTTCATAACGTGCAAAACATGTCTCTTGTTGTAGTCCTGACAGACAAACTAGAAAGCTTGAAATTAAATTTGAATTGACAAACTAGAATACTAGAATTTGTATCCTGCTTGGGCTAGTGGCTTTACAGTTGGCTTAAATGGCAAAGAGTGCAGTGAGGTACAAGTTTTTGTGTCAGTCTGATTTCCATTGAGTGATCCTTGTGAATTAAGATCCTGCAAGGTGCTTACATGGGTGTATTATGAGATGTATCTATCTGTCTGTCTATCTGTCTTATATATATATATATATATACACACACATATATGTATATATACACACTCACTGTAACTTCAACATAACTAAACCACCTTCTAATTAATTATGGCAATGGGCATTGGTTGATTAACCATAAGATCATTAATTATGGCAACAGGCCTACCCATCTACTCATGTTGATGTTATAATATGGGAAGTCTTTGAGAGAATGAAAAGACTGTCATCAAATTGAAGGGGATTTTCATCATATCACTATTTGCTCTCTGTGTGGTGTTTGTACACTTACATGTTTTCTTGAGGACTGATCCAGCAGATCAGATTGTCTTCTGCAGGTCTGTTTTAAGATGGCTTTGAATCTCTTGTATGTGTGGTTTAGACTCACCAAGAAACAGCAGAAAACAAACCAGAAAATCATATACTATTTTCCAAAGTAATTAACTGCTAATTACCTCCAAATTTAAAGCAGGATATGCAGCTTATAGGACGAAATGGCATTGTCTGTTGTTATCCCTAGAGCAGATTAATAACTTACAGGTCTGGTGAACTCTAAGGAAGAGAGATTACAAATTGCCCAAGCAAGGCTGAGTTAGGTAGGGACCCAGACTCTTGCTGTAAAATTTCATTTCACTGTCAGTCTTGTTTGTGAGGATGTCCAAGTGAGACTGCATTAATTGAAGCAGAGAAGTCTTTTTAGTGACCCCTCAGAAGTGGGTGGATGTTGACCTGGATATGAGTGACACAGAGTGTACTGTCCTAGAAAGGAGAGTGAAAAAAGAAATGTGGACTGCAGCCCGTCTGTTGTGTTGGAATTTTGGGATTGTCAGCTCCTCTTCTCTGGATAAAAGGTGCACACAGTAAATAGCAAGTTCCACTGGATTAGTAAAATGTACTCTAACACAATTCTTCAAGATATGCATTAATATTTCAGTGCAGAGCTTAGCTAGTGAGACATGGAAACTGTGCACTCCATGGAAGTTATGTGCATAACAAAACAGCACAGACATGAAAGGGAATGATGATTAAAGACTTATTGGAGCATATAGAGATACAAAAGAAGCCACTGTAATCAGCAGGCATTACGCAACTGGTACATAAGCATTCTGGCTGATCACACCCACTCTGTAGCTGAGAGAGACAGTAAAATAGACATCCTTTGATGGATATATTGGTATCTTAGTAAGAACTCAGAGAGATTGGAGGAATTTTGGCAGAAGTCTCTAAGGTAAGTTCCTACTAACTTAAAAATAAAAAATGCACAAGGCAAAGAGCTCTGTGGAATGTTTAATGTTCACAGCTGTTACATGATGTTTCAGAAAATTGTCTGTAGAACCTGAGCTCTCTATTTGTTTACCTCAGAAGCACCAACTTAATGACACCAGAATTTGATCTGTGATTATTTAATTTAAAGTTAATGTTTAAACCTTACTTTTAACCTTAGTGCTCCTAAGGTTTCTAAAAAGCAGCAACTTCTCTTTATTATGACCAATAAATAATTAAATAAAAAGTACATGTGATCCCTCACCCCACAGTTTTTTGCCAGCAGAGCCAATGACTATTGGCTATTTCATCTGATATTCCTGCAATTTTATAAGCTTAGCCCACTTCAAGGGAACGTAAAATTCCTAAGGGTAATTGGAAATTAGAATTATCTGCTCGATTGGGAAAATCTTGAAATAAAATGCTAGTATCTTTAGAGTGAATGTGAAAAACTTCATATGCTATGTGAGGAACCTCAGAGTAAATATTGATGCATTTCAAAAACAACTTTACCCTTCTAATTAGCTTCAGAACAAGGGGTGGGGCCAGGGGAACAACTACAATGGGAGACAGAAATAATGTATAGGAAGATAAAATTTATTTAAAGAAAAGGTGGGTTGAAGAACATAGTTGTAATACAAAAGAGTTTGTTTTGGTACATGAAGAAAGCTTCAAGACCCTAAGTCAGGCTACAAGCATAACATATTGATTATATAAGCATGTGTCTTAGCTGGAAATGCAAGATGTGTCTAGAGGTGTGTATTCTATTGCCATCTGTTAGAGGTGGAGCAGTTATCTTCTGTTAATTGGGCCACCACTTAAAACCAGGTGGGGAAGTTTTTTATCTCTTCCACAACCAGTCCTCCCTCTGGAAAGTATCTTCTGATAATGGGGCATTAAGTCTCACTGCATGACTGATAAAATTACATCATCCCATCGTGAGATGCTCTGCCCAGGGGAGGAGCCAGGCATTCCTGCCTGAATATAATCTGAGATTTGGAACACCACAGTCAGCCTTTTCCACTGGATTCCTAGAAGACCACCAGGCCCATCTGCACCACTGGACCTTCAGAGGGAAACTACACCCCTCCTGCAGGATCACTGCTTCAACAGAACCACATCTGTCACTGCAGGAGGGCTGCAGCCACCATTTAATCAGGTTGCTACCCACACCCTAACCAATAGTATTCTGACTCTGTTAGTGTTGTTTTGTATTACTGCATTTTTATTTTTTCCTGATAAAGAACTGTTATTCCTACTTCCTATTCCTGAGAGCCCCTTAATTTCCAAATTCTAAAAATTTGGAGGGAGGGCGTTGGCATTTTCCATTTCAAGAGAAGCTCCTGCCTTCCTTAAAAGGCACGTGTCTTTTCAAACCAAGACAGCATATCATACTGATAATATTCAGATCATGTCAATGGTTTCCTTTTCATAGCCTATATTATATTTTGATCTGGTGGTGGTCTTTGTCACTGACATTTTTTGTATGAGCTTTAAGAACAATTATAAATCAGAACTTCTAGGCCCATAATGTTTTACCCACATAATCTAGCAACATCTGCCTTCTTACTTCCTTTAACCCTTTTTAAGCTGATCTCTTCTTATTTTTCTTTGATTCTTGCTCTTAGCATAATTTATGCAGGATATGTTTTCAAGATCCATGACAGACATGCAAGTTCTTGAGATCTTACACTGTCTGCAGCTGAAGATAGACGAAAAACCTGGAAGACAGTCCAGTCATTTTTTGGGTTTCATGTGGGTTGCTGTCTACAGTAATCCACAATCTGGTTGAAATGGCTTTGTGGATGAAATGTTGCAACATGGGGTTATCTTTTTAGCTGGAGGAGGGAGGTCTAAAAATTACCTTTTTTTTCTAAACTGGTGTAAGGTTTATCAATTTCCTAATTGATTGGCATGTGTACCTTAAAAAGGTCAGGGAAATTAACAGTATGAGTATTTTTTTAAATGTTAAAATATTTTCATTGTTGCTACTGTTCTGCCTTTGTAAACCTTTTGTGATCAAGATTTTTCTACAGGACAGGAAGAAGGTGGGAGTAAAGGAAAAGAAAGGACATGCTATTGCAGCTATAGTGCCAAAATATTTTTCTCTTTATTAAGATTTTCCACTGCTATAGTTGGCAACAGCAAGTGGAATATTTTCTGTTGGAAGGCTCATTCACAACACTATATTGCCCCTCTGCCCCCAAACAAAATGCTGAAGTTCTGCACAAATTTCCCATAGCTGTCTGTTAGCCTTGTCATGGTTTAAGGAAAACCAGACGTTTTCAGCTGGGGAAGGTGGTTCCCTGTGGGGAACCTGGTGGAGCTAATGAGTTGGCTAGTTTTGAAGAACCAGTCATCTGGCTTGGTTTTCAAGATTGATATCCGGTTAAACCACTTAAAAGAGTTGAATATGTCTCTGTGAAAAAGCACATTTAAAAAATAACAAAGCCAGGGAAAGCTTTCTTGGCTTTTGGATTTTGAGGAGGTAGCTGGCTGACCCGGTCCTGTGTGGCCAGGTTGGGCAGGGCTGGACCTGGTTGGGCTGGTGCCGCCTGGCCGGGTGGGCTTTGCCTGCAGCACAGCTGAGATTTCTGCCCTCTGAGAGGTGATGCATGGGCTGCTGAGCCCCTCACTGAGGAGCCTGTTGGGCCCCATCCTGGCAGCCGGCTGGGGCCCCTTCCTAGTGAAGCCCCCTAGTCCTTTGTTCTACTGGCGCTGCTGCGCCATGCGGGCCGGAAGCTGTATTGGCGCCAGGAGCCACCATGCAGTGGGGACCAGCACTGGGAGTGGCCCCACGGTTGGCACTGGGTGCAGCCCTGAGGCCGGGAGTGGCCAGATCTGGGGTGGCTGTGTGGCTGCCACCAGCCCGGACCGGGAGGGGCCACATGGCTGAGACTGTGCAGGTGAAATCGGCACAGCTGGGACAAAGGCTCGCAGCCATGGCTGCCTCGGCACGGCTCATAATGGACTTTGTGTGTTTAGCCGCTTTTAGCGAGCCATACTGCGGACAGAAGGACAAAACCGGCACCAGCAGCAGCTTTTCTTGGTTTTGGAATCTGAGTAAAGGAAAAGTGTTAAGTAAAGCCAGCTCTCACGGCGTTGGCGGAGACCACATCAATAGCAGCGAAAGACACATCAATTTCCCTAATGCAGAGCCTGGATAAGATCAACCTTTGAGTGCTATAAAACTCTGTAAAAACTGTTTCAGTTGATAAAGCTTGAGAACAAATGAACCTATGAACACCAATACTTTCCCAAATCAGGAAGAGGGAAAGGTGAAGACGTGTGGGGAAAACAACATGAGACACTGAGGTCAGTAAAGAAGCAATTCAAATTCTAGATGGGACGAGATTGAGGAGATGCCTTAGTCTTGGACTGAAATTCTTTTATGAGGCTGTGGTGAAGATATATTTTTTGATATATCAGACTTTGTTTTTTCCCTATTTTTATGCTAAAACACCTCATCCTTAAAATAGTACCCTGTAAGTTGACATGGCCCATTAAAGCAGCAAGATATGGGAGGGACTTTCACACTGGGAACAGATTTTCCTTACCCAGGCGGCTGATTGGCTGTGACATGGAAACCAAGACTGCTGAGGGAAGTGTTTGTTGTGGAGAAGTCTCCATAGCATGGCAAGAGCGACTCCTAAGCGGACTGAAGAAAGATTATTTTAGAGGTGGTAAACTGACTAAAAATTGCAAGTTTGATCTCTTTTTGTTTGGTGGGAAAGAAAAGAGGGTGTGGGGGGAGAAGTGTTCTGAAGGCTTGCTGTGATTTTCTTATAACTTTTCTTTAATTCTGTTAATAAAGTTTTCTTTATACTCTTTAAAGTTTTGAACCAGTTTTGCTCTCCTCCTTCTAATCCATATTTCACAGCAAGAAATGAGTAAATAATTTCTAGTGGGTATACTGCTGTTTGACCAGCACTAAACCTACTAGATATATTGGTGTGTTGGCTGGGAAACTCAGATTGGTGAACCAATACTGCTACAGCCTTTATCTTCAAAAACTGTTACTGTCATGAAGTAGTGGTAGCAATATTCGGATGAATATTGGTTGGCTGAATATAAGGAAAAGAACAAAAAGTAAATGAAGGATAATATTTGAAGCACAGGAAATGCACCAGCTGATGTTGTTGCTGTAATGTGGCTGTTAGAGTAGTGACATCTTTGGCTTTGCTAACTTCTTAAAAGTAGAAGTGTTTACTTTTACATCTAATGACTATTATGTTCAACTAGGCTACACTTATCCCACCCTCTACACAAAGTGGGCTGAGGGAAGAAATGCACAAAACTGCCTCCCACGAAATTGCATACCAAATTATTTTTACTGCTGTACTTAATTTTTGTGTGTCTGATTTTCATGCTGCTTTCCTTTTTTTTCTTGAGTTGAATTGTTGCAAAGTTAGTAGGAACGGGTCAGCAGAAAAGTGTGGTGGTGTGAGTCTTTTTTCTCATAATCTGATCACAACATTATTAAACACTGTTGAAATAAAAATAGCCAGCAAGCTGCACTTGTAGCAACATTTCATCCACAATGCCATTTCAACCAGACTAGTTTGCTGTAGCCAGTAGCCATTTGGGAGATTTTGGTCAAAAGTAGCCTCTTCTCCTTCCCTGCCCCAATGAGATTTTGTTGTGGTGGCCATAATTTGCATTTTCAGAAACCAAATCAAGTTATTTTAACAAAAAGAAAGTGTATTTTCTTCAGAGCCAGTGACAGTTCTGATATTTTGTGCAAGACATTTTCTGCAGGCATGAACTGTTGGTCAGTAGCAGTATTGCTAGCCTGCATATTAACATAGCTGGGCTATACCACTTCTATTACCCTCTGACACCTATCTGTCCTGGTATTAAGAGAGAAGTCTGGAGTTGGGAACTATAAAACTTAAGTCTTGTAAACATAAGTCTTTTTATATGCTTGGTTTAGATTGCATTCTGTTGTGAATTTTCGAGGACTCTGCTATTACTGTCAAAATCTATCTTTAATAGCGCGTGTCTGTTTTGCTGAATTGGAGATGGTGAGGGAAGGAAAGCATCTTTTAAACATCTAGGCCATTGCTTTGGTATCCCAGTTTATTTTGTTACCAGGAAGTTAAAAATGAATATCCAGGCCTGTCCGGTGTATGTTTTTGGAACAAGTAATTTTTCTTAGGGATTAGAAAGACATTAAACTGGGTTACATCTCTTTGATTCTCTATTCATATACAAGTTTCTACCCCAAGAGTATTTCTGAATTATCTTCTTTCTACTCTTGCCTTACATGGTGGGGTTTAAAAACAAACCTACAAAAACCTATCACAGAGAATCACTTAATAAAAACTGTGGTTAAGTGCATGGTTGTCTTTATAAACCAGCCATATTCACTACGTGTGCAGTGTGATGGAATATAGGAAACATGTTGCCATAACATGGGTCCATTAAATGCTTAAATGTGTCAATGTGCAGAGCCCTTACTGGACAGAGAAAAGGGCGTCCTGGTAAAGCATAAATCATTCTGCGGTTGGTTTACAGCAGTAGTTTCTTACTTTGTAAAAACATTGCTAGTGGTTTTTGCTTCTTACACACAAGAATGTAAGAAGCAGAACTTTCATTTTACAAAACTTTTGGAGCTTAAGTCTAAAAAATATGATTCACTATGCTCATTCTTCTCTCTTTACTCTGGCAGCAGTATTGGTAACTTGCAGGAGTTAACACGTCTTCTTTTTGATACCCTTAATCCCCTTTTCTCCCTATTGTTTAGGAACTGTTTTGAAGCGCAGTAAATTGACTAAATATGGCTTAGTCTCCATTTTACTACTACCCAGCTTGAGACAGTTCTTGAAGCTTCTGAAAGACTCAGTCTTGAAGTTGCTGTCAAGGTTAAGTTCACATCTGACTTGAGTGATTTGTTTCCGGAAAAAACTGTAAGAGCTGTTGTGTAACGCAAATGCAGAAAATGCTGATTTTCTTGTACATGGAAACTTTCAAAAAAAAAAAAAAAGCATGCATTTAGTTATCAAGAACTTTAATAGAGATTTTGTGTTTTGGTGATATTTGTTTTACATGAACCAGTAGCAAAATCATGGAAGTTGTCATGGAATTAAATCTGTTTTATATTTCTTCTTGCCTCACAGAAATCTAGGTCTAAGCATCTAAAAAGTAAATGAGACCTTGTCTGTAATATCAAGCCTTTCTGACAGTCACCATTTTTTAATTTACTTTATTTGGGGCTATCTTTGTTTTTGGAGGAAAATTCAAAGTAGCTTATAGAATAAACAGATCATATGTATATTTTTAGAGCATTTGTTAGCCTTTTTCAAAGTTAAAACTATGGTACTTTGGATCTGATTAGCATAAGAGGTTTGATAATCAGGATGCATTGGCAAGAACAAACAGAGCAAGAAGATAGAATCAAGAAAGAAGATTGCATGAAGACTTCTACCAGCAAAAGATGTTGCAAAATGTGTAAGTTTGTTTATGTGATGATTAACCCAATCATGTAGTAAAAAATTACTAGGCCTTTCTGGAGTAGTATATAAGTGTGCATAGTCCACAAAAGACAGCTTCTGATCACCTCTCAGTCTCCCTGCCTATCTTCATTGCTGATAACCCATGCTGATGTAAAGTACGGATTCTGCTAAATAGATGGTTTTGGTATGTGAAATCACTTAATGAATTTAGCCATTTATTCCCTATGCTGCCATGCAGGAAAAGTAAGTTTTTTCTCATGGTTTAAGAGAAGTCTTCCATTTGCTTTAAGGTTGACAGAGTTTTTAAATGGTATATATCATTATAAATGCTAATAGTGTGAATGCTAATACATTTTGAGAATAAAGAAACTTGATCCTCTAAGGCACTATGAACAAAGAACTTGTTTCTAACTTACATGTGGAGAAAAGAAATGAACATAGCATGTTCTCCTAGGGTGATGTTATGATGCTTGTATCCCCAACCGTGTGTTCTGTTTATGCTGGATATTATGTTCTGTGCCTTCAAGACTGGCTCTGAGAGCAAAGGCAGGGAGAAGAAGAAGCACAGAGCTTGTTATCAGCCTGCACTTACTCCTCTAGATTCTGCTGAACTGTGTTGTCTGGGCATGGATGGGGCAGAACAGGGCCCTCCTTTGCTTTTTAGCTAGTTTAGCTAGCTGAGGCAGAGAAGTTTTTCCCTGGACTGGTTCTTTCCCTTTTCTTGGAACTGTTTGAACCTGCTCTGGACTGGGACCTGGGGAGCACTGAGAGCTTGCACTTTGTAGCCTGCCGGGGTCGACTCTGGGCAGCAGCTTTTCCCAGTGCTGGAGGGATTGATAACAGAGCGAGCACCCATGGGAGAGACTTCCTCCTGAATTTGTCATCTCTTCAGAGTGGCTAATGAGTTTTGTCATCTGGTGTTGTTCATTGTGCTGGGGAGTGCTTTGCCTGTTAAATAAACAGGTTTTTTCCGCTTCTCTCTGAGGAAAATTTTCCCAAACTGGTTGGTGGGAGGGGCTGTGTGGGTGGGCTTTCTGGGGGGGGCACCATTTGGAGGTTTTCTCCCAAATCTGCCCTAAACCAGGACACATGTACAAGATAGACTAGAAGATGTGTCAGTAAGCCTTACTTTTTTTCCCCCTGAGCAGTGATGGGAGCATGGGGGCTTTTCATTCATGAGTTGTTGCACTTAAGTATGAAATGAGTATGAGAATTTGCCGACCTCCCACCTTGGTACTTGTATCTTTCCTGTTGGGTCAGGAAGCACAAAGACAAACAGGCTTTCAACTTCAGTGGTCTGAGGTTATGCCCCGGTTAATCTTGCAGTTAAACAGTCTTTCAGGAATGGATGAAAACTAAAATGCATCTTTTCTTTTAGTTTAGTTTTGTTTTGAAGTATGTAAATACTTTTAGAGATACAGACTTGAGTTTGGTCAGGTCTCTTATAGAAAGCTGATGAAAAGGAGGGGACAATCCACTTACTCTTTTAGTCATATATTTTGGTTTTTTTGTTTTGTTTTAGTTTGCAAGTATGCCTGCAGCAGGAAATGTGAAGAAAAGGTAAGCATGTTTTTTTGGCCCCACTTCTTGCTGATCTACATTTATTCAAAATTGAGGTAACAAAATCTGTATGACGTAATTAAGAATAAGATGCCTAGCTGGGGTATTGTTCTTGCCATTGATTAAAAAAAAAAATCCCAGTATAGATGAAACATTTGCACCAATGGTTGAATTTCTCATTCTTCCCACAGGAGGAGATTTTTAAGTTGAAAACATCAAGTTAAGTGGGTGAAATACAAATCACACAGTTCTGCCAGAAAATAAAAAAATATATCTGAGTGAATAAGGTATACATGCTGTTATGATCTGATTTAAACCCAGAAAAGCAAAGAACATTAACTCTCTGTGTGTAAACTGGAAAGAACTTGGAGGCGTTCAAAATGTACACAAAAATGGGATTAAAACCAAACAAGGTTAGATGTTGGTGCCAAAAAATTGATGTATTTTATTTAATAGTAGAAGAGGCAGAGAAAAAGGAAAAGAAAGAAAAGAGGACAGAGAAAGAAAAAGAAAGTATGAAAGAGAAAGAAAAAGAAAGAAAGAGAAAGAACAAAAAAGAAAAAGAGAGGAAAAGAAAAGAAGTATGTGTGGTGGGTGTGGGGTGAGAAAGTTACAGGAGTTAGGTGGAAGCATATCACCATCCAAGGGTCCCAGTGTTGTCTTGTTGCTCCCTTCCATCTGGTCTTCTTGGTGGTGAGGGTTCCATGCCATGCCGCCACATGCCGAGAGTACAGAATTCTGTGAGTTTTACCCCACTTGCAGGGGCCCAGTTTCACATTATCCTTTGCAACACTGAAGGTCTGTTGCTTCATCTCTGGTGCTGTGGTTCAGGGTCTGGAGACCCCTGGGAGTGGCCTTTTCATGGGGGGTGTCATGCCCTTCTGCTGCACATGAGCTTTCCCATAAGCTTTCCCCCGGAGGAGGGCCCTCAGCTGAGCTGGTGTGCACATTGTGCCTCTTTCCCCCCTTTGGTGGGAGGGTCTGTGGGAAGCCTGGCCGCTGATCGCCCTGGGACTGCAGTGTTCTCCCTGAAAGGTGCTAAGCTTGTGCTTTGTGAATGTCTCCAGTTCCTGAGTTTTATCTTATCTTCATCAGCGAATGGTCCAGGGCCTCACTCCGAAGGCCTGTTCAGGGTGTGGTGGTATTCTGTGCAGCTTTTGTAATACAGTTCTAAAAGTCCTTAATGAAAATGTTTAAGTCAAAAACTATAATATTTCAGTCTCCGATACTTGCACACCTGTATATCAGCCCCCATGTATGTGTGTATACACGCACCTATATAAATATATATATAATTAGTACAGCAACAGAGGTTTAAAGGCAAACTTTTGGCATTGGATTATAGAAGTATAAACATATTATTAATTTTCAGTGATTACTGTAGATTCCCCCAGTTCAGTTTCATTATTAGATTTTTGTTACTTGAGAAAATCTTCAAGTTCCTTTCGCACAAGAGGACGTCAGTAGTTCCCTGGTCTCACGTGACTCTCCCCATTGCTAGATTTGTGTAAATCAGAGACAGATTCAGTCTAAACTCTTGGAGGGCTTTATTTTTCCAGCAGCACTTTTATGGGGTGATATTCTGTTCTTTTAACTTAAACTTTTGATTAGTACTTGTTATCTACTAAGATAGCATATTTTATAGTCTCTTCTGGAGACCAAAGATCGAGACCTAATATCTGTGTTGTTACCTTGATGTTTGCAAGTATTTGGTTCAGTGCATCCAACGTGTATAACTAAATTCAAGAGAAGAATCTTTGCTTTGTGAAGGACTTGGAGATTTTTCAGGACATAAGTTTCAATAGGCTAAGCATTTCCCATTTTGAGTAAAAATGGTACATGTGCATTTGAAAATCACTGTGTTGTGTGGTATGCTGGGTAAATGCAGAATTCTGGGTTTTTTAATGGAATAAGGTGATAAAATACACAGTGATAATAATACCTTCAAGTAAGATACTACCTTTTAAAGGGTTTTATCACTTTTATACATTCAATAATGACTAGTAATAATACTATAATAATGGTGCTGTGTTGGTAGAAGCGAAACAGTGTAGTAGAAAGATGTCCTTTTTGTTAGACCATATGATGTAATTTATCCCTCTTGGCACAGTAGCTTTGGTTCTCAAAACAGTACTTGCAGTATGGAATTCTACCAGTTGTATGAGAAAGAATCTGATTTGTTGATAACATTGGTAGCTCACAGATTTACTTGGATAGGTGCTGCATAGAACCCAAAATGATCATATTTAAATGATTCTAAAGACTGATGTGATTCTTTGAACTTGTTTTGGAGATGAGCAATTTGGTATGTGTGCCTTATGATTAAAACAGGAAACGCTCATTTCAGCTCTCAGCCATTTGGGTTTTGACTGGCAAAAAGATTAGTATATGGATTACCAAAAATATATAATAGCCTAACATCTAGATACTGACTGGCATGTTTTATGATTTTTGAATAACTGAAATGAAATTATTAACATTTGTTAGAGAATATTAAAAAATTATGAAAAGAAAATAAAATTCAATAAGCAATTATTTCTTACAAGAGGCTTATTTTCTGATTTTCAGAGAAGTAGTCAGTCAGCACATAGCTTAAATTCAGAATTTTTCTATGAGTCTTTTTTTCTTTCTGACTACTTTCCAAGGCTCGTGATTTCTGCACCCATCAGTGTATGTAGTTTCACATCATAGTTGAGACGGTCACAAGACAAAACAACACTCCATTTTCAGAAGGCTTCAAACCTGGTTTTATTATGGCATGCAGGCTTTTTATACATTCTTACAAAACTCATAATTTTACACTTTTACCCATTGGTCAGGAAAGACAAAGTACTAATTGGAATAGACAGTTGCATGTTTCTCTTATTTATCCTTCTTTCTTTTTTGGTTTCTATGTCAACAACCTTGGTAGAAAATTTTTTCAGGGGCAATCATGGATCCTCTTATCAAACTTCTCTCTGGCTCACAGAAGTCCCTGTAAAACCTTTTTCACAGTTTCAGATAGTTGGTTGTGTTGTGTAAGATCCAGCTGATACATTGTCCTGGTTTAAAGGACAGGTGTCTGCCAAGGAAGGTGGGAACTTCCCTTGGAATGGAAAATGTGACCTTCTCCCCTGCAAATTATTATAACTTTGAACTGACAGGCTTTCAGACAAAGATATGGGGAAATGAACAACAGTTCTTTATTAGTGTGTATATATATATATATATCTGTATGTATGTATGTACAACAAGGCACACAAGCAACCGCAATGACAGCAACAACAAACAGAACCAGAAACCCAGTAACAGCCTTCTCTCAGCTGTCAAGCACTTTCCCCTTTGTTGTAGTTAGGGTTCCAGCTGGCAGGGGCGCTGGTGGCTCCTGGCCAGACAGGACGGGTGTGATGATTCCCCCACAGGTGCAAGGGGCACTGTGGGGTGAGCTCAGCTGCGTCTCTCCACGTGGGTAATGCTCCACCAGGAGAGATCGATAAGGGGATTTCTTTACAAGGTCACAGGGGCAGCCTCACCCATGGTAAAGAAGAAGTAGAGCCGGGATGGACTTCGTGGTGGCGGTAAATTCTTCACGGTAGCAGGAACTTGACTATTCCCCTCCTATCCTGAGAGAGGGGGGGAGAGAGAGAGTGCGCAGCCAGCTCCACCCCTCCTTCTTGGCCACATCTTTTTTTCCTCTCTTAAGTACTGGTCATTATCATCTCTTAGGCAACAAATGGGACAAAAATCCCTGAGAGAAAAGGAAAAAAAAAAGAAAAATCCTAACCTCCAACATACATGTATAACTTTGAGGTTGGCTTTTTTTTTGGTTGCTGTTTTTCGTCAAAATAAAGAAATATGTTGGCAAGGGGAAAAGTTATTGAGATGCTATTAGTGAGAGAAAGAAACAGAATGATTTCTGCTTGTCTTTGTTCACCACCAAAATATGGATGAGTTACTTTTTCATGATGGATTTGAACTTTCCACCAGATATCTCAGGATGCTTTAGAATGTTTTTAGGAGCGTTTGTTTTGTTTTGTTTTGGTTGGTTAGTTGTTTTATCCTCCCATGACCTATCCTGTTCTGCATGATTTGGGGAAGAACCTCTTTACTGGTCTAGTTATTAGCTGATTATCTCTGATCCTTTTTGTATAGATGCAAGAGATCTCACACAGACTTGCTGCATAACTTTTTTTCTTAGTTTCTTCTTTCTTCTTTTTTTTTTTTTTTAAAGAAGAAAAGCATCCTTTAGACTTTGAAAGTGGGATCAAAGAACCTGAGAACTATGCATTTTACATGGCTGCTGCTTGAAACACTCTCTTAGATAACATTATGTAGCTCATGCTTGTTTCTGGGAAAAGGGAATTAAGTAGCTTACAAAAATATACCACTCCTTTCTTCTTCAGTTTCTGTTACAAAAAGTTGTTTGCCCTTACTTACATTGTACTCTTAGCTTCTACTAAAGAGTCATTGCCTGCATATCCACTATTACAGCTAAAGGCAATAGCAACATCTTGAGGGGTATTCTGAGTATCAGCAGTGGCTGTAATTGGGTAGCAGGCAAAATGCACTGGGCTCCAGTGATATATAGCCTTCTGCAACATTGCTGTGTCAAACTATTTTGCTTTTGCTGTGCTGCTTTTATTTACTATGTTGCTCTTGCTGGGTATTTTGATGAAGCATGCATACACACAGAAACTGGTGAATTCCCCCTTGCAGTATTACATCAGAAAAATTGGAGCCACCCCAGCCTTATATTCCAGCTGTCTTGGTTTGAAAGACAGATGCCTGCCAAGGTAGGTGGGAACCTCCTTTGGAATGGAAAATATGACCCCCAACCCTCCAAATTATTATAACTTTGAAATTGTTGGGCTTTCAGGGAAAGATTTGGGAAAAGGAATAACAGTTCATTACTAGAATATATATATTCACACACACACACACATATATATATATACAAAACAAGGCAAACAAACAAGAACAACATCAGCAAAAACAAGCAGAAGAAAACCCCGGAAACCCAGTAACAGCCTTCTCTCGGGCGCCATGCACTTTCCTTTTGGTGTAGTGCTGATCGCAGCCACCAGGGGCGCTGGTGGCTCCTGCTCTGGCCAGGCAGGTGCGATGATTCCCCCACAGCTGCAGGGGGCGCTGTGGTGCCAGCTCAGCCGCCGCTCTCTACATCGGTAATACGACCGCACGGGCGGCAGGCTGGCCCGGTGCCCCTCCCGATGGCGAAATGGGCTGTGGCAGGCACCTTGGAGCAGCAGAGACAGGCACACCCAGGGTGGCAAACAGTATAGCAAAAATTCCAAAGCCGTAGCAGGAGCCGCTGGGTGTCCCAGCAGACACAGGGTGATGGATTAAAATGTAGCAACAAAAAACAAAACAAAAAAAAGGGCCTGAAGTGGTGGCAGAAAACAGTGCGGCCCGGCAGTGGCGGTGGGAGGTGCTCCCTCCGGAGGTTGAGGGGGGTCAGGGTCCTGGGTTTTCTCCTGAGGCATCCGAGTAGATGGTGAGGGTCCTTTCCAGTGCAGTCAGATGGTGAAAAGGTCCCAGTTCAATGGCAGCTGCTGGAACGAAGGCTCCCGATGGTGAGGAGAAAGTGTGCAGGACAGAACTCCACAGTGGCAGTGAATTGTCACTGCAACAGTCCCATGCTGAAACCACTACCGTCCCCCCTCTGATCCACAGAGGGAGAGAGCGGGCAAGGACGGAATACAGCCCCTCACCCCCCACCCAAAATCTTGTGGTGTCTCTGCACTTCTCAAGAGAAAGCTGCCCAGTTAACAGATGGTAGCAAACTGCCCCCTTCCCCCTCCTCCTTCTCCCATCCGCATCTTTTGTCTCTTAAGTGTTGTAGTTTCTATCTCTTAGGCAACACATAGGAGAAAGTTCCCTGAGAGAAACAAAAATAAAAACAAAAAGCCCAACAAACAAACAAAAACCAAAAAGAAATAAAAAAGGAGAAATTCTAAAATTCTAGTCTCCAACAGTGAGGAGTTGCCTTACTGGCTTGATAGAAGATGGAAAACTGGAGGCAGACATAATGAATAACCACAATTTGGTGGAAACAGGATGACAGTATTATCCATTATGAAGCTTTATCCCAGCAGTTCTGTTTTTTATCAGCTAGCTGAAATGCCTAAGCTTTGTTAGAATTTGCTTTTACTAATTGTGTTGATAATACAGCATTTAATAGCATTTTACTAGTAATTATTTCTAAAAGGGTGCTTCCCTTGTCTTGTTCTTTGTAGCTGAAGAAAGCATTTAAAATACATCCTACAGTTAAAGCATAATAATGCAAATTCAGTCTTAGTCTGGGAGAGCTAGTTCTGATGATAAAAGTATGTATTTAAATGTCATTCTGTACCATTTTATTGCATTATCTCTCTTCCAAATAGCTGGAAAACTGAAGATATATTTGGGAGGTAAATGTTTAAGGCTTTATTCTAATGTGTTCTGAGAAGAGGGACTTTTAAAAAATTACTAGAGAGCTGTTAAAGTCAGTACTGTGATATATAAAAGTCAGAAATAATGCCGTAAAACTCAGGTGCTTCCATGTCAACAAAATGCTCTCAATCTCAAAAATGTGCGAATTGCGCTTTACAACTTGGCATTCGCCCACTTTTTTGTGGGAAAGCGGAAGGGTCCTGTTCACAAATCTATGGCCTAGTTTAGCCTCCTTTGGCTTACTAAGCAGCATATTCCTAAAGTTTTTGCAAATGTTTTCTATAAACTTCCTGCTGCTGGAGAGGTCACTGCCCTTTTGACATGATTCTTGCAGACCTTCTGTCACAGATTGAAATCAGGCCTGTGCTAAATTGCTGTATGCATCTTAGTATTGTCTAATGCAAAGAGCTATTTTTCCTTCTTATGATTTAATACATTAAGCATTAAATTTACCTTAGGGAGATGCAAAGAGTCATCCTGTAGATGGATGGTTTTTAACCATCCAATACAGGGAAATAAAGCAAAAAACCAAAATGACCCCCAAACTAATTTTTGAGTTTTGCTTTTTTACCAACAAGTTTGACACGTATCTTCTGCCTTCATATTTTTCTGTGATGTTGAGTAGAAAAGACTGACATTGCTGCCTTCTGGTGCCCTTCTGTACCCCATTCCTTTCTTTCCTGTAATATGTATTTTAAAAAGAAAACAACCCGCACTTCTCCCCCATTTTAACCTATGCTTGTTGTTTAAATATTGCTTTTACCTTATCTTTCATCTCTTTATTTGATGGGCATAGATCTGTCGCAGGTCTTAGACATATACTAGATGTAGTGAAATCTGTGGGCTGAGTAGTGATTTCTGCAGTTTGTTGTGACAAAACTCCTGTCTCTTCACCCTAAAACTTCTGATACTGTTGACTGAAGTGCCATTTATGACCATAGGAACCACGATGCCTAAAGCTCTTATCGCTATTACTCAGGTGTTGGAAGCAGACTGAAGCCTTGAGAGACCAGACCGGTACTCATGTTATAGGTGCAGAACTCTGAGATACAGCCTTTCTGGTCCACAGTTTGTTTCCATTCAAGAAAATTCAATCCATGCTGGTAGTTTGTTCCTTTGGGAGAGGAATATGTTGGCAGAACAAAGAACCCTTCTGCTTCCTGGCCCCCTCCATACCTGGTAATGTTGCAAATTTTTTTTGGCTTTGCAAATGAAGAATGTTTACTCATGTAGATTGTACCAAAATACATACCCATGGAATACTTAAAGGGTAGCATAGTTCCCTGAGCAATCTGTGCCTCATAAAGCTTGGAGAAGTTAGATCGGTTACAAAGAAAGCAGAAGTTAAGTCTCAAACAGATGTATACAATTGTCAAAATTAGGATTTTTTTTTTAGCTGAAGAGGCAGCAAAATGAGACATTTTGAACAAATATACTATATTTTTGCACTTATTTCTGTTAAATAGTTTCAGCCTACTTTACAAAGCTCTTTCATCAGTTTTACAGATTAAATCAGGAGAGGCAGTAGCTAGCATTTACAGTTCAGGTTGGGAAATTAAACCACAGTGCAGAGAACTAGTGCAAAGTCCAGTAAAATCTAGTTTTAAGATCCTGGTTTCTGCTGCCTGGTTTAAGCCCTGTTAGCAGCACCCAAATTCTGACTTTCTTTTCCTTTGCTTCTGAACTAAATTTGAACAAATCCCATTATTTGAAGAAGGAAAGGACTTCATCTCTGTTTACTAGTTTACAGTTATCAGGGGAAGCTCATCAATTTTTGCTTCCAAGTACCTTCTGTTTTATTAGAAGATTTTAAAAAATCTTTTCCTCAAATAACCCATGTACCTTAGCTTGAGTGTATTCTTCAGAGAATTGAAGAGCTTTCATGATGTAGGTCAGGACTGTGATGTTGCAAAATGAAATGCAGCATGGAAGAAGGCCAGCATTTGTCATGAGTGTTTTGGAGGGTAGGTTGGAAAAGGGGAACAATAACTGGGCAGGCATGTCAGAAGAAGAAAACTAAGCAGAAAAATATTTTTTTTCCCAGGCTTAACTCGAGAGCTCTAGATTGGAATAAATAGGTGTGTGTGGTTTTGGTAAAAAAAAAAGATGTGTGTGTATAAATGTGTGTCTGTGTATACGTATGTATATATAGTATATATGTATCTATCTATGTAACATTCAGAAAATCTCCTAACATGACTATAATTTCATGCTATTTGCAGGATGTCAGTGACTTCATTTTGCTTGTCTTTTCACCGTTTCTCCTCCATTTTGTAACATAAGTAGTGAGCTAGAATGAACAGGTTTTTTAGTAGCTTACTTTATAGGTGAGGCTTCTTCCCCCTGCACATAGTTGGTGTTACACATAACCTGTGGCAAGCATGCTAGAATTTCTTACTTGATAAAACTGTAGCTTGAAAGAAAGTGGTTAAATTGCTTTTGCAAAAGCAATATAATGGTGTTTGAGATTTGGACTTTGAAATGCACCTTCGGTAATAACTTGCTCATTCTTTGAAGATGGTTGTTCACATACTTCTTGCAAAAAAGAGAATGAGAAGGAAGGAAGATAAAAATGAAATATGCATCTGGAAGTGGGGGAAAAAATCACTGAAATGTAACTACTGGTTATCTCAGCCAATGAACAGTTGTGTGTTTTGCGGGGGCATTATTGTGTTGCTATTGAGAGCGAGCAGGAACATATTTTATTTTCCTAGCGCCAGATATCCTGCCATTTGTTGACTTTTTTTTTGTTTGTTTGACTTAACATTTATCTCATGTTAGTCAGTTACTCATTAACTGATGTGGCTGATGTTATAGTCATATGAAGAAAAAATTACCCACAGATTCATTGGAATCAGAGTTCTTCATAAAAGAAATAATTTTTAATCTTTTTTCCATCACTATTGGACTTTTTCAAACTAAGGCTGAATGCAGGAAATATCACACCAGGAAAATGTTTTCATATTAACTGTGTATGCAAGAAAAGGCAATTTGTTTTTGAAATAGTTGCTTGATTATTTGTGACTAGTCTAACAATGTACCTCTGTGTCTATGTGCTGGGCACCGAAAAGGTAGGTATTTCTTAAAGTAGGCAAACCATTCTTACATTCTGGTATGGCTTGTTTATATGTGACTGTACAGAAGTACAGGAGCTAAATCCACCTTGGTGTGCTACTATGAAATATTACACTAATGCATATGCAGTACATTTCCTATAAGAATAAAGAAACTATTGAAAGCTGACAAACCTGGTTATCGTAGATGTCTTCAAGATTAGCTGTAGCTTCAGTAGGTGGACCAGAAAAGTCCTTCTGAAGTTTATTGTTTTGTGGGGTTGGTACAGAGTGTGTAACTTTTTAAACAAATGACTGAGACCTTTATACTTGGTTTCCTATCTCTGCATTGTCACTGAGTTTAAGTCTTGCTGTTTTACTTTTTAGCTCTATACTTTTAAATAAGCTTATTTTTTAGCATGTCCCAGACCTTTGAAAACTAGGAAAGAGAATTTGAGCCACTCATATATTCTCAACCTAGATTGTTTGGATGTCATAATATCCTCTGTTATCTGTTAACAGGTTTTAAAACTTTTAGCCTGTGTCTGGGTTAACAGTGGAAGAATTTGCTTCAACTGCTCATGAGAACTGAAGTTGGAATACAGCAAGGTCTTGATTATTTTGCTTCATCTGGGAAGAAATGTGCTATTTGTGTATATGGAGTTAGAAGAAAAAAAAGGTCAGTGCATCTTGGGTGCTTCATTGAGTTTTATAGCTGAAACACAGCAGCAGAACATCAAAGTCTTTGATTTCTGTAAAGAGGAAGTGCAGAAGACAGAATCAGCAGAAGACGAAATCTTTTTGTAAAGTCGGTTTCCTATATAGAGCAGTTTCAAGCATAGAGGAGCTAAGGGAAGAAAAAAAATCAGGTGTTATTCTTAGTGTTAGCTCTCTTCTTCTCACAGTCCAGAGCTGCCTGAATAAGATGCCACAAATCTGCAGAGATCTGCAATTCTCTTCTTAAGTTCTTGTCCACTGGATGTCCCCAGTGTTCTTGTGTCAGAAGAAAGGGGATTTTTCTTAAACAGTGAGTCAGCTGTAATTAGCTAGCAAATTACAGCAGAACTGTGTTTTAGTTAGCCAGAGGGGTAAAGATATGCTTGATTCCTCAAGGGTTTTGATCTGTGGAGGGAAGGGAGACAGCGGAGATTATATTTATGTATGTCAGTGATGACAATTGTATTCCACAGTGGTTCCAGTTAATAATTACATGAGCATGTAATGTTAGTTCATCTTTTCCACTGCACGACTCAGCCAGTCTGCCTGCTCCTTTGGTGTTTCCATTAATTCTTTCTTCCTAGTGAGAGGAAAGAAATATAAATGCCATGTTTATCTACTTTAACCTTAGGTGTTGCTAATGAGAACACGAGCAAAACTAGTTTATAAGTATGAGGTAATCACATGGTCAGGACAACTGAGATAGTCTTTCCTCCCTAGATGCAGGTGTTTGCTGCTTGTGGTGGTGGTGCAGGGTGCATGTGGTTTTGATTCTTTCAGCTGGGCACTGTTCTGCTTAGTGGTTTGTCACTTTGGCTTGAAAGGAGAGTTGTAATTCAAGGTGGCATATGAAGTTTTACATGCTATGTCAGGCAAGAGGTCACCAAGGCAGATGATGTCCTTGCTTCCAGCAGTAGGCATGCTGTTATGACAGGTTAGTTAACATCTGCCATGTGTGGAAGTATGAGTGTTAGGTTGGATAGAGCAGTGAATCATGAGTCACAGTCACAAAATGAACTGCAGAGGTGCAGTGTATTAAAACGTCGGACTTGCAAGCCCACTGAGGAATCAGAGGGGAGAGCAGACAAACTACAAGAGTTCAGTCTGTCCTCTTTTCTTTAGAGATAGTCTGGAGATCATGAGTGAGCTGGGAGTTGAAGAAACAATGTGCTACCTTTTTTTTTTCTATGAGTAATTTATGATTTAAGAAGCATTGAGAATTGGAAATCAGTCTTTTTTATAACCATTTCCAGAGGCAAATGCTGTCTCTTCCATGCTAGTGGTTAAAAGCTGTTCCTGAGTATTTAAGCTGGAGTGGGTTGTCCTTGCATATTCAGGTAGTAGCCCCTTTGACTCTTTGTCTGTGTTGTGTACAGAACTGATGTTTCTTTTTGTTCTTGCAGCTTGCTCTATTGCATGAGCTGCATCTTCTTTTTAATATTCTAAGGATTATAAATGACCTGAGGCATGAGGCCCCCTCTACTTAATAACCCCCTCTGTATACCATGAATTGAGCCATCATAGGAGTGTTCAGAGGATCATAGCAGCTGTTCTGAAAGAAAACTCCACCTTTGTTGTCCAGGTGTTGCTGCAGAGTTTCTGGCTGCACTCTGCTGACTGATAGACAAATCTGTCCTGGAGAGCCATAATTTTGAAGGTGAACATGTTAAATGAAACAGTTTTCACTGGGGTTGACCTCAAGGTGCTTGTTAAAGTGAGCATGCATGATGACTACTACTGAAGCTCAGCTGAGTGGTGTAAAGTGGTGTAAACCTACAGTCTTTAGACTGTATGTGTGAGATTTGAGGGTGCCTGCTATATGAGATTGTAGAAATAATCTAACACTTGGTTTTTCCTAGATCATCAAGTAATCCAAGTTAGTCATGCTTTTCCTGGCTTTCTTTGTGTTTTGGTTTCTGAATATCAAAATAAGCTGGTTTGCGTTTTTTTTGGTGCAATGTATACAGACTATGTTCTTCATAGGAAGTGTTTTTAATTTGGAGATAAATCTGTGAAGGTATGTGAGTCCACAGAATATCTGTGCTGCTTTCTCTGCTAAACCCATGACCCAAAGTCAGTTCCAGAACAAGGGTAAGGTGTTGGGAACTGCTGAAGTTCTAGATTTCTTGAAAAGCAGAATATTTACTCATTAACTAAAACTGAGATGATTATTAAAGAATGCTATAGAGGATAGAGGATGGGAGAAAACCCTTGATGTTTCCCTGTATATGTGACCTGAGGGAAGGCATTACTCTTCAACCCATTTCATTGATTAGAGTATGTGAGCAGGGCACTGAGTTTGCATTGAGCTAGTGCTAACTTTTTAGGGAGCTGAAAGTAGATAGTACAGCTGAGAGCAGCAGTGGATGCTCAGGTTCTGCACCTGATCTGATTGGTGCTTCTTTGACTGTCTGGAAAGAGCTCAAACAATGCAGCTGGGACGTTTTCAAAGGTACTATCTTTTTTTCCTTATTTTGTCATCATTTTTTATTCTAGGTGGTGACATCCTGCTTTCTTCCAAGCAGCTATGAGCTGGTAAGTATTTTTGGCACTACTGATATCCATCATGTTTTATTAGGTTATAGTTTAGATTATTCTTGTAGTCTCCTGTAACCTCTTATTATTTCAGTACTGTGTTATCACCTTCCTTTCTGAAGGCTTGGCAAATCAAGGGTCTTTTCCTGAAGCTTGTTTCTGTGTCCTGTCCCATGCAGGAATCCACGTTTTATGCTTTTATTTGTGTGTTTTAAGTAGAAAAAATACTTCAGTAATTGTTTGTTTCAACATTCTCATGTCAGTTTGGAAGTACGAGTAGTGTAAGATTTATTTGGGACCTGTTATTTTTTTGTTCCTGGTGGAACAGATAGTTGATTAGGATAGGAAAACCTTAAGCCTTTTCTGGCTTGCAATACTGTATTTGGTTGTTTTAGCTCCAAGGGTAATATGAGTGATGCTCGGAGGATGGATTGTAACAGTTACTTATTGAACGAGTGCTGGCAGCTGCTAGTGTCATTACTAGGACTAAGCAGCCAACAGCTGATGCACCAGTGTCAGCCAAGAACTCTATGTATTTTAGGTAAGTGATGCAACCACTGGCAGTTAGGAATCCTACATCTCACTTCTGCATTGCTGTGTGAATTGGCCAAGTTACTTTGTAAATTTTTGTGTCTTGTTTTCCCTGCTGGAAAAATAGAGGTAATGGTACTTACCTATTATGAACCACAGAAGTAAAAAAGTGCTTTTAAAATTATTATCCTATAAAGCAAAGCCTAGAAACCAAAATCAGTAATTTCTGGTGTTATGAGGAATGTGAGTATCAATTAATTGAAGATCTCTCCTAGATTTTACCCAGTAATTAACTCATATCAGATTCTGAGGATCTTGTATAGCATCACTGCTAAAATTATTAAAAGAAGAATTTTTAAAAGAAACCCTTTCTTTGTAGCTCACAGTATTAGGGGCATACTGGCAACTGCAGTTTCTTTCTTTTGTGTTGTACACACAACCCAAGCATTGATTCTGAAATGGAAAACCAGTTACTGTGGTTCAGAAGAAATTTTAAACATACAGCAACCTGTGGGATATGTTACTAGTCATTAATAATTCTAATTGAAGTTGGTTTATGTGAACTTGGTTTATGTGTGTATGGGGCAATGCTGATAATGTAGTCCCAACGGACTCTGTGACCTGCTGACACGTAAAGAGTGTAGATGGCATAACTGGCCTAACCTGTTTTAGTTTACTAGCAGGAATGTGGACAGAGTTATATTCAGTCACCAAATAAACATTTACTAGTTTGGGCAGAAGGAGTGGAATTCTGTTTAAATTTTTTGCAGGGATATCTGTAGGTGAAATATTTTCACTATACAGTATACAATATGTTTTATTGCTGAGAGTGAGATTGAATAGTGTGGTTTCCTTTTGGTGTGTAATGTGGTGACATTTTTATATTAGGAGTCCTTGTTCAGCACAAATAAATTTTTTCTATTTAGTGAAGAGTTCTGTTGTTCTGAAGGAGGAATAGCTGCAAGCAGTTTCTTTTACAACTGTTTTGAGTGTAAAGTTTTGACAAGATCAAGAATAAGTAGTTGAGAGGCTTAGATAATAGGGAGGGCAATATCTATTCAAATCAAACAAAACTTTGTGGCATCATAATTTGCTGCTGAACCATGGTTTTATCCCCATTCACTCCAGCCAAGGAATTCCAACCTTTTAGTCTTCACATGAATAAACAATACATATGCCTTCTATAAATCAGTGTTACATCTATTTAGTCAATGTAAGGATTGCCTGTATTGCGCTCCTTAAACTGGCTTATGGCAAGATGGTAGTTAGACTCTCAGAGACATATTTCTTGGAAGAGTATTGAAGCCTGATGAAATTCACAGATGTTCTTTTTCTTCAAAATATGTGTTTTATTGAGTATTTTCTTTTGTCTGTTACCAAACTGGCCCTTCCCATTTCTCGTGAACCACATGTCTTGAAGCTTTGTAATGACATCAGGAGCCTCATATATCAACTCAATGCAGCTGTTTGGGCTTTCAGGTGCGAAAATAAAAAGCAGTTCCTGTGTTCTAACACTACTTACTTTATGGTGTCATGCACATTCCTCAGAATGTGGGATGATGTTAGTCTAGCTCTCTTAATTCAATTCAAATGTTTAGCAAAGATGATGTATTCTGTTGCACTTAATTTTATTTCATGAAGAAACAATGGCCTATTTATGGGAATGGTCTTGCATTGCAAAGATTTATAGCTTAACCCAAAAACTGAAGAAAAAAAAAAAAGGTGGGGAAAAAACTGTCATGGGCCCTGTGTTTGTTTGTTTTTACCTTAGAGCTGATTGAGCTTATATAGTACTTCTAAAATTAGATAAAAATCAAAGATGGTAGGTTTGTTTAAATGGTCTTTGCTGGAATTATTGGATCGTATTTTGAAAGATTTTTTGTTACTCAGTTGATAGTATTTCTTAAATTGATGTTTTTATTTTAAAAAAATGCTGACAACTTAAGTCTTTTTCTCTAATGCTGTCAAAATAAGAGAAGGCTGTAAAGCTCTGAATACTTCTTGTTTCATCTATTACTTAAAAAAGATAAAAATCAAAAGGAAAGCAAATGGAAGCATATTATATTAGAGATAATTTTTGGATTCCATGAAATAGTCTAGAGTATTTTAAGATGCTTCAAAAGGGCAGTAGGCTAGTCTTCTTCACTGAATTTCTTTTTTGTCCTTCATGAGAGTGTATCTTTGAAAAGAATAAAGCAGACTAAATCTTAATTCCTCAGAGTCCCATCACCTATGCTGCCAAATTTCTTGAAGTAAAGAAATGTGTGAAGGCTTGAATTCTTACCTTAAAATGACTTGATTGATGAATGGTCCTAATGACTGCATGACTTGTCAGTTTTAAGACACATTTAAAAAGTGATCTTCAGCACAGAAATTTCTGATTTAATCTTAATAGCCTTTCTTCCTTCCCCCCCCCCCCCCATTTTTTTCCTTATTTTTTTTCCTAATAGTTACCAAAGAATTCTGCATACCTCTAGTCTGCCACCTAAATATCACTTGTCATAACTTGCTGTTATAATGCAGACAGATTAAATGGACATACCTGTAAAGTATATTTTATCATAACAGTTGCTTCAGGCTGAAGTTTGTTTAGCTGTTTTGCTAAGTCTTTGAGTGGAAGTTTGATCATTTTAATAGAGATTGGGGAAGGGTGTCAATGGTTCTGATTCCCATCCCCCTTCTGCTTAATTATGCAAGCTTCTTTTATGTCTGTTGAAAGAAAAATCAAAGACTTGAACATTCAGGCCCCTCCTAACAAACTAAAACCTGATTTTGAACAAAGTCAGATTGTGCTCTGTACTGTTTCAAAACAGGAGGAGAACAGAATAAAAGTAATTGTGGGAGAAATAGAGATTAGTTTGCTTTGGGGTTTTTTGGTGTGTGTGTTTTTCATTTGGTTTTTTAAAAGGAGCAAGAGCATACCTTGAAAAAATTGCTGAAGAAGTGAATGTGAAGTCACAAAGGCTTTATTTTAATTGCCTATCTCATTTTTTACTTGAAATTTTTTTTCTCAAGAAAAAATTAAAAACTAAGAACTGAAAATACATGTTGATATATAAAAGTTAAACCAAACTCCCAGCTATGTATGGGTAAAGTGAGGAAGAGAACAGGAAACTTTAAAAAAATTCAGTACTCTTAACAGTGCTTAGAATGCTTGTCCCCTGTTGCTAAAGAACACTCTCCTTCCTTTTTTTCATGCTGTTGAATGCAAGCTTTGTATGAGAAAGATCAGTGAATATAAAAAAATGAATTTTTATCCCTACTGCATTCATTTTAAACACATGTTTTGAGAAAAACAATGTGACACAATTTACTGTTCCCATGGAACACAGTCACACAGTCGATCTGTTTTTAATGTGGGCATGCAAGAGATTTTTTAAGAAATGGGAAGCTGAAGAATTGTTTGTAGTATTAGGAAGGTCTGTGCATGTAGATGAAGAATTGCATTCTCCAATTTCATTTTAAGTGGGGTCTCATTACTAGAAGATATAATATGTTAATTTGGGTTAGTCAGGCATGACCTCCAAACACAGTGGAGTATGATGACAGTAACTAAGCTGAGCTAGAAACTGACAAATACAATGATTTTGCTCTGCCAGCTCTGAATTTGGTTTCTGGCTTACATCAGTAAAAGCTTTTGAGAAAAATTTATCAAGTGGGTTTGGTTTGTAATAAATGTCTGTAACTAATGGCTAATTAGTTCTCATGTCTTCCCGTCTTTCTTCTTCCAAGAAATATTGTGGAAAGCTTATGGAAAACTAGGAACATGCCCAGCTCCATTATTTAGGGTAACTTCCTTTTTTTTTTTCCTATATGCTACATTCAAACTTTAGCTCACAGGATCTGTGAGATGCATGCAAAACAAGCCTTATATGCATATGCAGGCATGATTTGGTGAAGGTGAAGGACATGCTAAATCTACCAGACCTTCCCATTGATGTGAACTTTCCTGGCTCCTTCCAAGACTGTCACCAGAGCAGTTCTTAAGGGTATGCTGCAGGCTATAGCTGCCTGTCTCATGCACGTGCCTGCACATCATGGGAGGGGAAATGCAACAGCCTTGTTCTGTTCTCTGGTTTGTTTGCAAAGGGTGGGAATATCCAGTGGAGGTTTGTATTTGTCTGTTCAGTTCCTGCTCTGTCACCATCCAGAACCATAGTGCTCATGCCTCCCTGAAAACTGTAGGCTTTGGAGAAACATTTAAGGAGGGATGTTTCTTCACTTCTGGTTCATACAACTTTCCTGAACTCACGAGGAAGCAAAGGTGAAACTTTTGCTTGAAACTTTTTGAAACTTTTTTTTAAAGCTCTGTCTTGCTGTTCAGTTTTTCTTTATTAAATTTTGATGTGTGCTTTTCTCTTCCTTTTTTTTTCTTTCAGTTTCTTAAAAAGATTTTCCTAGTTTTCTCAATTTCTTTATTTGTAGTCAAAGATATGCAGAAGAACAAACTAATGTGACACTTTCACAAATCTGTGAGCTGATGCCTGATTTGAAATACTTGACATGATTGTGGTTTAAACTTGTTTTGGATTTCAGTTCTCCAGAACCAGGCTGGTGTGGGCCTCTTCGTAATGCATTTCTGTGAGGTTTGTTTTTTAGTTTTAGATTTCAAGTGCTTGCCAGAGTAAGGCCATGCTCTTCAAGGACATGCAGAGTTGAAGTTCCAAAATGCTTTTTTAAGTGCAGTCAGTGTCTTGTTCATAACTGTCTCTGACTTAGTCATAAGACAGCACAGAGAATAAAACTGCATGAATTGGCTACCCCAATCCCTCAAATTAATGAAATGCAGTGATCCCAAATTGAGCTGTGCAAGGCACACTCAATTCAAAAGCTAGTAATTGCATTTGCCAGGAGGGAGGGCTCACATAGTTTCTAGGAATATTAGAGGATTACAAGATTTAATAGGAATTCAAATATGAAGTTTTGTTATAACACAGTATGTTCAGTTCCAGGCGTTCATCCAAAACGAAATGAAAAGCAGGCTTTCTTTGAACAATGGAAACAACAGAAACAGGGAAATCAGCAAGAGGGAAAGGTTTGGTTGTTTCCAGAGCCAAGTGTGCCTGCTTGTTTATTTTCTTCAAATGGACTTCAAACCTTTCTACTGAGTGTGGTACTTTTTCAAGGCAGAAGCATCTGCTTTTCAGAAGTGTAACACTAAATACTATAGCAGATAAATCCAGAAGCATGATTTTCTTTCAAGGTATAGCATGCTTTTTTGTGCCATCCCAGCTTTCTTTTTCTAAAGCAAAATGATCCAGATTTTTCAGATTCCTCAGTATAGATACTTTTCAGATGGCATAGAAATTTTTCTTATATGTTTGACTTCACTAAAAAGCAAATGGGCTTGCATAAGTTCTGCTTGACATCTGACACTGGAAAAGGGAAATACCCACTACAGGGTGTATTTTTTTTCTGCTTATCTGCATAATTTTCTATTCTTTCATAGCTTATCCTGAGAGTGACAGATCTTATGTCCCTTGTGAAGATGCCTCTGATTAAAATTTGAAAATGCTTTTTCAACACTGAAATGTGTGAAAGGATAGGGTAGTACTAATGCCATCACTGTAAGTGAATGCTAGCCAAATATTAAAATAATAAACGACTGTGGCATTAGTTATTACAATGTAATCGAGGACTGCCTCTTGTCTTTCAAAAGGAAAAGACAAATCTTTTAGTGTTAATTTAAAAATCTGTTTTTCTTATAGTCAAAATTCATTGTAAAAAGCACAATGAATCATCTATGTGGACCCTTCTCTTTAGATAGAACTGTGAAGCAAGTGTGATGCTTTAGGTAAAATTCTGATGTTTGGTCTGACTGCTATATAATGGTGAATTCTGTTTGTTTATTGCTTAACTAAACTTCAGCCTCTGGCATCCCATTCAATTTTAGTTCTCTATCATGTCAAAAATCATACTTGTTTCATTTAATTTAGGTTTTTCACATTGGTGCAAAATTTTAGTACTTGATCGTAAGTAAAACGGTGTGGCAGAAGTATTACATATGAACTTTCTTTTGATTGTTCTCATTTAATGTCATTGAATGCTGGAGTCAAACCTCAGGCATGTTTCTCAGAGAAATGTCTTGGAGAACACCACTTGGTAGATTTTGAGGGTGGAAAGGGGGAATTAATTGAGTTTTCGATGTCTTTAAAGTGCAATCCAAATGAGAAGTGCTCAGGGCAAGGTAGTCTTACTGATGAGCAAAACAAAGTTAACAAATGTGAAGAAACTGTTAGTGGTGTCATTTTATCTTTTGCTATAATGACTTCATTTTTCCTTCAGAGAGGCCGTTTTTAGGGAGTCATTGTCAAAAATCTCTAGTGGTTTTCTTCAATAATGGTAGGAGGGAGAGGTGGGATTGGTTTTGGAATTATTTTAGCTCGTTCCATGGAAAAGTGGTTTTTATTTCTAGCCATGTCAATCAAATTTCCATTGAGCTGTCTTCATTGGGGGGTGACAATATTGTCTTTGGTATTGAAATGCTGTGATTGGTGAGGTGCAGAGGTAGAGCCATAGAATCACAGAATGGTTTGGTTGGAAGGGACCTTTAAAAGATTGTCTAATTTAAACTCCCCTGCCATGGGTATGGACACCTTGGACTAGACTAGATTGCTCAGAGCCTCATCCAGGATGGGTATCCACAGCTTCTCTGGGCAACCTGTTCTAGTGCCTCACTACCTTCAGAGTAAAGAATTTCTTCCTAATATCTAATCTGAAACTACTCTCTTTCAGTTAAAGCCATTTGCCCATGTCCTACCACTGCATACACTTGTTAAAAGTGCCTCTCCACTTTCCTTGTAGGCTCCCTTTAGGTTCTGGAAGGCTGCTTTTAGGTCTCTCTGTAGTCCTTTCTTCTGCAGGCTAAACAACCCCATCTCTCTCACCCTGTTTTCATAGGATAGGTGATCATCTCTGTAGCCTTCCTCTGTAACCTGCTCCAGTGGGTTCACATCTTTCTTGCAATGTGAACCCCAGAGCTGGATGCAGCGCTCCAGGTGGGTTCTAACAGGAGCAATCTGCCTTGACCTGCTGACCAACTGCTTTTGAGGCAGGCCAGGATATGGTTGGCCAAGTCCTTCTTCCCAGGGTTGCTCTTGATTCATTCTTGGCCCAGACTGTATTATTTATGCTTGGGATGTCCCAATGCAGGCACGGGACTTTGGATTTGACCTTGTTGAACCTCATGAAGTTCACACAGGCCCACCTTTCAAGCCTGTCTAGGTCCCTGTGCATGGCATTTTTTCCCTCCAGCATGCCCATCACATCACACAACTTCGTTTTGACAAACTTGCTGAGGGTGCACTTGATCCCACTCTCCATGTCACTGACAAAGATGTTATAGCGCCAGTCTCAATAGCCACCCAAGGAATGCCACTGGTCTCCATTTGGACATTAAGCCATTGACTACAACACTGTGACTAGCCAGCCAATTCTTCATCCACCAAGTGGTCCATCTGTGAAATCTATGTCTCTCCAATTTATAGACAAGGGTGTTTGTGGGACAATGTCAAATGCAATGCACAGGACCAGGCAGATGATGTCAGTCACTCTTCCTTCATCTGCCAGTTCTTCTAATGCTGTCATAGAAGGCCACCAAATTTGTCAGGCAAGATTTGCCATTAGTGAAGCCATGTTGGCCATCACCAATCACCTTATTTTCCATGTGCCTTAGCTTAGTTTCCAGAAGGATCTGTTCCATGATCTTGTCAGGCACTGAGGTGAGACTGACTGGTTTGTAGTTCCCTGGGTCTTCCTTATTTCCCTTTATAAAAATGGGGGCTATGTTTCATTTTCTTCCAGTCAGTTGGAGCTTCAGTGGAATGCTACAAATTCTCAAATGTGATGAACAGTAACTTCGCCACTTCCAGTTCCCTCAGGACCCATGGATATTTCTCATCATGTCCCATGGACCTGTGCTCCTTCAGGTTCCTTAAGTGGCCTTAGACCTTGTGGTCTCTTACAGCAGACAGTTCTTTTCTTCCAATCCCCGCCTTTACCTTCATTGAGTACCTCAGCCTTTTCCATGTCCTGGGTAACCATATCCTTCTTGAGAAAACCCATATTTTCCCTAGTCTTTCTTTCATCACCAGTGTACCTATGGAAACCTGCTTTAATGCCCTTGGCCAGATCGTGTCTGTTCTCTGGCTGCTCCGACAATTTTTCTGTTTTTCCTGGTCTCTACCTTCACCTTTTTAGAATGTACCTTTTTGTGTTTGAGTTTGTCCAGATGTGACTGGTTAATCCATGCAGGCCTCTTGAAATTTATGCCCAATTTCCTTTTGGTAGGCATGCATAGCTCTTGAACCAGGAGGAGACAATCCTTGAATTTCATCCAGCTTTCCTGAGCCTCTTTTCCCTCCAGGGCTTTAAGCCCACGGCATTCTACTGAGGAGATACCTGAAGAGGGCCAGGTCTGCTCTCCGGAATTCCAAGGTAGTGAGTTTGATGTGCGTGCTTCTCACTAACCCAAGGATCTAGAATTTCACTGCTTTGTGGTCACTGTAGCCCAGGCTTCCCTTGAGCTTCATGTTTTCCACTACCCCCTCCTTGCTGGCGAAAACAAAATCCAGCATAGCTGTTCTCCTTGTTGGCTCATCTGTCACTTGGAGAAGGAAGGGATCAATATGTTCCAGGAGCTTGCTGGATTGCCTGTGTCCTGCTGTGTCATCTTCCAACAGGTACTGGATTGTTTGAAGTTCCCCATGAGGACCAGGGCTTGTGACCCTTGATGCTATTCTGTTTTGCTGTGGAAGGCCTCATCAGATTGGTCTTCCTGGTCAAGTGGCATATAGCAGGCCTGCACTATAATGTCAACTGTTCCTGCCCTCCTCCCCTTTCATCCTGACCTGTAAACTTTCAAATCAGTTCCTCATCAATCTTGAGGTAGATCTCCATGCTCATTCACAGAGAGGACAACACCACCTCCTCATCATCCCTGCCTTAGCTTAGTTTCCTTAGTCCTTCCTAAAGGGCCTATACCCTTCCATTCCAAAACTCCAGTCACAGGAGTTGTCCCAGTATGTTTCAATAATGTCAGTAAAGTCATAAGCATACATATGTGTTACGCAGGTTAGCCGTAATATACTGAGTGTACTGTTATCATGGTGTTCAATGTCTTATATTGAAGTATAATGACTACACATGGGGCTCATGAAATGTGATAGGCATCAAATCTTCTGTTGTCTCTGATTTCTAGTTTTATATCTGGAAAATAGTTCTCTTAATACACATCACAGTTTCCCCATGGAAACCTCCTTTTACACGTAGTATTACAAAAAAAAAACCCAAAATGATGCAGTGAGATATTTTAATATTTGGTGATGTTTTCCATGCAAGATATCAGACCTTATGCCTATGGCAGTGTGTCTTCCAAATGGAAGAGAAGTCAGAAACTGGAAACAGCAGCCATGAGATAAACAGGGAAGGAGGGAGGGAGGACTTTCATAGTTTTGTTACAGAGATTGTAAAATCAGTTTGGCTGTCATTTTAATTTTTTTTTAAATCAATTTTTTTCTTTACTTTTTTCACTTGGATGTCCCATAGATTTATGTGTGATCCCTTCCCTTTTATTTTTTTTTAGCACTTAAAACTTCTAGCACTTAAGACTTCTAGTTGGCTCAGCTGTCTCTTAGAGTGGTTAGAATGGTCACCCCATGTGGGTGTAGTAAATAATGTTGAAGTTTCAAAAGAAATGTCAAGCCTCCACTAAAACTTTAGGAATTTGAAGTTTAAGTCTTCAATCTCAATGGGGCTGATAGTCTTGGTTAAGATGTTTAACTTGGATATTAGAATATACTTTCAAAGCCTCTCTTCATATGTGTTCAGTCAGAGATTTGAAGCTGGATTGTCCACATCTCGAACAAATGTACCACAGAAGTTAGCCAGTCAAGGAGTTAATTTGTAATTTTAGCTGATGAATAGGCAACAGGAATAGCAATATTTGGCTTGGGGCAACAATTTTAAAGCTGTGAAGGAAGCGTATGAAGACCTGAGTGTGATCCCTTATTATGTACCTGCATACAGACACTCCATGTGTATACAAAGACCTCTGTTTACCTGAGATGGTTTTTTCAGCACAACTCATTTCAGCAGTCTTCCCCTTAAATCAGAAGAAAAAAGAAACAGTGTGATCCTGCAAGCTGAGATAGTTATGTCAAGTCCTGTGCTTTTAGCACTCTGTTTCCTCATTACTAAAGTGGAGAGAGCTATTGCATCTAGCCACATGAGAGAATATGAGACATTTCAGTAGAAGCTTGACAAACTGGAGAGCAAATTCAAAACATTAAAAAAAAAGAGAAGAAGAGCTTCTTGCTTCTTATTCTGTATTCCACTTTACAGCTATCCTAGAAAACTTGCAGACTACACCAATGCAATGCCAGATTGAGAAATACATGGACAAAACCCCTTTTAACTGGCACACATTAGGTGTAAGCCTCATTTATGTCTCTATATGCAATTACACAAATAGGCTTGTGTTGGAAGAGTGGGTGCTGAGTTCAGCTTATGTATGAACTTTCTGGTGAAGGGCCAAAGTGGGCAGTGTGTTTTCCCAGGTGCTCTGCTCGTGCACCTCATGAAGTCTCTTCGTACGGAGATTTCCAAGTGAATTCAAAACCTGTATTTTGTGTGTTTTGTCTTTTTCTATTTGAGTCTGTGTATTTTCCTAGGTAGCAGTGGATGTGCTAAGACTGAAATAATATTAACTGAAGTTATAGTTACACAGTTGTTTGTCCTATATATATCAGCTTTAATCTGCTGAGAAGAACCTGGAAGCTTCAAATAGGGTTCCTGGGTTGAATTAACAGCACTGATCAGTCTGTATGTTAGTTTTTCTGACTGACAGATTTGTACTTGCAACACTGTGGAGATTTGATAGCTGATAAGGTAAGTCAAGATTTTAAGTAATAAAATCAAACAAACGCAAAGCCTATTTTCATGGATTAACTGTGAGCCAGCCAGTCTCACATTGTAAGCATTATGGTTGATGTGGGATGTATGCCCTGGTAAACTGTGTGTGGTTTGTTTAACTAAGCAAGGTTTTGAAGGTGTTATAATTTATACACACTGAAAACCTATAGCTCTTTCCAGCTGACATTAGTAACTACAGTGTGTCTGGACTTTAGTGAGCAAAAAAAGTTGACAGTTATGAAACTGCCTCTCTACTTCAAAACATCTTTCCCACAGCAGGATTTGGAGACCAATTTTTAGTTGTACCACTGCTAATATTAGACTTTTTGCAGTCATGGATTGGCTCTTTCCTTTTAAAAGGTTTGTTTTAAACCTCCATTGATACAATTTAGCATGTTTTTAAGCCTTGAGAAGATTTTTTTTGTCCAGTTCTTACAGAAAATTCTCAGCAGTTCACTTCATTGATGTCCACTCGAGTGTCTGTTTTCATGAAAAAGCATAAAATAAGAGATTGGATGAGAATGCAAAAGGGAATAAGTGGTTAGCAATGTACATCTCCATAGATCTTGTACCTTGGAATAAACACTCTCAGTAGCTGAGTATTGTCATATAGACTTGAATATGCAGGATGATAATGCAAAACTAATTAATTTTCCATATCTGTTTGAAATGTAGTTAGCTTATTAATACTGTAGAATGAATATGTATTTCTGAATGGTTTTTTTGTGTATTTGTGTATATGCATATATATGCCATTAGGAGAGGATTTCTTAGAATGTACTTAAGCTATGTGGAGAAGTAGTTTGTGTTAACTTTTCTCCTTTTGCAGGCTAATAACTCTGAGATGGTTAAAAATCATGTAACCAGAAGTGTAAGTAATTCTGTTTTATTTATTATTTTTTCTTTTACTTGGCCTGATTTATTTTCCTGCTTGTGGCTGCTTATTTGTATCACATCTTCATAAAGCATTTGTTGCTAGCCATTTTCAAAGTATGCACTTTGGTTTCTGTACTGTGTGAAATTAGCCTCTGATTAGGACTGTTAGTGTTTTTTTCCACCACTGAGTTTTTTCAGAAACAATGAAATGACCTCTGCATCCCTTGTTTAAACCAAGCAGGGGAGAAATAAAGGTAAATATTATAGTCTTCGCAGACTCAATTGTATTTAGATGCATTCAGAAAGTCAGTAGATTTTTTTTCAGAAAGAATGATATTAATTCTTGTATTGTATTCAATATGAAATTGATCTTTTAGCTTATATTTGTTCCAGTTGCTATGCCATGTTATTTAAAAAACAAATTAGGTGCCACTTCCCAACCCTTTATTACTATGGCTGTAGTACTCCTGATAAAAGTAGTATTAATGACATTTATTGCAGTACAGTAGAACCCACTCGTCTAATGTACAAATTTCTGCAAATAGGAAGTAGAGCCCATTTCAATACTAACAGCACTTATAAGTATACTTTTAGCACAATTTCTGTAAAATAAATAAGACAAAAAAAACTTTTCAAGTCCTTTGGAGTTACCTTTTAACAGAGATGTCAAAGCTTGTAGATTTCTAAATAAATTATGGGAGATGCCTATAGCTAACTCTGCTAGTAGGCAACTGTGATGCAGGTATTTGATTTGCCACTGTGAAGGTGAGGCTAAAATTTAAAAAGGGACAGAAGAAAGGACTTGCAAGATGCACGTGGTCTTCACCAATTTATCGTTCAATTTCAGACCAGCTCTCTATTGCAATAAATGAGCATTTGTTTCACAGTGTTAGTCCTGTGTGCATTGCATTTATTTTGTGATGCTGTCCATGGTTCAGTGCTGCAGGCTTCTGCTGGTGCCACTCTGTGCAGGGCGTGAAGAGTTCTGATCCCTGACTACCTATGTAGACAGGAGATGTTCAAAGAGGTTACGTTTGTATTAGCAGTATAGTTCATTTCCTTTGGCTGACAATACATGTTTTTCTACAACCAAGGGTATCTCTGTATTGTATCCATGCTATTATCTACTCTGTTTCAGTAAAATTAGAATTATTTCTAATTGCTAGAATATATTTGAAATTGAGACCAGCTAAAATGTATAGTTATGTGATTGTTTCACCTTTCAGTTCACTGTTCTCCTCCTTAACGAGACAAATTGACTAAAATTAAAGAATCAGAAAAGAGCATACTTCTTAGTTATTTGCATATGAATAATTGGTTTTGACAGCTGCTTATAGTGAAACAAATGTGAGGCAAAATAGTGAGGTCACTCTCTGATCTAGTTGCTAGTTGGAAATTTTTAGCATCTTTGTATTACATCTGAATACTTCAGAGGGTTTCCTGTTTCTACTGGTTGTTACACAAGCCAAGATCATATGTTTCTTGACTTTTTTGTTCTTTACATGTAATGGTTTGTGCACAGCCATTTTGAATGCAACTTTAATAGCAAGCAATGTTTTTTCAGCTGTGCCTTTTGTCTTATTGTGTTTTGCATTGATTATTACTTGACCATTAGCAAGCTTCCTGAAATTGTCAGTAGTTACTTTCTATGGACCAGTATATTCCAGGAGCAAAGGTTGACATGGATGGATGTGCAGAAGAAAGGTCCAGTGTGAAGCAGAGACGTCTGTTTGGAAAAGAGAGGAGATGTAAAGTTGTGGGGCTGGGCAATTCACTGAATGCTGTCCCCAGACAGTGGGCTGGATGCAGCCATGAGATGAGGCTTGGATGAGGCTTTTGCAAGTCTCGCTCTGTGACCGCAGCACACATCCCATCTGTGTGGTGCTAATGGGAGGTGCATCTTTCTGTTCTCTTCCTTCTAACTTTGTGCCGTGCTTGTCCTCCTTTTTTTTATTAACTAAACTGGAAGAAACTGTTTAACAGTTTCTTGACGCTGGAATTGCTTCTTCTTTCTCTTCTCTCCTTTGCAGATTGTTTCATGGCATCTGGTCCAGGAAATAAAAACTCTCTTGCATTTTTCTGGCAATATGTCTGCTAATGGAATATTTCTAGTGTCAGCTCTTACTGCTTTATAGGAAAGGTGTGTAAACATCAGCCAAGACAGTTATGCCTCAGTTGTGACACTACCTAGAATTCAAAATTTTGTTAGCTTTTTTCTAGTGTTCAGGGTAGCTCTGAGGCATGGATAGCACCTTTTGACTTGGGAAATCAAAAGTGCATTTTCTTACATTTAAAGGCCTTCCTCATGGAATGTTATTTTATTCTTAATATTATCATATTTAAAACAAATCAAACTTCTTGTTTCAACTAAAGGCTGGCAAAAATGATTCTGTCACTTTCTGTTCAAGAAGTGTGTGCACAAATCTTCTGTTAGTTAACAGGTGGTCTAAATGTGTGGTGAAAGTTTTACTTCAGTTTTGATCATTTACATCTTAACTAGGTCTGAGAGAAACTCAGGAAGTCCACTCTGAAGGCTTTTCCTCTGCTGTCAGCTCTTTTTTTTCCCTACTCTGCTCATAACTATCTCTTTAGAGGAAATAGAGCACATACATATAAAAACTTTGTGTTAGGTGTTACTTGGTCATGCCATACAGAGCCTCACAATGTGGTAGGTGTGAGTTAATGCAGAAACCTTTACACTCTGCTATGTCTGTTGTGCTTAATTAGATTGCCTGTGAATAGTACTCATTCAGGAAGCTGTTTCAGAGCTCCAGCATAATTATGAAACTCTGCTACGACTGGAGCTGGAGCACATATGTTATTTTAGTCAGTTGAGGCTAGCTCCCTTCCTAATACTTAAATTAGTAATACTTGCTTATGGATATGCTAATTTCCCTCATCGATTTGTAGTGGAACACAGCCATTTAGTGTTGTCACAACTCTGATTCACCCAGGTAGGTGTGCAAAAGACAATAGTGCTGATGAGGGCTAGCTGCTAACCTCACAAAGCTTTGTGTGAACTCCTATTCTTGAGATATGGTAGAACTAAGGCTTCAAGAAATATTATTTTCTAAATGCAAGCATGTATACCTGCAAAATTTTACACTAGGACACAATTATACCTCATTCTCACATGAGTAATGACTTTACATGCATTCAGTATTTTCTTCTAAAGAGTCTTTTCTTCTAAAGAGCAGAAATGTGCTACGTGCCTTCTCTCTGTTATGATAAAACCAAATCATGGATAGATAGCCCAGCCATACAAGGAACTTTCAGTCCATGAGCAGGGCTGTTTTCTTGAATCTAAGTAAGTTGGAAGATAATCTTTCTGCTCTGGTTAGTTCCTTCTTGCCCTGGCAGGTTGGTAGGTAGGATTCTATATCCAAGGGCCCGACACACTTTTTAAAAAGTGAGGTGGACTACAAAGCCCTACAAGTAACTTGTTTGGGAAGGCTGGCAGTTTTGGCTGAAATGGTAGGAGCTCCCATGAAAGAATCGTGGGAGCAGCTTTGCCAGCTGCTAAGAGAGAGACAGAAAGCAAGCTGGGATGTGTAAATTCTGTGGACACTGTCATTTGCAAGGGTCACATCTGTCTGGATTCCTATGCAGGGGAACAGATCAGGATTTTTATACCACAGTATACAAAACAAAATGAAATTTGCTCTCAAACAAATAGCTGCCTGCAGTAGAAATAAATATCTTCTGTAGAGTCAACTAAAACAATATTTTAAATTAATATTTAATATTTACTAGAGGAATTGATACACAGTAGCATAGAGATATTTTTATTTACAAAGCATGAACATTTTCTGCACTTGGAATCATTCTAAAGCCAGAAGCCAAAAGATTATGCAAATTCTGGTTCTCATCCAAAACATCCAAACATGTTTCACTGTGTCAGTAGGAATTATTATGGTGAGCATCCCACAATCAGTGCAGTTCATTGTCCTGTCTTTTTCTGCAGTATGCTGGAGTGTATAGAACTGTTACACTGTGCCTTGGAATAGGTTGGAGAATTGCTTCTGATTCCTGTCCATGGCCTGAGGAATGAAATACATCACAGATCTGGTTCAAATGCATTCAGGTATCTTGAATCTCTTCGTATTTTTATTTATGCTGTTTGAATGGCGAGCAATCACACACAAGAAAAAGTTTCATAAGATGATTAAAATCTGTGTAAAACCAATGTAATTTTATGCAGATTAGCTAATTAAATTCTCTGTTGCCTATAGCACCATTAAAAATAGGCACAAATAAAATACTTATATTTGAAGTAGATACATGTCATTCTTTCAAAATGTCCTGATACCTTTAAATCACAGATTTGTCATTGATTGATATTTCAGATAGTTGGTTTCTACTCATTGATCCTTATGCCTGTCAATGCTTTCATTCAAGAGGGAGCCCAGGAGAGAAACAGATGAGCTACGTGAATGCATGCCAGATCTTGTAGCTCTGAGTTTGCAGTACTGCAGTTCCTTAAAGGAACATATATATGGTTGATGTACAGCTGACTCAGCTGTTTAGAACAGCCCAATCCTTGAAGCCAGGTTTTTTATATTCTGCTGAGATAATTTTTAAGCAGATACTATATCATTCTGCTAATACTATTGTATTGTAGTTCAATGCCAGCAGCTGGGTCTTAGGAAACGCAATTGTTTGATTTTTCATTTAGCTTCCTTAGTCTGTCCTTGATTCTAGTCTCAAAAGGGGCAAGTCATAATCCCACATAGGATTTCTAAGCCCATGTGTGTCTCACATGTCTAGTTCTACTTTGGTATTGGAAACTAGTAGGTAGCATATTTGGTTTTTGATTTACTTACTTTTCCAAGCTGTGTAGTAACTCAGTGTACTGCAAAAATGCAGATGAATTTGTCTGGGGCAAAACTGAACTCCCTTCTCTGTTGGGGTTTTTCATGAACAGGACGGGACTGCTGGGATATGACCCTTGAGCTTTATTGCAGCATCAGCCTCATTACATGGTTAAGACAATAGGAAGATGGCAACAGTTCATATACTGCCAGCAGCAGCCAAAGATTTCTTTGTTACAGAGCATTTTAAAAACTTTCTAGCCAATAGCATATTGCTAAAGCTTACAGATAATTGTTCTAGCCAATCACTAAAAGCACAGTGCACCTGCTTCACAGAATGCTTGCTTGTATGCTTTCTATTAACAATACACTATATGCTATTATTAAGCTTAAAACCTTCTGCTGTCTTGCTAAGCATAGTGTTGCTTGCACTGCTTTTCTGAAGACTTAAGGTCTATCTTAGCCAAGCCTAAAACTCAAGCTATTGTTTCATGTCCTTGCTTGCTGTACTATTTTAACTTTTTCTACTTTCAGACTTTGCAGCTGCAGCTAGCTCTTAAGTTTTCTATTCCTTCTGTTTCTAAGGCCTGCTTTTACAGCTTTCTGGAAATCTTCTTACTTTTACTATTTCCCACATTTCCCTCTCTCAGTACAACTACAAAGAAACTTTCTTATCTTTATAGTTTATTAACTACCTTGTGTTACACAGCTGTATTATAATACATAGTTCTTTTTGCTTGTTTGAGGTACTTCTCTTGCTTGTTTTAAGCATTGCTATTTTACACTACAGCAATTTTAATGCTGTAAAAATCCGGTCTATTCAAAGAATAGAAGTCAAATCTGGTAGTAGTTACTATTTATTGTTCTAATAAATTTTGTTCATTCTAAGGTCTTAATTTAAAGCCTTCATTTATGTCTATACTTGCATCTACTATCTCTGTAAGATCTTGAGAACTTTCTGTGATTTTATTTCATACATCTTTCTCTTGTACGATAAACTTCTTTGATAGTTTGGCTGTCATTTGTTGCACATACTGAAGTACATAAGGTGTTATTACTAGTATCTCCACTAAAACTATTAACACATATAAACCTGTTTTACAAAGTTTCTTTAACTAAGGTGTAAAGCTTTATCTTTTGAACAAATTATCTATGATCTGCTGTCTTCTTTGATTCGAGCTGTTAGATCTTTCAGCTTTTGAATGGATTCAAAATGGTCAGATTCTTATAACACAATGCTTCAAATTCCTCTCAACTATGTCTGTGTGCCAGTAAAAGAAAATCAATTGCTGCTCTATTTTGAAGGGTAGTATGTCTGACACTGCTGACACCTATTAGCATATCACTAATTGCAAAAGTGGCATTGGTTTGTTTACTCTGCCAACTTCTAACTCGATCTAACTGTTTCACTGCCTTGGCAGAAGTAAGTTGGGATTGAAGCAAACCTGCTGAAACTCTTTTTGCAGCTTTCTAGGGCCTAAAATCACTGTTGCAATTTTCTTCATATTGATGGGTGAGTCTTTTTCCTCTATGTTTTTTCTTAATGACTGTTTCAGTACTAGGTGCTAGCACAGTAAGTTGTCTAATACTGCATGGACTACATTCAAGGCATGATGGAATGCTTTACTAAGCCCTGTCTCCACAAATGAACTAATATCCTTTTGGTAATTGTCTTGGATATTGTTCAACCCCGGAAAGTCCACCCCAACTATCTGAGTAATTGCACCAAAAGCTCGAGTTTCTATAAGCAGGGTAATTGGGACTGACATTGTATTTCAGAGGATCATTGTCTTGCCAATTGCTATCTAAAAATGTAAGACAGAAACTTATTGTTAAGGAATTAAGAAACTTCAATTCCTGGGGTTCAGAAGGTGCTTTAGGAAGTTCTTTAGTCTAAATGTCCCAATTAACTACAGGATTGCTCCTGTTGGCAACTTCACCTGGCTTACTATTGATTTTTGGTCAAGGGATCATAATATATGGGTAATGGCTAATCTTTTACTGGCACACTGGCTAGACAGGTTGAAAAAGGCTTTTCTGGGTTCGAATTGGACAGACATGGTATCTGAGCCTGCTGCCTTGGCTAAGGTCACCCAAACATTTGTTTTTGGTTGTTCTACAGGCAAATCTGCGCTGCAAGAAGCAATTAAAGCTAGCCAGCACCAGTGTAATACTTGATTTTGCTCTATACCTTTCATGGGCTATTTTTTGGCAAAACATTTTCCCATATATTTCAACTCACAAATTCTGCTTTTGTTCCTTCTTAAAGTTGCCTGAAGACTAAACGACTTATTATTGAAAAAGTGGGGTTTTGTGTGTTCTTTCTGTTTCTAAGGCCTGCTTTTACAGCTTTCTAGAAGTCTTCTTACCTTTACTATTTCCCACACCTTCATCCTTTGTCCTTTTCATACATAATCTTCCTGGTGTCAGAAGCTCAGTGGACTTTAGCCTATGAACTGTGTAAGCCTATTGAGGTATGTTAGCCTACTGGCTGTAACCCAAGTTTCCTTATTCTGTTCTTGGAAAAGTTGAAAATTATCATCTAGCTGAGATAATGACTTTTTTTTTGCAGGCATTATTTTTTACTTGATTGCCTCATTTTCTTTGAGAAGTCTTCTCAAGCCTTTCAGCGTAGGACAGGGGATGCAGATTTAACAGAAAGGTTATTTCTTATTCCTTCTATTTCTGGACTTGTGGAAAAGTTGTCTCAATGCCATCTCTGTGCCACATGGTGTGAGATGGCCTATGCATGATCTTTGTCATGTTTTTTGCTCTGAAGCTGTGAAGTGGCTTAAAGTAAGATTATAAAGGTATGAGATGTTGTTTGCTGTGTGAGGCAAGCGCAAGCTTTCTATTTGAGGCAAGCCAGGACATCCATGAAGGAATTCACCCTCTTTGGTGTCAGAAGAAGGTGAATAAACAGGGCTGATCTCAAAAGTCCACTTAGTTCAATCTGTGCTTTAGTTTAATTGGACTGCTTGGCTCACTTTCTACACTTGCATTGACAGCAGGCTGTACTGGGAAACTTATGTCTAGGGACTGTTGTGAGCTGGTGAAAATGATTCAGAATTAAATATGGGACTGTTTCTTAGCTTCTGTATCATGTCTTGGTTGTAGGGGACTCTGGGATGGTGTCATGGTTTGACACTGGCCCAGTGCCAGGCACCCATGAGAGTCACTTGCTCACCCTCCCCTGCCACAGGTGGGCAGAGGGGAAGGAAAAAACGTTGATGAAGGCTTCACAAGTTTAGATAAGGACTGGGACAAAACACTTCAAGGGCAAAACAGGCCCAACCTAAGGTTGCAAAGTGAAATTTATTACTAACAGAATTAGAGGAAGACACTGAGAAGTAAAATAAGCCGTTAAAACACTGTTTCCCCCCAGCCCCTCCCTCCTTCCCACCAACAGTGCAGGGAGACAGGGCATGGAGATTTTGGTCAGTTCATAACCGAGATTTTCTCCCGCTGCTTTGGGAGAGGAGTCCTTCTCCTGTGAGACCATGGGGTCCCTCCCATGGGAGACAGTTCTCCGTGAGCTTCTCCAGTGTGGGTCCACTCTCACAAGCAGCAGCCTTCTGCATCTACTGCAATGTGAGCCCCTCCAACAAGCAGACAGTCTTTCCAAAACTGCTGTGGCATGGGTCTCTCTTTCCACGGGGTGCAGTCCTCCAAGGAGAGGCTGCTCCAGCCTGGCCTGGAAGCAGGGACCCTCTCTTTCCGCTGGGTCTTCCACTGGATCACAGCCTCCTCTAGGCATCCACATGCCTGGAGGATAGGCACGTGCTCCGACGTGGACACCTCCCCCACGGGCTGCAGGTGGATCTCTGCATCCCCCATGGACTGCAGGGGACAACCTGCTTCACCATGGTCTTCACTATGGCCTGCGGAGGAATCTTGGCTCCACATCTTCCCCCTCCTTCTCCATTGACCTTGATGTTGCCATGTTGTTTTCCTTCACATGTTCTCACTTCCTCCTCTTCTCTTGACTAGGAGCAAAACCTGTGACTTTTCTAGCAGCTTCCCACAGGAGCCATCTTTGTGGCTCCCCTGCTACCAGGAACCAGGCTGTGCAAAACCAATACAGATGGTTTTGTCTGAGGACTTAATTTTTGAGAAAGTCGGCATCAGAAGCTCTGTGATGAGTCCAGTACTAGGTGCAGGAGCCAATGGCAATAAAAGAAGGAATACAGAGTGTGTCAAAGGAGAGAGTTGTATGGCTTGATTTTTTTCTGTAAAAGGGCAATGACAGTACCTTGGATGCAATGAATTTGCTTATTAATTTAAATTTGTCACTGGAGAGAAGGTGGTTGTTTGTTGAGAAGCTATTGCCTCTATTTGCTGGCTTTCATACAAACACAGGTAAATTTGACCAAATGGTTCCTTGCACTTGCTTACGTTGAGATAACTTCTATGTGGTATTGTTTGGAATATCAAAATTGCTTAAAACTGAATAAATAGGTGAATAGAATGTGTTTACTTTATTGAAAACTGTTTCTTATATGACTAGTTATACTGTCAGATGTACAGGTTATGGCAGCATTGCCAGGCATTCCCAAGGAAGCAGGGGAACAAGAATCATGGGGAGAGATTAACAGAAGAATTATCTAAGGGTGGTCTGTCCTACTCACAACATATCAAGCACTAGTTTCACTGAATCTATTGCAGTTGCAACTCTAAATTTTTAGCCAGGTGTGATTAAAACACTCCATATGGAACCACTGTTTTTCATTGCCCTGCATCTTCTCTACTGCTGTTAGTTGTCAGGAAATGAAAATCATACCTAGTTTTGTGAGATTTTCTGTGTAATTGTCCATTTTGAGATGTGCCAGATGGCATTTGCTGTCTTCAAAGGTTAGTCAAATTTTTTGCCATTATCCCTTCAGTGTATCACAAGCAGAAAACAGTGTTTGCTTGTTTTCACTTGGATGGAGATGATTTGCCTTTAAGGATGGTCTGCCCTGTGCTGCTGAATCCTGTTAGAGGAAACTTGTGTTCTGATGGTTTGGTGACACAGCGTGCATACAGTAAATATATATCTCACTCATGTTTTTTTTTGCTAGTGGTTTGCATTATGTTATTGTTCATATGCTTATACACTGAATGCTACTAGGATTTATTCTAGTTTATCTGGCACAACAGTGTGAAATAGAGAATGATTTTATCACTAACTTTCTTACCAGAGGAAGCTGTTTTAAGTGTCTGATTATTCAGGATACTTATTTACTTGTTATTTACTTGTTTTGGCACCCATGGTATATTATCTAAAGCCTTTAAAATTCTAAGAAGGGATTGGTTAAAAAGAGGCTGAAAATACCGTGAAGTTTCCTCCTCTTCTGTTGTCTAAGTAAAGACAGAAACTAGTGAAACTGGGACCAAACACTTACATGAGGCGCACCTAATGCCATCAGTTGTGCTTTAAAATTTGCCAGAACAGTTCACTTTGAGAAATTCTGAAAGAAAATATGCCACTTTCATGCTTATATGTGTTCTAGCTATTCCTAGATTTTGATACACAGCATCAGTTTATGGAAAGTTTTAAGACGTCTTCTATTCAAACACAGTTTATTTGGTTTGGGAATACTTGTGTGTAGCCAAAATAGATGGGATTTATCAGTTTTTCAGCTCTGACTCTTGATAAACAAGCTTTATGTGCGTGTGTCTGTATATTAAGCATGAATTCAGGGCAGGGAAAGGAAGGAGTACTCTTTCTCTTATTGATTTACTGATGCATGATGCTAAACTGAACTTCTGATTTTCTGTATCAAAATATATCCGTATCTAAGTGCTAAATTAAAAAATATACAAAACACATGAATTTAAAAGTATTAAAAATAAAATATACACAAGCTAAAAATATATATAGAAATAGCTTAATGTAAATTGAATAATATTACTTATTTTTATTTAATGTTTGTATAGTAGTAGCTGTCTTTTTGTAGAGTTTTTTTCTTTTTAAACCTGTCCTAAAAGGAAGGGATACTGCTCCCTTCAGATGTCTCTTTCTCCCTGTTACATACAGAGCTTGGGTGACAATAACACTGGAGCTTAAATCTAAGACAGCTACAGTAGGTGAGACAAATTCCATTACTGTGGTTCATGTGGGAGTATGTTTTTACACTGTTTCATTCATAGTTACTATTACTGAAGAAATGGAACTACAAAAGTAAACTACTACACATTCTCAGGAATAAATTCTTAAGAGTCTGATTCAGGAGTAGATATTTCAATATTGTCATAAGAAATTCAGTGGAGAGGGACTTCTTTTGAAGGTTTATACAAAAATTCAAGTTACATTTTCTCAAAGCCCACTATGTTTTCTCTAATCTTAATGCTAAGAAGAGCACTAAAGTGCTAAGAAGAGCACTAAAAATGTCACAAAAGACTTTTCTGGCAGTAGTGAGATGGAAGAGGTAGTAGAAAGTTAGACAAAACTTGGTCATAACCACAGTGCATTCAAAACATAGGGCAATGATCCTCTTGTATCCTCTTGTTGTTATAGTCTTTCAAATCATAAATGAGGCAAAAAGGTAGAAACATTGACATCAGTGACAGCAAGTTAAGGTTCTGGATTGATTTTTCTGCTTTCTTTGTTCCAGAATTCCAGCGGTGTTTTGAAGAACTCATCTTTCAGTTGTGACAAAGTATCACGGCAAGTATTGCTTTCAAATTTATGTAGCAGCATTAGGTGGTGCTGCGGTGGGCTTAGGTTTTGTAATTTGTGGTTGTGATTTCTGTGAGTTCAATATTCTGCAAGATACGATCTGCTATGCAAGTTCCATTTTTACAATGCCTTTGTGAGAAAACAACTAGACATATTTATTGAGCTGATCTTCTGATATTTTATTAAGATGGACAAAGTTGTGGGAAAGTTCCATAAGCTGGAAAAGAAAGAGAAGTATTTGTTGACTAACCGGTGAAATTATTTTAATTACATTCATATCGGTTGTATTTTGGGGACTGGTTTTAGATTCACTTCAGTTTTACTCGGAGCAGGCTTCAAGATCTGCAGTGTTCACTGTTCAAGCTTCTAATTTGTAAAGCATTTGCAGAATTCTACAGAGAGATGTGTACAGACAGAAGTACCTATACATTTCTATTTGACTCACAAATTTGTTGTACCTGTATTTGTCAAATTGCTTTCATTTTCCACATTGCTATTCATTTTCCACATTATTGGTTGCAGAGATTTTTTCACTACAGTTTTGATGTGAAGAATTCTGGTGAAGAACTCCATTTGTGTTCTGAACTGAATACTTCGAGCTCTGTAGGCATTTAGTGAGTTGTAACTGTAATGAAATTATTGGAAACATCTGATGCTTGGCTGTAGGAGTCTAAGTTGCAATTTCTTCTCATTAATATGCCATGTCTCTTCTGGGCTGCCTTGCTCTGAAATGCCTGATCTAATTTCTTCCAGAAGTGCAAACTTTGATCACATTATGGAGGAAGGCTCTGAACTTGACCTCACTTACATCACAGAGCGGATTATTGCTGTATCGTTCCCTGCTGGCTGTTCTGAGGAAACTTACCTCCACAATCTACAAGAAGTAACACAAATGCTCAAATCCAAACATGGTGATAATTACTTGGTATGTGTAAGATCAGCCATTTTTGACACATCTTTCTTTGTCATGCAGGAAGACTACTTTTTGTCCACATAAACCTTTACAAGCTAAAACTCACTCTTTGGGCCATCTTTACAGCCTTGTAAGCAAGTTCCAGATTTGCAGTAGTGTTTTAAGCGGCTAGATATTGAAAACACTTTTTTTGCTGGGGCAGTGCAGTCTCTGTGTTGGTGTGGTGATAACATGTAGTCAAATGCTGAAGAATAATTTCACTGACCATTTTCATTGTCCAAAGCATGCTCTTAAAAGATACACACCCTGCAATGAGGAGTGTGTTCTTTGTTTGTAGCAGTGAGCTACATCTGGGTTCTCAGGTGGGTATCTGATAGTCTGTCACTGTCATGTCTTCACTTGTGAAGGCAACATTTAAAACTAGGGTTGCTGTTGATGTGTTCTGTCCAACTCTTCCTCATTAACTTGTTTAGGTGCATTTTTCATGCCATTTAATTTTCTATAGGAAATCAAGCAAATATATAGTGAGCTCTGTGTGCAGATTTTTTTTTTTAAATGTTGACAAAAACTGTAAATCTCCTGTGCTGTTTATTTGGTATTGCCATGGCATGTATTGTCTCAGCTTGCTCTGTGAGGGTGAATTTGAAACAAGGCCAATATTTTATTTACTTTTTTTCTTGTACTATCTTTTTAGGTATTGTGTATTAACTGTTAGAATTAAATCCATGACTTCAGGAACATGAACTTTACTCACAGTAGAAATTAGTTACTAGAGAGATTCCACTCATGATTTAAACACATTATCTTCTTCTCACAAACTGAGATGTCATAGGTGCATTATAAACCAGACTGAACTTGTGATGTGAACTGATGTCCTCAGCATGCTGCCTTGCTGCCCTTGGCTTCCCCTCCATCAGGCACTGGTAGCTTATAAGGCACACGATAGTAATAATGTGAAGGTGACCTGTGTGTAAAGCTTTATAGGTTCAAATTCACCTGTTCTCTGGCCATTTCCGTGCAATAATAGTGTAAGCTTGTAGTCTCTCCACTACACTTAATCTCACTTAATACTTGATTGTATTACAAAAATCTGATATGTGGTAAGTCTGGTTTAGTGTCTCAGAATGATTGTAGTCTCTGCCTCTGAAAGTCAGTTTGTCCTGCAAAGTTTAATTTTTTAAATTTTTTGTTTTAGTTCTGTTCTATTTATTAATTTCTTTTCTAATGGATAGTTTGGAAATCAGCTGTCTTGATAAAAAGAAAGCTTTATGCCATCTACTCCAAATGTGTTTCTGCAAATTTACAAAATAACCTGACAAAACATAGCTAGGTTGTAGATTCAGAGAGCTTGTTTTTAAACTACCTTTTGTTTCTCATGTTTTGAATACCTCTTCAGCCTGCTCAAGAGGCACATGTGAATCAGCAAAGAAAAAACCCCCAAAACCTCCATGAAATGGTATGCAAGTCAGCAGTCCTGCTGAAGTTGATGGGAACAATTCTACTCTTCTATTGGGTCAGGGTCTCAGATAACAGAACATATACTACAGCATTTGTCATTTTTTTCTAGTTGTTTTCCTTTCACTACAGTGAAAGGAGTGAACGCATTGCTTCCTGTTTGAGTCTGAGTTCATTATGAAGAGTATGAAAAAAACCCCTAAGTATCTAATTTTCTTTAACAGTAGAGGATTATACTTTGACAGTCTGAGACCAGAGATTAAAGTCTGTTGATAGCTTACAGTGAATTTTTTCTCTGCCTTGATAGCCTAAAAAGCCATATTCCCTGTAGGCTTTGGTTCCCAGAAGAAACATGACTTTTCCAACAGATGAAAATTAGAAATTGAAGTTAATGCTCCTCTTTCTTGTACCAAAATATAAGTAAGTAGACCTAGGATATGCCAGAGAGGCACCAAAAGGGATGTAGTTAATCTTCCACTGTGTTATGGTTTAATCCCAACCAGTAATTTAGCCCCACACAGCTGCTCCCTTGCTTTCTCACCAGTGGAATGGGGGAGGGAATCAGTAGAGTAGAAGTGAGAAAATACATAGAATGAGTTTAACAAGTTACACAAAAGCTTTACACACGAGCAAAGCAGGACAAGGAATTAATTGCTTTCTATGGGCAGGCAGATGTTCAACCATCCTCAGGACAGTCAGGCTTCATAAGCCAAAATGATGACTTGGGAAGCCAGAAACCACCACTCTGAATGTCACCGATCCCTCCTTCCTTAAGCTTATATGCTGAGCATGTTATATGGTATAGAAAATGCCTTTGGTCTGTTGAGATCACCTGTCTTGGCTCCGTCCTTTCCCAGCTTCTTGTGCATCCCCAGCCCACTCACTGGTGGGGTGGTATGAAGGCTCTTGGAGAGAAAAAAATTTCTTGAAAAAGAAAAGCTCTTGACACTGTGTAAGCACTGCTCAGCAATTGTGAAAACATCTCTGTTTTATTATCACCATTTTCAGCAAAAATAAAAAAAACCACACCCCCAAATGAGCTACTGTGAAGAAAATTAACTCTACTCCAGCCAAAAACAACTCGCAATGGCATCTATTTATACTATATACTTCTTTTCAAAGGCTTCTATGATGTCTTGCTTTGTTGTATGCAAAATGTTGGTTCCTGTACTTTCTCGTTTCTATTTTGTGCTGTTGGGATTCCTGGAGTATCTCAGTGTGATCACTGTAGCTTGATGGGGACATGGGTACAACAGCATCTTTGAGTTTGGTGTCTGACCCAGCAGCTACAAATACCCATCATGAACAGGACTGTATCCTGACACAGGAATTTTAAATTGTTCTTAAATAGAAATACAATAAGAAAGATGAGTAAAAAAGTTTTTGTCAAATACCCCTTCTTTTTCTGTGGAAAATTTTAGGTAATCGATTTCTTAATATAGTTTTAGAAATAATTTTAAGAATTCAGTATTGAGAACTACACCTCTCTGTTACTTTGTTTTCCAAAGCGAATAGAAAATTACAAAATTATGAAAGCTAGTAGAAAATTACAAAAACAATTGTGTCATTTATAGAAGACAATGTTAATTTAATTCCTGTTTTACTATTGGTATTTCAGGAAGGATAAGTACAGTGATGTAGTTGCTTTAACCTGTTCAGTTTTTGGTTTCTTTGCTTAGCTGATGAGAGTGCTGGTTAATGCAAAAGGGTAATACTTTAGGAGAGTGTTACACTTTAGAAAAGGGTTCTTAAATTGTCCTTGGGTAGTACTAAACTGTAAAAGGGACTTGCCTCATATTTACTCTTTTTCATGTTTATGGCCTGTTTATTCCATTCTCTCAGTGTAATTAATGAGACTTTTTCAATGATTATGCCATCTGTACATAACTTTGCATGTAAAATAGCCACGCTGTGAAGGAGAATCTGCCTCATTAGCATTGTTTCAGTTCTTGAGTAATGGTATTTCAGTTTTTTGTTATTGATTGATACTAATTTAAGGCACTTTGTAATGAAAGAGTCAATTATCCTTGTATACACTGCTTTCTTGTGTTCATTTTGCTGTCTATCTTTTCACTTATTAAACACTAAGTGGAGGGTAACTTCCTATTTAGTGGGTTAACAGAAGAGTTGGAAAATCTCGTAGTCTGAGTTATAGTTAGATAGGTATGTCATAACTTCCCTGCAATGTTTTGACAGACCAATACTTTCCTGTCAGGAATGCAAATTCAAATATTGAACAGTGTACCACCCTCCCAGACTTCTTTTTATTAATTCTTATGGTCAGCATTATATTTCATGGTAGCCAGGTCTCTCAGTATACCTCTGACTCAAAGCCATGTTAAATAAATAAGATGTAGTAGAATTTTATTCGTCCTTTTTCAAAATGTGAATTTAAGTTTAGCTTTAGTTTCATTGTAAAATAACTGAATATCTAAAATACATTTGCTAGTGCTACCTAATGTCAAATGTTAAGCCATATCATTGTAGTTTCTGGTAATTGTTATGTTTCAAATACACCTATTTATTGCATAAATTATAGAGTCTTGATGGTTAATATTTTTTTCTTTCTTTCTGAACAGGTATTAAACCTCTCTGAAAAGAGGTATGAACTTGGCAAGCTTAACCCAAAGGTATCAACTGTCTTCCATAACATAGCTTTCTAGTGTTAAATACAGCTTAAATGGCCTGATAAACCCTGAAGCTATGCAAGTGTTGATATACAGAATAAGAGAAGCTTTGGAAGATACTAAAACACCCCACATGCATCCCCTTTTTTTTTTCCTCAAGTTCTGTTTTGTGTCTGTTAGATCTGTGTTTTACACAGCTATTCCTGTTATTTTCTTAGACTTTACACACAGGACCATAAGCCTGTTGTGACTTCTGAAAAACTTCTGTTGGGTGATACAAATTTTACTTCAAGTATACTTTTTTTGTGCAGTCACAGGATACAAGAGTTGTATACTGTAACGTACAGTCAGCTGAAGCTAGTGAACTTGATTCAGATAAGGACTTCCCCTTTGTACTATCTTTGAGTAGTTGCTTCTCTGCACAATAGAGACATAAAGAATTTCAGAATGATTGATGTCTGACTCTTGTTCCTTCTCACTAATTAATGTTTTTGTTTGTTGTAAGAAATGATGTGCAGGTACACTTCAGCATCTGTTATAAGGCCAGATAGAATGGCACAGATGTGTATTTACAGCAGTAGATTTACAGAGATAAGCTAGCTACCTGAGGAAAGTACTGAAACACCTCTCAAGTTTAACTTTTTGCATGCTTTATTGATCTTAAAGGATGGGTTTTTTAATATTAGGCATATGTTGAATGCATAATATGTATATATTGCATATGTTTTGTTAGTAAATATGCATATAATAAAAATAGGCTTAGTAAACTGTATTATGTAGTGAATAGAAAATCTGAACAAAATTTTTACATGCTGTAATCATGTTGCACATGAAGGAAATAAACTGAAAATAAAATTAAAGCCATCAAAAATCATTATTTGCTCTAATTCTAATTGAATTTACTGGTACAAAATACCAGAAATGCTAAATGAAAAATCATGTAAGAAATCAAGACTTTCAGAAATGTTGTCACTTCTAAGTGGTTGGTGAGATTGGGATGGTACGAGGAGGGGGAGAAGGAAGTTTTTTGTTTATTTGTTTTTATAAAAGTACTCGTATCCTAAAAATCCACAAATTCCCTCTTCACGTTTAGAGACCTGTAAGCATCATGACAATTGAATTGCATGACTGTCTGAGATGGGAAAAGTTGTGAATACTTTCAACCATGACATTTATTTAAATCCGGATTTTAGTATGTGATACTAGGGTCGAGGTGTCTCTCGTAAATGTTACTTGTTTAATTGCAGATTATGGATGTGGGGTGGCCTGATTTCCATGCTCCACTTCTTGATAAGGTGTGCACCATCTGCAAGGCTATGGAGTCCTGGCTGGACAGTGATCCTCAACACGTGGTGGTGATCCATTGCAGAGTAAGTGCTGTGGATGAGTTTGTATTCATTTTCAAAAACCTTGTCCTTTACTCTTCTTGCTTAAAAAAATAAAAAGTTAGATCTGTTTTCAATGTTGGCAACAGTGTGGCAGATGTTCTGTTGATGTAAATAAGCTTAAATCCATTGATCTTCCATGCTTGTTAAAGATGTCTTTTTTATGACTTACTTCCTAGCCCTTGCTGTAAGTATAGCGTGAGCCAATGTTACTTCATCCTTCAAAGATCACTGTTACTTCTGTAAATGTATTTAGAAGCTTGAGGTTTTTTCAGCTTGATGGAAAACTCTCCATGTTCTCTGACACTCATGAATTTTGTTGCTGCAAAAAGATAGCTACTGTATCACACATCATCTCTTTAGACTGTGTGTGGTTGTAGGAAATGAGGTCATTAAGGACCTTTGGATACTTTTGAAAGGTTTTAATTGACAGCATCATTGCAGTGCCTTAGAGTAAAGCTACCAGTGTGCTGTGTTGCTTCCTCCTGCTTGCTCACAATAAACAGAAGTAAAGAAAAACCTTAGTTAAATTTGGATAAAATGAATTCAGAACTGGACTGGTAGCTGCGCTCATGACACTTGATGCAAACCTATCTCTGTATCACTGGCACATGTTATTCTAAGCAAAATAATGGTGATAATGGGATGGAAACTTCAAATCCAGTTTTGTAGTCTCCAGTCCCAAATTTCTTCCAGGCAGAATGTTGTATGAAACACTTGAAATGTTACTAGTTGCAGGAATGCAGCCAGGAAAACGGCCCATATGTGGGACAAAAGGGAACAAAGAATTTCTGGGTACACAATCAAATGCAAATTGATAATGCATGTTTTTGATTAATGCCTTTTGCTAATATAGATTTCCAGCCACAGAGATAGATACAGCCACCTACTATCAGCTGAGAGACTGAAAATATATTGAAATCTCTGAGAATTACTGCATGTTAAATTTTATTGCATTTGTCATGTAAATTATTTAAAGACATTACTTTAAAGACATTACTTTAGAACACTTTTTAAATTATCCAAAGAAAATCAGTTACTATAAATCTCAGGTGTTGGGGAGGTAAAAATGTGAAAACATGCCAGAAAGGCCTATTCTTTCAAAGATTTCATCCTGGGAATTGCAGCATTGTCTAGACTTGTTGTGAATGATCTCTGAAAAAATAATACAAAATTAGAGTAGTTCATGCATTTTTTTTCTTTTTTCCCAGTTGATTCCTCTTAATTGGTAAGATTTGACAGGCCTGCACATAGAAATCCTACTTAGTTGTTTTTTAATGTCATTTGTCAGCCAGCTTACATTGACAGATAAGCTGCTACTCATTATTTCCACCTTTCCATCAACCTAGGATACATGAGAAAGGACTCTGAATCTCTTGCCTTGAAATTGTATTTAGTATGGGTCTTAAATATAATAATGCCCAATAATGTAATACATAAGTTATGATTCCCTTTTTCCTTATACAGGGAGGAAAAGGAAGAATAGGTGTAGTCATATCATCATATATGCACTTTACCAATGTTTCTGCAAGGTAAGTATGAGTAATGCATGTTGTGTGTTTTTTTCCAATAAACATTGGGGAAAATGCCTTTTAGTTGATTACTGTCAGCTTACTGTTTGTCAGGTTTTCTTCTCAAAGAATTTTGAAGCATGTCTTTCTTAACAGAGGCTGCTTTCATGATAGTTTTTGTGTAATCCTGCTTCCAGTAGGAGACTGGATTAGGTGAAAGCCTAAGGTCCCTTTGAAACTGAGATTTTATTGTGTGCAGAAAGCTTTTCTGAAGGATGTTTTCAGATGAATGATAGAATGTGCAAGAAACCATTTTTATGTCATGGTACTATCTTTATTCTGTTAAACCTCTCTGTTTGCCACATCCATCAAGTAGCCTGTTGAATTGGTGAGAAATTATTCCTTAAGTACTTGAGAAAAACTGTTATTAAAATCTGGAAAGAGTGTTTGAATAGGGAGCTCCTAGACATTGATCCAAGTGCAGAATGAAGTGTAAGGAATAATCTAGACTTGAGTTCGCAGTCGGTTCAAACGATAGGTGTCTGATTACTTAGTTTTAATAGTTTCTTTTGGAGTACTCAGATTATGAGATGACAATTGACAATTTATATTAAAAATGATACAGTTTGATAAATGGTCTCAAAAAGGATGAAGTGCATTTTGGATATTTTTGTTGGGATTCTAATCACATTGTTTTCCTTTGGGGTTTTTAAATTTATACACATACATAAATGTATGTATATACATTTTATATACATACATAAATGTATTAAAATAAGAGTACACTCTAAATGTCATGGTTAAATCAAATTTGGTCCTGAATTCACACCAGCATGTCAGTAATAGATTTGATTCACTACTGTAGTTGATGGAGTCTTGAATCACTAGAGGTTAATGGCAAATTACTCATGGATTTCAGGCAAACTAGAATCCTGGAAAGTAATCTGTGTTCATTGGGGCAAACCAAATTTATAAGTAATTATGGACCAAGAAACGAAGTGCATTGTGTACACCAATATGTGCTGAAAAAACCACTTGCTTCAGTGATTGCCACAATTTCATATTTTGCTGAGAAGTATTGTGAATGGCTAAAACTGTCAAGTGAAGGTAGTACAGTTGTTATGGTGTGATTTCAGTGTTGCAGTATTATGTCATCCTTAAAGGTGGTACCTGGCTATGAATATATTTTAATAACACCATTACAGTCACATTCAGGTGGTGGTTTGTTAAGCCCAGCGGTGAAAGGTATCAGCTTTTACCCCAAACAAATTCAGGATTCCTTCAGTGTGAAGTTGCAGGAGAGGACTGAGCTTGGAAGCCCTCTTTAACTTTCTGGATATCTGGCAGCTGCTATCCAAAGCTTAACTTTTCTGTGTAAGGATGAGGTTGGGGGTTTCCCAGCTAGGATTTGTGTATCCCCATTATCAAGACTCTTGCAAATTGTACACAGCAACCTTGCAGAAGCAGAAATTACTGCAGATGCTGCTGTTAAGGGTGCCATCTACTGTGTCTGAATTGTTACTTGGAAGACCTTGAAGATGTTGGCACTAAAGAAAGTTCATACTTGTTAGCGTGCATAGGTGTCCTGGTTCTGGCCAGGACAGGGTTAATTTTTTCAGTATGTTTGAGGGAGCGCGGCCAGTACCCAGAGGTTGTTCTAGACCGCCTCATGTCATTGCCAGGTGTGGGGGGAAGGGGATCCTTCAAGGGAGAAGGGGTCCCTTTGGGTTGAGATAGTGTGGCAGACAGAGCCATCCAGCACTGTCTATTGTTGGGGGTTTCCTTTCTTCTACTCTCTGTCATTAGTATTGTTGTTACTATTCATTTTCCTATCTTACTCCTGTGTCCAGTAAATTGTTCTTATTCAAAGACCAAAACCTGTGATCTTTGCCATTGTGCCTCCAATTCTCCTCTCCATCCCACTGCAGGGACGGGGAAAGGAGGGAGGGAACAAGCAGCAGTGTGGTTTGGAGAGCATCAGTAGGAGCAATAAATTAGGGAATTCCCTTCCTGAACCAGGACAACATGCCAAAAAAATCTAGGCTTAGTGAAATCCTGTGAATTTATGCTTAGCACCTGCTGTAAAGGCAGGCTAAGAATTAGGGTTGAGGTTGTTCAGTCTGGAAGAAGAGTAGGCTCCAAGGAGACTCTCTGGTGGTCCTCCAGTACCTGAAGGAGGTCTACAAGATGGGTGGAGTGGGACTTTTTCAAAGTAAGGCAGTGATAGGACAAGTGGGGGATGGCTATAGACTGAAGGAGGGTAGATTTAGATTAGATACTAAATATAAAGAAAAAATTCTCTAATGTTAGCGTGGTGAGACACTGGAACAGGTTGTCCAGAGAAGTTGTGGATGCCACATTTCTGGAAGTGCTCAAGGCCAGGTTGGATGGGGCTTTGAGTAACCTGGTCTGGTGAAAGGTGTCCTGCCCGTGGCAAGACAGTTGAAACAAGATGATCTTTAAGGTTGTTTCCAAGCTAAACCGTTCTATAATTCTATGAAAAATCTTTATTGATGCAACCTCCCTTTAGTTATATGTTGTAATATCAAATTTTCTCATTTAGGAAGGAATAATGGGTCATCAAATTTATGAGGTCAAACAGAGCTCTTTGCAATTGTTGACAAACTCTATTTTAACAAGCAAAGTGCTAGCAGTTTTTGGCCAGTTAGGAAGAGGCTGCTTAAATTCAGGATGGCAGTGGGGTGAAGATGAATGAAGATATATGATGGATTAAGTGAGAAGAGGATTTGGGTCAAGAATATTTTAAGTACACACTATGTAATTTTGAACAGCCATGAAGAAAAGGCTCGACTTCAAAGCTTGATCCAGCACCCTGTCAAGACAATTGGCATCTTCTGATTAATTTTTGGAAAATGCATAAATTTCATTTTTATCCTGATATACATATGTGTAGTTTGCAGGTTGTTTTTTCCTCTGAACTCATTTAGGTTGAACTAATTAGGGAATTTAAAAGTTGAGATTTTGGTGTTGTCTTGGTTTAGGGCAGATTTGAGAGAGAGAGCCTCCAAAAGCAGGCCCCCCCAGAAAGCAAACCTACATGGCCCCTCCTCCCACCCAGTTCGGGAAGAATTTTCTTGGTGAGAAGTGGAAAAAACCTGTTTATTTAACAGGCCAAGCACTCCCCAGCACACAAAATGAACAACACCGGATGACAAAACTCATTGGCCGCTCTGAAGAGACGACAAATTCAGGAAGTCTTTCCCATGGATGCTCGCTCTGTTATCAATCCCTCCAGCACTGGGAAAGGCTGTGGCCCAGAGTAGACCCCGGCAGGCTACAAAGTGCAAGCTCTCAGTGCTCCCCAGGTCCCAGTCCAGAGCAGGTTCAAACAGTTCCAAGAAAAGGGAAAAAACCAGTCCAGGGAAAACTCTGCCTCAGCTAGCTAAACTAACTGAAAAGCAAAGGAGTGCTCTGTTCTGCTCTGTCAGTGCCCAGACACCACAGTGGAGGAGTAAGTGCAGGCTGATAACAAACTCTGTGCTTCTTCTCCCTGCCTTTGTTCTCAGAGCCAGTCTTGAAGGCACAGAACATAATATCCAGCATAAACAGAACACATGGGGATGCTTGGGGATACAAGCATCATAACGTCGCCCTAGGATTGGTGTGTTCTTATATTTTGGAACTTCCAGATCTTTTATGTTCTGATGCAAATTAAGACTATGAACTATATCTGTTATGAGACACATTGTTTTTGTCTGGAATAGATATGCAAGAATCACCATAGCATGTTACTTGGCATATGTGATAAATAACATTCTTACTGATGTTTGGCACTTCTTTTTCCTTTTTTTTCTGTAACCTCTTGCCTTCCTTCACCCAAAAAGACCCACATAAGAGCCATTCTGGATAAATAATAGAAGAAAATGTATTTTTTGGAATATGCTGCTCCTTGATTGTGTGTTTGAAGTGTTTATGGTTTTCTGATGTAAAATAGTTCTTTTTCAAAGAACTGTTTTACATCAGTCACTTCCTTGATGGCTCAGGGTACAGGAAACAAAGGCTGAATGAATTACTGACTGCTTAAATTAACCTCTATCCTGGTACTACAGTTCTTTCTGAAAAAGAAAATAAGTTTGTGTTTTATAGAGAGAATTCCCAGTGGCACATTCAAAAATTATGGCAAGTATCCTTCTTTGGGAGCCTGAGTCATTTGGTTCTGCCAAAATTTTTTGCATTCTGATTTCAATGTATTCTTGTTGGAAGTATGCAATTCAGTTTATTGAATAAGGATGTAGGTGCTTTGCTCAGGAAGGAAACTATCTTAAGGTGTTGAATATGAAGGTGTCAGTGGAATAAACATCATTGTGCACAATATCCAAATTATTAGAGTTGCTAGTTTTTTTAAGGTGCTTGTTTTTTTTATTTTTCTTAACTTCCCTCCTTTTTTTCTTCCAAATATTTCTGCATATTTCAAGCAGTAGCCTGATGAATTTTTGAGATAACACTGAAGCAGAATAACATGTGTCTCTTTCTTGACAGTGCTGATCAGGCTCTAGACAGATTTGCTATGAAGAAATTCTTTGATGATAAAGTTTCAGCTTTAATGCAGCCATCCCAAAGAAGGTATTCGATTTGTCTCTAATTTATATCAATAGGAAATGTCATAATTATCTTCTGGATCCATCCCTTAATCCTTTCCCAGCTTCATGGAGGCTATTTCCACAATATCCTCCCGTGCTTCCTGAATTTTCAGCTCTTTATCTTATATCAATATTCCTTGATTGATGAGATCTCTCCTTCAATTCCTGCATGTGGTCCCAGACAGACAAGACCTTTTGTACCAAACTGTTATCTAATGGGTTCTCACTGCATTGTTTATTAACAAAGAGATGTCACAATCTTGATTGGTGCAAGATAATAATAAACTAATTTTTCTCTGGTATAATAATGAGTATGTGAAGTGTGCTGATTAGTGTGCAATAAAGATCTTTTTACTACTTATTTAGAGGATCTGCAGATTATGCACTTGCCCCATGCCCATGCTAGTAAATGTTTGTCAAAGCATGCAATATTCATTATGTTTATCTGGATGTATTACCTTTTCAGGCTGTCTGTATGACAAAGGTTGAATCAGGATTTGAAGTAATAAGCACTTTGGAAAGTGAATAGTTCTGGGGTTCACTCTGTACCTTGTTTTTATAACAGGGAATTGAATGATTCAGTACCAAAAGAGACTGATATCCATCAGACAAATAATTGTGATATAGGTGAATCTCTTTTAGAAATATGAAATATCACCTGGGTTTGATTTGGTAATTACTGTTTTGGGTTTTTTTGTCTTAATCCATGTGTATGCAGTCGGTAGTTTAGAAGTTGTTTAAAGTATAAGAATTTGCTAGTAATTAAAACAGAAAAAACAGTAGCAACAACTAATGTAAGGTGTTTGATTCTGTTAATCTCTAAATAAAAACTTACCAGTTACTTTTTTAACCCATTAGGTGACATGCACAGCTCTTTTAACTTGAGAAATAGTAACACAACATTCCATTAGACTTGAAATAAACTTTTCATTAGTAGAAGTTGACTGGCCTTTTTTTTTTGTTTCAGCTTTGTTCTTGCGTATATGTGTATCGCATTTCAATAATAAGGATTTGAGGATGCTGCTTACCAGAGAAGTGTGAACCATAGCAGCAAAAGGAAAGAGATATTGTTAATCTTCCCATCCAGAAGCTCTAGACAGCAGGCATATTTCAGTGAGAGCTAGGAACCTCCACAACAGCCTCTGAATTTTGTATCAGGGCAGTTTTCCAACCGTATTGACAAGAAATTTCAGTAGCTACTGACTTGAGTGAACTGTATGTGAGCCCTAAAGCTAGATGTTAGGTATAAATGGTTGCATCTAGCTTTCCTACACCCCCTTCAAGGACGTTTGCTTAATTCTGCTGGGGGTAACTGCCGGTGGGAGGGTCTCAGAGATACTCAGTTTGCTTCTTGACTGATGGAGTTAACATCTTTGCTCACCAGTACTGAACTTGAGCTGCCCTTGCCATCTTCCAGACATATACACATACTTAGGAGTGTAATTTCTCATGAGAACAGAAGTAGCTTTCCAAACTGTTTGTCAGAACTGTTATCCTAAATCTCACCTCTCCTACCTTTGCCTGGCCTGGCAGTGGCCACTAATCTTATTGCAGAGAAAGGAAAACCAACTCTTTTAATATCTGTGGATAATTTTATACTCCTTTGTTCCCATTCTGATCAGTCAGTGGCCTTTTAATATGCTTTTTCTCTGAAACCATTGCTGGGTACTTAATTAGTGATATCATTGGTAAAACCCAGTTGATGTATAAATGGGTATAATTTAAGTGGATCTCAAAATTGTAAAATATGAAAATACACCATTTTTTCCACGTTTTGAAACCTTTTCTCTGCTAAATCTTGTCCAGATAAAAATAAATTGTGGCCACTAAGTCACTTAGCTTTTTCCTACTGCTAATTGGGTACTGTAACAATGGCAAGAAAAGTAACTGTAGACCAGATCTATTTTGAATCCATTCTCAGATAAGCAGTTGAAGATTTCTCTGAATGAGAAATGCAGATAGAGACCCTTCATATAAAAAAAATTTCTCACAAACCTTCAGGATAATGTTTGAATGCTCTTCTCAAAAATAAGCCAACTGTCTCTAGGCCCCTTAAGTGCACTGCCTTGAGAAAGGTTTTCAAAAATTCAGTCTAATTTTTGTAATAATTAAAAGAAGCTGGTAAAGAGAAAATGGTCACATTGATAATAATAAATAATTTATTAAAGTCGTGAGAGGTCACTGACAAAACATTTTAACACAAATTTTTTTGTCATGTTAGGTGTGCCACTTTGTAAAATTTGTGCTTTGATGTACCAAATCCTTTCAGAAAGACTGAAGGAGAAAACAACAAAAAAAAAGTTGCCTTTTCTTAACATTAAAAATAAACTGAGCTTTGCAAGCTCTCTGTAAAATGAAATCTATTTTAAATTACCCACAACCCTCATTCTGGGGTAGTAAAGCTGTTGTTACTCAGTGGGATATCCTTAGTTGTGGTGATGCCAGGAGTTCAGTTAATGAGATCTGTGCTAAAGGTGAAAAAAAGGTGATTTTTCTCTATACATTCCTGAGAATAAAATTAAATGAAGATCTTCTCATAAGCATGGGAAAAAAAAGGACTCAAAGCTGGTGGAAAAATTAAAGACACTGCAATGATGTTTACTTGCATGTATTTGCTCATGAGCTTGTGACCAAACCACGTATTAAATTGCAGAAATAGAATAATTTTCACATTGCTGTGGTAGTTTTCCTCTTGTTTTGTGCTGAATGAGATCACTTCTCATTATGAAGATGTTATTTGACAGCATTGCCCTTAAGATTTCTGATGAGGGCACTTCTTGCTCTTGTTTTAATGAAGATGACTTCACTGTAAATTGGATGGAAACCATATCGTGTTGCTGTGAAAGACATTTGAGACTACAGTTGTAACTAGGAATGTGTACCAAAACAATTGACTGTACTGTCTCTTCTACTTAATTTCTTACTTAGAGTAGTAATGTAAATATCTAAAATAAAGATATCAACCATAGCAATGTAACAGCCATGGATTTAATACATTGGTAAATTAAAGTGTCTTTTCATGCTGTTTTGTGAAGATTATTATTTTGGCTTTATGTGCATTGTCACAATGCTATTCATTACCCATAATCTGGAAATACCATTGTGTAAATAATGTATTTCCCTAGTATTAGTGGTTTTATATAATTCAGATAAACTTTTTGTTTTCAGATACGTGCAGTTCTTAAGTGGCCTTCTATCTGGATCTGTGAAAATGAATGCAACCCCTCTTTTCCTGCACTATGTTATCCTTCATGGCATCCCCAACTTAGATGCTGGGGGAGGTAAATTACCTAATTTTTCCTATTCCGGTGTAGGATCAAAGTCTTGTTTCATTTTGGAACTTTCTAGAAAGGCTGCATGAATCTCAAATTAGAATTAATATCTTCTTGATGTCCATCCAAATATTCCCAATTAAGTAGCCAGAAGAGAAACATTCTAAGAGTAAAAATTGGAGCAGGTGAAATAAATTTCTTGTTTTTTTTAAATGAATAGTTGATGCTATTTGTGTCTGCCTATCTCTGAACAGTTTTGGTCTCTGTTACTGCAAAGGATCTGGGAACCTGGTCAGGTTTCACAGTAATTTCCTCTTTGTTTTGGGAAATGATGATAAATATAATCTCTTTTCTGTTTTGAGATTGGATTTTGTGTTGATAAGCTGTTCAGATAAGGTATACTTACAGAATTACACAGAATAATTTTGTTTGGAAAAGGACCTCCAAGATCATAGAGTCCAACCTTTGACCCATCATCACTTTGTCAACTAGATCATGGCACTAAGTGCCATGTCCAGTTGTTTCTTGAAAACCTACAGGGATGGTGATTCCACCACCTCCCTGGGCATTCTGTTACAAAGTTTAACAACCCTTTCAGTGAGAAAAATTCTTCTTGCTGTCCAAAAGGAGCTTCCTCTGTGCAGCTTGAGGCTATGACCTCTTATTGTATCATTAGTTGCCCAGGAGAAAAGGCTGACTCCCACCTTGCTGCAATCTCCCTTCAGGCAGTTATATGGAGTGATAAGGTCTCCCTGAGCCTCCTTTTCTCCAGGTTGAACAACCCAGCTCCCTCAGCCTCCCCTCATAGGACATGTGTGGAGACTCTTCACCAGCTCCCTTGACCTTTTCTGGACACACTACTGCATTTCAGTGTCTGTCTTGAAGTGAGAACTCAGCACAGTAGTTGAAATGTGGCCTCACCACTGCTACTAACGTGGCTTACTATCCTAAGGGGATTTAAAATTAAAATGATAGAATGAGATAATGTGCTAGAGCACTGTGAAGGAATACAACTTAATGGTTGCACTTGATGAACTTAGAAGTCTTAATGATTTATGATTTGTTTCTGCATTTTTATGATTCGAAGGTAAAATAGCACTGGTCTTTTGTAATATAATCAGCATGAATTTCCAATGATTATATTGCCATTGTTGTTTAATCTGATTTTATTACTAAATAACTGCTTAAATAAGGTTAGGGTATTGTTTGTTCTAGGTAGAAATTTAAGGACCTTATTAATTTTGAAAAAAATCTGAAGATCAAATAATTTGTTTATTTGGAAAATATTTTTATTTTATACTGAGGGTTTGCTTTCTTTTGGCCATTATCATTCTTCCTTTATTAATTTTGTTTTCTTGCAGAATTTTTTTCCTTAATTACCTTACGAGAATCCTGTAAAGTCCCTCCCTATTGAATTCAGAACTAGTCTACAATAAAATGAAATGAAATAAAATAAAATAGAATACCTTTTAGCCTAAAATAAAATAAAATATAATACCTTTTAGCCAATTTTGCTTTGAAGGGTATTTTGACATGGCACTTATGTGCCATTTTGCTGAGTCTGGATGTGCATGAAACTTCCTAGTTGTAATTGTTTTCCTATATCTGAATGTTACAAAACACCCTTTTTTTGGTTGGATTCTTTTCAGCTTGTTGGCCTTTTCTGAAGTTATACCAGGCTATGCAACCAGTTTATACATCTGGAATATAGTAAGTTGTAAGCATTTTCCACTGTGTTTTAATTTAGGTTTTAATTTCCATGATTACAGAATTACATAGCCTTTTTTAGTTTGGTTTGTGGGTTTCTTGTTTGTTTTGCGTTTTTGTGTCTTTAAACCATCTATGTTTTTTCTTCTGTCAAGTAGCATACAGTCAGAAAATCAAAGTCGAATCTGCATTGCTATAGACCCTGCCCAGCTTTTGAAAGGAGATATTATGGTGAGTTAATTGTATGGAATGAAAATCTATTGACATGACATTTAGTTTACAGTTTCTGACCTGTTTTATGCTGTAAAAAAAAAATACTTGATGGAATGCCTGGAAATACTACAGAATAATTTAGGTTAATTTAGTCATAATTTTTGGCTTTCATGGGAATTAAAAGTCTTGTAAAACTCAAACAAGAAGGTTTTTAGGAGGAAATTGTTTTCAAAACAATTGCTCTCAGCATTCTCATTTTGTATCATCACCAAGTCCAGTAAGGCCTGTATTGCTCTTTTCTTTATAAAAATTACTGTGGGGAATATTTGTAATTTGGCATTAAAATATCTTGCCCTCTAATTTGGCAGGCTGTGTGCACAACTGTAAAACTATCTGCTATAAAGAAAATGCCTAAGTAATTCTAAATTGTTCTGGCGCTCAAAAAAGTGCGATACCGAATAAGGGATAGATAATGTCCGAGGTCTGGCCAGCAGAGGGTTAAATTTTGCAGTAGCCAGGCAGGGCATGGTTTGGACCCAAAGGTTATTTTGTATGACCTCGTGTTATTTTTCAGGGACAGGGGGAGGGCTTCCTTCCTGGTCAGGTAGCGTGATGGAGGGAGTGCTCAGGTATTGCTGGGGTTTCTGGGAGGTAGGGGGGAGGAGGGATGGGAGGGGTCTGTGAGCAATCATGTGTGAATTGTGTAGGTTTTGTATACTTGTCCTCTCCATCATTTGTATTGTTGCTGTTACTGTTTGTGCATCCAATCTGCTCTCCAGCCTGCTGCTGGGGAGAGGGGGAGGGGTAGTGCTTGAGCAGTGTGTGTGGTTTGGAGTGTTTCAGTGGGAACACTGAATTGGACAATACCATTTCTGGACCACAATAGTCTTTCTTGGCGCCCAATGTGAGGCACGAAAGGTTAGGATAGCAACAGGTCTGCCAGAGTGGGTTTGAAACAAATTTCATTTAAGCATTTTGTTGCATTAGGTCCAGGAGCCACTGGTCACAATGTTGCTTAATTTGTCGATGTTGTACCTATGTATATTTCTGTACCTCATCATATTTTTCAGATCAGGGAGAGGGATCAGGCTTGTTTTGTTGGTGTTCTATGTGATACAAGCTTATGATGTGGTAACATCAAGGACAGTGAGGGTCATATGGATGTGTATTGAGTACTGCTCTCCTGCCCTTACCTCCAGCACTATCTTTGTGTAACATAATAATCATACCCAGTTTGTGGGGGGAACAGCGGAGAATGATTTTCCCCAGCTTTTCACCTCCTTTTTCTCTTTCGGACCTCTTACAACAGTTTTTGAAAATTTTGAATTCCCCTTGGATATTTAGGAAAGCTTGTTCCTGTGGCTAGGTCTTCCCTCTCTCCTCAGTCTGGTCCACACCATGTTACAGGAGTCACCAGTTACAGGAGATTTTTAGGAGGGTCTTTTAGAGATCTGCCCCCAGGGTGGGTCATCATGAGTGGCATGGAACGTAGGAGAAAATGGGCCAGCTTCTGAAGGACTATTCTGCTCCAGTGGTTTGTAAGGTCACCCCTGAACAACTACAAGACTCTGTTGAAGTGATAAAATATGCAAAAGAAGAAATGCTGTGGCAGTTCCAGAGAGGAATGAAGTTTTGCAATGTGCTGGGCTCTGGCTGCTGTTTATTGGACATTCCTCATTACCAGACAGCACACTCCGGGGGAAGGGAGGAAAGCATATCAACAGGCACTGTGGCCACTCAGACTGCAGCTGAACCAGAGGAACAACATGTGCTGGTAGCAGTTGCTCCTATACAGAAGAAGAAATCCAAGACTGACTCAATTGGCATAATGAGGGATGAAGAGGCAGTAGAGGACTACACAAGAGGAAGGAGCAGGGCTATCACCTGATCTCTGTCCCCGGGTGAGCTGGGAAGTATGAGTAAAGATTTCAGCCACCAGCTGGGTAGCCCCTGGTGATGTGGCTGGTCTAATACTGGGATATTTTGTCCCATGATATGAAACCAGATGGTAGTGAAGCCAAGCAACTGGGATTTGTGTCCTGGAATGTGTACATTGGGATTGGGAAGAGGACAGCATCTCAGCCTCAGGAGGTGACTCCTGTCAAGTATAGGGAGTGTTTTGTATCTTAACAAGGGTGATCTGTTAGTGCAGTGAGACAAGTAGAACACCATGGAGAAAGGTATCCAGTACTTGAGAGAATTAGCTGTGCTGGAGGTATTTATAAGGATTCAAATAATGAGCAATTTCCTATAAAGCCAGATGAAGTCTAGTGTACACAAACACCACATGTGGTGGAAGTTCCTAGGAAGTGCACCATTGCTGTATATTAACTCATTGACAGTAATGTCATGGAAAGAAGGTGAACAAAGAGTGGATAATTTGGTTGCCAAACTCTAGCTGTATGAAGAAAGTATCTCTTCCTCCCTATGGGCCTGCATCTTGTCCATAGAAGGACTGTCCTTCTGCAATTCAGAGAGCAATTCAGAGAGCAATTCAGAGGACCTCCTGCAATTCAGAGAGGACTACCAGCAATTTAAAGAAATGTCCCATGCCCTGCCAGTACAGACAAGTCTCTGCTATTAGCAATAAGTGTTGTCCTACTCAAGAGAGAAGGTACACACTACAAAGTAACCTGTGGTTTTACCTGCATAACCATGGAGAGGATATATGGAGGTGGGATGGAAAACCCATCTCTGTGCTAGCAGCACTGGTGTGTGAATTGAGAGGAAGCACAACTACTGCAGAAAATTCTTCAAGGATAAATCCTGCTCCAGTTTCCAGTAAGACCTCAGAGAGAATAGGACGACTGGTGCTACTTCCAATGCTCTTGAAGGGATCTTCATGCTTACAAGAAATAAGTAACAAGTACTGTTACAGGAGGGGCCCTACCTTCAGCCAGGTGTGGGAGAGGACGGTCTGATTTATTTGACTTCATGGATCCCATGGCCTGGATCATCAGACTCGCATGAGTGTAAGGTTTTAGTTGACACCAGCATACAATGTACCCTGATGCCATTGAGATATGTAGGGGCAGAATCTTGTGCTCTTTTCGGGGTGACAGCTGACTGTAATGGAAGCTGTAGTGAGCCTGACTGGGAATGAATGGCAAAAACACCCAGCTGTGACTGGTCCAGAAACCCTATGCATCATTGGCATCAATTACCTTAGGAGAGGGTATTTTGAGGACCCAAAAGGTCATCATGGGGCTTTTGGTGTCTCCACAGCTGCTATGGAGACAGAGGAATTTGGACAGCTGAACACCTTACCTGGTCTCTCAGAGGACCCTTCTGCTGTGGGACTTCTGAGAGTCAAAAAACAATAGGTATGGGTCACTGGGACAACAATGTACCCTTGACAGTAGTGCAACAAAGCATGACACCTCAATTTGTCGTAGCATGGCGGCCCCGGCTGGGCAATAATTAACACTGGCTCCATGATTCTAGAAGGCTGATCACTTGCTTTATCATACTATACTTATTAAGAAAGACATATCCCTTACAGACAGTCGGATACAAGTGGACCCTATTGGTCCTTGAATCCAGACACCATCACCATTGGCCAATTAAGAAATCACCTTTTGGTAAACAGATCTCCATAACACATTCCACATATTCACAAAAACAGGTGCAGCAAGTGAAGATAAAAATGGTTTATCATGCTTTTCTCTGATCTTCTCACAGGCTTCCCCAGGACAATGCCTGGGAAAGTTGTGTCTGTTGCTCTCTGTGACCAGAGAGCTGCTGCCACAGTGATTCCCCATGCATGAAGTGATTGCTTCAGAGAGCCAGGGAGTGGTCAGCAAGACTCTCTCACCCTTTATTAGTCCTGTATGGCCAGTGCATAAATCCATTGGAGAGTGGACACCACTTCTGAGTGCTGCTGTGCTGGGCATGCTGGAACTTCACTATGAACTGGAGTCCAAGGCAGCAATATGGTGTTACTTTTCACATTGCTAATGCATTTTCCTCCATTCCTTTAGCAGAAAAGTGCAGGCAACAGTCTGATGTTATATGGAGGGGTGTCTAGTACACCTGAAACTAACTGCTCCGGGACTTGAAGTAGCCCCACTATTTGCCATGTACTGATCCAGACTGAACTGGAAAAGGGCAAGGCTCCAGAATACTTGCAACACATTGATGGCATCATTCTGTGGGGTTACACAGCAGAGGAAGTTTCTGAGAAAGGCAAGAAGATAATCCAGGTCCTTCTGAAGGCTGGCTGTGCCACAGAGCAGAGTAAGGTCAATGGACCTGCCCAGGAAATTAAGATTTTAGGAGTAAAAGGGCAAGATGAGTGTTGTCAGGTTCCAGTGGATATAAGCAAAAAAAAAAAAAATAGCAGCTATGTCCCCACCAACCAGCAAGAAGGAAACACAGGCTTTCCTAGCTGATAGAGGTTTTTGGAGGATGCATTTTTCAGATTTTAGTTAGATTGTAAAACCCCTCTATGAAGTGAAGAAGAATGATTTTAAGAATAATGATTTTAAGTGTGGTCCTGAACAACAACAAGCTTTTGAACAAATCAAAACAAAAGACTGCTCATGCAGTAGCCCTTGGGCCAGTAAAGACAGGATAAGATGTGAAAAGTGTGCTCTATACCGCAGCTGGGGGGAAAATGGTCTTTCCTGACGTGGCTAGCAAAAGGTATCCAAGGAGTCCTGAGGACAAGCCCTAGGGTTCCAGAGTCAGGAATCCAAGGCCTGCTATACCCCTACTGAAAAAGAGATCCTGGCAGCTTATGAAGGGGTTTGAGCTGCTTCAGAATGATTGACATCAAAGCACAGCTCCTCCTGGCACCTCAACTGCCAGTGCTGGGTTGGATGTTCAAAGGGTATTTCACACATCACTGACGCTTCATGGAGTGAGTCATGCTAATCACATGGCTAGCTTGAATAGGAAACTCCAATTGCCCAGGGATCTTGGAAGTCAGCACAAACTAGCCTGTAGGCAAAAATTTGGTACTAACATCAGAGAAGCAGGAGGAGAAGGTGACATGCTGAGGGGGTCTCACCATATAATTGGCACCGGAAAATGAAAGCAATATTCTCTCTTTACCAACAGTTCCTGCTGTATTGTAGGGATACATTGAAAACAGAAAGCTGCTGTATAGAGTCCTATGTGACAAGTTGCAGAAGCTATTGAGGGACAAGGTGGATCAAGTCAGGTCACAGAGCTGAAGGGCATCCAGTTGGCTTTAGGTATCACTGAATGAGAGAAATGGCCAGCACTCTACCATGGATGGTGTACACATGGATGGGGGCAAGTGCACTGTGGGGGTGTCTGTACCGGTGCAAAAAGATTAATTGGTAGCACAGAGGTAAACCTATCTCGGCTGTTGAATGATATCAAGACATTGCTGCCTGGATAGAGAAGTTGGCTGCAAAAGTACCTCATGTAGATGCACACATACTGAAGGGTCAGGCTACTGAAGAACGTTGCAACAGCAGGGGGATCAAGCTGCCAAGATTAAAGTGTCTCAGGTGGATCTGGACTGGGAACATAAGGGTGAATTATTTCTGGCTTGGTGGGCCCATGACACCTCAGATTATGAGGGAAGAGATGCAACATACAGATGGGCTCGTGATTGAGGGGTGGATTTAACCATGGGCTCTATCTCTCAGGTTATCCGTAACTGTGAAATGTGCTGCAATCAAGCAGGACTAGCAGGTAAAGCCCCTGTGGTATGGGGGACAATGGTCAAAATATAAGTATGAGGAGGTCTGGCAGATTGATTGTATCACACTCAGGCAAATCCTCCAAGGCAAGCACTACCTTCTTACAATGCTGGAAGCAACCACTGGAGATGTACCTTGTGCCTCATGCCACTGACAGCAGCATCATCTTGGGCTTTGAAAAGCAAGTCCTGTGGAAACATGCCACCCCAGAAAGAAGTGAGTTGGACAAGGGAACAGATTTCAAAAATTGCCTCATAGACACCTGGACCAGACAGTGTGGTATGGAGTGGGTGTATCATACTCTTTATCATGCACCAGCCTCTGGGAAAACTGAACATTACAATGGACAGTTAAAACCATATTGAAAACAATGGATGCTGGGACCTTCAAACATCGGGATGTAGCGGATGCCACCTGGGAGGTTAACATGAGAACTCTACCAATTCAGCTGGCCCTGCTTGATCAAAACCTTCACATACTGCAGAAGGGAATAAAGACCCTGTGGTGCATGAGGAACATGTTAGGCAAGACAGTTTGAATAAGTTCTGCTTCAAGCAGAACTTCATGCATGGGACTGTTTTTACTCAGGGACCTGGATGCACTTGGTGTGTAATGGAGAGGTACAGGGAAAATGTCATGTGTACTTCTAGGGGACTTGATTTTGGGTGAGAACAGCAATATTGAATTGTATAATGTTGGTTGCTGAATGTCATTGCCAGTGTAAACAGTGAGAACAAACAGTGAGAATGGACTGCTCCAGATACACCAGTCATGAGCTCCTGTTGCAGCTTGCAACCACCCAACAGCACACCAGCCCTTCTGCCTTAGAAGACACCTAGGACAGATGGAAGTCACAGTCATGGACTGAATTAACTCAGCAGACAACTTGGAGGGATTAGGCGAGTGGCTATGGAAATGATACCTGTGCTTGTGTGTGTGTATGTACATATATATATATACGTGTGTGTGTGTGTGTGTGTGTGTGTGTGTGTGTGTGTGTGTAGATGGAAGGTGTGGGTTTTGGGCATGATGTAGATGGCATAGAATAAGGGGTGGATAATGTCCTGGTCTTGTTCAAGACAGGTTTAATTTTTGCAATAGCTAGAACGTGCATGGCTAGGACACAGAGATTATTATTCCATACCACCTTGTTTAATTTTTTTGGGATGGGGAGGGGCTTTCTTCTGGTCTGGTTGCATAGTGGAAGGATACATAGTTGGGTATTCTGTGGGGGGGACGTTTGAGCAATTGTATATGACTCATTCATTTGTTGTTTTGTTTTTTTTTTTCTTGTACACTCTGTTGTTGCTGCTACTTTTCATTGTCTTATTTCACTGCTGTTTTCTGTAAATTGTTTTTATCTTGGTCCGTCATTTTGTCTTTTGTGCCTCCAATTCTCTTCAGCCTGCTGCTGGGGAGCAGGGGAGAGGGTGTGGTCGAGTGGTGTGTGGTTTGAAGTGTTTCAGTGGGAACATTGAATTGGGGAATACCATTCCTAAACCACAACAGTGTCCTTGGTATCAGATGATTTTTTTATTTTCCCTCCCTATTCAGTTCTGTATATTGTTCTTTTGTTCTTTCACTGAAAAAGGGAGAAACAATTTTAAAATATACTATTATGAATTGGAATACTCTAAAAGTTTGAGGCAGTTTCAAATTAAGAACATTTTGTTAGTGTTTGAAGGACTGTTGGTACCTAAGGAAATGGAATAGATCACAACAGAAATCAGTCTGAGATAAAAACTCAGTATCTCTCAAATGAGATTTTAGAATGGAAAAAGAGCATGTAGCTTTTCAGTAATGCATCATTTTAAAAGAGATAATCTTCCTTAATATTATGCTATTATTTGAGATAATTCTGAACAAACCAGTGTCTTTTTCAGCATTTCAGTGTTTCCTAAACAAAAACTTCAGTTTTGAATATTTTTTTTATTATGTCTAAGAAAAATCTTCAGTGGTATCAGACAAAAATGATCTGTAAGATGCTCCACCTCTAATTCCTGAAAGGTTTAACTATTTGAAATGCATGTATGTATGTTTGTTTTAAAAAAGGTAAATATCCTTTCTTGCCTTAGATTTAGGGAATTTGTTAACATCATGTGAATAGCATGTGGTGATACAGAACAGATGCAGCTGTTGAAAAGCTGCACTGACATCTGCAAATGCATATAGGAATTTTCCAGCACATTACAGTGGCTTGCATTAATTCTTGATTATGGCATCAAAAGGTAATGAAGTCAGAATTCAAAGTTATGCTTAGACTTCATTGAAAGTTTGTTATGCGTACTGAGCGCTACAAGATGTTTATGGTCTATGGATGTAGAGGTAAAATATTACTGATTGTAAAAGAGAACAGATTTTCATTAAAAATTACAATTCTCTGTAGGTAAGTTCTTTGGGGCAAAAATTAAGTTAATTTTAATTTAATTAAAACTTTAAATTATTTAATTTTAAACTAATCTAGGCTAAATCCAAGGCTGGTACTTTGAAGTAGAAAGAAGGAGGAACTCCCTCTCTCATTCAGTATTTTTATAAATGAGATTATGTAAAAGACAGTACATTTTTAATAAATCCAACATCTGTGCAAAGCCAAGATTTATATTATGTATGAATATATATAAACTTAAAGATGCTCTTTTCAAGTATTTTTGCTCACATAATACAATTACATGGAGTTATCACAGTTACTTTCATACTAATTCTACATTTTGGAGCAGGTTAATGTGGGAAATGGATTTGTAGAGACCCACGAGGGGTAGTTTTAGATGATTAGCTTTACAGCATCTACATCATAGTATGGCAAAAAGCTGACAGGCTAAGAAACACTTCTAGTGTATTGTAATTAGGAAATAGCTGGCTTCTGATTGTGATGGCATGAATTATAACATCTGTATTGTTTTGACCTTCTCAGTAGACTGAAAATAAAATAAAAGTTTTTAAAACACCTCTCAGTTGCCCCATCTCTAGATGATTAAAAAAAAAAATTCCAACAGATTAGTTCTAATATCTCTCAGTAAGAGAGATATTAGTACTGTTTCTGTCCGTTTTTCACTTCTAGGCAAACTTGCCTTTTTCATCCTTTATGATGATGTTTTATCTTTACAGAGTTGCTTGGCATGCTGGAGATTGAGCACTTTTTTATTGACTTGAGCAGTCCAACTGCTACTCATACCTTACCTTTTGGTAATTAAAGTAATCAAGTCATGCTGGTAGTTGTGTTGGACTAAAAGGAAGTAGACCCTTTAACAGGGGTGTGTACACAATTAGTGCATGTAGAGCACTGTCTAAAGAAAGAAGCAAATACAGTTTTGCCTGATATTGCCAATATACTGTAGGGGATTCTCTTAAAGCAAACAAACAAACAAACAACCTCCTTGCTTTCTGATTAAATAGAGATTACACGCATAGAGAATCACCCAGCCCTTATAATGGTTTAGGAATATGTGATTTGCATACAGAATACTTGACAAGAAAACATTTCTGGTATATGGGCTGAAATATTTCAGAAGTTGTCCTGTGTGCCAGGTATATGGTGAGTGCTGATTAACTTCTGGAATTTAGGATATAATGAGGTTACTATAATGAAGGCTAGATAGTAACATCTTGTAAGATTTTTCAAATTCTGAAGTGAGAAGAATTTAGTTACTATGTTTTAACCCCAACTTTCAGAAGCATCCTTTGTAAGCTCTTACATTTTTCTTGCATTATTTCATTTGAGTAACTATGCTCTTCAGTTGTTTGGCATTTTCTATCTAGGATGCTTTTCATATTCTGAATTTAATAAAAGTGATATTTGTTTTCTTTTTAATGCATGTCAGTAATATCTGCTTTATAATGAAATCCTGATATAATCAGGATAGTGTAACAAAATTTTCAGTCCTGTGACTAAGGTTGTTGAGCGCCTTTGTAGGCCAGTAGAGTCAGAAAATCAGTTGGTAAAATATCCATAGGTTTTGTCTAAGGGAAGCTGGTGTTAGAGAATGTGTATGGTGTTCACTTTTAGCTACTGAAATTCATACTAGATGTTTTTGTAGAGTTCTTGTCCTAGCCAAGGTGTGAAAACTACTATAAACTTCCTGTAGTAACTTAAAATAAGATCCTATCATTAGAGCAGGTTTTTTACAAGTCCTAAAATAGATATAATCAGCTTGCAGGCTTGCTTTGAAGAAGTCCTCATATTCTTCAGTTATTTTGAAAAGGGTGTACTGAAATTCATTAATTCGGTAGGGAATAAGTTTGTATACAGGTCAGCATTTCAATATTGTACACATATTGTGTACAATATCACAGATATTGTGATTCTGGCTCATAACCTTACTGATGGGTGACTGATAATGAGGAAAATAGTGATTATTATTTTTTACATATCAAGAAGTACCCTGCTTTGGACCTGTTTAATCTTAAAGGATTGAATAACACATACCCTGCTTGTTCCAACATCAGAAGTGTCTACAATAAATTGTGTTGTGGCTGCTTTAATTAGCAACTAATATTTACACATTTGTTCAGAATTGTAAGAAAATACTATCTGACATAAAATGTTGCTCTGTCTTTCTAGATAAAGTGTTATCACAAAAAATACAGGTCAGCTACTCGTGATGTGATTTTTCGCCTTCAGTTTCACACTGGAGCTATTCAAGGACATAGCTTGGTATTTGGCAAGGAAGATTTGGATAATGCCAACAAAGGTACTTGTCTTCTGTGGTTGGTTGGATGTGTGTATGTGTGGACATCCAAGCATATGCATGTGATGATCTTCTTCAGCACCCATTTTCAAAAGGATTTTTTTTCCCCTTACTTATTTTTGGGGAAAGGGAGACTGCTTTGAGTTAATTAAATTGTAGTGTGTAATACCAGTAAAACTCTAATGACAGGAAAAGCTCTTCAAGCAAATTAACTTGTCAGAATAATTCAGATACTCCTACACAGTCCTTATCACCTTCTCCCTCATTTAAATGGTGACTCTCTTTGTCACCATTGAAGGAAATAAGATGAGCTCAGTAATTCTCTTTTCTGGCTAGTGAACACAGTCATAAAATCTGATCACATGTTTGTGACATAGTCTGAGTCTTTTAATATGCTTCAGAATAGCAAAGAATGGACACAATGTTCAGACACACTTGACAATATATCACACTAGTTCTCATATTTTCCAAATAATATTGTCAGTTTTATTGTGTTTATATGCAGGATTAGAACTTCCTCAGCCTATGTTACTAGCAAACTAAAATCAAGCATATTTTCCTGCAGCATGCAGCATAAGGATACCAAAAGTTTTGTGGTCAAGTATTGTGGTTTAGGCAATATGGGGAACAATTTTAATTTTCCTGGGTGTGTTTTCTTTATAAGCCACGTCTGTCTACTGTCTAGAGAGGGGGTTAGGAACTGTACATCTCTTCTGCTTTTTACTGTTCTAGAAAGCAAGCAAAACTCCAGCTGGCATTTATGTGGTCTTTTCTGGAGAATGTGTGGCACAAAGAATATGGCTTTTAAAACCAGATCACTAAGCTGTAAGTGGGAAGGGAAGAGTGATGTGTGTACGTGAGATAGCTGTAGAGAATCCTGATTTCTGAGTGCACTGAAACTGCTCTCTGAAAACATCTTGCTGAATTCCTGTCCTTTGTTCTCAGATGACCGTTTCCCTGACTACAGCAAGGTGGAATTAGTGTTTTCAGGAACTCCAGAGAAAATTCAAGGTGAGCATAGAGAACCAAAAATATGCTTAATTTGAAAATAAATCAAATTGAAATACACACTAAAAAAAAAAATTCCTCTTCCAATTCTCTTGTTAAAAATCTGAAATGTTACTTTTTCATTAAAATATATTAGTTATTGGTCTAAATTTGGAAAAGTTAATGAAGACTCTGCATTTATATCAGCATAGAAGTCACCAGATTTTGTTTTAAAGGTATACCAGAACACTTGCTACAACTAGTAGAAAACATTAATATATCTGTGTAAAAGATAGTAGGTGGTTTGGCTCAGCATGTGGCAGCCGTGGCCTGTCCCATAACCTCTCTTGGATGTTGTTGTAATTGATTATGTTTGCAGTATTGAAGTTTGGACTGTCTTCAGTTTAGCATAAAGAGATACAGCTGTAGTTTTCTTGGAAATGCTTCTGCTTTGAAGTTGGCTTGTAGGATATTCTGCATGCTTCCAAAATTCTGTTTTAATATGTTTAAGATTATGTGATAATTCTTACTTGCAGTAAGAATTTAAGATTATGCAGATCATTGCAGCTTAATTCTGTTAAGGAATGTGTTCTTAATCATTTTATGGTCTCCCAAAAAGTATGGATTCTGCCTAAGACTGACTGAAAACCAAATACTCTTAGCTGTCTCTCTCATACATATTCCCATTCAGTGTCCTCACTCTCCTGTGAATTGCATCTTTTCCTCCTTTTTTTTCCACATGAATTTGATAATCTAGAAAATTATGGCCATAGCCACTAAGAAGTTGGCACAAAAATCTCACTTAGCCTGTTTGAAAGCCATAAAAGAAAACCAGTTTTATAAATGAATTTGTCTAGCTTGTTCTAAATGTTTCTGGATAGTAAATGTTTGAAGATAAGCCAGTTAACATGTCTAAAAAAGGACCAAAATTTTTTTCAAGTTTTCCTTCCTTAGATGACAAAATGAGAGGTGTGGATTTTTTAGTAGGCTTCAAGCTGTTGAAAAGTAAGGTTCTAAGTAATTGGATATTTGTATTCAGTTGCTGTCTGAGGAATTAAGTGGCTAGGAAGAGCAGCTCACCTTTGTTACTCAACAAGTTATATTTTTTTAAGAAGAAGTCTATGCAGCGGTCTGGGAATATGTTGAAAAATTCTTTAACTTTAGCACAATAGTATATGATCCCAGTATATAATCTTAATGCTTAGTTTTGGACCATACAGTGCTTAATACAAATACCAGAGATAAATGTGACCTTGTGTTAATTCTCTACATCTGTGACTAACAAGTCTTGTGCCAGCCAATGCTTCCTTATTTACTTATGTTAGTGATTAATGTGTACTAGTAGAGATCTTAGTTTTGAGAACAAGGATCATCTATCTCAGAACAAAGAACGATAAGAGAAGGACATTATGACATCACCACATGTTTGAAATATTCTCAAAGAGAAAAGATTAATCAGAAAATATGAAACCATATCTAAATAAGTCCACAGAAATAATTAGCATATATGCATGTATTCAGGAAATGTGATGAGTATATATTTGTTTCAGGAATATAACCTGGTCTGTTAGGTTACTGGGAGTACCTGCTTTGAGGAGAAATCCCCATGCAGCCAACACTGCTAGTAATGTTGGCTTTCTAACCTATGAATTGATTGGAGAGTTTATTTCCTGGTTTTTGGTGACACCTTGAAATACTTACAATTTCTACAAAATGAGTTTTCCACATATGAAAATATTATAGAATTATAGAATAACTAGAGGGTATCTCTAGTCCATCCTCCTGCTGAAACAAGGCTCATTTGTAAGATTAGACCAGTTTCCCTAGAGCTTTGTCCAGTCAAATAATGAAAAACTTCAAGGACTGAGACCTCACAGCCTCAGTGGGTGGGCTATTTAAATGTCTGACTGTCCTCACAGTGGAATTATTTTTTCTTATGTTGACTCTAAATTTATCTAGATTCAAATTATTCAAATAATTTTCAAATATTCTGTTCCTTCTGCCTTGCTCCAAACTGGCTGTCTCTTCTACAGCCTTCAGGAAGCTGCTGTCAGCTCTTTGTCAAGACCATCTTATCTCCAGACTGAAGAAGCCCCGACCCCTCAGCCTTTCCTCACAGGGAAATTCAGGGGAGCATGACCAGGGTGCTCAGGTCTTCCAGTCCTGAGCACCCTGGTCATGCTCCCCTGAATTTGCTTCAATTTGTTAATATAATTCTTGTATTCTGTAGCTTGAAGCTGGACACAGTGTTCTAGAACAGAACTGACTGTGATTTTTTTAAGAAAGAATGCAGTTGCCAAGAATATAAGATCCCTGAATATTTAATAATAAAGTTTATAAATCTGCCTTGTGACAAATGTCATCACAGAAACTCTCTATAGATGGCTTTTCCCAGGCTGCATATAAAGGTACAGGACCATAGCATTCTAGTCCTAGTTGTAACTATTTTTGTTTTAAATGTCACAGTATGTGCATAATACTGTTGCTTTAGAAAAATTTACAGTAGGACTTTGTAGACAGCCAAAGGTTTGATAACTGAGGATTTCTTTGTTCCCTAATCTAGACTGAAAAGACAGTCTGTTGATTTGTATCAGTATCAAAGCCAAGTTCAAGGTTGTGAATTCTTGATGCCTGTGCTTTGCTTTTGAATCATGGGATTATGCCTAAATTCCTCATTGTATCCATTTAAAACCTGAACATTAATTAATGCCGTGTTAAGGGCACAAAAACATGGGTTACTGCTGAAAATTCCAGGTGCGTTCAGCAGAGCAAAACCCATTGAAATGCAGCAAAACACATTGAAAGCTGGCTTTCTAGTCTCAGATTCTGCAGAGCTGCCACCTTGGGGGAACTGGAAGGGACATGAAGTCACAGTTTTCAGCTCTTCCTGTTCATCCTTAGTGATAAATTGCTCTGGTATCAGAATGATAATCGGTCTGAATCAGAATAAAATCTGTAACAAAGTCTAATCTTATAATTCCTTTAGAACCATCTCCTTATAGATACTCATGGTTTCATTCTCAGAAGCTCTTTATCATGTCTGACCCTCTAGGGCTGGGTGGATCATGTTTGTTAGTTGTGTTTAGGAACTGTGTTTAGTTATCAGCCTACATCATAATCAAAAAGCTCAAGATAAAATTCCCTGAATGATAAATTAAGCTTTTCTTCTTTTTTTTTTAACTGTTTTATTTAACCTTTCTTCCCCTTTTGCTGCTTCTTACATTTCAGAATATGGTGTTGCCATTCAGGGAGCAAACATCTGTCAGAAGGCTACATACATACATACATACATACATACATACATACATACATACATACGTGTATATAATTACATATGTGACTGATAATTTTTGGTTTCAAACACGTCTCATTTTAGGATGTGAACACCTTCAGAATGATCATGGAGTAATAGTTGATTACAATACATCAGACCCACTGATACGCTGGGATTCCTATGAAAATATGAGCCCTGATGGGGAAGGTGAGTAATTTTGTCACACTAGACCAGGGCAAAACCTTTTGCAACAGTTCCAGAATGTTCAAAAGAAGAAAGGAGACCTCATTTGCTTGAAGCTAAGGCCACTTTACTGTAGTGGTGTGAAGTAGTTTTCCACCCTTCCCTATTTGGCCTTAGTAGTTCTAATTTAGGAAAGAAAGCTGTAGTAGCTGAGATCCCTGTCAATACACAGAATGAAGTGAGACACAACTGATTGATAGAAGTTACTTATTTGTAAATTTGCCTAGAGACGACTTCTTTGTTCCAAAGCTTCTAGGTGGAATTCTAATACAGAATTTTAAGAACAACAAAATTATATGGTGAGTTTGTAGCTTTTGGTTACTATGTTATCTGGAGTATTTCAGAACGTGCACCAGGCTGTTAATAAACAGACAGTAAAGGATGTGCCTATTTTCATATATTCCTTTGTAAACATATTTGTTTACAGGTTTTTTAGATTTTTTCTTTCTGTAATTGATGGCATTTTTCTTCTGTAATCAGATGGCAAAAGATGAAAACCTCCAGTACTGCCTTCAGATTCTGACTCCAGTGTGAATGCTCTCCTGATGTTTTGCTTGAGTGAATGCTGTGCTTTTAATGGATGTAGTTTTTCATGTAAGGACTCAGTATGTTACACGTGTGGCTGCACACGTCAGTGCACATGCAAGCCTGACTTCTTACAAGTAAAAACATGAGATAAGGTATTGAATAGATGCCAAAGTTCTTGTTTTTACAACTTGCCTGTTATCAAATGAGAGACACGTGAAGCTGGGATGCTTAGGTAGCTTCTCTCTAGGTTCAGTTTCAATTGATTTTTATAGTCTAGATTTGGCATTGACCATCTAATGACCACATCAGTGAGGGCAGAAGCTTACTGGGAGCTTGAGCTTCTTCCACTGCCTCACTCTTGTAATAAGAGTATTTCCTAATGCACAGGAGACTCCAATCTGCAGAAAACTGGGGGAATAGAGAGGGTGGAAAGAGAACAGTAATTTTTTGCAGCAGCAGGTAGACCACTCCACAGGGAGTCATCAGAGTTTTATGAGACTGTGCAGTGTATTTTAGGAGTAACGTCAGAGAGACTGAATCTTGACTGGAGGTGATGTCTTAGTTCCTGCCCATGATGTTTCAATATCATTTATGATTCCTTTCCCTTTCTCCCTCTGCCATCCTTTCCCCCTTCCTTTGCATATACCTAGCCCTCAACAAGCAATGCATTGATATCAAATATTTTTTAATTGCTGAGATTGATTGTCTAGATGGGTTTGACTTTCCCATTGTCATGCATTGCATTGTAGGTAACTACAACAGTACAGGAAGTTGAAAGCAGAGATAAACATGCAGGCTGTTGGAAGATACAGAACTGTATGCTATTCATGTCTTCAATAACAGTTGGTCAGAGCCCATTTACAAGTACAACTAGCTTGTTTGCCTGCTGTTCAGAAGTCATATGTGTTATTTAATAGATTTTTATATCTAATTTGTGTGCAGGGTACTTTTTAAATTACCTGAGATAGACCAGAAATATGATAGCATAGATATTGAGAATTTCATTGTACATCTGCAAAAAACCCCACTTGAGTTTAAACTAGAAAATATACCACAAGATTAGATGTATATATTTATTCTTTTCTCAAGTAAATATTTATGAGGCAGACTGTTACCTTATGATATTCAATAACAGAATTGCAGGCAGAGCAATGTCTCTGCATAGGTTGGAGAAAAGATCATGAGGAGCACATACACAGGCAACAGATATATTTTTCTCTTAAGGATGGGGTCTTTACTTAACACAAGTTTGAGCTTAGTCTGCTGCTTAGGGAAAATATAGCACAGTTAGGTCATCTTCTGTGTAAGATTTATAAACATCAGGACAAGCTTCTCTTTAGGGTTTGTGCAGATGTTTAGTATCCTGCTTGTGCATTAAAAATGTGTATTGCATCCTAGTTTTCACTAAGGTGACAGACCACTAAGGGGAGATGGTGATTTCACATCCAGAATGTGATCAAAGTCAAAAACCTTAGAATATGAGCCCTTTAGCTGTAATCCTAAAGTCTGAGAGAGAATCTCTTCTGTACTTTAGAAAATATAAAGGTGTAATACATGGTACATTTGAAAGTGCATAGCAGTGGTGATATGTTTAAGGTGCAGGTAAGTGTCATATAGAGCACCTTTTTCAGTTCTACTTTACATTAAGGTAAACCCATAGCCTTATGTAGGAGCTGGTCTTCATGGTTTTACTTGTACCTGTTTTCCCCCAGGATATTCAGTAGAAATAGTATGAGATGTCAGTGACAGATGATTCTTATATTACAGTTATAAACCTTTTTGTTAATTTAAAAAAAAATGTGAGCCCATGAAATTCCTTACCAAGGCGGTCAGGAAGGCTACAGCAGAGCCTTGTGAACACAAATTGTTTTGTAGGTATATGTGCGTGGAATGTGAATTTTCAAGTTGCTGTGTTAAAATAGACATTAGAAGTGAATAAGAGAGTAGTATCTCTTTTGAAATGGTACAACTACTTGGCTTTATTTTAAAAGATGGGAAGACATGATAAAAGAAAAATATATCCAAAAGCTCTTGATTTACTGGCATGATACACTATTATGGACATAAGCAACTGCCTTTTAAATGATCTTGAATCATTTGCTAATAAGACTGTGTACATAGGTGTTGAATGTAGCCTGGCTGTATTCAGTTTGTTATCTGAATTTAGTTCCTTATCCTTCATTCTTAATATTTTTATGGAATTTTGACAATTGGAAAGCAATAAATTATTTGCATTTCTTCTTATAAATACTGGTTTTTTTCAGATCCCTTGGGAAGTGGTTTTCCATAATAGATGAAAAATAATATTAAGTTCCTAATTTTCAATTTATATCAGATTTCCTCCTCCTTGAGCAATACATTAGCACAGAGACTTCTGCTACACTGATTTAAAAGTATGCATTTAAGTGTAGTATTTGGTACCAGAAGAATCGGATCTTCCCACTGCTGTGTAGCAGTCTGACATAGTTGCCATTGCTTTTCCGGTGTTTTTGAAGTCAGGAAAGACTTTTGTGATAGAAAGGAACAGAAATGACTTTTGATCTTTCCGAGCTCTCTTATTTTTTTCTTTAAAGTGTCACTTACCATACAGTAAATGTGTATGGATTTACAAAAGGTTGTTTATTTGCTGCAAAACAGCAAGATATCTGTGGCCACACATGTAGTATCTTCCAAAATCTCTCTCAAATATGAAATGACAAAAAATATTGAAAAAAGCTCCCCAAACCAGAGGGATTGAGGCAAATGGTAAAGATTTGATTTGTGTTTTGTGGAGGAGTTTTAGTTCTCAGTGATAATTTCCAGGACTATTACTTAGCATAGTGCATAAGAGATACTGTTCTTAAACACTCCCTCCTGCTGAAAATGCAAGTCTTTTTTGAATAGGAACCATCAGTTTATATGAAACCTGCCAGTGGATCCTGGTAAAAGCCTGGGCTCTGAAGTGTTCTGAAAATGAAATCAGATTTCAAAAAGATATTAAAATAAAAAGATATTAAAATAATATATATTGCTGAAGAACAGAAACTCATTTTAATAGAAAAGGTGAATTATTGGAAGAAGAGATGAATGCTACTCTTCCTTTTGCACTGTCTGACTACTTTATCTCAAGTCTATTCTACGTATTCTCATGGCATGCTAAAATTATTCTAGAAAAAATGCCATTTGTGTGTGGCATTCAGTTGCCTGAGATACAGGATTTTAGTTTTTTTTTTAATAAAGAAAACTGGTAAACCCAAAGTTCATTGTTGGCCAAAATAGTATTTGTTTTGGTTCAACTGAATTCAGTGGATTGACAACAGAAGTGCACATGGTTCTTGTTCAGTCTTCCATTTTAAGGCATTTTGCTTATTTTACAACTGCTGAATCCCTCTGCACTCTTTCGTCTTCCAGCTCTACAGTCTGTGGAAAGAGAAGCACATGTGTTTAGAATGCTTAGAAATAGCTTAAAATGACAAAGGAAGGACTTTGATTTAGTCTTTACAAAGCAGATACTAAAATTTCTTTCTCAACAAAGCCTTGCTGTTTGTTTCCCAGCAAACTACCTTTGCTTGCTCAGTGGTGCTTGGCAATTAGAACAGAAACAGCTTTGGCATAAAAATGATGGTTTTAATCCAAATAGGGTAGGACTGAGTGAATCCAAATTCCTATGTCTCAGGAGTGTTGCTTTCCAAATTTTCTAGTCTTTTGTAACTGTACTCAACAATAGTCAGTCAAAATTTGCCAAATATTTATAAACTGGTTTGCTCCTGCTTTTTTTCTTCCCATGAAGGAAAGTATCTGAGAAGTGTCTCCATGTACACAATAAATGTTTCCATGGAGGCAGTAAATAACCAACATTCTGGTATGCACCCATGTCATGTGATGAGATAGGATGTTTGACTTTTACTGAGATTTTTTTGTCCTCTTCAACACAAAGTAAATAGCTATTCAGTAGGGAGGTGCCCTCTTATGTTTTTAAACACTTGTGAGGGCCCTTTCAATAATGTAAAACTCAAAAGTTGAGGCAAAACTGCTTGGTTTTGGCACTTTACAGGAATGCAGATGACTACCAAAGAAAAGGGCAGCTTTGATGCCATTTCTGGTGAGTGAAGCTGAAGAAAAAATTCCTAGTGAATAAATGTTAATTTCAGTTTTTAGTCACCAGTTGGATGCAGTATCTTTTGAGACAAAGAGAAATTTGGCAGAATGTAGGGATAAAAATGTGTCCTCTAACACTTCCCCTCTATTTTACAGTAAAAATAGAGAAGCCTATAGAAGATAAACAGATTTACACTATAAAAATGTTGCCGCCTTGAAACAGTATCTGAAACATTGTGGAGTGTCTGCTTATAATCGATTTTTCTTTGAGAAAACTTAATTCTCCTATTTCTTGAAGTTTTGTATGTTCTTTTCTTTAACAGATATAATTTAAATTAGTTTGTGTGCTTAATAATGAAGCTGACAAAGAGCTGGGGAAAAATTAATATAAGATGGTTTCGTTAGAAACATTAATACAAACATAGGATTACAAGGTTTCATTTCTAAGTGTGCTGCAATAGGCAATTCTCTTTTGCCTTCCTCATTAATACAGCACTAATTTTAACAGTACTGTGGCTTAAATTTTTTGTTACCTCAATATGTTAGGGAGTAAATATAATTTCACACAGATATCTTCAAGTTTGTGCTTAATAAACTAAGATTGGTCTGGAATGTATTTTCTTTGGACTTAGCTTTGGGGGTTTGGGATTTTTGGTTGTGTTTGATTTTGTTGGGTTTTTTTTGGTTACAAAAAAAATTAATGTAGTATTTTGCATAGGTCAGATAGAAACAAACAGTTAAGTGCAGCCAGGGGCCTTTTCAATGGATTTACTCATTCAAAGTTACTTTCTTGTCTCTTTTAGGAATATATCATAAGGTATACTGAACACTTCATTGAAAGTCTAGAGTGTTCACTTAAGTGCTGAGCTGAACTCCAGAACTTCGCCTGTCCAGTTCTGTTGAAAAATAGTTTTTTCCTTTTACCCAAACATATAACTGTGTTGATAAGACAGTGTCTGAAGTGAGAAATTATGTGTATTTTACTTTGTGCCCGAGACCGTGATTTTCTTAGGTACCATTTACAAGTTCTGCTTAGTTTAAACTTAGTTCAGATAAAAAGAGAATCTCCCCCAAAATGCTAAGGGCCAAAGAGAAATAGTTATACCTTACCTAAATATTGAAAGTCGTATGTTTAAAGACAAGAAGAGATGAGAACCCCGGTTCCCTAGGCCCATGAATTTTTTCTGTGAGGCTCCTGCCTCTCACTACCGGTATTTCCATTTCTGGGAACACTTGCCTCCACACCCCTTGGTATCAATGTTTTTAACAGTGCACAAGTTTATCTGAAGCGCAGATTGCACTTGTCTAATACTTCCAGGCTACTGCAGAGCCAATTTTTTGCTTCCAAAAGAAAAAATGCATTTTAATGTCCTCCAATTAATTTTTGTCTTGTCTCTGTAATAGGCAGTGTTGTTATCCCAAGGATTTATTCACTAGCCCTTTGTCAAAAGCTTTCATTACGTTTCTAAACTCAAAGACCACAGGGTGAAATTTGAGTGGTTTAATAGATGTTAATGTAGTTTATGCGACATATAAATGTTCTCTGCAGTTCTGCTTTCGTAAGACTGTGCAAAAGACGTCTCTCTTCAGCACAGCAGATTCAGATAGTAGAAACTAGGAGGAAGGTAACACATGTGACTGTGACTATGTGGCGGTTTCGGTTCAAAACGAGGGCAGAAACAACAATGAAGTGTAGCGGTTTTGGTCTGCCAATCTGTTTCCCAGCCAATGCACCAATTAATGTAGGGGGTCTAGTGCTGGCCAAATCACCAGTGTACCCGCTAGAATTATTTCTCATCTTCTGCTGTGAGATAAGGATTAGGAGGAGGGCAAAACAGGCTCAAAACTTTTAAGGGTATAAAGAGAACTTCATTAACAGAAGTTAAAGAAAAAAAAAAAAAAAGAAAATCATAAAAAATAACAATAATAAGAAAAAATAATAAGAAAATCAGCATAAACCTTCTGTTCAGAACACTTCTCTTCCTCCCACACCTTCTTTTTTTCTTCTACATTTACTGACAATGTAAAGAGACAAAACCTGGGACTTGCAGTCAGTTTACCACCTCTAAAACAGTCTTTTTTTAGTTCTCTTAGGAAGAGGAGTCTCTCTTACTATGCTGTGGAGACTTCTCCACATGAAACACTTCTCTCATGGTATTAATGTCACAGCAAATCAGCAGGTGCCCAGTAATCCGCAATTGTGAAGTCCCTCCCACATTTTGAAGTTTTTTCTCATAACTACCACCGTGGGTCATTTCAGCTTATTGGGGTACTATTTTAAGGATGACCTGTTTTAGTATAGAAACCCAAGTTCTCTTCCTTTATCTCCGGGAACAGAGGCTTTCTCCTTTCTTCCCTGGGGCAAAGTTCTGATCTCTCTCATCTATCTCTGTTCAAGCTTCTCTTTGGATTACAGCTCCTGCAACATCTGCTTATTTCAACACTGGTGCTTCTGCTCACGGCTGTAGTTACAATGCAACAGCCCCCCAATGCATTCTATGAATTATAGGGAAAAAATAAAGTCTGATCTATCAACTATACCTTCACCATAGCCTTACCAGAGAATTTCAGTCCAAGACTAAGGCATCTCCTCAGTCTCCTCCCATATAGAATTTGACTCCGTCTTCACTGACCTCAGTGTCCTGTGTTGTTTTCTTTACATTTCTTCACCCTTTCCTCTTCCTGATTTGGGAGAGAATTGGTGATTGTAAGTTTGTTTGTTCTCAAGTTTTATAAATGAAAACATTTATTTATTGAAAGAAATAAGTTTTTATAGAGTTCTGCAGTGTTGAAAGATTAATCTTGTCCAGACTCTGCAATCAAGGAAGCGCTGTGTCTCTCTCTGCTGATCACATGGTCCCCGCTGGCTCTACGCAAGCCATGCTGGCGGATGGTGCTACCCTGTGACTTTCCTTCAAGTGGGGCATTGGAAAAACTGCTGCCACTGCTTTTGTCCTTCTGTCCACAGCATAGCTAGGCTAAAAGCGGCTCGGCAAACAAAGTTAATTGTGAGCCGTGTTAAGACAGCTGTGGCCACATGGCACTGCCCCAGTCATGCTGATTTTGGCCTTGCAGTCCCAGGCACATGGCTGGTCCTGGCCTCGAGGCCACTCCCAGTTCTGATCCCGGCCATTTGCTTGCTCCCAGTGTTGGGATGGCCCCTGCTGGCATGGACTGAGGGGCTTTGCTGGGAAGGGGCCTGATCACACTGGGACGGGACCTGGCAGACTTTGCAGGAAGGGGCCAGCCCGGACAGTTACCTGTTCAAAGGCTGGAAGCAAGAGAGCTTTTCCCAGGCTTTGTTTGTTTCTGAGTGGGTTTTTCCACAGAGGAGTGTTCAACTCTTTTAAGTAGTTTAACCAGGTGTCAATCTTCAAAACTAGCCTGCTGATTGATTCCACCAGGTCCTCACAGAGAACCAACCCCGCAGCCCATGGACTCTCTCCCCAACTAAAAACCAAACAATCTGTTATACCACAACAGACTAGCATTAACTTAGGGGCCATGTAACACTGCTTTTTCAACCAAGCCTATATTTGCCCAGCTTATATGATTTTTTTAGTAGGTTTGTCTTTTAGCATGTGCCTGTTTCTTAGTCATGTCAGCTTCAATCTATGGTTGTTAATGTTGTTATTTAAACACTAATGTCCAAATCAATATCTCTTCCCATGTACAGATATGACAGGAAACTCCTCCTCACCCAATCTTACAACCTATTTAATGGACCAGGTTGAATAAAAAGGTGCACAAGATGATGCCTTAAGATTTTAGCCTTTTTATTTTTCAAATCCTGTACTGCATTAGTGCATAACTCTAAACTCCATATAAAGTGTTAGCTACTGTCTACACATTTTGGTCAGACAAAACAATTCCTCTAGGCCTGAAGCTCAAGGACAGCCTACAGCCTCAGGCTCCGAAAAGTATAAAGAAAATTGAATTGGGGGGGGGGGGGGGGGGGGGTGCAAAGTGGGGGAATATGACTTCATTACCTGAAGCTGTAATTGGAGGATTAACCTCTGATATGTAAATAGACCAAACTTATATCTGTCTGCAAAACTCGTGACCATCATTCATTTTGAGTGTAGCCCTTTGGGTAGGCTTCGTCTGCCCTTAATGTACCTGAAGGCCCTTCATTAAATATATCCACTTTTATTCTTGGAACTTTGACTGGCCTCTGTTTCTAGGTAAGCTCGAAAAAGGCATCAGAGGCAAGCCTCTGCCACAGGTGTTTTCCTTCCCTGCACCTGCTTCCTGAACAACTCTTCCTCCTTCTTTTGAAGGCAATAGGGCATCCCACCAGTTTAGCTTCATTAGACAAGGAAAAATAACCTTCTTGATGTTATAGGTATTGGATATATTTTAACACCATACTTGCTCGAGAGTAAAATTAGCATGGTAGCATCACAGATTAAAAGTGTAAGGAAGAAACAATCCAAAATGCCTTAGTACAAATCAGGATTTGATTCTTTCCTAAGACCAGGAAGAGCAATTAAATCCCCACTCTGTGTCCACACCAAAGTATGCGTACACTGAACTCCCTTATGCGTCATATAAATGTGAGTGTTAACTCTGGTAAACAAAGGAAATGCGAATAGATGGCATTATCAGTCGTGATGCCATTTGTACATGACGTAAGAAGTCACAGAATCATTACATGTGCATGGATGAACTTGAAGTAAGATACCAAATTAGTTATGAATGTCAAATGACAAATCTCTGGGAAGACTTACAGAACAAGAGATGGGTTTTTTAGGCCACTGTGAAGCAATAGCAATCCTTTTTCTGGTGAATCGTGAAGTAATCACATTGTTCTGATTGGGAGTAATTTCTGCGCTTTTGCTGATCTTTTAACATTATATGCCTGCCCTTTTTTGGCTAGACTTCTTTCCAGTGACTCTCTTGGTCCTGCTTGGTGGTTTCAGCTGGCCACTGCAATGCTCTTTTTATAGGGTAATGATTTTGTGATGTTCACACTTTTCTCCCTGTTGGCAAGCATGTTCTGTTGATTATAAAGCTTGTTCAAAATGCGTTTTTTTATTATGAAGGTGCTTTGGTCAGGAAGGCTTGATTCTATGACGAGCGTTGTTTTTTGAAGGAGGGCTCTTTCAGCAAATTTGTCATGCTGAGATTTATTTGGACTATCCTGTAACTGCCTGTGACAGTGTCTGGGACACTGGTTAATTAAACAATATGTGTAAGTTTCTACCATTGAATACTTACTGAAGAACTGAGGACTTTTCCTGGAAAGGTTTCTGCAGGAAGCATCTTCTACAAATAGTGATATGTAGAAAAGTTTTTTATTTCCTTGCATGTGTTTCCAAGATGGTGTTAATACAACCACCTCAAATATGTGCTGGTGGATTTTTTTCTTGACTTTGAAAAAGACCATAATAAAAGACAAGCCCTCCTGAGTCCCACAGTTTTAGATTTTAATGTCTGGATTTTGAAGAGGCACCTGTTATATTCAATAGTCTGTACAGAGTGAAGCTTAATACTCTGTGGTTTTTTAGCACTATAGACCACAGACACTTCTGATAGTAAATTGTGATTAAATAAATTCCTCCAAACCAGGAGATTATATTTTTTTAAGTGACAGAAGAATTTTAGCTGTACAAATAACAATAACAGTCTTTAGTGCAGTTAGCTCTAGTGCTTTGCTTGTTTTTTAATAATGGTAAGGGAAGCTTTACTAGAGTTAGTACAATTTGTTATCCATGTATTGATCCCAGAAAGCTGGGATCAAATGTTATCCAAATTGATCCCTGGACATCTCTATCCCTGCTCCAGCAGTTTCACTTAAGTGTTAAATATTTATCTGTGATTCTTTTTGTGTAAGGCTTAAGTTCTTTGCAAAGATTTTCCTCGACATCAGAAAGCTTTGGATCAGACTGCTAAGCAAGAGGAAAGTGAGAGATGGGGTAGACTGCAGGTCTACCTTCATATTTATCATACCTGCTCTAGATTCTGCATTCAGACATGGGCAGAATCCAAATGCTGAAGAAGAGTTCTAGTTCAGACTCCTTCCCGACTGAATAGATGGCAGCAACTTTCAGTAATCAGAGAGAAATTTTTTTGTCAGAACCCAATCCTATTTCTTACTGTTGACATGCTCTCCAACTGTGGAAGTAAAAGTTGCATTACTACATCTCTTTTTCATTGTTTATGTTTTCTCTGTTCTTGGAGTTCCAGGTACGAAGGATCTGTACAGCTTCTGAGATGGCCCAGAGCAGTGAAATCTCTCTCAAGTAGTATGGGCTAGATACTGTCTTTCTCTGTCTTATTTGAACCTTGAAGAATGTTGCCTAAACTGTTATCCTTTTAAGGAACTTGCTAAGCTTCTGAAGTTCATCTAAAGTTTTCTGTGTCAGGATATTCCCTGTGCTCCTTTCAGTAAATATGCATAAAATATTCTTTGTATGAAGAACTTTTGTTCTTAAGTCATTTAGGTACAGTATAAGTTTTCCACCAAATATATAATTTATGTTAGTATATGCTTATGTTGAACGTGTGTAGACCATCTTCAAACCTTTTTTTTACAAGAAATAAATACTATAATTATTATCATATAATGTCACCGTTAGGTCAGAGATGACACATAGTCGGATCAGAAGGCAAAGTGGGAAAAAGCCTCATTTATTTAATCCTCTCTTCTTTTATAGCTTATTTTGCTACAGGTGGACCTGATTGGTCATTTAAATAATACATTTCACATGATTGGCTAATTAACAAGACACCCATTTGTAAACAATCTTATGAGAAAAACAGCAAAACAGATTATTAGAAAAACACCATCTGCAGGTTGTTTTTAATATTTGACGATCATTGTTTATCACCAGTTCCCTAAAGCTTCCTAAGCTGATTCTGGGAAAACTTATCTAGCTTTCTCTCTCTCTGGCTGTCAGATCCACAATATAAGGTTACCCCATATTGCTTGTACTTTTGCTCTATTGCTCAAAAATAAATAACAAGTCTTTTGAGTCCCAGTGCAAAATCCTTCAAGTTCAGTTAATGAGTTAGAAAATCAAAGAGCTGTGCTAAACATATGTGTACCTGAACTTTCTTTTTTGATCTGTGTACTTATTTAGAAACACCCGAAGATCAATTTATTGTGCCATGGAGTGGTGGAGTAATTTTATTATGAATGGCAATACTGTGGAACTACATGTTCCATACATAAAGAAAGGAGTGAATCCATTATGTTGACCTTTTGGACAGCCACTTTAAGCGTTTCACTGTGGTTCTGTACAGTTTTCAGCAACCATGTAGAGCCATCATTGTTTTTCTGCTGCTTTATATTTGATGACCATAACTAATTTTTGCTGAAAGCCTAGCAGTGTAGTAAGAGAAATGCCATGACTCATGGTGTGTGTGCTGTTTCATCTGTTTGAAAGAATAATTATGAATTCTGAACATCAGCATTTGGAGTATGCGCTTGCAAATTATTGAAGTGTTCCTGAAGATGGGCTTTGTTTTTAATAGGAACAAAGGGAGATAGTTTCACGTAGTTTAGTGACATTGAAATACCCTTAAACTTTATTTAGTGTTTTGTTCTTGTGGCAATGTTTCTGTACTGTGATGTTATATTGCTCTTTTGCTGGTTATCCAAGCACAAGGTACTTCAGTTGAGTCTTTGCTTACAATAGCTGAAAAACTTTTGCAGAAGTAGAATCAAAATGACACAATAGCTTCTGTATATTGGGTGACAGTTGTAAATGTATCGGTCTATTCTTTGTACTTTGGATGGTGGAACAAGTATTATTTTCCATTGATCCCAGGTGGGCAGAAGTGGGATGCTAAATTACAGTAGTATTCTAGGGATGAGCCTGTGCTGGCTGACTCTGTCCATGTTCCATACTGGCTGAACAGCAGCCAGCCTCTGGTGAAGAAACTTGTACTTTGTGAAGCAGTTTTTTCTTGCTCCAGTGTAATTGTAAAAACATTAAAGTACAAATGTGATCCTTTTGACTGGCAAAATTCATCTTAACCTTTGCACAGATAAAGGTTCTCTCGGGTCATGGATGTCCTCTTTTCTGCTTCTCAAAAGATTCAAGGTTTAAGGACTTCATGTGATCCTGTGTGTTCTGTTTGTTAGCATTTTGCTAACAACAATCCCATCAGTTGTTTTCCTTTCAGTGTTTGTTCACATTTTGGTTTTGTGATAACATACCTTGTTTTCTTCCGCCTCTTTTATTTTTCTCTTATGCTCAGGGACTTGAGAAACTTAGCAAACCAAACAATTTCCTGATGACCTAGGTACTGCTCTACTGCTCTTTCATGTTGGAAAACTCATTTTGTTTAAAATGAACTGCATATATGAATATCAGGTTTGCTTGGGTCAGGTTAAGGAAAAAAGTGATCGATGACTTCATACCTTTCTCCTTCCTTTCTAGTTAAATTCTGTTACCATCAAAAAATAATTTTCTTAAAGCTCTTTAAAGACATATTAAAGGATTGCCAGATTAATGTTTATGAAACAGAAATTGATCTCACGGTCTTGAACCAATTTATGAAATCAGGACCTACTTACCTACTTTTTATGTCACAGCTTGAGAGTTGCACTAAATGCAATTCTAGGTCTCCAAATTGCAGAAAGCACTACAACTGGACAATGCCAGGTTCTAAGATGTCATGGTTTCACAATCCATATATTTTTCTCCAAATTTTTCATCAGTTCATTGTGATTGGTTCGTTTGCATGGCCCTTCTCTGCCACTCTGCACCAGTCCAGGTATCACCTATACTTGCAACAGGCAGCATAAAAATTTTGAAGAGGTGAATATTGTAGCCTTGCTTACAAAATTTAAATCTATATCTGAAGTGGATCAGACTGGTGAACCCAGTAATCCAGTTGACCTCAAATGTGGGAATGTGTGCACAGCCAGAAGTACCTAGTACTGCAAAAGGTGATGCATCCCAGGAGTCCTGGTACTGATAACAGAGGAAAGAAAATCGGTTGAGTGGTATGGTTAGAGAACATCTTTCTAAACATATCTATGGATAGGTTTAAGTAGTGGTTGTACCAAAGTATTCTTGTTACGGAACAGCAGCAAGAGCACCATATTGTTCTATATCTCAAACAATAAAATTTGAGCAGCATGGTGACCTGTCTGAATGAATCTGTGTCAGGTAAACTTATCCATAGGGTAAGTTAATTTATGCAGTGATGCTATTATGTTTTCTGTGTTTCTTCTGGTAATCTAGCTAGGTGCAGGTATCAGTGTTGAGCCTCAGCCTGTACTCAAGCATGCTTAGTGTTAATAGTCCAAAATCACTGGCATGTACATGCAGTTCAAGCTTATGAATGAGCAAAAGTATCATAGCAGCAAGCCCCTGAACCGGGAATAATTAGTATTGACTCCATGATTGCAGAATGCTGATCAATCGCTTTATTATATTATGCCAGGCCATGCCCATCGCCCTTGCAGACAGTCTGATACAGAGGGATCCAATTGGTCAATCAATCCAAACACCATCACCAGTGTCCAATTAAGAGATCATCCTTTGGTAAACAAATCTTCGTAACATATTCCACCTGTGCACAGTAACAGGTGCAGCAAGTGAAGATAAGAATTGTTTCTCATTTTTTTCTCTGAGCTTTCTCACAGCTTCTCAGGAAAATCCTGGGAGAGCTGTGTCTTTCTCTCTGTTCAGAGGATATGTGATTACCACACAAAAGAGGCCTGTAATTGAAGCAAGGAAAACAGTTGGGATTTTTTTCTCACAGAAAACGAAAATGCAGTAAGATTAAAAGTTACTGTGAGACACATGAGTTTGCATTAGGAGTTTTTAATATACTTCTCTGTTTCTTTTTATATCTTTAAAGCAATTGTGGGAGGTTTCAAATTTAACAGCAATTCTATATCATCCCAAAGGATCATCCCAGTTCTCTGGTTTTGGAAAAGTACTGCCAGCATAGCATGTGTTGTGTGCTTTGTGTCTTTTATCAGAATTCTGACTTGTTTCATGTGCAACCATTTACTGATTTGCAAGAACAGCAACACTTGAACTAAAAAGTGTGTACTTTCTGAATTAGGTTTGAACTTAATTTTTAACTCCTACGTAAACAATGAACAGGTAGATGTATTTTGGGGATACAAGAACCACTTTTATCCTTTGTTCAACTGAGAAGTCATTAAAGTGCTGACTGTCCCTGAAATAGAACATGAACATTGTCCGGGGGTACAGCTCTCTGGTGGCAGTGCATTTGTACGTTTGGAATTACGTTCAGAGGAGAAGTGTGTGGACTACTCTGTGGTGAGATACAGCTGTTACTAAAGGAGGAACTAACCGCTTCACTTCCCCTGCTTTGAAATTATTCATTCCAGAGACGGAGAAGGTAAAGCCTTCTGGGATCTGGGAGCTTGAGAGCAGCAGCCGCTAGGTAAAAATAAGTGTTACTGCTACAGGACTTCCAGAAAGCTTTTCCTGCCTGAGAATTCTGGCAATACACAAATTTTTGAAGATGTGGATTAGTGTCTAGCCTGATTGGTCAGTGCAGGAGAAGAACTTTTTCTAGCAGCTGTTTATTTTGGGAAGAATGATGTCAGTAATCTAGAAACTGAAATTCACTCAGCTTTGTTTTGATATTGAAACAGAATGTGAAAAGAGCCACTGTAAGGGAATAGCTTGTAGACAGAATTACCTTTGCAGCCAAGTTCTTTCCACTCCTCCTTTGCTGTAGTAGTTCAGATTTCATTAAACATGATTGCCTCCTCTGGCTCCTCCCTTGGCATTTACATTTTCATTTGCTTTTTCTGGCTGATACAAGTCTCACGATTCTTCAGCAAGACTACGAACCTCCAGGTGCAGAAACAGTGGCTGCAACTCAAACACCGGGAGTAGAGACAATTCTGGCCTTTTTAAGCTTGGGGATTTGCCCTAACTTTGGTCTTCCTATGTGCAGAGTTTTGCTTAGAGAATATTAGCTGATGTAAATATGCCAGTGATTGACTATTGCAGAAAATTCCTGGTCACGTCTAGTAAAGAGGTAAGCGGCTTTGTTGTGGTTCAAGGGCTGGGAATACAAACCACATGTATTTCTCTATGGATTTTGTAGGAGTTACAGAAGGAGAGTTTGTAAGGAATGAAGGCCTGTCTTTGTTAGAGAGAGAGTAAGGGAAAGACAAGCACACATAAAATAATTTAACTTCAAAAGAATGCAGCTCGGGACTTGTCCAGGTTTGCCTGAAGGTAAAAATATTTATTTATGAGCTTGATAAAAGATAATCCAGATCTTCTATAATGCTTCTTGCTGCAACATAAAAAAGGGTACAGCTTGAAAAAATTTGTGTATTTGCAATTATCTTTTTGTTCAGGTGGACTGGATCAGAACAGCTCTTGCTGAATTTGTGGTGTATTAGTTTACCTAGCTGGCTTTCATTTGTTATGTTTTCCCAAGTGATGAATGGACAGCAGGTAGCTGTGGGGACAAGTCAAAAGGCTTAGAGACTGAAATATTTTTAGTTCACAAGCCTGACTTTGGCTATTTGGATTTCAAGAAGCGAAGTGCCAGGAAAACACAGGCTTGGAAGGATGTCACTAAATTTGGTATGTGTTAGTATTTCAGGTCATAATTTTAAATAAGATACTCTTTGTGTATCAGGTAGAGGAGTGAAAATACACACATAACCTTTGCTCTGAGATTTTCACTTAGGAGAATCAGTTAGTGTGTGCATGTAATTCAGATTCAGCATGGGAATGTTGTTGGGCTTCAGCCTGGGCAGTTCAGAGAGTTGGAACAGCTCCTCGGAAGAGTGGACAGGTTGAAAGAAAGTGGGCCTCTTTGCTTTAGTTAATTAAATTGCAGCATTACTTAGGTCAACTCTGTTGCGATCTTGTTTTTTGACAGCTATGTTGCTGTGCATTTTAACTTGGAAAAAATGGTAGCAGAGATTGAGTCATGCATGGAGATGAGATACTGAATTTATAAGGCCTCTGTGGTGCCATTACTAAGCAAGGTATAAAGAATGAAACTTTTCACTGCTGTTATGGTTACTCATTTTCTTTTGTCAAAACTGTTCCCTGCCTATATGCATAGCTTTACTTTTACAATTAAGTTGGTTTTCACCTTTTTTGGTGAACACATGGATGAAGACCAGGGTAAAGCGAAATCCAAAAGTCTTAGTGCAGAAGTGTTCTAAAATTACGTTTAAGAAAAAGGTAGAATATAAAATAAAGAGGTTATATAATAGAAGAACAACTAGAAACCCTTGTATTTTCTAAGTTTGTAGTATTTGAATAGTTCATTTGTCCTAGTTTTATGAACAAACAAACCATAGATGTATATAGCTTTTATATACTTATGGTTGTAAAAATTTATCGTTGTATATATTTATAATTTTTATAGATATAATTTATAGTTTAGTAAGACCAAGTTCAAGGTGCTGCACCTGGGTTGGGGCATCCCCCAATATATCAATACAAACTAGGTCGTGAACAGATCAAGAACAGCCCTGCTGAGAAGGACTTGGGAGTGCTGGTGGTTGAGAGGCTGGACACAGCTCAGCAACATGCTCTTGCAGCCCAGAAAGCCACGTGTCCTGGGCTGTATCAAAAGCAGTGCTGGCAATAGCGTGAGGGAGGGGATTCTCCCCCTCCACTCTAGTGAGATCCCACCTGCAGTGCTGCATACACCTATGGGGCCCCTACCACAGGAAGCAAGACCAGCAGAGGCCACCAAGTTGGTTGGAAGGATGGATGGTTTTCCTTATCTCCTGTGAGGAAAGGCTGAGAGAACTGTGTTTGTTCAGTCTGGAAATGAGACAGGAAAAAAGGGGTGACCTAACTGCAGCCTTCCAGTACATGAAGGGAGCCCACCAGAAAGATGGAGGGAGATTATTTACAAGAGCATGTAGTGAGTGACAGGACAGTCTTTAAACTGAAAGAGGAGAGGTTTAGATGAGATATAAAGAATAAACAGAGGGTGGAGAGACACTGGAACAGGCAGCACAGAAAAATTGTGGATGCCCCATCCCTGGAAGTGCTCAAGGCCAGGTTGGATGGGGCTTTGAGCGACCTGGTCTAGTGAAAAGTGTCCCTGCCCATGGCGGGGGGGTTGGAATTAGATGATGTCTAGTCATCCCTTGCAACCCAAACAATTTTATAATATATTCTATGATGATAGTTAAGTTTAAAAACTCCAAATTAATCTAAGAATGTTTTCCTACAGCTGTGCAAATTAGAAAATAATTTTGATATGTTCAATATGCATTTTATTTTCACAATTAGAACCTGCAAGTTTAAATATCCAGACTCCTCAGGAACAGCTAGATTTTTGTTTAGCTATGAGTTTCATTCTTTCTTATCTGCTTATAATGCAGAGTGGTATTTTTTTGGTTCCTAAAAAGGCAGCTATCTATTAGAGCAAATTGTCTAGTTGCAAATAAATTATTTTGACCCACAATCACAGTTGTTTTCTTGTGAGGTCTAATAATATTGTATTCATAGTTAAATTTAGAACCAAAAATCAGCAGGTCCCAAACTCTTATGTTTCTCATTTCATTTGTACACACATAATATGGCTCCTCAAGTTCTAGCATAAATATCAAAAGTCATGTCTGTCAGGCTCACCATTGTACTTATGATCAATGAGACTTCTGTTTGGGAAACCATTATTTCAAGAAATTGCTTTAGGGATTGCAAGAAACGACTGCTCACTTTAAAATTTTAAAGGTTTATTAAACCTCAACAACACAACAAAGGACTGAATAAGGAAAAGTGGACAGCACTGTGAGCATGGCTGACTGCTAGGGGCTCATCCACAAAACGGCTGCTCTGCCTTTTATTATACCCCTGGTGTTGCATCAGGCAACCCTGGCCCCTCCCAAAGTCTGCCAGTCAACTCTTCTTTGCTGGTGGAAACCTTCTTGCAACTTTATTGGAGGTGAGGTGTTCCCCATTCCCAGTTGCCCCATGCAAGGGACATATGTGCATGGTCCCCCTCCACATGTCCCTGACAACCAAGGCTGTCTGGTGGCAGTAATACAGTGGGGGGGAAAGGGGACTATGGGGAGAATAGAGGGTGTCCAAATAACAAACTACAATAACATAACCATACATCAACAAAAATTTTCTTAACATACACACAATATTCATCCCTAAATTGTGAGAGCCAATTGTCATATTACCCATCTATAGTAGGATTTTTGAAACTTGGTAGTAAACCAGACTTTCAGCAGTAATGTTCTTTTTCCTAAAATGGTGTCCCACCATCAATGTGGGGTGACCCAGCCCTGGGACTGGTTCAGGCTTTGTGCTGCTGGCAGAGTTTGGAAAATTTACTCCAAAACAGTTTCTGATTGTGAAATTCAGTTTTTTGAGTTGCTATTTTTGTGAGCCCAGAAAAACCTACCTAAACAACCTCTGAGGAAGTGAAACCTCTGCCTTGAGCAAAAGCCACTAGGGAAAAGAGAATCTGGCTTGGGTGCTCCAACTTTATAAAGAAACCCTGGCAGCCTCTGGCGCTGTTTCCAGACACAGAACTGGGTCTTAAGGAGACAGTTACAATCTTGGGCACAGATAGATATGCTATACAATAAAATTTTGGTTACCCAGGTGAGATAGCTTGATGGTAAATTTAAAAGCTATTTATTTCATAAAGTTATTTATTTATTTAAGTTGTTATTATTATTTATTTATTTATTAAAGTTGTTTATTTCTAAAAGCTTTTAAACTTACTTAAAAGCTGTCTGAGAATCCTGAAGTAGTTTAAGGCTAAGGCTAAATTAAGGCTACTAACACATATACATGCAGTATTCATTTTCTGTTTGTGAGTTTTGCCTTTTTTTTGTTTGGGGTTTTTTTGGGTTTTTTGTTTGTTTGGTTTGTTTTTTTTTTTTTCCTAAGTGAAATTTAAAGTAAGCTGTACTTGTGTCTCTTCTTCGGAGTAGAAGCTGTACAATTTACAGCTGGAAGACCCCCAAATATTTGGGGTTGCCTAGCATTCCTAGCAAGATGCAGAATAAATGTGATAATTTTGTACTAGTGGAAGAAGTACTGGACAGGGTTTTCTCTGAATCTTACAGAGTGCACATGTGCAAGACCTTTGGGTCAGTGTCCGCTGTCAGTGTGTTTGTCTTTTTGTCTGTACTTCTGCCACTAGGCTTGTATGGTACTGTATGATGGTACTGGAAGGGCTAAGAGAGGGAGATACATAAAGGTTTTCTGTTGTTTCCATGGCTGTACTTGAGAATTTCACAGTTTTTTTCTACTTACCATTTCTGCAAGGAGAACCAAATCTGCATGCTGGAATGTTTGAGCTTGTGTGAGGTATTGTATTTGGTCTGGCTGAGCTGGAGTAAATTGTCCTTTGGAAGCCCTCACAGTGCTGTGCTTTGCATTGGTAGCCCGAAAAGTGTTGGTAACACACCAGTGTTTTGCCTGCTGCTGAGCAGCACTGGCACACCATCAGCACTGTCTCTTTAACAATTCTCTCATACCCTCCTCCCATCCAGAGGGCTGGGAGTGGGCAACACCCTGGAAGGGCACCCAACTAGGTAAAAACAGCTGACCCGAGTTAACCAAAGGGAAATTCCATACCATATGATGTCAGCTCAGATATAAAAGCTGTGGCAAGGAAGAGGAATGGGGGCCTTTGTTACTTTACAATGTTTGCCTTCTGGAGCAACCGCTCTGTGTGGAAGTCCTGCTTTCTGGGAAGTGGCTGAACATTACTCTCTGCTGGAAGGTAGAGATCACTTCTTCCCCCCTTTGCTTATGCATGCAAACTTAAAGTTTTTTCTTGCTTTAATAAACTGCCTTACCTCAACCTTTTCCACCTTATTTTTGTCTCTGGTTCCCTGGGAAGGGAAGTTGATAAAGTGGCTTGGTAGGCATCTGGCATGAGAGCCAAGGTCAACCCACTACAGTATTTAGTCTGACTAGCATTTTTGAAGCATAGAGCCTAGTTTTGAGTAACAGAACAGTCAGACAAGACTTTGTAATTTGAACTATTACATTACTATGTACTGGTTCTGTACTACTTCACTGCATTCTAGTTCTGACCTGTTTTCAAGTCTGTATTTTATCAGGATATACAACTATTCCAAACAAAACAGGGTTTTTTATTGTTTTCTAGATTTTTAACTCAAAACCAAGCATACAGTAAAAAAACCCCGCTTAATAGTTACTCTTAGTTCTGTTTTTTTTTTTTTAATTTTTGTTTTTAAAATCCTGCAGTTTATTGTGGTACTGTATCAAAATACTTCACATGAAACACCAAGTATGCTTCATAGTCCTGGAAGGTCGTGGGAGCTGATGAGAAGTCACAGCGTGAAAGAGCCTGAGAAACTGTCTGTTGCTGTTTTTTTGATACATCTTCTTTTAAAAATACTGTTTTTAAGTATCTGTATACAGACATTCAGCCTCACGCATAGCAGCCCTTTTCAACATGGAATTTACACATCAGACTTGATCCACAAAGAAATTTTACAGCAAGGGGAGTTGCTTTCCTTTTTGCTCAGTTTGATAACTTTTTCTGAAAAGGAGTATTTTGGTGTTCTGCATGTGCTGTTTTTAAAATGAACATGAGACAAACAATAGTTCCTGGTCCTTAGAAAGTAAAAGATTGTCCTTTAGTTTAGCTGAAATCTATTAGAACTATTGTATAACCTTTATTATGTAAGTATTTTAACTGATGGAACCTTGTCAGTGATTTGTCCCCAAAGCTTCTTCCAACCAGACCACTTTTCTTGCCATTATAAAGACAAATGAATTAGTTATCATTGTGAGTACAATTTCTGCATAATGCTTTTTCTAAATGGGTATTGCCTAGAAAAGTTTCCTAGTTTGGAAGTTCATGATCATGATTTCATTATACATATATTTTGAAAATGTGTGGTAGAGTTGATGTTGAAATGCTTTGGGCTCTCTATAGGGCTTTTGATTCTGGAACTACAACAGATGTAGTTGATGGTAACCTTTGAGAAAAGTCTGCCTGTTCCTAAATTGTAATGGTTCAATTTTCTTAATCTCAAACCAATCTCAGACTATGAGTATTAAATGTTTTTCAGAAATATCTGCTTAATATAAATATTCTGGTACATGAACGATGTCATTTGAAAGCGGAGCTACTTACTTTACTTTCTCGGCTTTACAGACATTAGACGTATTTATTCCTAAAACTTTCCTTGAGAAATAGAATTGTGCTCATTTTCAGCACTGGATAAAAATTCAGTAGCCATACTTTAAGCTCATGTTGGTCTAACCTTTGTGATGTTATAGGTGTGCTGAGTTAGATGGGAGTAAGGCAACTATAGTTACTTCTGTTACTTCAGTTCATTAGTCCTTCTTTGAAACAAAAACATGACATGCATACCAGATCCTTTATATATGTAGAAATGTCATACTTTTAACATTTACTTGTGCCTTGTTTTGTGTAGAGATTTTATTCCAAGGACTGCAGCTCTGATTAAAAGCTTGTCTTCTCCTTGCACCACCAAGAAAAGGAGAAAATTATTCTTTGTAGTATAGTCAGATCATCAAGTAAAAATGGACTAAGTAATAATTACATAATAGATATATGTATTAAAGGCAAGTCTTGCTGGTAGGTTTCTGCTATTCTTGCTTTGAATGGAATGCATAGTAGCTACTCTCAAATTTCTAGTACTATAATGGGGGATTCTTTAAATTAGTATGAAGAGTTTGTGGTGCCATAAACATGAGCTCAAAACAGAATAAAAAGAGAGGATTTTATTTGATCTTGAGCTACAAGTGGCATATTGTATTTCCATCAAGAAAAGTCTTGTGAAATTAAAGAAGATAATGTCATTGGTATTTGCTGTAGTTATAGAGTTGATTTAGTTTTGCAGAAACAATACCGTTAGTGTTAACAATACTTGTGGCATGACACTAGTCAAAGCCCTTATATGATGCCTTGTCCTTATCTCTCCTTTTCCTTTTTACTTGTACCTCCACAGTGTTGCATACCCAAGGTCCCATTGATGGCAGTCTGTATGCAAAAGTAAGAAAGAAGAGCTCTTCAGACAGCAGCATCCCTGGTGTTGCTCAGGGTGTTCATGTTGCAGGCAGTCCTGATCACAGTGATCATACCCTGTCTGTCAGTAGTGATTCTGGACACTCCACAGCTTCCATCAGAACAGACAAGACTGAGGAACGCCTTGTCCCAGGAGTTAAATGGGGTTTGAGCCCACAAGAGAAGGCAGAACTGGACCAGCTACTTAGTGGCTTTGGTCTGGAGGATTCTGTCAGCACTGCCAAGGATATGACTGATGCTCAAAACAAATACAGTGCTACTCACCACATAGTGCCAGCTTACATTCACATGAATGAAGTCACCAAAATGAAGGACAGGGAGACTGATATTCTGGATGATGAAATGCCTAATCATGACCTTCACAGTGTGGACAGCATTGGGACATTGTCTTCCTCAGAAGGGCAGCACTCCACCCACCTGGGGAACTTCAGTTGCCACAAGAGCAGTCAAAACTCACTTCTTTCAGATGGCTTTGGAAGTAATGCTGGGGAAGAGCATCACAATGCTTTTGCTGCAGACCTGGGAATTGGTGTGGATTCAGTCTTTGAGAGGTCATTTGGAAGCACTGAGCCAAAGACAACTGAGCAACAGAATCCTTCTATCTCACCCCATCCACAAGCCTATGGCGCAAGTAACTACTCTACTCAGACCTGGGTACGCCAGCAGCAGATGGTCACTGCTCACCAATATGGTTTTGCCCCAGGGAATGAAATTAGGGTTGGCATTCATAACACTGTGGAGAATTTAGGCAGTGTCCAGAGCCAGTCCCAAGTCCCAGATGCTCCAGCACGTAGCTGTAGCAGCAGAGATGCTGTGCAGAGAGGGCTAGGAAGCATGCTGGGTGCTGCAGAAGCTGAAGAACATGCAAATGCTGATAATTTTAAGTCAAGGCAAATGCCTCAGAGGAACAGAAATGGCCTGGATCTAGGACAAAATGCTGGGGACTTGCCAGCTTCTCCAACTTTGGATATTGATCAGTCCATTGAACAATTGAACAGGCTGATCTTGGAGTTAGACCCTACATTTGAACCTTTCCCAACCCACATTAACACTCTCACCACAGACAGAAATCAAGTAAATGGCTTCAGCAACCTTGATGCACACATGGAAGAGCTTAACAGTAGTTCTGGTTTCCACGACAAAATTGAGGTCAGGAACAGGAATGCCTCTGGACATGGTAAGCTGTAATACTTTCTGAAAATCGTTCTTTTTCTAGCACCTGTGTGTTCATTATATGGTACAGCAGGACCCTCGGGTCATTGCTGACAACTTTGACAATGATTATCAAGGGATTATTTCTGATGTCCTCTTTACATAATCATCCAAGATATGGAATCAAAGGTTGTAAGGTAAGTGAGTTTTGCAGGTACTTGCCTTTTTGCTTGAAAAAAGTACCGTTCAGCAAGTTCTTACCTGTTATAGATGATGTCTTGGGATTATTTTGCTGTTGTGATAATAAGTTAAAAGGGAGCAGAATTTGTACATTGAGACATTTTTAGAAGGCATTGGTGGTGTAGGTTTTTCATTATTACAATTTCCATTTAAGTTAGGAGAAAAAGTTCCAACCACTTTATCTTCAAATACAGTGTAATGATGCTGGTATTAAATTTCTATGCAATGTTTTCACAAATAATATAATATTTGCCAGTAAAGTATTTTAAGACATGCTCCTTTGGAAAGTTTTCTGTTTAAAAATGTACAAATCACAGTGCTTGTTTGTTATCTCTGACTCTGAAATGATTACAGCTGGTGAAATTAAATACACAACACTTGCTGACTGTGTTGCCTAAGTAATGCTACTAGAACTAGCAGCTTTGCAAAAGGATGAGTAGTCTGCCTCTGGCTAAGTCCACTAAACCTGTTATTAATGGTCAACCTAAAATTTGTGACAAATAAGGCCTGTCCTACTGTCATGTTTGAAAATTTTATGGGGTCTAATTTCTCTGGCAAAACATATGCCCTTGCCTCCCTTTCTCCCCTTCCATCTTCCTCTTCCTCCTCTTCTTGTCTTCAGCCGTGGTGCAATGAAAGACTTGCTCAGATCCAGTCCCGAGGATTTGGTTGAGTGTTAGCCGGCATGACAGAAATCTGCCCATGGCCTCACTGGACACAGAAAAGTTGCTCCAGCTCAAGCCCATAGGATACGCTAAACCATGAATGTGCCTGACTAGTGTGTGGTGTCTGCTCATGGGCAAACCTATGTGATGAAGGATGGTGATTCTTGTAGGGAAGGTGAAATCACAGTTCTGTGCTTAGGAGGGTAACCGAAGACTGAAGAAGTCCAAAAATCCATGACTAATAAATGTGAGATATTCGCTGCTTATTTTTAATACACAGTATGTATTTTGTGGCATTAGTTTGTAATTCTCTTGATCTTTCCAAATTATTAGCTGATGGACAAATTGAGATTTTTCCAGCAGGAGAGAACTCTTCTCTTTATAGACAGTAAATCTACTGAGGGGGATAAAGAGATCATTTAGAATAAGTCACCTTTTACAGTTCAGTGTTTGAATATATGAAGCTTAAAAGAGATACGTGACATTTTCTCAGAGATTCTGGTCATCTTGAAGTAGAAGTCACTGTAATTTCCCTTCCATTTTTAATGTCAGGTAAATAAAGACCAGTGAAAATAATTGTGCTTGGGGAATGTTCTGGAAGAGGTTTTGTTTTAAAGAATTAAATGATGGAATTTCTGTATTTAAGGAAATCAAATATAAATGTATAGACAGCATTTTAAATTCTGGATATTTGAGGGAAGGTATCAGGGCACAGTAGAAGAGGAAAGACTTTAGTAGTCAGGAACATAAGAATAGCCTTTAATTAAACAAAATTAGAAAAATAATTTGTATAGCTTCAGAACAATAATAATTTTTTAAGTTTGTCTTTATGTCAAGTGCTAAAATGTTCCATTTCTGACTTCTGCAAGTAACATTCAATTTATACTAGCAAGAGCTTCATTTTAAAACTACTCAGAGTTCTAGAGGTAAAACAACACAAATATGTGGTATGCTGCCACCTCTGCATGAGACCAGGAGGTCACCAGCACGTACTGATTTTCTAAGTGCTGTAGAATTTATATATTTACATATCAGGACTTGCCCCACTGAAATATACAGAATCATATGTTTATTCATGCATGGTGTGCGCAAACCAGCATGGGGAAAAAGCTATTTGCCTGAATGAATATTAAGAATGAGGAACACTGGAATGTTTCTCTGTATATACACCACTGTTCTGAATCACTGGATTGAGAACTGGGTGCATATCAGGTCTCAGAGGGTTGTGGTCAGTGGCACAGATGGCTGTAGTTCAGGGGTCTAAATCCAGTCATGTTTAATGTATTAATCAGTTGCATGAAGGGGTAGAGTTCCTCCTCAGCAAGTTTGCTGATGCATAAAACTGGAGGAGAAGCCATACTCCATAATATGTTGAATGTGGTTTATCTTACTTTGGAGTAGACTCATAGAATTTTATAGAATTAGGATAAGTAGGGGAACATCCAAGGCACTTAATTAGCTGTTTAAACTAGTGTAGCATAGGAGCTGTAACTGATGGCACAAAGAAATGCTGGCTGCCATGGGAATGAAGAAATAGCAAATAATAATGGATAATGAAAACAACAGTTGCTCACAATGGCTGATCGTACAGAGTCAGGTTTTAGAGGGAGCTCTATACTCTGTGACTTAAACAGTCCTTGACCTAAGAAGTATATTAATAGAACGAATTGGCCTGTGATAAAGAGACTTGGCATATTAGGACTGAATGGTCTGAGTGAGGTTGATTGGATGAATGAGACATTTTGTGTGAATCTCTTCAATGGGAGGAGCGCCCAGTGCTGGAGGTGAATGAGATCAGTGTGATACATGGTGTGTGTGTGTGTCTAACTTGAGGGCTGCGTTAAAGGAGGATGGTGGAATTGTCTGGTTTCCTGCATGAGTGGTTTCCTGCATGAGTGGTTTCCTGCAGAAAATACATGCCTTAAAAGTGCATGCATGTTTCCAGTGCCCTGCAAAGCTGGAAGAATGTGCCTAAGAATGAAATGTGTGTGTCAGCTGGGATGTACATTATGATGCATTCTTGCTTCTGTTTGCGCATATGATTCTGCACTGACTGACAGATAGGCAACTACCTCTCCTTTCATGCTTCTTCCTACTTGTTTTTATACACCTGTATCCTTAGCATAGGTCAACCTGGCACAAACTACTGACTGCCCATGTAACAGAGTTCTGGGTTCTCTCTGAAATGATTTCTTGCATTAAGTGCTTAGGATTTTTGGATCATTGAATTTCTTTTTGCTAGGACATATCTTTATGAACCATGCAGAACAATGGCTGATGACCTCTTCTCTCCTTCAGTGTCATGTGTGTTGCTTATCAGAGGTGAATCACTGCACTGTTTATTAAGATTTTTCCAATTTTTTTTTTTTTACATAAGTTGAGTTATGCACAGATGTGTTTCTGATAGTGAATGAAGCTGCTGTTTACTAATAACACAGTGCTGCAGTAGTGCTTAATTTTAAATGACAGGAAGTTAGAACATGAAAAAATTTTGATGTGCATATAAGCTTTTCTTTCAGCCTTATATTCCCCGTTTACTTCACTCTCTGTGTATTCTTTTATGCCTAATAATTAACACATGACCTCAGTCTACTGCTAAGGATATTAGTAAGACTTATTTTCTCAAATCAGCCACCTGTTATCACAAGGCTTATGCTTGTTCAGTAAAAGAGGAAAGTGAAATCAAAATTTTGCTTCAACCTACAAAACTATAAAAGCAAGAATTTGTTAATAAATGTAGAGGACAGTAATGTTTTTACCCATTTTCATTATAACCTACCATCCTTGTCACCCATGTCTCATCTGTGTACCCCACCTTTTCACTGTTAAAATGTTAAAATTTGCATCTTTAGAAAAGTATTAGATGCAGGTGAGGAATTGTGTGATCACATGAAGGCAGAACACAGAAGCACATGCATTCAATATTTTGGGCAGCCTGTTTCAGTGACTGTGACCAAGATATGCATTTCTACCTAAATTTGCCAGCATGAGGAAAAGAGGTTCTATATTTGCCATAAGGTTGAAATGATATTGTTGCTCTCATGTAACTCTAATTCTTCTTCCTGCATGAGTGATGGCCATAAGGTTGAAATAATATTGTTGCTCTCATGTAACTCTAATTCTTCTTCCTGCATGAGTGATGGTGTTTGAAATTACCATCTCAAAACTTGGCTAGGTTACCTACTTTAGGAATTACACAGATACACAATTCATACAGTCTTATATTTTGCTTGGAGTTTATCAGCTCAACGCAGAATTGAGCATTAAACAAAGCCTCCCTCTCTCAAAAAAATAATGCAAAATGAATAAAACTGAGGTGGCTTAGGATCTGATTACATGTCTGGAATACCTTCACAGATCTTTCCTCTGTCAAAAATAAACCTTTGGAGATGGTCCAAGATACAGTATCGTAAATCATACTTCAGCTCTTTGCAGACAAAGGAGAGAGAAAGAAATCCTTTTTGCATACCTTATTAAATAAATTTTATAAAAGCATTGAACTGTTGCAGATGTTCCCATTTACTGTGCTATTCTGTGGGTAAGCACAGTCCCTCTAAAATAAATTGTGAAATGAGGGAAAAACAAAACTTGTCAAACTTCTCACCTGCTTTATTTGTATGTAAAGTACACTACAAAACTGGTCATTTCTGTTGGACAGGAAAATTTTGGTGCCTGGCTTGGGAGTTAATTTTACAGTGGTTAAGAGTAAATTTGAATTTTTAAGTTATAACTGAACTAGATTCAATTTTTAAACTAAATTAAATAATTTTTTGAGCTACAGTTAAAAATTGAATTTTAGTTACATTTAGCAGCACAATAATTTTTAATTTATGTCATGTACTTACACCATACATTTTTAAGAGTCTTGTAGTTTTCAGCATGTGGGCCTGAGTGTATCATCATTATGAACTCTCTCTATGGGTTTGGAGATACCCAGTCTGGATTTTCCACTGGTCTTGCTTCCCATTCTTAGCATAATGTAAATGGGCTATGAAACTAAAGTGACAGATCTGCAAAGCTGCTGTGTCCTATGTTTGATGGTCTACTTGAATTTGGGGTAGAGTTTAGACCTTTTCATTTGCTTGTTAGACTAATTGGTTATAAGGAGTTTACACTCCTAGTCTACTAGCTGTTAAAAATTGGGGTTAAAAAGAATAGTTTGCTTGTTAGTAATTGCTAATTGCTAATTATTGCTAATTATTTTTTCAAGAATAAAGGGATTTTCTGACTTCAGTGGCAGTTTAGGTTACATTCAATGCCCTAACCTTTCTAAAATGTATCACAGGCACAGCATAGTTGGCTTTTGTTCTAATTAATAGTTTTGAAACAGTGTTCCTAAAGATCTTGGAATCTGAAAGTGTGGGCATATCAAGATCCTTGTTTAGTACTCGCATCACTAATCCACCAAGGTCATGGGTTCAATCCTCATACTTCATTTAAGATTTGGACTCAGTGATCCTGCTGGGTCTCCTCCAACTCAGAATATTCTGAGATTTTGTTTTTGAGCTGGCTATGTATTTGATTATCTTTTTCCACCACAGCAATATTTAGTTCAAGTTTTGTCATGCTGTCTTTGAAGTTACTTTTTCTTTCAGTATGTCATAATGATTCTAAAGCTGATTCTAATTTCTTAAAGTAGATTTGCTATGGTTTAAGTATAAAGCTGTTTTGAAAGCTTGATCATTCCATGCCTTCTTTAAAAACCTTAAAAGTCGTAGAAGATAAATGGTGGCAAAGGAGGAGATCACTTTCAGTTTGGATAGTGTTGTTGGTAACATTTTTAGTATATGGGATACTCCCTGAAGGCTCCTTTATTAGAAGTGAACTTACTTTCCTTGTTGCGTTCTTAAGCCTCATGTTGCATTGTATCCCCTTGTTTCAACAGTAATTGATAGGTCTTTTTAAACTGCTGCGTAGGCATCGACTTCTGGAATTTCTGCAATGCTAACACAGTTCTCCCCAGAGTGTTATTTCAGCCTTCATGACTTCTGCTGAGGTCTGTGAAAGGCACACTGGAAAACCAGTTTTGTGGAGATTTTCACTGTTCCTTTCACAACAGAGCCCTGCATTTTATTGCTCTGTGGGTAGAGCTTCTTATGTCGTGCTAGCTTTCCACACCAGTTGGAGCTGTGGTAAGAAGCTCACTTGAAGTGCAAGCACTTGATCTTTTCCTCTCTGTGTGTAACATGCTTGTACACAAGCAATGAATTCCAGCTTGTCTGTCTGCAAAGTGTGTTAAGTTGTATTGATTGGTTGATTAAGCATATATCCTAGTAAGGTTTCCTTTTGTTTCTTAAAAAGATATATTATTTTCTTAAACCACTTAAAAGTTTGTCAGATTTTCTTGAATGTATAGATGTTACCTGTTTCCTCTTGTGAAAGGATTAGAACTGAAATGAATTGCAGATTCCAAAAATCCTGCTAGACAATAAATGAAGTTGAGAAGCTGCCTGTGAAATAATATAGTTAACACTGCTTAAGCTATATCCAGAGAAAATGATCTTAACTGTTGCTCAAGTATAGATGATTGAAATTCAAGTGGTTAAAATCAGTTTTACAAGTTCAGACATTCATATTTCAATGCTGTCACAAGGAATTATATTTGCAACCAGTTGGATAATTCGCTAATAAATGAGATACACCATTGTTATTGACAAGCCACTGGAGACAAGATTTTAAACTTAGCATTGTTTTCTTTCCAATAGTTTTAAATACCTCTCAATAGTAGTTGAGGAAAGGTAAGCAGTTAAAGAAACCAAACAATGATTAACCTTTAACCACTGGTTAGCTGTAGCTTTTGCATGGTGATAACCATCTGATGAGGTAAGTGCCTGATGTTGCTCTGATGCCAATCTGTTGGAATGTTATTATTTGTTCATTGGGCAAAACAAGACTACTTTTTTAGGGAAAAATTACTTTTCACATGGGAAAAGAGAGAAAGGACAGTATATGAAATGCTTTCAAAGAAATAAATATGTGCTCCTGGGTTATTTATGAAGCTCTGCCAAAACTTTAAGCTAAATGATAAAAACAAAAATGAATTTTGTAACTTCTAGGAAGTCTTGGCAACTGACACCTTACACTGTAAAAGGTTCCTTTCAAATTACTAAGTCTAAAATATTAAATATTAAAAGTCTAAATATTATGAAGTAAAGTTTTGAAACTAATGAACTAAGTAGTAGTAATTTTTGCTTACTCCTTCACTTAATTTTAATCTCTTAGACTTATTTGCTTTAAGCTTTACTGAAATATATCAGCTCAACTTCTCCTCTCTGTTGTCCAGCATCTAATGGTAATTTGGTATGTAAAGCACTTTCAGTCTGTTTAAGGAGAATATCCATTTTCCCAGAGAGGCCTCTTTATAGCTTTCTGAGGACTGCATTAACTTTGTAGAAATGACTAGCTTCATGAGTGTACCAATATTATTGATGATGAAATCCTCTCGTTAGTATGACAAGCAAAACTTGCATTAAATTTCAAAGGTCTTTTTTGACCGATCCAAAAGATAGGTATTCTTTATCATAGTCTCCAAGGCCATGTTAACTTAGAGAGATATTCTGAAATAAATTGTCTATGCCTTTGTAACTTGTTTACAGATGGAGTGAAACTCTTATTTGCTGTTCCTGGCTCCAGCTGCCTCCTGTGGAGAAGTGGTGGGACTGGGAGTATCTGGTCTCAGATTGTCTGAGATTCTGCAGTGATTCCCGCTCACTTTTCTTTACAGAAATTACAAATAAAAAAGGAAATCCAATGCAAATGTTAGTAAATGCTGAAATAGTATAAACTCAGTCTACATTCTTAAATGTCTCCAATTTCAGTAGAATTCACTGTGACTGTTCAGTGTCATGTAAGAGGTTTAGAAGATATTTGTGATTTCATGTCCTTTTCTGGCTTCAAAAATCTTGAGTGATGCATCTAGTTTGCTTACAGGGTCTTCAGCACATACTCTTTCCATAAATGAGAGACCACACATAAAAATTCAAGCTGGGGGGGAAAAGTTAAATATGGATGCTTAAAAAGTTCTTTAGTTTTCCCGGTTGCAGCAACCATAAAAACAGAATCTCAGTTGTGTTTTTTTCAAAATCTCAGGTTTTTTTCAGAATCTCAGTTGTGGTTTTTTTCACTAGCTTTATAAATACTGACTTGATAAAATTAATAACTGGCTGTATTTGGACCCTGAAATTTGACCTTATTGGTGGAATTTTCAAAAATTACTAACATGGTTTTATGTATTTCTTTATTTGCTTCAATAGTAGTTATTATAACATTTGCTTGGCTGCTAGCAGAGATGGATTTTTTGGAAGTGTCTAATTCTGTAGTTTAACAAGAGATTTATTAATATTTTTAGGATAAGCCCCTACTTGCCAGCAAGTTACTCACGTTGATACGTACATATGTCAATGCAGAATCAGTTAAGTATCATGGATTTTAGTCTAAAATCCCTGTCTCTGTTTCAAGCTTGAATAAAAACTGTTCCACTATACAGAAATGTACTTGTGCATTAATGCTTTATAATTGTGTAGTGTAATCAAGGTGGAATGTCTTTAACACAGACTCCTATGCTGCATGCCAGATTTTACACCTTAGCTTCTATCAGCCACTTCAGATTAGGAAACTGATGTTGTGTAAGGTGTACGCTATTGTTTTTCTCTACCCAAGTTGCAGATTAAGCCCTCCTGCTGGTTTAGATGAAGGACACACTTTGGACTCCTAGTGTTATGGCTCCATGATCAGGGTCCGTAGGTGATGTGCTTCAGCAACACATATTTACTGTTGGAAATTACTGTAAAGGTTTAAATTACACCAAGCAATTCAAGTAACTTCTTGGGGAAATACTCAACTCTTTTAAGAGAAATAGCTAATCCTCAGAGATCTTTTTGCATATATATAGAGAGAGAGACTATAGAAGCTCTCAGAGGAGTATTTGAAAAGTTGCTATGCATGTGGTTGTTTTTGTGACTACTCAGTAAATTCTACGGATCCTTGTTGTTGATTTAAGAAGGGTAGAAAAAGCAATTGTTGCAGGAATAATCTGGAAGTGCCTGCTGTTTGGAGTGGATGATGACCATGTATAAAATCCTGCTAATCATAGCTCTGCATCTAGTGACGTGCTCTTAATAACGTCTTTGGAAAAAAATAGTGCTTTCTGTCCTTGAGTATCCTGGATCGTTCTGCTGGTTAAGGTTACTCTTCTGTGCTGCTCCTCAAAAGGATTTCCAGCTTCTGTGTGTAGCTAATACCTAATTTTTGTGATTGCTATGTGTGTCACAAAAGGTATACAGTGAACTGAGTTTATAAGGGCCAGGATCTGTTTTAGCTAAAAATAATCTGCGTTTGGGAGGGGAAAGGGGTGGGAGAAACACAGCCCCGGGCAGCAGCAATGGTTTTTCTGCCCAGAGCCACTGTGTGTCAGAAATGGCAAGAGAGGGTTCTCATTGGAGGGCCCGTAGCGACCCCTGCTGTTTTGCTCTTCCGATTGCACTCGGGGTGATAGCTTCAAAAATGAGCATCTGGAGAAACATGCTGCTTAACTTACTCCTCTACAACAAAGGACATGGTGAATATTTTCCAGCTGGTGTCAGCAAAGAAACTACAACTGGTGTCTTTCCCCCACCTATGTAAAACAGTTTTGTTTTGTAAAACAGTTTGAACATTCTTGATTATAATCACTACAGACAGAATAGTGAAGTTTGTTTTAACAGTTCTAATTGAAAAAAAAAATAGTTTCTTAATCAGCTTGCCTGTTTTCAGCAGCAGGTATGCAAGATGATGCAACAGGAAAAAGGCTCAGAAAGTTAAGTGTTGGGCAGTATGACAATGATATTCCTGGGGAATCATCATATAACAGGTGTGGATGGATGAAGTCTCCTGCTAGTCACCAGGCTGTAATTCCAAGATCACCGGTTGCTGGAGGGAAAACCAAGGAGGTAAACAATCAAGAATATTTCACTAAATACTGAAGTGAGTGGCCAGTAGGAAATCTTATGTTCTGTGTCCAAAATTAATGTGAAGCAATTGGGCAGTTACAGCATGACAATAAGAACAAGTAACTGCATTCACCTTAGTAATGCAATTTAATGTTTAAGGATGTTCTTGTCTTTGCATGTTTTGGATGTCTCTTGTGTTTGCATGTTTTCAGTGTTCCATGATATCTCTGCTGGAACAGTAGATTGCATTATATCTAATTACAGAAACCTTCTGTAATTTGAGGAAGAATGCCCCACTGTGTCATAGGGTTAAGTGAGAATTAGCACACTGTAATTTTGCTTTTTTGTGTCTTCTCTTAGATGATTGTTGTACATTACCAGGATGAAATAGATGGGGAAATCTTCTCCACAATAAAAAATGGAAATGAGGCTGTCACATTCACATCAGCTTTTCCCCTGTCACCAGAGGTGACCTATGGTAAGAAAACATCTCTATTTATTTATTTATTTAAATAGCACTTTTGACATTTTAGCTGTTACTGAAGAGGAACTGCCCTTTTCCCTCTCTCCTAGTGACAGCACCTCCACCGTGCCATCAGCAGATTCCCTCCAGCCAAAAGGCCAGCAGCCCGTCTGAGCTGTACAGAACCATTTCTGGTAAGGTACCCCTCTTTCCTAAGTAATGTGAAAATGAACTGTGTATGAAGGCAACTAACACAACAGTGGTTTATAAGTAGGACATATAAATGGTGAATTTAGACATGCCAATCAGAGAAACAGATTTTAGCAGTCCTATTTTAATCACACCAAAACCCAATGTAGAGTAATGAAGAATTATCCAAGAAGTATTTAATACCTTCCACATTTCAACTGCCAACAGGGAGTCCCATGTTCACATTCTTTGCACAAATCTAGTGTGAAGCAATTAGGCAGCTGTGTCATGAAAATAAGAGGAAATGCAGCTTAGTGTTTGAGGCTATCCTGCTCTTGTTCTCTCTCTGTTTGCATGGTTTCAACGTTCCTCAGTCTTTCTGCTAATATTTGATGACATAAAAATACTATCAGGAGACTTGAGTTCTTTGTAATTTTAAGCAGGTTTTGTCTCCATCTCAGGAAGGATGGGTGATATCCATGTTGCCATCTTTCCAGGCAAGTGAAGCTGACAATAGAGCTTGACAGCAGCTATGCTCAAGTCAAGGAGATCCTTTACCAGAGGAATGGATGTTCTGGAGGGGTCTTTTTGCCATGATACAGTTTGTAAATGCGCAGCCATGGGAAAGTAGTTGGTACTGGATGATTACATATTTAAAGATTTAATATGATCTTGCTATGATTTTTTTATTATAAAGGATGATTTTCAAGGCCTTAACTCTTTGCTACTAAAAATAGCAGCTAAGCTACTGTTACGTGTCACCTTTTTTGTGCAAAATTATTTGAAAACACTAGGATTTAAAGGAAAAAAGTATTTCTGAACTGCATCAGAAAGTGCTGGACATAGCAGGAAGCCAGCTAATGTATTTAAAACCTGAATAAAAATCACAGGCATTCATTTTATGCATTACATATGTTCTCATGAAAATTCATGTATATTATGTATAGTTTTACTGCTTAGGCTGTGACTGTCTTCTCCAGGAGAATCTTGACTAGACTTTTCAATAAATTTGATGATAGGTTTTGATGCAATAATAGCTAGTGTTTCAGTTTTAACTTAAAAGACCCTTTATGTTCAATTTGCCTCACTTAATAGTTTTATTCTGTCTTGACATTATTTGCTTTTGACAACTATCTTTAGAAAAATCTTCTACCCAGTTCAAGACATCTCTATATGGTTCTCCCTACTTCTAAGTAATTAGTGGCAGATATCTTCCTGGTGACAACTTCATCAAATCAATTATAGGTTGATCTACTGAACACTTTGTTGTGAAATGGTTTCTATTAATGTTGCTAAGAGCTAAGAGTTGCCCTGTAAAAATATTTGGCTTTCAATGTGTTTCTCTATTTTGATTCTCCTGCTTAATTTTAAATAATGTCATCTCTCAAATGCTGGTTTTGGATTAATGAAACACTGAAAATAATTATTCTAACTATTAGAAAAGGAGACAATTCTTCCTTTGAGTGCCTGTTTTAAAATGAAGCTCAAGGTGTACTGAATGCTGCAGGTTACGTGCTCATCTCCATGCAGCTTTGGTTTTAGCTGTAAACATAATGTACTCTGACATTAAAAATGTTAGTTGTTAATTAGTTAAAGGTTAAAAGTGTATGAGGTGGGTCAGCTAGAGAACATGCAGTAAAGACACCTCTTGGCAAGCATCTCTTAGAAATGTTGATTGGGTGATTTTCCCATCAGAGCACAGAAACTTCTGTTGTCAGAGGCAAGTAAGAATCATACTTCAAATGTTTTAAAATTTTCTCTTTTCCCTTCACTTCTACTGTACTTATTGCCTGCATCTACCATAAATATCCACTGTATCTACTTGCTTCTATGTCTTCTGATTTCTTTCACAAGAAGTGCTTCTTATTTCTGCTACCAATCCCTAATTCATGCCCTGAGTAAGAGTGTTTATGTTTTGTGTGTTGAAGAGGCTAAGAATCTGAAGGGAACACATGCAGCTGTTCCTGTGGCTGAGGCTGCTTTAATGCACATGCCATAAAGGTGACTCTAACAGTGTGCACTTTGCAAGAGTTCTTAACAGCCTCAATTTTTAGTACTTTCCCTTACAGTCCACCTCCTCTTTTAAATGCTTACGTGGTCTTTATTTTGGTAAAAGTCAGGAAGCATACTGACTTCTTCAGAAATTTTCAACAGCGTGAGGCCTTTTATATCATGGACTCTGGAGTCTTAATTTCTGCCATTAAGATATTACTACTTTTGTCTCAGTTCAGATCACCCTTGAATTCAAAATTGCTTTGTTCTGCATATCAGCTTTGCTGTTTATCTCTTTTTTAAGTTACCAGTGTGGATGCTGTAACCTGGTTACCAATTATCTAGATGTATTATTTCCTCCCTGTTTCCTTGTGGAGAATAGCATTCAGTGTAAGTAGCACTTGCCATATCAAGGGATTCTGCTGTGATTTTAGAAAAGTACAAAAGTATGTAAAGAAAAAATAGTCAGGAATTGCAATGATATCCAGTCCTTAAGTATTAAAAAAAATGACAAAATTCTCTCTTCTTTAAGTTATTAATTTAATCTGTGTATCTAGTGTCTAGAATGCATCTGATTTTTAACCTGTTTACCTAAGGACACTGTTTTTAATAAAGTCTTATAAAATGGAGCTCTGTTATCCCTAGAAATCTTAATTTTCTTTCCAGGTAAAACCACTTTGCTGGGGAAAGTCAGTCTAGTAGTGTTACGTATCTGCCTCCCTTCCATTAGCTATGCCCTAACTCTTCATTCTTCTTGTACATTTATTGGAGATGTCCTGCCTGCAATATTTCAGAACCTTGTTCTTTATCAAACAGGTATATATTTAACTTCCCTCAGTCTGTATGCACGCAGTCAATTTTGTGTCAGCACTACTGCTCCAGTGATGACTTGCTGCTATGGTTTCATGGCCCTTTTCTTCACTTTACGTAGCTTGAAAGTAATACAGCACCCACAGAGTTCATTCTGAATTGTCTTTGAAAGACACCTTGTTTCTTGAGATGAACTTAAGTAGTCTATAAATTGGCTAGTGGCCTATAAATTGGCTAGTTTTGTAAATACCCCTCAAAAAATAGGGCTGCTCCACTCAGAACCCAGATACAGCTCTCTGGAATTTCACAATAGCTGATGTATATTACATGGGAGGGTGAGTCCCACACATCACTGAAGGAACTGAAGCACTATTTGTAGGCTATTTTGAAACTTATAAAGGCTCTTTTTTCTTGAACAGCAGACGGCTAATTTAAGTCTCTTTGTATATAGAAGTAACGCATAAAAGCGTAGCAAGCTCTTTGCCAGGGGACTGAATGCTGGCTTGCTGCCCTGCTACTCTGCCCCTGAGGCTAGATGTGAAGAACTGCCCCTTCTTCAGCCCTGGTCAAAGCACAGACAGAACTTTGCAGAAGGTCTGCGTTCACAAACAGGCACTGTCTCGCAACAGAGGGGAGGGATCTGTGGAACAAGGGAAGATTGTCTATAATCCTTTATCAATGTACTGACAAAGAGAAGACATGATGTCAGTTTTTTCCATCTTTTCTGAACAGCCTAACTAGGCTTGTGTAGTTCAAGCAGTGCAAATGATGGAATGAAAGCATTGCTGCCGGTGTAAGGAATCTCTGAGCCTTCAACCTTCAACCTAAAGCCTTGCCTTCTCATCTCTTCCATGGAGCTTAGACTATGTACTGTACTCAAAGCTTGTGTATGAGCTGCATCTATTCTAAAAATTTTAGAAAGGGCAACTTTTCTCCTCATGCCATTGTGGAACTCTTCAAGACCTCATACTGGAATATTTCCACAATTTTTCTTGTACAGACTCTGTTTTTATCTGACAGAGACATTGTAGCCCTAATTCTCTTCATTGAATAACACAGACTTATTCTATTACATCATCCAGCAGAGTGATGACTGTTTAATAAATGTATTGGAAGGCAAACCACAACCTAACAGCCTCATTATTGCATAATTCTATTACTATTAGAATTTTATACTGTTGTGGTATCATACTGTTATTCCAGGATTGTCATTTCTTCCAGTCACTGAGTTGCAAGGGAAATGATACTGCTTAATTTTTCAATTAAAAAAATATCAGGGTTCTAAACTGAGGGGCAGTTTGGGAATAAAAGTGAAACTGATTTATGGAAGGGAAAAAAATCCCTGTTTATTATGGGCAAAAACTTTCTCCACAATGTGAAAAGCTTTCATTTATACCTTTCTCTCCTCCTCTTACCTGTTTTTGTAAGCTATGGATGTCCAAAGCAAGTAATAGATTCAGAACTTTTCCAGACATCTGGGTTCATTTGCTTAGAACATCAATGCATCCACTTATGTGGATGGTTAACATAAGCTCTGTCCTCCTGAAAACAGGTACATTTTTATTTTTGCTATTGCAATTTAGGGTTTTTTAGATGTTTTGTTTATTTTAGTGGGTTTTCATTTGTTTTTTTGTTGAGGTTATCAATGAAAAATAAGTAATACAAGTAGAGAAAGGAAATTTATGACTTAATGCAAAGCAGATACATCAGATTTCTGTTACATTTTCCATTGTCCTGCAATTGCCCTTGACATGTTTATGTCATGGCTGAATACACTGTTCATCTACACAATATTTTTATAAACACCTCATGTTTCTTGATTGATGTGTTACTCTTTGAGCCAGGTCTTATGAGCTCTCAGAGAACCCATCACACCTGAGATAGCTCAGCCACCCCAAATGGCATAAAATTAGCAGGATAGCTTCTGAGGTAGTATTGGGAACAGAAAAAGGTTTAATAAAAGGCAAAATAACAAAGCTCTTACAGAGAAAAAACTGAGCCAGGGCAAGAGGTCCTTGCTTCTGCTAAAACACCCCACAAAAGCCATTATTTCCTTTGTTCTCTTCTTTTTCTAGTGAATTACCCAGGTGGGACCTCTTGGCCTCTGTCCAGTTGGGCAGCCCCAGGTCTGAGGTGAAGTCCCAAAGGTCCTATGAGGTGTCTTTTTACCAAATTGAGGAGAGAAACTTCTGGGATTGTTGCCTTTTTAAACAGACAAAGAATAATTTGGTAACTCTGTCAACAGAGGGCATATTCCTACACTTAATTATTATAAAATACACCATTTACTAGTGCATAAGAAGCCTCCAAAGGCTTCTGGAGCAAGCAGGAAATTACTTGGATCTCCTGTTGGGATTCTACCAGCATGAACTTAATGAGGGCTTCCAAAAAGAGCATTTGGAATGCTGCAAAGCAAAATCATAAATGTTCAGAGACCACTTCTTGGTTGTTGTAAACATTGAAGTCAATATAATGTACTATGATCTATCACACTTTTCTGTCTCTAGGTCACTTTCATTGAGACATTTAGCTCAGTAAAACTAACCTTTACACAAAGTTTTTATTGCAGAAAAGTTGGAGATGACTTGATGTGTTTTCAAGTCTTCACTGTCAGAGGTCTCCTTCCCTTTGTGCCACTGATTATAATACAGTTCTCAACATATCTTTCAAATACAGTCATGGAAATGTATTTATTTGGTCTGCAGAGAAATAAACAACACTTATTATCAGTGATTTCACTCTGGTAGTCCAAATTCAATGAAAAAGTAATAATATTCCATCTCATGTGCTAAAAAGCTTAACCATTTCATTTGGTTTATATCAGTTTGAATGGTGAAAAATATCTTGTAACAGTAGAATGAAATTGAAACTGAAAATAACTTAAAAAACTTGTAGTCCATGCCTCCACTGGGTGGTATTAACTACAATCCTTACAGTATAAGTGTTTACAACTGAGCTATTTGATAATCAGCTGTAATTGAGATTTCCCCTCCCCCTCAGTTTGGCTAAGATTTTCATGGGAGGAACTCTCCCAGTCGACACTACTTAACTTCCCAAAGCTTTAGAGATTAAATGATTTAGAGTTTAATCCATTTAGCTAGCTAGGTTTTTTTACAGCTATATGTTTCTACATAAAACTTAAAAAAATCTGTACATGTTTTAGCCTCTCAGCAAACACTCTAATATGTCATTGATTCAGAGGAGAAAGGAATATTATTTTACATAACTGAATAGAAAAAGCTAGGGCGTGCCAAGTCCATGGCAGATAGTATGTGATGATAAACCAGTGGGACAATATAAATGTGTGTTTTCTTTGGCTGATACATTAAAGCTGTCCAAAAAGGTCACTCTCGTTACTGGATTCTCATAAGAAAACTCATTCTCTAAAATATACTCTCTCTTCCACTGCTTTTGGATACTCTAGGTTGATAAAATATTCCGGAACATGAATACATTTTGTTTTGTAGCCAGCGTTGTATCTGATCACAGACTCAGTAATTCTTCAAATCTGATGCATATGTTAAGACAAAGATATTTCCTGATTAATTGTACTTACAGCTCCCTGAGCTAAACTTCTGCAAAGGGACACAGTCTGCTGTGACCTACATGCTTACCATCACATTGAACATAAGAAAAATTCAAGTACTATAGATGGTCATAGATAATACTGTGCTAGCAGAATGCATAATCTAGTGCACATGTACATAATTCCATGTGCAGCTTCTCTGTAATACTGAAGAATTTGAAGTGGGAAAACAAAGAAGATAGGTGTGTTTGGAGGTTTTTTCACGAACAGGATGGGACTGCTGGGATATGTTCCTCGAACTTTTATTGCAGCATCAGCCTCATTACATGGTTAAGACAATAGAAAGATAGCAACAGCTCATGTACAACCAGCAGCAGCCAAAGATTTCTTTGTTATAGAGCATTTAAAAAACTTTCTAGCCAATAGCATATTGCTAAAGCTTACAGACACTTGTTCTAGCCAATCACTAAAAGTACATGTATGCCTGCTTCATACAGTGCTTGCATGTATACCTTCTATTAACAATATACAATACACCATCATTAAGCTTAAAACCTTGTACTATCTTGGTAAGCATATTTTTCTGCAGGCTTAAGGTCTATCGTAGCCAAGCCTAAAACTCAAAAAAACCCTTCTTACCTTTCCTATTTCCCACAGATAGGTTCTTCAAACATTACATTGAAGAGATGTTGTGAAACTATTCACTGTCTCCTCTTCTGCTCTCCCTTGCTTTTGTAGCAGGATTTGCACCTGGACAGAAACACTGTGATCATAGATCAGAATTGGCCTTAAACCATTAAAACTGCTCTGTTCAAACCTCTTTAGAGATAGAATCAGATACTGATTTGGAAAGACTGTTTTATACTATGTGTTTAATTTTCTGTGCAAGTATTTACATTGGTTTGTTTGTTTGTTTGTTTTAATGGATGACTTTTCATTCCATGTGGGCAAAGCGCTGATAGATATGTAAATTAGAGAACTGAGACTGTTCCCTTAGAAATGCCCCTCTCAGAGGTCCCTTGGCACTGCCTGCATCATCCATTTGAACCAAGACACTTCTGAAAAGTTGTATGGAGTCTTCTGCCTCAAGCAAGTGTGAATTAAGTTTTCTCATGGGAAATGAGTATCCAAGTAGTGGAGACCCTAAATACAGAAAAAGGCTCTTTACTTTCTCATCCACTCATTTTCTCCTGAACTCAAATGTTGAACTGCATTAAAGGAATGGCAGATCTTGTGACAAAAGAGTTTTCCTACAGGAGGTCATATGAAATAAGGTTTCTAGCTTGGGACATCTTTAAAGTCTCTTGCATATTATATGTCTTTCATCAATGGTACCTCAACAAGTCTGACTGGTCCTTGATCCCTCACTACTAGCATTAAATCAAGCAACTGCTGATAGGTTCTTCATCAAGAATCTACCTACCCTCTAGGTGCTTCCCTTATTTGGGGCACCACACTTTAATCCAGTTCATTTGTTACTTGTTTTGTCTTGACTAACTTTTCATACCACTGCAAACTGTAAATGAAACAACTGCCTTATTTCAAAAGGATTTATTAATGGAGAAAAAACTTGAAGTTTTTCATAAGACACATTATTGCCTGTTGCAGTTTCAGGAACCAAAACATCTGAAAGTTTAATTGTGCAGCTTGCAGCTTTCATCCTTCCTGTAGCTCTAATCCAAAGGCATTTTCTCTTGAGAGAAAGCAGTAGCATTATCTGATGTTTATTTATTTTTGTGGTTGGTTTTTGGTTTGGTTTTTTTTTTTTTAATACTTACCATACAAGATAACTGACTGTACTTGGAATATGCATTTATTAGTTGAAAAGATGATGGCACTTCCAAGGGTGCTGAACACAGTTTCTTGTTAGGTTCACTAGTATCTGTGAGAGCTCAAAAATTCTAAAATTTAGTCAATAAAATAAGCTGTATAATTCTGAAGTTCCAAATGCCAAAAAAAGTTGTTTATATAATCAAATATTACATGGGAAAAATGTGTTTATACAATGCTTCAGTGTTGTTACTCAATCATGGTCTCAAAGCATATGTGCCTCTTCAGTTAAATTTGAAATACACCCTGATAATACACTGGTGGGTAGTGGTGGTTTGGTTTTGGTTTTTTTCCTCTTTCTTTTTTCTTGCTAAGAACCACTGAAAAAGTGATTACTTGAGTGGTTTTTAAACATTCTGTTTTATAGAGTTTGGTTTCTCTTTCTTTCACTTTCCATGGGAAAAAGTAATGCATTTCCCCACATAAATCAGTCATTTGATAAATAACTATCTTTGTATATATTCATTGAAATATAGATGAATAATATCTTACACATACATAAAAAAAACAAAATAATCTGAGCTGGGAAATCCATCACTAATATTTGCTTCTTTTGAAGATGCAAACAAGAAGCCATTGACTTAAAAACCATTTAAATAGAAATACGTGATTGGAAGAGCAGACAGCCTGGCAGATGTGTTTGTTTTTACACATACCTGAGGTTACTTGTTTGCAGTGCATGTGCATAGCATACATTTTTGAGATGTCACTAGTTACTTTGCCTGGAAAAGGTTAAATTAACAAAAACCATGGGAACGGCTACTGCTCTTGCTATGATTCTATGAAATTTTTTCAACTTTTCCAGGATGAGGCCTGGCACTTCATGACTGATATGCCAAATTATTCCATGTAGTTTGAGGGAAGCCCGAAGAAGAGAGCTCCAAAAATCAAAGTACAGCTGTGAGCACACGTTTTCAAAACAAATGCAGTTTTAAAATGATCCTGTGTTTGAGTGAATGCGAGGGTTTGTCTACTGCATTTACAAGTTAAAGACATTCTGCAGTTTCAGAATAACTGACCTTCCAGTGTTGAGTAGGAACAGAGAGGAAATACACATTCCACTTAATTGTTTATAGACTAAAGGTCACATTGCTCTTTGGTTTTTTTAGGATGCTGTTCTCCCCAATGTTAATTCTCTTCATGTTTATTCCCTCTTGCAGAGGAGGAGAAAGCCAAATTAATCTGTGTTTTTCTGTGCCTGAGTTAGGCAAGTTATTTCACAAAGCCATTTATATTCAGGCACCTTGTAGACAAAATCTGAAATGAGCAATCTACTTGACATTGACTCCTATGTTTCTGTCAATCATCAGAGTAGCAGGGAAACACATGACATTCCTTCACAAATTGTGGAGTTTGCTGAATTTGTATGAAGGGCACAGCATAGCCACTCTGCTTCAGGGATTCTTGCTGGAGAAAGGTGCATGTTGCAATTCAAGCCCTACATTTTAAACTGTTTTCATTAGAATTTGCAGTGTAATGGTTCTGATCAAGCCAGGAATCTTATGTGCTATATCTGGGAGAACTGTGCACTGGTACCACCTGGCAGAGATTGAAAGACCTGATCCTGATCTGCTGTGCTGTGCCTGGAACTGCCATTAAATCAATTCTTCTTGCCAAATAACAGACTTCCTCCTTTTGAGATGGCAGTATCTTACACGCTGACCTAAACCAAATCAGTTCCTCAGTTCCTCGTGTTGGATGGAGATGTCCAACACTGCCTTTCCTTCTCTTCCTAACTCTTTTGTGTGCAATCAGCCTTGCCCTTTATATCTTCTGGCTTTAGAGTTTCGGACTTTTTTCTTCCTTGGAGAAGAAAGTCTCATCTGGTTGAAACTTTGAATTTGTGATAGAAAGACAAGCAAAAGGTGAGATTTTTATTATGTGCCCTTTTGTTTGTTACTAATAGTCCATGTCATAGGGATTTTCTTGATGAGTAGCCCCTTAAGTATAACTGAGTCTATTAGAAGGATCCATGTAAAAAAATCTTGAAAAAGGGTGAATTTGATAAATGCTGACAAAACTCAATTATATTAATACTTTAAATTACATTATTTCTGCTTACATTACATCCTTATAATACTTTGGAAAGTAAGTTTCTTATTTAACCAGCCTTCTTCATATGTCATCTCAGACTACTGTTATCTTCTTTGTTAAAGGTTACTACTATTCTTGTTCCCTTCTAATTCAGCAAGTGTAAATAGCCAAACAAGCAAAGCTTTCTAGATTTGAAAATCTGGAAAAGAATGACATATCCAAAGGTCCTGTGATTACAGTGCTTTTTATGCAGATTCAGGGATACTTTCTATGGAGAGAAATTTTCACTAATCATTATTCTTTATAGAAGTGTGAAGTTTGTGTTTACCTGCCTCTGGCTCTGCCAGGAAGCATCCAAGACAAAGTGTAGTTGTATAATAAATTCAAAGTAACGGATGTCACTTCCGAACTGCTGCATAATAACCTCTTCTTACCCCATGCCAAGGATTTTCTCTTCTTTTTACCTGATGATATGTTGTATATCACAACTAGCCTTTGCTATTTGATTCTTCTGAGTGCAATCTTTATGCAACATGTTTAATAGGAGCAGCTGCTATGAAGGAAAACAGTGGTAGGAATGAATATTTTTATAAATGAATAGTTTGATTTACATTATGGTCTGTGGGAGAAGGCAAAATGTTAATTAGTTTACCAGTACTCATCTCTATAACCAAGCTAGCTTGTGTATTTTAATATTATCAAAACTGTTTACATGCATTCAAAGCACGGTGCCGGTAGAACTTTGAAAGCAATTGAATAATTCATCATGGGAAAGTTTTAAATGGTTGCATTTGTTTCTGTCTAGATCTAGTAATTTCCTGCAGTGATCCTTTCAGAAAATACGGTGTGCTGGGTAGTGATGAACAATCTGAAAAGGAAATATGCTGCTCATTGTGCAGCTGCAGGTTTCCACTCGTCTTCCTGACCTGTGAATGAAACATGCTCAGAACAATGCTAGGGGGATGTTGAATGCAACACAATAAGGCTATACGTGTTTTGTAATCTTGGGAAGCGAGTAAAACTTTATTCAGAGCTCTGGAGGCTAAATTTATCCAAGAGTGTTGGGCCACTTCGTTGTAATGGAGTAGCTGGGCTTTGGTCAGCATTAAAAAGCACTAATCTGACAATTCTCGGTTTCGTGTCTTGCATCTCTCTGAAAGAAACAAAATAAGTGAGGTCAAATGAAGTGGTGGGGGAAGAACAACACCCGCCCCCCAACACTCAGAAAAACCTCGCAAAATCAACCAAATACCAGCACACGCAACCCCTCCCCCAGCCCGAGTTCCCAGTCTCCCCGGTTCGTGTGCCGGCCGCTCGCTCTCCGCCCCCGCGGCGCTGCGCGGAGCAGGGGACCCGCTGGGAGCGGCGCTCTGCGGGGAAGAGGCGGTGAGAGCCGGGCGGGGAAAGTGGGGGGAACGAGTCGAACGCAAGTAAGGTGGAGTCAGCGCAGCAGGCATACACTGAATGGGCAGTCGAGCTGAAGAGCGAGCGGGAAGCCTAATCTAACAACTATCGGGGAATTACTTTCTGCCTGGATGAAGGGAACTCTGGCCATTCTTCGTCTGGGCGGCTGTATTGAGACAAGGGAGCCCGTGCTTCTCTCGCCGCAGACACTGGAACCCACTTTGCGGTGAAGTTCCAACAGCGAGGGAGAGTGGCGGGCGCTGGCAGATGCGGGCAATAGCTTTTCCCAAGTCTCTGCGTGGCGGGCTGGCGCGCCCCGCTGCCTGGATTCCGTGAGCCTCCGGCGGCGTACGGCACGGAGGGAGGGAAGCACGATTTCGCACAGCCCCGTGGGAGAGCCGCTGTCGCGATGGCTTCCGTAGGTAGGTTTGTGATTCCCTGCGCCCCTGTTTAGTGCGTTTTCCTAAATCTGAAAACTCTTTTTGTGGGCTGGTCTCGTGTTTGGCTGGTCGCGCTCGCCGCAGCGGCGGCGAAACGTGACCCCGGGAAAAGGGGAGGGCGGCGGGCGCTGACTGAAGCGGAGCAGCCTCAGGCGGGGGCCGCGCCGTGTGCGGGGTGCGGAGCTGGGAGCACGCAGCCTGCGGCCTGCTCCTGCTGCTGCGAGCTCCGTGGAAATGAAGTGGGAGGAAGAGTTGCGCCTTTTGTAGTCGTGTAACAACGTTGGGAGTCTGCCCAGAAACTGCTGAGAAGGTTTGCAGACGAGGAGCTCTGTCAGTATGAGAGTTTTCTGCAATCGCTGACAATGACTGAGGGCATGAGGCAGGGCTCGAGAGTTTTGTCTAGTCACTTTCCTGCCGAGGAAGCCTTGTAATGTTTTGTGTGCCGTGGTGGGTCTTTTTCAAAAGTAGAAGAAATGAGGGCTGCCTGGAGTATGCATAATTTCTGTCTACGTAGAAGAAAATTTGTCCAGGCTGAGTCTTTTTCCTCCCCTGAGGAATGTTTTAGTAATGTTATAGCAGCACTGAATTTCTTTTCGGAAACATGAAAGTTGTAAGATTTTGTAAACACGAGTTTTTCTTAAATGAGGAATATGGCATAGTTTTTCTGCTTTCTTGCTTAGTGAGAAAAACACTTTATTGTGCCATTGGCACTGGAAGGGCAATTGGTCTAATTTGTGCATCCAAGACAAAGTATATTTGTGTAATACATGTAGAACACTCTCTTACTTCAGATCTGAATTTTCCATGAAAATCTCATAGAGTCTTAGAGTAGCCACCTATTACGTAGTACAGTGTACAGGATGCAGCAGAATGTAGATGCAACCTGGTTCCTACTGCCTTAATGCAAACAATTTTTCTATTCAGGCAGTAGCAGCACATGGTTGGGTAAAGACTGCAACCCTAAAAGGAGAGTTACTGAATCACAGTTGAGACAGACCAAGAAAAAAATGCAAGACTTCTCAGTCGTGTGTTTTGTGATACTGAACAACACTGAAGATAAACTGAACTGAGTTTATTTTTACCAGTATCAATTTCAGATTATTAAAAACAGCCTTTGAAAAGTCAGATTTTTCTGGTTTTAATATAAAATGGTTTAGGTATACAGCTTGAAAATCAAAAAAACAGCCCTCAGTTTTGTTATTCAGGCCGCAGTGAACTGGGTTCAGCATTTTGTTGCCGGCAAGTGACTAGAAAAATGAACAGGTTGAAGATTGTCACATTCAGGCGGAATTTTTCTCACAGCAGAAGAACAGGACCAAAGTGAGTGTTTTGATAGAAGGTCCAAACATCAGTTTGATTGCTTCCATTTTTTCTATGAGGCAAGTATGCCTCAGACGTCAAAAGCTGCATACTGGGACCCCCGCTGGTTTCTCGTGGCACCAGGGAGCTGGACTGAGACAGAAAAAGGGGAGTTTAAACTCCTTTGTTGCTCTTTCACCTTAGGGAAAGTATATAGGTCATAAAATAGAAAATGTCACAGAGTCTTTGTGTTTGCTTCTCAGAAGTGTCAGAAAGTCAGGCCCAAGCTCTGTCCCTTCTTTCACTCAGTTTGCCCTCTCTACCTTCACCCTTGCCTCCTTTCCTTAGGCTTTGCAGTGTATCTTGTCAGTAGACATGAGTGGCACTTTTCAGTTCAGCACAGACACAGCTTAGACCTGCATCTCCAACATTTTAATGGATAATGAACTTTGGAGCACATTGCTGATATTTTACTCTTTTCTTGAAAGGTCTTTCAGTGCATTCTTCCTGATAAAAGTATTGCTGTTCATTGGAAGGTACCATATGCATGTTTCATAGGTTCTTTTCTCTTTTCTAAAACTATTGCAATTTAATTGTATGGTTTGATGAAAATTGTCATATTCAGCAATGTGAATGTCTGAAATTCCATTATGAGATGAACATGATAAGAATGGAATCGTCTGTCCCTAAAACCATTTTACTAATTTGCTGTGTAAACTTAATGTGGACATGTTAATAATTGTGTTCTAATTGCTTTATTTGATTTTTTTTTTTTCACTACTGAGTGAGCTGCTGTACACAGAGACAGAATAGGGGTTCTCTTGTTTATGCGTTATGTACTGGTAGTGATTCTCTACTAAAGAGTGTTTTAATCACATTTTATGTTGCATGTGATCTGGAAGTCTTGAGGACATGCCTCTGCAGCTGCTTTGCATTCCTAAGACAGCAAAGCTTGCTTAAAGTCAGTATCACAGCATCTGCAAGGTCTTTTAAAATACATTAAAAGATAGATGCAACTGATTGCTTTAGTCCTTGGGGAAGTTTCTTTTCTTCCCTCGGTACTACTTGTGAGAATGAAATGAATTAGCATAAGAAAGCCTTTCAGAAAGTCATGATAGGGATTTTACTGCTTTCAAGATGCTGTGTTGTTATTCTGTTCAGCAAATAGGAGTTATTTGTATTTTGGTGTTTGAATGAATGTACGATACCAAGTTACCTGTAAAACGGTCTTCCTGTTTTCTCAGAAAAGAAGCAATATAGTACAGGTCTTAGGGTTTTAGTATGAGGCAAAGTGTGGTCTGGTAAATCATACTTTTCATTCTGATCGATGTGCAGAGGGTAAATGCTGTTAATTGTGTCAGCCTGTGGTTGTCTGGAGATAAGCTGACACCTGGCATAGCTTCAGAGGCTGCCTATGGCTGTTACTGGCAGGCTGTTATGGGAGCTAGAACTTGCAGAATACAGGAATGTAGCATTACACTCCCACTTTTGTCATGCATCTTGCTGGCAGGCCAGGGTCTCCCTTGACGGTGGTGGAATGCTAGCCTTCCTCACCCAGTGCTGGCTGGGGAGGGCTGCTGTGCCAGGGATGCTTCCTCGAGGGGTGACAGCTCTCTTTAGGGCATAAGGCAAGATTTTTTTTTTTTTTAATTCTAAATTCATTTGACAGGCTCCCAAAACACAGTGAACACTTTCTGAACGCAGACAAAAAATAATTGCATGAAGTTAGAAACCTTCAGTACTGTAGTGTACATTACATTTAACTATTAGCAATTTGGCTTCTAACTGTTGAACGTGTTTTTTCTTACGCCAAATAAACGTCCCTTAGACATACTTTACTGCCTCTCCAGATGTGCTGTTTTATTTCTGAGGTTGTCAGTCACTCCATTGTTGTATTTTCTGTAATATCCAAGTATGCAATATGTATTCCACTGAGATTCTTCTCAGAAAAAGCAACTAAAGCTGATCTTTTTTTGTGCAGAGAGGTTAATGCCTGGATGCTGGAGCCACTGTCTTAATTACTTGCCTCAGGTTCAGCCTGACTGATTATTTTCGAAGAGAGTTGCTCCACTCAAAACAGGGATTAGCAGAATCTTCTAGCAATAGTAATTTTGTCTTTTCCCTCTTCACAAACAGGAAAAATCCTATTACATTTTCTCTGCTTGGTATTAGTGGGTTTTTGGGAAGTGTGGGAACTGAAGGTGTCTCCATGTTGGTACATGGCATGTACTTCTAAATGAGGAGCGGGGCTGCTTAACATTGAATAGGAAAGCATATACTGTGCAAAAGAGACAAAAAAGTTATTCCATTCCCTGGTATGTGAAGTTATAAAAGACAAGACTTTAGGCATTCTTTATTGATTTCCACATATTCTGTGAAAGGGAAGGAACAGTGTGACCAAAGTTGATTGGTTTCATATAAGGGAATAATTTGGCTCACTGTATTTTAGTGAAATTGAAAGCAGAATGTGACAAGTTTAAAAGGTCAGGATTTCAGTAAAGTTAGTACTTCGGCCGAAAGCAGGAGAGACTGCTGGTCTCTCTTACCATTTTTGGCACCTTTGCATTTGGAAAAGCAAGGGAGTGAAAGAGAAGATAGATAACCTGTAAGAATCTTACAGTGCAAATAGACTTGGAAAAGCATTAGTTTGTTATCTGGCTCAAGTGGGCCATTACTTTGGCTTATTTCAGAGCAGTATTATTTTCTCTGTCCATTCGGCTTTTATATTAGCCTCAGATAGTTGTAAGGTAATAAGCTTGATGTTTTGGAAGCAGAATACTGACTTTAGGCTCCCTTTCGCCAGAAGATGTAACTGAGGGTCTTTACTTGAGTTTTCAAGCTGATGCACATGCCACATTAACTAACACCTTCTCACAAAAAGTATTACAAAGTTTGAAATGTATGAAGACCTACTACAATACAAGGTATGGTAGTGAAATGACTGAATGTTGTTACCCATCTTTTATCTGGACCTTAGTGGTGTGGGTTAAGCTACTCTGGGTTTTTTTCTTTTTTGGTAGGTTTGGTGTTTTTTGGGTTTTTTTTTTGTGTGTGTGTGTGGGGGGGGGGGGTTTGTTTGTTTGGGGGTCTGTAAGATCTTACTTTATGTGGCTGTGTGGTCGGCACACCCAGCAGTTTCTGCTTACAACTGAAAAAAGCCTGCAACTTCTACAGGTTTTACCTCCTGCTGTCAAGTAGAAGAGTGAACTGGATGTTTTTATGCCTTGCACCTTGACACAATTAGTATTCTTTTCTTAATCTCAATTTTCAATAGGGTATGGTGCAAAGAGCTCCTTTCTAAGGTCCTGCCTTTAAAGGTGATGATCAGTGTTAGTCAACGTACATCTGACCTGGGTGCATGCAAAGATACCAACATGAATTATCTTAGCTTTGTCATGTCACTTCTTGAAGTAGGGAGCTGCACTTTTACATTTGACAGTGTTTTCACAGCTCTAAATGGCATGGTAGGGGCCTGAACCAAGAAGCACTGATGCTTTGCTTTCTGTTAAATGTGCCAGGCTAGTTAATTCTGTAGAAGCTATGAAATTGCAGAATTATTGATTCCGTGAGATAAAGGGTTAACAGCTGACCAGTGAACTCTGCAAGAGACAATGAGGGGACATAGCTAAAGTATCCAGCCGGTTTGTTTTGAATTGAAGTAAAAACAAGGCTGGTTTCATGGGAAGTTCCTTTAAGATACACTTGTTTCTAGCCTGGGAAGAGTTGTACCGAGTTGGTGTTTTTTTCTGCAGTTTACGTGCCTGGCTGCCAGTGGCTTTTCACACGGTGGCTCTGTGTTTAGTATTTTACACCTGTGAAAATGGGCTGTGAAATGCATCTGTGAGCATGACAGTGGTCCTTCTCTCGAGCTCTAAAGATTATAGCAGCGATCCAAAGCCTGCAACAGGGAAGAATCAAGTCTTGGTCCCTTTATTTAAGCAAGTGCTGTAGAAGGAGTGGAATTTGCTGTGTAAATCTGTTGGACTAACTCTTATGCACGTAGTTGTGCTCGTATTAGAGTGGGAGATTTAAAGCTCTTTCAGAAGGATTGCCACTCCCCTCTTTGCCCCCAAACTCTTAGTAACTGGATTCCAGTGACTTCCCTATATATTCCGGTGTCAGGAGAGACACAGAGACATGAAAACAAGCAAGCATGTGGAGATAAGTTTGGGATTGTAATTCCTATTCCTGTGAGGAATTCAATTCAGAAGCAAAATCGTCTCAACCTTCAGTGTAATTGGGAAGCATCTGGGCAAGTTCATGAGATGCCTGTTGTACTTGAGGTACTTTTGTCTCAAGCAAGACAAATGCTGGTCTCTGGAGATTTGTCGAAGTTGTGTTTCTGGAGAGGCTCTAGCAGTCTTCCCACTGTTATAAATTATCACCAAGAAAGCCGAATTAATAAATGGGAAAGATTTTATTTTCGCGACCAAAATACAGTTCTCAAAATCCACAGTCAGAGACGGCGTCGAGCCCGGGATCGCGCTGGGTGAGCCTGGATCCCGCTCTGTTCACCAGCGCCGTGTCCGATGAGGCTGTTCTGTACATTTCTTTATGCCTGAGGCAGGGGTGCCCCGATTTCTGGTGTAACCCCGCATGTGTATGAAGGTTTCTTTTCACTGTGCAGGGTTGGACAGCTGCTGTTTCCTGGGTAGTGGCGGCCGCTGATCGGGTCAGGGGAAGTCGCGTATTCAGATGGATGTTTCTCGAAGGCTTCGGGTATCTTGGTTGATGATACTTACCAAGTGCCGATCGTCCTCGGGTGTGCCCTGATGGTTCCGGGGTAGCCCATCTCTGCTCCAGCCACGTTCTTTTATTAGTTAACGTGGCATTCTTCTCCTGCTGCCACCAGGAGTTTCCTAATTCCAGTGTGGAATTTAACATCCAGTCTCGTTGGATGCTCGTTGGATGTTAAATCCATTTTACTATTTTTATTTTATACATTTTTCCCCCTTAAGCATGAATTACTTTATATTACATAGTACACTATCTACATCAAGTTGACCAATATGGTTTTGTGCAGCCAGCTTTTTTGACTCTTATTTGCACCAGTATGAGGATGACTGTAATGTAGCTGATCGGGTAAATACAGATTCACATTTCTGTAGCTCTTCCACACGAAACATTTCTGCAGTGTTTCCCTAAAGTTCACTCCTATGGCTGTCATGAATATCGTTAAAGTAATGGTGTAGTTAAAAGTTTCTATTAAAAGGCAGTTTTCTGTTTCCCTCATCCAATTAAATGTGCTGTGTAATGAATTCAGATGGTTTTTAGTCAGGGCACTAACGTGCAGATTTTCTTGTCTCAGACGTATCTTTTAAGTACCTTGCACACTCCTCATTCAAGTAATAGCTGAACCAAGCTTTGCCATGAATTGAAAGGAAAACAGTATTCATTTTTACTTGTTTTCAGTGACTTTTTATATTAGGAAGATTCACTTATGGAAAAAATGCATTACTGTGATCTTAACTCTTTGTAGGAGTGGATTTATTCCCTGACTTCCTTGGTTTTGGGTTCTTTTTCTCCCCCTCCCTGATTCTTTGGAAGTTTCTTGAGTTGATAGTCAAGAGACATTAATTAAAGATTGTTTCATCTGTGATTGTCTTACTGGGTTTCAGTCCTGCCAATGTTGAGGTCAGTAGGACTAATCGGGTGAATGAAGCTATTCAGATGCATGGGCATTTGTAGTATTATAGTCTTCCGACATGGAAAACAGTGTGGTTGAGCCTGGAGCTATGTGAATAGGTGTTAACTTTTTAATAGTAATACAGAATAATTAAATGCAATCTCCATTAGAGCTTGACTGGTTATTTAAGTGTACCTCTGAAAAACGGGGCGAAACTGTTCCTGTATAAAGCTCTGCAGTAATAGCATCCACATTATTCCTCATCTAAATACATCTGTTTTAACTATATCCTATAGTATCTGTGTGCAGTATAATTAAGTTGGACATATTTCATATTTCAGTGTGGTGCTGTTTGCAGGCTGTTAGGAAATAAAGGTTACAGTTGTTTTGCTTCTTTGTCTGTGTGGTGTGGACAAAGTCACACCTGAAAACTGTAGCTGCACACGTGTCATAGCTTAAGCCCAGCCAGCTGCCAAGCCCAATGCAGTTGCTGGGCACTTTCCAGCCCCTAGGATTGGGGAGAGCATTGGAAGGGTAAAAGGTAGAAAACTCATGGGTTGAGATGAAGACAGTTTAAGAGGGAAAGCAAAAGCCCCATACACAAAAGCAACACAAAAAAAAGAATTTTACTTCTTTTACAAAGAACTTTACTTCTTCCCATGGGCAGCCAGATGTTCAGCTATCCCCAGGAGAGCAGAGCCCATCATCACATCTAATGCTCACTTAGGAAGACAAACACCATCACTCCAAATGTCCCCCCCTTCCTCTCCCCATTTTGTATACTGACACTGATGTCCTGTGATCTGGAATAGCCCTCTGGTCAGTAGGGGTCACCTGTCATGGCTGTCTCCTCCCAGCCTCCCATGTACCTTCAACTGCCTTGCCGGTGTGGCAGTATGAAAAGCAGGAGAGGCCTTGGCTCTGTGTAAGCCTTGCTCAGCAATAACAAAAATATCTCTGTGTTATCATTACTGTGTTAAGCACAAATCCAAAACAGTCACATACCAGCCTCTATGAAGAAAGTTAACTCTACCTTGGGCAAAACCAGCACAACAGGTAAACCATGTGCTGCTCTGTGCTGCTAAACTTTAAACCCCTTTAGTTGTGTCCTTTTCTCATCCTGTGAGCAGAAGGCACCTTCGTGCCTTCACATCAGGTTTATACACACAGTGATAATATTCCCTTGAGCTTTCTTTTCTCCAGGCCGTACAGTCCCAGCTATCTGGGACTCAGCCCCTGCTTCTATAAAAGATGCTTCAGCCCCAGTGATGGTGTCTTTGTGACCTTGTGCTGGACTTGTTCAAGCAAATCCCTGTCTCTCGTATACTGAGGAGCCCATAAATAGGCACAGAGCTTCACATGTGGCCTTTAATGCTAAGCAGGGAGGAAGGATCACCTCCCTTGATCTGCTGGCAGGACCTTGTGATGTTAGCTGAGATTCTATTGCCCACCTTTGCTATGGAGTTGTATTGCTGGCTCATGGTCAGCTCATCGTCCATGAGAACCACCAAGTCCTTCTCTACAGAACTGTCTCCAGCCAGTCTACCCCCAGCATGTGCTGGTGCCACAGATTATTCCTTCTCAGTTGCAGGAGTTTGTATTTCTTCTTGTTGAGCTTAAGATTCCTTTTCTTCTTGGATTAAATAGGAAACTTAAATTCAACAAGAAGTAGGAGGAAATCTTAAGTTTCCTTTTTTCCCATTTCTCCCACGTCTGAATAGCAGCACAACCATCTGGTTTGTCAATGACTCCTCTGTCAATGACAGTTTTCTGCTGTCTACAAAACTTTATCCTATTATCAGTGTTGTTAGTGAAGGATGTTGAAGACTCTTGGTCCTAGTATCAGGGTATAATGCTATGACGTGCCTTCTAGTGGACTTGCTGCAGCTGATCACAATCCTCTGGGCCCAGATATTCAGGCAGTTTTTATTAGATCTCACTTCCACTTATCCAACCCTTGTTTTATCAGTGTGCTTATGAGGATATTATGGAAGACCAAGATAAAAACCTTACTAATGTAAAAATAAGGAACTCCACTGCTTTTCCCTTGGCCACTAAGCTAGTCAGTTTACTGAAGAAAGTTATTTCAGTGGATATGCATTATTGCTGCTTTGTAAATTCATGCTGACAACTCTCAGTCCTTTTTCTGCCATGTGTTAGGAAGTGGTTTCCAGGGTTAGTTGCTCCATCACCTTTCCAGAGACTGGGATTAGGTTAACCAAGCCTGCAATTCCCTGGATCATTCTTCATACCTTCCTTGGAGCAATGAGTGATAATTGCTCCCTTCTTGTTCTTAAGAATCTCTCCCAGTCATTGAGACCTTTTAAAGATTATTGAGAATGTCTTGCAGGGTATCAACCAGCTCCCTCAGCTCTCATGTGTTCGACGTCTCCACTCAAATACGTCCAGTTTGTTTTAGTTTTCCTTTGCTTAGTCCTCCTCTACTGAGGGTATGTTTTGGTCCAGATTTTTCCTGTGGTCTCAGGGGCTTGAGGTTCCCTAGTGCCTGTCTCACTGATAGACTGATATGAAGAAGGCTGTACCTCAGTGTCACCTGTGTCCTTATCCATCAGGTCCCCTGCCCCATTCAGCAAGTGGGCCCCACCCTGAGACCCTCCAGCTTGCTACTGCCACCACCACCTGTTCCCTCTGCCATGCTTTCTTAACCAGAAGGGACCTTTTCTCCCTGGAAGAGACTCCCTTCCCCCCACCCCAGCGCTGATATGAGATGGTATGCAATAACTCCTGGCCTACTGCAAAAATAACTCTGTAGTGGCTGGGACCAGGACACCCAGTTTTCTACTGGTATTTTAAGTGCAAATGGTGCACTTGACTAGACATACCTGATTAGCACTGTGGACTGTGAAATGCAAAGCATCTTGGAACAAACAGTCCATTCTCATCTTTAGGGCTAGAGAATGTATTCTGGAGAAGTGATCAAACAGTTTGAGTGTAGCAATTCTGTAATCTCTATTCCCTCTGCTGTTTGACCTGCTGGATGTTTTCAGCAATCAACATAATTTTTCTGAAATAATATCTACTGCACAAACAAACAAAAAATCTTCCTTATAATCTTATTAAGAGAAAACCAAACTATTTTATGAACATATTTTTTAGCACAAGGTTCATAAAAATGCATGTTGTTTTTAAATTTGCATTTACTTTGTTTTCTTTGCTGCAGAATCTCAAAGTTACACGGAAGCCATTAACCTCTCTGTGGTGATGTCTGATGGCACCGTGGGCACTAACTCTTCTTTGCTGAGGGCCAACATGCAGACTGATCCCTCTTTTCAGCGCTGTTTTGCATCTTCATGTACTGTTTCAAATAGCAGTCCTATCCCAGGGGCAGAAAGGTAGGAAAAGATTCTCCTACATTATTGTTTAGTTCTCATAATAATAGTTCCCAGACAAGACGTTATGCTTGCATCTTCACTGCAGACCATTTTCTAAGAACTTTGAGGTGGGTTGTGACAGTTAATGTTGGAGTCCATTGGATGGATTTTAACACATATAGAGGTGTTACTTTTATGTGAGGGAAACAATTAACTTTGAAGATAAGTGAGAAGACAGAATTTTATAGCTCAGTTATGTTATTTGTGCTAGCACATATATATAGCTCGTATATATTTTTCTGTGTGCTTAACTGGTGTCTCTGATGTTTAACTTAAAGCCATGTCATGAAAATTCACATTGGAGTAAGCTGTATAGGAGAGAAAGGGAGCACTCTTCTCACTGCAGACATGTTTTTAGTCGGTAAAATGTCAGTAGATTTGCTTTGGTAGTGTATAGCTGATTACCTTTCAACTGATCAGCAGGCTTAAAAATTTTATTGTTTTACAGTTAGATTGTGGTAAACATGTAGGGCTCTGGACAATAGTGTGAACTGTATAAATTTACAAAGTAGTTCTTGTCCAAAGGAGCTTACAGCATAAGCTAAGAAATGGCAAGAAACAGCAAACAAACAAGGAGTCCCTAGTTACTGTTAGAATAGTCGGAAGACCATAGCAGTGCATGATCAGTCATTAGCTGTGTGCTATATTTATTCGATAGACAAGGTGGTACCTTAGACCTGGAGAAGTTATCTTCTCTATCACTCTGCAAAAACATTCCTTTCTGGCTAATTATCCTATACTTGTTTTTAGCTATTTGGCTCCTTTTTCACAGTAAGTATTTTGGAATACTTCTGGTAGGAGTGTCAGAGTGTCAATACTTCAAGTATGTCTTTACCTATTTATCTTTTATTTATCTCCCAATCTAACCGGTTTCATTTTCAGTCAGTACTGAGACTGTGAAAGAATGTTTTGGTTTTGTGATTACGAATGTGAACCTTAAGATGGAACAAAATATGTTGGTAATTGCTGCAGAGGAGGCAGTGTAACAGTTACAAGTGGATGTGTATTAAAAGCTTATCAGGCAATTCAGTCATTATCAAGCTTACATTCCTACTTCAGACTTTATCTAGAAAATTTTATTTGCTTCTTTCTAAATATTTTTCTATGTTTTTTTATTTCACCTAGAAGATAGCCACAGCTCTAGAGGAGAGGTTTTTTTCTTGCAGCAATGTCTTCTTCAATTTGCTTACCTTCCATTTCTTTAATGGCCTTTCTAATTTGAGTTGTTTAAAATCTGCATTCATTTCCACAACTCACTTTTAATTAAAAATCCTTTCTTTTTTGATATATATCTTATGTCAGCTTTTTCTCTTTGCATTTCACAATGAGTTTGTTCTCTCTGAATTTGGTAATATTAGTAATCTTTTCCAGCTACAGCCTAAGGGCAATTTTCAGAAGCAAGGAGACAGCTTAAACTTTTATCAAATGATTTTATCAGATGCTTAGTTTCTTTTGTATGGGAAGACATTTTTTTTTATTTTTTACTTGAACAGGTAGAATTGCTACCCAGTAGAAAAACAGAATGTTTACTGTTGAAATATTTAATTCTATAAATCAGAGTTTTTCCACTGTCAAATAAATTAACCACTGGACCTGCCTACTTTCTTTTTTTTTTTAATATAAATTGTGTTGAAATAGATCTGTTCTGCAACTTATTCCTTCTAAACTATGTTCTTACCATTATCATAGTTACTGATTTGTTGTGTGATGGTGCATAACCACCTCCTCAGCCCATTTAATTTTCATTTTTATTCTGGTGAGCATTAGACACTGCATGCAAGAGCTGGTATGGCCGTGTCATGTTTCTTCCATAAACCTCTACCTCGATGCAGCTTTGGCATAAGAAATTGTTGCCTCTATTGTTATTTTTCAGGTAGCACTTTAGCTCATCAGGACTGTGAAGCAATGCTGCAAACAGCCTCACTGAACTGATTCATATTAAAACTAAACCCCTCAAACAGGGAGAAGTATTTTTAGCTGTCGTTAAATTTCATGGACTGGTTTACCGTGCAAACTCAGAAACTATCCCATCAACATGGCTAGGTGGAGGGTGAGATAAGGCAGAGCGTAATGGATGTACATTGAAGAAGTTACTGGTCAGGGTGAGGTTGGAATCCCTTGATCTAGCTGCATTACCTGGTCTAGCATGTTTTCAATCAGCACCCTGGGATATTTTTTTGTCTTGAGTGTCATGTTTCATTTCTTTCAATGACCACTGAAGTACGGGTTGTGCAGTAACATTTTAAGGGAAGATGTGGCTGGTGTTTTGTTTTTGTGTTCAATTTTTGGCTTTTTTTTTTTTTTTTTTTTTTTGACAGCTCTTCTGCCGCAGAATATCCTTGGCTTGAAAACAGCTCTAAAGCTTCCCTGTCAACCCAGTTTTCAGTGGGAAACACCAGGCAGCCAGGAGGTTACCTTGTGCCCTCTGAATTTTCAAGTGCTGTGCAGGATGTCTCTCTCCTGTCTCATTTCCAAACTCCAGGAATGCAAGCTGTCACCCTGAGCAACCCGGAGAGTTCACCAGCAAAGCCACACCAAGAACATGATATCAGCAGCAGTGCCCATGCCTACCTGAGCTACAGCACCGGTACCGGGGACAGTACTTCCCCCCGAGAGGAGACACAAGCTACTTGCATAGCCAGTGCTAGCACATCTAAAACGTTGAGCTCATCAGTGGCAAATGCTGATGACAATGACTTTTTGACACAAAACTTTCTTACAGTGGCCTCTGGACACAACAGCCAGAACAGTGCAGTTCTGCATCACCATGGAGGGAACCTACATGCTCAGCCACCTCTTCCAGAGAAGAAGAGGTCCTCTGAAGGAGAACGTTCCTTTTCCTCTGTGTCACCTTCTTCAAGTGGCTTCTCTAGCCCTCACAGTGGAAGTACAATCAGCATTCCCTTCCCAAATGTCCTCCCAGATTTCTCAAAAATGTTAAGCCCTTCCCCAGTGCAAGGTAGGTTCTGCATCAGAGAAATGCAAAATACATCAGATTTTATATAAGGTTTTAAAAAGAATTGTGGGGGTTTTAAAAGTGAAGAGGGGAAAAAAAAGTAATAGAATGAAAATGGCACAGAGGACTTGAATGTTTGCAGTAAATGGTGCCAGTTCTCTGTCTTTGGATGCATTATTCAGGAAACAAGGCTTCAGATTTATTCCTCTGCTTCCTAGAAGCCAGCCATTGGTCAGCTTACCTTCTCAGCTGTCAGATTACAATGGACCGGTGTTGAGTTCAATTTGTTTTAAAAAGGGCTGGCTTCTCTCTGTACCTTTTAGAGTTGCACCAAGAAAAGTAAAAGATGTACATGTGTGTTCATTGGGCCCTGTTGAGAAATTTGTATTTAATGCAGCTTTACAACTAAAAGGTTTTAATATGTTAGTGTTTTGCAAAATGAAACATCAAGCATGCTTTCAAAATCTTAGTGTATGTTATTATATTTGCTGGTTCTAAAACAGTTCAGTTTCTCTAAACTGTCCTAATGATGAGTTTTTTGAGTAATCATGGTGATTGGAAGTTGGAAAGAAAAGTATAAACACTTCTGTATTTAAAAAAATTCTTGACTTTTTTTCCTTTTTATTTCACAGAAAACACAGCTGATAAACATGTGACTGTAAAATTTGTTCAGGACACATCCAAGTTCTGGTATAAGCCAGATATTTCAAGAGAACAAGGTATATCAATTGATAAATATTCTGACATATCTGTTCATAGAAAAGCTAGTTGGTGAGGTCTCGAGTTTAGGTGCATACTTGATCTCTAAAAGAAATATAAAACCTAGAAGGGCCATAGACAACCCCTCTTGTTTCTTTTGTTGAAAGGCTGAATTTGAGTGTGGAGGGCAGTCAGATAGTCTTGAAAAATATTCAGTTAATCAAACAAATTATTAACCTAACTGAACTAACAATGAAGTAATGTAGGTCTACCTGTGGTAGCTGCTGCAAATGCTCTTTGGTGTGAAGCTGCAGATTTTTGAATGGCAGATATGCATGAAACAACACCAGATGGCTCTCTGCTCTCTGAAACCTTTTGAGTGTAAGTGTGCTGTTCTGACATGATCTCAGAATAATTCCTTAGCTAGGTCACCACAAAGGCATCCTCACCCACCAGTCATTTTCTAGCCTGAATTTCAATGTCAAGTGACATGCATTATTTCTTAAAGGTCACTACCATGGAACAACATCTTTATGATGTATGATGCAGATACAGCACTTTTATATGTAGATGTATTATTCAGTGAACTGAAGAAATCTTTTATTGTCTGTGTGAAAATTAATACTTATGAGCATGTGGGGTACTGCATCTGGCATACAGGAAAAACGTAGACCTGTTGGAGTGAGTATAGAGGAGGGCCACAAAGTTGATTAGAGGGATGGAGCACGTTTCCTATGAGGAAAGGCTGAGAGAATTGAGATTTTTCAGTCTGGAGAAGGAAAAGCTTCAGAGTGACCTAATTGCAACATTCCAGTACCTGAGTGGAGCCTACAAAAAGGATGGAGAGGGACTTTTTAGAAGAACGTGTAGTGGTGACAGGTCAAGGTGAAATGGTTTCAAACTGAAAGTAGGTTTAGATTAAATATTAGAAGAAAATTATTTACTGTGAGGGGGTGAGGCAGTGGAAGAGGCTGCCCAGAGCAGCTGTGGGATGCCCTCCAGCCATGGAAATGTTCAAGACCAGGCTGGATAGGGCTCTGGTAAAATGAAAGTTGTCTCTGTTCATGGCAGGAGCATTGGAAGTAGATGATCTTAAAGGTTCATTCCAATCCAGGCCATTCTTCCATGATTCTATGAACCCTGTCCCTACAACAGTACATATATAAGCATGCTGGGTGCTTGTTACAATCTACTAATCATAGAGGAGTAAAGTGAGCTCTCTGTGGATTCCGGATAGAAACTTCAGATTTGAATATTCTGTGAAATGAGACTAAAACCAAACAAGGTTAAATGTTGATACCAAAAAATTGATATATTTTATTTTATATTTTATATTTTAGTAAATGAGAAAGAGAAAGAAATAGAAAAGTAGATTGTGGGGGGACAGGAAGAGTGTCAGGAACAGATTAAGTAGAAATATATCACCCCTCTGTGGGTCCCAAGATTAATACAAGTTTGGCCCAGGTACCTCCCCTGAAGGGGGATACTCTCTCTTGCAAGACTGAATCGGTTGCATCACTTTGCATCGTCTATAGTGCTGTGGTGCAGGGCCTCTGGAATGAGTCTGGGGAGAGCTTTAGGAGTCTTGTTGGGTTATGACACTTCCTCAGCTGTCCCTCAGGTGAGTGTCCTGTGGATGTGGCTTTCCCAGAGTGGGGGGTTTTACAGCTGAGCCAGTTTGTGTAACGGAGGGTGGATGTTTGCTGTGTCTGACCAGACATCATGACATATACCCAAAACTGTCCTCCTCCCCGCTTTGCTGGGGAGGAGTCTGTGCAAACCTGGCTGCAGATAAGCCTGTGGGCTATGGTCTCCGCCCTGAAGCCAACTGGGGATGATTTTCCAGACAGCTGCTGAGCTTGGCCCTCCTGTGAATGCATCCTTCTCCTCAAACCTGAAATGACTGAAAAACAGTGTCACTTCTATCTTATCTCCAGCTCTTTTATGTGGCTTAACTCCCAGTTCAGGGTTTCAGTCAGGAGGTCCATTCAGGGTGGGATGGGCTTTGGTGGTGCAGCTTTGTTGCTGCACCTTCGTTACATACTTTTGCCACAATGGGCAAAAGTCCTTTATAACAGTGTTTCATCCATGAAATTATAACATTTGTCCCTGATAGTGCTTTCCAAATGCAATTGGTCTGACTGTGCTTGTGTTTATACTGTAATAATCAGCTATAGTGAATTGTGAGTATTGAGATAAGGCAGGATTTTAAGCTGGGATTTTTTAAAATGTGGCTGTCAAAAAGGAAAAATTACTAACTAGTTTTACATTGAGAAAGATACTAATACTAAACCAAAATAGTGTGAACTTTAGCTATTGGCAAATGGTGAATTGCTGTGTCTGTCTAGTTACTACGTTCTCAGATGGTGAGGATGTTTTTTTGTGGTAAATAGGATGTCTGGGGAATAAAGATCATAGAAAACTGAGCATTAATTCATTTTTGGATGATACTTTGTTGGTCCTTTTGCTCCAGACCCCTTTGCATTATCTACTGACCACCATAATGAAATCTGAGTCTTTAAATATGCAGAAAAATACCTCACGTGATGTGTGTCCAGTGAGGGACGTAGATATAAAGCAATTTAAAACCTAATTGCTTGAACAAATGAAACAGCAGTATTCCCAACTTTTAATATGCCTCTTTTCATCCTTGAAGTAAAACTTCATTTAAAAAATGTTTTAAGGTACTCTTGCTGATCTTTTTTGATATTTTTTCCCCCTGTGTTTAATAGACTGCTCCTGTGGCAAATTATTACTGTATCCCTTTGTATTTAGAAATGTTATGTACTGCTTAATTCCAGGGGTTTGTGTATTCATCCTTATCCTCTCAAAACAAGACATATTTTTGTGAAAAAAGGTTCTTTCCTTTGCCATCTGACAGATGAAGATAATAAAATGCATATGTTTGCTTTACTTGCTTTGACATAAGAGATAATTATGTCTCCTTTTTCCTGTTTTTTTTTTTTTTTTTTTACTTCCTCTTTTTTCATGAAATGAACCTTTGCTTTGTAAACATTGCTCAGGCCTTGCAAAATTTGCTTTTGTGCCCCATATGCATAAAAACCATGTTCTGTATGAACAGTCAATTAAGGAGTCCAGTGTCAAATTTGGGCTCTTTCTAGGGTTTCTCTGAAGGCATGCTGATAGTTGGAAATTCTAGAAACAAAGTATACTGATAGACACACATATTTCTAAAACTTGTATGGGGGAGGAAAGAAAGCAAAGTACAAAAATTTTATTAAGATCAATCATAAGATTAAATTTTTATCTGTTTTCAAAGTAAGTTTAAAATTTTGGGGTACTAGATTTCAAAGTCTGCAACTGACTTGTGCAAAGTAGCAGCAATTTCCCTGCAAGTGTTCCCTCTTGGAGAGGACTTCATATTGCACTTGCAGAAGAAATCCCAAAATAGAGATGAAAAATACTTCAAAGAGCAGAATATACACTTACATTCCTTCCTGTGCTTCAAAACTCCTAAGGCAGTAAGGTAGCTTTGCAGGGACAAGAACTTGGTGGTGGATGAAGATGAATCTGTCCTGCCTGTTGAGTCTGAATAGGAAGTTAAAAACAGTGCTGTCTAGTCAGTGTGGGAATTACAGAGAGCTATGCAGTCTTTTAACAAATTGACAAAATCTAAGCAGAAGTAGACTTGCTCTTATACTGGTTGTAGGAATTCTGGTGGGACCTGAGCACTCTTAGTTTAAAAAACAGTAAAAATCAGGGTTCTGTACTTCAGGCTTCTTTTAAAATAAGTATCTTGGAGATTTGGATGAGGTGTTTCTGCTCAGGTCCCCCAAATACACTTGATTATGTTTTGTTGTACGGCAGTGAGGATAGAGAAAAAAATCTTACTTCTTCTGTCCTATTCATTATACATTTGTACTTCTGTACTTTTTGAATGTGTGTATTGTGCTTGAACTGTTTTTCTGTCTCTTTCCTGGAATCCCTTGCAGCCATTGCTGTTCTCAAGGAAAAGGAACCTGGGTCTTTCATCGTTCGAGACAGTCATTCTTTCCGAGGAGCCTATGGGCTAGCAATGAAAGTTGCCACACCACCTCCTTCTGTGCTACAGTTAAAGAAAGGTACTTCTATGTGTTAATAAAAAAGCTATACCTAGTAGGTAGTTCTTATTGGTGGGTAGCAATCTGTTAGAATCTTCCTCTCTTCTCAGAAGTGCAACTTGAATTGCAGATTACATTTGCTGTGTTGTTAAATGAGACTGGATACGATGCCTCTTATACTATATGGTTTCACCACGACTGCTGTTGTCTGTGTTCATCAACCTAATGAAATCAGTGTCATCTCAGCAGTTGGTCTTCCCTAGGAATCAGAAGTTTGCATTTGATTCACAGGCTACAATGTAAAGTTTTCACTCGGCTGGAGGGCTGAATATTTTTGATCCCAAAGTTTTGTTTTGAGACAGTTCTATTTCAGATATAAATCTGAAGAGATTCCTAAGGATAATTGTTTAAAAGAAGTGGTGATTTATATATCTACTCTGTCAGCTCTAGTGCCTCCATATATAACTCGTGCCTGATGGTTGTGAAACATAAAGTGAGAAAAACATGCAGAAATCAATAATTGGTATATGGAAACTCAGCAGCCAATATCTGTAGTGTTCTTGGTTCCATTTATACTACTGCAAGGTTAGTGGAGTGGTTTTTGTTGCTGCTGTTTTTCTTTTACAAAGCTTATTATGTTTCATTAGTACATAATGACCGGTGAGGTAGGCAATTAGGATTACAGGAAAGCATTTATTTCTTAGTGTTGTTTTTATGGAAATATGATTTTGGCTGTTTTGGTTTGTTTTTTTGTTTGGCTGTTGGTTTGAATTTGCTTACTCTTTGGCAACTGTTAGCAGTTCGCCTCTATTACACTAACATTTTGAATCTATTTTAATCTGGTGTCTTGAAACAATTTTTAATAAAAACTTGCCATGTAGTCCTTTTTGTTGCCAATAAACATCAGCAGAACCACTCCAATGACTTATGTAATGAACTCAGCGTAGGTGTACTGGGGTGGTGATAGCAACAACTAGGAGGCAAATTGAAAGTAGCTTGTCAGGTGTTTCTAGTAGTCTTTTCTTACTAGTGAAGTCCAGGAAGACATGAAAGCTCACACTCTGCCAGGCTTTAAGAGACAGTTTATGTTCGTAGTAGTAAGACTAGCATTCTTCCACTTCTCACTTCATGATAGTTAGCTTTTCTGGTTTCCCTTGCTTAATCCCAGAAGGCACAGATTGGTTCTGTTTCCTGTAGTGTTTCTTGTTCCAGGCTTCTCCTCCCCACATATCTTGTAGTAATTTATTTTTAGTTTGGTGAGAGCATAACAATAAACAGTAAGCTGTTTGAAAAAGCAATCAGTGCAATAGTTGCTTGCGTAGAAGTTTCTGCTGTCCATATTAATGCATTCATCTGTATTGGCCTGAAAGTCAGCCCTTGAGGTGTTTCCTGATAGATCAAAGAGAACACCTGTTTGTAGCTCTTTTGTTAAGGTTTGCATGGTTTGATAGCTTTGTCCTGTTGGTATGAAATAATCTTTTAACTACTTGGAGAAGGATTAGTTTTGTAGTCAGGTATGAAATACTGTCAATCCATCTTCCAATAAATATTTGTCTTAATTATATGTCTGCATATATATGTACATGTTTAAAAGAATGTTAAATTTTGAGAGATATTTTACACATCTCTTAGACTTTGATTCTCCTCTTTTCATCCAACTCTACAGTTTTGGTTTGTCTTCGATTCCTGAGATTAAAGCTGTCTTAAAAATCCAGTGAAACCCTAGTGCTTCATGTAAATATTTGTTTTCAGGAGCAGAGACATAGCATAAAACTGCAGACATTTGGAAACACAATGCACGGAGAGAATTGCCATCATTACCTCTGTGTAGCTTAATCTACTGTACTTTTAATGTGGGGAACTTTGTGAACAGAAATATTACTGGAAATGGGAATATTTTTTCATAATTTTCTTCCTTGTCACTTTGGATACAAGTTCTTTAAATGGGCAAGTGCATCAAAATTTCTAACCATTCATTTTCCAAATTTCTGTTCCTGTCTGTAGCTGGGACCATATTTGGACATTTTTGAACACCAGTGTATATTTGGTTGTCAGTCACTTAAGAATATAGAACCATTTTCTCTGGTTGTCTAAAGTGAGCTGTTGGCTTATTTGTTTTTTGAAAAATAACCTTTTAAATACATCTTGTAACTTGAAGAGTAGGTCTAATATTGTATTCTTTGCATTTTGTATATAAAACATTTGTTAGTAATGTGGAAAACTGCTTCATAAATACCTAGTTTGTGAGAGTTGTCTGTTAATTGCTTTTTTTAATGAACTTTCTTTTTCAACACAGTTGGAGATTCGTCAAATGAACTCGTAAGGCATTTTCTGATTGAATGTACTCAAAAGGGGGTACGCTTGAAAGGATGCCCGAATGAACCATATTTTGGTGAGTACTGTGCATCACTGGGGCTGAGAAGATGGAACCAGTTGGCATTTTCCAGTACTGACTTGGATGGAATACAAATGAGAGACTACTTTGTTTGAGTCCTGATGACTTCTGTAGGAACCCATTCCAAGGTTCCAGGAGCCTTTTTACACATTTACTTTAGGCAGATGTGCAGGGCACTCTAGCATAGATTCACGTGACCGTGACCAAGCTTCAAACAGTCAGGCTTGTCTGCCACTACCAATGTAGCTGCAGAAAGCTGAGCTAAATCACTCTTATCATCCTACTTGATTCAGGACCTTTTGTCCTGTGTTATATTTACATTGCACATTAGGTGGCTAAAAATGACACCAGAGTGAGATATTCACAAAGTACATTATGCTATGTCAGTACATTATTTAATGTAGTATGATGGAAGTACAATACCCATAATGGCAAACAGCCTACCTAGCTGTTTCCACTCATTTGGGGTAGGAGGGGAAAATAGGATGGGACAGTTTATGGGTTGAGATGAAAACAAGGAGATGCTAACCAGTTACAGGGCAAAATAAACTCAACTTGGGGAAAATTATTTAAATTATTTTCCAATTAAAATCAATATTCAGGCAGTCAGATGTTGGGGGATACATTTAGTGAAGGTAGCTGGGTTTGCAAGCTGGAAGTGCAAACTGCAGATTGATCTATGGGTGTCCCAGGCAAGAGGCCATGACCTGCTGACTCTTTGCATAACAAAGGGACTGGGGACCTGTATGGCCAGGTGACCACTCAAGAGGTGCAGCAGTGGCAGACAACCCCCAGACTTTCCTGCCTTTTGATTGTAAGGGTATCTCTCCTCAGAGGCACCCAGTTTGAACTGTTATTTTGTTATTAAGTTGTTGCACCAAAATTAAATTGTTCTAATGATCTGGAAGTCTGAGACTCTGCTAAGGGAAACCTGGGGTTGAGCTTCTAAGGAAACATCTGACTGTAAGTGTGGGGTGTGTAGTTGTGAAGGGGCTTTGAGTACCAGCTCAGGTGGTGAAAGAGGGACTGTCAGAATGGCTCCTGGATGGTCAGACAGAGAATCCTTAACATGAGAAACAAAGACAAGTATTAAATAACACTTTTCCTTCCCCTATTCCAAGCTCAATTTCACTGCTTCCTCCCAGACTCCTTATGCCCACTGCAGTGGGTTTGAGGGCATATGGCCATTACAGAGCAGTTCCTCTGCTGCTTCATCTCTCTCCCAGTTTTTCCTTCCTGGGACATGGGCTTTCCTTGTAGGCTTCCATCCTGCAGAAAAAAAATAAATGTTTGAGCATGTGTTCTCCATTGACCACAGAAAATGTCCCATCTGTTCCAAGGTGAGGTCCTCCAGAGGCTACAGGGTGGGGGATGGCAAGTTGGATACCCAGAGCATCTCCTTCTCCTCTGTCCATGGCATTCTCTCTGCTATGTCTCACCCAGCCTTCCATAGGTGCCCTGCAGTGGGTCTGCTGGAATGGGCTGTGTTTGGCATGAAAAGCTCCCCTGAACTTTACCCAGAGGTCATCCTGGAGACCTCCCACCCCCTGTTACAGGCCTTGTCACATACACCAAATACACCTGTGAAAGGGACATCTACCATAAAATTAACAGATGTGAAATAAAGTCGCATTTAAAATAAAGGTGGACTGAAGTTTATTAGTATTTGGCATGAGACTTACCTTAAAAGAGAACTTTTAGTCCATTCCTCAGTCTTAAAGTACCTGTTTAGGCACCTATGTAGTCCTACTAGTCATTTAGTTTGAACATCTCCTAGTCTTTCAGTTTGTACAGCCCTGTGCTGGTTTGAAAATAAACCACAGTGAGAGATAAATCCCACACAAATACCTTGAGAGCAGGTCAGGGTTACAATTTAATAAAAAATATTACTGTAAATGCTGTGATACAGAAAAACTGGCTTAAACTCACTAAGTCAGAGTACAGTCTCGCACCCTGTTGGTCAGGGTGGTGGTCGCAGTCTGATTAAGCAGTGGTTGCAATCCTCTTGAAGTGATGATTGCAGTCTTGTTGAAAGCTGTGGTCTTGTGAAAGGTCTGATCTTCCTCTGGGTCTGTTGAGCAGTGGTGGTGGTGCCCCAAGTCCCCAAAACCCCAGTTGATAAACAGTCAGGTTCAGGTGTTGCCTCCCTCGGGATGGGGACTTTCACAGTGGAATGGTGTAATACTCTTGAGTCATTGCAGTCATCCATTCTTGCTGGGGCCGTTGAGTCCCCGATGGCCCCTAGCAGAGATGACCTCCTCAGGATGGGTGTAGTTACCATGCCTGAGTTAATTGTGAAGACCATTATGCCTTGCAGGGTATGCCTCTTCTCCCTTATCTAACATCCAGTCTGAAGGGTTGGGCAGCTGTTAAAAATGTCCCACTGTTAACACTTCAGGAGTTCTGTAAATGGGAGTAGAATACATAGCTTAGTTACACCCCACATTGTAACCCGGGTCACAGGCTCAAAACTGGTTCACAAAGTAGGTGAACAGGCACTACTATGCATGTTTATGGGTAAGATCATGAAGGACGAATAGTATCTATCAGTCTTTGCATTTCTGCAAGACCCTTGTAGAATTGGATCATCTTCCTGTTTCAAAGAAATTTTTGATGGACTGTAAAGATGCAGTTGGTTTTGGTTGAACTGGGATTTTTCTCCAGCACATGGTTATAATGTTTGCTGCTTGTTAGTAAATGGGATTGAAGGATGGCTTTTTGTACAAACAGGCTGAATACTATGCCTTCCTCTCACCCCTTATAGTCGGCATGCTAATATCAAAGGTAACTAATACTGAATTGCTTCAGTTAAGCCAAGACCAAATTGCAAGAGTGACTTTAAATAGAAAAGAAGAATCATTTAATAGATAATTCTTTGTACATCACTGCTGCCTTAAATGGAAGAGGTTTTACCTGGACTATCTTTTATACTTTCAGAATTACAAAATAGAGGCCTGTATAGACAGAACACTAGATGATGAAGACTAGGTGGCTAAGAGGTAGAACTTGCTTTTTTTACCTCATCATGTAGCACAAGCGATCTTATGTGCTCGTGCCACCTTCGTAAGAATTTACTACATTTAACGTAGCAGAAGCTAAGAGCATTGAAAAGAATTTACTGAGTTGTATATGTTACTGATTTTGTAATTTTTGTGCTTTCTTCATTTGAAACACAGACATTTAGGTTAGGATATAAGCAGTGCATATAAGAGGGTAAGGGAACATACGATTGTGATTACTGAGTTCAAGAAGATCTTAGGACCCAAGAAGTGAAGCAGAGGGGCCTCTTACTGTGTAAAATACTTGAGAGCAAACATAACTTAAGCATTCTTGTTGCCTACCAAGTTAACTGTGCATGTTTTGTTCCTTTTCTGACCACAGGGAGTTTGACAGCTCTAGTGTATCAGCATTCCATCACTCCACTGGCATTGCCCTGCAAGCTGCTCATCCCAGACAGAGGTATGCTTGTTGAAGTACAGACAAGATATTCACAGCCAGGTTTTGCTTTAAAGTGTCAGTGTTTGAAGGCAGGTGAACGTGTCACAAGTTAAGATCTAAGCAAAAACTCACTGAGAAGGAAGCTGTGGTGTTGTCTGCAGTATTGGTGATGACCCTTATCCAAAGTGTGGTTGTGAGCATGTTGGTATTGTGATATTCCAGCCATAAGCATATATTCATCATGGAAATCCGTGCAGTAATTTACCATGTGGGAAGACAAATGTCCTCCTTAGACATGACATGATGCCAGTGTATGGTTAGATTTAACCACTCATTCAGGTCTGGATAGCACAAGGACGAGTAGATAAAGAGTAGATGGTCCCCAGAGTGCGACACTGGCAGGAAGAGTGTAGCAACTTGCACAGGTTCAGATATCATTCAAGTAAATGATCAAAAAGCCTATGTTGCTTCATGGGATTGTGATTCTAATTTTGCTTATACTGATTTCATAAACCACTCCTAAGACAAAAACAAAATGTTCATGCTTGTCCAGTAATTCAGTTGTCTTATGTTGTCCCACATGAAGTTAACGCCAGATGCATTATTGAAACATTAAATAATCTTCTGGTTTATGGCTTTAAAGGGTTTTTAAAACCCTTTAAACTTTTGTCATAGATCATATGTTAATATACAGAAATAGCATTTGATTTATGCAAATACACCAATGAAACCATTTTAGCACAAAAATGTGCTCTGGTAGATGTGACAAGAGATCTCATGCATTTAAATGGCGAAACAGTGTGGAGGTTGGCTTGTTCTCTTTATCCCCCTCACCTAAGATGGAAAAATTACTCTGTTCTTCCAGAGGTACAGGTCTGGAACATTTGTCTTGTCTTGAATAAACATACCACGGTAAAATTGTATTTTGGTTTTATTTTTTAATCCAGTTTGATTATGCATTTTAAGATGATTTTCTGTAGTTAATGACCGGATACAGTGCCTGGAGTATTTAAAATGTTTGGATAACTGTAACTAGCCTTATGAATAGTGTCTAAACTCTAATGTCTCTCTTCCTCATTTGATTATATTCAAAGACAGCATGCCTCAGGCTAAATGCAGCAGTAAGTGAGATCTTTTTACATGCATTTATATACCTGAAATAATATGTTGGTGGACAGTTTTCTTACTACTTTTAACGATCCGTTAGGAGGAAACGTTCCACTGCTGTCTTAATGGTTCAGATGGTTTTTTTCAACTTAAGAAGAAGGTTTTGTTGTCATCCTCTGGATCAAAATATAATTAATTGATTTCATCATGGTAACACAGAGTCTTTTTTGTATAAATTACTGTAAATTATACAAATCAAACAATATCATTAAAATCACACTAGTCAAGATATTTTTGGCTGTTGTGAGGGAATACAGCTATAAGTATTGTCTTAATGTGTAATCATGTGAGTCCCTACAGCATATGCCTGTGTTATGTCTTTTATTGTCAGGAAATAAAAGTTAAGCATCCTGCTTGCAGTGCTCAAGGCAAAAACAAATCTGATGCAGCACAAAACCTACATAGGTGATTATAATTGCAGATAAAAGGTAGTTTCATGTTTCTGGCCAAGAGTTGTTCAGTAGATGAGACCACAATTATAAGTGTAACAGCTCATACATGACTGTGGACTTTGATTTGTTGATTTAAATCCATACAAGACATGGACAGTGTTTTCTGTTTGCAGATCCCTTGGAGGAGATAGCAGAAACTTCTCCACAAACTGCTGCAAACTCAGCTGCGGAGCTTCTCAAACAGGGTGCAGGTCTGTTAAACTTTTGTCCTTGTATTTGACTGTTACCAAAGTTTGTGTCTTACAGGTTGGGAGAAGCTGAAGCTTAGACTGGATTAAAGGATATATAAAGGTAGCAGTTAAACTTATTGTGCTGGGTAGAAGTGTAAAAGGCATTGGAGGATATGTACCAAGTTTTTTCCGTTTTCTGCAACCAGCTCCTATATTCCGTGTTTCCTTTCCCATCATGTGTCTTGTGAGAATATGAGGTGTATGTAGGTTACTTCAAGCACGGTGATTTTTAAGCAGGACATTGCTTTCGTAACTGATGAACTTTGAGAGGATATTTTCAACCTATGGTTGCAGAGGTTCAAGAACTATGTGTGAGGTCTGCAAAAGCCAACTAAGGAAGGTGTTTAGTTAGGGTTTAGTTCTCATCATAAGGGTTAACAATACCACTGCAAAATGCTTACTGTTGCATCAATCTGAAAAGAATATTAAAGAACAGTTCTCTTTACTTTGCTTGGTGCTGTATTTTCTTAGGAAATGTCATGTGTCTTTTTCATTGGATACTTTTATGGATTCCTATGCATAGTGCAGCACCCATTCTGGCAAGTTGAGTTCTTTTACTGCAGACTTATTTGATGTGACAGAAGAACCATGACCAGAGTACGTTCAAATTGTGTGTTGCTATGCACTATTACCATCTATGGCTCTCAAACTAGGGTGTTTGCAAGAGCTGTGTAGAGGTGTGCTCTGCTTCTTACCTGCTTTGTTAGTGTGCATCTGATCCAGAGAACTAGTTAAACAGCCTGTCTGAAAAAGTGTGGTGACATTCTAACTCACCGTATTGGACAATGCTCTAAGTACTCCTGCACAATCTTAAGTTGTCTTTAGAAATGCGACCAAGTGTGTTACTCTGCTGTACAGTGGGCATGTCCGGGGGATCCTGCCCATGTCCTGCAGTGGTCCTTGGTTTTCAGGTTGCTCTGCATTCTCCCCAGAACCCAATTAGTGCTGTTAGAGCACAGGAATACACTACATTTGCCCCTTTCTTTTGAGTTTAGCCTACCATTGGATCCACAAGTGAGTGTTGTGGCAAAGCATGTATTTCTAAGAATGCTGCCTCATTGCCCTCACGCATTTTTAGAGCACTTCTGAAGGGCAGTTGTCAAACTGGCCAGCTCTGGAAAGAGTTTTGCTCTTTGCTTGTGCAGCAGTCTGCTTTGACTTCAAAATTTGAAGCACCGCTTCGAGTAGTGCTGTAATTGAGCAGGCACGTGTGGCTGAGGCAATGGCAAACCTTTGTGAGGCTGCGCTGCAAGTGAGCACATTAGCTCGCTAGGTGGTGTTTGTTGTGGCCAACAGGGGAAAAAAACCAGAGAATCAATTTTTGTAGAGCTTTACTTCTTAGAAAAGCTATCAAAAAGGGCATATATTATCTTCCAAGAAATATTGGTTTCTCCTTGCTCAGACAATGCTTTTCAAAGAAAAATAATTATTTCTTCAGCTGCAGTAGTAGTCAGATAAGTCTTTATGGGAGCTGTGGAAGGGGCTGACAGCGGGCCTGTCAGCTAAAGGAGCGAAAAGAAGCAAGAAAAGAGCGAGAAGAAGCATGAAAAGGCCGATAAGGAGCTCTCTCCAAAGCTATCACCAAAGAGACCGAGAGAAGAGAAGAATAGAAGAATGATAACACCTTTGCAGCTGGACAAAGTATTTTTAGAAAGTTAGTTAAGTCACCCTATGTTGCACCAATAGAATCATGTTGATGTATAGTGACCAATAGTACAGGTAGAAGAACCATAAACAACTGAACAGTGTATAAAAGATCAGCCATGTTCAGAAATAAAGAGTTGCCAACTGAGACTGCTTGTAGTCTCTGCTTTGTGTCGTGACCGCCTCAACAGCGACAGGGAGCTTTTGTAACATGGATCATTTAGGGTACTTAATACATTTGGTTTTAATCTGTTTTGATGTTTTTGTTGTTTCTAAACAAGGATTTGGAGCCCAAATAGATAAATTAGCTATGAAAGGTTCTCAGAGATTTTTTTTTTTTTGCCTTTTGCCTTGATACATCAGGGGTCCCTTTCGAGTCACAGAAGCATTCCAAGTTGTGGAATTCAACTCTGAAGTGTAGATTCAAAGCATGTTAATTGAGTCCTTTCAAAGAAACTTTAAAGCAGATATACTTTCTCCCTGCCCTTCTATACCCACACTTCTCTCACTCCACAAGCAAAAAACCAGTGTGCTTTCCTCAAAGGACTATTTTTTATAGCTCCCTGAAAAACCTAATGAGCATTTCCAGGTTCTAAGTGCTGAAGCTGATTAGAAATCCTTTGCTTCTTAGACACTGACAATTGAAGACGGGAAACCATACAGATAAGAGGCTTTTCCCTAGAATACACCTTGCTTTATTAATCTTCCTGTTCAGCAGCAAAATTTTCTGCTCAATTAAGTTGCAGTTCTTAATTCTCTTTACGCTGATACAGTCAAGAAACTAAGCATTCTGAACAAAGGACATTCCCAGTCTAAAAGCAGCATTGTTAAGCTGTTGCTAGTGGCACAGATGTGCTCCAGAATGTCACTTGTGAAAGATAAAAGTAGCAACATCGCAGGGCAGCTGTATTGAACAAAAGGTCTTCCTTTTCTTGTAGCTTGGAGCATGGTTTCTCCAAGATTACTGTTCTCAATACCTTGTCAGGCCATGCATGATTTAATGACAAATCTTTCTGTGTTTCTCATTACCTTTCCTTTTTAAGCTGACGCGTTTTCACTTTGCAACACTTCTGGAAGTTTCTGTTTATTATTTGCTGTGCTACAGAAGCAAAGGACACTGTATTGGGTAACTTCTGTTTGAACTATCACTTTGAAGGCAATCTAGATCAAATGCTTGGGAATTTCATTTAGAAACAAAGTCTGAAAACAGTCTGTTGATGACGATGCACTGTGTGGCAGAAGAGGAAGGGGCTCTCATGTGTGTGGCTGTGGAAGAAGGGAAACTTACTGTTCTGGGGAAGGACCCACAGGATAGTGAAGAGCTTTAGACCTGTAGCGACCATACACAGTGGGAGGGGAGAAGAAGAGAGTTTATGGTTTGGAATGTTCATTAAAGTTTTGGGTTGCTACTCATCATCTTAAGTCCTCTGTGCATGAATTTAACTGATTGAAGCAAAAGTTCTTGAAATTTTCACAGCAATGCAAAAATACATTTTTGAAATTTTACACTCTCAAATCAGATAAATGAAATCTCAGGATCCCTTCTTTCACTGATGGACTCCAGAGCTTGAAGTTACTGGGCTGATCAATATGCTGGAGTCAAACTTAGGCTTATGCACTTTTTAACTGTATGATTACTTGGTTGTTTTGAAAGTGCCAGTGTCTAGGTCTATAATTTTATGTAGATAGTCATAGGAAAAATCTTAAAATAGATTACAGAGTAGCTAAATAAAAAGATAAACTGTTAGATTAAATTAAATGTTTGCTTTCATAGCAATGTTGGCAAGCCAAATCAAACTGCTAAACAATTGAAATGTAACCATGGTAATCTGTATGTGTCAGCTGACATAGTTGTAAATTTTTTTCCTGGATACCTACACAAGTGTTTTTACCAAACACGAAATCTCTTGGTGCTAGTGTTTAGCTATGGATGTGCATAATCATTCTTGCTTGTTCTTTGTTCGTAAATTTGACTTTCTACCATAGTTCCATAGTAAGTGTATGAATAATTCTGTTACTACCATATAATAGTCCACATTTTAGATGCCACTGTACTATGGAGTACTATAGAGTAGTACACTACTACTGTATAATGCTATATAATATTAATACATGCTTTCTAGTGCTCACTGCAGATTTGATACAAAGCCGTGTAAAAAAAGTAACTGTTTGATAACCTTAGAAACCACTGAGTATCTATTTTATAGAGATATTTCAGAAGTTGCTAATATCTCTAGAAGAGGAATAGTACTTTTAGAAGTAAGTGCATGCTGAAGTAAAGAAATAAAGAAGTAAAGTACTGCATGCTGAAATAAAGAAAAGGCCTAAAAGTGTATGTCAGTAATTTTTATCAGTATGGAAATTGTTTTACTTGCTCTAAAATCATTAAAAATACGCAATACTATTAATGAGAATTAAAGAGAAATGAGCTTTGAAATAACGCTCAGTTCTTTCTGATGTGAAAGCATTCTTGTCTTGCCAATCAAGTGAATGGTTTCATTTGAATATAGTTTAAATATTTGAAACTTTAGAACATGTGAATGTATGCTGCAAATGTGTATTTCCTTACTGGCTGATGTATTTGAACTTAAAAGCAAAATATCCCCATTCTTTCAGGAATGCCTTTGCTCCAGTACTCCCTACAAGTGTACTCTCTGCTGTTACTTTGTATTTATTTAAATTTCAGGATATCTATGGGTAATAATCAGTATATTAATTTGCTTTAAAGGTATTAAAACCAAAGGGAGAGTAAAAAGCCTATGACCTCTCAAAATCTTTCCCCTCTTTCATTACAGCTTGTAACGTTTGGTACCTGAATTCAGTAGAGATGGAGTCCCTCACAGGATACCAGGCAGTACAGAAGGCTTTGAGCCTGACCCTGATGCAAGATCCATCTCCTGTCTCAACCGTTGTCCATTTCAAGGTGTCTGCTCAGGGAATCACACTGACAGATAATCAAAGAAAGTAAGCAAATAAGGATGGGAAGGGATTATCTAGCCCTGGCCCTGTCAGAGGGGATTATCTGGCCACTGTTGATTTGATGTTCCTAGTTACATTTTGCAATCTCTGTCTCAGAGGATACCAGGATTATAGGAATGATGGTGACTGTGTAAGATTTGGAAGGTCACTTTGATAAGACATTTTTTATTGTTATTTCTTAGGAAAGTAATGGCTTTGCTAGCATTTGATATTGAACCTATACTGTGAAGTAATTTATCTTCATGATGTCTTTCAACAGTATCACTGAACAGAGCTGACTTAAGCAGATGATGTGTATCTCCAGGATCTGAAACAGTGTTTTGGATAGCCTGTAAAAAACTGTGATAAAAAGTTAATTTATATTTACTTTTTTCTAAGTGCTAGTTAGGCTACCACAAACTCTTTCAGTTTGAAAAATTACAATAACAAAGGAAGGACAACAGGAATTCATTATAGGTAAAAAAAAAAAAAAAAGTGCCAGACTTCTTCATTCCATGGGGTTTTCAGTCATTTGTAGCAGATCACAGAACCTTTATCTTAATGGTAATGCCTAGGAGTGTGAATATTTTGAAATGTAATACAATCAAATTATTCACAAGTTCCACAAAGTTGTCTGTCCCACCAAAATAGTATCTAAATGGCCAGTTTTTAGTAAAAATACATTTCGTACTCCTAGCTCTTAGCTTCAGAATCAGTTTTTCTTTAGTTCAAAAAACTTTATGTTAGTCCTTTAAACATGTATTTATTAGGTTGGAGCAGTTCAGATGAATTTCAAAGTCACTCAAAGATAGCAAAAAATATTGTCTATAATAAATTAAGACTAAATACAATTTATTTTTCAGATTAGTTTATTGTTTGGAATTCTAAGCATCTTTACTGTTTCTGAAATTCGTTTTCTTTCTTCCTACCCAGACTCTTTTTTCGGCGACATTATTCAGTCAACACTGTTATTTTCTGTGCTTTGGATCCACAGGACAGAAAGTAAGTATGACAAGCAGTAATTTTAATAAGTTATTTGTATCATGCTACCAAAAAAGCCCAACAAACAAACTAAAACGAACATTTTTATTTCTCCATTCTATTTTTTTTACTGCTCTCTTAATGGACAAGGTGGATGAAAGATGGCCTTTCTGCAAAGTAAGTAGAGTCTCTTTTAAATGAATGTTTGGTGTTCTAGATTACTGTTGTCTGAGAAGTGGACCAGAAAGCATTTTTTTCAGAGACAAAAGTCTCTTAGCCCTCTGTAACTAGACATTGGTTACTTCATCTACACCTCTACAAATTGGGGCCTAATTATGTGATGGGTGCGGTGGGAGGTCTGGAGCCAGAGCTCGCATGGTTTATTTAGATTGTGGGTCAGTGATTTGACTGTGGTTTCAGGCATTTGAGATAGTCACTCTCTCAGTTTTGTGTTCCACTTGTCCAGCAAGACTTAACACAAGCTTTTCTCACTTAGACTCATAGCTTTAAAAAAAAATCCCTCTCCTGGTACATGGATGAAAACACTCCTAGTAATATTAGTGTGTGGCATAAATACATGATTACCTGTGGATTGCAAAGTGTTTTCTGTTGAAGGCAAACCTTGCTGTCACCCTTAAATCAAAAGAAATAACTTACACAGAGAGGCTCAGCACTTGTTTCTGAAAAGGAACAGAAATAGATGGCTTAAATCCTTTTTCTAGTACTCTGTCCACTAAGATGTGTGGCCCTCAAAATCCTCTCTTTGGGCAATCCCTGACACGCCATGCCACACCACACACCCCTCAAGCTAGGAGAACAGCAGTGTCGAATCAGATTAAATATATGTCCAGGGTTAGCAGCATGTCCCTGGCAGCCAACAGTACAGGATGCCATATGGAGAGAGTAGCAGGAAGGGGACAGTCTGCTTCCCTGATTCTCTTCTGAGCTGGTTGGTCCGTCTGGACCTCTGTGTTTAGCAGCCACATGGAACCTTGTCCATCAGAACAGAGAAGTCTGATATGTGTGCTTGGTTTCTGCAGTATCTTTTCTGTCTTATGAAGTGAGGCAATGCCTATCTGTCAGTTCTCTGACATACTTTGATTGCTGCCCTTGCAGAGTGTTTGGGTTCATTGCCAGGAAGCAAGGCAGTGCCACAGACAACGTATGCCACCTCTTTGCAGAACATGATCCAGAGCAACCTGCCAGTGCTATTGTAAACTTTGTATCAAAGGTCATGATTGGATCCCAGAAGAAGATATGATGCCTTTCCATCCTTGATTCAGAACTCTACGCTGACTTCACCGAAGGAAATCACTGTGAGAGGGAGAAAAGCTATTCAGCAACAATGTCTGAATATTGTCATTCCCAATAAGGAAAGCAGAGGATGATCTGTGTATTGTGTTTGCAAGAGCTCAGGCTTTTATTTCAACGTGCCTCACAGAGCATTATTTCTTTGTTTTTATATCAGAGGACAAAACAAAAGAAACTGGGTGCCACCCTAAACCACGTAGCCCTTACCTGAATGAAGCATAAATGAAGAACTTTTCTCCTGATGGGTTTCTAATGTATCTTCATATGCTGTTTCTCATAGTTTATTGGAGCAGAAATACTTAGTAGATTGCACTACTTTTTTGTTCAGGAAGTGTTTTGTAAAACCTCCACAAAGACGCTTGCCATGGTTGCATCAATGGTAGTTATAGGACTTGCAAACGTGCTTTTAGGAGAATGATCATCTGAGGAAAACTATTTGCTCTTCCCTTTGCCTGTGATCAGTGATGAGAACTGAATGGAGAAGGGGGAAGACGGATGTGAAGAGAACGTTTGTGCAAGTTGTTTTATGGTAAGAAAGGAGTGGCAGTGTGGAATATTCAGGAAGATTGCTCTGTATTTAGTGTTAAGAAGGCTGAGCTGTTTTAGTTTGAAAATTTTTCAATAGAGCTGAAGTGGCAGAACAAAAAGAGGTGTGAAAATCTGTTCTATAATTAGGAGGTTTTTGTAATTTTTTTAATATGGAGAACTAAGCAGGGAAGATTAAGCATGTTAGTAATTACAGGATAAAAATGAGGGAAAAGCAAAGAGGAAGATTGTATAATTTATGCATTTTTACCAGTGACAGATTATTTATAGTGGATCTCAGATCTTGGTATGTCAGAGAGATAATTCTTAAACTATACCACTGTTGAGCTTTACCTTTAGCACTATTTTGTGTAAGTAAATGTGTGTGTAGCCTGTGCCTTGCTAGAGAAAATAGTCTGATATTTTGTCTTTTGTCTTACAGTGACAAGACACTTCCCTGTTTCTGCCTCTACAATACTGTTTTATTCCCCTACATAATATGTAATTATATTTACAGACTCTTCTACCCCATTATTTTGCTGGAATTTTGAGGATTTTTCATCTATAGGAACTATATTTGATTTGCTATTCCTTGAGCTAGGGAATCTGAAAATGAATGGAATTTATTTTGTTACTTTGTCCCATTTCTTGAGAGCATTTATGTCATGATTTCTACATCCAGCACACTTGTATATATATATATCTTTTTCTTTCTTAACACATTGATATTTGAAATACATAAGAAAGTGCTATTTAGCTTTATAGAAAATTGATGCAGTAGGTTACAGTGGAAGCCTGCGCAAGGAGAGTAAGCCACTGAGATCTCCTGTGTAGTTCCCATTCATTCAAAAAGAGCAGTACTAGACCCCTGTATGAGAACTGATGGTTATAATGCAACTTTAGTGTGGCGAGTGCTGAAAAATTTCATTGCTTCTATTTCTTTCATGTGTAGCTGTCAACTTTATGTTAATAACCTGAGGAATAAAATAGCATTCTGTATTTTATATGTTGATAGATGAGCCACTTCATCCACTCGTAGATTTTGATCTTTTTATCCACCAATTTGAACTACATTTGCCCTGTATAAAATATGGGGGTTTTTTAACAGCTCTCTTTGTATTTCATTAAGTATTTAGGACCGTGTTAAAACTTATTCAGTGACCGTAGCTGGAGTGTTACCAAATTATTTGTGTAACTACCAATTTTGTGTAAATAACTTTGTTTTTTAAGAGGAAGGTGGTGAGGAAGAGAGAGAGAGAAGAAATATATGAAGTTTAATGTATTTGGACCAGAAAGTGGTTTATTAGTAGCAGTAGGCATTGGATATCTGTAGAAGGGTGAAGCAATCCAAAGTGCGGAATTCAATAGCTACCATTGAAGCAAAAAAGGCAAGTACCTCTGATTAGTAACACACAATTCTGTTCTTTTGGCACAGAGGTATACTACTTAAACAGTGTTTATGTACCATCCAAGAAAAAGAATGCAGTTCTTACATCAAGGAGCTTCGCTCCTTTTATGAAATGTGAGAACAAGTTTTCTTTTAAGATTCTTTTGGTGTACTAAGATTCCAGTTGCCTAATCTCATCACCCTGTTGGAGCCCACAGAAATTCTTCAGCTGACATTTCAAGTAGATTTAAGTCTCAATTAGATTTTAATCTGATGCGTCGTAAGAATTGAAATAAGGAGGATTTTTTAAAGTATATTTTTTCACTTATGTAGATAATAAATTTTAGTGTGTCTTCTTAGACATTAAGTGTTGGCCTTTGGGCTGAAAATAAAATGTCTTTTTTTCCCTGTGTATTGTCGTTTCCATTCAGGACCTTATTTTATATTCCTTGTGCTTTCTCAAGGTTTGCTGAATTCAAAAGCATGAGGGATTGCATGCTGACACTCCTGGTGGTATTTTCTGGGAGTTTAGCTCTACTTGCTAAGTGGGAAAAAAGAAGTTACCCTGTTTCTAAGGGAGATTTTCTATTTTGCATTCCTTTGGATGGTATATTGCCATGTGCATTTGCTTTTTAATGAATTTTAAAATGGACAAAGCAAGATAGTTCAGTATGTACCATTATGTAGTCTGTGTAGAAAAATATTCATGGAATTTATATGTTCATGGCAAATATAAGACTAATCTTTATATAGCACTTTCTTTCAAGATTTTTGGTAGATGTGTATATGCAATTTCATAACTAATGGCAGCAAATTGACACATATATTTAGCCAGACTCCTGTTAATGTGGTTCATAAATACACTATTATAATCATAAGTGTTAAACTACAGAAATGCTGAAAGCCACGTTTTTTATTAATGGTTTCATGTATCCAATACTGTCATTAAATATTTAATATTTCTTTCTTGTTTTTTACTACTAGTGAAAATTTTAATTTTTTTTTCTTGAAACTGTAAAGAAGCATCTAAAAGCCTTCAGTACATAAATAAATGTTCTATAAATTCTTTGTATAGTCATTTTCTCTGCTCTTCAGATACCGCCTCTTTCAGATTATAATAAAATTACAAAAGTGAAATTCCACCACTCAGTGTCACAGAGCAGTCTGTTTTGAAAGAAAGTTACCTTCTGGCATTCAAAAATCAGCTAATAAGCAAAACCTTCTTCATGAATTAAGAATAATTTGGGTGCGGGGGTTTAATTGGAAGAAATGTTTGAGATTTCTTTCAAGGACTTCAGATGACTCTGTGTTAGTGGTTCAAGTCAGTTGAAGCGTATGATTTTCCTAGTTAATTTGTGGTTATAATGGTATAAAAGTATCTATTGCTTGCATTGCATATTTCAGTGTAAGAAGGAAGAATATGATACAGTCCTCTGAGATATTATAACCATTTAACTTTGCCTCCACTCTGCTTATGCTGGAAAACCTTCCAGAGTGGGCTGAGAAATTTAACCCCTGGCTGAAACAGGTACAAAATCAGTACATCAGCCAGACAGTGAAGGTTGAGTTATATACATGCTTTATCAGGTTTATTTCTGAGACTGATGAACTCTGGTATGTCAGGCTTATGCCTTTCCTGTGACTGTCTTGGTTTGAAAAGACTGCTGTCTGCTGGGAAGGCAGGAGCCTCCCCTGAAATGGAAAATGTAAACTCCCTCCCTCTGAATTGTTATAATTTTGAAATTAAGGGGCTCTCAGGCAAAGATGTGGGAGCAGGAATAACAGTTCTTTCTTTAGTAGGGGAGAAAATTAAAATAAACAAGGCAGTAATACAAAACAACACAGACAGAGTCAGAACACAACCTGACGCCCTGTTGGTCAGGGTGTTGGTAGCAGTCCAATTGGGATTGTGGCTGCAGCCCTCCTGCAGTGACAGGTGTGGTTCTGTTGGAGCAGTGATCCTGCAGAAGGGTGTCTTTTTCCTCTGAAGGCCCAGTGGTGGTGTAGATGGGCCTGGACTTCCTCTGGGAATCCAGTGGGAAAGAAAGCTGCTCTGGGAATCCATTGGGAAAAGGCTGCCTGTGGTGTTCCAAATCTCAGATTATATCCAGGTAGGAGAGCTTGGCTCCTCCCTCTGGGCAGAGCATCTCACAGTGGGATGATGTGATTTTATCAGTTATGTAGTGAGGCTCAATGGCCCCTTAACAGAAGATATTTACCTGGCGGGAGAAGTGGTTGTGGAAGGCAAAAGAAAAACTGCCCAGAACAGTAACAGAAGATAATTGCCATACCTCTAACAGGTGATAATAGAATACAGACCCCCACCCACATCTTGCAACCAGGACAGTGAGGCATACAATGGCAGGAATTTCTATTCCGTGTGCTTGACTCATTCATCAGTACAGGTGATTGTGAGGTTTATGCATGGTTGTAAAGTGACATTTGTCCATTAAAAGTGTTGGTCTTTTATTAGAATGAATTATAATGTGAAACAGGTGACAAGGATGCAATAGTAAAATGATCTTTAGTGTCAAGAGTCCAGTCTCTCCTGTTAAACTCTTGGCCTTGAACCTGCATGCCATTGTGTATGTGTGCTGCTGTTAGGTGCATTTTAAGGCTGCTCTGGAGTGTCTTTGCTCCAATGGAAGAAAATCTGCTTTCAGGATTCATCCCAGATATTTTCACAACTAGTTTTTATGCAGTTGTTCTTATACCAGTGTTCCCTTAGTATGAATAACTGTTCTCTCCTTGAGATATTTATAGCAGGAGTTCTGCTCCCCCTTGTGTCCCTCAGTCTTCTTTTGGCAAGGCTAAACAAGTCAGCATTTGGCTTTTATGTGCATTTGTGTTTGAAAGGCTGTTTTTTGTCCATTATGTAATTTCTTTGGAGAGACTGTTAAGTATACAGCCAGACACTGAATAAAGGGACAGAAGCTGCTGCCTTCTAATTTTTTAAATGTTTGTATTAGAAAACTCTTGGAACAAGAAAACTTGGCCCATGAGATAGGCAGAATAAATCTCTCATGTGCTTCTGCTGTTGATACCTAGAATAAAGGCTACAGTAATGTAAACTGCATCAGGTGGTGTGGACAAAAGAAATCACAAGGGCAAATAGCTGAAGAAGTTTTTAAAAGCCAAAGTCAGAAACAGGAAGCTTGCAGGAGACCGAGCACATCTGGCAAACTACCAAGAGGGCTATGGGTAGCTTTTTAGAGAATTAAAGGATCTTGCTGAATAACTGAGAAGGGATTTGCATCACATGTCACAAGGGATATCAAATTGGAACAATTCCCTTTCTTTGAAGACGTTTAGTGTCTCACAACATACAAATGTTTGGACCAGTTTTAATGTTTTATTATTTGCAGAATCACAGTGTGGTTGAGGGTGGAAGGGACCTAAAGAGATCATCTAGTCCAACTGTGTTGCCTAAAGAGGGACGTCTAGAGCCATTTGCCCACACAGCTTAAATTTACCTGGGGTAGAATCTCCAGTCTCCCTGGTCAATCAGTGGTAATTCTTAGTCACCCTCACAGTGTTTCTTAATATTTAGAGGTAACCTCCTGAGTTTCAGTTTGTGCAAATCACCTCTTGTCCTGGTAAGGAGCATTACTGGAAAGAGTCTGGCACCCTCCCTGTATTTATACACAACGATGAGCTCCCCCTGAGCCCTCTTTGTCAGGCTGCACAGCTTCCACAGCCTCAGTTTTGTGTCATCAACAAACTTCCTGAGGATACACTCTCCCTGATCATCCATCCAGATCATCGATCAACGTGTTACGAAGGACCCAACCCAGTATGGACCCCTGGGGTAGACCACTAGTTACTGGCCTCCAGCTAGGCCTTGCACTGCTCATCAGCAGTGTCAGCACCCAGCTATGCAGGCAGTTTTCAATCCACTTTGCTGTCTGCCTGTCTAGCTACATCAACAGCTTGTCTATGAGGCTGTTATCCGAGACAGTGTCAAAGGCCATACTGAAGTCCAGGAAGACAGTATCTACTGTTTTCCTTGAGCTAAGCCACTCATTTCATCACAGAAGGTGGATCAGTGATGACGTACCCTTAATGAAGCCATGCTGACTCCATGGAGGTGGACAGAGGGCTGGAGTACCTCCCCTATGAGGACAGACTGAGTGACTTTGGATGGTTTAGCCTAACAAAGTGAAGGCTCCAGGGAGACCACGACCTTCCAGTACTTAAGGCTTACAGCAAAGATGAGGAAGGACTCTTTATCAGGCAGTGTAGTGATTGGATGCTGGGTCAAGTAATGGTTTTAAAGAGAAAGAGGGTAGGATTAGAAGAGAAAATTCTTTGAGTCAAAGGGTGGTGAGGCACTGGAACAGGTTGTCCAGAGAAGCTGTAGATGCCCCATCCCTATAAGTGTTCAAGGCCAGGTTTGATTGGGCTTTAAGCAGCCTGATCTAGTGGAAGATCTTCCTGCCCTTGTAGAGATCTTTAGGGACCTTCTCCAACTCAAAACCATTCTATGATCTATGATTCTGTGGCCCACAAACAGGTGGTGCTTTGCCTTGCAGAGATTTCTTCTCAGGTACACAATATCAGCAGTGTTTTATGGAAGGTGTTCGGGGTTGCAGCTAATCACTGGTGCCTTTACAGTAAGGTAAGCAGTGTTTACAAATGAATTCACCTCAAATTTCTGCCTGACCTTTTAAAAAAACTAAGTCTTTAAAATTATTAAAATACATTTTCATAATTGTAAAAATCTTCTAATGTCTTTGGCAGTGTTATTTGAAGAGTTGTTTAAAAAGCAGAACTAGCTTTTTATGTAACAATGAATTATGTTCTGTTACATACTGTCCTCAAATTTTGTTTTAAATATCTACAGCTATTTGTATCCAGTCTAATTAAATCTGACTTTTGGATTTTTTTCTGTTGCCACCTGTATTATGTACAAGTCATGATTTGTTTGTAAAGCAGATGGCAGGTATGAAAGAAAATACAGAAAAAGAGTTGGATTAAATGCTCTATGGATGGGGAATCAAAATGTGGGATGGAATTGGCCCAGGAGAGCCATATGCTTTTGTTTACTCTACTAGACTAATCCGGCTTTAAAAATAAACAGACCTATGTTGATTGAAGTGCTAGTATCAAGCCTTTCTGTTTGCAAGCTAATGCAAAACTCCCACTAAAGGTAATTGTTTATACCTAGGGTATGCGAGTGATCAGAGCAGGCCCAGATTTCAGCAGGAAGCTTCACAGCACACAGATTTCTCCCTGCATATGAAAATAGTTATAATACTTTCATATAACTTAGTGCTACACTAAAGTTGGAGTCATATTCTCGTGTAAAAGCATGTTTTGCTCCAACTGACAAAAAGACAACAACCCCTACAAGTAACTGCTAGTTGAAATAATTTTCCTTGTTGGAGCACTCAAACAACTTCTAAGCACTTCAGTCTCTTTCCATAACAAGTACCTGGTACCAGGTATTTGAAGTAGCACTTAGAAGTCTGTTAAGGATTTTTGTGAGGAAATGTGGCTTAACATGTGTCAGTATGTTGTCAGTGTGTTCTGTCACAAGGCAGTTAAGAAAAAATCCCTAAAGGTGGTATTGATCATGTAGTGGCATAATTACAGTACATGGTATATACATGCACTGAAACCTGTATGTAAATTTGTTCCTGTCAAATATATGTTTAGTCTCATGCCAATTGACGAACATCCAGATTTGGTATTTTTTTCTGTATTACTTCTTACATGGGACCCATCCACACCTGTTTCTCAGCAGAAATGGAATAAACATGGTTTGAATCTCTTCAGTGGTAACATTTAGTCACCTTTCACTGTGACTTAAAACTTTTGTGCCTTATTTTGTTAGAATAACATGTTGAATAGCTCAGAATTTTGCTTGCTCCTACCTCTGATACATTTGTTAGGTGTGGAATACTTCCTGGCCTAAACCTTAGTCCAGTTCATTGAGTGACATGCAGTCTGAGTGTACATTTTCCTGTGTGCACTGTCACACAATGTATTTGTTTTGCATGGCCTGGTTTTTGGTAGCAGGGGGGGGCCACAGAGATGGCTTCTATGAGAAGCTGCTAGAACCTTCCATCATATGCAGCAGAGCCAATCCCTGATGGGTCTGAAGATGAATGTGCCTCTGGCCAAAGCTGTGCCAATTAGAAAGGTTGGTAATGTCTCTGTGATAACATATTTAAGAAGAAAATCAGAAAGGGAGGGCACAGTTTTTCCTAGCCAGACATGCCTATATAACTTAGATCAAAGTTACAAAGGGCTTATATAGCTTGAGTTATAAGATAGCTATATAACTTAATATCAATATAACCCAAATAATGACTTTTTATATATATGTATGACCTGATACCTTGTAACCTGAATCATAGTTTTTTATACCTATATAGCCTGATATAAATAACTTTTTATACAATATATTGGCTAGTATACGGTTAACTAGTTGCTTAATGCTGAATAGACAAAAAAAGAAGAAAAAACTCACCAGGTGGATAGCTTTAGAAATAGATAAGTATAGTGCTTATAAAAAATTGACAAATATAAAGCCAGTTAGCCACAAAACAATGAATTTAGGCCGGTTAAGACCAGACAGACCAAGGAACACCATAACTGTACATGATCCAAAGAAAAAGTTGAAAAGTTCAGATGTGAAGAAGACTTTGGAAGCCTTCATCAAAGACCCCTGATGACCCCCAAATTGGGGAGATGCAAGCACAGTGCAAAAGAATTAATAACCATGAGATCATACGATATAAATTAGTTCCGGTGTTTACATGATGATGTTATAGTTACATAGTGATGCTAAGCAATACTGACTATAAATATACCACAGTGTGGAGGCCTTTGAGCCTATTAGGGAAACTTCTAGGGTATTTCCTTGGAAGAATTTCCTAGAGGCTTTGAGAATATCCCACTCCTCAGGGTGAGTCAAAAGGGGCTTCTCCCATGATGCCCTGTGACATTATGTTAATCTGCCCTTTCCGCATAGGTCACTGCCCTTTGCCCTGCCCTTGTACTACCCCTGTGGTCCCAAATCATTGGCTCCTGACCCTGTACTTTACGCAGGGCCCTGCACTGTTTGCCTCTCTTTGTCCCTGGAATCCTTCGGCGTGACTCTACAATAAACCTCGCTGGAACTCCATACAGAGACCATTTCCATCATTCTTCGCTGACCTGTCCGTGGTGTGTGTGAGTGTGGATTGAGTGACTGTCTGTACCTGCCAAGTGGCTTTCTCAGAAGACACTTTTGGGAAGGTAGCAGCTAACACCATCCATATTACTACGTTGCTACACCACAGCACTTGACGGAGGGGGGTGAGTTAGGCAAAGCTATCCCGCTCACCACCACCGCTGCAGTAAATACCTGCTCTATAGAGCAGGTCTGTGGGGATTTATTTCCAGCCTATCGTTCAGGCATCACAGAGAAGAGAAGGAAGTGAGAACATGTGAGGGAAAACACCATGGCAACACCAAGGTCAGTGGAGAAGGAGGGGGAGGTGTTCCAGGTGCTCAAGCCTCTGCATGCCATGGTGATTGATGACCAAGGTGAAGCAGCTGTCCCCCTGCAGCCCATGGTGGAGGGGCTCATGCTGGAACGGGTGGATGTTTGGAGGAGACAGTGAAGGAGGCTGTGATCCAGTGGAAGGCCCAGTAGAGAGAGGGCGCCCCTGCTTCCAGGCTGGAGCAGCCTGTTCTTGGAGGACTGCACCCCATGGAAGAGTGACCCGTACCACAGCAGTTTTGGGAGAACTGCTGCTTGTGAGATTGGACCCATGCTGGAGAACTGTCTCCCATGGGAGGGATCCCGCGGTCTCACAGGGGAAGGACTCCTCTCCCTGGGCAGTGGGAGAAGATCTGGGGTGACGAACTGACCAAAATCCCCATGCCCTGCCTCCCTGCGCTGTCAGTGGGAAGGAGGGAGGAGCTGGGGGGAAAAGGTGTTTTAAGGGCTTATTTAACATCTCATTATCCTCCTCTGATTTGGTTAGTAATAAATTCTCTTTGCAACTTTAAGTTGAGCCTGTTTTGCCCTTTAAGTGTTTTCTCAAGGTCCTTAACTCATGAACCCTTTGTTAATTTTTTATTTTCTTTCCTCTGCCCAGCTGTGGCAGAGGAGGGTGAGCGAGCTGATTTTCGTTTTTGCCTGGTGTTGGGCCAGTGTCAAACCATGACACACAAGGCTTTTTTAAGTACTGTGTTCACAGTAAGGCTGTCTAAGTGTGTATGTACTTTCGGACTCAAGCAAGATGTTGCTGAGATGTAATAGATAGGATTTCTAGAAACTACTGGAAAGATTAAAAAATTCCACATGAGTTTGAAATCATAGAACCACTAAAAGAAAAACAATGTAAAATATTTGACAAGACTTGATTATTTTTGTTTAGTGGAGATGATTAATCATGTATAAAATGGTAGGTGCTTGCATGGAAAAATCCAGTCTCAAATTTTTGTCTTTACCCTAGACAAGTAGTTGTTGGCAAATAGCTGTGAACATTAATATTATGGTAAATTTGTGAATTGTGATTTCTGAGGTGGGTAAAGTTGTAGGGGTATGTATCAAAAAAATCATGACTTTCACCTATTCCTCCTATATTTAATTGCAATAGCTGAGGTTGACTTAGTTTCTCTGGACATGTATCTCTGTTTTTATGTGTTTGTATTCCAGAGCTAGCTTTTGTGTCCTTAAACCTGTGTGCTCTTATAGTCATGTAGAATCTTGCCCACTATCTTCAAGGTCCTTTTGGCTGTCTGAGAAAGGAAGAGCAACATGCCTTAAGAGGAAGGTAGCAGTATGGTATGCTGTGAAAAAAACATAAAAACTTGAGCCTTGGAAAAAAGGAGGCTGCAGAACTAGATCTAGGCTTTTTGGAAAGTGGGATATTGTGAACAGGGAGAATTAGTGGGAATTTAATAATTTTTTTCCTTAATACTTATTTCTACTCTAGTTAAAATATAGGTGGTTGAGACTTTAATTTGCTTTACATTCAGGTTTACATAAGGGCAGTAATAAAGGAAAAAATTGTAAAGTGGAAGATCTAAGATGACAAAACCAGGTCATTATGGAAAATGTAAAGTCCTTTCCCTGTTAGCAAAAAATGCTGACCTTGAGAAATAAAAAATTGCAAAGAATACTCAAGAAATCAGGAAAGATATCCCAAAGGCTGTGTCATGGTTTTGGGCGTTCTTGGGTGCTAGATCTCCAGAAGTTCCTCAGGATTAGAAACATGCTTATTTTTAAAACTTATAGCTCAGCTTCTCATGTAATTAGCCATGTCTGAGACCTTTATGAGAATACAAGGCCAAGTGCAATGAAAAAAACTCAGTAGAAATCCTGATTTTTTTTGCCTTTTTGTCTCCTCCTGATCTGACCTCTTGCCAGCTAATGCAGACACAAAGCTGTAGTGATGCAGTTCACAGTAGCACAGCCCTATGAAGGTTTCTTTGGGAAGTAACAGCTCTTTGAGACTGTTACTCTGTTTTTCTACTTCTTGGTTTGCACCTGTTTGTGATGGACACTGAAGCAGCACAATGGGCAGCAGCTGGTACAAGAGAAGGGACACACATGGAGAAGGCAGAGCTCTTCTGAAAGGAGGTTGTTCTCCCCCAGCTGATCTTGGACCTGCTGATGAGTGTTGGCAATGCAAGCAGTGACAATCCCACGTAGCCACTCTCTCACTCTCCTGCGGTGGGATAGGGGAGAGATTTGGAAGAGTGGAAGAGAAAACTCATGGGTTGAGTTGGTAAAGGCAGGTTAGTAGGTAAATATCGGAAAGCAAGGCAGCCCCCAATGATGGGAGGAAAGACAAGGAGGACTCCATTGCTATCAGAAGGCTAATAATTAATACTATATTATTTTATACTATATTACACTACATCTAAACTGAAACTGCACGAGCACTCAACTCAACAGCACAGAATCTCATGACTGTCAGCCGACAGTTCCGAGACACACACACACATGGATTAAATTGGTCAGTGAATCAAAACATTCACACCAGAACCCAATTACCAATTCTCTTCAGTTAAACAATCTTCCACCATGCATTCCACTTGTGAACAACACAGGAGCAGAAAATGAGATAAAAATTGTTTTTTCTTTCTCTGAGGTTCAGAGAATGTGAATCCCACAAAATCCTTGGGAAGTTGTGCCTGGCTTTGCTCTGTGAAGAGAAATGCGGCCGCAGGTAAAGCAATAGCTGCATGAGCAAGCAATGCTAAACAAGGAATTGGTTCAGTATTTCGCATGGTAAGGCTGTTCTTCAGACAAGTTGTGCAGCTGTGGGATGAGTGAGTTCATGGTGCACTGGGTGAAGATGTGGCTGAAGGACAGAGCTCAAGGGTTGCAGTGAACAGGGCCACATCTGGCTGGTGCCTGGTCACCAGCAGTGTTCCTCAGGGCTCCATTCCAGGGCTGGTTCTGTTCAATATATTTTTCAGATCTGGATGCAGAAACTGAATGCATCATTAGCAAGTTTGTTGATGATTCCAAACTGGGAGGTGCTGCTGGCGCTCCTGAAGGACAAGATGGCTTGCAGAGGGATCTGGGTAGCTTGGAGCATTGAACAGTGATTAAAGGGATTAAATTTAACAAGTCTAAATGCACCTAGGATGGAGTAGCACTTGACACAAGTCTAAATTGGGTGAGGAGTGGCTGGAGAGCTGCCTTGCAGGAAGGGGGCTAGGATTGCTGCTTGGCAGCATCAATATCATGTAGCAATGTGAGCCTGGGCAGCCCAGAGGGCAAACCATGTCCTGGCATGCATCAAACACAGTCAGTCCAAAGAGGTGATTATCCTGCTGTATTCACTGTTGGCACGGCCTCACAATTGGGTATCATGTGAGACCCACCATGTAAAAAGGATGGGAAGGTTGTTGAATGCATCCAGAGGAGGGCAACAAAGCTGGGGAAGAGACTGGCAGGTATTTTCTCTGAGGAGCAGCTAAGGACACTGGGCTTTATGTTGTCTGGAGAGAAGGAAGCTCAGGGGTGACTACAGTGCTCTCTGCAGCTTCCTTAGGAGGGGTAGTGGAGACATGTGGTGGCCAACAGGTGGCCTGGAGGCCTCACAGTTACAGATAACCCTAATTAAATAACTCAACCAGTCTAGGCTGTTAGGGACGCAGACAGCTGTTGGCAGTAAGCCAGGCGGTAACAAAATGCAGCCAATGGGGACCAACCATATGGGCTTTCTAAAACTATATAAAAGAAACTCAGTAAAAGTTGGCTGTTGTGGCGTGAACCTCAAATGTCGTGTCGTGTGTCTGTCTTGATTGTGACAAGGGGTGATACCTGAGGTGATCGGTAATAGCCAGGCCATGGGGATAGTGGCAGAGATGGAACCCCAGCAGAGGAGGGCAGCCAGGGAGAGCTGCCTGCAGTGGGGTTTGCTGCAAAGGTCTGGACTTTGTAAATAGAACATGGGGACATGGGGACTCAAGTTTCCACTGAAGAAAATGCCATGGTATCGGTATGGACCCTCTTTTTATGCAAACGGAATAAAATACGTATATGAACAGGCTCTACAAGCCTTGTTGGGGCTTGAGAAGCCTGGGGGACACCGCAGCCGACAGTGCCACTGTCAGTGCCTGAGGGGCTGGAGGCTGTGAGTGGCCCTAGGGACAAGCAGACCGGAACCACGCACTGCCAAGAGCCACCCCGGAGCAGGTGACAAGTCACATCATCTAGCAATGACTGTCTACAGCCAGAGCCCAGCACAGTGTTCTGAATCAACCACGCTGAGAGTCACTATCCTGGAGGGGGCCCAAGCAGCCACCCCTGCCCTGGGATTGGGGAACGGGGCATGGGCAAGGCAGCCATGGGGAGCGGCGGGCGGCGCCTTCCCGGCTGCTGCAACCTGCCGTGGCCTGCTTGCCTGTGGTGGTGCGGGTGGCTGATGTGCAGAGCAGAGCCAGAATTATTTACCGAGTTGAAATGCATTGAGGAAGGCTTCTTTGGTGAGGTCTTCCAAAGAACTGATAATCAGACACAGCAAGGCAAGTGATTACCACAGAAATTCTTAGCCAGAAAGACGCAACAACAACCAACAACTTGCTAAATTTTGAAATGTCTGGCATTATGGAATTTGAGGACCATAACTGTGAGTTGTTAAATATTGTTGATGTTTGTCAAGTCTTTTTTTATATTGCTGTAAACTTTGAATTAACAAAAACTACTTAGATTTGATTATGATTTACACAACTCTTATGAAAATCTGATTTATTAAAGGTGAAATTATCTTGCAGCATTTAACTATGCACAGGAATGATTTCTGAAGATTCTGGTGTTTAATTCTGCAAACTAGTTTTAATATTTACCCACTTAGAAATAAGCTAAAGGTTTTTAAGGGTGCCTTTTTGGAATTGGTGTAAGATCATGTCAGCTGCAGGTTACAGAGAGGGATGTTGTTAAGTGTACTGATGATGCATTTGCAAAATTTAGTAATACACTACAAAATTGAAATCAAAATCTGAACGTCATCTTGTCTCTTAAGTGTGTATTTTTATTAAGCTTTAAACTCAATGCCTGGCACACATAGGGATCCAGCCGTAACATATTTGATGTTAGTTGTGTGCATTCCTTTGATTATTTGTAAGTTTTTTAAGAAACGTTTTCAGTAGATATTAATAGAGGTTTGTTTTTAAGATATGATATGGAAAACCTCCCAGCCAGGGTCTTGGCTCTGACCCAGCTGTGTCCCTGGCTAGCAGAGGAAGTATGCCATCAAACCCAGGTGTTTCTGTCCTAAAAATGAAATCAAGTCACTTCGAATTGTAAATTTGGTCTTATAAAAGCTGGACCCCCTTTCTCAAAGTAGGCTTGGAGGTCTTGCCCAGGAGGGGCTTTCCAAGTCCTGACTAGGAAAAGGAGCTCCCCCAGCTATGGGTGATGGTAAACATTTAGGCAGCTGTAGGCATTTTTGTTCACTGGTGCTTATTATTTTGTTGAATGTATTGTTTTACTGTTCATGATGGGATAGGTGCATGTTGTCCTGAACACCCTTCTGAATTTAACAGGTTGAATTATGTTGATTGAATTATTAAGACTGAGAACAGAAGTGGGTACTGATAACCTGAATACATCTAAGTGGCACTGTCTACAAGTATGTATTATGATTGACCAGTGCTCACTAGTCAGGGCCTGCACGAACATTGAAACCTTTAAATTACTCTATTTAAGAAACTATTGAACTCCAGACTGACAGCCAGCATTCATCTTGGGTATTAGTTTAAGGCTTTTTAAAGGATTATCCAAAGATACCATAATCCACTGAATTTTTGATCAGTGAGGCTGACTGTGGGTACTGAGAGTCTGGTCAGAGAAAGTCAGATAAACTTTCCCAGACATTCCAATGGGAAGTTTTGAGAAAACTCAGAGAAAGAATTAAAACAATCCTGCAGCTGGTGTTTTGAACGAGTTGTTTACTTGTAAGAGGTGCAAGAAGGGTGTTGTTCCTAATCAGCCAATGGTGTGAGGGGTGTTGGTTAAGGACCAGTCAGGTCCACCTTTATTGTAACTGTCTATAAAAAGAATGTGTGGTTTCTAATAGACTTTGCATTTTGTGTCCTGAGACGTTGGAGTCTAGATGTCGTTTTATTCACCCGTCCTCAATACAACAGCAACATCTGGTGGACCCCAGATGTGACTGCAGCCAAGACTGAAGAGCCAGGGGTCTGCTGGACCCCGTCATTCTCTGCAGCCGATGCTGATGAACAAGGAGTCTGGTAATCTCCGACTTTCCCTGCAGCCAAGACTGGAGACTCGCAGTTGCCTCCGTCCTCTGAGATGAGAGGTATGGTGCCTTTTCCCCGTGCCCTTCTAAAAGGGGGCTGATCTTTTCTGACCGTGGGTAGTGGAGACAGCTTAGACTACTAGGATGGCTTAGACTCCTAGCAAGCGAGAGTTTGCGTTCTGGACCAAACCAGTGCTTATACAGACTGCTGGGAGGAGATTCCCTTCAAGATGGAGAATCAAACCTCTGCAGAGGAACAAATCATGCTTTCTGTGTGGAAGGGTGCATGGCCGTGCATGGAAGTCACTGTATCGGATCACTCTATGCACGTCCTGCTTTGCTGGAGCAAAGGATTTTCATGGATTTTCAGTGGGCGCTGGGACTGCTTTTAGTTTAGACACTTGGCAGTCACTAGGAGACAGCTCCGGCAAGAAATCTCCAGTGGAGATAAGGAGACTGTTATGGATGGATAATGAGATAATTGGCTCTTGCAATTAAGGGATAACTATTGTGTGAATATTAAGAAAAGCTTTAGTAATGTATAGTTACATAGTCATTGTAGTTTAGATGCCCTCTGTTCTCCCCGTAGTTCCCTTTTCTTCCCCCCCCATATTGTTGCTATCAGACAGCCTGGGTTATCTAGGGCAGGTAAAAAGAAATAGATGTTGTGGACTCAGGGTGGGTGGACAATCCATCTCTGGACACTGATGTGCTGGAAGGCGAGGAGGCTGCTGGCGGCTTTCCCTTGGCTCTGCCTGAACCCCTGAGGGACACTGAAGTTGCTCGCACCTAAGATCACAAAAGTCATCCTCCAAGGGCCAATAACATTGCAACCCTTTTCTCCAGTATGAGCAGATGCCCACATAGCAGGGGAGAAAGTGTCAATAGAAACATGCGCATACTTAAGTAGGCCAAGGTCGGCAATATGGGTGACATCCATTTGTCAAAGCTGCAAGGCTTTTAGGCCTCTGGGCTCTACCCCTGCTTTCCTGCTTTTACCCCTGCTGGTAAAGGTGCAGCCAGGCCATGACAGTCAGCGCAAGAAAAATTATAAGAAAATCAGAATAAACCTTCAGAACACTTCCCTTCCCCCCACACCCCCTTTTCTTTACCACTGAAAATGTAAAGAGACAAATCTTGGGACTTTCCGTCAGTTTACCACCTCTAAAATAATCTTTCTTTAGTCTACTTAGAGAGAGGAGTCTCTCTTGCCATGTTATGGAGACTTTTCTACAAGGAACAGTTCTCTTGTGGCTTCAGTGTTACAGCAAATCAGCCCCCTGGGAAAGGAAAATCTGTCCACAGTATGAAAGTCCTTCTCATGCTTTGCAGCTTTCCCACAGCTGCTTTCATGGGCCACGTCAACTTATTGGGGTGCTATTTTATGGATGAGCTGTCCTAGCATAAAACAAAAAGTTTTTTCATCCCTCTCTGGGAACAGAGGTTTTCTATTACTATTTCTGGGGAAAAGTTCCTTATTTCTCTTGCCTCTTTTTGTTCAAGTTTCTCATTGGATTACAACAGCGTCTACTTGCTTTAATACTTGTACTTCAGCTTACAGTTGTATTAGAACACTACGTCTTCTTAATGCATTTTCCTGAGTTTGAGGGAAAAACAAAGTCTGAAATATCAAATATATCTTCACTGTAGCCTTACAAAAAGAATTTCAGCCTAAGACTAAGGCATCTCCTCAATTTCCTCCTATCAAGAATTTTACTCTTTCTTCACTGACCTTAGAGTCACATGTTGTTGTTGTTGTCTCTATGTGTCTTCACCCTTTCCTTTTCTTGATTCGGGAGAGAGCTGATGTTTGTAGGTTTCTTTGTTCTCAAACTGGTATCAATTAAACCAGTTTTTATAGAGTTCTGTATCATTGAAAGGTTGATCTCATCTAGGCTCTCCAGCTGAGGAATCGCTGTGTTTTTTGCTGCCAGTCATGTGGTCTCCACCGGCACTGTGAAGCTGTGCTGGCTGCCGGCCCTACCCCACACTTTTCCTTCATGCGGGACACCGGGAAAGAGTAAGAAAAAAACCCCATTGCCGCTGCTTTTGTCCTTCAGTCTGCAGCGTAGAAGGCTAAAAATGGCTGAGCAAACAAGGGCCATTGAGAGTAATGCCAAGACAGCTGTGGCCATGCAGTGCTGCCCCGATCCTGGCCGCGTGGCCCTGGCCGTGTCACTCTCCTGGTCCGGGACGGCGGCAGCTGCGTGGCTGCTCTTGGCCCCATGACAGCAGTACTGCAGGGCTGCTCCGGGCCCTGGCCTTGGGGCTGCCAACCACGGCGCCATTCCCAGCGCTGGTGCCTGGACCCCACAGGAAGGGGCCCCAGCCTCCTGCTGGGACAGGGCCGGGTGGGCTCCCTGGAGAGGGCCTGGGCAGCCGGCTTACCACACCTCCAGGGGCGGAAAATGTTGGCCAGGCCACATGGGGGCCGCCCCGACTGGGCAGTGCTGCCACACGCTGCCGCAGCCATGCACAGGGCCCCGCCGGCCAGTTTGCCTCCACAAAGAGCAGAAGGCAGGAGCATTTCCCGGCCTTTGTTCATTTCCAAACGCGCTTCTCCATGGGGGCGTGCTCAACTCCTATCAGTGGTTTAACCGGGTGTCAATCTTCAAACCTAGCCAGCTGATTGGCTCTTCAAAACTAGCCAGTTGATTGGCTCCAGCAGGTGCCCACGGGGAATGAAGTCCATTCCCTCTCCGGAATGAAAATTGGACTTCCATTAAACCATGACATTGGGAAAAACAGTCATCCAGGAATTAAACAGTGAAATATTGTGCCTCACCTCTATAGATCTGGTCTTTTACCCGAACTTAATTCAGTCCAACTCAATTTATGTACCACAAATGAGTGCTACAGACGCCTGAACAATATCACAATGCGTGTTTAAAAGAAACCAGACTTTACTAAACCAGCAGTTATGGAATTGTGAATATAAGAAAATGTAATTACAGTAGTAGCTAAAAGGAGGACACTGTCGAGTGTGCCCATGGCACTTTAAAATGCATGTTTAAAAAACAAAGAAGGAGGTGTGGGGATGGTATATACCCCCATGAAAGCCTTAGATGTTTTTAAAATTCTCAATCATGACCTAACAAACTGACAGTTGTCAGATGCAGAATGTTGTCAGCAATTGTGGGAGCGCTTGCCCATTGCTTCACTTAAACTTGAAGATCAAACAATTTAAGGACAAGACTAAGCAGAAGGATATAAACCCTTGATATGAAGATTTGCTTGTAACTTCCTTTAACTTCAAGAACCAGACATTTTAAAGACAGGACTGAGTGGAAGGATATGTATTTTATAGTGGAAACAAGACAGCGATACATTACCCCAGACAGTTTTTTGAAGGTTATCTCCAACAGTGTTTGAATTTACTTGTTTGTAACTTTTTTCAGTTGGTGTAATTAGGCCTGTAATGTAAATAGCCTGTGGCATACCACCCTGCAAAGCTGGTCTGGATGGCTCCCAGACCTGCCTGTAAAATCTCTTGAAAGTATGTGGGGTAAACCAGTGGCTGGTAAGGCTAGACTTGTTGAGTGGGGTAAAGAGCCTCATTTGAACTAGGAGTATTATCTGTGTCACCATAATTATTCTGTACATTGTGTCACGTTTGTCATCCTGTCTGCAAGGGCCCTGCAGAGGATGACAGACCTTGCCTTTTATTAAAAAAACAAAGAGAGGGAACTGTGGTGGCCAACAGCTGGCCTGGAGGCCTCCCAGTTTTAGATAACCCTAATTATCTAACCTGATCAGTCTGGGCTGTTAGGGAACCAATTTAGGCTGTTAGGGACACAGACAGCTCTTGGCCAGTAAGCCAGGCGGTAACAAAACCCAGCCCATCAGGACACACCCTGCAGGCTTTCTAAAACTATATAGAGGAAACTGCACTCAGTAGAAGTTGGCTGTTGTCACATGAACCTTGAATGTCATGTCGTGTGTCCATCTCGACGGTGACAGAGACGCAGGTGCTGATCTCTCCTCCCTGGTACGCAGTGCCAAGACTGGGAATGGCTGAAAGCTGTGTCGGTCAGTAAGGTTCTGACTTGACATAAGGAAACATTTCTTTACCAAGACCAAACCCTGTGGAACAGTCTTCCTGGAGAGCCAGTCATGATTGACCCTGCCTTTCCAGCATTTCAGAGTCATTTGGACACTGCCTTTGACCTTTGGTGCTTTAACCTTTGGTCAGCCCGTTGGACTGGATGATCAACCAGCTGAGATAGTGGAAACTGGAACATGATCAAATTTCACTGTGAAATCCTCTGTATCCTTCCCCCTCAGGGAAGTCCCCAGGGCATTGCCTTGGAAGAATTTACCATAGAGTTTCCCCCACTTAGTCAGATAGAAAAGATTTCCTCGTGGAGTCTTGCACAATACCAGTTCCTTTTCCCATATGTTCCAAATTCTAGTGGTTTTTCCTTTCCCTGTTTCCTACTTGGTTGTGGTATCCCTGGTGGCCGGCCCTGTCTTCCCTGTAAGCCAATGGCCTTTGTCCTGATATCCCTTCAGTGTGCCAAAATAAACCTTTGCTGGAACAGAATCATACAAAAGGCCATTCTGCCTCCCTTCACTGAGCTAGCTAGGTGTCGTGAGTGTGGTGTGTGGACTGGACTGCTTTGCCTGAGTGCTTACCCAAGCAGCTTTTCCACAGCACATGCTTATTGGGAAGTAAGTATAGGTATCAGCATCCACCATCTAAACCCCTCACTGCTACATTTCACCTTAGCAGGATTAAATATTGTCTTCTTGTTCCTCATAACAATTGTGACTAGAAGTGTTTTGATGACCTCACTGTTCATTTTTCTACACATTTTTGTTGAAGTGAAATTTTCTCATTCAGAGCATTTCCCATCATGATGTGAAGAATTTTTTTCCCTTAACTTTGCTAGAACAATACAAAAGATCTTTCAATTTTCATTTGAGTTTCATTACAAGCAATGATCCAGGATGAACTGCACTTCCAGCTGTTGATGAGCCTAAAACATAGCATGTAGCTGGTTACTGAGTTGCAGTGTATTTCAGGAATTAGTGTCGTTTGAATACAACAGCTATTGTGCTCACGATCCAGTAAGTTGTTATATTTTTCTTAGCCTAACTCACCAATAAAAAAGACTCAACCCTTCCTCCCATGCCAATCCTCCCAAAGCCTAAATGGTAGTGAAACATCCAGTCTATCTTGTGAAGTACTTTGCCACCAATGTACTGTTTAAATGGGCTAAACCCTGTTTGCCACAGGTAAATTATATAGATGGTGTTTCACCACCAAAAACTCCAGTTTCTTCACAGTGAAGCCATCAGTACTGCTGAGCCTCTTGGACTTCTCTGAAGAGCTGGCCATCATTTGTTGGTTGTGTTTTTTTAAGGCTTCAAGACCTTAAATCAAGTTAGTGGCTTACTTTTCTTTCTTATTCAAAAGAAAGGTCATAGCTTTCCAATTTTCAGTGAAAAGCCTCAGTATTTGAGTCTTGATAAAAATTTATAAATACTGCACATGCCATGAAATTGTGAATTTCAAAAAACTATTTAGGAAAAGCAATGTCTGCTGATACATATTCTTTCCGAATCTAATTGTTACCTCTAGTGAGGTCTTTATTAAGATATGAGATTATATCAAAGTCTGGATATGTATTATGATGAAATGTGTCATGCATAGCTGTGTATCTTAATGTTTAAAAACAGAAAAAAAAATCTTGGAATCATTATAAGTTTTGGATCGTTTGGATGAATACAGTATCTGAGTCACTCTGGGATCTATGTGTGACAATGTGTGTTTCTGAGATCATCGGGGGACTGTTGGCTCTGGCCTTGGACATTTGCTAGCATTTACTTTTGAATGCTAGCAGTCATGTTTGCTATTTAGGCAAAGACCCTGCAGGGACTAGAGCAGGCACCAGAGGTGAGGGGAGAGCTGGACAGGTGTCCCTCAACAGCAAGAATGATGCAAACTCTTGACCAATGCAGGCGTGCTGCATGCTGGGCAACCGCTGAGTGGGGAGCAGTCCCAAAGCATCACCTTGCATCATAGGCACTTCAGTTCTTGTTTGAAGGCAAAGATATCCAGGAAGACAGGAGAGTAAAAAAAAAAAACAAGGCAACTGCAGAGTTGAGGAATACTCCCAGTGCAGGCAGCTCAATGAGCAGCTGCAGTGCAAGCTGTGGGTTACTCTTGGTAGCGTGTATGGTGTCTGTGGTGGTCACTAAGGGACTCTGTAGAACCCAAACAAACAAAAAGGGAACTCCAGATCAATTATTATGGCCAAGAGGCACATGTAAGGGGCATGAAGTGTGTGTGAGGAACATGTCCACAGACCATACGGATACAAAAGCCCGAAGATCCTTTTGTTTGGGGTCTCTCCCCAGAGCCATCAGCTTGAGCTGTTGTCTTGCTGCTGCAACATTTAAGAATAAATGCCTTAAAGGGCACAGACTTCTGGGAGTCTACTCCAGGAAACCTAGGGCTTAAGTGGTGAGGGAAACCTGTCTGACTGTGTGAGAGAGGTGTGTGTAGGGAGTCAAGTAGGACATCTTTTGGCTTGCTGAAGCCACCTGCTGCAAAGGATCTTCAGTCTCAGTAGTTAAAATTGGGGGTGGTGCAAGTGTGACTGCTAGAGTGACATCAGAATGGTCAGATATGAATGTCTCCAATTCCCTGCAAAAAAAGGGAAGAGAGCAAATGAAGGAATTAATGTATGGTTTTAATTTTTTTCCCCATCCTAAGAAGCTTGCATTAGCTTGTTATGGCACTTAGGAGGCTGTGTGAACTGGGAAAAAGATTACTTTTGAATGATATGCAGTTTAGAAAAACAGAAAAATTAAGAAGTGGTTCACAAAGCTGTATGGTTCCTGATTGTGTCTGGAGATTGCTTGTTGCATAATGTGAACTCTGGTCCTGAAGCTAGAGCCTGTAGGATTTCTTTAGTAGTGGACAAGGTGGTGGTGCTTTAGACATCAGTAGGCTGGCATAGACGCATGGCTAATTTTTTTTTCTTGTTTTTTTTCTAATTCATGTCGAAGAAGGGAGTAAACCAGAACAACCTTCCCAGGGATGTGGTAGAGAATTTTAAGATGGATTGAACAGGATTCTAGATAATCTCATCATGGCTCTTTCCCATCAAAAAAGTTGGGCCAGATGACCTTCCAGCCTGGTCTATTCTAAGATTCCATATTTTAAAACTCTGAAGCCCACTTGCATTTTCCTTGCAGGGCTAAATTGGCCTAAGCAAAGGTGTGAGCTTAAATACTTCAGTAGGTTTGTAATAATCTCAGAAAGCTCACACACACACACACACACATATATATATATAAACCAGGAAATAGAATGCTTTTAATTGCTATTATCAAATCTGCTTATGTCTGCTTGCCTGACTGCCAGCCATTTGAAGCCATGCTGCAATCATCTTTGGTGCCATCCTTAGTATTTCTTCTTGCCAATTCAATGTTCCCTGCATGAGGCATGCACAGAACCCTAAAAGGAGCATTTGTGCAGTAAGATATGACTTGTCTTAACTGATCACTTGCTTGAATATATCAGGGAAAGTTATCTGAACAGCTTTGATGCACATGCATATACATATGTCTTATTTATATGTACGTGTGTATGTTTTCATATTTATATTTTATATTAATTTCACTATGCCAAAGAGAATTAATTTTAATATATTATTTTGCTGCCATATCAGCAATCTGATATGCATATATTATTATGTAATTTATATACATATGTCTGTATGTTTACCTTTTCACTTTATTAGACTGTGCATATGATACATATTTCTGCTGTGGGCATAGATTACAATATCTCATTAAAAATTATGCTTCAAACTGAAAGGCCTCTTTGCTGTGATTAGCAGCTGATTATACTTTAGATACTCCATCAGTGGCATGCTCATCAGTACTTAATGATGTGACACTGACACCACAGCTATTGTGGGACAGCTGTAAGAAGCCCAGGGGAATGGAGAATTTTTTGTTCTTGTATGGCTTCGTTGTAGAAAAAAGGTGCGAACAGAGAGGGGCTACTGTTTCAGGGACATGTGATGCAGACAGAAAACTATTTTGTAAAGAAGAAATCTTAGACAACATGATTAACTTGCTCTCCCACATTCTCACAGACAAGAAGAACACATCTGTGTCTGATAGTCCATCTCAGTTTATGAAGTTTTACATACTTCTTCTTTTTGTTAGACTTTATCATAAGGGGGATATCTGAGAAGGATATCTGCTCTTACGGAAATGATACTAACTCACAGGAACTCTGAGTTTCAGAAGTAGCGCATTTTAAAGCGAGCAAAATGTGGATTTAAGTGCTGGATGCTGGTCTGTGTGGAGAGATGGAACGTAAGAAAATAGTGCAGAAGGTAGTCTCACACCTGAGGAGTTGCTGCTGAACCAATTACTAAAGATTAGAAACAGGCCCAGATCTTAACAAGCCATACCTGTATCCAATAAAAGTGAGTGCTACAAAAGAGTGAGTTGGCTGGCTGTGAGGAGAGATGGCATTTCTTGGCTGTGCTGAGAAGAGAGATGGATATGTTGGCTGTGAAGAAGAGGAGTCAGATGACTGCTGCAAGGACCAGGGACAGGCAGTGCTTAGAGGAGCTGCGTTGCGAAGAAACCTCGAGGAGGTATGAGGCCCTGGAGATGTGAAATCCCTTGCACTATAATGATCCTAGAATTCGTGCTAAGACGACAGGTCTGTTCAGTGGAAAGTGTGGGTAAAATTTCAGCAGCCGAGTGGTTCAGGAGAATGGAAAGACAATGGGTGTTCTTACCTCCTGCTGGTTTCTTAATGACTGACATGATGAGATCTAAACATGGGTAAAATCGGGGCAGCATTTAATTAGATCTGTGAGGAGAGTGGAAGGAATTTTGCCTAGCTTTTATACAGAATTAAATTTTCCTTATGTAACCTAAATATGAACCAGAGATTTCCAGAATCAAAGCTATCATGAATGGGTTTACTGTGTTATGTTTTTATATACTCCTATATGTGCGCTGTATTATGTTTTTGTATGTGCTGAAGTGGAGGACAGTGAAAGCCTGGAAAATTTAAGGAGTCTGGCAATGTAAGGTGATGACAGAAGCAAAAGCAAAGTTAATTTCACAACTCTTGACAGTCCCAATTGCCATCAAATTACTACTGTGCTCAAGTTTATTTTGGCTCATTTCCTTAGGAGCATCTGCCTTTATTATTGTTTAGAGAACAGAGTTGGGAGAGAGTGGTTGGTATTGAAATGAAGCCCTTTCTTGGGATTTTTTTGGTTTTAAATTTAATTTACTATTTGTGCTCGGCGGTACTTGGAATTGTGCTTAGTAGTTTTAAAGACATTGATTCTTGCTTAAAGGCCTTTGGAATTAAGCCACCATGAAGAAAGTCTCCACGGTGGAGTCAGGCTGGTTAACTGGTATTCCCATACCTCCCAGCCCTTTCATCTCTTTTTTAAGCAGCGGTACTTGAATGTTTCCCAAAATGCCCAGGTTACTCTGATGTTTTTGCTGATTGCTGAAAATTTCTGCCCAGCAGATGGCGCATTTGTACAGTGCCTGAGACCTGCCTGAGCATCTAAAACTGATTCTCTGATTTAGAACTTTCCTTCAAGCTGTTAAGATTACACAGGGTGCTTGCACAGTGATATGTACACTTTTTGCTCCTCAGAAAAGAAGGAGCATATTGTGTCCGTCAGTATCCCTTGAGAAGATGGTTCTTTTGAACAGTGTAAATTGTAAGTTGTTCATCTTTGTTTTCTTCTCAAGTTGAAGCCATTCTGTTTAAACTGAATGGTGCCACTTTGTTTCCAAAATGCAGGAGTTATAGAGGTCATTTTGGTGAATGTGGGCAATGGAGAGTATCTGAATGGGGTGTAGAAACCTACCAGGGAGAATGCTCACCTCTTGGTGCCCCTCTGCTGGGAATTGTACCACCACATCCCTACCAAGGCCCCAGTGATAGCTCACTATACCTCCTTCCTGCTGCTCAGCATTAAACTTAGAAGTCTCCAGAGGGAAACATAAAAAATTGTGATTGAGACAGCATATCACCCTTACCTGCCATATCATCAACCTCTATCCTGTATTAATCAGCATACCCTGACATACACAGACATTTCTTTCCTTTAAAACATTAGCATAGCTCATTTCTGAGTGAATTTTACAGTTATCTAAAATAACATATTGTTAATGAATTTCTAGCAAAATTTGTGTACAATGTCATTGTAAAATGATTGTATTCTTTTGTGCAATTAGAAACCAACTTGCATATTCCATGCCTAGTTACCATTGAAAAAGCATGTTCTGGTGTCCTAAGGCTTAGATGAAATCAGCTCAAATCTGTTGCTAATGGGTGTTCTCTAGACAAGCTTTATTGCTTTGTCTGATAAGGATTTTGTGGCATAGTTTGTTTGGGTAATTTTGTGTGTTTTGTGGTTTGGGATGTTTGGGTGGGTTTAAGGGGGTTTTTTTTGTTTGTTTGTTTGTTTTTTTTTCCTTATGAGACTATCCAGAAATGATCATGGATTTGGATTATAAAGAGAAATCTTCCTAAGTATCTTCTTAGTACAGTGATGCTGAAATGAAGAGACTGCAACACCTGTCCCAATTGTACCTTTATAACCACGTTTTTGAACTCTCGTGTATTAAGGACAGTCTCTTCTTACATTTGAGATTGGAAAGTTTGATTATCCTTGCATAAGGCTTGTTTCTTTTATCGCTTACTATTTCTAATGACTTTACAATAATGGTATCTAAATATGACAATTTTGGAAATCTGTGAGGAACTTGAAAAGCTGATATTTAGTCAAAGGCTTTTTAGGTTTGATTACTCGCTACTAATGTTTATATTTGCCATCTACACGGTTCAGAGTAAATATTTTCATTTGATTTTGCAAGTATTTTGTGGTCCTTTATATTAAGTATGTAATTACAAGTATAAAAAATTGCTCATGGCTAGCATAGACATTTTTCTTCCTTACCTGTGCCCTATTGGTTCTTTTGAAAGAAATAGGGAAATCATGAGCTTTCTAAACAGTGAGCTCACAACATTGAAATCACTGTTCACTGACTCCTCTCATCCTGAAGATAGATTTAGGGTGTAAATGCAGATGCATGAGTGGAACTTTTTTAGCTTTCTCACATCTAAAAAACTGTAGCGGAGCACTGTATTCTGAGCCACATCCCTACAATTTCTGTGGTTCTCTCATAGAAGATGTCTGTAATCTGTGGTTAAATTAAGGAGAAAAATAGTGCAGTTACTACATAACATTTCTTACTGAGCTTTTCAAGGAGTGCTTGTGCTGATGCTGCAAGTCTATGATGAAGCCCAGAAGATAATCAGATTTCATAATCAGAATGATTATTAACACTGAAAAAATGATCAATATCCTGGTTACAGGCAAGTCTTTAATTTTGGCTGTACTCATACGCTGCGGACCAGTGTGTGTTAGATGCATAGTCATTATTCCACTTCACCCAAACAGCAGTAGTAGAGAGTTGCACCAGGGGATAATTTACTCTGCTTAGTGAAAATGCAGCTGCACCGTGCACATCAAAAAACTACCCTTGGTTGCAGCTGTCCAACAGTGCCTCGTGAGCTGGCTTCATTTTTATATATCTACATTGCCATACACATGTTTTGTGTTAAAATAGCTCAGCATCTATTAATCTTTGTAATGGACCCCAAGGCTGCCTCATCTTGTTCTCCTTTTCTGTTAAATCCATGGCAATGTCTTTGGAAGATATTTTCCTAATCCTCTCCTGGATTTTAAGTTTGTTTTCTTTGTACTGAATTGAGCTCCAAACTGGAGGAGAATTACTGTTGTTTGCTTGATGAGTTACTCATCTGCCAGGAAGCTCCATGAAGTCAGATCACTTTCTCCTATAGTTGCATCATGCAGCCATGCGCAGAAGCTGAGTCATATCATCATCAGCTACAAGGAATTAGAATAGTATTTTGTAAAACTTTTAGAATACTTTAATAAATAATTTGCAAAACTGGATGGGCCAAATCACCATTACTAGAAGTCTTTATGCCAAGAAAACTTTATTTAAAAACCACAGAGCTACAGATGGTCATCCATTTGTTTAGATGAGATCATATAGCTGGTGTTCCTATGAGGAAACTTTGGCTGACTTGGATTTGTTCTAGAATGGAGATCAGTAGAGCTTAAAACCCAGTAAGTGTAGTCCTCTGGTCTGCAGCTACTCTACTGATTGGGTCTGCTGATGCTATGCTTTCAACCTCTTGCTTGAAATACTTTTCCCCTGCAGTTCAGACCTACAGGCCAGGAAAGGACATTTACCTACCGATGGACAACATTGCTGATGTTTATACTCTTGAAGATCAAATGCACAATGCTAATGTTTGCTCTAGATAGTGAATTGAAAGGTCTTTGTATTCCACACAGGCCCACCTCTAAATGCCTTGCTTTTTCTTCCAGAGGAAACACAGGAACAAGTGTTTGGTAAAACACCTTACCTTAAAAGGGTAGTTTGGCAAGCTGCCAGCTTAGAGATTTTTATCCCTTCTCATCTAGCTATGTTTGCAGAAGTACTCTTAATTGAATAGCGCTCTTGTTTCTGCCCCTATAAACTTGCCTGGTAGTGGTAAAATTAGTGGATGTTTCTTTGGCAACCAGGCTGCACAGCTACTGCTCCTGGGACTGTTTCAGCTTTTTCCATTGAGTGTGGCTGCAGGTGCTTTTCCCAATCTGCCTCCCAGTTATAACTGTAGAGGAAGTATTTCCACTCTCTCCATAAAAGAATGGATCAGACCTTAATGAATAATGAAAAGTCTGCAGCAACAGATCTTTTTTCATTTGTATTTGCATGAAAGTTTCAATATAAAAGGTTTCTAATATTGTTACTGAGATTCACTCTTCTCTCAGGTGCATTGAGAAAAAAAATTTTTATGTGGCTTGCTTCTCTATAAGGTAGTGGTGTGACACCTGTCTATCTGATGTGCCACCTTTTGGGACTTGTATATTTACAGTCTCTTTTGAAGATGAAGAAAACTATGGACTGAGTTAGACTTAATAGTTCTTTTTCTTGAGAGCTAAGGAAATAAGTTTTTCAAAAATATGTCTTTAAAGTTATTAAACAATTGTTTTTCCAGAAATATGGGCATTTCTTTGTGAAGACTTGACATAAAAATTGAATTACAAGCTGCATCAAGCAGCCTGAACTGGTCCTTACAGGTAATATAGAATGATTTTCTTCCTATTCTGCCTAAAATCCAAAATTTAATAATCTCAAAACAAGCTGTTTATTTCAGCTTATAAGAGATATCAATTTGTGAGTAAAATATTATTAAACTCTTTATCTTAAAAGGGAAGACAAACATATTGAAAGTCACATGAAAATGTATTACTTTATTTGTAGAAAAATTTTGGAAAGTATTAAGGGTTTAGGTAAATCCTCTTAATCTGGTAAAACTAATTAAAACCCACCAGCAAAGAAAATCACAGAAAGTTATCCTATTTACTTTTCATATGTGCCTAAAGGAAGAATGGTGCTATAGCTGTTAGACTACAGTATTTTGTCCAGTCATACTTTAAATTCAGGGAAGTTGTTATAACCTTCAGAGGAAGATTTCAACTCTCCAGTTTTGGATAGCTGTAAATGTTGTCTGACTGCTCACTGTTGTTGGATGCTGGAGATAGGTTAGTGGAAAGGGCTGGTCAATGTGCAACAGCAATCAGAAATGACAGTTTGCAGAGAAGTGCAATGAAGGAATTATAGATCCCTTACGGAATTAGAGAGTTGGCTATTCCATCCTAAATGCAGAACTGGACATTTCATTTTGAAAGGGATATAGCAGAAGTGAAGGAATTTAAATAGAAAGGCAGTGAGATGACAATGGCCATCAAAATCTTGCCCTTGCTTTTTTTTCTAAAGAGATGACTGAGGTGTAAGAGAAGAAAAGCTCTAAACAAGAGGACAACTGTTGTAATTCAAAATGATACTTTGATAATAAGTGAGTTTATATTATAAAATGTTGCACAAGTGATACTTTATAATTTTTTGCTTTTATGCTTAAATATCCCCTTTTATACAAAGGAAAGAACTCTATGAAAAAGTGCAACACCTAGAGGACTCAAAAAATTTACTGTGAGAAGATTCTTCAGTTATACAGTAATGAGTAGAATGCAATTGTGGGGGATAGCAGCATTAAGCTTTAAGTATAAACTGGGTCAAGGTTGTCTATGGCAATTATTATTATTGCAAAATGCTTCTTTATTGTAAGTAGCAGCTGGTCTTGCTGTTTACTTGTAAACAGAAGATATCATGCCTACTGACTTCTTAAAATTAATTCACTCACATCCTTTCTTTTCCCCAGAATAACTGTTTTACTACCAGTGATAGTTCTGTGCAAATGTGTTTTGCATTGGGATAAGAACACTGAATGTGGTATTAATCCAACTTTTAACTGGGTCAAATACTCAGCTGAATATATACTGGCTGAGGTCCACTGAAGATCTGCCAGTATGCAGGGTTGGCTCAGAGCATTTGATGAAGCTAAAGGAATGCCAAATATGTTCTTCAAAGGGTGCCCTTCCCCAGGATTGCATATTCGATGGAGTTCATTAGAGATTAGAATAAATGAGCTGATTGCCATAATAGCAAAGTACAAACAAGAAAACAATGACCCAAAATCAAATCACATGTTTTCCCTATTATATTCTTTTTCAATGCCAATCTTCTCCACTGCTCTGCTACTCTGGAGGCTGATTAAGTAGGCCATAATAAGATTTCATTATAATAATTTTTCTAAAAGATGAATGTTGTTTTTGTAAGAATAATGTGCCCCAGATGCTATATGTATAGTGACAATTGGAATCTCCACCTCCTTCCAAGTTCACTTGAAAGCAACTGTAAGAACATGGTCTCTAATGTGTAAGTACCTCATTAGAAACAAATACAGTTCAGGTAAGGTGGAGACCAGCCCAAGACTACTGGTTTTACCACAGGGAAGTCAATAAAAGTAATTTAATTAAAGCTGCTCAACCTTGCCCTTATCTGACTAACTTTTAAAATGTATTCCCTGCCCCACCACCACCTTTCTTTCCAGCACAGTCCAGGAGCAGGAATGTGGAGGAGTGAGTGCAGTTTCTGAAAACAAACTCCAAACTTCTTCTCTCCCCTCCCTTCACTCTCAGAACCATCTTAAAGGTGCACAACTTATTATCCAGCATAAACAGAACAGACAACTGGGAATACAAGCATCATATAGCCAACCCAGGACATTTTTCCTGTTTACAAGGTAGACACTTCATCTTTTTAGGAAGTACTATTCTCAGAATTTGTTACAGTGATTAATTCTTTATCCATCTTCTTATTTGCACAAAGAAAGAATTGGACAGTATAGATCAGCGCGGGGATGGCATGTTGTAATTAAAGAAGAATGTGCACCGTAATTAATTGTTGTAATTAAAGAAGAATGTGTCATCGTAATAAATTAATTAGGTTTGCTAGGAAAAATTGTCACTTTCATTGTTTCTTCAATGGCCTGTGAAAGATTAATTTTTTTCTTAGCTGTATGTTGAAAAATATTTGGTTTGAATGTCTGTTTTAGAGATATATATTAAAGCAGGGCAATAAAGCCAACAAGTTTATGAAACCTGTGTTCAAACTGCACAGTAAATATCAAGGAGGTGAAGTAATTTGTAGAGAGTTGACCTGAAAATCAGTTGAGATACCAGACCCGAATGACTTTGGTCTCATACAGGTCTTTCTGCTGATTCAGTATGTGTCATGTGCAAGTCTGGGATATGGATCACTTCCAAAAGGTAATGATTTCGCTTGAAAAATAGTCACCAATTCCTCAGGGTTGGCTGCAGTCCTGGTGGAACTGATGGATTTACTTTTATATCAAAGGCTGAACAAGACCTCTCTTGTGATAAACTGATATGTGGTTGGGGCTGTGACTGATTTTTACGAGAGCCTTCAATTTCTGAAGCTTTGCTTCAATTTAGTGAGCCAAACTATATTTCATTTTTATGCATTGTTTTCTTAATATCTGCTTTTGTCCTCCATGCATGCCTGTAGTTTTCACCATTGTATTTACCACCCATGCTAATGTATAATGGGAGAGATTTTCAGTTGCACTGCTTGAGGTGAATCAAATCTTAGTGCCCTACAATTTCAATAGAAATAGCAATTTTCCCATTTGAGAGACCCATGTAGTCATGGACTTTTAAAAATCTCAGCCTTGTTAGTCTTTTTATGCTTTTAGCTTTACGCATAAATGCTAAAGACCCACTAGTATTTCTTGAGATAGGTAGTCCAGCTGAAACCAAATGGCATGAACTTCCTTCTGCAACTTCTCCAAGTTTACATGTACCCACATCTGATATGTGCTGTAAGTTGAACTGATGTGATAACAAGAGTGAGTCTCCTTCCTATTTGGCCTTGTTACTCCATGAGTAGAATGGTATTATTTCTCTTTTGTGATGGAGAATGCTGGCTCCATCCTTAATGAAAATGCCTTCAGCCTAGTCCCACCTGCCTATCCTTTCCTTGCCTCAGGTGTCTGTGTCTTAGGTTGACTTTATGGTGCTTGTATCAATTATCTGTTCTGTTTGGCCCAAAAATAAGTTCTGCACCTTTAAAATTAGATCTGAGAGTGAAGGGAGGGGGAAGTGGTGGCAGGCAGTTTATGTGTGCAGAAGCTTCATTTTCACTCCCCTGGAATTCCTTTTCTCTTGGTGCATGTAGTCTGCAGCATGGACAGGGAGCGAGAGAACTCTCTATTGCTTTTAGTTGTTTGTTTTTTTAATCTAGCTGAGGCAGAGTAGTTCCCCAGACTGTGGCTTTTCTTTTTCCTGGAACTGATCAGCCCTGCTTTGGACCAAAAAACCCATAAAAACACCAGGAGCTCATGCCTGTGGTCCACTGGGGCCCAGGACATGGCATTTTCCAGCTCAGGAGGGACTGATAAGAGACTGAGCAAACCGTGCTACACCCCACAAAAAGGACTCTTTCTCTGAATTTGCCATCTCTTCAGAACAACAAGAGGTTCCATTGTTTTGTATTTATAAACCCATTAACAGCCTTCTTTAGCTGTCAAGCGTGTTCCCTTTGATGTAGTTGATGTAGTGATGATCACAGCCAGCAGGGCTGGTGTGATCCTGGCTGGGCAGGGCAGGTGTGATGATTCACCTGCAGCTGCCAGGGGCCACTGTGGTGTGAGCTCAGCTGCATCTCCACTGGTTGGGTAAGGCAGCTCAGCTAGTGGGAGAGATAGAAAGGGGCTTAGTTCGTGAGCTCGCAGGAAACAACCGGTCTCAGTGCTCCTCCAGGTTGTGAAATGGGCTGTAGCAGGCTGGAACAGCAGAAACGAGCACAAGCGCAGCAAAAACTCTGAAGCTGTGCCAGGAGCTGTCAGGGGACATGGGGTGTTGGGTTAAATTATAGCAAAAAAAGCCTGAAGCAGTGGCAGAAAACAGCAAGGCTGGGCAGTGGTGGCCCAGCTCCCACAAGCAGACAGGAGACATTCCCTCTGGACAGGGTCAGGGTCCCAGGTTTTCCCCTGAGGCACCTGAGTAGATGGTGAGGGTCTTTTTCAGTGAGATCGGGTGTTGAATGGCCACTCTTATGAGCAAGGGCTCACCCATGGTATGGAGAAGGTCTGTGCAGGACAAAACTCTATATTGGCAGCAAATCCTTTGGGCAGCAATGGTCCAGCACCAAAACCCCACCTGTCCCCAGTCCCACCCCAAGAGCAAGAGGGCGAGTGAGGGCTGAGCCCAGCCTCTCACCCTGCAGCTAAAATCTTGTGGTATCTTTGCACTTCCCAAGAGAAAGATGCCCAGTTTAGACATTACCCTTCCCCCCTTACCCCTCCGTCTCCTCCTCCTCCTCTCTTTAGTATTGCAGTTTTCATCTCTTAGGCAACACATGGGAGAAAATGCCATGAAAGAAGGAAAAACAAAAAGGAAAAATCCTAACCTCCAACACACAGAGAAGAGATCTTTCCTGGACATTATAAATAGATCAGATAATGAAAAGTAGCACTGACTACTTTCCCAGAAGTTAAAAAGTGAACTAAACTGGGAAAAAAAAAGAAAATTAAAGTTTTAATGAAGGTATTTTTTTTCCATGGAACATATTTTGGCCAGCTGAACTCCTCCCATTCCGCCCCCACATTTTTTGGCAGTCAGCAATCTGAAGCACTTAGAAAGCAGTAGACAATTTTTTTTTACAAACAATTTCCTTGCAAGTTACCATTATAAAAATATTTTGAAGTCAACAAAGAATATTGTAAATTAACCCAAGCAAGCAACCCTCTCCCCACAACCCCATGCCTTTCTTAATACCTGCTTCCATGAGTTTGATACCATCAGAATTTGAGATTAAAAGAACAGCTAATCAAAGCAATGGCGGTAGATGAAAGACAGGAGGGCTTTTGAGTCCTGAAGAATTCTTGCACCGGAGCAATGTTATTCCTATGACAGCCTTTGTGTGGAATTTGATTACAAGGGAAAGGCAGTTTTGAAATGAGGAATTTTCCTTGTATTATCAGAAAACTTCATCATAGTTCACTTTTTCTTTCCAAATTCATTCATATAATGTGGGGGCAAGGTCCCAATTTCAGAGAAAGAAGTAACAATTTTTCTTCCTTGGGTTTCATTGATCTTCATTTATAGAAATATTCTTATAGTGCTGAAAAGTAGAAAACTTCAGGTATTTGTCAGCTAGGTTCTCTCCATCTGCCATATGGCAATGCATAGTTTTAACTCCCATGTGATCTTGTCCACTGTTCTTGGTGGCAGATTGCTACACAGCTGTGCTTTTGTTGTATAAATTTCAGTCCTGAATCACTTGTCCTTATTTACCTTATTTTCTTTACTAAATACTACTCCATTCCTTTTTTTTTTTTTCCCTATTCAAATTTCAGGTAGCTGTAGAGAACTGGATGCTGCTACTTTAAATTAGTGTTTGAAAAATGCTCTACCACAGGAATTATCTATGTGAATAAATGAGCAAGACAGGAAAAGAACCATGTCAGTTTTTAAAAAATAAATCTCTAATTGCACAATTAGGCATCAGAGCGAAAGTGTACCTGATGGGTACGTGTAACCTTTTGCTTCTTCAGAAATGTGAGGGGAGGAGTTTATTTGCCAAAGCAAATTAGAGTAGATGTAGTTTCACATTTCCACACAGACAGATCCCACTGCAGCAAGTCAGAAACATGGTCATTTATGCTTAAGCATTCCTTAATTTGATTTAGTCTAAAAGAAACATTTTGTCCCTGTTTGTGTGGTCATGGCAGCATGGAGGAAGTGGGGGGAGAGCTGTGGCTGGGATCAAACTCAACTATTATAAATGCTAAGCATGTTAATAGACTATACTTTTGACTATAAATGGGAAGTTGAAAGGATGCCTGCGAGGTTCAGGCTCAATACAGTGGCTTGGCAGAAAACTGGGTTTAAGCTTTTAGCTCTACCATAAACTTCCTGAATGAAACAGTGTTTCCTTTGGGTTTCTTTCCCCTTACCATGTATGTAAGAAATAATCAGGTTTTGTTTATTTTAGAAGAGTACTATGAAAAGAAGATCACCGCTTTATTCAAAGGACTTTGCTATTAGATACAGTAACCTCAGATGCCACATAACTTTGAAATGGGTAGTCACAAAGCTCAACCTTTTAGTGAGATAAAATTGATCCCGTATTATTTAGCTCTTGAAAAAACATACCTATTTCATACAGATGTTACCATAATATTAGGCATAGTTGGGAGGAGCAAGGTTTACAAGCTGGAAAGTATTGATTCTAGCTGCCCTCAACTTTGGGATTGGATTAATTTTGAATTAATCCATTAAGTACGTGACACTGTTGCATGGTAAGGCTGTTGATTTATGAGTTAATTGTTTTTCAGACACTCCTTTTGTAGCACTGAGTATGTGTTTTATATTTTGTCTATTTGTATCTTTTTTCTTGTCACTGAACCACCATTCTTTTCTTCCCATAGAAATTTGGTTAAATGCCTTAAACTTTTGTTAGCAGTACTGGTTGTCATAATGGATGTCACAGAAAGCAAACTGCCGACAGGTCTGGTTAATTTCAGACACGAAACAAATGTGGGACACTGGCTTTTCAAGGAGTAGTTATGCCAGACACAAAACATAAAATATTACTTAGTAAGTGAATAAACAGGCTGGATCTAATAATGCACAGCTTGAGGTACTGTGATCCATGCTGCAAACATATGTGAACAAACAGCACCCAGCAGCCTTTGCTTCAGAACGGTGTACACCAGGAATACTATTCCTGGAATAAGTGACTAAAGTTCTTAGAAATCTGTGGTTCTGGGCATATTTTTCCCTTGTGCTACACATAATGTGATATCCAACATCTGGTAGTAGACAGGTTGCTACTTGGGTTTTATGTCCCAAAATACACAGATCTGGGAAAGAAGAGATAATGACTGCTTCAGAAACCTCTGTGGGAAAACACACTTCCAGAAAAACATAAACAAAATGAAAACAAAGTTTACAGACATCTAAGAAACATTTGGTACATTAAAAGGAAAAACAAACAAACAAATCATCATCAGCTGATAAATGAGTCAGAAGTCCATGACCTCCCATTGCAAAAATAAGGGTGAGACTAGGCCAGCGCTGGGTTGTTTTTGATTCATGAGTCTGAGACTTGGCATTGCATTGAAGGGTGAGTAGTTGCACATGTATAGGCTAATGTTCTCAGTGATAGAACCCTTGCAACCTCATTTATATGGTGATTAAAACAGCAAGTGCTAACAGGTCCTAGTGAAATTCTGACCAAATCATTGAGAGTGATTAGAGAAACTGAAGAAATTTCTGCAGTTTTTCAAAGGAGGGGGAAAACTTTAGACTATGCAGAGAGTAATGTGTTTTCTACCTTTAATTTGTTGTACAATTACTTACAGTAAAATAGTAAACCAAAAATCACTAGTAGAAGAGAAAAAAAATATAATTAGTGGACATCATTTCCACTCTAAAAAAGTGAAAATATGCAATGCAGTTAATATAAATTGCTATGTGACTTCCCATCTACCCTGTTGCGAGTGGAGAGTGATGTTTTTAAATAGTGTATGAAGTGTCTTGCTGTAAATCTCAAGCAAGGGAATGTTTATTGTTTCCTTCCCAAACACTAGGAAGTGAAAGCGTTTTAGCTATTGAGTTTTCCTCTCCCTTTCCAATTGTTCCACAAATTACATTTTTACTGAAACATATGGGACGCTCTGTCTTGTTCTATAACCTGAAGTAGAGTGGGCATCCCCAAAATGGAGACTTTCTTTATTGCAAGGGCTTCACATCTTCTCTACCAAATACATCTAATACAGGTGCTTTTATGCCAAACACTTGTTTTATTGTTACCTTTGTTTTTCCAAATCGCCTTTCTTTGTTTAAGCCCCTTTGCCTGTCTCACAAGGCAATTGCAAACTTTCTGAGGCTGGATTTATGTGTCTTTACTGATCTGCATAATGCCTAGGACATTCCATTTGCCACTTTTGACCAGACACTTATGCCCAGCAGCTTCATTTAAGAATATAATACTTAGTTCTTCATCCTGTTTGTTACAGAACAAGAGCTGTAGGGATGGCTAGCAGCTAACTGCATATTGTACTTCTTTCTTCAAATTGGGAGCTTTCTTGTTTTTCTTCAGTTAATTTGTGGTGTGTTCAGTACTTAGTAGTTATAGCCATGCCAATCTGAATTAGTTATGCAAGTTACACAGTGTTAGCTTGCCTCAGATATTTAATTTTAAGAGAAAATCAGCTATTCTTTGATCCATTACCTTTTTTTCTCTAGTCTTGCAGATCTATACTTGCTGGTCATTGTTCTAGAAGTATGGACCTAGTAACTGTGTTGTCAGAAACCTGGAAGACATTCACATCACATGAGACATTCTTCTTTTATTCTGACTAAGCATGAATATAATTGCATACATGGCTCTGTGGAGCATGAGTACAAAATAATGGTTTTCCTCTCCAGTATCAATTCTCCAGTTAGGCTTATGGTTTGGTAATTGTTATGTCAGTCCTCCTCTTAATCTAAAATCTGGTAGAGGGTTTCCCTTTCCTTTTACTTCAACAGTTTCTTCCTTTTCCTATTCTTTGAGTATTGAATTTTCTTTTTCACCTAAATTAAAAACAAAATTGTTATTTTGGCAACCCTGGCAAATACCTGTTGATCTGTTTCTATGTGTACATGTATTGTAGCACTGGCTTTTTAATAAAGAATCATTTTATTAGATAATCAAGCCTTCCAATAGATATTTTTTGACATTGCCTGGCTGCCAAATCCTCACCCAGCTGGTTTCTTTGTGCATCTTCCTTAACTGGACAGAGGGTCAAAATGACAAAAAATATTGCGGGTCAAGGCAAAGACAAGGAGATCACATTCTAATTACTATCACAGGCAAAACAGACTTGACTTGGGGAAAGTTAATTCAACCTGTTTCTTCCTTTTTCCCTCACTACCCCCCTGCTGGGCAGTGCTCTGCCCATTCTCAGTTGTGCTTCCCCTTGGAGCTCAAGGCTAGAGAGCTGAGAGGCATTGCTGGAACTATCTGGAACCAGTTGTGTTAGGTCTGGGGTAGCCTCTCCTCTTCCAGACAGCACACCTGGGCACTTGCACATGGTAGATACCACCAGCAGATTTGTGTGTCTGTTTCCTCATGAACAGGACAAAGTGGAACTGAGTATATATTTGTAGTGTAAATGACAGCTTAGCATGGATATTGTCTGACTTGGCTCAACCAGAGCTAACTCTGAATGTTAAAAAAAGCCCGACTGTGGGAAATTAACTTATATGTGTTGTGAATTAGCACTGATAGTCATGCTGACTTCTCTAAAGTGAGGTGAATTAGCATTGGTATTCATGCTGACTTCTCTAAAGTTGCATTGGTTAATTCATGTTGTCCTCAGTCCAGACCTATTTTTGACTCACTGAGACAGTGAGTGCAGTATAACATAAGTATTGTGTCTGATTGTTTTCTTTCTTACTATGAAATCTTGACAGGATGCTGAAATGAGAGTCATTCAGTATTAGTATAGACAAAGAGGTTAAAGGAAGCTGAGCCTTAGAGCTCCACCTTGATTTGAAGAGGAGCTAGACATCAGGCTGCATTTGAAGGCCAGGTTAAGTAGATTGAAGTACTTATTCCGTCATGAAGCCCCCGACTAATGCAGTACATATTTCTTGCTTGCCATTGAGAAGATTTTCTATGTTATTTTTAGTTGCCTTTTACCCATGGATAAAATCTGTTTTATAATAAACAGACTCATAGCACATGGCTTCAGTAATGCCAAATAACTACTTAAGTTCCTACTTACAGTAGATAGATATCCACTCTGTTTCCCTGGGGTATGCTGATGACTCTGCCAAAAACTGTGAATGTCTGTAGAAAAATGAATACTTCCCCATGATTGCAGCTTTATAGACACAACAATGCCACGTGTTTAAAACTTGCTCTGCAGCAACACACTCTTCACTGCAAAGTTTTGAAAGCCCAACTCCACCAGACAGAAGAAAGCAATATAGTGATTAACAGGCTTTGAAGGTCAGGGAAAATGCTGAATTGTAGATTAATATCATTGTTAGATTTAGTCTGCAATTATTTTAGTTTATCCGTAAGTCTCTGTGCAATGTCGTGCACTTTGTGCACTGGAGTTCAAGTGCAATACTAAGCATGGAAATACCAAGGACTAGAGGCCCTTATGGAACCTGGAGATGCTTCCATCTTTTGTGGTAATCTCATGAGGAGCAGGCAGTGGGGAGTTTGCAAAGCAAGGTAACTATGGCTGAAAAAAACCACATTTTGGTCTCATCAGAAGAGATTTGGCACACGCCATTGAGATAAATCTAGTACATGAGAATCTCATTCAAGCTATCAGGATCAGTAAATGTCCTGTCTCTTGCATTTCAAGTCTTAGTTGAAACCTCTATTGGAATGTACAGAATAAAGCTAGAAAGCCAAGGTGGAAAAAAGAAAAAAGATTTCTAAAACTGCATGGTCGTTTTGCTGGTGCTTGCTTCAACATATGTTATACTACAAAGCAACTAATATTATAGTGGTAATGATCAGTTAATTCTTAGGGTATTGTGGAATTAAATAATTGCATAAGGTATTCAGAAAAATAAGTTTTGGACCTCTGCTTCTGTGCGTATTCCTCTGTTCTGTGCATATTCCTTTCTTCAAAGAAGCAACACAATTCAGCAGAATTGCAAGTGACAAGGCAGATAGTGGAACATTAAGCCTACTGAAAGGAGATGAAAAAATTCACCCATCATTTCTATACAGGTCTCGATTGACTTTCTAGCCAATAAAAAAATCTCTGTGCCTCCATTGCTTTTCTTCTGTTTTTCTTCACAAGTTAGTTATTTATACACAGCCACTAGTGGACTTCCAACAAAAATCAATTTTCACATAGTTATTCTATTGACATGGACACAATATTGCTTGGCACAAGATGTTTTTCCCATTTAAAAGGAGACATCATGAGGTCCAGGATTCTGACCTTTGATGTGATTCAAAGTCCTGGATTGGGTCAAGATTCTAAGAGATACACAATCAAGAAATATTAGACTAAAATGAATGATTTATCAGAACACTGGACAAAATATTTATGTTTTCCAGTGAGTACATGCTGATATAAAGTTGTTTTTATTTTTATGAGCAACTAGAAATGCTACTAGATCTTAATCTTAAAACTTAATCTTTTACCAAATCCCACCTCATGACAATTCATATAGTTTTTAAAGGGTTCAGTGCAGGTTACAGCTTGGATAGGAGTCTGGTTTTTATTTCTGGCAATGTTGTTGATCTTTTCTATAATTTCAGTCATTTGACTTCTCACTCTTTACTGGCCTTATATATTCAAATAATAAATCCACCAAATTGTCTATGATTTTTTACCTTGTCTATCCTAATGGCATGTGCATGTGCATAATTGATTTGAGGTTTTGGGTAATCATATACCTTATAATAGTATTTCTACAAGAGTAACATTTAGAACTTGTGTTCCAGTTTAAATTGAGTCTTTTATTTCAGGTACTTCTGCAGTTGCATGTTCTGTAAGCCTGTTTAGGAAAAGAGGTACACAGAGGTATCAATAACACTTCTAGTTGAGATAAATATGGGCCTGAGTAAATGCTTCCCAGTCAGCAGTTGATTGTACTCACACAGTCGAACTCTGACATTAGGATTCAACATGATTGAGCAATCAAAGTGTGTTGAAGACATGAAGAGCTGCATTTTATATTCTACAGTTATTATAAACACTTACTAGCCAGGAGAACAGATTTCACATCATCTTAAAAAATGGACATAAAATTAAGTATTTTGTAAGAAATGAGAATATTCATGCACAGGAAGTCCAGGAAATAATTTTTTGTTTGTGTTGGGGTAGTGGAAAAAAGGGACAGAAAGATGTTTCCTAGGAATAACTGTGAGAAAGCTATGCCTTGAGTTGCCATCTCTACTTGGCAACATGATAGTTAAAATGAAGCAGCAAAGAAATCACTGTGTGTTGGGAGCAATTTACTCATGATTGTTAACTAATTGTTTTATATGTTTCCAGTCTTTCTGGCTTATGCAGATTTATATAATTCCTTTGACTTGTTCTGTTTGTGGAGTGTACTACAAGAATTAATACTAGACCAGCTGACTTTTGAGAGCAACCTTCCTACATGTTAAAATTTGAAGTCTAGAATTAGAAAGTTTTTGTACTCCTTAAGTATTAAAGATGGTACTGGTTTAGCAAATCATGCTTAGATGTAACAGACTTTTAGGGAGCCATGTAAAAAGTAAAACAAACAAAAGTATTTTTCCCCGCAGTGAATACCTCTTTTTAAGCCAGTGTTAGAGCTAAAATTACAGAAGTCTACAATTTTGCTGAAGCCACTATTGGTGAAATGAGGACTAATCTAGTTAAATTTGTAATTAAAAACCTGTAACAAAAATCTAACCCTCAGAGCGACTACAAGTAACCACAGAAAATATTCATCCCCACCCCCCACAGAAAAATTAAAAATCACTTTATAATTAGGGATCATTCCTATCTCTTGGCTTTGGTTTGTTTTTGCTTTTGCCTCCTGTGTTTCAAGAAGGCTGTAGCCTTACCCTGTTTGTAACATTTTTGAGAAGAGCAAGACCACAGTTTTATTAAGGCATTCACAGAAGGAATGAAAAATAGTTTTAATATATACCAAGACTTTGTGCAAAGAGAAAGGAATTTTAAGACCCTGGTGAATTGGAGCTACCTCTAAAAGAATGTAACACCTCTGTCAGGAACAACCTGCTATAGGACCTAATTCCAGAGCCAGTCTGTGGATTGTACCTTGGATTTCTGTAATAGCAACTGCCCAGTTTTGAAAAAGATTGAAGTTAAAGCATTTCTCTCATCTTTGCAGGAGCTTGTTCTGCCTGTGTCCATGGAAATTGTAGTTTTATCTTTCCTTCCACTGTCTGTGGAAATCTTTCCCATCTTTGACCCATATGGCCTCTATCTACAGCTATGTGTTGCATTTCTGTGATAGGTATGGTAGTGAAGGTGCCAAAACCCCTGATATGTCTAATACAGTGCACAGTGCAAGGCAAAGATGGCAACTTGATTTAAGTAGCTAAATAAACATGTCAACAGGATATATCATTGGGCTCATTAGCCTTGATTTTAATTATGAACTTGTCATTAGCTGAAAGCAAAATGGAATAATTTTTTCCTCTATCTCCTCTGGCTCATCTATTAGTGGATGGAAGTGTTTCCAAAAGTCTTGCTGTCAAATTACAGTATCACAAACGGGGCCTAATGACTGGGTCAAATCAAAGGTCACAGAATGAGACTTACATGTCTACAATTAAATGTTTTCACAAATAATTGTGAAGTAATTATCACAGAAGTGTGAGAACCCTATTTATTTAGGAAGTCGTAAAAGTTGCTATTATTGTGCAAAACTACACAGCAGCAGAGACAATGTCTTTGCACTGTAAAAATATAGTCACAGTGGGACACTAACTATAATAATTGGTAAGTATACTTGTATTCTTTTTCATACATATTTTCAGGCTGTTTGGATATAGAAGAAGGAAGAAAACCGTGGTTATTTTATCTTTGTTAATGATGTGTCATGTTAGATGCCTATTAAAAATGTCTGTAAATATCCTGAATAATCAAATCCTACTGAACATTGATGGTATTAAAAGCAATAATCCAGGTGAGTTTCCACCCTTCAAGGTATAGTGGGTTGATCCTGACTGGATGCTAGGCATCCACCAAAGCTGCTCTATCACTTCCCTCCACAGCTAGAAAGGAGAGAGAAAATAGCACAAAAGGTTCATATGTTGAGATAAGGACAGAGAGATCGCTCACCAAATACCACCATGGGCAAAAGAGACTGATTGAATTTATTCCCAAGAAAGTCAGAGCAGATAATGAGAAGTCAAATAAATCTTAAAACTACCTTTCCCCTACCCCTCCCTCCTTAACAGACTCTCTGTCCTCCTCCTGCCTCTTCCTCCTTGGTGGCGTAGGAAGATGGGAAATGGGGATTATTATCATCTCATCACAGTTGTTCCTGCTGCTGCTTGGGGAAAAGAGTGCTTCCTTTGCTCCAGCATGGGATCCCTTTCACATGAGACAGTTCTCCTTGAACTTCTCCAATGTGTATCCATCCCATGGGCAGCAGTGCTTCACAAACTGCTGCAGCATGGGTCACTTTTCCATGGAGTCCTTCAGGCACAGCCCGCTCTAGGGTCACAGGTCTTACCAGGAAACCTGCTCTAGTGTGAGCTCCAGTGTGAGCTCCTCCCTCCACAGCTCTGCAGGTCCCTGCCAGGAGCCTGCTCCAGCACAGGACTCCCATGGGTTCACAGCCTCTTTTAATCATCTACCTGCTCCAGCATGGGTCTCCTCCATGGGCTGCAGGTGGATCTCTGCACTCCCACTGATCTCCATGGGCTGCAAGGGCACAGCTGCTTCACCATGGTCTTCACCATCGACTGCAGAGAAATCTTAATTCCAGCACCTGAAGCACCTCCTCCCCCTCCTTCTCCATGAGTTGTCCCTCATATATTCTCACTCTTCTCTTCTCTGTCTCCAATTACAATGCCACTATAATTTTTTTTCTTCTTCCTTAATATTCTACAACAGAGGCATTACTACCATTTCTGACTGGCACAGCTTTGGCCAGTGGTGGGTGTGTCTTGGAGCCAGCTGGCATTGTCTGTGCTGGATGTGGAGGAAACTTCTAGCAACTTCTCATAGCAGCCACCTCTGGACCCCCACCCCTGCTACTAAAACCTGGCCATGCAAACCTTATCCATAATGCTGGGCCCAGAATTCTTGCAATGTGTATCTCAATAGCTTATTTTTCACTCCTAGAGAGATATTTAAATGATTTATCCAGAACCAGTGCTGGAGCTATAGCTAAGCAGTTATCCCATTTAAATTCTGGGCATTTCTTTTTTCCCAGAATCAAGTAGTATCTTCTGAAAGAAACATTTCTCTTTGTAAATAGCATTCAGGGTGCCTATTAGTATTTCAGTTGCTACCTGCTGGCTGACTGTTGAAAGACTTCATCTAGTTGAAAAGTCCCTGCATAGTGGCAAGTCAATAATATTTCTACTCTTGCTAATTGTGTTCTCATGTTTGTTGTGTATGGAACTACACAAGCTTTTTCCCTGCTGTCTTTTCTTCTGTTATCTAAACTTTTTTTCACCGCTTTTAATTTTCCTTACCACAGGTAAAATAGGTCCATATTTTTCTACATTTTAAATTAACCCAAAATCTGTGCACACACATTTATTCTTTTTTTTTTTTTTTTGTGTGTGTGTACCATTATTGTTTGTCAATAAACAGTTGGGTTTTTTTTTCACTTTCACACACTAATACTAATTTCTTATCAGTGAGAAGAGATTGCTGAAACCCTTTTCTTTAGAGGAAACATTAATTACAGAGTGTTTTCTCAAAAACTTATCTCTAAACCAAGACAGTTTGCTAAGTTCCTAAATAGTTGCTGTTTTCCCTAAAATACTTTCTGTATGAGTATTTGCATTTCACAGATAAATTTATTTCTCCTTATTTTAAATACATTTCTTACCAACTGACCAATGCAGGAAAATTCTAGTTGTTTATAAATCTGAGGAAACAACTGTTCCTTTTTTTTTTTTAATCAGAAAACATTCACCATGTAAGGAGTAGGACTTCTTTGTTACAGTTATGTTAAATATAGGAAAACAATTGTATACTTTTTGTTACAACATAAGACCTCTAAGAGAAAGATAGGAAACACAATTACTGCCTTGAATATTTTATTGTGAAACAGAAATTATTTGGGAATCTTTGACATGGATTTTACCCAGTTCCTTCATGGGGTCTGTATAATTGTGTTTCCTACAATACCTGACTATAAAATGTTCTTGTCTAGCCATTTGGATCATGCAGCATGGTAAAATGCAGGTCTATGAACTGTACATTCTCTTTCCTTGGCTTTTTTTTTTGGGCTGTACTACTGTGGAAGAAAGAGGTTAGGTAGACCTTCCTGGAGGAAAAGGGAGAACATTTTTAACCTGCCTTGGGAGAATGTATTGTGAGAGGAATGTGAGAGGAAGCTCACAAGCCTTCACAATATAGAGTGTTTAAGGTTTATAGGAGCACAGAAACCCCCTACATATGTGGAAGCATGGGCAGATTGCTGTGAAGCAAAGAGAATGAAAAGTCAGGACTTATACCAAGGAGTATATCTTTCTAGGGGTCAGATCTGATACTGTGCTTAGGAAGCTATGTTTAAATCTTTCATATATCTTATTATTGTAACCAGTCTGTTTTTATTTTTCCTCATTTGGACCAAAATAATATATTTGATATCCAAATGATGCATGAATTTCTTGGTATTTTAAACTGTCTGGTCTTCTTTTTTTAATTTTCTTTTAAATTTTTTTTTTTTTTTATTTTCCCAGCAGCTTGCTGTAGGTGAGAAGCCTGGGAAGAATTGCCTTGAAGACCTAGCTGATTTGGGGCTCTATCACATGTTACTGGTGTCATTAATAAGCTGGTCATTGCACAGATGAACTCTGTATCTCTTGCTTTTTTTCTGTTTTTAGTGAAGAGCAAATCTTAAAACTTCTATATTCCATGCTTGCCTAGCACATTATACAATAGCATCTGTTAGCCTCTATCCTCTATATGGAAGAATAGAAAGGAGGACCCCTGTGGGGTCTCACAGGGAAATGATGAGTATAAATTCACTAAAGTTTGGGGTATGGAGTGCTATATGAATGTCAAGATTGCTAGGAGTTTTGTGGAGACTGAGCTTCTTTTTGAGTTCTGAAACTGAAATTCAAGCGGAATTTGAGCTACCTTGTGCTACTATGTAGCTATAATTCACATCCATGCTGTTTAAAAAAGTATGAAGAAACCTGATGCAGTAACTTTGTCAAACTGTAGTGCTTGGCCAAAATTATTTCTTAGTGAAGGCATTTAAAAGATTTTTAAACAAGCAAACACAAATATGTTTCCCTCTTATTCAAACACTTGTATCTAATGGACTAATGTCGCAGTAGAGATGGACGTGACACTTCAAGGTTCAAGAAGCAGTAGTGATCTGTATTGTTCACAGCTTATATTTATATGGTTTTCCAAAACTGTGTGTTCAATCCCTCTTGGCTGGTAACTTGTTGGCACCCAATTCACTGGCCAATAGCTGCCTGTGTGCGTGCTTGCCAGAGGTTGGCCAGCACCTGTTCCTTGCTGAACAGAAGTTAAGTCCTTCTGCTTTTCAGTGCTTTCGTCCATAAAGATCTTTACTTCCTTTTCTCATGGGTACAGGCTGATCAAGTCAAGGTTACTTGTGTTACTTGAGGCCCTCAGGCCAGCTGTTAGACGTCACAGTTCCCCCTTTTTGTTTTCTGACTACAAAGGCAGTCTTTATCATCCTCGCAGGACCCTTTGCAGACAGGATAACAAACACAGCACAATGAGTGAAATAATTATCATAATACAAAAAATTATAAGCCCAGTTTGAACAAGATGCTTCACCCAGATTGATAAACCCAGCCCTTCCAGCCAGTGATCTATCCCAGAAAATCCTCCGTACAACACATGCCATCAAACTCTTCACAACCATGTGCATGAGCTAACAAAAGAAAATCAATAGCAGCACGATTTTGCAAGGTAGCATGCCACACAATATCTTCATCTATAGCCAAAGCACTCAAAATTAAGGAAGTTTCATTTACTCTTTTTGTTATAAAGCAAGCCAATTTATTTAATTCAGAAACTATCAGGGGTAACATTTTGCTTTCCTGTTCCAATTCAGTCCCACATATCATGTCCCAGTGTATAATTAAAAATTACACATCTTTTTGCTGAATCATCCTTCTAATGTCCCTAAAATGTCCAACTCTTGGGCTTCAAGTGAAGCAACAGGTAAATTGTCATCCCAAAGAACCCACAATTCCATACAGCGGGTTATGGTATTATAATTGTTCTGGGAAGAGTGTCACATTTTGACAAAATTTTGTGTTACTTGTATGCTTTGTGTGCCATTCAAGGGTTCCCCAATAAGCAGGTATGAAAAGGTTGTTCTGGTTATTCCACAGACACCCAAAATCATGTCTGATTCAATGCATGGAGCAATGATCTCCAAACATTGTTACTATGGAGTCAGCTGAGGGGCCATCAAGGAGGTGTTGCTGGTTGTGATCCAGAGCAGAGTGTTGAGCAGAGCCCACACACTGGGTAGGTACCCATTGAATTCCAGCATCTGTAGGAATACAGGCATTCCCACGCTCCCAAGTGACAAGGTCCCAAGTACCTTCTCACATGTTCATAATGAGGTCACATACCAATTCCTTAGGCTTGGGCAACTGGATGTCACTAGAGGATTGTGATGACAAAAAAAGATTTAAAATGATAGGGTTTGGGGAGTTTGCAATATCATCAGGTGATGCAGCATATACAGAGCTTTGGCCACCCTACTTTGTGGGGTTTCACCAGACATTCCCCTTTTTTTGTTTTTCTAGGATGCACTTCAAAGTGCCATGGGCATGCTCAACAATGGCTTAGCCTATAGGGGAATGAGGAACACCAGTGAGATGTGACACACCCCATAATTGCAAGAATTGATGAGTTTTCTGTGAGAAATAGGCAGGGCAATTTTCAGTTTTAATGGTGTGGAGAATGCCTAGGGCAGCAAAGGGTAGCTGCTGATGTGTAATAGCATCATGGCTTTTTTCTCCTGCATGAACTGAAGGCCACATAGTGGATGAAGAGGTGCCTACTGAAACAGGTACACACTTTAGCTGACCAAATTCAGAAATGTGTGTGACATCTGTCTGCTAAATTTGTAAGTCTCACAGACCACAGGGGTGTGCACTGATGCAGTGTGGTGTTGACGATCAGCACAGGTATTAACAACGTTGTGGGCCTCAGTATTTGTTAACAAAAACTGTTTTTGTAAGGCCTGAACACCTTGGTGAAAAAGGGCATGTGATGCTCTCGCTTGTTCCAGCATGTCTGGCTGTGGTGCTGTCCAGGCAGGGCTGGCTAAGCAATCAGCTTGTGCATTACCTTCTACTATAAAGCCAGGCAAAGCCATGACTCCAAACATGCAACACATAGTAGGGAAAAGTTCTGCCTTGGATTGCATGCCACAAAGTCTTTGACAATTCAAATAATGCAGCATTATCAATTTCTTTTAACAATGATCAGTCCAATCACTGTGTGATGTCTGCAACATAAACAGAATCAGGTACAAAATTTAAGGGAACATGAGGGAAAAATTGAAAAGCCATGGCTACAGCACATAATTGTAGAGGAATTCCTCATTGATCAGGGGCATGGTCTGCCCCTAGAGGGATTGGACAACCCAGCCTTAACCTAACAATGAACTGATGTCCTTGGGGTCACCTGGGGTCCAGAAAGAGGAAATGTTGTGATGTTGCAAGAGCTAAGTCAGACCGGATGCTTTAACCACAAAAAGGGCTGTACCCAATCATTTACTGCTCCTGTGTTGCTCACAAGTGGAATGCATTGTGGAAGGTTGTTTAACTGAAGGGAATTCGTAATTGGATTCTGGTGCGAGTGTTTTGATTCACTGACCAGTTTATTCCGTGTGTGTGTCAGGACTGTCGGCTGACAGTCACGAGATTCTGCGCAGTTGAGTTGAGTGCTGGTAAAGATTCAGTTTAGATGTAGTGCAGTATAATATAGAATAATACAGTACAATAAAGTAATTAACTTGCCTTTTGATATCCATGGAGTCCTCCTTATCATTTCTCCCTGCCATGGGAGTTGCATTGAATCCTATATTTCCTTGGGCCTCTCAGGTTTTGGCTGTGGATGTGGTGGGATGTGGTGCCCTGCGATCCCAGGTGCTGGCAGCGCCTCTTGGCTCCTGGCTTCCATTTGCACAGCCGAGGCTGTGAATGGGCATATCAAGCAGTGATGGGGCTGTCAGCACGAGTTCCTCATCAGTCATCTGCAGGCAGAGGAGGATAGAACAGGTTTGTGGAAGCAGGGGGGGTGGGACAAGGTGTGTGCGGTGCAGGTGGTGTTGCAGGGATAGGAGGCTTGGATAACAGCCACTCCCCTTCTAGTTTCGTGCCCATCCTTTCTGCCTATGAACTCGGTGTGGCTCCAACTCCCCCATCCACGCCCCCTTGCACTCCTCTATCACTGGGTGTTCTGGTGGGTGGTGCCTGTGGTGCCTTAGCTGCAGCTTTTGCATTTTGCTCAGCTTTCAGCAATTTCAAGGTATCCAGAACCAGCCTCCAGGTAGTCATAGTATTTTTAGCAGTCTCATTGCCTTGAGAGGCTGACTCAAAAATCAATTCACCAGGCCATTCCCAGTTTTTAGTATTAAATGTGGCTTCTGTGGTGGTACCTACCCCTTGGCTCTTGCACCATAGCAATAAAGTTTGCAGTGCCTGCTCATCATATTTTATCCCTCATTTGTCCAGCATAAGGGTCCATACATTCACTATAGCTTTTTTTTTTGGTTGACTCTTGAACTCCCATTGTGCCCAGCAGCCCACCTTCTTAATTGTAGGTCTGGACCTTTGCAGCTCTCCACACTGCTATTCTCCATTGGGCTTCATCTCCACCACTCTCCACACGGCTGGCTATTGTTGCATCATGTTGGGGTCACCACTTTTCAGTGCTTTCTTCCTTAAAGAAAGCACTTTTTCTCATGAGTACAGGCTGATAAGGTCAAGGTTACTTGTGTCTGTGAGGCCTTCAGGCCATCTGTTAACCATCACAATCCAAAAGAGGTTTTCTCTTTTAAGGCCAGTTATTGGTTAAATTCCAGTACATTTTTGGAAAGTAAACTGATGTACATATTAGCAAAAGTAAGGCATATATTAGAAAGTAAGAAAGGCATAAAGCAAGGAACTGTCTACAGACTAACACTATGAAGTTCACTTGGACTAACACTGTAAAGTCATCAGGACTGGGTGGCTTCCATCTGAAAAAAACACTCATAATGAAATATTGCACACTCCACACCAACATGGGAAATCCAAGGGCATGTGTGCACTGCTAGCCAAAAGTGTAAGGACAGTGCAGGCAGGGCTATTTGGGCCTGTGTTAAGCTGGGTAGTAATAGAAATACCTTCCAGAACTGTATGCAGGTTGTGTATTGTTGCTATTATTATGAATTCATATTCTCAGACATCCCAAACCTATCTAATTGCTCTCTCCTGCTGGCAGGAAATTTCAATGTTTCTATCTAACTGGGTATTTCTTATGTAATTGTAGGAGTAAGCCTTGCCACCTTATCAATGGAGGGAGAGGTCAAATTAGTAACATTTTGAAAGGAGTGGGGCATGTGTTGGTGGTTGAGATGGTTGAGAGTGGGTAGCATAAACAGGACTCCCCCTCCAACCTCCTCATTTAAAAGTTAGGCTTGTTCCCTGCAAATCCTGAAGCTGCAACCTTCAAAAACGGAATTGTTCAGAAATTTGTGCTAGTACATTTTAGGTGTTTTTAACCATATTTACTGAGTTCAGTATGCTTCCTCATGCTATGGACACATTTCAGATTACACTGCTTCTCAAACTTCAAGTTTTATGTCTTTTCTTCTCTGAGAATGAATTCTCAGGGAAAGTTTAAGAAGTTTCTCAGGTTTAAGAAGTAGGAACAGACCATTGGTGCCATAGAGCTGGCCATTTGGCTAGAATAGAGTTCATTTTCTTTGTAGTAGCTAGTATAGGGCTGTGCTTTGGATTTGTGTTCAAGGCAGTGTTGATAATTGCCATAGTTTAATCTCAGCTAGTAGCTAAGTACCATGCAGCTGCTTGCTTGTTCCTGCAAGGGGATGGGGAGAAAATTGGAAAAGTGGGAAAACTCATGGGTTGAGATAAAGTCAATTTAATAGGGAAAGCAAAAGCAGCACATACAAGTGAAGAAAAACAAGGAATTAATTCACCCTTTTCCATGAGCAGACAGGTATTCAGCTATTCTCAGGAGAATAGAGTACCATCAAACATAATTGTGGCTTGGGAAAACAAATGCTACAACTCCAAATGTCTCTTATTCTTCCTTCTTCCCCCCCTTTGCCCTGTTTATATACTGAACATGACACTATATGGTATGAATTGTCCTTTTGGTCAGTTGGCGTCAGCTGTCCTGGCTGTGTCCCCTCCCAGCTTCTTGTGCACTCTCAGCTCCCTAGCTGGTGAGGTGCTTCAGAAAGCCTTGCTCAGCAATAACATAAACATCTCTATACTATCAAGACTTATTTCAGCACAAATCCAAGGCATAGCTCCATAACAGCCACTGTGAAGAAAATTAGTTCAGCCAAACCCATCTATTGTTGAGCAGTACTTTCACAGCATCAAGGCCTTTCTTTTAATTTGATCATCCAACCAATTCCTCATTCACCAGTCCACCTGTCAAGTCCATCTCTCACCAATTTAGAAAGAAAAATGTTGTAGAGAACCATGTCAAAGGCCTTACAGAAGGTTATTATTTAAGTATCTCCTTTTCTTTTTATAAAATCAAGGTAATAGACTTATTATAAGTAAAAACCACTATTTTCTTGTATAAGAAAAATAAATAAACACTGTAACCAATGACACAATTTCTAAATGTCTGTATAAGCTGGTTTAAGGTATGAATAAGACTTTGATCCTCTTTAGAAGGACACTGTTCTATGTTTGTAACTGATATAGTTCCAGCGCATCTTTCTACTGAGAAATGCAAAGTACAGAAAGAAGACCTTATATAGCTTTATATTTCAAATTAATAAGAGAATAATTTTCTTTTTTTTTTTGAAAGTAGAATCACAATCAGCATTTTCAATTTAATTTGCTGTTTGTCTTATAGGAATCTTTCACCATAGGTGTCACACATGTTGAGGCATAAATGAAAAACAGCTCAGTCCGTCCCCATAAGGTTACTACTTATGTGCGGTAGAGGCAGGTAAGACAGATTTTAGTTTGTTCAATAAAGGAGGGTGCAAAATCCTTTGTGTAGGATGGAATAACCCTATGCACTAGTACAGGCCAGACTGCTGGAAGGAGGCTTTGCAGAATCGGGAATACTGATGGAACACACACTGAACATAAGCCAGTAATGTGCTCTTGATTGAGGGAAGGGGTTTTACCTCTCTTTGTGATACTTGTGAGGTTGTATGTGGAGTGCTGTGCACAAATTCAGGTCAAAAGACAGGCAGGGAAAAACTGGATCATATCCAAGTGGATGCCTGCCAGCATATGGTAAAGGGGTCTAAGATTTGAGCTCAAAATATCAGAATCCCTTCAGCCTTAGGAAGAGAAGGCTATAGACAGATCTTATTGGTGTCTATAATGTCTATACCTACCTGCAAAAAAGATACAAAGACTGATTATTCTCAAGGGTGTTGATTGTACAAGAAGCAGTAGATGCATGTTGCAACCTGGAAAATTCCAGTTAGAAAAAAAATCACCTTGATGGTTGTCAAACACCACAGCCGTTTGCCCAGTTAGGCTGTAGTAATCATAAATCATTAGAACAGGGCCCTGAGCAACCTGCTTTGAGCAGGACATGAATTTGACTAGATGACCTCCAGATATGCCTTCCAACCTTGTGTGAGAGCCTGGAAAGATCGAGGTCTTGAGACATTTTGGCATTCATATGTGCAGGGGAAGGGGCAGGTCAGCCCTTGCCCTAGTGAGGCAGCTGTCTGCCCTCTACACCCCCACCCCTAGAGCCTGTATCCCAGCCTGGCAGTGGCTGCCAGTCATGGAACACCAAAGGCAAGGCCCCACAGTCTCCTAACCCAGCTTCGAAGTGGCCAAATGACCAGAATTCCCACCTGGGGGAAGGGCCCAGGAAGGCCAAGGGGTATTTAAGGCCAAACATGAGACCATCACTTTTGGAGTTTCTATCATCATGGGAAACCAGGAGCTGGTAGCTGTATGTGTGCTTTTCTGTATAGTTTCTGTCCTTCTCACTTTCTTTTTCTTCTTCTTCAATTCTCTCTTTTTGGAATTCTTGAATAACTTGTAATTGAACAGGCTTAAAGTTCTTAAAGTTTGCCAGCTTAAATGGGCTAAATTAATGCTTTGAGAAATCTTTTAAATAGATTGAATATTGCACTAAACCTTTTGCCAAAGTTTCCTTGATTTTCTAAAGTTTCTGGTAAAATTTGTTGCTTTGACCTCTTGAGAATATCTTGTCAGTATTTCTACCATGTGTCTAACTCAGAGTACATGAACAAAGCCCTGTTAAAAATCTTGTCAGCTAAGTCTTACAACTTGGTGGGGCTTTACAACCCCATACCAACGTGAACTCTGGAGATGAAGCTCCTTTCTCTTTCAGAGAGAGCTTTGAATACAGCAAATCTAAAAACGAAATGAAAATATATTTGAATACTTCGAATACCTCCATGAAAAGTAATTCCTGTCTTTGCTCAATTCTCTCTTGACGACTTCAGACAGGAAAATGAGATTAATTTTCTGACAGCTTACTTGTTTTCGGTACAAACTTCACTTTGATTTGACTGAGGACTTTGAAGGAAAAAACAAAACAAAACAATGTCTCACTTGCCTTTTCTTCCCTTCCCCCCCTTTCCCCCGCCTTTCTTTTAAAGGAAGCTGTGGTTGATTTTAAGTTCAGTTTTCTGGAGTATAAAGGTTATGGAACTCCAAGGAAATGTGGATTTTTTATGGTGAATTTTGTCCAGTAGGTGTCCCTCATTCATAAAGAATCTTTAAAGGACTTTTCCACTGCCAGACCATGGATAAATGAAGAGAAAAGTTTCAAAACCAGTTACCCGCCTTATCATTTGCCCATTTAAAATAAGCAACAAATTACTATACTGTATATCACTGGACTTTGAAATTAAGGAATTTTTGCAAGAAGTAGCTCCCATTCTGACTCTAGTTCAGTCTGAACAAAAACAGTGGGAAGCATTGTAGCAAGAAAAGGCAGGGGAGCTGGCATGGTGCTGATTCACAGCTGTGAGGTAATTCTGATGTGTTTGAGCAAAGCTTCTCTGCTGAATGGTCACCTGGCAACAGCTTTAAAAGTAACTTTTTACATGAACAACTATAAGCCCTGTTTTTCAAACAAAACCCTTATCTTCTCAGTGTCTTATTGAAAGACTATTATTTCTTTTACCTCAGCCAGCTTTAACGTTTCCAGGTGGTGCTGGAGAAATTAGGTGAAGGCTTGATGGTGTAAGAAACAGAGGCACTATATCTTTGGCTCACTATTGGCAGCTGTGCTTCTGGCAAAACCTAATGTTTTTAGGATGGAAGAAGTAATTGTGCTTGCTAAAGGGTACCCAGCTGCATTCACAACTGGTTTTTTTTTCTTTATAAGTTTAAAATTTAAAAGCTATGCATTTTGATTGTAAGTGAAGGGATCAGGAAAAAGAACTGCAACAGCATGAATGAACTGTAAATGCCATGATGACTGGATTGAGCTAGGAAGGGTCTAGGATATGTGGGAAGCTATGGTTTCTAGGAATATTTTTAGAAGAATAGAAATGTTTGAGTAATATGTTTTAATTGTAGCTAAAGAATATTAATTTTCTTGAACTACATCTGCTTGATTCAAATAACCTCAAATCAGTAACAGGTCTTCAATTAACCACATGGACAGCAAACTGCAATGGTACTTTAGCATTTGCTTCTGGGTATCTAGATGTAGCTAACTTCTTATAGACAGGAAGTCCTATTGGAAAGTAATCAAGAGACCTGCTCAGTTCTTACTTTAGTCCATGCATTGGGGAAGTAAAGAATATTGGCTAAATTGAATAAATAGTGACAGTCTTCTGGAGGCTGACATACAAGTCTGTATTTCTAATACAGAAAGTGAAGAAGGAGGTCTTTTTGCTCTGGCCTGGAAACTGCACCACGTGCATGTCCCTTCCCCATTCAGTAATAACCAGGAAATTAGGAAAAGTGACTGCAGCAGCTAGGCACAACAGAAAAAAACAATCAGTGAGTCAAAGGAAAAAAGTCTTTGAGAAGTTCTGTCTCTTGTAGCCTTATTGAGCACCTGATTACAAAGGCCTCACAAAACCATTGGGGTATCCATCTGTTCTCCCTTTAGCTATTTTCATAGTACAGCAATCCAAATCAATGTCTTACTGATTTGGGGAAGGCAAAATAACTAGAACAACAGAAAATACCTGAAATTCCTTATCTAGCATTGAAAAGTGTCTTCAAAAACAATTGCTGTTTTGAATGGCAGATCACAGCTCTGTATTATATGCTTCAGATTTAAATTTTCTACTAGACTTTTATTGGAAAAGAAGCCATCAATATTTTAGTTATATTTTCCTCATAATTTCAGGAAGCCGTCCTGAATCGTGGCCTAAATGCTTTTTTTGTTATTGTTTTCTGCTATTCTTTCATGCTTTTAATTAGTTTTAAAGGTTTAAAAGCTGCTTTGTGGCTTCATATTTTAATTCCGCAAGTAATTTAGGCAGCTGTCCTGTCCTTTCTTCTCTCCTCCCTCTCCTCCTCCTTCTCATTCTTGCTGATGTTGTTCTTCCACTCTTCTTATCTCAACCCATGAAGTTTACATTTTTTTTCCCTTGGATTCTCCTTCCCACTGGGTTCACATCAGGGAGTGTGTGAGCAGCTGCATGGTACAGTTTCTAGCTGGGATTAAACCACAACAGCAAGAGAAACCCTCAATTCTTCAGTGATCTTTATATTCTAGGTAGTAGTGCATGAGTGCTTGGAGAGATGAGTGTTCATGGCTGCCACCTTGGTTGAACTGCTGGGAACTGGGACTGCTGGAGCAAAAAGTGCTGGGAACTGGGATTGCAAGGATCATGCTGACCTCACTCTGCTGTAAGACCAAGGCATACAGGGTTTGTGAAGAGCTCATTAGGATCAGGTCCTAACACTTTCCAAGTGTGCCCTTTCCTAACCAAGGGTCAAGCAGCATTGCCAACAGTAATAGTTTGTTGTTCAGAGGGTCGAGTCACACAGTTGTATGAGTCATTTCAGAGGACAGAATGTAGGTGTGGTACCACCACCACCGTCTTAGTGAATTTGTAGTTGCCATCTTGTTTTCTAGTCAAAGGCCAGAGGAGGAAAAAGAAGAAAGGATCACAGTTCCCCTGCCCTCATCTTTTCTTTTCTACTACTAGTTCGTAAAGAAGGTGTTAGAACATTTTTCTTAGTGTTTTCCCAACATGATGATATTTTTATCTTGTATTTATGTCTCACAGTTGCCAAGTTAGCTGACCCAGGAACACGTCTGGTCTACTCCCTGGACAGATCACACTGCTATCTCTGCCAGTCAGGAAGTGGTGAATGCACATGAGGATTAGGGTAGGACCACTAGTAAACATTAGTAGCATTTTTCTTAATCAACAGGAAATTGCCAGTATGATATATAGCTGGAATGAAATACGGCCTCTCTGGGTTTTGAGCTCTGAGAGGTTAAGAAAACACAGCAAGTAATATGAAAAGGACATTGATTTTCTCCCATGAGTTCTAACAGAGAACTACCTAGTCACAGCAAGAAAGAGTCCCTGCACAGCAAATCCTAGGAATGTAGCCTGAAGCCTCAGACTCTGGAGGGGGGCCAGCTATAAAGCTCCCCTCAGGTTAAGACTTGAGTCCATTCACTTGGACACAGAGGCCATTTACAGATGCTAAATTTGCTTGGTGGCGATGCTGCAAAAGCCAAAAATAAATCAATTTGTTTTTTCAGCTTCATAAATGTAGTTCACATTTGTTTAAAGGTATGGTATCCAGGCCTGCCAGTGACTCCAAGGTAAGATATTTTTGCAAATAGAATAATTACCTTAGCAGGCTTTTGTGTTACGCATCTGTTGACATGCAAATGATGGATGATATAGTGTATGTTGGTGTACAATGACTATATTAATCTTCTGAAACCAATGAAGTAGTAACCTTTTAAGAAAGAAGAAATTGCCATAGTCCTAAGTGTCTCCTTTACTTTGAGTTCAGAATGTCCATTATTTAATCTTGCTGCATAATATAGGTATTTATTTGTTCTGTGGTTGGAAAATATTTGATGAAATCAGTAGTACCAGATTATAGGAGGAATAAGCCATCCAGAAACTTATATGTCTGTTAAGATATATAACAATTATTTAAATAATCGTTGTAATATTGTAGTAATTTCTTCAATTTCCTATTGTAGAAAAATAGTTGGTTTTGGACATCATGTCATATATTAATTCATTAGGAAGCTTGGGATAAGGGATCCAATCTACAAACTACACTGGGCTTTGTGACTTTAAGCACCAAATATTATGTGACATACAGAATAAAAGGGAAAGGATTTTTTACCATGCCTTATCTGACACACTGATAAAGTTAACTTTGGTGGAATTGCATATGAAGACATAGAAATGAAACAACATTCTTATTTTGCTGCAGATATATTCTTCTTGAAATTATTTTCTTTCTTGGAATAACTAACTGACATAGTGTTTAAGGCTGCATCAAGAATGCACTTTGTCTCCCAATTGCTACCGCATAAAATATTTTGGTTCATATCCTGAAACAGTCTTGGAGTGCAGGAACTATTTCTTTCTCTTTCCTCCCTCCCTCCTGCTCCATCCCCCTGCCCCCTCAAGCTATATCAGAAAATGTGCTCCAATAGTACACCTAATGTACTTTAATCACTAACAGGTGCTCAGTCTAGGTGGTCAGACTAAGGCTACTCCAAAATAAAGCCTCCAGCTGCATGTGTTGTGAACATGAAGTCCTCAGCATTAGGTGCTGTACAAAAGTGTGTTTATTGTGCTGTACTGCTTTCTAAATGCGAAGATTGTGATGCCATGAAAAGAATTAAGAACAAAATAGAGTAGAATTGCAGAGTATTTGAGTTAAATAATTTTAGAGGTTTTACACATCTTAGTGGGGAAGGTATTAGATTTTAAGCTGATGAACTGAGAGGAGGAAAAACATCTTTCTGTGGTTTTAGCTTGCAGTTCTTATGTCTAAGATTGTGACCCATTGTATCTGCATAGGGCTGAGGACTACACCCAGTGCAAGCAGCTCAGTGAACAGCTGCAGTGCAAGTTGCAGGTTGTGCCCTGGATGGAGGTAAATGGCTGGAGCACCAGCAATGAGCCATGACCTGGCACCAACCCTTTGCAGAGCTGAGAGTATGGGAACTTGGGGGCAGGCTGGTCCGTCACTCAGGGACTCTGTGGCAACAAATGAAAGACAAGAAGACTCCAGACCCAAAATCGCCATTGGAACAGGTGCACAGACTGTAAGGAAACACGGAACAGGTGCACAGACTGTAAGGAAACCAAAGCCCAAGGATTTCTTTGTTTGGGGTCCCTTCTGGGCGGCACCAGCACAAGCTGCTGTTGTGCTGCTGCCCCATGATAAAAGGCTCGATCATTACTTATGGGAACCAGACATCTGTGACTGCTACATGGTACCTGGGGCTGAGCCAGTGAGGGAAACCTGTCTGCACCTGTGAGTGGAATGTGTAGGGAGTCAAGCAGGGCACCCATTGACTCAGTGGAGCCACGTGTTGCGATGGGTCTTTGGTCCCAGGGGTAACAGTCTTAGGTGGTGCGAGTGTGACTGCCAGAGAGGCTCCTGGATGGTCAGACAAGAAAGTTCCTTCAACATTAGCATCATCCAGTGTATACAAAGGAACCTCATGTTCAGGCTGGGTAGAAATCAGGAAAATAAACTCTCTGACTAGTTTGTTAGGGTAGAAAGTCAATTTTATTCAGTGTTGAGCTATTATGGGGATGCCTCCACAAATCATGTACGTCAGTTATCAAAGCTTTTAACTATTTATAGATTTTAGCAAACAAAGGAATTAGTGTTCATTGGCTAACAAGTTACGTGATGTGAGAAATGGATTTGTAAGGAATTCTCAAAACCTATCAGAGAGCTCACATAGTCTTGTACTCCTGTACGCAAACACTGAGTTAAGGTGTCCTGACTTAGGAAGGCCATGGAATAGACATGACATTGTTGATAGAGAGATTGAACTTGAAACAAGTTTCAGCAAATTTCAAAATGTGGCCTTGCAAAAAGACCAGATATTTTAGAGAATTAGAACTGTGAAAGATGCATTGTAGCAGGACCACGTGGGGTGAAAATATAGGTGATTTGCATTAGAAGCATTAGCGGCATTGTGTGGCAGAAGCTAATAGGCTGAAAAACATTTATAAGGTATTGTAACCAGGAAATAGGTTGGCTTCTGATAGAATGGCAAAGAGTTTTACATCTCTTATGTCTCATCCTTCGTCAAGACTGATAATGGAATAAAAACTTTTAAAATGCCTCTCAGTTGCCCTGTCTCTGAAAAGCTGGGAAAACCAACAACCTAACTGTCTTCATTAATTAGTATTCTATCTTCTATTGGTAATTGATTTGCTTCTCATGCCAATTAGTCCACATTTTCTGTCTTTTTATTAACTTTTTCCCAGACAGGGAGAACCCCAGTAATTGTCTTAGTTTCTTCTTCATGTCTGGTTTCTGTAACTTGTCTTTGTGGTTTATAAATTCTGCATCCTTGGTGTCCAGGCCTCAACAATAAATTTCACTTCCAGGATTTGTTAATTTCCCATCCCAGGTCTGAGAGCACTGAAGCATGACAGGCCCTAAATGTTTTTCTAACACATGGATATCACCCAGAGCTTACTTGTTAACTGCTATCTGTTTCATGGAATAAATCACCCTTCTTGTTGATTAATTCCAAAGATTTTTCCCCACTGCTGAATAGGGCCCTTTTTATAGAAATATAACTTTTTGGTAACAGTATGTTTATTTATTTAGTTGTTATATTTCAGAGGAGTGACTGTAATGATAACAAGAACTGAAGTTTTGATGCACAGAGTAGCCCAGTATGATTTCCTCATATTAAGAGCAGAAAAAATATTTTGCAAACATCTAAGTGAAGCCAAACATTCTTATGACTTCATATTGTGGCTTAGCCTCAGCTAATGGGCAAAATCCCAGCCAGCTGCTTGCTGATCCCCTGTCTCTTTCCCAGGATGGGGTAGAAAATAAAAAGAGCAGGAATGAGAAGGCTTGAGGGCATGTATAAAGACAGGGAGATTGCTTACCAGTCAGTTTTGTGGGAAAAAAAGACTTATTGTGGGTAAAATAACTTAATCAATCGCCAATTAAAATAACATAATCACTATTTGGAGTAGTGGGAAATAAGGACAGACTTTAAAATAACACTTTTTTTTACCCCCCTTCACAAACACGGTATCACTTCCTTCTAGTTTCATGCTAGACCACTTCCCCCCTCTTCAAGTGGTGCAGGCAGATGAGAAATGGTGTGCTGCAGTCTTGCTCCTTCCTCCTCACACTTTTCCCCTGCAACAGTGAGAGGGTTCCTTTAGGCTGCAGCTCCTGTCAAGAAAATATGCTGTGATGTGAGTTCTATGCTGGCTGCAGTTCCTGCAGTAATATCCATTTGCTCCGGCAGGGTGTTGTCCATGGATGGCAGTGACTGTCTGCACCGGTGCAGGTCCTCCATGGGCTGCAGGGAATAGTTACTCTGTCCCCTGAAGTACCTCATCCACCTGCTCCTCTTTCTCTGACCCTGATATTCTGTCTTGTTTCTCTTTTTTTTTTTTTTGGGTCCCCTCTTCCTCTCTGTCTCTCTCTCTCTGGTGTTTTCTGTCTTTTCTTACATACATTTTCACAAAAGCATCTCAAATGTTACTGGTAGAGTCTTCTCTGGTCTGTGATGGGTCTCACTGGAGCTTGCTGTAACTGGCCCAAGTCAGCACAGTATCTCTCCACCATTGCAGCCCTCCTGTTACCAACATTTTGCACCTACTCCCAAAACAGTTTTGTCTGTTTGAAAGCCTGTAGAGTGACTGTCAAGGCAAAATTGACAAAATTGATAAATCTTGACTGACTTGTTTATTCTGACCCACAGAACAGGAGTGTGGTACCTATCAGCCAGTAGGTAGGAAGGAATCATAAAAAGACTATTGTATTGTACTACTGTATGCAGATTTCTTTAAAAATTATAAAGATACACATAGAATAAAAGAAAAATTATATGGTATCTTTACTGGACTCTGTTTCTGCTTTGACTGCCTTTGGATATTTCACTTGTGTTAGGATGAGGTGAGAAGTAAAGTTATGTTAATGGCACGTGACCATAAGAGCCTTAGACAATATGAAATTTCTTAGAATGTGAGCAGGAATTTTTGACCAGAAAACAAGAATGCTGCTTTATCCTGAACCAGTATTGGAGTCTAAATTTGAGATTAAAATACTATTATATTATATTTTATTTTATTATATTATATTAGTATACAATCCTATATATTAGGACTTTTTTTACAGCACAAAATGCACAAAAATTAAATGCACTAAAATGATGCCTTAAGTCATTCATGGAAAGCCTTGTTCTGTGTTGGAATTTCACAGAATGTCATCACTGCCAAGGGACTTCTCACACAGACCATGTATACTGTATATTTGGGAGGGGAATAATTTACTGTGAGACTATTTAAATTTGAGGTATCTGGTAGGAAGTAGGACTTAGCCTTCCTGCAGAATAACTAACAGAAGGAGAAGGAAGAGTTTATTCTGATCTTTTAAATTTACAGTTATTATCTTTGGTAGTTTGTCATTAATGTTTATGTACTGGTTCCACACAGTATTCTCTGCTTTGAATATTTGAGAAGAATAGAAACAAAGATGATCTATTCACAGGTTTACTTTTAGGGAGGTCAGTGACCATGAAAGCTGATTTATAGCCATAAAAATAAAAATCTGTCTCTACTACCATACATTAAAAGAAATCGTATAAATGTTATACTTTTTTTCCCCCAGCATACATCAGTTGAGCCTTTTTTGACATTATTGATAGCTCATAACTCTCCAGGCTGAGATCCAAACCTTTCGAATGAGGGTTAAGCATGAAAATAAAGCATCAAAATGTGTTATGCACGTGAAACTGAGCAAATCTATATCTTCATGGTTTTGCTTCTTCTCTAAGTCTAAAAGTATTTTAGACTTATGGAAGGTAGTGTAGTCCTATAACATCCAAACTAGAGACACTGTAAATTGTTTCAGGACTGCAACATACATTTATTTAGGAGCACCACATTTCTAGCCCAGCTGTTATGGGTTACCTCTGACACACAGTTGAGGCCCATACAGACACTCACTCACTCACTCACTCACTCCCCCACAGTGAGAGTATAAAAGTAGGAAAGTTCATGGCTTTAGATTGGATGTTTTAATAGGTAAAGGAAAAGCTATGTGCTAAAGCAGAACCAAAAAGTTAGTTCAGTACTTCCCATCAACAGACATACATTTAGCCTTGGCTTGGAAATTAAGACTTCATCCTACATAGCAGTTACTTGGGAAGACAAAGTCCATAACTCCCAGTATCTTCTGTCCTTTTTTCCCCTCCAGCAGAGCATGACTGTATATTCCAATCTGTTGTCCTTTTGACTTAGCTGACTGAGGAATGCTTTATTAGTGATACATAACATAAGGAAATACAGGAAATAAAGAAATGTATGCTAAGTGCTATATATAGCCAATACTATCAGGCCTGTGACAAACAAAGCTCACTCTTCAGAATTTTTAAAAGTTTAAAAAGGGATAAAAGTATGCAGCACTGGGGTGCCTGGCAAACTGCCAGAAGCATGCCATTAACTACAACCCTTCATATATGCTTTTTTATTGCATTGGTCAAATGTATATTAATGAAGATTATACATATTCACACATTCCTTTGAGTTTACATGTCCTGAGAATTCTTTATCTTCATCAGACCCACCCTGACCTCATCTTAGAGTATGCGCCACAATGCAGATACGATTTTGAGAGTCTTGTATTTTATTTCCTCACAAGGACCCCTGGTCTGTGGTTTGAGAGTTATTGACAGCCAAAGGGTCAGTAGTGGATTCTTCCTTGTGCTTTCAATGCTATTTGTCTGTCTCTTTTCAATATTATCTTATCATACAGACATTCTAGCCACTTTTACAAGTACTTTCAATCAACATTAGCTATTTCACTATTGTCAGACAGTTACAAAAATAAAAGCATTAGTTATTATTTCACAACTACAATTATTTCTGCAAAAGTTAATGTTATAATACAGAGTACGCGTCCTCTATTTTAATATTTTGCAAAAGCCTAAACTATAATATATATATTTACCACACTAAGATATACAATCTACATAGGTATTAGGGTATTAACCACATGAGGCTGACAAGTTATACTATATCAAAAGAGATTACAAACTGTACTATATAAAAATAATTTACAAAAGCAAAAGACAGGTTTTATTTGATAGTAAATATGGGAGAGAGAGTGAGAGAGAAAGAAAGAAAGAAAGAAAGAAAGAAAGAAAGAAAGAAAGAAAGAAAGAAAGAAAATAGGTGGGGGGGGTGGACAGAAAGAGAGTAACAGGGACAGAATAAGGAAAATAACTATCCACTCTGTGGATCCCAACCATGTTCCATTTATCCTCTCCAGCTGAACTTCTTGGTGTTGAAGGTGACCCTGAAAAACATAGAATCTGATGGGTTAATATATGCTCAGGCCAGGTAGGAAAATCCAGGCACCTCCACTTGTGTCTTTACCTATAATAAAAAATTCTTGTCTTTTCATGATGTTCCAGTAACTCCTGTGGGAATTACTGCATAACTTTCATTCATGAAGCATGTTAATTTGGAAGCTGCCGGTTCACATTGTGCCCCTGGGGATCACTGGGGAAGCAGCTGATGATTGTCTCTTACAACAGATTCTGGGTTTGTGTCACGTGCAGTCCTGTGGTGCAAGGTTTTAGGAATGACTCTGGGGAGCACTTTGGGGGACCTTTGATGGATTAAGGCACCCCCTCAGCTGCCTCTCACCTCAATGTCCTGTGGATGTGACCTTCCCGGTGTTGGGAGTTCCATAGTGGGTTGTTTTAGGGAGGGATGGCTTACAGAGGCTCTGAGCAGAGCTTACAGCACACCAAAACTTCCTCCCCCCACCTCAGCTGGGGGGGAAATCTGCAAACCTGCTCCCAGAAAATGGGTCTGGGGGCTATGGCCTCCCCCACCCCAAAGCAAGCTTAAGATTCTTAGCAGGGCTGTTGGGTTTGGCTCATTCTTTTCCTTATTTATTTGTTTGTTTCAGGTGACTGAATAATGGGTTTTCCCTTTATCTAATTTGACTAACAGTCCAAAGTTCCAGTCAGGCATCTTCAGGAACTCTTCTTTAGTTGTATCTTCTTTATACAGTTTTTGTTATAATGAGCAAAACTTTATATCAATGCTCGAGGCATGAACTATATTTTCCTTCCTCCCTCCCTCCCTCTCTTCCTTCCCTCCCTCTCTTCCTCCCTTCCCTCTATTTGCCTCTTTTACTATTAAATAAAATAGATCAATTTTTGGCACCAACATCTAACCTCATTTGGTTTGAATCTCATTTTTCGGTACATTTTGGACCTTCAAAGTTCTTTCCATTTTTACATAGAGACTTAATTTTCTTTACTCTTCTGGGTTTAAACCAGATCATGACACTTTGCTAAATATTTGAAGAAAGAGGAAACAGCACATTAGTTTGAAGACTCCCCCAAGTTTGTTGTTGGGAATAAGACAGAATGCTAACTCCTGAAATCTTGCTATTAAAAAAAACCAAATGTATCTGTCTGTGAAGGCAACATCCAACAATGATGTGTGGAAAGTTAATTACCTGGCAATGAGAAAATGAAGTTTACCTTTTGAACTCTGGCTTATTTGAATTGTCTGTCTGGAGGTTTGTGGATGCCTTTAGAGTTAGGTTACTCATTCTAAGCTATAGCAAACTCAATAGAATTTCTTTGATATGGAAATTGGGTAAGAAATTTATCAAGAAAAAGGTATGTCATGAGCTTGACAGTATTCCCTAGATTTGATTGAGTTGGGAACTTACACAAGGATAGCCTTTTTTGCAGTATTAACACATTGCTTTCTGTCTGAAATGGAAAATCTAAAATATGCTATTTGAAATTTTAAAAAAACCAACCCAAATCAAACAAAAAAACCCCCCACAAAACTCTAAGAAATTTTGGAACTCTGAACTTAAAAAGTTTTTTGTAGGGTAATTCCAGTTTCATTTTCCTCAGGCTCTAGTTGATTTTTTTTTTTTTTTTTTGAATGATTTGGGAGAAAGTGGAAGGTTCATGGATTAGAAGACCTATTCCATTTGATCGCAAAAGAAAATTCAAGAGACATCATGTGAACTTCCCAATACTTCATATGAAATCTGTGACAGAAGCCTGGAATTTCTGAGATTTAAGTCAATGCTTTAAGAACATGGCTGTTTTTTACATCTTATGCCCATCTGCTGCCTCCCCAAGTAAAATCCTGTGATTTTGAGCCACTCTCAACCTATGGCAATGTCTGCTCTCACTTGCCTGAGTATAGACATAAGCAGAGGTGTAAATTACCAGTTGAATATATCTTGATTAGAAAATTGGCCAAATTCATGGTGGTAATTAACTTCTACATTCAACCATAATCAAGTATGTGCAATAAGAGCAATCAAGTTAAAATAATAAGAAAGAAAAATATAATTTGTCACCAATAAGTGAATGGAAAGCTTGAAAAGACTGGTAGATTTAGTCTGCATTTACATTTGCTGCTGAAGATAGGCACACCTTAAAAATACTTAATTTTTAACTTGCTGAAATCTTACATCAAGTGACATGAAAATTATGATAGCAGCTTCTGTAGGTGGTAGACATCTCATCCCATTGTGCTGTTTCTTGCAGAAGAATTACTAGTATTTATTTTTCTCTTGCGTGGGTGTGATTCATATATCTACTGTGATGGAAAAGTGATATGTTTAAAAATAAATTTATGTGGAAGGGGCTCACAGCTGTTCTCTGAGTCAGGAAGAGTTAGTGAAAGAGAGGAGCTGATAAGAGTCGCCTTTGCTCCTGAAAGGAGCTTTACCAAGTCTGTCAGCATGGAAATGAAGGAGAGAGAGAGATAAATGAGGGGCAGGCCACCTTGCTCCAATGAATACTATGCTGATTTACTCTGACCAATGAATAAGTATAAACTTTGTGAAAGAGTATAAAAAGACAACATGCTGTCAAATAAATATAAAGAAGCCTTCTCAAATACAGTTTGTTCTTCAGTTTGTTATGACTTTCTCGACAACAATAAATTTATGTACCTATATATTAAAGAAAACTCTTTAAAGTGATGGAATAAAGTAAAAGCTTTGGCCCTCATTTGTATTAGAATGCCTGCCACTAATTGCAGTACATTAGATATAAATTCATTTTAGCTTTGGTGGAAAGATAATTTTGGCTTTTTTAGAGGTATTAAGAGAAGGGAGGACAGAAGAAACAAGAGTATGGTGACTTGTAGGTAGGGATTTCAAAAGCATCTAAGGAATTTCAGGAAATAACTTTCAAGTGTCAAAATCAATTGAAATTTTGTGTTCTTACACATTTTTAAAAAAACTTCTATAAAAAAACTTCTTTAAAAAACTTTCTTTTAAAAAAACTTACTTCACTGAAGATTTAGCAAAGCAAAGATGGTTTATTAAAGTTAAGTGCTAATAGATTTTTGGTCTTAATACTACTATTACTACTTCCTTATCCTCAGGCAAATTTCACTTACTGAAGTCTTATTTTTATTATCTTCATAGTTTTTGACTGGTGTTTGTGTGTGTGATTTTTTTAGACACTGAGAGCTTTCCTATCCAGTATTCACTGTGAAATCAGACATGTATGTGACTTTCCAGTTCTGTTCAGTATCTTGCAGTCCTGTTCAATACTGATGATCTCTTGAACAGATCAACAGATCCCTCCCCACCAGGATGAGGGGGCCGAGTAAATTTGCAGATGACACCAAACTGGATGAGAGGGTTGATCTGCTGTAGGAAGGTTCTGCAGTGGGATCTGGACAGACTGGATTAAAGGGCTGAGACCAATGATATGAGGTTTAACAAGACAAGTGCTAGGTCCTACATTTAGCCACAACGACCTCATGAGTGTTACAGGCTTGGGGAAGAGCAGCTGGAGAGATGACTGTCATAAAAGGATGTGGGGATTCTGGTTGGCAGCCAGCTGAATGTGAGCCAGTGTGTGCCCAGGTGGCCAAGAAGATTGGTGACATCCTGACCTGTATCAGCAGGTCCAAGGAAGTGATTCTTCCCCTGTACTCAGGCTGGTTAGGCCACACCTTGAGTACTCTGTCCAGTTTTGGGCCCTTTCTGCAAAAAGCTCATTGAGGTGCTGGAGTGTTTCCAGAGGAGGGCAGTGGAGCTGATAGCCCTATGAAGAGTGTAAGCCCTATACAGAACAGCTAAAACCTTTCCTCGCCCCCTCCTTTGGTGTAGGGGTCTGTTCAAGTCTGGCAGCTGATAGCCCTGGGGCTGTGGTCTCCACCTCGAGGGTGCCAAGCTTGATCCCTCTGTGAATGTATTCTTCTTCCCCTTGCCCAGACCTGAGTCACTTTATTTTATCTCAGTCAACGAGCAATGTAAGGCCTTCGTCAGGGATTAGTGGTATTCAGCTTCTGTTATACAGTTTTGCTATAATAGGCAACATGAAAATATTTGAGCCATAAATCACAACATTTCAGTCTCCAACACATCACTGCATGCCAACAAGGCTAGACCAAGAAAAAGCCAAGTGGAAAAAGTATATCCCTTATTTGCTGGTATTTGTCTGATGTGAGAAGCCGCACTTACCTGTTTTGATTAAAAATATAGCTTTATATTTTTGAATGTGTTTGGACTATGAACCAACCAGAAATGTACAGAAACTAAATCTACACAAGATTTTATAGAAAATTCTCACAAAAATATTTTTAAAAATTTGTAGGATGCTTAGATTCATGTCGCAAGTTGGCTTTGTTTTTTTTCCCTTCCTAGCATGAGAAGTCAATGAGAAGGCATATGTAGGATGTGCTTTTTGAAGTTTATTTAATTTCCCTTAGCAAACTTCAGAATTATATTTTAATTAGTAATCAGCAAGAAAAAACCCAACTAGATTATTATAAAATGCGTACAGATAGTAAGGACACTCTTAATTTTATAATCCAGAGTGCCTCTGAATGATTTAGAGTACCACCTTCTGTAGTGGGGGGGTCTGGCTTCATGTTTGCCCTGTGGGTCATGCTGACCCATATAAAGTAGGAAAGGCAGGGGCTGCAGCCATTTGCTTATTGTATTGGAGACAATATGATGCTAGACCATCCTGAGATCTGTGATATATTTTACTTGCTGAACAGCATTAAATGTAGTAAATATTCTAATTAATATTGCTAAATATATTTAAAAATATTCCTACTCTTCCAGAGAAAGTCAAAGAGACTAACTTTTTAGACATGTTAAAACTTTTTTGTTTGCTAGAACCACTACAACTTTCAATTTCAAGAAAAACTGATCTATACTTCAAAGCAGCTAAATTAAAACTGCAAATCTGAAAGTAAATCCATCTAAGGTTCTTCTCTGGAATTTGTAAGAATTTTAGCTTCAAAAGCAATGACTCAAAATATGGATTAAATACCATTCCAACCTCTTCCTCATCCCTAGTAAAGGATTAGGTTCCTTTTAGCCTTTGGCCCCAATAAGAAGGCAAAGGAGAATACAAAACTTTTAAGTTCTACTCTACCATTTTCTTAACACAGTTCCTATTTGTGAGAAATTTACTGTCTGACTATAAGTTATTTTTAGGTGACTTACTCTCCCCCCCTCTAAAGACTGAATGGCCTAAACACCAAAATGGCCTATTGAGCATTTGTGAATTTTTGCTCAACAGCTGCTTAGATTTTGACTAAGCTAGCTCTTGCCTGATGGATACCAGGAACAGTGTCTCTAGGTCAAAGCAGGAGCATCATAGAGGCAGGACAGGTGGCCAGAAAGAGTTACAAGGCTGTTATGCAGCAATTGTCTCCTACAAGACTGTTGTGTCCTCTGGAAATTATGTTTTCCCTGACAGTGTCATCAGAATCCACTAACTTATGGAAATGGTGGATACTAGTCCTCTAAACTGGAAGGTATAAAATGCCAGCTAGCCCAGAAAGCTTTTGAAGTGGATCTAACAGCAGCTAGACTACCAAGGCATTTTTGCTTCTTGGTGTCATCCAGAGGACATTGGCATTGTGATGAAGATGGAAGGATGAACATTATCGCCCTTAGCTAGGTAAATAATGCCTTTTTTTTTCCCCACATGATCTTAAGAGCTATGGGTTATAAGTTATGAAACCCTATGACTTGAAATGGTAAATAAGTGAATTCAAATGATATACTGCTCTGAGAAAAGGAAATTGAGCCACTGTTTATCATGTTTAGTTGCTGTGTTTCTTAATCAGTTCATTAAATACAGTTTAAATCACAGAGTAGACAGTGCTATTAATTGGAGAGGTCCAAATGACATCATAACCTGCAAGGAAGCCACTTCCCGTAAGATATTTTCAAATCTACTCACTGTTCAATAAACAGTCGATGAATAAGAATAATTACTCTGGCACTAATTGAAATTGAATTCTGAGTAAATTTAACACAATTTGAGATTTGAGTAATAATTAGCTTAATGGCCCTGAAAAAATAGTAAAAAAGTGCTTAGTCTTAATTGCATACCTTTCCAAACCAAATATTGATTAGAAGAATTTAAAAGTAGAATTTCAGAGTATTTCTTTTGCATAACAAGAAAATTTAAGCTAATGAGAAAGCCAATATAAAATATTTTTCCTATCTGTTGGGAAAGATGAAAGTTTGATAAGAAAGTTTCAGAGATATGTATGCTTGGCAGAAAGCTCTCTGAATGTAGAACTTGAGAACGAAATAGAGATGGAAGCAAGTTTTGATGTTGAAGAATACTAGATGTGTAAATTGAGGACTGCTGAGTCAGTCTTACTGGACAACTAAGAAAGCAAAGGTTATGTTGAGTTGGAAAGAGATTTTATGACTTACAGCAAAGGATAAACTGACCATAAACAAAAGGATGTTTTTACAAAGCAGAAAGATACCACAGGGAAACAAGACGTTGATGTGGCAAGTAGAAAAAAGGTTTAAGAGGTTTCCACTGCAACAAAACTGAAAAACAACTTTAAGCATAAAGTGTAACATACTAACTCATGTGATTGGATAGTATTGACCATAATATGGTAATGATAGTAGTTATGATAGGCTGTAGGTAATAGTAAAGGTATTGATTGGTTGATTATGTATTAAGGTGCTCAGCAAAGAAAAATATATCATGCATTGTAACCAAAATTAAAGGGTCTTCAGGTTTGTCTACAGCTGGAGCTGGCAGCTAGAGGTGTGGCTCTGTCAGCCAGGACCCTGGACTGCTGTAACATCTTGTATACAATAAACTGCTTTTTGAAGAGCTGCCTGGAGTCTCACATCTCTCATCTCAGGCTCTTACCACTATTATTCAAAGGAAAATGTTTGACTGAACAGTCTTCTCCTGGAAAAAAAATTGCATGTACCTAAAAAGAGACATGTGAAGTAAGTACTATAATCATTGCAAAGGTACCAGAAATTTGTTAAGTAAGCTTTTCTTCTTGTGCATTCTTCCAGTTTGAAGCTGGAAATGTAGAATACTAAAGACACTTGGATTTGTTGTACTTTTTTGAAGCAAAGGCTAAGTAGAGGATTAATTAAGTAGGTGTTGACTTAAAGAACCAAAAGTGTATTCAAAATATTCCCCATGCTCATATTTTTGAAAGTGGTATGCACTAGATAATTGTGTTTGGGATTCAGAAATACCAAATAAGGTTAGGAATTCAATTCACTTAATTTCAGTGGAAATCATATACATAATCTGTTGAAGGACATTTGACAATACCTTATAGAAGCACATGCATTTTTATATTATTAACTCAGTTTAGATATCTTGCCCAAGGTAATTTGCAAGCACAAATCCATTAAGTAATAGCAGATTAGTTTCCATGTTGTTTTAGTTTCCTGTTACTCCACTCTGTGCCTTCAGTTATATTCACTGCATTCTTGTGTTTACTATTAGAAATAACTGCATCTTTTAATTTCGACAGAACGTTTGCTAGTGGTAAAGATTTAGCAGGGTCCTCTCTGTCACAAAGACTAAAATTTCAAATTGCATATGCCAGAAAGAGAAGAATTTAAGGGCAACAGGAAAACATTTGTAACTTTTCCTGCTCCTGAGGTTCTGTATACAAGATGTAGTTGGTTGAGGCTCCTCAACGAGGCAACAAACTACAGCCGAGATAGTGCATGAGGAGACTCAAGGTATCACAACTGAGATGCAGCAGTAGCTGCTGAAGAGACTGAGAGGCAGAACTCAGATACATGAATTGGTCTTCTTTGGGAATGTTTGACAAAGTTCCATTACAATTGAGTTTAGGACCCTCCTGTGCTTAGTTCATTGTAAAGTATCATCAGAAAAGAAACTCCTGATGTATATTCTTCTTGCTTACAGGTAGATAGTGCATGTCCTACTGCAAAAATAGTCACATACAATGGCTCATGCTATCTCACTATGAATGATAGAATTATTTCTTGACTTTTTTTTCCCCATATGAGGTCTAGGAACTTTATGAGGACATGTTACTATTTGAGCTCATAGATACCTTTGAGGATAAAAACCTGCATTTTATTCAGGAAACTGTTGTGAGTAAATTGTGTAGCCTTGCTACTTTTCAGTAGGAAGACTTTATTTCTTAGTTGCAATTAAATTAATACAAAATATCTCGTACAAAACATAAGGATGTTACATTTGAGTTAATTTTTCCTTATTCTAATGTAAATCTTATTAAATGATAAAATAATTAATTTTCCTAAATTATTTGGTAGTCCTTGTGCATCTTTGCCATATGTGGGGCAATCCCTCTGTCTTTCCCTAGATGTACATTGAAATAAATAGAGCCTCCCAGGGTATCTGTAATTTTTCACTGGAACCTGAGTAAACTTAGTTATGTAAAAAAGTACCAGGTGTGACTCTGTTTATTTCAAGTTGAAATGCCAAATGTTTTTTTGTGAAATACTATTTCTATTGCTTTATGTATTTGTCTTTTAAAACTATGTGTGCACATGCAAGTTGATCATCAGGACTGAATAGTTCTTATTCTTTGTTTTAAGGGAAGACTTGTTTTGCAAACAAGATATTTTTACACATTGGGGTTAAATCATAGTATATTGATAGAAAAGAAGATTTTTTTTCAAGACTTAAGGAGGTAACTGCAAATTTGACTGACATTTTTGACCTATTCAATAATCCAAATTTACTCATTGATTCACTTTGTGAGAATCCTAGGTGTCTGTGAGACCAACACCTTACAAATGTAAATATTTGGGACATTAATGATAAAATGATAATGTCTTCATTTGGATAATGCATAAATTGTGCATATGTGGAATTAAATGGATTATTTGCTTCCTCTATTAGTTACAGTTCCCTGAAGAAACCCTGGGAGGTAAATTTTATGATTGAGATAGTGAAGTTCTGCCCTGCTCCTTGCTTGTTCCTGAAGAAAAATAATGTATGGGGATTTTTTTATCTTACTGTCAACACCAATTCATATTGAGCCAATAGAAACATTTCTAGCAAAATGAACTTTAATCAAAGAATGCTATTTTGTCATAATGTAAACATTTGATACAATTATCTCTTGTGAAAACACACTAAAGTTTCTTTTTTTCTGCATAAGTAGAGAACACAATTCAAAACTCTCTTTTTCCAAAAAAAAAACCCAAAAAAGAATCAGCCCTGCTCAGCAGCCACTGCTGTTGTGCTGCTTTTCTGTTTGTCATTTGTCTTAGAACATTTACTACCCATTCATTTTGGGTTGAGGAGGGATGAAGAGAAAATGGGGCTTTTTCTAACAACACATAAAAATTGTCTGGTGCCTTCCTAGCTCTTAATCTTCAGGCACTGACTGCTTTCAGAGGAAGAATAAGGAAGATTTTTTTTTTTCTTTTTAAGACTGATTCAGTAAAATCAGAAGGAGAAATCAGTTGCCTTGAGTTAAGGAGGCTGGAAGAACTAGTCTTAAAATGTTGATATTCTTCCCGCATTTAAAAAAGCTGTTTGATGGAAACTTTGTGTAGGGCAGAGTGGGGTTCATTTCTGTTTCTGGAAGAAAAGTTTGAGAGGAGTCATATGGAGAATTTGGTAGTTAGGCTGTTGGAAATCATGATATAGTCTGTATTATGAATACTGTCCGTAGCGGAATCTTAGAATAACATATTGAATCATAAAAGATATAGTAGAGCCCACATGTCTGTATAAAGTTTTCTTCCAAGCTTTGTCTTTTCAATAGAAAATAATTTATTTGCATTTTAAGCCTTAAATGTGACCATTTGGTCTTGCTGAATGTCTTAAAAACTCTATCGTCTAACCTTCCTATTTCTTTCAGCTGTTTTGAACTTTTCTCTGGCCCTTGCAGCTGCTTGCAAGAACTTTCTGACCCAAAACTTCCTTGCTCTTAGTGGTTAAAAGTCATCTGGAGTTGCTGTGATAGTGATTTAGGATGTTTTAGTTATCTGAAAAGTGGCGTCATATTAAGCCACAGTTTTCTGGATAAAAATTGTCTCAAATCCCCGAATGCAAATTAGAAAATGTGAAATTTGGGTGTAAATTTGTTGTGGTTTAACTTAGTTTGATTTTTACATAGGAAAAAAAAATCCACCAGCTCTGGAAATGATTCGGCATAAGGTTCCTTTGGACCTGACAGAACCAATCAGAATATTGACACCCTGTTAAACCAGTTAAGAGGGCCAATACCCAGAGCACTGGGCAGCCATTAAAAAGAACCTCAACAGCATGGAGAGATGGGCATAGTGGGATTTTGAAATGCAGCGAAGGCCAGTGTGGTATCCTGCGTCTGGGGAAGAATAACCCCATGCACCAATGCAGGTTGCAGGCTGACCTACTGGAAAGCAGCTCTGCAGAGAAGGACCAGTGGGTTCTGGTTGACAAGAGCCAGCACTGTACCCTTGTGGCCAAGAAGGCCAATGGTATCCTGGGGTGCATTAGAAAGAGCACTGACAGCAGGTCAAAGAAGGTGCTCCTGCCCTTCTACTCAGCCCTGGTGAGACCACAGCTGGAGTGCTGTGTCCAGTTCTGGGCTCTTCGGCACAAGACAGACAATGAGATCCTGGGGCAAGTCCAGAGGAAGTCAATGAAGAATATGAGGGCACTGGAACATCTCACTTATGAGGAAAGGCTGAAGGAGCTAGGCCTGTTTAGCCTGGAGGATAGATGACTGAGAGGGAACCTTATCAGTATCTATAAGTATCTGAAATATTTGAATGCAGGGTGTCAAGAGGATGGAGCCAGGCAGTTCTCAGTGGTGCTGAGAAGGGTGAGAGACAATGGGCAGAAGCTGATGCACAGGAAGTTTTATCTGAACATGAGGAATTCTTTACTGTGAAAGGTGACCAAGCACTGGAATAGGTTGCCCAGAAAGGTTGTGGAGTCTACTTCCTTGAGGATATTCAAAAACCATCTGGACACAATCCTGAGTATCATGTTTGAGGGGACCCTACCAGAGCAGGGAAGCTGGACTAGATGACTCACTGTGATTCCTTCCTACCTTACCTATTCTGTGATTCTTTAATCATTACTCTGACAGTGATTAAACAGTCTGTTCTAGCTGTGGACTGTAGGATATGTTTTTTCAAAGCACAACTCTAAGCATATATAAGATTAATGTACATGGACTTAGCCAAAGGGCAACTTTCATTTTGGTGAATCCAATAACTGGATAATTGCTAATAACCTATTTTGAATGCACATACTGCCTTCACAACAGAAAGTGAGCAACCATACTAGTTAGGTCCTTTCTGGCTAGTATTTGGCAGGCTCACTACAGTGAATGTTACTTTGACATCTTGCTTTGACAGACTTGATGTTTCAGAGTTCATGTGCTGATGGAAGGAAATAGAACTGATTATCCTCTACCAGATACCTGTTGCAAATGAGCCAAACGAGTCAGCTCTCTAGTCAGAAAAATCTGGACAACAAAATGCAGCTAGAAGATTTCTAACACCTGCCCCTCTGTTCTGGATCTAGGAGCAGGATTATGTGATGAAGCTGTTTTGTTTTTCTAGTAAATGCCAGCCTTTCATGGCTAACTGGCTGGCCTCTTGGTGTAATGTATTATTGTTCTGTCCCAAATTAAAGCATGCTGGATGGAATTAGGAATGTGGGGCTAACTGCCAAGGAAAACATTTCTGTGGCCTACAAACCTGCCACCACTCAGCACCTGTCTGGGCATGAATTGAACATTGTAGCACTTGATCCATGGCAGTCAGACTGAGAGATGTGTGAAATTTTTAGCTGTGTTATTCTCAGTACTTGAACACCCTCCTGCGGAAAAAACATACGAAGCACATGAGATTAACCCCTTTTGTGGAAAGCATGCAGCCAAAAGTGAGGCTTGCTCACTTACTTTTCCACCTCTTGTTTGTGGAAAATGGGTGGAAGTAAAACACTTGCAAATCGATGCAAATTCCCATTAGGTTAGAGGCACTGGGGATGATGGAAATGGGGGAAATAGGGAATGAATGGGGGAGAGAAAGAGAGATGGATTTCAGCCTAGAAATGCACATTGTATTCAGTTCAGGATAATTCTTCAATTAGCATTTACTTTTTACAAAGAAATTCTATTTGTGACTGCTCAGCTGTGGTAATTTGTGACAGAAGAACGATTTTGCACAGAGGGAGGACAAGGAGGCCCAGTTGCAAGGAGTTACAGCGGCTGAAAGCAGGAATGCCAGAGACATAACAGACTCCTTGCAAGAGAGTGAGGTTGTCCTCCATGAATTGTCTTGTAGATCATCCTGGAATCTGAACATTCAGGGTCCAAGCAAACTGCAACAGAATGGGGGTGGGGGATAAATCCAGGGCTGGGCTGACTTGTCCCATGCAACTGCACTCTGGATTGGTGCGGGTGCAAATGTGTATAGGAAATATACTTGTGACACATCTTTGGAGACTTTGTGTACAACTGCGTATTGCAGTAGGACTCTGCTCAATGCAATGTTCATTAAAATTGTGCATTTCAGCACAAATGTGTGTGTCATTTTCTTCAAGGGATACCATTAAATTTCCACAACAATTCCCTATTGTGATTCTTTCTGGTAAGCTACTCAGCAATAGACATGAAACAAACAGTAAATAATATGCAGGAAAATTCTAGAGTTGCAGACAGTGTGGCTTCACTTGTCTGATCATAATTTAAGATTCCCAATGGACCTGAAATTATCTACAAGTGTCAGATATTTCCCATAAAAGTCTGTATTAGAACTGCTTTAAAGAAAACAGTTAAGTAAAATAGAAAACAAATTATTTAAGTGCTAAGATAGTGCTGGGTAGATTGCTTGCATTGCACACAAACTCTCATCCTTGCTCTCATCCCAAACATCGGAACTCTGAAACTTTAAAACTCAGTTTGACTAACTGATACATATACACATTCCTTTATATTTTTTATTTTCACTTCTTGAATGACTCTAAAAGCAGAACACAGGAAATAGAGAACAAGATACTTTTTTATGTCTAAAGCAGCCCAAGACAGGATAGAAAAGAAATATGCAAAAAGCCTAGTAAATTTTGAGATGAAATTGCACATTCACAAAAGATTTCTGGTCAGTTGTGTAAATTCAGAACTCAGTCTCCATATATTCGGGTCATATATGAGTCAGAATTTTAGAAACTAAACTTTTTATGAGTTTTCAGTGAACCTGTGAGCTCATCATTGTGGCTTAAGCTTGGCAGCCCAATGGAACTTTCCATCTGTCTCAAGTTAGATATGAGCTTTCACTTTGTCTTTGGAGAAGCACTTGCTATTTAGCAGTTAATAGACTTAACATAATTAGCCTCTACATGAAAAATGCAGACTCTATGAAACCATTTTCCCCTGCCTTATTTTTGTGTGATTGCATCATTTGGAAGAGACTTTCTTGTTATCTACCTACTCGGCTTTCTGGTAAGTGAAATGAAAAAAATTAACAGATATCAGAGTAGTTAAAAACTATAAGTATGTAAAACTATAAGTATGTATTCTATGTTTTCCTACACATTATCATCATCATCCAAGATTAAGTCCATATTTACATGTATTTTCTTTCTCACATAAGAGATTAGTATATCTAAAAATTATAACTATATTTTTTGCAGTTCATCTCAACTAAGGAAATACTAAAACCCAAGGGAATGATTTCAATTCAGTCAAGAAATTTGCCTTGTGATATTGTCTTGGTTTGAGACAATTTAAGGAGAATATTCTGGAATGAGGTTGTTTCCCTTTAAGGGTTCCAACAATCCATTTTTATCAACAAGGAGTGAATACTAATAAATGAAAGTGGAAAAAATAATGGTTTGTTAATAAACAGAACACCAACAGGAGGGTGTAAAAAAGGTAAATAACTGCTAGATACCAAACGGATAAATTCCACAACCACACTGGAACAGAGACCTGAAATGCCGGAAATACCTCCTCCCAATACGAGGCCTGGTGGGATGGCCTTGGATTGGTAGGATAAAGGGACAGGATGGTGTCAGATCCTTTGTGGGAATTCTGGAGCCTCATAGAGCTGTTCCAGCAGCAGATGAATGCCTGAAGGCTCATCTGGAGTCAGCCTCCTCCCGACAGGAAGGCACAGCTAGGTAGGCAGGGCCAGGCAGAGCAGCTGAGCTAGAGACACTTCTTGTCTCTTCCTGGCTGGGCACTAGTGACAGTGGCTGGGCTAGGGTGAGGCTGCTTTACTCCACTATTGCCAGGACAATACCCATGGCTTTGGACAGGCAGCTGTGGAATTTGCTCTTAAGGCAGCTCAAACACCATTAAAGCTGTCAGGGTCAAGGAAAAGGGGAAAAAGACCCCTTAAAAACTGAAAAGAGAAGCAATGAACACAAACCTCCCAAAAAACAGAAGAAAAGACTTTGCCTCAACAAAGATTAAGCAGCCAGTGAAATAAATACTATTCCATGAACAGCAAAAGTCCTGGGTGCAGAGATTTTAAAAATGCCTGTGGATAGTAAGCCCCTGCTGCTGCAGGGTCTTAAAGATACAGCAACAATTTCTGCATGCAGAGAGATATGGAATACAATAACATTAATGAATTGTCCCAGGACAGATACCCAAAGCCTTTGCATCAAAACTGCACAATGGTAGGAACAAGGCACTGGTATTTAAGATGCAGTTGTTTCTGTATCGTGTGCTCTTATTGATCCTTTAAGTGAGGGTGTGATGAGACAACTAACAATGAATATGCTTCAATAATTGAGTCTGGATAAGTTTTAACATACTTACCCAAAGCTTATTTTGAGTCTCAAAGCTTGTGTTGGAAAGGGCATTATAAATTCTCAAGGTATACGAGGTTTTGTCCATCTGACTTTAGTGGGAATACTGCCCCAGAAGCCCAGGAACAGCCTTCTCGCAGTAAGAGCCGTCTCCCGGCGGCAGGCACTCTCCCCTTTGGTGTAGTTACGGCCACAGCCACAGTGGGGCGCTGGTGACTCCCGGCGGGCAGGGTGGGTGCGATGATTCCCCTGCGGCTGCAGGGGGCGCCCCAGTGCGAATTCAGGGAACGCATGAGCATGGCGGCTCGACCGAGACGGGAAGGGATGGAAAAAATCCTGCTTTACAAACCCCCCAGACACAGCCCATTGCAGGGTCTCAGCAGGACTCTTGGAAGCAGCTACCTGGAAGGGCAGGACGTCCTGGAAGGCAGAGGGTGAAAAGATACAGTGTAGGACAAAGGTGGAGCAATGACAGCGGTACGGTGCGGGGTTGGGCAGTAGCAGTCCAGCTCCGGAATGCAGTAAAAGGCTCTTTGGGATGTTCTCGCCGGTGCTGGCTCCTTCTTTGGATCTTGGCTGTGCACAGGGTGGGGGCAGCCCTCCAGCAGGAAATGAGGGTGGTCCCAGGTCCTGGTGGGGCATGCACTGGCTCTGGGTTTCCCGACAGCAGAGCAGCAAAAGAAGCCCAGCAGACAAGCTCAGTCACAGTGCCAAAGCCAAACAAAAACAAAGAGAAGCAAAAAAGCCACAGAAACAGCAGGATCCCCGTTAGAGATTCTGGCCATGTGTGTCCCATTGAACCACCCACCAGAAGAGAGCAGACTGTCTCGGCCTGCCCTCAGCTCTCTGCAGAAATCCCAGCTCAGCTTCCATCCACTGCGACAGCCCCAGAGCCAGGGAGGATGGGGGCGGGGCAGGGACAGCAACCACCCCAGGCACAAAACCAACCAAACCAGATTGAACACCCCAAAAATGGGATGGGACATAAACCATCCCCAAAACACTGCTTTGGAAGTGCAACTGATGCTGTTGTGAGAAAGTGCAGGTCAGCAGGATGTGAGAAATGACTGCTCACTTTCAAAATTTCAAAGGTTTATTAAACCTTAACAAAAATTACAACAAAGGACTGAATAAAGAAAAAGTTTTCAGTGCTGGGAACCCTTATGACTATTAGCTACCCACGTGCTCATCTTTAAGATGAATGCCCCCCCTTTTATATCTCTGGCCACTCCTAGAATTTTGTCAGTCGACTCCTTCCTTGCCATCCAGTGGTGGAGATCACTTTCTTATATCTTGATCAGAGGCCTTGATTACTATAGCAGCAAGCCAACCCTCCCCAAATGCCCTGACTACCAAGGCCATCCCGTGATACCAATGGGAGGGGGAGAGGACATATTACAGCAACATACTATACAGCTACCAAACTTCCCTTAACATACATATAATGTTCACCTCTTAATTGTGAGACCCAACCATCTCATTATTCATCTATAACAAATCCCCCTTTTTATTTTTATATGCCATTTGTCTTGAACTCTTATTTTCGATTCTGATAATTTACTCTTACTTCTCAAAATTTTTTTTTAATGAGTCATACTAGCATCTGTTGATGTGGGTGAGGACAGAGGGAACAGAAAAAATCTTGGGTTCTCCTTAGGCCCACTTATTGATGAATTGGTTGGACAGACCAAGACAGAAGGAATCAGAGAGGTCTGGTATAGCATTTTACCCACATCTACCGTGCCTATGGGGTTGCTACCCATAGCAGGTGTATCTTAGTAGAGAGAGAGGCCAACTTTCTACTTACCCTCTAGTCTTTGTTGTTAATTACAGCTGTATTGGGTGATGAAGGGAAAAGACAACAGGAATGATAGAGGTCCGATATGGCCTTTTACCCCTTTTACCATGCCCATGGGATTGCTGCCCGCAGCAGGGCTATGGAATCTTCTCAGTGGAGAACACAGAGGCCAACCCAATCTTGCCCTCTAATTCTTGCCTTTCTAAGCAAACCACTCCAGCACCTCTTAAGGTTCTCTGTGTACCTCGCCTCAACAGACGCTTGCAATCTTGCTTTAAAGCATGACAATTACATCAGTAACAGGTACGGTTCAAACTCCTCATTCAAAATATTACTTAAAACAGTCCTCAAGCTGCCTGGTGGGAGCTTGACTCTCTTTTTTACTTCTTCAGACTTCTTGGCGCTTCTCTGGTTATCTCTCCATCTCTGCTTGATTGTTGCACAGCCAATTCAATGGTTAGCAGTACGTGGAAGGGACCTCCCTGCAGAGGGTTTGGAAGCTGGTCCTTCCATGATTTGATTAGCACTTAATCTCTAGGGTTAACATTATAAATTAATGCTTTAAACCCTTCACCTTTTACACCCACTACCTGCGTGGTATTTTGACTCTTCCCATGTCCCCTTTCAATTCTATAAACACAAGTTGTTTGTTCTTAATTCCTGTGTTCACCAAAAATTTAAATTCTTTTTCTTGGGGACTTATTAAGGGTTTCTGATGATATTTTGTCCCCAGGAGGTAGAGCCCTTGACACCTCTAATCTACTACCTCCCCTCTTTGCTTGTTCTTAAAACCCTCAAGGTCCTCTTCCCTTTGGGGGCAATTTCTCTTGAAGTGTCCATTTTCCTTACAATAAAAACGAATGTGTCCTTCTCTAATGGCAATTGACAATACTCTGGCCTCTTTCATTGCTTTCTCTTCATCCCTTCTGATGTATACTTTCTGTTCTTCATCTAAGAGATCCTCCACTTGCCTTTCTTGCCAGTTGTCTAATTTCTCTAGTTTTCTCCATATATCTAGCGACGCATGGGTGACCAAATATGTTTTTGGTAAGATCTTTCCAGCTACTATTTCAGGGTTGATACCTGAATATTGCCTCATATTTTTCCTCAATCCTTCTAGCCAGTCATTTGGGGTTTCCTCTATCTTTTGTTATTCATCAAATGCTTTCTGAGCATTTTGGCCCTGTGGGGCCGCTTCTTTAATACTCCCTCTAATTAATGTTCTATATTCCTCCATGTTTTGCCTTTCCCTCGTGCTGTTGTGGTCCCAATCAGTGAACACTTTGGGCATTTTTAGATCCACAGGAGGTCCTTGCATGTGCTCCCTTTCCCATATCCGCATCCCAGACACCCTGATCATGTCTTTCCTCTGATGTAAATAACATGGTGATTATTGATGGCATTTCTTCCCATATATAAATATGGGGGCCTAAAACTGGGTCTAACTGTTCCCCTAATCCAATGGGATTCTCTCGTAATCCTTTTAATTCTCTCTTGAATTTCATATTTCCACCAGGCTAGTTTCCTGCCCAAACAACTATCTGGGGGTATGCCCATTGGTACCTCCTCAATTTCCACTTCTCTCCTTGGGGATTCCCTACTTGCCAATAGTCCCAACTATGGAGGGGCTTGACAGCTGGCCTGCAAGCAAAGCTGAGTCAATAGAAGAAATAACAATTGATAATTTTTGAGTGTATCCATAGCAAGGAAGAAGACAAGGCCGTCAGCATGGAAACCGATTAGAAAAGATACATGAGAATTTTTGCAAGCTAGACTACATGCCTAAGTAGATGTGTATACGTGCTTATTAAATTTCTGTAAAACTTTTGCCAATTATCTTGATGGTGATTGCTTTGCACCAATGAAAATAATAAGTTATTGTGATGTAGTTAATGACTTAAGATCACGCTTTGTTAAGGGTATAAAAACTGGAGAACAAATAAATAATAAGCAGAATAAAATCTTTTTGGATCCTGGTCACGTGTGTATGTCACGTCCGGCCGAAGGGTGACACCAACCTGACCGGCTGATCACAGGCCTTCCCCCCCAAAAGAGCTCATGGTTCCAACCACAGGCCCTCCTGACAGAACCCGCCTTTCCAATCAAGATCAGCTAACTACAGGCTCTCCCAACAGCCTGCCCTCCAGTCGGCTAACCACAGACTCTCCTGACAGAGCCCGCCTCCCTAATTGGTTTGAAAGAGAAAGAGAAAATAGAAAAAGAGAGAGAGAGAGAGAGAGGAAAAGAGAAAGAAGGAAAAAACCTTACCTTCTCCCTGGCAGGGTGGAACAAATAATAAAACTCCGCCTGCAGTCCAGGAACTCTTATGCGACTGGGTCTTCTAGTTTTTGTTGTAGTTTTTGCTGTCGGGGTCTTGCACCCCAGTGGTTTTTGGCATTCTAGGACAATTATCGAAAGCTCCCCCCTGTCATGGGCTCCTGTGGGCCGGTGGCTTTTAGGCTGGCAGATACTGTGGAAAAGTCTCCACAGTCCAGCTGCTTTGGTGCCCCTCAGCATGCTAGGACAATTGCCAAGAGACCCCCCCACCATGTGGGTTCCTGTGGCCCCACTTCGCTGAGCCCGAGTCGCGATCTACTCCTGACACCACTCCTGGCGCCGCGGCTGCTCCCGCACTCCCACCAACTCCCATCCACATGACCTCCTGCCACAGCCTCCAAGACCTTGCTGCCCACACCAACACGGTCAAACACCCCCAAACCCGGTACCTCTCAGCCTGGCTCCCCAGGTGTTCTTGAGCACCCTTAAATCCGATAGCTCTCACACACACTCCACTCTCAGACTCTCACGTGCACGCAAATACTCACAAATTTCATGTGCTGCTTCTTTCCCCTCTTCTTTTTTGTTATTTAGTCCTCTGTTGTCCCCAGTGCTGACCTGCAATCACCAATGGTTGCAGGAGAACTCGATGGAGCTGCCGAACTTATGGCAGGGAGCACTTTCCATCTGAAATCTCCTATAGCCGCAGAGACGAGGTTTTTATCTGGGAAGATTCCCCATTTGTGAGAAACAACTGCTCACTTTCAAAATTTCAAAGGTTTATTAAACCTTAACAAAAATTACAACAAAGGACCGAATAAAGAAAAAGTTCTCAGTGCTGGGAGCCCCCATGACTACCAGCCATGAGCTCATCTTCAAGATGGATGCCCCCCCATCCCCCGCCTTTTATATCTCTAGCCCCTCCTAGAGTCTCGTCAGTCGACTCCTTCCTTTCCATCCAGTGGTGGAGATCACTTTCTTACATCTTGATTGGAGGTCAGGTGTTACTGTAGTAACAAGCCAACCCTCCCCAAATGCCCCAACTACCAAGGCCATCCCATGATACCAATGCAGGGGTGGGGGAGGACGTATTACAGCAACATAACTGTATGTCAACAAAACTTCTCTTAACTTACATATAATGTGCACCCCTTAATTGTGAGAGCCAACCATCTCATTACTCATCTATAACAAGGAGAATTTACACGGAGATATTCCAACAATTATCTAAAATTTATCATGTATTATACGTTTCAGTTCTTGCAGCATCAGATCCTTTGCCTGAGTAGTCATAGCATATGGTGATGGATGGAGTTTGGTCGGCTGGAAGTTCACTTTCTCAGTGGATCATAGGTAATGGATAATGACTGAAGTAAAGCTGGTAGGATAATCAAACTGTAAATATCAGTCTGGATATCTGATCTGAAGAAGCATCCTTGGTATTCATGCAGTTCCCTCAAACAAGACCTTGTTGGGCTGCTTGAAGAAGCAATTAGCTAAAAGATGCATAACATAACATCTCAGTGCTGAACTTTTGTATGGTCATTGCATGGTGCTTAAAATCTACCTGTGGTACTCAAAGAAAAAATATCTATTTATTTGCATGTCAGCATAATATCAAACATAGAAAGAATTCCTCATTCTGTTATATACATACATAAATTGAGAGGGTATATTATTTGCATGTTGAAGACCGGAAAAGATTAGAAAGAATTGGGTTTTTACAGTGTAAAAAAATTAGATGAGTTGACACAGTGCAACCTACAGTTTCAGGAAGCTTGCTTCTTAATAAGGTATTTCACTGATATAGTCTTCTTCCCTTTTGACTTCTGAAAGTAAAATAATTTTGTTTTGGTAACTTAGTCTTAGTACCTACCTCTTCTTCTAAAAGTGTGTTTTGGCACTGGACACACAATGTTATTTAGTATAAAAAAGGGATTATGTTGTACTCTAAATCTGCCCTGGGAGAAAATGGATATATTTTCATATATATATAAATATATATATAGTCTATTCCTCAAATTTGTTACCTTTAGGAAAGAACCTACTTCTCTGTCAAAAGGAGTGTGTAGAGCAGATAAATTAAAAGAACCTTTGCTCACCTGTGGTAATTCTGCATAAGAGGGGAAAAGAGAACATAATTTTCTTGGAATAAGTTGGTTCCTGTCTGCTTGAATTTCCAGTCATTGGCATATTTTCTGTCAGTGCACCATAATGCAGTGTTAATATAGGCAGTGTGTGTTATGCAATGTATATTCAGTAGTGCACAGAGGTAAATACTTCATGTGCAAGTTCTAAGCCTTTATTTGTAGTCAACACAACTGAATTCTATTGTTTGACTTCTTAAATATATCTTTTCAAATTAAAAAATACCAAATGCTGCAGTTTTAAAATATAATTTATTATATATTGGTGAAACGAAATTGCATCAGTGCAATGTCTTTATGCTGTAGTATTTGTATGACACGTATGTTGGCACACACAAGAAATATGCTCATGAAAGTAACTAAATGACACTTGCTCTTGTGATTACCATTATTTGAAAATTTTTTCTAGTTACAAAGGAGTCCAAACCAACTAAAGTATTTCACATAGTAGAAAATGTGGTGCCACATATCACTAATTTAATTTAGAATGAGAAACAATCTCACTAATTTAATTTAGAATGAGAAACAATCTAGGAGACTATCTTTTCTTGGAATAATTGCAGAAAAAAATAATGAAACCAGTGTAAAGCATTCAAGAGTACCATAATATACAATCTCAAGAGCAGCTTGGTAGAAGTCTGCAGACTGTAGTAAGCAAAATATTTATTATTGTTTAAAGGTTATTTTTGGATGAAAGTTGTGCTTCAAAATTTGGTTTTGTCATTCAAGTCCAATATAGACTTCCAGCTGCTTTTAATTAGTTATTTTGCTAATTCGCTTGTTCGCTCCCAAGGGAAAATGAACATATTTATTATATACTGAAATTTATTGTATTTACTGAGATGTGGTGCATTTCAAGGTATTTGGCAATATCTAAGAAAGACATTGTGAAAATAACTCAAAATTAGGAGAGAGAATTGCAGATGCTTTATCAATCTTGAAATAAGCCTCCGCATTGAGAGACAACTTCTAGAGTACCATGTTCCAGAAGCTGTCCTTTATAAGGTTCTTCAGAGGTTCCTGGCATTATTCAGAGGAAATAATCTTCCAAATATGAGTAAGGATTTGCATTAGAGTCTAGACGGTAATACTTTGAAATATTTTGAAACTTTAAAGTGTTTTAACAATAAGCTTCTATACTTCTGGATAGTGATTTATTATTATGTGTAAACCTAAGGTTTTCCAAGTGATCACTCATGATTTTGCCAAGCTGGATTTCAGGTGCATTTAATCACATTATGTAGATTGGATATCTGATCTTTTTATGGAGGATAATTGCACCACTGGAATACTTTCCAGTGCTATCACAAAAAAACTACGTGCTAACAATTGAGTGTAGCTCTCATTCCTGAGAGGGAATGATAATGCATGGTCAGCCTGAGAGCAACAGGACTCTGTCTCTGCCAAGATGCTTTCCAGGGTTCAGTCAGTCCCAGGGTGTGCTGGTGCCTGGGATTGTTCCTTCCCAGTGTCAAGATTTTGAAACAGAGTATGACCATAATCTTCTGCAATTGTGGCATAAAAGGAAAATTGAAAGTAGTTACTGTGAGTGGCCAATTTAATTTTGATTTCTGTCTCAGCACTGTTTGTCGGGGGGTGGGAGGGGTTACACATGTGCCACTTGCAGGAGTCAACTAGGAGAAGATGGAAGAAAGCATTGTCTCTGGGGAAAAATTTGTCTGGCAACCCTTTCATGTCTCAGATGGGACAGGCGGTCAGCAGGGGAACACCAAAGGCACTGTACCCTCCAGAGAGGCATCTCCAATCACATGGTGAATGGACTCCAGTGGAATGTTGGACTGGGCCAATGGTCTCCTGTCAGTAGGCAGAGTTTGGGAGAAGCCAGGGGGTATAAAAGTAACTGCATCACAAGCTTTTGGTCTCCTTTTTTGCCCTGGCTCATCCTGATTTTTGGTTCTTTTGCCCTCATTTTTGCCCTTGCTGGCCATTGCTTCATTGTGTTGGGTTATTGCAGGGTTTGGCAGATAAATGGGCTTCAGGCTAATAGCATTAGGAAAAGATCTTATTAATTGAGAGAAGTATGAAACTTTTATGCATACCAGTTGTTTCAGGGCTCACAAAGCTGAAATTGAAGTGCTTCTCTGAGAAAGGGGTGTGTTAGAATTCTCTGATACACTTTTTGTGTTAGGTTTAGATTGCAGTAATTGTGACGGATATAAAAATCCTAGGCTGTAAAGAAAGCATTCAATTCCCAAAACAAATTTCAAAATATGAGTTGAAGAGCATACTGAAAACTACAGTTTGTTAGGTCTGAAAATAGTCTGCTGAGACTGATCACAATGCAAAATGCCCATCTTTAAAACAGTATGTTAAAATGTTTAAATCATCATCTAGAGGGACCATTTAGTTCTTTTGGTACAGTTAATAGAGATGCTAATTTTAGGGATGAAGGACCAGCCATATGAAAACTGCCCAAGACTGTAGTGAGAATAACTGGACTTGAACATTACAATTTGGTACAGTCAATAGAAGAGGAAGTGTGAATGATGTGCAAGAATAGCCACAAATCCTGTAGAAAACATGATCCTATTTCTGCCCAGGTTTAGGGAAAGGTGGAGACAGAAACTGGCACTTAAGAGTATGGGAATAAATCTAGACAGCACACTGAACTTAAGTTTGTGATCTCTGCATATGAAAAGAATTCACCTTAGTATATTACTATTTTTAAGGTCACATCAGGATGATTCTTTAACATATCTCACAGAAGGAGCTCAGGTTGGCTCTGGGGATTTATTCAGTGGTACCTGGGAGCTGCAGATATTCTGCCTTCTATATTGAGTCTCTTTTAGTTGGTTAAAGTACAATGCTAGAAAGATTCTGCTTTGAAGCCAGCAGTCTTTAGAAAAACTCACACTTTGTCATAGCAGAGTATGCTTAATGGTATTACTTGTCAGGTTTGCAGTTGATGGATAACCCTACAGTATCACATACCTATAAAATAGACAAGTATTGACTCAAGTATTCAGCTGGTTAAAAAGATGTTGGCTACAATCAATTATGTGTTTTCATTTCAGGGAGGAACGGACCTTAACTTTTCCCAAAATACCCCTCAGACGGTTTCAGATTGTCATTACATGAAACTGTCTGCAGTGGAAAATTTTGACACCTCTCTCAAACCTTCTGCCCTAGTTTTGGCCAGGTCATCAATGTCAGCTGATACTATCTCATGTAATTGCCAGCTGTGGGAGAAAGGCACTGTCTCTGGCTTCTGCAAAGAAGGGTGTGGCTTCCAGTAGTAAAAACATGGCAGCATGGTCTACCATTTTTTCATTGTCTTGGTCCATGGTGAGCATTTTTGTATGCAAATCACTCCCACTTTTCTACACTTTTGGTATTAATTACCATGGATGAGCGACTCTCAGCCAGGGAATAATGTGCTCTGGCTCTATGATTCAGAAGGCTGAACAATTGCTTTATTAAGCTATACTATATTACACTAATACTCTACTATAATAAAGAGATCCTATAGTAAAGAGATACTAAAGAAAAGCCCATGACTGTCTCCAACAGTCATGACACAGCTTTGACCTAAATGGCCAATCAATCCAAACAACTATCTGAGTCCAATTAACAAATCCCTTCTTTGGTAAACAATCTCCATAAGACATTCCACATGTGCCAAACAACAGGAGCAGCAAGTAGAGATAAGAACTGTTTTCATTCCCTTCTCTGAGCTTTCTCATTGCCTTCCCCAGGAAAAATCCTTGAAGAGAGAATTATGTTGCTCTCTTTTCAAAGAGTATGTGAATACCACAAATGATAAAGTAAAAGGGCAATACTCTTAGTCCATAGTCAATGATGTGAGTAAATTTATTGATGTTGATTAATTTTGATTTGCATATTTAGTATTTTTCTTCTCTCAGGCTTTTGGCATGTGATCTTTAAACACTATTTCTATTGCCCTTATGATTTTTGTTCAATATATATTGAGTCAGTATCTCCAACATACATTTTGTAAGCAACTGTAAGTTGGATCAAATATTATTTTTATTTTTTTCAAGGGTGAAAAAATGCAGAAAGACACCTGGAAGAATTTTTAGAGCACTTTGTCCTTTAATGTTCATTCAACACCCAATGCTGTGGCAAAACACTTTACAAAGGTTACACACAGATCTTAACCACAGATCTTGTGTATGGTGCATTTTCTTTCAGGGACTCCTTTACAGGAGTTTTCTAATCTCAAAAACTTCTCCATATCCTGTTTTTGGAACACTGTAAACAGACTTGCATATGTGTGCATGTGTGTAACTCAAACACATTGAATATTGTTACTGCATTTAAATCTGAGTTTGATTTTTGATTAATAAAGCTGAACTTCCTCTCTGATTTTAGTGATCAAAATTAGAAGAATGCAATTTTTTCCTTTGTTTACAATCTAAGAAAATTCTTTCAGTGACTCATTTGAGTACTTTACTTTTTATAAAAAATGCTTGGATACTGTTATTTTTGAACCACTGGAACATTGTTTTTAATTGTGCAGTAGATAAAATAAATAGCTCTTTTAAAATTTGATTAAACACATAATTTTACTTTTTAATGAACAGGTTCCTCTAAATAGGGTATTGCCTATAAACTAATCTATTATACACACCATCTACTAAGTGGATGTTTTGGCAGAATTTCTAGGCTTATCTGTCATAAATTCTTTTGAGAACTGAATTATAGTAGAGTTACTGAGTTACAGAACTAAGTTACTGGAGCACTTTATTTGTGGTTATTTGGAGTAATTATTTGTTCTTGCCAGCGGAAGGCCATATAAAAAGATTTTGCCTTTATGTTACAGAACCACAGGGTATTTCCTCTCTGATACCTGTGAAATATTTTCATTTTTTTTTTTTTAATATAAGATATCAGTTCAATTTTTTCACTAGCAGAGTAAAATTTACATGAACTGTTATCATGATGCTAGGTTAACAGCTAGACTTGATGATCTTGTAAGTCTTTTTAAACCTCAACAATCCTGCGATTCTATGACATAATTTTCATTGTTGGTTTATGGTGAGTTGGTCAGCTGAAACAGTCTTTCCAGCTGTCTGTAACATTGTCTATACATAGAATCAGGTATGCTAGTTTCAGCTATTTCAACTGATTTATAATTTACACTTACTGCTAATGCTGATGATGTCTGTAGAAACAGTTTATTTCATGACCAATTGAGAGTTCAACACTTCTTTCAATGGGAAATCAAAAAACATGTGTGTTGCATCGCTTTGCAACTGAGTTCATCATGTCCAGGGAGGGTGCAGCTGCCGGTGCCAGGCGACAAATGAGACAGGTCTTCGTTTCATAAAGCTTGAGAATGCATTTATTACCCCTGGGGAGGAGGGGAGGGACAAAGATGAAAGACCAGGCAAAGGTAGGGTTGTGGGGCTGCTATCGGGTATCGCAGGGGTGGAGTTAGAGATTGGGTCAAGGGAGGAGTTATTAGCAACACAAGGAGGGTACAATCAAATTCCTGCCTCTTAGGAACAGGGACACTCCACACATGTGCACGGAAGAGTATTAAACAACTCAGTGAAGACATGAGTGCACAGGTGCAGTACTCCAACCCCATAGCAGCTGGCATGGTGGGCTGATGCTGAATGTTCCAAGGGAGTTGCATGCAAGTGCCCCATAGGATGTGTTTTAGTTTTGTAGAATGCTACCAGTCTAGTGCAAAATCAAAGAGCATGTTTAAATTACCTTCGTGATTGTTCTGTTAAAAATATCTTTAATTTATTACATTTACTGTACAAGGCAAAGCAGAGTCATTAGGCTGATGCTGCCATTTTAGGCAAGAGGTGTGATGAAGTGCAGAGCAGTTTGCTGTGTCCTAACAATAAGGATGCTTAGGATGCTTTAAACTGTCTGCTTTTTCACACTAAAAACACCTAGAAGCGTTCCTACTGTCAATTACAGAAAAGAGGCAGTTCTCCAATTTCCCCTCCAGGCTTCTCAGTCAATATATATAAGTGTCCAGCTAAGGCTGCAGTCTTTGTAAATTAGTGAGAAGGTGGTTTCCATGTTCAACAGCATCAAATACCAGTGTCTCTTTGGCAGGCCAAACTAAGTTTAAAAGCCTTGTTAACTAATCTGAAAGCTTGCATAATAGTCTTAAAATACTAAGCAGGGCTTTTTTTATTTTAATTTTATTTTATTTTAATATATTATGAAAGTAGCTTTTGTTTCTTCCTTCTTGTTCTTACCTGGTATGGATCACAGCTCTCAAACACTTTGTGCCTGAAAGGACAAAGAAATTTGCCATCACCTCCTCAAAAGTATCTGTCTTCAGTGGCATAAATTTAAACCATGTTCTAAGACAGAACACAATTTATGGGATTACTTTTCAAGATTTTTTAGAATACTTTTTCAATCATCTATAATAAAATGGATCCTGCAGTGGTAAAAAGTGCATTTTCAGATATCACATGTTACTAATATAGTTATTGCTGCATATATTTACCTACATTTTGTGCAAGTTCATAAATTTTGTAAATTTACTAAAGCCACTGAAATGGTGTTTAATGAAGGCTTTTTACAGTGTTGTTCCAGACTGCGAAGTTGGTGGTATATTTTGCATTATCTTTGCTGTGTCGTGGTTTAATGACACTTAAAAATCCCCAATTAAATCAATCATAGAATTCTCCAGTGAGTAGTACTTCTAATAGTTTGGGCTTTTGTTTTTATTAGTAATCTTGAATGAAAATAGGAGTATGCTGATGACAAGCACTTTTTTACAAAGCTGGAAGACATTTACATAAAATGTCACATATTTAGAGTATATCAGGAAAGTTTATGGTAGGGTGAAAATAATTCAAATAATTAAATGAAATTAGTATCTAACATGGAAAGACTTGACTGTATAGTATGTGTTACTGTGTTGGTTTTGCATGGTCTGGTTTTTGGTAGCAGTGGGGGGCCACAGAGGTAGCTTCTGTGAGAAGCTGCTAGAAGCTTCCACCATGTCTAGCAGAGCCAATCCTTGATGGTTCTGAAGGTGGACGTGCCTCTGGCCAAGCCTGGGGAAATTAAAGATGTTGGTAACGCCTCTGCGATAACATATTTAAGAAGAAAATCAAAACGAAGTTGGGGCGCAGTTTTAATTCCAGACAGAGGAGGAGGTGAGAACGTGTGAGGGAAACAACTTGGAGACACCAAAGTCAGTGAAGAAGGCAGGAGAGGAGTGCTCCAGGTGCCGGAGCACCTGGAGGCCATGGTGACTGATGACCTTGGTGAGGCAGGCTGTCCCTCTGTAGCCCATGGGAGTCCACAGAGATACATCCACAGTCCATGGGGGAGATGCCCACTCCAGAGCGGCTAGATGCCTGGAGGAGGCCATGATCCAGTGGGAGAGCCGATGGAAACAGGGACCCCTATTTCCAAGCTGGAGCAGCCCATCCTTGGAGGGCTGCATCCTGCAGAAGAGTGACCCCCAGCACAGCAGTTTTGGGGGGACTGTTTGCCTGTGGGAGGAATTCAGGTTGCAGCAGTTTTGGGAGGACTGCTGCTTGTGAGATTGGAGCCACGTTGGAGAGGTTTGCAAAAAACTGACTCCAGTGGGAGGAACTCCACAGTCACAGAGGGGAATGACCTCTCTCCCTGAGCAGTGAAAGAAAACCTTGGATGATAAACTGACAAAACCCTCCACCCCACTGTCTCCCTGTGCTGCTGGTGGGAAGGAGGGAGGGGTTGGGGGAAGAAGAGGTGTTTTTAAGGGCTTAATTTACTGCTCATTATCCTCTGATTTTGTTAGTAATAAATTCTGTATCTCTATGTTGAGCCTGTTTTGCCCTTGGAGTGTTTTCTCCCTGGCCTTAACTCATGAACCCTTTGTTAAAGTTTTCTCTCCTCTGTCCAGCTGTAGCAGGAGGGTGAGTGAACAGCTTTCATGGGAGCCTGGCATTTTGCCAATGTCAAACCACAATGGTTACCTACCATGAAAAAGGCAGAAAGCCCTTAATTGTATTGCATGAGGTATTTCCAGTAAGGATATGTCATTTTGGATGTCATTATAAAGCAAACTGATCCAGTCTCATTTCAATAGTGTGTACCATGTCAAACTGAGGCTCTTGCAGAGAGAGATAAATGGGAGAATAGAAACCTTGCTTCACAAGAGAAAAATAAATGTTGGTTTTCTATTAATATGTAATCTCTTTAAATATTAAAAATAGGAGAAACATTTCTATCAGCTAAAAGCTGAGCTTTCAAATATTTGAACAAATAAATACAGTAGGGACAATTTTTTTTTGTCACTGTAGACACAAATTTCTAAGGTTTGTTAAACCTGCCTGTGTTTAAAATGGTTCAGTGTTACGTATGACCTGAACTGAATGTTAGGGATGTGAATCCAAAGACTCAGGATTTCCTTGTAATTCTGTATTTGGTCAGGTTGTCAACTTCCCTTTGAAGGGAAAGAATCAGTTTGTGAAGTTCAAATTACTTAAATTTCTCACACTAAATTTCAAAATTTATTCATTAAATTCTGAAAATATTTGGAATGACATATTAGTAAGAAAAATTCATTGCATACTTGTCTTTATTTAAGACAATTTACAGGGTGGAGCCTGGGAAGCAAGCTCCCTCCCCTTTAGCTTAAATAATTTTAACCAATTTAACCCTTTCACCAATAAGGAGAGATGAATGCTAGAAGATGTAAGTGAAAAAATAATTGTTTACTAAAAACAACCAAGATAACAGTAATAAGCACTAGATATTAATGTGCTGAATCTCTTGGACTCCCCAGGACCAAAACAATATGGTGGATTGTCCTTTAAAAGACAGGGGTCTGCCAAGGAAGACAGGAACCTTCTTGGAATGGAGAAGATGATCCCCTCCTTCCAAATTATTATAACTCTGAAATTACAGGGCTTTCAGGCAAAGATAGGGGAAAAGGAATAACAATGGCTCTTTGCTAAATACACACACACACACAGACACACACATATAACAACAGAAACTACAACAGCAACAACACAAAAAAAAGAAGAAAACTTGATAACAGCCTTTTCCTGCCCTTTGTTGTAGTTATGACCACAACTGGCAGGGAGTGCTGATGGCTCGTGTTGAGGCAGAGAGGCTGTAGTGACTCCCCTGTGGCTTCAGGGGTTGCTCTGATACCAGCCCTGAGCCTCCCAAGGGGTTTATGGTGGCCCTGGGAAAAGAGAGCAGGTAGAGGGGCTGGGGGCTGTTCAGTTTCCCTGTTTTCAGGTGTCTGGTGCAGTATCCTGGTAATGGTGGCTCTAGTGAGATTCTAGTCTACCAGCAGCTGCAGGTGGTCTCTCCAGAGAGAGATAGAAAGAGGAGGTGGAGGCCCAGTCTTTTCCCTTGGAAATACCCATGCAGACCGTGCAGGTCTCTCCTGATAAGGGTGGGTGCTGCAGAGTGAGTCCAAGTCCACTGGCAGTTCACTGTAAGCAGTGGCCTCGCCAGTAGGCAGTCAGGAGAAAACTTCACAGCAGTGCCAGACCCCCTGGGCTGGAAAAGTCCAGCACCAACCACCACAAGTGTCTCCCCTGCAAGCCACCTCCAGCTAAGATGCTAAGATCAATATCTGTTTGCCATTTCCATGACAACAAATGTGAAGAAAATTCCTTTAAGAAACCTAACCCCAAACACAGACAAATCCCTCACCCAACGTGGCTACGTCTTTAGCCAGCTGCGTGGCCCATGGGGCAGAGACAAGACAGCAGAGAAGCCCTGTTCAGCTCAACCTTGCCCCTGTGGTGTTAGTTTAGTTCCTCTGCTTTGTTTTGGCCAGCTGGACCCACTTGATGTTGGTGCTGCAGTCCTGAGCTGGTGCCGTGTTCTGCAGAAAGAAAAGGGACTCACTGGGCATTGAAACCCATAGCCCTGGGCCAACAGCTCCAGATTGGTGGTACAGCTGTGTACAGTGAAACTCTCTCTGAAACAGTTTTGGATCGTGAAATTTGCAGTTTCTTAGAGATCTTCCCACAGCCCTCAGAGAGAAACAAAAGAAGGCTTCTGCCTCATGCTTCCTTGGCTCAGAGCACCTGCCCCAGCTAACTCTCTTGGCAGCCTGGTGAAAATGGAAGAGGGCTCTGTGTGCCTGTTCCCTGTCTCTTAAAGAGAACCTGAGAATCCCCTGGTCCCTGCAAACTTCGGGTCAAAACTCCAATTCCTGTTTTGGTTTCCAGGTTTTGAAGGGACAGTAACACAAACTGCATGGATTAATGTAGACAAAAAAATGGAATAAAATACAAATTTTTTGGGTCACCCAGGAAAATACTTTTCTATTTTTCCCATAATTTATAAAAGTCATTCCATCTTCTGAATTATGGAGGCTACTAAAAATCTGCTTCAAAGGAATCTGCTAATGTCAATGCAAAGTTGATTTTAATGATATCAAATTTTAGCTTTCAGAATTCTGCAGGATAAATATAATAAATAAAAGAATTTATGAATGTATTAAATGTACATTATAGGGAGAAAAACTCCAAAGACAAACACTCCTTCCATATAAGCTTGGGTTTTAATGCTATACATTCTTCATACTGCAGTAATTACCGTTAAAAATACCACTCTCACTAGTGAGCATAAGGCACATGCTGTAGTTTTAGGTTCACATTTCCAAGCTCACAAAATCTTTACAGGGTTTTTCATCTTTTCAAGACAGTTAATTTGATAACAAATGCACAGAACAACATTAAGGGGGGAGTCAGGGGAGAAGAATTACCATGTAGCAAAGGAAATGTATGAAGTTATACTCATGATTCCTTGCCCACTGCTGTTTTCCTCATGTCAAAGGAGTTCACTTGTATTCATCAAATGTACCATCATAGACAACATTTACAAATAGTACTGTTGTTAAACATATTTTGTGGTAAAAGTAAATGCTGCTACAATATGTAGCATCTATTAAGAGTTTTAAGACTTCTCCATCAAGTTTTTTGTCAAATTTGTGTTACACTCAACATTTGTCCCAAATGGCAATATGCATTTAATAATATTTACATAAAACTCTGTGTTGAGGACAAGTTTGATAGATATCCGTGGGAATCCTGCCTTAATCCAACATGGCATTATTTTTTCATGCCCCCCACAATCACGCGGAACACTGCTGTTGCCTTAAAACTGAAGGGTGGAGAAAAGTGTCACTGGTGTTGGAGGAATGTGACAAAACACAGCAAGGTTCATGCACAACAGCCAACTTTTATTGAGTGATCTTTTCCTTACATGGATTTGAAGGTCTGCGCCTTTAATCCCTATTAGCCAAACCAGTTGCCAATAGCTGCTCGTGTCCCCAAGGGAATAGCCATGCTCTCCAACAAGTTACACATTCAAGGCACTTACATAATTAGTTATGTTTCAGTTATAAGATTGGGATTATAAATAATTGTGAGGCCTTCAGGCCAGCTGTTGGCTACCACAGAAAGGGACATATAGATTTCACAAAACAAGAGTATGCAAGTGTATATATGTTTTGAGCTCAATCCAGCAGGATTTATGGAGTAGCAATTGGAAGAATCTTCCTGAGAAGAATTAATTAGATACAGGTGGGCCATGTTTAAGCTCTAAATTCAAAGTATGCACTACCCTTGCATTTGGTGACAAAGGTAAGCTATATCTTCTACAGCAGCCTGGAAGCATCAGCAACAAAATATATTTCATTTTATCTTGTTTTTGGTTTGAAGCTAGGTATCTTTGCCATATGCCTTTCAGTAGTAAATAAGGTCTTTTTGGTTTTCTTTTGAGATAGTGTGGTCTCTCCAGAGCTTTTCAGTGCCTCCCCTCAAATAACATCTTAAAAATTGAGATGGTTCGCTGAGACCATGTGGATTAACTTTTCTACCTAGTTCTTCTCGGCTTTGCCAGCCACCATTGTCCCAAATATATGGGCCAAATAAATTCACTCAAGTTTTGCATCTCCAAAAGGCAAGGAATCTCCTATTTCTTTTTTGGAACTAAGCTGCTGGCCCAGTCTTCAAAAGAGGACTCAACATGGTCACACTAGGTCATAAGCAAGAATTTAGGAGAGTAATAGTTGCATATTTATACAATTATATATAAAAAGAAATAGCCTACAAAAACTAACCTGGAAGATTTTTTTTGATTTTGTACCTCAGAATGGATAGACTCCAGAACATTTAATCTTGTGTAAGACTCAAGAGGTTGGATGATATATATACTCGCAATTTTGTTAACTTTCAGTTGCCATAAAACTGCAAGAAAAGTATATTTGATTAAAATATTATTTTTATAAATATAATCTCCTCACAATCATTTTAGTAGAAATTTTTCAGCTTTGGGTGAAAATAAATGGAAAATATTTCCATGAAGTTATACTGATAATTTGTATGACATGAGGTAAAATTAGAATCTAGTAATTTTTTTTAAAGTAAGAATTAGTTTGCAGTAGTAACACTTATTCTAAATCTTCTAGCCAATTTTCATGGTTTTGAGAACAATTTTCCCCTATTTTTAAATACGGTTTTTCCTTTTTGCTCTTTTATACAGTGCAAATCTACTTCCAAATAAAAGAAAAATTATACATCTTACAAAATGTATACATACCACTTTTTGTAGGAAGCTCGTTGCCTTTAAAGACACACAGAAAGCTTTTACAGACTGGCTTAGACAGGACATCATGCTTCACATCTTCTATTCTCGTTTCTAAATTTGTACTTACAGTAAATGTTAATAGTTGTAATTGTTGTTACTTGCTTTCTTGGCAGTTTTGTAGGGCAAATCAATGACAGAACGATATTTAATTACTTACCATCAGTTGTCTTCTTGTCAGCAATATTAATTGGAATAAATGTCTTCTTAAAGCTATTCTATAATAAGGAGGGCCTGTGAAGGAACAGTTTGCTCTTGTGATCCTTATCACAATTTTCTTTACTTTTATCACCTTCAACTTGCTGCTTTGACCATTCTGTGTGCCAGCTAGAGATCTAATTAAGTTTGCCTGAAGAATACTTTAAAATATTTTGTGGTAGAGGAGGTAATAAATTCAAAGTGCCCACTGATTTTAGGATTTTGCTTTTTAATTTGAAGACAAAATTATTGTATATATTTCCTTTCTCTGACTTTTTGTAAAATTATTATTGAGATGCCCCTGATTTCAGTGAAAGTTACTCACACACTGTGCCAAAATAATTCAACACTAAACTTCTAATATAATAGCTTTTCAACTTGCAAGCCACTTTAGATTTTGAAAATATTAATTGCAGTTGGAAAGGATATGTAAAGATTCTTCCCTTCTCAGGTCTCTCATTTTTCTGGAAACCATGGAAAAGATGGAGATGAATTATTTAGCCCTTAAGGTGCCAGAGGGATTTGGGCACTAAACATAAGAGAAGGAGATTTGCGCATAATTTGAAGATTTTTAGTTTTTGCCAAGCCTATGGAAAGTTACCTACTCAAGAACTACTTGGTTTTGTGTTGTTTTCATTTTGGTAGGGTTTTTGTTTGTTTTTGGGTTTTATGGTGTGTTTTGTTTTGTTTTGTTTTGTTTTTTTCCTAAGGTAGCATTTACTTAGCTCCTATATGGAGCAATGCCCATATAGATAAACAAATGAGTTGTGCACTGAAGTTTTATCAATCATAACCTCTTTTTGCACACACCAGTCCTTCCAAGACTGTAGCACCTTGGTAAGTTCTATCTGTATACATGAACTACTGGGGTTTGTTTTTAAATATAGGTGAATTTCCACAACTTACTGTAATTTAGTATGACCTGACAAATAATGGGTATGAAGGACCTGTTTGGTATGTGAACAAGAAGAAAAGTGGCAAGCATCTGTATGTAAGGCTTATTGTTGAAGCAACACAGCTGGAAGTGATGCTACCTCATTGAAATACTTAAGTAACTGTCAAATTTTCATGCTGAATTTGACCCCTATTTAATTACAGGCTTGAGAGTTATTCTTAGGGTCTGCAATTTTTACAAAAATCTGATTATGAATCAATGCTTGAGAATGAATGCAGTATAATTTAAAATTAATGTCTGATGGACTTACAGCAATGGGACACGACTTGATGCTCTGCTAATGGATGTAAGAAAATTCTCTACAGAAAGAAAGCAACCACAGTTTAAACACTCTTGTAGTAGTCAGTAATAAACTGAGGTGTTAATAAAAGATTAAATCAAGGAATTAATAAAAAACAATAGCTTACATAAGTTATTGTAAGGGAAAGTAAAGGCAAATTGCTCCAAAAATTGCAAAAAATTCCAAAACCTTATTTCAATACATCCTAAGTTATCTTTATAAATTAGCTTTCAGCAAAGCCATATTAAATGGAAAGCTGTAAAAGACATATATTCCCCAATTTACGCATACAAGGGTGAATTTATATTTTTCCTCTAGGAAAAAAGGAATGAAGAATCAAGTTTCCTAGCTGGACCTGATTTCTGCTCCTGCCAGCACTTATATACTTTAGGAGTGATATGAGAGGAACTAAACAATTTATTTTAATATTTACATTGAAGAATGTACTTGGAATTGGGTGAATAACTGTTCACATTTGTGCTATGCATGTAAGTAACAACATGCTGTGACTTGAAAGCCACTTTTTCCTAACAACAACCAAGCTTTTAAAGAGTGAGAAAATGTGAAGAACTGGTATTTTGGAGTTCTACATACGGGGGCACGAGAGCCTAAGGAAAACCAAGTCTTCACTTGGGTGACATGAACTGCATGAACCGTTCAGTTCAAAGTGCAAAGCAGCAATAAAAATTTTGTGCTAACAGTGCCTTAACCTTTTGGAGTTCAACTGTCTCAGAACAGAAAACAAGGCACCAGGAGCTGAATTATTTAGAAGTAGGCCTCCATTTTATTGAACACAATGTGTCAAACTGTCTGTCATTTCAGAAGAGGAGGTTATTTTGCACAATGGATTTTAATTTTTTTTTTTTAAATTTGTATCTCAGTGAAAAAGACCCATACATGGCTTTGCATATTTTCAGTTGTGTTATAGGCTGTTTTTATCTAAACCAGGTCTTGCTTGCCTGTGTCTGGATAAATCATCATATCACTTACTTGGCCATTTCTTTCAGAACTCTGGCTTTAATTTATTGGAAAAAATGTAGCATACCATATGCAAATCTAACTCAGAAGTGTCTACTAACTCAGAAGAGTCTTTTCTATGTATGTATGTACATATGTGTATGTAGTCTGTGTAGCTACCAGCTAGAAAAAGAATTTCCTATACTCAGAGGATTGGTTTGTATTTCACATGCTACTCTGTATGAACATTACATTTAAGTATGCTGGCTGTGAGTTATAGGTCTTCCCATAATCACTGAATTGTTCTCATTGTGCTTATTATGTTCTATACATATATTTTTGTATTAGATACTTGGGTAGTTCAGGTAAGAAGATAGTCTTTTCATTATGTCTAGTGACTTCACATCTAGACTGTTAATCAGACTAAGTGGAAGCAGATACAAAACTACTGCTAAATAAATGGAATTATTTTTATTTTCATTATATAATTTTAAATGCTAAAGTAGAAGGAAATGGTTTAGCATTTGATATTGTCTTCCTCTAAAATTGAGACCAATTTATTTCAGTAATACTTCTCAGGAGGGATTAATGTAATTTGAATTCACTTTGTATCACAATTAACCTCTGTATTTATGTCAGCTTCATTAGATTCCTTGAGGCAGAAGGCCAACTTGGCTGAACAGGGATCTTATCTTGGAAATAAGATGGAAAAAACAGGTACGCCCAGTGGAAACAGGGTCAAGTGGCGTGGGAAGAATACAGAGATACTGCTTGCCACTGTAGGGAGAAAATTTGTACAGCCAAGGCTCAGCTGGGGCTGAGGCTGGTTGGAACTGCAGGGGACAATAAAAAGTTTTTTCAAGTATGTTAATGGCAACAGACAGTGTAAAAATGACATCAGCCCCTCACAGGATGAAGATGGTCACCTCACAAACAGGCATATGGACACGACATGGGTGTTTAATGCACTCTGGCACTCTCTTCAACATTGATGATGGACCAAGGGCGTTTCAGTGCCCTGAGATGGTAGACCATGACTGTGTGAATGATTAATCACCAGTTGTCCCTGAAATTGTGTGGGATCTCCTTCTTCAGCTGGATCCCTACAAATCTATGGTGCTGGATGGAATTCATCCAAGAATCATCCTCAAAGAGCTAGCTGATGTCATTGCAAAATCTCTCTCGATTTTTGAGTGAGCTTGGGAATCTGGACAGATCCCAGCTGACTGGAAGATGGTGAACCTTGTCCCAGTTTTCAAGAAAGGCAAGAAGGAGGACAACAGAAACTACAGGCCTGTTAGCCTCACTCCAGTACCTGGTTATGTACCTCACTTATGGAGAAGATTACTCTTGGAGGTATTGGAAAACACCTGAAAGACGATGAATGCAGCCATCAGTCACAGTCAGCACAGCTTCTTGAGAGGATAGTCCTGCTTGCCAAGCCTGATTTCCTTCTATGACAAGGTAACCCACCAAACTGATCAACACAAGCCAGGTGATGTAATTTTTTTGTATTTCAGAAAATCTTTCTGTACTGTCTCTCACAGTATCTTCCTGGAAAAAGTGTCCAGCCTACAGCTGGTTAAACACATCATGGGATGGGTAAGCAACTGGCTCACAGGCTGGTGACATCTGATCCAGACTGGTGACCTGTTACTAATGGAGTTCTTCAGGGCTCCATCCCTGGCCCTGGGTTCTTCAGAATCTTCATTAATGACCCGGTAGCAGGACTAGAAGGTAAACTAAGCAAGATTGCAGACAATACTAAATTGGGAGGAAATGCTGACTCCCATGAAGGCAGGGAGAGCCTGCTGAGAGACCTCAACAAATTAGAGGACTGGGGAATTATCCTCTGTGCTCCTCTGGCATCTCCCAAATGATTTGGAAACCCCAGCCTATAAGCTATTAAAAAAAAAAAAAAGATGTGAAGAAAATAATTTCAGTGGTAATAAAGCTGTCTCTGGGAGGCATGGACTGCTTAAGTAGGTTGCTAACTTCTGCAATTTAAGAAGTCAAACAGAAATACTAATATGACAGTAGAGAGAAACGGCTCTTGATGGAGCCTATAGGAGTAACATACCCAGTGTTATCTTAGCTCAGAAATGGACAATTGGAAAGAATCACAGACTCAGCTTTTTGTCAGAAGGAATATTCTTCTGACAGATACACTTCTTAACTAGACTGTTCAAGTCATAAATATTAATAATTTTACCACGATAGAAGAGAGATATAGAAATAACATGGACATGGAAATATGGAAAGGCAGAGAAAAAATAAAAAATAAAAAGGAAATGTGTCAAGGAGTAAAATACACAAAGAAAGCCTAAAAGAGCTAAGAAAAGGAAGGCAAAACAGGACTAGGTCCTCTGGGTTACATATAGTCAAGGAATTGAATTGTTTTCGGCTTAAGGAGGTCAGTGCTTTCCTTTTTCAGTATCTGAGTTTGGGCTGTACTTGCTCATTGCTCCAAGGCTAAATCATGGTGGTGAGAGCTTCTATTTTAAGTTGCAACACCAGCAAAAAACTTCATAAAACACACAATTCTTTACTCTTTTACAACATTTTGTACTGCATTATGTTTGATTTTATTAATCCATTTAGTAATTGAAAAACAATGCCTAAGTACCTTTCTTTTCTTCTAAATTAGTAGCATCGTGAAGTAAATTATCGCAGTGGAGAAAAAAGCTTTTGCTTTGTTAGTGCATGTTTGTATCAGAGCGCAAAGCATACTTTGTATCAGGCTACTTTCCAAATTGATGCTTTCCTTTCTGTAGCGCAGCTGAGGTAGGAGCAGCACAATGCCAATTTGATCAGATTGCCTTTTCTGACCTGAAAGCCAGGTTGCACCTTCTAGGCTTCTAGGAATAGGTTTGAATCCTTGGTGGCATGCTAGTTTGACAAAAAGTAGTTGCTGCACTAATGCTGGATGTGGTTAGAGAAATTGCAGGATGAGGTGTATTAGGTATTTTTGCTTCACTGTGCTTGATTTTGGTTCTTGCTCTGATGAATAGCAATGTAACTACCTAAATTCAATAGTCTTGCTATCACTCAAAATAAGAACACATCTCAGAATCTTTGTTGTTTTGTTGGAGTTTTTTTGAGCCCTATGCATTCAAAATCTCATTAAAAGAATGGGGTAACCTGAAATATATGCAATGCAAATATATGAAATATATGCAATGAGTAGCTATTTATTATTATAATAAATTCCCAGAAACATTAACAGAGGTAAAACAAGGGACATTGCAGCATTTTCATGTAATTTGCACTTAGTTGTATGAAAGGATGGTATTCATAACACAAAGGACTACTTTTCTATAGCTTGATCAATGGAATTAATTTATTGCCTGCTTGGTTGCAATGAAAATAATTAGAAGTACTTTGATATAGATTAGGTGGAATGGAATGGAATAACTTGGGCTACTTGTAAGGTAACTGCATTTTGTTGCTATTTTGAAGTTTATACTTCTTCAAAGAAGGTTTTTGAGATTTTAGGAATACGGTGCTTTGGAGGGGAAGAATCTATAAACTCTAATGAGCTCTATGAGATTGCACTGTATTTCAGCTTGCAGTTGTACTGATATGCATACCTTAATTGTTGAATTTTTATATGCTTTTAAATGGAAGTTTTATTATTTGCTATCTTTGTGGAGAAAAGGGATACATTGAGAATTCTTGAGTATTTTTACTCCTTTTTTATCTTTCCTTGTCAGCAAATTTTTATTGAATTCCCCCTTTTCTAACAAGATTGATCTTGGTAGAAAAAAATATACTTAAATAAACTAGAAAGAAATATTTAAACATCATGTTTTGAGACATACATCCTGCACTAATCCTGGAAATCCTTTCAACATCATCAATTGTATTTTACTGTGACACGGTAGAGAGAGAAGCATTATGTTTCTTCTAAGCCACTAACTACTCTATTTACATTCTCCATTTGTCAAATCTAGTTTACTTCTATGCTGCCTTTGGCTTTTGTTGCTATGAGGGAAATCCAGCAGCACAATATTTAGAACGTGTTGTGATGGGGACGATTTGGATTAGTAATCTTGTGTTTGCTTGTCAAGGGAAGAATTAAGATCTAATAATTGAATACATGTCATAAAAAACAACTGCAAAATACTGTTATGAAGTTTTACTTACTAGGACTTCAAGTCTCACTGCAGGACTCCTGACTCTTGTGGTGTGATGTCATGGGGTGCCTCAGATACCCCAGGTTTCTCCCTGATAATTCCCTGCCAGGTGTGTCAATCATCCCTCCTTTCCACACCCTGACCCCTGTTGAGCACTGCCTGTCAATCCTGGCATTCCAGAAGGGCGTTGAGTGGTTGGCAGAATTCAAAAGATGCCCCCTACCCCTGGGGGGACATTGGGCCATCCAGGTGTCCTTTGTCCCCTGAGACTTCCCCCACCCACCTGGTTGGTAGCCCTCCGTGCCCCTTCCCTGCCCCTTTCCCCAGGGTCAGAAGAGCCAGCAACCACGTAGTTTGGGGAGTTCTGTTGGAGCTGTTGCTGGATTCAGAGGCCTGTGGGCCAGGAATAAAGCTCTGGACTGAAACCCTCCAGCAGTACCAACTCCTTTTCCTTCACCTTCGCCTTAAAGCTTCTCCGCCAAGGTAAACCTGAGCTCCTGCAAGCCTGGACTTGCCTCCATGCGCCCAGCTGCAGCATCCAGCTTAGCCAAAAAGTGTCTCTGGGGGGAAATCACCACAGTTGCTGCCTTTTGGTCAAGCAGCAAGGGCCAGACAAGCCCAGGGACGTCCTGTCCGGCTATATTGGTAATTATTCCAACACATGGCATGGCATCATCTCATTGTGAGATGCTCTGCCCCGGGGGAGGAACCAAGCATTCCGACCTGGATATAACCTGAGGCTTGGAACACCAAAGGCGGCCTTTTCCACTGGATTCCCAGAGGAAGACCAGACCCTTCTGCACCACCACTGGACATTCAGAGGAAGACTATACCCTTCTTCTGCCTCAGCAGAACCACATCTGCCACGCCAAGAGGATTGCAGCTACCATTTAATTGGACTGATACCAACACCCTGACCAACATGGTTGTATTGTGACTCTGTCAGTAATTTTATACTATTAAATTTATTTTAATTTTCCTATTAAATTGTAGTTCTGACATGGAATCTTCCACTGGTGTGCTTTCAAACTAATACAACTGGTATTCCTCTTATGCCTTTCCAAAGAGAAAAAAGTTGATAGAGGTAAAGGTATGATATATATTCTATGTATCATATCTTTTAGGTATACTGAAGGTAAGATAATCTAATAAATCATAGGGGGATTTAAGGTAATCTTTGTCTTGTCAAGTCCTCTGTAGTAGGTCATGACAATGATTCTAATTTTGGAATATATCTGATAGAACAATTCTGAAAAAAAAGTGTCACCACAATTTAAGTGCTAATACCTGGCTATCTGTGATGCTTCTTCAAATCTACACTCATGTAAATACAACATAAATAAAGAACAAGAGTCTCAACATCTGTCAAAAAGTTATACTGGCCCTTGCCTTCTAAAGAATGTAGATCCCCTTTGCTCTTTTCAAAGCTGAAATACAAAGAAAGCCTTTATCCCAATGTCAAGTAATTTGAACTTGAGGCACTTGCTGTTTAAATTCTTCAAAATAAATTTCCAGTTGAATCCACCAGAACGGAGATTTGCTACACCTTTTGTGATCAAAATATTTTTCTTCTTTCATTTTAATTTTTAATTAATCTGAAATCCTTTACTGGTTGACAGTTCTGAACTATATACCTAGATTTTCCACTGGTGAATTTTGGGCTGATGTCAATTGGTCTCATAAATTTTTTCATGTATTCCCTTGCTAACTCTGGGCTAAATTTACATTTTCAAATGTGAAGAAGCCACACAAACCTCCCACAGGTCTGTTTGTTGTAACAACAGTAACCTGAAGCCATCAAATTTTATTTTGCAATGAAAGATACCGTAAAAAAATCAAACAAATGTAGTTCCTGTCTACTAAATTAAATGGTGCTTTTCAGAGAGAAATAGGAAAGGGTACCCTTTATTTTCCTTCAATATTTCCTCGGCCATGTGATCAAAATACATCAGAAACTGGTTAATAAAGAAAAGGCGCTTTCTTTAGCTTGTACCAGTGAGCTTTAGGGCTCACAAAGTTGTACTTCTCAGTACCTGAAAATGGACTGCTGGCTCTCTGCAGAGAAGATTGCTGTGGCTGACACATTATGGAATGCTAAAGGAAGGTGATCTGCTATTTAAGATCATCTTTCATCCTCCTGCTAGGGCCTGTAAACTGTTGCCCTTTTCTCTTAAAATGTGCTGTGTTTAATAAGCAACTTTTTCAGCAAAAGTGAATCTTCAAAAAGAATGGGAATGCAGTGCAACAGAAGACTTCCTGGAAAAGCTGAGGGTAAACATATTTAGCAGTGAAAACAAGGATGATGAATGATTGACAGAATAATTGCCAAACTTGCCTGCAATTGAGGATGCTAGGGTCAGTAGGCTAGCTCTTTTGGGAAAATATTTAAGGATTTTGCTTTGCTTCTATATGGAATTTGGAAAAAATAGAAGGAAAAATAAAAAGAGAAAGGTCCAAGAAGCAGCATAAGTGCTTTCTCCCATGATCTTTCTTTACAGTGATGCCAGAGCTAATATCTTCTCATGTGTGGACTAGTTATTTTTTATTAATACTGATTCATAACAGCATGCAAATGCCACTAAATTGTGGAAAACATTATTTCTTATATCCTTGGCAATATTTCAGAAGCATTTAAAGGCCCCCAATGGAATAAAGGTTATGAGTCAAAACCTGCCCTTGAGAAGTGTTAGCAGACCCTGGGATCTCTTGTGTCCCAATACAGTGCCCTGGCAAAACTGCCTCTAATTATAATACACAGAAGTAGTATTGCAGTCAACGAAATGTAAATAAAATTAGCAAAGTTCACAGCATTGAAGAGATTGGATTCTTAGTTTATAAGAACAGAGAAGACAATGGGAATTTCAAAATATAATTTTTTAGCTTTGCCAGGATTAGAATGACCTTGACTCTCAGCCAAGAACATTCCAATTGAGCTAACAGCAGGAAACACATCCAATGTTGAGATCATCTTTGCAATAAGATAACAATTTAATTTTATTTGTGAAGGTCATCCAACCTTTTTTAAGGACAGTATTAGTGTACAGTATGTTCACATATTTTAATGTCACAGTGTGAAAGACATGAAAAGGAGTCCAAGAACCAGGATACAACTACTCTAAGAAAATGTTACAAAATGATGCAATAATATTTCTTACAAAATATTATCATGAAATGACAGAGTTCATAGATGTTATTTTAACTTTAAAGTCTAACTTTGAATTTTTAATAACTCCGTATTTTTGCACACTACATATAGGTGTTCAAACTCATCATACTTTTTGAATCAGAAACCATTTTGGGAAGTCAGTCAAGCCATTCTCAAACTGCTCATAGTAGTTGTATTTGGCTCATTGGAAACCAGAAAAACTGCATAGAAGTGATTTGGGATAAAAGTGCAAAAGAAGCAGTCCTACTCCTCTGTTAAATATCAATTTTGATATATTTCATTATGCAATCATGTGTCTTTAGATTGTGCAGACTGGGATCAAGGAAATGACAAGTGCTAGGGAAGGCACCTTTTTAATTCAGTTCCACCACAATGCGTGTAGGAAAACATGGCTTTAGTTTAAACTTACCAAAGAGGTGGCTGTGCTATGGCTCTTGGCTGTGAACTGGAGTGACAGAAGTGTAGGTGTATTTTTCTCTGCCTCTTTGCCTGGCTGATTGAGGTGATTTCTTTGACTGCTTCTCCTGCCCATGGATGCCCCTCAGATCCTGTGGGTAGGTGGAAAGGAGACAGACCTATTAGAATTTCACTAATCTGTGTGAAATATTTTTCAACAAAATTACTTGTAATTTATGGATTGCTTGGGGAAAAAGCAGCAGATTTAACAAATCAAAGGTTGTGCTACAGATAGCTTTCCTGTTTTCCAGAATTCTAAACAGAACAGGAAAGCTTTCCTTTTAATAGATTTCTTTGAACTCATTCAGATAATAAACATATTGGAAAGCTGAGAGAAGGAGAAATTAGGGACAAAAATGAAATTTCAGCTTTATTTAACAGGTCACCATAACCTTTGTCTTCCCATCTTCCAAATCTTTCAGTCTTAAGAGTTAAGAGGAAAGCTTTACTTGGATGAATTAGGTAGTGTGATGAATTATAACAGTGACTTGGGACAAAGAGCCTTTTTGCCACTCTTCTCACTCTCTTTGAATTGAATATATAAATATATTTCTTAGGGGTGGGAAGCAACTGCCTTTTTTAGATGATGTTGAGGAAGAAGAGGCTGACTAGAAGGTCCTCAAAGACTTCGCAAATCAAAGAGGATTTTCATGCCAATTGTGGAAGAATACTAGCAAGTCAACTTGTGAAATTAGGGAGAAGTATGCTTTGCTTTCAAGAGACTTAAATAGAAAGACCACATGCCTTTAGAAGTAGTTTTTGTTTTCTAAAAAATCAATCTTTCTAAACCTTGTAATTCAAGGAATGCAGGGGGCCCCCAACACAAGGAATGATTTGCATCTGACTCCATGATCCAGGATGTCAAAAATTGCTTTATTAAAATGATACTATATTACATTAATACCATATTATAACTATACTAAAGAGATACTATACTAAAAGAATACTAAAGAACACTAAAGAAAACCCTGTGACTGTCCAAGACAGCCAGGACACAGCCTTGACCTAATTGGCCAAGGAAACAAAACAATCTTCTCTGGTGTCCAATAACCAAATCACTTTGGGGAAACAATCTCCATAATGCATTCCACAGGTGCAAAACAACAGGAGCAGTGAATAGAGATAAGAATTGTTTTCTCTTCTTCTTGAGGTTTCTCACTGCCTTTCCCAGGAAAAATCCTTGGGAAATTTTTCCTGCTGCTCTCTCTGAAGAGAGCTGAGGCTACAGAAGAGTATGATCTTTTTCCCCTCTTCTTTTGTATTTTTTGGTTTTGTTTGCTTTTGTTTTTGTTTTTTTTTTTTTTTATAGCTAATTCTGATTTTACAATGACAACAATTTAGGACTAATTCTACTAAAAGGGGCTGTGCAATGGAGAAACAATTTCAGGGAGTTGACAATCAGTTGATAATCTATTGATAATCATATTTACTTGCATGTTCATCTTCTTTCTTGGGATCTATATGGGTCTGTGCCACGGTGCCATTTCTGAAAGACAAATTGTTTGTAGTACTTATTCAAGGAAACTCAGTAGAACTCATTTTACATGACTGGTATTATACACCAATAAAACCACTGAATCTGTTTCCTTGAGCTCTTTTTTGGATAAACTTTACATGTCAATAAAGTTCAAGCCTACCTTGTCCTACCTTGATTTTTCTGTTTTCAAAGTCTTGTAATTGCAGGTACTGAAGTTATTTCTACATGGCAGCATACAGGTCCGGTGGTTCTCTGAAGAACTGGTAGCTGAATATCTGCAAAGGCCACCTCTCATGCTATCTGAACTTCCTTAATTTTGAAAGTTATAGGAAAAGAATTTATCTCATGGCTATTAAGTGTATACACTTACTAGAATGACTGTTGCAAATTGTCCTGGTTCCAGACAAGACAGGCCTAATTTTTTGCATTATTCAAGAGGGGGCATGGCCAGGACCTGGAGATTACTTTATTTCATTTCATTTCATATCATTGCTGGGGGCAGAGGAAAGGAATTCTCTTGTCTCCTCCAGGGAGGAAGACTTCCTTTCTGTCAAAAAACATGGTAGGGGAATCCATCTAATATTTGTTGTTGTGGACCTTCCATGTAAATTGTTTCTTTATCTTATACCTTTAGTTAGTAATATTGTTGTTGTTATTGTTAATTTTCTTACCTCATTGCTGTTTCCAGTAAATTGTTTTTATCTCAAACTATGCTCTTTACCTTTTGTGCCTCCAGTTGGAAGGGGAGAGGAGAATGAGTGGTGGTGTGGTTTTAGTGGGAAAACTAAATTAGAGAATACCATTCCTAAACCACAACACAAGTCAAACTGCATATTAACAATTTTCAGTTTTCAGATTGTATTTTCCTCCTAAATGCTCACTGCAATATCCTTCTATTCTCTGCATTCTTTTAGGCATTTCATTCTGATGTTTCAATCTCAAAGATTGTTGCTTGTGTGAGTACACTTACCAGAGCATGTGAGTACAATTTTAAGTATATTCTTATGTATATTGTCCTGAGTCCATTTGCTAGTTGTGATTGTGTGATTGAACACACAATTCTGGCTTCAAAAGCTCCTTTTGGGTCTCTGTAAATGCTGAAAAAGCCACTGTCATGTGTCATTGTAGAATCAACATTCCACTAAAACTTCTGGATAAAACGATACTGTAACTATCAAATTTGGTACTGTGAATATCTCATAATCTTGCTGAAATACATACACCATCAGAATAATTTAAATGGTTGTTTAGAACTTGCACAATTAGGAATGTGACAATTTGTATGGCACCCTTTTTTTTGGTCAGAAAATAAAAACTGGTTATTCACAGGAAATTGGTATTTAGATATATATTTTTTTTTACCTTTTAAACAGATAAAGACCCTCTGTTGACTGCAGACCACCAGGAATTTCCAAGCTAAACAGTGGACCACAGCTCCAGTTTAAAATTCATGTGTTGTTTTCGTGACTTTAGATGCCTGCCAATATTTTTTCTGATTGATTTTCACTGCTGTCATGAGCTGTAAAACTGAGACCCACAGGGGACAGAAGTGTCATTTATAAGATAGTCCTGAAAACACTGGCGAAGTTACTATGTGACTCTACAGCAATGGAGACTCTGTCATTGATTAGTAATATGGGGTTTTTTTCAGGCGCCTAAAATACACATATGTTGCTACCTTGTAGTCAAGTACTCCCAGTGCTTTTGTGACTGCCAAACTCCATGGTCACAAGACTGTATTCCCATAATACTTTTTAGCAGTTTAACTGCAACTCTTTTTCTCATGAGCTGATAGTCAAGTTATGTGGCTTTCTCATACTACCAGCTCTAGCATTATAAATTTGGGTGTCCTGGTTATTGCTAAAATAGTATTTACTCATAGTTCGAATAGTAAAATTTGGCTAGTTGTGTCTTGACAGTTTTATTCAGTGATAATGACGCGGGAAGAACAAGAAAATTAAGAGAATCAAAGAGTATTCTAAGAGTGAGTTGTTTTAAAATTTGCTGGCTGTTTCCCAAACTTAGATATCTGTGTTGAAAATTCTTGTTTTTTAATATATGCATTTTTATTTTAAGAATTTCTGAAAATGATGCTTCTGAATGTAGATTTTTGCCTCACATACCCTAGTGAGAAATCTGAATATACCTTGGTAGTCTAGGTGACTCTAGGAACTCATGGTTTGCTTTCTATGTACCCCTATTTTCTTGGAGAGAAATGATTTGCTACATTAAGAAAGCATTGGGAAATCTACTTCCTTTTCTGCTCTTTTTATGTGAAAAAGGTCAGCATAATGCTACTTGGGGAACTGCAGAATCTGCATGGGGCCGGAGGTGTTAAGAAATGACCATTTTCTTTTTTATATTTGCAGAGCACCAGAACAGACTCTGGAAAAGGTAAAAAAGTAGTATAAAATATTGTAATATCATGGAGGGTCTTTTACATGTATCTATAATAAGGAAATAATTCTGTTCCAGAAAAATATTAATGCCTGAAAGATAATTAAATTCAGAAACGAACTAATTTGGAAACAAATTAATTCAACCCACCTAGTAAATTGGGTTACGGGGCAAAGATTCCTACATTAATAATATAAATTACTTGGCGGGTAGACTGAATTCTTATGGGAATTTACTATTAAAGTATCATTTTAGTGCCATTTGAATTACTACTGTAACAAAAGGACACTGTGAAATATGAGTGATTTTAAAAATCTTAGCATATTGACATTTACTAGTGTTTCCCATTAAGTTTGCCAAAAATAGTATGAGCTTTTCAATGTGTCCCCAAATCACAAAACAGTGCCTGCTACAGGTTTTGTAAGGTATGGCTCTACTCAATTTTGTCTTGCAAGAGGATGGGGGGAAAGATTTCTTCTTCAGAAACATTTATGTTGGTCCTCTATCTGTAGACTTGCTAGCTCGACTGAGACAGAGAAAAGAATAAAAAACAAAATAAAGGTCAGAGAGGAGAAAGGAATGAACATAAATTTGTAGACATTTCTATTATAATTGAATAATAATATTCAATTATTATATCCAAGTTTTTAGTACAGCTTGAAAGGAATTGAAAAAAGGGAATCTTAGATCTACAAATAGGCAAATATAATTTCTTATTGTTTCAATTAAGTAAATACATTACATAATCATGTGTAATCTAACAAATCCCCTTTTGGAATCCCTAGTATTTGTTCTGCAACTATTTTGTCTATGATTTCTCTCTGTGAAAAGTTTTGTCACAGACTGAGCAAAATCTCTTTAAGGAAGGTTTTTCATAATTGTGGAAAATGAATGAAAAGTAAATTAAAACTCTAAAAATCTATAAGTCTTTGTCATACCTGAAAGTTATTTATAAAAGGTGAGTTCATATTTCATCTTTAGATTTCAGGTAAGTGTTGAAACCAGTTACTGCTTTGGGTCTGCCCTTACATTCCTGTGATTTACACAGAAATATGAAAAATTACTGAAGTTCTGCATTGACAGTAGTGCTTAGTAAAAAGGTGGTAACAGTAATACCACTACTCATTTTTGAGCCAAACTTAGATGAGATGAGTATTTTGATAGCTTAAAATACATAGAATCTGGCATTGCTTATGGAATGTTCCCATCACATGCAAAAAGCATGAAGATTGGGTTAGCCCATGGTTGGTTTTATGTAATTGTCTCAGCCATCCTGCCATAGGTACAGTAAGAGCTTTGAAAAAGCTCTTTCAGTCCTCTAACTCACTTGGTTAATTATATGATCTCTTTTAAAAAAGGAACTTTAGTCATAGTATCCACTTTACACCCTGAAAATATCCTCAACAAACATGAAGGAAAAAAAGATTATACAAATTGGATGGTCCCAGATTTTAAGTCTAGGAAAAGTAAATGTCTTACTAGTTGAAATAAAAGGAAGAAAAAAAAATATGGAATAGATGAATATGGAATTGAAAAAAAATATGGAATTGAAAATATGGAATAGATGATTGTACAGATGTGATTTCTTAGATCTGACTATCACATTCCGCTGTGGGGGATTGTGAGGAGTTTTTTTAAAATAGATGGTCTAGAATGAATGATGTCAACTGAGACAACCTTGCATCTGAGAACTGTTTATTGATAATGAAAAACAAAAAAAGAAAGATTTGCCCCATTAAAGGGGGCTAGAAAAGACAAAAAAGGAGGAAGGAAAACAGAAAAGGAATGGGAAGAGAGAGAGAGAGTTGTCGATGTCCACACGAGGCGGCTGCGTGCACTCTGCCTGCTGGGGAGCCTGCACAGCGCCCAGAGGAGCGTGGCTCCACGGGCACAGCCACTGCAGGATGGGTGAGCAGACATGGAATGAGTGAGGAGGAGCTCGGGCAGGAGGTCCAGGGGCAAGGATCCTGGTGATGGGTGCATTGGAGGCAGGCAGGGTTGGACCCAGGGGGCTCAGGTGGGGACACAGGGATGAAACAGCAGGGAGGCAGTCGGGGACACAGGGAGGCAGGACAGGTGGTGGCTGCAGAGGCAAAGGGGTAGGCAGGACACAGGCTACAGACAAGGCTCGGAGGTCAGCCGGTGCCCAGATGGAGGAAAGGCGAGTATCTTAGGGTGAGCAAGCGCCAGCCGGGGCAGGAGAGCCAAAAGACAGGCTGGAGCCAGGGCAAAAAGGACAAAAGGTCAGCTAGGGCCAGGGCAAAGATGCCCCTCAGCAGGCTGGAACAAAAACACCAGACCCAAAAGGCTCCCAGACTGAAAAGGCCTAAAAGACAAGACACAAAAAAGCCTATGTTACAAAGCCCCAAAAACCAAGTCTCAAAATGCCCCAAGAGCTTGTGATGCAGGTAATTTTTATGTCCCCTGGCTCCTCCTAAAGTCTACCTGCTGACAGGAGACCATTGGCCCAGTCCAACATTCCACTGGAGTCCATTGGTGGAGACCTTTCACCATGTGATTGGAGATGCCTCTCTGGAGGGTACAGTGCCTTTGGTGTTCCCCTGCTGACTGCCTGTCCCATCTGAGACATGAAAGGGCTGCCAGACAAATTTTTCCCCACAGAGACAAGGCTTTAGTCCATCTCCTAGCTGCCTCCTGCCGTGGCATGTTTGCAGCCTCTCCCTCACTGGTCTCTGACAACCAGCCTTGAGACAAATCAAACTGGCTCCTCACGCTGACCTGCACTGACTACATTGCAGGAAGCTCTGATTTTTATCTGTGAAACACAGATGAGCTCAAGAATCAGTGTTAGCAAATTGATGTGAAACTAGCTTGGGTTTGGATTTCCTTCTGTGAAAAGTTTGAGAGAAATAAAGGTACATGAACATTTTTTTAAGGTTGTAGACGTGGGTTAGACCATGGGGTGGAGCAGCGATTTTGTGGAGGAGCACATGGCGGTTCAGTTCCATGTTCCCAGTGCTGTAATTTTTCCTTATTCAGTCATTTGTTGTATTTTGTTAAGGTTTAATAAACCTTCGAAATTTTAAAAGTGAGTGTCGTTTCTCACATCAAGTAAGTTATATCCAACAAGACGTCTTAACTCTAAGCTCTAGGAGACTTCCTTCCTAACTTCAGTTCCTCTGAATGCATGAGCAAAAATCATTGGCCTGAAGCATGACAGGGTTTTCTGAACTCTGTCAGACAACTGGGCTACTGAAACTCAGCTGCAGCTCTGCATCCTTAACAATATGTCTAAAAGCCCATCACAGTTTATCTGAGAGCTACTTGCTACAAACTGGTTGATGTTTTGTTAGAAATGATATTTTTAGATGTTTGAAAGCAAGGAGCAAAAAGAAACCAGACAGGTTTTTGTTTTTGTTCCAAGGTGATTTATTATTTATTATTTCTTAAATTTGGACCTGAAATCATGCAACCTTATTTTGCTTTCCATATTTTGAATGTTTTGCAGGGGAATGAACACTTTCCAAAGAAGATTTTTGTTTATTTAAGAGTTCTTGCAGTTTTTCTACTTAGGTGTTTTTACCTTTATGATTAAACCCCTCCCCTCAACTTTGTAGACCTTTAATTTTGTTTGTTTATTTTTGAGTGAGTATCACTGACTCAATACATTTCCCCCTCTTTGTTAGTGAGAAATATATCCTGTCATTTACAAGAGCTCAAGAGAGGCGAGTCAGCTGTTGGTCCATACCCCAAGGTCTCATAGCAAGGCTGAAGATGTATTCTCAGAAACTGCAAAGACTTAGAGCACATATATCCACTACATACATACATGTATGCATGCATGTACTTATGTATATCTGTATGCACATACACATAAATGGCCACAAATACACGCTCACATTGATACAGTATCAATGACCTGTAAAGATGTGGCTAATGAACTCACAAATTTAAGGCTTACAGTAGAAAATTGTAGGTAGAGGAGTATATATGGAAATTTGCAGTGGATTACAAAATACTTAGTAACATAATATAATTTGGGACACTTATAAATATAATAGTGTTACATTTTATGTAACAACATTTAGTATTCATACACATACTTCCAATATTGTACTGACTTCTTGTTTTAATAGTAGAAATATGCATGAATTAGCCACTTCTTTGTAAAACTGTCTGTATTTACAAGTGCTTTAAGAACGAACTGAATTTTGATTTGTGTTTAAAACATCTGAAATTTTGAATGTCTCATTTATAAGAACTTAAATATTTCAAAAAGTTTACAAATATATGGGTTTTTTTCTTTTTGAGTTTTTTACTCTTAATTGTTTCCCTCTCTGTTATTAGAGAACCTCAGCTGTGGATATTGTCAGTTCAGTCAAAGAAAGAACAGAGACTATTTCTCCCAGGCTGAGCCTGGGAATTTTAGACAAAAGAATTCAAACAATTATTATCTCTCTTTCTGCACCCATTGTTTATAGTTATGGTTCTTCACAGCGTGCTATTCATAGTACAGCATCAGTGTGAGCTGTTTCTACTTTAAAACCAATCAAGTATCACCTTAGTGAGTCACATTATATAAAAAGACCTGCTACTTTCATTAAAGGGAGCCTTCTGATCCACCTGTGGACTGGAGTCTTTCTTTCCATCCCTGAATCAACAGCACCACTCAGCCAGCTTGCAGGTGAGCATAAAAAGTTGATAGTCTAGCAAACTGTTTTCTAAAAATGGTCCAGTTTTTCTTCATTAGAATGATAATCATGTCTTACATATCTCCTTTTTAAGTATCTCTTAAATTAACATGGATTGCCTACATCAGACCTTATGTGTAACCTTCAGCTGTTTGGACAGCAAAACCAATTAGGGTTTTTTTTGGAGATTATTATGTTGTTATTATATAATTATATGTTATGTGTATAATTAATGTATAACTTATTTATTTAAAGCAAGGGCTCATTGCTTTTGATGTCTTTAGTGAAGGCTAATGTTATATGTTACAGCTACCCACTGTGGGTCTGACACAGGGCTTGTTATACGTGAGGTTGTTGCATATTGTTTGGCATAGGTGTCATTTACCACCTCTCATTTTAGAGTTATAGGGCATGGAAAAGAGTCTCTTGTAAGATTTGGTCAAGTTTCTTCTCTTGTAAGATATAAACAATGTACTTTAAATAAAGCTAATCTATTTTTATGGAATTCTCTTGATTTGTGAATAGAGGTTGGGAACCAGTTCTGCATAGCAGGGCTTTAAGGTTGAATATCACCACAAAAACTGAGTTCTTTTAAACTAAGTTTGGTTTAAAAAAAGTAATCTTTGATTCCAGAAAATAATTTATTTTCCTCTGTCAAAATTCTATTTTGCAGTTAGGGTTTTGGTATTTAAAAGCCTTTTGAGAACTACTATGAGTTTGGAAAATCTAGAAAACATTACTTTTTTATAAAGATACTAATAGCTCTTAACTTTATAATTAGATATATGAAATAGGTTTACATCAGAGTATTTTTTAAAAAGAAGCTGTGAGCATAGGGCAATTATTTGGTTCCTAATAAAAATGTGTTTGTGGACTAAATTTTTCCATTTTGGTTTCCATCTGTAGTAATGCTAAAATTGTATTATTGAGTGAGGAAATACTGAAGATTGTAAAGCTGTTATTTTTATGAAACTGACTACTTGCAAAGTAGTATTTAATCTGATGGCATATCTCTTATTTGTATACAATTAAAAAAGACCCCTACAGTAAATGAATACTTAAGCCAGACAAGCTAGTGAAATACTTCTATAATAAGACCGAAATGGTGTTCAAGAACAAAGTAATCTTTGACACAAACCTCACCAAAGAGCAGACCAAGCAGCAACCACAAACCTGCTGTTAGGAATGCCAAAAGAATCTTTCAGGGATTCTGCACTGAGCAGGGCATTGCAATGAGCAGGTTGAATTTCTGCAGCCAGAGACCCTTGTGAAGCTGGCATTTTGCCCTAGGTCAGCTGCCTCAGCATGGGCAAAACCAGCAGGGACAGCAGCTGCTTGTACTTTCTCATAAGGGGCCTGTGGGGACCCCAAGCAATCCGGAGCTTGACACGTCAGCCACAGTGGGCACACAGGGCATGGCAGCACACCACATCAGCCAGGGCACAGCACAGCAATGGTTAAACAGCTCAAGCAGAAACAGATTCTCTTCAACCAGCTGAAAACAGCCAGTGGAGGCAGCAAACAGACTCGGTAGTTGGTGAAGAAGGGCTCAAAGAGATCTTTTCATTCCCAGTCCTAGTAGCGCATGCTCCCTCGAGTGTGGTTTTGGCATACTGCAGAGCACAATCATCTGAAGCTGCTGGAGGCACTGCAGCAGCCGTGTCAGGAGCCTCCAGCCTTCTGATGGTAGATGTGGTCTCCAGGTCTCAGGTTGCCAGGAATGCCCAATGCCTTTCCATAGCATTGGGGCTGACAATCATTCCTTTATAGATGGTGTGGTGCTGTCGATAAGCTGTGTCATCAGGTGAAGAAACTACCGGAGTAAGTTTTGATGAGTAAGAACTTGATGGGTTATTCTCGAGCACCTACAGTCTCAGTAGTCTCAAACCTCTGCTATAAGGGAGAGGCAGGTGGATTTGGATCCCTGTCAAGTAGTTAGTCAAGGATCTGTCGAACCTGAAATCTGGAAGCTGGTCACTGCCCAGGTAGGAAGAATGCTTCTCCTCCTGAAAACTTGGTAGTGACGAGAAGGACTGGCACCTTTTACAAGATGTATGAGGCTCTGGAACCAGAAGGACAATCTACTGATGGGGTGGGTAGAAATCCTTCTGGGATAAAGGGGCCATCTAGGGCAACACCACCTACCCCTGCACCAAGACCTCCTCTGTTATGAGGAAAAGAGGGGTAGCTGTCATAGGTGACCCCCTTCTCAGGGGGAGGAGAACCTGATATGTAGACTGGATCCAGCTCCCAGGGAAGTCTGTTGTCTCCCACGGGCTTGGGTAAGGGGCATTACTGGAAAATTCTGGAGTTTAATAGGGTCCTCTAATCCATATTGTTGGCAGTGATGAGATAACGAAAAGAAGTCCAAGGATAATCAAAGATTTCAAGGCCTTGGGAAGAATGTTTGAAAGATCAGAAGCCTAAGTATTGATTTCTTTGATCCTTCGTCTAGCAAAGAAGAGTATCAAAAGGAACAGGCAGACTCATCAGACCAACACATCTCCAAGGCTGAAGTGGGAGTCCTTTTGAAGGTTCTGGGGTCCATCACTGGGACCTCTCAATGATTTTTTGAACATTCTTAGGAATCTGGAGAGATCCCAGTTGACTGGAAGCTGGCTAACATTGTCCCAATTTTCAAAAAAGACAAGAAGGATGACCCTGGCAACTGTAAGTCAGCTTGTTAGTCTGACTTGAGTGACTGGTAGAATTATGGAGAAGATTACACTGGGAGGTACTGAAAAACTAGTAATTGATCACAGCCATCACGGCTACATGGGCAGAAAGTCCTGCTTGTCAAACTTCATTTTCTTTTATGACAAGGTAATGATCTTAGCTGATCAAGAGAAGCCAGGTGCTGTAATCTTTTTGGATTTCAGTAAGGCTTTCCATACTGTGCATCACAGTATCCTCCTAGATAAATGTCTAGCCCACAGCTAGAGAAACACAGCATGTGATGGGTGAACAATGGGCGTATGGGCAGGGTACAAAGAGTTATAGTGAATGGGGGGACATCAAACTGGTGTCTTGTCTGTAGTGGGGCTCTGCAGGGCTCCGTCGTAGGTCCTGTTCTCCTTATCATCTTCAAAGATGACTTGGATGCAGAACCCAAAACAATATTAAGTAAGTTGCCAATGATACTAAATTGGGAAGAGATGTGCTCTCCTTTGAAAGGGGGAAACCCTGCAGAGAGACATAGGCAAATAAGAGAGATGGACAATCACCAACCATATGAAGTTTAACAACTGGAAGTGCCATATTCTGTACCTGGGATGGGCGACTGTGCTTGTGTGTACAGACTGGGGAATGAGAGGATGGAAAGCAGCATCATGGAAAGGGGTGCTGGTGGATGGCGAGGTGCATGTGAGTCAGCAGGATGGCCAACTGTGTCTGGTGGTGCATCAGGCAGAGCATGGCCAGCTGGGCAAGGCAGGGGATTGTCCCACTCTGCTCCAGGCTGCGGCAGCCTCACCTTGAGTCCTGTGTGCAGATTTGAGCACCACAATACAGAACAGATATTAAACTATTAGAAAGTGTCCACGGGAGGGCAGTGGAGGAGGTGAAGAGCCTTGAGGGAAAATCATAGGAGGAGCAGCTGAGGTCACTTGGCTGAGGGGAGACCTCATTGCAGTCTACAGCTTCCTCATGAGGAAAAGCAGAGGGGCAGGAACTGGTCTCTTCTCTGTGGTGACCAGGACGTGAAGGAATGGCCCGAAGCTGTGTCAGGGAAGGTTTAGGTTGGATATCAGAGAATGATTCTTCAGTGGTTGGATGCCGGAAAAGACTCCTCAGGGAAGTGGTCACGGCACCAAGCCTGAGAGACTTTAAGCAGTGTTTGGACAATGCTATCAGGCACAAATGCTGTCAAGAATGCTGTCAAGAATCATGGTGGGATTCTTGAAGCTGTCCTGTGTAGTGTCAGGAGCTGGACTTCAGTGATCCTTGTGAATCCATCGCTTCTCAGGATATTCTATGCTTGTAATTCTTTCCAGAGTTTGGCATATGAAATCTCTCATTTTCTGAAAAAGATGCAGAAGAGATAAATGCAATCATCCCTTGCTAGTCACCTTGTAGACTGTTAAATGAAAACACTATGTCATGTACCACAAGCTAGATAAAAATTATGGGAAAGGATTGCTACTACAATACCAGATATTAAGAAAATGTCATCATAACTGTAACTGCAATTGTAACTCTTTCTATACAGGCTAGTTTTCTCATACCTTGTCCAGACAGTTTTACTTCTGTAGGCATGAAAATATCTGAACTTTCCTCCAGGTTTTGGGCATCTCCCTCCAGCTTTGTATGGACTTATTTGCCACCAGACACTGTGACATAAATTAATTCTCATAAAGCATAGTTAAAAACCTTTTAGATTTTTTTCTTTTAAATGTAATCAGTTTCTTTCAAAGATAAGCAATTTCTTTTAAAGTTTTTTTTTTAAGGATAAGTAATTAATTTCCTCTCCCAGAGGAAACTCTGGCCAGAGTGGTTAAAGGCACAGAAATTTAGGTGGGATTTATTCACCTTATCCTTATTATGTAGTAGACCATGGTTAGTTTTAGTAAGACTAAATAAGACTCAGTTCTCAAATTTATTTTGTGTTATAAATTTTTAATTGACTTGAAGTTCATCAGGATTACTCTAAAACCTGGTATTTGTGAGAACAGCTTTTGATCAGAGCAGTTTTGATCATAACAGTTATTTCTGTAGTTAGGTTGAACTTGAAGAAAAACTTCTGGGCTTCCAAGTCAGAGGCTTTTGCTAGTTGAAGAGGTGATAAATGTTACCAGGCACAGTTTTAAACGCTGGTGTCTTAGAGAACCTGAAAGACTAAGTGCCGAGTTCTACATTTTGGCCACAAAAATCCCCTACAACGTTACAAGCTGGGGACAGTGTGGCTGGACAGTGCCCGGGCAGAAAGGGACCTGGGGTGCTGGTTGGCAGCCGGCTGAACATGAGCCAGCAGTGTGCTCTGGCAGCCAGGAAGGCCAAGGGCATCCTGGCCTGTGTCAGGAACAGTGTGGCCAGCAGGAGCAGGGAGGTCAGCCCTGTTCTTGGCACTGGCGAGGCCACACCTGGAGTGCTGTGTCCAGTTCTGGGCCCTCAGTTTGGGAAGGACATTGAGATGCTTGAGCACATCCAGAGGAGGGGAACGAGGCTGGTGAGGGGCTTGGGACACGAACCCTGTGAGGACAATTTGAAGGAGCTGGGGTTGTTTAGCCTGGAGAAGAGGAGGCTTATAGGTGACCTGATTGCTCTCTTCAACTTCCTGAAGGGAGGTTGTAGCCTGGTGAGTGTCAGTCTCTTCCACCGGGCAGCAACTGACAGAACAAGAGGACGCAGGCTCAAACTAAGTCAGGGAAGGTATAGGTTGGATATTAGGAAAAAAATTCTCACTGAAAGAATAATAAAGCACTGGAATGCTCTTCCCAGGGAGGTGGTAGAATCACCATCTCTGGATGTGTTTAAAAAAAGACTAGACATGGCACTTGATGCTATAGTCTAGTTGAGGTGTTAGGGCATAGGTTGGACTCGATGATCTTAGAGGTCTCTTCTAACCTCATTATTCTGTGATTCTGTGATTCTGTGACAGAAGATGTGAGCCATGATGTGGCACTTGGCAATATGGTTTAGTGGGCATGGTGGTATATTAAGTCAAACATTGGTCTTAATGATCTTTTCCAGTCTTCTATGATTCTATGATATTTGTTGTGGGTATTTTTAGAAAACAACAATGACTAAATGTCACACTTCTAAAAAAATCTCAGTCTTGCGGTACAGTTTTTTGGCTCATTGTTAAGTTATTAACATCATCTTTTGTTAACATCATAATTTCCCCTAATTTTATTTATTTATCCAAGCACATGATGGCAGTAAAGTACTGAAGAGCCCACTTGCCTCCTCTGTCATGAAACATGGCTACTGCAAGAATTTAGTCTAACCAGAATGACAGCCACAGACAAACTGCATTAAATATAAGCACATATAATAATGATGTTTAAGGAATAAGACCTATATCTCTGTGCATGTCATTTGTGAATATTTCCTTGCTGCCTTATTTTCTACAAAACACATACTTGAGTGTTAGGTGCCAGCATGGGTTAGAAATGTCAGTTCAATGTGCAAAATAAAAATAATTTTTTTGTAAGTTACATAATCATCACTCTCAAACAAGACTGAAATCCAGTACAGCTGTTTTTGTTCTGCTAAAATCCACGGTAGATCAAATTGTGATTTAAAAATTGACCGAAAATATGGAGTAGAGATATCTTACTGCCATTCTTCAGCTTATATACTTGAATAAGTTCTTTATAATGTAACTGTAATATCCATAAAAGCATAAACTAGACATATTTCTGGACAGAAGAAAAGAGGAATGCAATGGAAGAAAATAAAGGGATTGATAGAGTAATTTAGCTGATGGCTTTGTATATTTTGCCTTTTTCTACTCAAAATCAATCAATCAATCTATCTACCTACCTACCTACCTACCTACCTACCTACCTACCTACCTACCTCTGTGTGTGTGGATATGGATATATCTATATCATCTATAACTATATCTACATCTACAAACACATGTTTGTGGATATGGATATATCTATATGCCTTAAGCAAGGGTCAGAGAAGCATAAAATGAATTACATCATACCTACAAGTTTTCTCTGAAATGTTGAATTTCTAAATATAGAATTTTGGAGTTTATTCCACAAAGAATATTGGGGTTGATTCAAATAGCTTCAATGTCACAAGTGAAAAATGCAAAACTAGAAGTTTCTGCATGTAATTCTGAGTCATCTCACTTATTGTTAATAACCTTTGACATTAGTAACGCTATATGAGTAAAATGATAAAAATTACATTTTGCAGTGCATTTACACATGATATTTGTCTCTGCCAAATGGCACTTTTATGACCAATGAAGTAGGAGACACTTACTGTACAAATTATTTCAGCTATGTATTTTCAACAAGATTTAAATTTTTTCCTATGTCTTAGCAATTTTTTGATATTACAGAAAAATTGCTAAAACATCATATGGAGTGCTATTCTCACTATTTTGAACTTCACAAAGAAGCTGATAGAATGCTAGTATGTTAGTAGGACCAAGCAAGGCTGCTCCTTGTCTGAGATGTGGGTCTGAACAGTGCTAGTCGAGTGAATGAAAATTATGACAGTGCAGATGTGAGTCCTTGTAATGTGGGCAAAATAGTATTTTATATCACCTAGTTAGCTCATTTCCCATGATATACATGAGCTTTATTACCTAGTTGCTCATTCACTATATTTTTAAATATGATATGAAATATCTGAAGGTGGTGAACCACTGACAAGTTGCCCAAATAAATTGTGGATGCCCCATCCCTGGAAGTGATCAGTGCCAGCTTGGATGGGACCCTGGGGGATCGGAATTTGATGGTCTTTAAGGTCCTTTACTGTACTAAACCCCGTGGTTTAGATGGTGGATGCTGCTACCTATTTCCCAATAAGCACCTCCTGTGGAAAAGCCGCTTGGGTAAGCATTCAGGCAAAGCAGTCCAGTCCACACACCCCACTCACCATGGCTAGCTCAGCAAAGAGAGGCAGAAGGGGCTTTTGCATGATAAATTCCAGCAAAGGTTTATTCCAGCACACCTGGGAAATCAGGGACAAAATACATAGCGATGTGGTCTGCACAAGGTTAGGTCTGGGGTCAGTGGCCAGTGGTCTGAGGGCACAGGAGTGGCACAAAGGGCAGGGCAAAGGACATCGGTCTACAGGGATGAGAGGGCCAGCCACCAGGGATACCGCAACCAATGACGAAACAGGGAAAGGAGAAACTACCAGAATTTGGGACATACGGAGAAAGGAACTGGGGTGGTTCATAGTGTTGCAAGGCTCCATGGGGGAAATCTTCTCTTTCAGTCTAGGTACATTCTCTGGCACATTCTTCCAAGGCAAGGCTCTGGGGATTTCCCTGAAGGGTTCAAAGGATTCCATGTTTTACAGCCAAAACCCTTCTATAGTGATATTTATCTTAATCTTATGTAGATTAAAGGGGAATATTCATGTAAAGAATACAAACTGCACTTAAGCCCTTTGAAAAATGTTCAGAAAATGCCCGTATTTTCATGTCAGTGTAAGAGGTAACAGTTTCACATATAGACAATCAATCTCCAGATATTTGATTTAAATATAGAAGTTATTAATTTACATACTCTCTTCCTTAAATATTTTTTTTTCTGCAGTAAGATTTTTTTGACCGCCAGACTGCCAAAAAACTCACTTCCTTTTCAAACCAGGACCCTGCCTTTAGGAGACAGCTAATATCCCTTTGGGGCAACTTAGTAACTATTTCTGCAGATCACTGATCAGCTCAAGTAATTAAAATTGTTGCTTGGAATATAGCGTAACTCTTACAATTATTATTACAGAAGCCTATTCTGACTCAACAGTTGTTTTATCTGCACAGATAAAAAGTAGATCAAAATAGTCTGATAGGGATCAATGCCTCAAATGAATTTCCACTTGCCTTATTTATCAGTATCAGATAGATATGTTTCTTATTATGAAGTATCTTTTGCTTTTAGTGACTAGTCTTTGTATTCTGCTTTTTCTGAATTACTTAGAGGCAAAAAAAAAGAATTCATATTCTCAGTAAATAAGAATTAGAGAGGCTGCTCTTTGACTAGTGACTAACATTAAACATGCCTTTTTTCTGATCATTATTGGATCATAGAGAATTATAAGGAATTATAATTGGTATATGGCAATTTTTCAATTTCTTAATTTGAAAAAATTTGTGATAAAGTATAAAATAAACCCCCATTTCTTATCTTTCTGTTGGTCTTTTAAATACTTGCTGTTAGAACATCATGGAAAGGGTAGGTATCTGTAAAAATAGTACAAGGCAAAACAGTATGAAATGAATAGAAATGACTGTCACCTACTGTTTTGAGAGTTATAATCAGTTCTGAAGTTTAGTTTTCAAGTGAAAAAGGCCACAGGGATTTTTCTTAAAATTTCAGCTACCTTTGGAATATGATCTCTGCTGCCTCTAGTCCTTAGATCCCAAGTTTGAAATTTAAGAGTTAGAGAAGAATAGCCCATCTTAACATCACTTGTCTCTCCTACAGCGGCAGCTTGTTGTGTCCAAAGATAAGTCAACATCTCAATGCTCAAGTAGAAACTAGTAGCAAGTGATGTCTCTCGTGGGTCTGTAGTTGGACAATTACTATTTAATATCTTCATCAGTGGTACAGTCAGTGGGATGAAGTGCTTCTAAACTCATCATGTTAAGGTTCATGAATACATCTGCTCCATCAAATCTCAATTATAAAAATACTGCTGGTGTCAGAAGATTTTCACTAAATAAAATCTCCCATCTTTTAGCAAGTATGAACCCATGTGTTAGAAAATAATGAAATTTCATAACTTACTCTTCTTGGTTAATTTCATAGTGTTCTAAAGCAGCAAGAATATTTTCAATGTAAAGGTTATGGTTAGGATTTTTTTAGTCTTTTTCTATTTCCCCTTACCCACGGGAAAATTCTGTATGGATTTCAATAGCGTGTCTTCTGTGCTCATAGTCTGCAGTAATGGCAGCCTCAACTATGTTCAGTAGAAACCTTGTAAATGAAAAAAAATGGCAATTGGAATGAACTACTTTGAATCAAGGTGACAGCTGGGAACATAGCTGTGTTAGTGAGTTCTGCAGAACTTGTTAGTGAGTTCTGCAGCTAGTGGCAGCTTCCCACTTTATTTTCTGGTAGGGTAATATCAGGGTACATATATTACTTTTTTTTATATTTTAAATCACATTTAAATTCCATAATACTTGGTGAGTCTTTATGGTTGTAATCAACACACGGGCTACATATGTTAGAGAGTTACAGGGCATGAGACTTCTAGAAAGAATAAAAACCAAGACACTTCCTTGTCCTACTATGGTAATAACTGTTCAGTCTCAGGAACTTCTTTAATTTAAATTGTATCAAAGCAAAATGTAGTGTATCTTCAGGTAAGAGGAGAGCTTGTATGTTTTATCTTTTTTTTTTTTTTTTTTTTTTTTTTAAGTAGGAGATTTTCTCAGTGGACAAATGGTAGTGAGTTTTCTCAGCAGATTAATTCTTGTGAGGCAGGTCATCCATCAGCAAACCGGTTGTGAAGAAATCTGATATGAATCTTCCTTCTGTAATTCATATTTTTGAAAATGTCTCAGCAAAGGTAACTGATTTAGACTTGGAGCAGCAGTCACTCACTTTGCATATTCAAATACTGCACACGTATAGGTACTGATAACAAGTTTTCAGTAGCTTCAGGAAAATATTAAACTTTTGTCCTTTTAAGTAACATGTGCTTTTCCAAATAGCAAAGTACCTTTAGTACTTCAGTATCTTGAACACTAGCAAATATTAATCATACCAAAATGGAACTTTAGTCTATTCTTTCTAGTTAGCAGTCTCATAGGAATATTTGATAATTGCTTTATGAAAAAAAATAATTCAGCTTGCAAAAATATTCTGCCATGAATAGTGTTTGGACTGAACAAAGGGCAGCAGTTGCAGATTACTTCAAATGCTTAGGCAATTACAAATCCAGTACTTGTATTAAGATGGAAAAAGAGTAAGAATTACTGGAAACCATATTATAATCTCTAATCTGAATAGGATGCAAATTTTAGAACAATTATGAAGGAAGCATGGAAAACAAAGGGAAACAAAATTCAGGACAAGTTTAACTATTGCAAATCACTACATATGTGGTGAACAAACTTGCTTCATGCAAAATGTCTCATCATCTATAGACAAAAATCTGGGGAAAAAAATTATTAAAATTAGACTGCTCTAGCATTTTTTTGATGCACCTGGCATTCAGTACTACACACGAAACTATCAGGGAGGATGAGGAATAATGAAAGATTAGCAATGATCCTATGCTGGCAGAGGTTAACAGTGTTGAGTGTCAGATGCTGACTTGTCTGGCATGAGATTATAAATGGTGAACCTAAAGAAAGAAATTTGCAAACATTCTTGCTTCACAGTTTTGTTAATGATCTTGGCATTTTAAAAATATAAACATCTTGATTAAATTAGCTGTCAGTACAAGGAACAAATGTGAATAAATTTGAATATTGATGTAAAGGAAATTAGTTAAGATACGAGATGATAAAGCTGTTTTGTTAGAAAATAGCAGTAAGTGCATCAGCTGATAGTCTTAGTTTCGGTTTCAGAAGGAATTGTGGTAGGCAATTCCCCTTGCCTCCCAAGTCACACTATGATAATTCATGACAAGAATAACTAAGAAAATAAAAAGATTTCTCCCAGATTGTGAGGATTAGAAAAAAATTTATTGGGGCATGCACTAAAAGAGACATATTTAAACCAAAGGACACTATTAGCAGAAGAAGAAATAAGCAAACTGATTAGTAATGCATTGAATATTAAAAATACTAGGAAATTCTAACCTCCTTGTAAGACAATTCAGTTAACTCCTAATTGGAGTGATTGCTTTCAAAATGCAACTCAGTAAGATTACGAAGGGAATTCTACAGGGCAATAATTACAAAAGAATAACATTGGGCTAAAAGAATGGGAAAGTATTTTTTAGTATTATGCTCTTAATTGTGTCAAAAATAAGTGGTATTCTCAGTGTATTATGTAATGTATTTTCAGGTTTCAGCATAATTTGGATTATTCATGAAGGAAGATAAATGACTGATAAGAACTCACACCTTAAGAAAGTGTTATTGAGTTTTATGTATGCTTTAATTTTTACTTTCATTTGCTTAACTTGCCTGAATAATTTTTGTATCCTTTTTGATACAAACAGCCTGTGACTGTGCTGTCCCTAAGTAGGGGGCTAGGTATGTCCCTGGTGGGCAGGAGCAAATAATCAGAGTTGATTCACCTTTGACCCTTCAGCACCATTACATGCAAATAAAGGGGCACATTGTTGTTGTAGTGTTTGTTGCCTTGCTGTGACCCTTCACTTTGATGGCACTAACACATCGTTGTCATTCTGGTGTTATCTTGCTGTGATTCTCACAGAAGAGTAGTTGAAAGATTTGCCAGGTGTGAGAAGAAGAAGAGGGTGATTATGTGTGTGATTATGATTAGATTTAGGTTTAATACAGCAATATATAAGAACTCTATGAGCTCTTATGATGGATTATGACCACGAGGCTGTGGTGCCTCCTGTTGAATCAACCTTCAGTGAGACCCGTTGCTTTTTAAAACTTTACAGAGAAGTCTAGGTGCAGCTAGGTCCATCTAGTTTCAGATTTGGTCAACAGTTTATGACTGAAGGGTTATAGTATAGGCAGGTTCAGCTAAAAACCTACAGGTTTACAGTCTTTGGTGATGCAGAATTCACAATCACAAAGCAGCAAATCACCTATGAAACTATTGCAAAATTTTGTATCTATGTTTGCTTGAATCTTAGCACTTTTTCACACTTATCCAAAAGTGAGTATTCCTCATCTTGAGGTGGGATGTACTCTGCAGGAATCCCTTGTAAACTGCTTTCAGCTTCTGGATTTCAGTTTGCCCAGTTGGCCTAGTCTCCAGCAACATTTTATGCCTTTTTATAGGCCCATGTACACCAAAGTCAATCACAAATACTTCTGCTGCCCCACCTCTGGACTGTATTAATTGTGGAGGATTCAGCCAGTTCTTCCTGTAATATCCACCTGGTGTTCTTCTATTAAGACAAATCACACTGCCTATTAGAGACAGAGAAAAGGGAGGAGGATGCATGCATGGTGGAGGGGGATAACATACCTAAGACCTGACTATAGCTCATTGTTGTCACACTGCTTTGCTTTTATTTGACCATTTTTGGGAATTTTGAGAACAAAGGTATAATATTATTGTCCTATGAACAATCTATATCTGAAGGTTTGTGTCAAAAGAACTTAAAGTAATATAAATAATATATTGAGTTACTTTAGTTCTTGACAAAACACAATTCAAACAAACTAAAATATTCATAAATATTTGTCTTTTCTAGTGTGCCACCCCAATCAGTAGCCATCATAAATGGAAAAGATAGTGAAGCCAAACTGCTTTGAAATAATTCACTCGGTATCCTACAATCAGGTCCATATGCAGATATAAGAAAAAAACCAGCAGGGAGATTTTAGAAAGTTTTAGAAGGAAAAAAAATATTTAGTCTGTACTCAGGAATTTTTTTCTTTTTGAATTATTTGTCTGAAACCAATGAAATTACTGTCATTGTAATGAGTAAGGTAATCTGCTGGATTAAGTTTATATTTGCTAAAGAAATAGAAGTTCATAAGTTCATTAAAGTAGCAAAAGTTCTTTTCAAACTCTTCATGAATTCCACTCCACTGAAGGCACAATATCGACTTAACATATAGATACTGCTCCATTTTCTAGAATAATTTTAGAGAAATTTGAGCCATATCCAGATGGCTTTTGAAGATTTCCAGTGCCATTCTTCAGTTACTCTCTCAGTATAAAAGTATTTCCTTTTATTCAGAGGGAAACTCCTATATTTTTGTTGGTCCTGTCACTGGACACCATGTAAAAATCTGACTCTGTCCTTTTTGTTCTGAGGTCCTTGTTCTTTGTCCTTGTTCTGAGGACACATTGCTGCTTTGTGTTTTATGTGGATATGGTTTAGTGCTGAACAAGGTGATGCTAGATTAATGGTTTTAGTTTTAATTTAATAGATTAATAGATTGATGGTTGAACTCAATGATTTTAGAAGGTCTTTTTGCAGCCTTAATGATTCTGTGATTCTATGCTTACCAGCATCCTCAGGCCCTTTTCTACCCAGAAGCTTTTAGTTGTTTCTTCCCAGGTTGAAGGACTTCCACTTGTTGAACTTGAATTCCTGTTCTTTCCTCCAGCATGTCAAAGTGCCTTTAGAAAGCATCATCTCCCTTCAATGCATCGGTATCATCATGGTATCAGTATTAAAATGTAAAAGAAATATTTATGGGATCTTATATTATTTAGGAATAGCCTGTTCTACTGTAAAATAGTCATCTCTTAACTCACCTACAAGAGGATTTTAAAAATTATATCAATAAAGATTTGCAAAATTATGATAAAGTCATAAGCAATAGCAGAACCGGTTTCTGAATGGCAAATGGTAAAGATAGCATGGAATCAACATAGAGAAATAAGCTAAAATCATGGGAATGTTTCAGTGGGAGAGGATTTGAGTAGTGATAGTGAACACTTTATTGAGGTTATACCAACACCTTCGAGGGAAAGCCCCTACAATTTTCAGGAGTGTGTGAACACATAGTTATATAAACATATATATATGTGAGAAACCACAGCTCTATTCAGCACTCATAACATTTTGTTTAGATAACGGCTTCCAGGTTTGGGGAAGGTTATGGCATTTAATTTTCCACTGTCATTTGATAGCCAGAACTTTAGGTGTCATGTCAGGCTCAAGTTTCTTCTGCTCCTTAGGTGTATTATGTCTATTCAGAACAGAATTTTTCTCTTGTACAGGATGATCGTTTCCTACATCTTTCTATAAGTGTGAGAACTCTAACAATATGTAGCGTTTTTTCCCAGCACTGAGGAGACCAGCTTACGTTCATATTTTTGTCTCCAATACTAATCTTTTTTATAACCTTCAGTTTATTCAGTTCTCAAAATTTTCAACAGCAGTTCTTATCTTTCATTCCAGATACCTTTCATTTATCAGCTTTGTAATCTGGCCCTGTAAGTTTTTCTGTTGAAGGCTAAGTTATTTGGCCTGTCTATTAAGCCTCCTTTCAATTAGTTGTCTAGCTTGTGTTGGGTCTGGGGTCCTCAAAGAGGCAAGAGCAGTTGTTATCTAGTTGTAGTAAAGTTGTTTTTGTATGAATACACCAGTCTCGAAGGTAAAGAGTTCAAGGTATTAAAGTCCATGTTAATGTATTAAAGTCTGTGTTAAAAATTTTTGTCACAGAGTCTCAAGCAAAAGCTGCAGCTGCAAGAGCTGCTCTCTGGCGCAGAGTCCCAGGCTCCGAGCGGGAACAGTGACAGCAGCAGTGACAGTTGTTCTCTGGGATGGAGTCTGATGTTCCAGGCAGAAGCAGCAGGAACTGCTGGCATAGTGTCCCAGGGCTCTGTGTAGAAGCAGCAGCAGCAGCAGCAGCAGTTTTTCCTTGGCATAGTCCCATGTTCTGAACAGTAGCAGTAGGAAATACAGCTTTCTCCTCTTCTTTCTTATTTTTTTAATCTTGTTGTTCTTCTTCAATCTTCTTCTTGTTGTTGTGGTTGATTTCTCTTACACCTCATTACAGGGTATTTTATTTATTAAACGTCTAATTAGCTAAAAATGCAATTATAAAACATTCTTTCTAAACTAATCTAAACTTAATTTTAAATGTGTGAAAGTAGTACGAAAGTAGCGTCAGTTCTTACCTAAAAAACATGCATATAATGCTATTTATTTATGCAAATATATTATATGTTTTCTTACTTAAAATTTACATATATGTTTATTTATTTACACGAATGGTTCTATCTATGTATGCCTATAGTTCTATTTGTTTTAGAGATGTAAACAAAGTTTTGCTATGTTTTTGGTACGTCTGCAGCTCAGTTACTGAACTTTAAACTAGGCCTTAGGGCCTTTACTAGCTAACACAGCTTCTTAAGATACTTAAAATGTATTTCTACTTACTTAAAACTATACCTTACACTTCCACTTACTTAAACTTATATTTCTACTTTATATCTATGTGGTTTAACATATGTTAATTTCTCTAAAGGCTTTAATTCAACCTCTGCACTCATCTCTCTGAGGACACAGAGAGGCTTGCATTCCAACAATTAGTTATCAATCTTTGGCTCAAGTGTTCTGTCTTTAGAATTAAATTTTCAATATAAATTTTTCTAAATCGCTTTCCTACAATTAGTTGACATTTGGCAAACATTCCACTTGTGAAACTATATATTCAATCTCTTTTCTAATATGCTGCCTCTTAATAGGTCATAAAAATACAGTTCTGAATAATTTTCTCCTTCTGTTGCAATTTCTTTTTACTTGTTCTGACTTTGTTTTAATTGAAAGGACAAAAATTCATTGTGTGAGTCTTTGTCAGCTAGTGGGATGTGTTCTAAAATCAGAAGCAGTGAGACAGCAGCTACCTTTGGAGGAAATGATAAATGTGTTCCCCTGCATGACTAAAAAATTGAGGACTTGGCTAAAAGAGAGGTTTTACCCTCAAGTGGAACATTAAAATTTTTAAAAAAAGGTATTTGATAGATGTGGCCCAGCACTTCTGACTTCATTTTCTTCCTTCCAATTTCATTCATGGAATTATTCCATAGTATTCTTTAGAAAAGTCCATATTTTACACCAAAAGCTTTTAAAATCATTATAGCACTTTACAATCACATACCAATTCACAAATCCATTCATTTATGGACTGTGCAGATTAACTGTCCGATGATGATACTGATAAACCCTAATTCCTTATTTCCTCTGATTAAGCTTGGATGATGTAAACATCTGCTGACACATTCAGTGACCTGTCAGAATTGGCCTGACTCCCAGAAAGGCCCATTAACCCCTTCCTGTAATAGCTTTGTATCCTGTGATTTTACTGGAATTGGAATCATAAAAGGAGTTCAAAAGTACTCAGTTCATATGTGCAAAATCGTAAGGATTTCCCAAATTGACACCACGCTCACTCTTTCAAAGTACAGATTCATGTACAAAATGTCAATATTATTTTATTTCCAAGTCAAAGGAGGGTATTTTATGCCCAAACTCAAAAGTCAGCTGGTACAGAAAAAAATGAAGTGCTTTTTAATGTTACAGTGTGTTGTCTGCATTCGTTCTTACCTGTTCTGGGGGGACATGCACTTGCAGCTGGTATTTAGAGCCAAATATTGGAAGACATAAAAGCTTTCAGGCAGACAGCTGTATCCTGCATTTAAAGATGCTGACTGGGGCATAGCCTTATGTACTGTTGTCAGAGTTCTAATACATTAGCTTTTTGTACTTCATAAAGGAATCTGATGTGATATTTTTGTCATTTCCCACACTTGCAATGTTGTTTCTGCCCATTTGCTTGTTCCAACACGTGGCAGAAAAAAGATACAGGATATTTTTCTTTGGTATCTGTCTTTCATCCCCTCAGTAACTATTGAAACCACTGGCAAACTTCTATCAGTTGAAGAGGAGAATGACTCCATAGGCACAGCAGCTGTTAAGGGAGAGACACTCTCCAAGTTCCCTTACTGAAAAGCATATGAAATTGAAATGGGTGATTTTCATCAGGCTTTATGATTCCAAGAAGCATGGATGGCTCATGTGTGTCAGCTGGCAATCAGACAAAAAAGTATGCTGCCTCCTTGCCCTGTCAAAAAATTGCATGTTTTGGACAAAAGCTGAGGACAGGTACTGACAGGTGCTGAGAAGATCCTGTGTCAGTCAGGTATGACAAGTCTTCTGGTAGCTGAGTTACAGAGAAAAGCAAAGTTTTGCATTTAGTCACAGTATCTTAAGGAAAGCAGAATTTTAAATAGAAGGAGCTGTGAATTAAACTAGCTTCATAACTGAAACATAACAATATTTTATTGTCTAATATTGGAATCTCTGGGTGTTTGTACTAAAATGAACAGTGTGTCGAGCTGTAACTACCTAGATCTAAGCAGCAGGCCTCTCATTTTTGGATTCTGAAATACTTCAGAAAAAGGATGTTTTTTTCCTTCATACAAGATTCCTTTCATATCCATATTGATAATAATAGAAACTAGAATAATGAAAAGAAAGCTTTAAAATTCAAATATCCTGAATAATTGATTGGCTTTGTGGACAAAGAGATGGACAGATTATGGATAGGTGAGTGGTTGGCAAAATTGTTTAAACTTTCAGTTTTTTCTGTGATTTGTGGCAGAAAAGGAAACTAAACTATGTTTCTGTTTAAGGCCAGTGAAAAGACCTTTCCTTTCTTTTAGTATCTTGAAAACAAGGTAGTTCAGAAAGTATCAGACACACTATTTTCAAGGACAGAAATTGGATTTTCATCTTCCTTGAGGTATGTGGAAAACAGTTCTTGGTAGAATTGACATCTGGGAAATTTGAAATAAAAAGTTTTGTATTTATCTTTGACTGGATTGTCATTAATTGCTACATTTTCCTGAACAACATCTCTACAGGTGAATTGAGCATCCTGTATCATTTGTGTTCCATTGGAGTCCTTTCATAATGACAAAGTATGTGTGTTTGCATGAGGGAAGGGAGAGGGAAGAGTCAAGGGGAAGGGAAGCAAGAGGCTGACAACCTCAAAGAGCTTCTTGAAATTCACTTCACCATTTGATACCTACAGGGGAATCAGGCTTTATTAAAAGTCATGTTTACAGATTTCAGGCTAACAAAGATGTAGAGCTGTTAGTCACGGCAAGTTGATCGCATGTGAATAATATTATTAAAGGTGGGATTAAGCTTGCCTCAGTCATGTTTATAAGAATAAACACTATGTGTAAAATATTTCTTATGAAGCAACTAATGATTTCTTGCCAAGACAGCCTTTTCAGATTATGCCAGTATTACTAGATTATTACTTGTAAGGAAACAAATATGAATGAGCTCAATGCCTGTTATAGATGTCAATCTATTTATTAAGAATTTATGAATCTTTTTAATAAAGCTATATTTCTGTATTTCCAGTTGGTTTTTACACTTGTATGTATGCTAAAAAACTTTACTGGCCTAAGACTGCCATATTTTCTGTAAGAGTCAGTTCATGGGTTCCTAGTTTATTTCTTTCTTGTTTCTTTGTTTATTTCATTTTTTAATGGCTGAGAAAATGTTCTATATGTATTCATACTTTTTGATGTTCCAAAATCACCTCTCTAGCCTTGGACTGTTATTATATTTCTGTACTGAATTTTGACAAGGCCACAGACTTCAAAGTGAAACACTGCAATTACATAGACTGATCTTAATGTAGGATTTATGCTGTAACATCTTTTTTTGTTGTGACATTGATTAATTTAAAATACAGCTATTTCAGAATAACCATAAAGAAAAAAGAATTCATTCCATGCCCTTGATATCCTAACCATAGAACTTTTTAAGATCTAAACAATCAAATATCACATACCCGTTCAGGGAATCCCTGCACTAAGCTCCTGTAAAAGTATCTTGTACATATTGTATATATTGATTATATTCAGCAGAATGCTTTCTTTCAGGTCTATCTAGAATGAAATATTTTTCTACAATGTTACTGCTTTGTGATAACCAAACCCCATATAGCACTATTGTATTTGAATGAATTAACTGGGGATTTTCTTCTCCTTTATCAAGCACTAAAATTCACACAAAGCTAATTTCTTTACTGTGGGTGTTTGCCTTACAATGATAGGAAAGTCTTGCACTTGTGTACAGTTACTTGTTACTCACACATAGTATCTTGTCATATTAGAGGCTTTCTCTGTTACACAAGTACTTATTAAAAAAAAATAACAGAATAAAATAATTTGAAATCTAGAACATTAAAGTTGAAATGCACTTGAACTGCCCTAAGTATTAAAACATGAAAGGACAATAAGAAAGTAATTGTAATCAGAAACAGATAAAATTGAAATGAATGATATTCATTAATTATGGGATTTAGATACTTGCTGGACCATGTTATCTCAGAACTAAAGCACCATTCACTCCTTGCAGTTTCTATCCCTATGATCCCCTTGAGTTATGGAAGTGTTATCCAGATTTTCAAACAGGGAAAGCATATGGACATTGCAATGCTTGGGTTGGTATTAAAAAATTCTAATATATTTCTGCTTCAATCTGTGGTTTATGTACTTGTTTGCTATACACATTGTATGAACAGTGTGATCAGAAACAAACCTCAAGAAACTGCCAACTCTTCAAACCACTTTATTTTGAGTGGCTTTTGCTAAAATGAATATTGTTATTCCTGTATCATCATCTTGTTCTTCTGTCATCATCTTCATCTTCATCTTCTTCATCTTCATCTTCTTCATTTTCATCTTCTTTTTCTTCATCTTCATATTCTTCATCTTATTCTTCATCATCATCATCTTGTTCTTCTATCATCATCATCTTCTTCATCTTCATCTTCATCATCATCATCATCATCATCTTCATCTTCTTTATCTTCATCATCATCTTCTTCTTCTTCTTCTTCTCTTCTTCTTCATCTTCATCATCATCTTCTTCTTTGTCTTCTTCTTCGTTTCAGGTACCAGAATACAAACTTGGAGCAAGAGTTTAGTTCAGTACCAATTAGATATTCTCATTTTTGCCTCATTAATTCTGCTGTCATGAAAAGGAATTGCAAGTCTATAGGAATAGGAAGCAATAGAAGTAGATAAAAGAAGTAAAAAAAAAATCTGCACTTGATGTTTGGAGGAATTTGCTTCCTATCTGGGGCCATGATGAGGCATTTGGCAAGAAAGTGAGTGGCACTCTCCATTCATCATTTCTCTGTGTATCTTGCCACAAAATATCACAATATAAAATATGAAGTTTCAATCCAAGTAATGATGGATAACTCCAATATTTAGGAAATGGTGAAATTCTTTCTTTGAATTAATTTAAAATTATATTAAGTATTTAAATAAACAACTTATTTTTTAGGTCTCATCAGTAAGGTTGATGGGAGAGAGGAAAAGTTAGGAGAATAAAATATTTTTTTAATACAAAGTAACCTTTGAATTACGAGCAGAGTAACATTTTTACATAATAATGTAAATCCCTGTATCAGGATTAGTTACATCTTTCTTTCATTTTGATATATTTTTAGTAGCAGATGAAAATTGATTTGCAATAATGAGGTTAATGAATCAGATCAAGTAGTGACAGGCAGCTTGAAGGCTTTATATTAAGTCACAGCAAGCAGACAAGAGATTTAGTACATCTGTCATCATGTGATTCCAGAACACTATGCCAGCAAAAATAAATGCAATTAATTAAAAAGATGTTTTATTTTATCATACAAGATTAGTTTGAGATGTAAAAATAATACAATATAATAATTTGTGGTTTTTTTATGCCTGAAAGGTAGTGGATAATATGATGACAAATATACCTCCACTTGTCTCAAAACTAGTTGCATATGTTCCAAATAATAAAGAAAAATTGCAGAGGAAAGTGGATAGAAAAGTTTGTTCAATGAAGTGCAGGACTTGTTTGAACTAGTGCTTAGTGTTTTTTTCCCTCATGCAGCATATCTTAATTTTTATGTATTTAAATTGGTTTGTCTATTCCAGCTAAAAACATACAGTCCTAGAAACTACAATTGATGTGAGGAAGAGTAATTTATGAGGAAAACCAAAAACAGACCACAAAAAAAACCAAAAAAAAGGCAACCCAAAAAACAAATGGGAAAGAGAAACCTATTCATTCCATTTAAATAAAATGTAAATTAATCCTAATTTAAAAAGCCACCAAAACCCAATAGCACCATACAAGAGCTCTCTACCTAGTGGAACTGTTGTACTTTCATAAATTGGAATTACGTGTAACAAAAACATGGAAACGTTTGTTGTATGTTGAATACCATATTAGCATTCTCCTTTCTTACAAAAAATACATACAAATGACGTTTTAGATATTTATGCCACACAGAAATGTATAGAATGTTACTATTTATCTTCATGAAAAAGTGTTTCAACATAATTTTACAAGATAATGAATAGATCAGATTTAGAGTCATATTGAGAGGCATGGGTATATTAGAAAAGGGAACATATAAATCTTCACATATTTGATTTTTTTAAGCTGATATATCTGTTCTTAAAGTAAAGCTATGGTACACTTGAGCCCTCACCTAATCATTAATCTGTGGTAGAGCTAGCTATTGCTGTTTTCAGGCAAGAAAATAATTTCTAATGAATGACTAAGAATGGAGCATTACGACATTTCGGCTGGATCCTGACTTAAAGAAAATGGCAAAATATGAGGCAAAGGAAGGAACAGTAAAGAGAGGTGATTCATTTGTACTGAAGCTGGACTGGAAACCAGTAATGTAAACCAGATTTTGTGATGTGCTAGTTGGAAGAGAATGCTCTTTGAAAAGAGGAATTTTTGGCTGTCAAACAGTGGTTCACATAGAATCACAGAACAGAGAATATTGCTTGAAAATCCTGTAAGGTTTCTTTGAGCATAAAAAAGATTTTTGTGCCAAAGAAACATTGGAAGAAGTAACAGTGATCCAAGAATTGGCAAAGATTTTGTGAACTTCTTTTCCCTCTGTAAGAAATGAGTAATAATAATAATAATTATAATAATGACTTAATAATAACTTAATTAGAGTTGGAAAACATCTTCTATCCAGATATAAACAAAGTATGGACTGATCTGTTTAGTGCAAGTTACACAAAAAGGATTTTGAGATTCATCCAACTCTAAAACTGGTTGCTGTATGACAGCCATATCAGAATTATGTAATCAGGAAATAATTTTTCTGCTGACCAGTGCTGTGTAATTAAATTGAAAGGTTTTTCACAGGCAATGTTAGTATTTAAAGTGCTTAGCCTCAAAGTGGGCAAACACAAGAGAATACAGGGCAAAAACCCCAGTTGTTCTGGTAAGCAGGATAGAGGTCTTCATATGTTATCACAAATTTTTATTCAGCCTTTCTAAGGTAAAGATCCTCCACTAACCAAATAGTGTTTTCTCAAATAAATTAGCCAGGTAATAACAGATGGGGAGTGCATGACAGTGGGTTTGCTGTACTTCACTGCAAATATGTACAAGTAGTAGGTACCTTACTATAATCCTCTCCATGATAAATAAATGTGTCTTTTCTCTTCAAACACTGAAAATGGTCTATGCTCTAAGATGATATTCATGTACTCAGTCCCAAACACATCTTGCTCAGTGACTTCAGGACCATGAAGTAAGGAACACATAGGAAAAGTTAGATTTTTGTTGTGCTAATGGGGCAACAAATCCAGAGGACTATTGCTTTTGGTGTTAGCTTTTGGGCAGTTTATAGTAAATGCATAATGATCTTAAATGAAGAATTAAAAAGAAATCATCATTATTTTAGGAAGATGTTGGAAAATTTAGCCACTAGTGAAGCAAGGCAAATTTGTTTTAATTATTCATATGTATGGCTGGTTACATACATCCCTTGAGTATTTCCAGACATGCTTCCTAATCATTGGGAAACTTATAGAACTGTCTCTTGCTAATTCCACTTCAAAAACAATGCTTCAAAAATAATAATCAATTAAGGTTTTACTTTAGAGACAAGCTTGCTTCCTAGTTAATTATTCTTAGCTCATAAAAATTGTGCTGACAAGTGGTTGAGTCATATCTTTATGATCTTGCCAAAAGCCACACAGCAAGCACAGGAAAGGTTGATATAAAGTGAAACCATATGCATTAACTCCACAATTAGCTAATTATCCAGATCAGTATTGGTATGAATGTGCATTGTGAAGCGGAAGTCACCCTGTGAAAGGGTCTGCTATGCTCTTGAAAGTGAAATCAAAGTCCTGCAGTGCTGCTGTGGTGACATTGCCAACATCATCTAGTCAGTTATAATCTTCAAGAACTTGTATTTCTGTAAGAGCATTACAATTTCTTAATAGCACTCAGAGAAAAAAATTGCATGACCCTGTAAAGTACACCACACATAGACTGTAAGTCAGAAGAAGACCTCAGCAATGTTAATATTGATTGTTGTGGATCATGCCTAGAAGAGGTCAGCTTGTGAGTGGCATCTGTATTGTGCTGCTTCTCAACTACAGGAATAGAAGTCTATTGCTGACAAGGAAAGTGAGTGTGGTAAATGGATACAGTTATTCTAGCCGTCTTCACCCTTTTTACTGTTATCTGAGGATATGTAGCTTTTCCCACGTTTTCTACAAAATTCAAATAATCTCAACTGACTCAACTTTTATCTATCTTGATTATGCAGTTGATAACTGGATGTAATGAATATAGTACAGAGTTTAGACCAGAATGGGAAAATACATATTCAAACCTACAGTATTCTTCCAGGTTTTGTGGCATAGCAAAATGAGTTAAAGGGATGTCTTTTTACTAGATGCCGATACACAGTATTTTCTTAATAAGAGAATCATACAAATCTGCGTCACACTAATCCCACTAGTTCCTCCAACAACAAAATTACTTTTGTCCCAGAGGAAGTAATCAGCTTGTCATGTTTCTAATTACCAATACTTGCCTTCTGTTTGACAGATCTTAAGTTCCTTTCCTTTCAAATTATCCAATCAAACTTTGTATCATAGAGATATTTCACTTGATATTATTTTGTAGCATCCCATGAACTCTCCCCCCTTGGTCAATCCCCAAGCCCTCAGCCCTGGAAACATTAATTACTTACCATAGAGTCATCCCTCCCAAAGGGAAAAACAGTCTCGCCCATGGACTTGGTGTCACAACTTCCTCTGGTTTTCTCCTTCCCCTGTCACTGCCTTGGTACCCCTGGTGCCCCCCCCTACCCCTGGACACTTCTGGCCCCTCTGCCCAGCCCTTAGCTCTGCCCCCCACCCCTTCCCCTACATAAGCTCCTGCTCCACGTGGTTTTCCTCTTTTTCCCCGGGTTCGTCCTTCAGTGAAGGTGTTACTCTGCTGGAATAAAACCTTGCAAAAGAGCTTTTCTTGCCTCTGTCGCTGAGCCAGTTCTGGTGAGTGTTGAGTGGAGGTTTGACTGCTTTGCCTGAATGTTCGCTCAGCTTGCCTTTCGACGGGAGAGGCTTGCTGGGGACAAGAGATAGGCAGCAGCACCTACCACTTTAACACCCGCAGTTTTATTATTTCACTTTGATGTTAGAAGTTGCTATTTGAAAACAGATATATTTTGTGTTTCTTTCAATTTACAGCAAAATCCATAACAGATAAAAATGTATATGAGCCTTAACTTTTACAGTTCCTTATGATGGACTATTTATCTGTGTGGATTTGTGTGGTTTTTTTAGAGGGACGAGGTGTTGAATGACTTTGTATTATTTATATGCCAATAAAATGCTTGTTCTCAGAAAACTAATTTATATAAGCATTCATAAATGCATGTAATGGATTTACCAAGCCCTCTAAATTCAACTAGCTCACAACGAGGCTAAGGTAATCTGAGGAAGAAGTTGATTGTTCTTTATTATAGACCATTTGGCCAGGATGAAGAGGTAGATAAATTATTTTATAAGCATCTCACAGAAGTTTCATGGTTACTGGCCTTTGCTCTTGTGGGGGACCATAAACTTTCCATATGTCTGAAGGAATTTAAATACAGCAGAGAGTAAAGTCTAGAAGGTTCTTGGAGTGTGTGGAATAGAACTTCCTGACACAACTGGTGAGCAAGCCAACCAGGGGATGTGCCCTGCTGGACTTCCCATTTATGAACTGAGAAGGACTTATTGTTGTGATTACTGGAGACTTTCTTGGGCACATAATGAAATAATACTGTTTTCAATTGTCAGAAAAGTGAGGAGGGGGATCAGTTGAATGGCCACCTTAGACTTTCAGATGACAGATTTTGGCCTGTTTAGGACCATGGTTGTGATTCCCTCTGGAGGCAGTCCTGAAGGGCAAAGGACTCCAGCAGGGCAGGATGTGTTTTAAGTAGTAAATCTAAAAGACACAGGAGAAGTCAATGCCCATGTGCCAAAAGATGAGATGGGGTAAGAATGCTAGTCTGGATGAACAGAGAACTTTGGCTGGAAATCAGGACAAAAAAAAAAGGAGAGTTTATGACCTTTGTAGGAAGAGGTAGGTAACATAGGAGGACTACAGGAATGTCACGATGTTCTGCAGAAAATCTGAAGGACCAAAGTCCAAATAGAACTTAATTTTGCTGATACCATAAAAACCCCTTAAATCAACCCAAACCACCTTCTATAAATACATCAGCAACAAAAGAAGGGTAAAAGAGAACCTCCATCCTTTATTGCATGCAAGGGGACACATGGGGACAAAGGATGAGGAAAAGAGTAAGATACTTAATGCCTTCATTTCCTCAGTCTTTGCTGGTAAGGTTGTTCTCAGGGTACTTAACACCCTGAATTGGAAGAGGAGGAAGAGGAGCAGAATGAAGCCCCCATAATTTAAGTGGAAATGGTCAGAAACTTGCTACTTCATATAAACACGCACATATCACCTGACCTTACTCCCACTAGCCATACACATTCTTTTTATGACTTAGCCTCAGAAGTTCCCCTTGCTTGCTTGTTTGCTATTTCATTCACCAGTTAATTTTCTTTAAAAATCTTTGCTAAGAGTATTAGCAATAAATTTAAGAAGAAAGAAATATACATAATATCAGAGCAATTTATGAAACTGGATTTACTGTTTGAAGAGGAAAATATCCTCTCAGTAAAGGGAAATTACCTTACAGATTTTCATAACCAGCAAAAAACCCCTTTTGGATGAACATTTTGGTGTAAATAGGAAGTCTTTGTACCAAAAGCAACAGATATTGATTTTAACACTTCAGTTTTCTGACCATTCTAGGGAAGATATTTCTGTTTCATTAGTTCATCTCTCAACATAAATAATAAAAATTTGCCTTACTTCTCTTCAATTACAGTGTTTAGGTTCAAATTCAACAGTTAGGTTATCAGATTAAGCAAAAATGTAATGTAATAAGTAATTGGAATCTGAAAAACAGAAGGAAAATATGATTCTGAAATAATAATTTAGAGCCATAGTTGTTTCTTATAATTTGTTGTATTTTTATCTCCTAATTCAATACATGTGTACTGAGGCGATTCATCATGCTATTGCATTCCATATCTACCTGTACCCAAAAGTTGTTGTAGGTTTAAGACACTACAGATGAGAACCCTGTGTGTGTGAGGGATGTTATCCCCGGCATTTGTTAAATTGGTGATCCCAGGCGGCTTCTGGGTCTTTGCCATGTGGCATTTGCTACACAGGCTGCTTGGTCTTTGCTCACACAAAGGTTTTTTCCTTCCCTTTTTGTGTTCACTTTTGCTTTTTTGTTTTCTTTTTCCTTCAGCTCAGAGAGGCTGCAGTGAGCAGTTTTGACCTGCCTTGGGAAGAATTCTACAGGTGCCTGTCCGCAGCTCAGGCATCCTGCCAAGGGGAGCAGAGCATCCCTGGCCCCAGCCTGGGTCACTGCCCACAGTGCTCAGCCTGGAAGAGAAAACACCAGGTGGCTCCAGCTCAGCCGCTTCGCCTGGCCCTGCCTGCCCTGCTCTCCGTGTCTCTGGGGAGGAGGGTGACTCCAGACAGGGTGTTGGACCATCACCTGCTGCTGGAGCTGCTCTGGGAAACCCCTGCCTTCCCAAGAGGGATCTGACACTGTCTCCTCCCTTTGGCTTACAGGCCTGAGGCTGTCCCTGCCCATGCTGTCCTGGGGAGGGTATTTCTGACATTTCAGGTCTCACTTTGTGCCTGTGGGGCTGGGGGTGTGAGTTTTTAATAGTTTGGTATCTAGCAGTAATTTACTTTTATTTTTCTCTTGCCTTTTTGTTAGTAAACCTTTTTTTTTCACTTATATCTACACATATTAAGTCCTCATTGGTGAAAAGGGATTGGTTGAGGGAGACAACTCATTCCAGAATGTTCTTCTTTAAATTGTCTCAAAACGAGACAACATAACCAAAAAAAAAAAAAAATTCAAAATTGATTTACCAAGCTACATATTCATTAAGTATTGTTAGACATATGCCTATCAAGTAGTGCCAAGTGAGAGGTGAGTATTACATGCTCCCACTAAAGAATATATTTCTGTAGGCCTCTTAGCAGAGTCGTCATAACGTTTTCTAAATGAGATATCTTATTGCTGCATCACAATGGACTTCCAAAGAATTCTGTCTATTGCAAGGTTTCAGCCTTCAATCTCTCTCGTGCAGAAGCATTAGCTGCTTAAATGGAACGTTGCAAGCATTTCTTAAAATGTTTATTTCCTCTAACTGCCTTTTTTAGAAAACAGGTTTAGTTTTGTATTTAAAATCAAGCTGGATAATACTTGTATTAATAAGTGTATTTGACAATGCTACTAAGTGAAATGGCCAAATGTACCATAAACTGAATATGTGAAAGGGTATAATGTATAAAGGGTATAATGTTTCAGGATCAGTACCAAGAGATTAACCTTTTTATGCTAAGCTTTGTAAAATTTCACCTGCCAGCAGACACTAGGCCTGTACTATTAGGCATGAATGCTGAATTTCATAGGAGTTAGATGTAGTTTTGATAGTTCTTCAAAATAAAACATGCAGATAAATTTAGGAATCATTTCTTACTCTATCTGCATCAATGGCCAGCAAAAAGGAGTGCTTCTTTTAGATTTAGGAGATTTTATTGTGTTGATTTTTTTAAGTCCTCATTCTTTGTGAGGAAAAGATACAGGGTACAATAACTATAGTAACTTGACACGACGTGGAGCTGGATATGATTTCTGTAGGGAACACCAATATGTTCAACAGGCTCTCTAATTTTATTTATTTTATTTTTTTATGGAAGGAGAACACCAGTTTTATTCCCACTCTTAAGTTTTTCAGGGAAGTAATTAATGGATTTTTATTTTGATACATTTTTTGAAAGCAAAGAGAAAATAGAAACTGTAGTAGCCAATCATTGTATGTTTTCTGTCACCCTAGGACTGAGAAACCAATTTTCCAGGCAGAACAGGGCTTTTAAGTTATATTTTTGGAGTTGTAGGGAAGAACCCTAAGTCTTTCCTCTTCAGCCTTCTGGGACTTCTCTTGCTTACCCTTGGTCCCATTCTGATGCTGAATGAAATAAAATGGAAATGTTTTCATTTCTGTAGATTGGTACCTGTCCGGTTCAAAGCTCTGATTTTGTTCACTGAAGCTGGTGCTTTGTGTGTGTTCTTTGAGGAAAAATCATTGATGCATTAAGAAGAATCTGGTGAGAACATCTCCCTTTATTGAGTGGCATATGCTTATTTGTTCTTGTTGTTTTTGATGTTGCTATATTCAAAGGATTTTAACCTTTAGAATTCAGTGAGCCGCTAGAGTGGTTGCAGATATTTCCATGAAAGGCCTTGAGAGTGATTTCATCACAGAAGAGCAATGAGGGTAAATGCCTCAACTGCTGCCTTGTCATATTTGTGCCAAACCTGAAATATCTAAAAAGCAGATAACCAGAGCAGTGCATACCTTGTGCTTTTCAGCCTGGTACTCTGTGCATGCTTTACAGCTATAATCTGGATATGCCAATAAATTTCTTCTGTGTTGATTTTCCAGTGTCAGAGAGTTTTAATCTTCAAGTCTGGATTTTTGAAAGATGGCCAGGAAGAAAACAGCAGGAACAAAGAGAAGTAGAAACTACTGAGCTTGTACTATCAAGTCCTTTCTATTGCTTCTCTGGCCTCTACTTTGTGTCACTTTCAGCTGCTGAGCATTTCTTAAACAAAGAGCATTTCACACTACCACTTTTTTCTTCAAAAGTGAAACTGCCAAACCACGCTTTGGCAAAAGAGAATTTCCCTGATCAGAATCCAGCAAGTAAATGTAAGTAGTACTGTGAGAAGCACCTCATCTAAAAGATGCTGTTAAATACAAAATTAAGAGTTTGACCCTCTGTAGTCTGTAAATATATATTCTTGTCCATCAGCACTGGGTATATCTTCTTCCCTGTATGAACAGATCACAAAGTCCTTGAAAATCCTTTGACTTTTCTAGCTGTTCATTTTATGATATTTTCATAAAGCAGGAATGGTGACTATACAGTTTCACACAATTCAATTTTATGAGACATCAACTTTACAGAGATATAGAACACAGAATTCAAACAGTATAAATTTGAATGCTACCTATAATCATAAAAATACTTAGTAGAATAAATACTTGGCTATGCTTTGCATATCTGTGCCTGCAGCTTGTAACTAGTACTTGGACCTCAATCCCTTCATACACCACACACTCCAAATCTGTGCATCTCTTCATTGTGTGGCTGTGTGCTGTGTTTACACTACAGTATATCTACAATGATAATACCATTGTTTGTTGTAAACATTAAAAGATCATATAATACAACACTCTTTCTGTATAGTTATGATTTTTTTTTTGGTGTCACATGCTTCATCATGTTATGATTTTGAGTTTTGGCATAATATACTGGTATAATCTCCATGCCTTTCATGTTTTTCAAGATAAGTTATTTTTTGTTCAAGTGCTAATGGCACTTTGGACCTAATCCAGAACTGTTGTTTCATGAGCTTGTCGTCACATTTTGGAAGTGTAGGAGTAACAATAACATCTTTGTTCTACCACTACTGCCAGTTTCATCAGGTTCTAATAGAAAAAGTGTCTATTATTCCTCCTTTTGCTTGGTTTTGTTAGTCATAGCTCTTCAGTCTTTGTTTTGACTTTTTTTTCACTCCCTGTTCATTTCTTCCCTCCTTCCAGCCTAATTATTACCACATTTCTGGGAATTGAGAGAATTCAGTTATTCTAATAACTGAGGACTTGAAAAACAACACAGAGCCTATTCACACGATGACTAATTTCCACTCTTTGTTTTAAGAGCTAAAAAATCCCTTATACTTATACTTGTACAGAAAGGAAGAGCTCTTCCTTCTTAATGAAAACTTACAGGAAATGCATCCTGAATATGTTACCCTGATGAGACTGGAAAAGGAGGATAAAGGGACTGACTTAGCTTGAATATGAACTCACTGCGGAACTAACGAATCATGAATGACCTTCATCCTGCATGCAGAGTAAAATGTGACTGTGAAATATCTCACAGTCATGGGGGGTGTGAGATATCCTATTCTAGGATAGAGATCAGTCAAACAAAAGCCATCAAGAATCAAATTTGTTTGGAGAGCAAGCAGATAAGTTTGACAAGTGCCGTGCTGCCAGTAGTGATGCTTTTTCTTGAGGGAACAAGAGAAGAGAAAACTGTACAGCTAACTCTTGTTGAAGTGCAGCTACTTATTGACTAAATAATCAGTCTCACTATTTTCAGTTGTTAGCTATATTTTGAATATATTATGAAACAATATAACAGATAAAATTCAATTCTGGGATTATATTCTAAACACCAAGTTTCATCTTCTGTTACTTGAAATGCATGAAGAGCATTTGGTAACAGCATCGCATGGCTTTCATCTCACTATTTCACCAGTAGAAATTGAGATATGTTGTGCACATATACCCTTCTAGATGTAGGTACAAATGTAGCATTGATAATTTGTTAATCAGAAATTATTTTCATGAAGATTCAAAGAAACTAGATGTTTGGGGAACATATCAACTCTGATAAAGGTTTTTTTTGGTGTGGGAGGAGTAGGTCAGTGGATGGGGGAAAGAATTCTCATTTGCAGACAGGAATATCTGATCGAGGATCAGCTTCCCTTTTTTATGACTTTGCACTCACTATTGTGAGACAAATCAGACTTGATTAAACACACACAGTGATTAAACATTAAACATGCTATACAGACACTTATTTGTGTCCGTATAGCATGAAGCGTTACACAGTTGTGTAAAACACCTCAGAACTATGTGGTATAAGATGGAGAAGTACAAAAGTGTTTATGGAAAGCTATGTTCCAACAATTTAGGTTGAAATTTATTAATGTTCCCTCACACTGAAACATCAGTTTGAGTGCAAATGTACATTTTTTTCTTTTCTGGTCATGTTCTATCTCCATGCACCAATGTGTCTTTTACTTTGTATGAGTTACATATCTACAGTACTGAAAATGTTACATGAAGAACTTGTTTCATGGGATATTTTCCACCCAGAGTAGGAGGATGAAAGAGTTTCAACTGGATAAATCTGTACAAATGAAGTGTGCTTTCTCTAACTCTGAGATGAACCATCTGATGTGAGCACATCCCTTTCTGTAACTCATAGCAACTAAATTTATCTTAGAATTTTGGTTCGCCAATTTCAGATTTCCTGGCCAATTTTCTCATTGAAGAGTATATTAGTTCACCTTTCCTGTCTTCTTCAGACTTCACAGTATAAAAAATTCTTACACAGACTTAGTTTTGCTGAGTGAAGTCTCAGAAACTGAGCCTTTCAGTCATATTTCGTCTCCTAATAAATAAAAAGTGTCTGCTATGGGCCACTCCTCTATGTCAAGCAACAGCAACCACCTGACAAATGTAGAGCATATGTCCCCCCAAGTGCTCTTCCAGCCACTGAGTATTTTCACTCCTTGAGATTCCTTGATTCTGTTTTGGTGGCTCTCACTGTAATTTCTCTGTAAGTACTTGTCTGATCTCTTCTGCGACCCATGAAAACTCTCAAAATCACAGTGTTCAGTGGCAAAACATCCCAAAAGTCTACTGCCTGTTGCATGAAGAAAAACTCAGTTGTTACTTGTTTTGCTGTTTTTACCTGATTTTAACCCATGTCAATACTCCTTTTGAAGACCTGGGAGAAGGAGAACACCTAGAGACAACCACTTTAGCCAGCCTTGTGCATCTGGGTCTTTGATGGGCTAACAACTCCTGAGATGGTATTAATTGGGTACCCCCAACTGTTATTGCCTTTTGTCACACAGCCTTACATCATCTGTCCAGGTCCAATGCACTTGCCAGAAACCAGAATAAAATGAATAGATGGTATTGTCTCTTTCAGAAAGATTTCTTAAGCAACTACAGGTTGCTTAAAACAATATGTTGTTTGGCATATTTTCATCTATGCTTCTTTGTGCTTGCGTGTAAAGTCCACCTTGGAAAGTTTCACCTTTTTAATTTGTTAGTAAAACAACAAAAAAAAATCATAATGTTAAATTCATCAGATTTGATAACTTTGTATTTCTCAGTCTTAATATCAAAACATCAGAGTGGGGAAATGTCAGAGCTTTTGTAATTTTGAAGTTGGCAGCTGAGTAATTTTTCGAATTTTCTTTGCCTCTGCTGGGCATCATGTCAAAATCAGAGAATGCAATTTGTCAGCTGTGTTTGGTTGTTACGGGAAATTTATAGGAAAAGAAACAGTTAATTGAGAGAGAAAAAGTTTGCAAGAAGTAGGTACATAAAGAGGCTCCTCCTTTGGTGATGAAAAACCTTTTAAACTCTTTTCTCTTATAACTATACACAAGCAACATTTTTTTTTTCACCATTTGCAACTTAAAATACATTCTTTAATATTCAGTGCAGGGTTCACTTTATACAATAAAACCAGAAATACAGCAGGACAGTATAAACAATGCTTACCAGTATTTTGGATTATGTGGGACTTTTTTCCTGACTACATTAAGAAAAATAATTATCATCTATGGAATGAAATGACTTTTTTCAACATTTTCAACAAATGATATTTATTTGGTCTGAAGTTTGATTCATAGCTTAGGTGTTTTTGAGGGCTTCTTAAAAAAACATTTAGAAGAGAGTGTCTTTGATTATGTTATTTGGGACTAAATTAACTTTCATTTAATTCACCTACCTGAAAATTAAGATGGGCAGAGAAGAAGCTGTCAAAGCTTAATGATTTATATTTCTGCATCTGAAGTCAGATTCTTTTCTATGAATCTTCATAGTCTCTGCTGTAGATGAACTTTTTGTCTCAATATGAAAACTAAAAATGCAAGCTCTTCTAAATACTTTCAGTAAACTCTCAGAAAAAAAGCAAAGATGAAAGATGTGACATTATTTTATCTTTGTGTGATGTACTTTTTTGTGTGTGTGCTTTATTATAAGGGATAGATTAAAATCACTAAGTGGCTTAAGGACTGGTACTAACAGTGGAATTTCGGTTTATTGATCATGGAGCAATTTTTTTGGCACCCAGCCTTCTAGGGTCAGATGGGCTTCGCCTATCTAACAAAAGCAAAAGGATCATTGCCCATGAGCTGGCAGGCCTGATTGTGAGGGCTTTAAACTAGCTTGAAGGGGGAAGGGGATGAAGCCCAGCTCTCCAGAGATGAGCCTAAGGGTGACAAACCAGACTCAGCTGTCACCGTGATATTTTATGAAAAATCCCTTCACCAGGATTTCTTCTCTTGGCAAGATGAGAAGCCTCAGCTTCTCCATGTTTTGCTCCTCTGGAATGCGATTTGGAGAATTGTTTACCCAGCATGTGAATTGTTTTTACTTAATGACTAATCCCAGCACAGCTGTGTCAGACTCTCTGGTCAGTCATGGGTTTTTATTATTCGTTCTTGTCTAGCCTTCTGATGTCTCCTTTCTCTTTCTTTAGTGTAGTTTTAGTATATAATTTTCTTTTAGTATAATATAAGATCATAATGTAATAAATCAGCCTTCTGAGAGCTTGGAGTCAGATTCTCATCTCCCACCTCATCCTAGGGACCCTCACATCAACACCGCAACACTCAGCAGTGAAATCAGCCCAGCTGAAGTGGATGTGCACTAAGGCATGCAGCATGGGTAACAAATGAGAGCTAAAAACCATTGCACAGAAGGAGAGCTGTGATGCAGTTGCTATCAAAGAAACATTGTGGGATGACTCTCATGATTGTAGTGCTGCAATGGATGGCTGCATGCTCTCCACTAAAGACATGAGAGGTGTTTGTTTATCCATGTTTATTATGTAGTTTCTCGACACTATAGAACTTGAGTTAATGACAATAGGGCTGGATGCCTATGGGTAAGAATCAAAGGGAAGTCCAGCAAGGTTGGCATGCTGGTGGGACTGTTATAGACCACCCAAGCAGGATGAAAAAGTGGAAAAATTTTTCTATAAGCAGCTGAAGGCTTTGCCAGCCTTTATTCTTCTTTAACCTTCTTTAACCTTCCAGATACCTGCTGGGAACTCAACACAGCAGGGAAGAGGGAGTCTAGGATGTTCTTAGGGTGTATGGAGGAGAGCTTCTAGTCACATCTGGTGAGTGAGCCTACCAGGGGTCAGGGTCTGCTGGGCCTGCTGTTTACGAGCAGAGAAGTCCTGTTTAATACCTTTATTGATGATCTGGGTGAGAGGATTGAGTCCACCAATTAGAAAATTTGCAGATGATACCAAGTTGGAGGACAGTGTCAATACGCTGGGGGGTAGGAGAGCTCTGCTGAGGGACCTGGACAAGCTGGATTGATGGGCCAAGTCCAAGTTTTAGTAAGTATGAGTGCTGGGTCCTGAACTTTGGCCACAAAAACCCCCTGCAGCACTACAGGTTGGGGACAGAGCGGCTGGACAGAGGCCAGGCAGAAAGGGACCGGAGGCTACTGATTGATGGCAGACTGAACATGAGCCAGAATTCTGGACTGGCAGCCAAGAAGGTCATTGGCATCTTGAGCTGTATCAGGAATAGTGTGTCCAACAGGACTAGGGAAGTGATTCTTCCCCTATACTCAGCACTGGTGAGGCTGTACCTTAAGTACTTTGTCCAGTTCTAGGCTCCTCAGTTTAGGAAGGATGTTGAGATGCTTGATTGTGTCCAGAGAAAGGCAATAAGGCTGGTGAAAGGTCTGAACACAAGTCCTATGACAAGCGGTGAGGGAGCTTGGGGTTGTTTAGCCGGGAGAAGAGGAGTTTCAGGGGAGACCTTATTACTCTTTACAACTACTGAAAGGAGGGTGTAGCCAGGTGGGGGTCAGTCTCTTTTCCCAGGCAATCAGCAACAGGACAAGAAGCCAGAATCTTAAGCTGTGCCAGGGGAAATTTAGGCTGGACATTAGGAAGAAGTTCTTCACAGAAAGAGTGATTGGGCATCAGAATGGTTTGCCCAGGGAGGTGGTGGCGTCACCATTCCTGTGGGTGTGTGTTTAAGAAAAAAGTGGAGGTGGCATGTAGTGCCATGGTCCATTTGGCAAGGTGGTGTTAGGTCATAGGCTGGACTTGATGATCACAAAGGTCTTTTCCAACCTAGCTGATTCTGTGATTCCATGTCATGGTGCTCTTATGTGGAAGCCTGTGAGCCTACTGGGAAAAGGGCAGTGGCAAAACCCTGGAGGGATGCACCATAGGGTCTGGGCATCCTCTATAGGGTGAGACAGAAGGCTTCCCCCATGGTGCTCTGCAGCACTATGCTAATTTACCCCAGTTCTGTATTCCCCATTGGCCCATTGCCTGTCCCTACCCCTTTTACCCAATATGGTTTTGTTCTAGAATATTCACAGAATTCACAGAATTTTGTGGAAGAGACCTTGAAGATCATCAAGTCCCACCCATGCCCTAACACCTCAACTAAACCATAGCCCCAAGTGCCACACCCTGTCTTTTCTTAAGCACATACAGGGATGGTGACTCCACCACCTCCCTGGGCAGACCATTCCAGAATCTTATCACCCTTTCTGTAAAAAACTTCTTCCTAATTCCAACCTATATTTCCCTTGACACAGCTTAAGACTGTGTCCTCTCATTCTGTCAGTTGTTGCCTGGTGAAAGAGACCAACTCCCACCTGACTACAGCCGCATTTCAGGAGGTTGTAGAGAGTGATAAGGTCACCTCTGAGTTTCCTTTTCTCCAGGCTAAACAACCCCAGCTCCCTCAGTTGTTCCTCACAGGGTTTGTGTTCCCAGCCCCTCACCAGCCTCGTTGCCTCCTCTGGGTGTGCTCAAGCATCTCAATGTCCTTCCCAAACTGAGGGCCCAGAACTGGACACAGCACTCAAGGTGTGGCCTTGCCAGTGCCAAGAACAGGGATGACCTCCCTGCTCCTGCTGGCCACACTGTTCCTGACACAGGCCAGGATGCCCTTGGGCTTCCTGGCCACCAGAGCACACTGCTGGCTCATGTTCAGCCGGCTGCCGACCAGCACCCCAGGTCCCTTTCTGCCTGGGCACTGTCCAGCCACACTGTCCCCAGCCTGTAATGTTGCAGGGGGTTCTTGTGGCCAAAATGCAGGACTCAGCACTTGGATTTATTAAATTTCATCCAGTTGGACTCTGCCCATGCATTCAAACATTCCAAGTTTCTTTGAAGAGCCTTCCTACTTTCCAACACTTTGACACATGCTCCCAGCTTAGTGTCATCTGCAAATTTACTAATGAAAGACTTGATCCCTGCATCCATGTCATTGTAAAGATATTGAACAGAACTGGCCCCAGCACAGACCCCTGAGGGACACCACTGATGACTGGCTGCCAGCCAGATGTGGCACTGTTCACCACCACCCTCTGGGTCTGGCCATCAAGCCAAAGATGTGTAACCCAGCAAAGAGTGTCCTGTCCAAGCTGTGGGCTGCTAGCTTTTCCAGAAGTGCGCTGTGGGAGACAGTGTCAAAGGCCTTGCTGAAATCTAAGTACACAACACCAACAGCCTTTCCTGCATCCACCAGGCAGGTCACTTGGTCATAAAAGGAGATCAGGTTGGTCAAACATCATCTACCCTTCCTAAACCTGTGCTGGCTGGGTCTGATACCCTGGCCATCCTGTAAGTGCTGTGTGATGACACTCAATATAAACGGTTCCATAACCTTACCTGGTACAGAGGTCAGGCTAACTGGCCTGTAATTTGCAGGATCCTCCTTCCCACCCTTTTAATGAAAGGGCATCACACTGGCTAGCTTCCAGTAGTCTGGAACTCACCAGTGAGCCAGAACTGCTGGAAAATGATGGAGAGTGGCTTCACAAGTTCATCTGCCATCTCCCTCATCACCCAAGGATGGATCCCATCTGGTCTCATGGATTTATGAATATCCAAGTGGCTCAGCAGTTCTCTGCCTCCTCTAATGGGGGGACCATTCTGCTCCCTGATATCATCAAGTAACCCCAGAGGACAATTATCCTGAAGGCAAGTCTTCTTGCTAAAAACTGAGACAAACAAGGTGTTAAGCACCTCTGCCTTCTCTTCATCTACAGCAGCAAAGTTCCCCTCTGCATCTAATAAAGAACAAATGCTAGTCTTACCCTTCCTTTTACTATTAATATATTTATAGAAACATTTTTTGTTATCCTTTACAAAAGTTGCCATTTTAAGTTCAAACTGAGCTTTAGCCTCCCTAATTTTCTTCCTACATACCCTAGCAGCTCTCTTAAATACTACCTGAGAAACCTGACCCTCTTTCCAAAGGTATTGCATCCTTTTTTTATTCCTGAGTTGCTCCAAAATCTCCTTGCCCATCCAGGCAGGATGTTGACCTCAGCAACTTGTCTTTCAGCACACAGGGACAGTATTCCCCACTCCCTGTTTCCCCATTGGTTAATGTAACCCTGCCTGTCCAGCCTGGCACTCCTATTGGCTCCTGCACTTTGTACCGCCCCATATGCCCCCAGTTGATTGGCCCTGGTGCTCTGCTCCACCTCCTCTTTTGCATATTTATACCCTGGACCCTCCACAGTCCGTTGTCTTCTGTCCCTGGGCCCCTTCAGCGCCGGACCCTAAAAAACCCCACTGGAACCCCATACAGAAGATCCTCCCGTGTCTCACCTGCCTGCTAGCTGTGCTCCAGGGCATCACTGCAGTGTGCCTGCCCATATGCTCTCCCTCAGAGGATGCTTACAGGGAAGGTAATGGGACCGGCCACCTCACCCTGCCACTATACTCTTATAAGTATGATGATGAGAATACAGAAAATGATAGCATTTTCCACAGTGTAAAATGCTTTGACTGGAAATAATGTGATGATTTTGTGTGTACATCCTGCTTCTTTTTACGAGAATAAACTTGGAGAAATTGAGATTTGGAATTCAAATCTCATTTCTATTTCTCATTTACTGTTAAAACATTTACTTTGCAGGGTGATGTCCAAACGGATAAAGTTTATCTTAATGTGTTCTTAAAGGCCTCAGAGTTGAACAGCGCAGCTACTCAAACAAGTATGTTCCAGTGTTTCATCTTTTTAAGGCTTTTTACACCCTAAAGTTTAAACCTAAATCTTTCTATCACAGAAATAGAAAGAGTAATATGTCTTACCTTTTTTCATAAAGATTTGATTTCTAGATTTGAAAATTATTGTCATGCATCTACTTAGGCTCCTCTAAATTCTTTCAGTCTTCTTGTAGTCTTTTCTTCAGTCTTCTTTTATAAAGCTCTCACCTTCCCTTCTTGCTCAGCTTTGGACTTTTAATTTCTTCTGCAATATTTTTAGTGTATGTTACACAAAATAATGCATACAGCTCAATGTGAGACCTTTCTATCTATTTGCATATCTAAGATGGTGTTTCTCTGGCTTTCCTTCTGCCTGTAAGCAGTATTACATCATCCTTTTCTGATTTCTGTACCTTTTATATCTCATCTGCATTTTACTGTTTTTCAGACGATGTGTTGAGTTAGCCCAAGAAATTTGAATTCTATTCTGCATTTCAGCTTATTTGTATGTCCTCTAACCCTGAGGGTACTAATGCTAAACACACTCTCAGCATTATACATATTGTTTAATTAATGATAACAGTAAAGTACTCAAACTAAAACCTGAAGAAGCCTTTCTGTTGGGAAGTAATAGCTATTACTCTGAATACAGACATTAAAAATTTACAACAGAGTCAACTAGACTGTGCTTTTCTCAACTTGCTCATGAGCACGTAAAGAAAAGAAGTATCAATAAGGCTTCTAACTGTAACTGCCTATTCTATACTCATAAAACTTGATAACATGTTTTACTGGGATGATAGATTGATTTCCCTGTTCTTCATAAAATATGGTTTGGTTTTGCCTGTCTCCTTGGGATTTTTTGAGCCTTACAAATTATTTGCCTCTTTTCTTCAGTGTTCTTCCTGAGGGTTGAAATTGTCCTGTGCTGTATAATGACTTATTTTTGGTTTTGATGGGTTTTAGAAAAGAACTGCTAATGAGGAAGAGGCTGCTTTAGTCCAGTATTATGTGGTAAATTAGGGAATATGCAGTCAACCTCGAAAATGTAAAAATGTTTTTTCCTATCCTTTTTTGAGATTTTACTGTAAAATCACTAGCATTATATTGCATTAGCTTTTTAATTTGCAAGTGGTATTTTGTAAGAAGGCAAGAAAAGAAAACCAGTCATTAGTCTGGCTTCTTAGTATCATCACGGGTACACATGATTCTATGAAACTGTAAGCACTAAATTAGAAAACACACCCAGTGCTTGCATTTGCAAAGAGAATCCGGGAAATATAGCCAGACACATGATGTCATCAGATCTTTGACTGTGAAGACAGAAAAAATAACTTCTAGTTACAGAAATTATTATTTAATCTTTTGAGGCTGTGCACTTCTAAAAATCACCACTGTGCAAGAAAACATGACCTTGTCTGAAGAGGTAATGTGGTAGAAATAAAACCATATAGAGTGTCTGTCTTTTGGGATCAGATCTTCCTTCTTCTCTTTCTATGCTCTTCAAGAAAAGCTGCTGTGCTGGAGTCTCATTTAGCTACTCTTCTCAAGATCACACAGGTGTTGGCCATGTAGCAAAATGGAGTGGTATAGTTTCTACTCACTGCTTTTCTGCTATTGAATATAAAAACTCTCTAGAAACCAGATGGGCAGTTGATTCTGTATTTAAATACCTGAAATACATAGTAGTTTTCCCTTTTACTGGTTACTATTCAAGGAAATGCTATATTGGAAGTAACAGAAATGGAAGTACCCTTTAAGAATTGTGCAAATAAAAACAAAGGTGCATCAAAATTTATTTTTAGAAACAAAGATGTGGAAATGGGTTCCTTTTTGTAAGATTTTTGATACTGTATGGTAGATGCTTGATTTCTTCCATAATGTTATGGGCTTTTTTTAGTATTACTCATTTCAAGTAAAGAATATAAAAAGACTTACAGAAAAGAAAGGAATTTAATTTGAGATCCACTTTTTAAAGGAAATTTTTATTTGCACTGTTAAAACTCATACTGGAAGACTTAACTGAATTATGAGAATTGCAAATAAAACCATACTGAACACATATCTAGAAAAGCTTTATGCTGTGATTCTTGTGGTATTTTGAGAGAGTGGGTATCTTTTTCTCAAAACAAACCACTTTGAAATCTGCTGGCAAGGGCTATAAATCTGTGCCAATGAAAGAGCAAATTATGTCCTGCAGTTGTCTGAGCAATCTCAAACTGAAAACCACTTCTGACAAGTCAGTAAAACCGGCTCGTCCCATAAATCTAACTTCAAGAGCAAGCTGTCTGCACATGAACTAATTGCTTAAGCTGCACTCTGATCTGTACAGCTGACTGATCTGTTGTCTCACAAAAATAGGTAGGGGTGTTTGCTTTGGTCTTTTTTAACCTTTTCAGTTCCTTGGGAAATGGAGGAACCAAACCAGGAAACAAAAAACGTCATGGCCGAGTTTATGGTCCTTTAAAGAGCATTATCCTTTTTTGCTCCAAAATTGAACTTGACATTCACATAAAGCAGTTTATGTAATATTTGTGGGTGAAATAGACAACATGTACTCCACCATATGGACTTCTCCATGCTTCATTTTTCCTGGAAAAGATAGGTAGCACTCTTATCTTAACTGCTAGACACTGTCACAGGGTCTTGACCTGCCTAGATTGAAGCTCACTACTCTGTTTTATAGGATCATATAATCATAGAATCATTTAGATTGGAAAAGACCTTTAAGATCATTCAGTTACCCTAACACTGACAAGTCACTAAACCATGTCCACAACTGCCACATTATGTAGCTTTTAAATACCTCCAGGGATGGTGAATTAAACAGTTCCCTGGGTAGTCTGTTCTAATGCTTGTTAACCCTTTAGTGAAGAATTTTTTACTAATATCCAATCTAAACCTTCCCTGATGCAACTTGAGGCTGCTCCCTCTGGTCTTGTTGTTTGTTAAATGAGAGAAGAGACCAACCCTTACTGCACTACCACCTCCTTTCAGGTAGTTGTAGAGAGCAGTAACATCTCCCCTGAGCCTTCTTTTCCCCAGGCTAAACAATCCCAGCTCTGCTGGCTATTCCTTGTCAGGCCTGTGCTCCTGTGCCCTTCTCTGGACACACTGTCACTGTCATTGTCTTTCTTGTAGTGAGGGTCCCAATACTGAACATAGGAATTAAGGATGAAGTATAATGAGAATTAAGGCATTTCTCTGTCAGACAGGAAGAAGATACCGATACACAATAGCGTTGAGTCAGGAGCAGTTTAGATAAATGTCAAAGAAAATTAATTCACAAGCAAAAAACAGTTTTCTGCTTTATAAATTTGACTTGGGAGAATTGCTTTTGGCTTTATTGAGTGGTCTGAAGTGGTTTTACATCAAACCTAGGATTATGGTTTGGTGTGAGAACTGTATGTGGACTTTTTTCACTGTGTTCAAGTAACACGGATATATCTTTCAGTGTTGAGTGGGAAATGGCAGTCTGTTCAGCTCAAAACAGTGTATTAATGGGGCAATATTTTATAGTAAGTTGAAGGAAAAACAGACAGTTTACTGGTATTACGCTGTGAAATTTCATTGAATGATTGTGAAATTTGTGGGACAACTTTACAAAGCTTTTGTGTTGTGCGTGCAGTAAGGAATGTTTTATTTGGGTTTTTTAATCCTGCCTTGAGATACTGTAAAGAAACTACTGAAAATTCTCCTGTGTCCTAGAAGTCCTGTTTGTTTCCCATAAATTAGCTATCTGATGAACTGCTTTCCCCAGAGCCTGTTTACTGTAGAAATGCAAATTTTTTCAAGTGTTTTACCAGATGGATAGAAGTGTTATACCTCTGCCTGTGTATAGAATCAAGCAGTTTTGCTTTTCATTATCTCAGGGAGGTCGAACTAAGCAGTGCTATGTGCTTACATCGATTTTTTTGTAAACTTCTATTTGTTTTGTGAATTTCTGCAGTGAAAGATGGTTCTACTTGTGCAATCCAAAAAGTGAAAAAAAGAGACTATGAAGAAAACAAATTACAATTGGAAGCTGAAGGATGCATTTGTATTCAGGATTGCAGCTTACAACTCAGTCTATATTTATTCTCTGATAAATTTTACTGGACTAGAGATCTATAAAAGGAATCACAGTGTAATAATACAATACAACATGTGACCTAAGCTGGAGAGTACCTAAACCTCAGTGTAGAATAAACTAGGTCCAGTTCCCATATTTTGGTGATCATAGTTTTATTTTTATCAAAGTCCAGTTGAGTCTGTATCACATTCAATTTCTTTCTTTCCTTAGATCTGGTGAAAACCAATTTGTATCAAAAAGAAAATTGTTAAAAGAAGACCCCAGCCATTTTGCTTTGTTGATTAACTATTACATTGTGCTGTAGCAGCTTCAAAATAGTTGGATTATTTTGGATTGCAAGATAGGGAATAAATATTATTTTAAGAAATGTTGGCATCAAGTAGGAAGTCTGTGACAGAGCTGTGTTGGAATATACTTTTTTGTCAGAGCATACTGACACATTCAGTAACAATTTCCTAGTAAATGAAAGCTATGCTATGTCATGGCAACAAAACTATGAAAGAGTCTTGATTGAAGGAGGAAATCAATAAAAGGGTTTATTTTTAAGGGAATAAGATTTCTTTTATTCATTCATCTATATGAGTAGATAGGGTATTAATCTATAAATGTAATAAGGTAGCATTCTTTGTTTAGATGATGTATGTGATGCTAATGACATACTTAGTATGTTAAGAATGCATTTGTCTAGGCAACAGTTGTGATTTTGTCTGGGGGAAAGCAGATAGTGATTTGGTCAACGGTTTGGTTTTGGTACCTGGATATTTGCAAAATTATATGTATGTAAATTGTATGTGTGGTAATTTTGCTACTGTAATTAATCTTTGTTTTTAGGTAGAAGCTTCACTTTTTAAATCCTAGGTAGTAAAACCTAGGCACATGCATGGATCCACATGCAAAAGATAACCAAACATTAGGGTTAGGAAAATCTCTGTTGTTTCAACTAGCAAGATAACCTCAGGATTTATGATGGTCTAAGTTTAGTGGATATTCTAGGACAACGTATCTGTATAAATGAACTTGCAATGTTGCAGAATTGCTTTGAATACAAAGAGTATGTCATTTTATTTCAGGACTTTTAGAAAAAACCAAAATAATTTTAAAAAGTAATTCAGATGAAATCCCGTATCTATTTTGTCTATTATTTAATTCTTCTCTAATTTTATCTATTCTTTCCTATAATGATATTTTTGGCTGCAAGTGGTGGGTTATAGCATTTTGCTCACAGTGTTTAAATGGAAGCTTCTTGACATCTCTACTTTCCTATGGTGAATTATGTTATCCTTCTGTTTATAGTCCTTTCCACAATGTATTTTTGGGTCTATTAATTAATTAAGGCATTTTCAGATCTGTTAGGGATCAGATAGTTTTGTAACATCAATTTATTAACCACAGCACCATTTTTCACTGCTGAAATTCTGTGGAAGTGATCTTTGTACTTCCAAATGTATCTGGAGTTAAGTTTCATGTCATAGGCCTGCTCCAGTGCCACCTAACTCTGGAGGCATCTAATTTCCATTAGGGCCTCAACTTTTAGTTTGTTTTTTTCTGTGGAAACAAAGTTCATGTGATGTATTCTTTTTTCCTTTATCTTCCCTCCATATGAAGAAATCAGGATGTTTGTGAAAGTAGGGGGCAATTCCTTTTCTGAAGGAAAGGTTCCATTAGAAGCTTACCCTTTATTTGACATGGGAGGATTCCTATGCTTTTTGTGTACTTGGGACTTGGCAAGGTTTCTTCCCCACATGTATTCTTTGATCTACAGTGAGGGATGATGTCCCAATATACTGCTGTTAAAAAGTAATTCGAAAACTTTATTCAAAGTCCACCTTAATTTTATTTTGATGTTTGCACGTTGTTTGCCTCATAGCTCCTCAGGCAGGTGAGGCTGTGCTAGAAATGCCTGACCAGCATTGTGTTTATCTCATGCTTACAAGCATTCAATCATCATAAATATCTGCTTACTCAGTTATTTTTATAGGTTTTAGGAAATTAGCATAATTAATAAAAAGCCCCAGTTATGAGGACAAGTGGTGATGCAATTTCTCCCCACCAAGCTCCTTCTCTGGAGTCCCCTGTTGGCTCTAGCTGTGCTCTGTCTATGAAGTGTATCTCGAACAGTGTTTCTCAGTCTTGGCTTCCAGGAGGAACCAAGATAGCATAGGGGCCCTCCAACCTCCCAGGGCTTGGAGCCCTGGAATTTGTTTTGTCTTTCCACCTAGGGAAAGGCCATGGATAAGTACTAGGAAAGTAGCCACTAATGCAATAGGCTACAGAGCTACAAATATATATGCGAAGAATACAAGAGAACGTATAAAAGAAAAAGGGCAAAAACCAAACAGCATCACCAAATCCCAGACTACACGCAGGTAAGAACGTTTGGTTCTTCCCCCGGGCAGGGCATTTCACAATATGATGATGTAATGATCTAGGGTGACGTTATGATGCTTGTATCTGCATTCGTGTGTTCTGTTTATGCTGGATATTTTATTCTGTGCCGTCAAAACTGGCTCTGAAGAGTGAAAGTTTTGTTCTGGTTTCCTAACAGCCTGCTCCCCCATGGCTGGCAGGACACAGAGATGGGGCAGTACATAGAGAAACTTTTGCTTTTTGCTTTGCTTTTTGCTTTGCTCTTGCTTTGCTCTTGCTTTTTGCTTCTGCTCATTACTTAGTTTAGCTAAGCAGTCTGAATTTTCCCTGGACTGTTTTTCCTTTCCCTTTTTTGGACCTACTCAAATCTGCTCCAGACTGGGACCTGGGAACACCGAGAGTTTGCACCTTGTGGCTGCAGCAGCTGCCCCAGCGCCGGAGGGACTGATACCAGAGCGACCACCCCCAAGAGAGACTTTCTGAATTTGCCATCTTTTTCAGAGTGGTGAAAGAGTGGTGTCATCCAGTATTGTTCATTTTGTGTGCTGGGGAGTGCTGTGCTTCTCTCTGAGGAATCCTTCCCAAACCTGTTGCAGGGAGGAACCGTGTGGGTTTGCTTTCTGGAGGGGCCCCTTTTGGAGTTTTTCTCCCAGATTTGCCCTAAACCAGGACATGTAATTCCACGAGTCATTCTTGGGAGTCCTTGATGGCCCATTAGCAGACATGGCCCCCCTTCAGACTGAGTGTGCATTGTGTGTGCCGCTGTTGCAAATGACCCACCACTAAGAGCTCATCAGAAAGTGATATAGGTGGTGACAGAATACATACTTTGGTAACCCAAGACAACCTTTTATATACAGGGAAATAGATTCTGGTCCATGTTTCTAAGGTTACTTATGCAGTTTGTGTTTTGTGGTGTTTGGGAAAGACAGATACTAAGAGCATGTGAGGGTGAGTAAGTGAGAGCATGAGTGAGTGAGGGGAGTGAATTTGGTATCCTCAGTAATTACACCTCTGGCATTCCTTTGTAAGACTGGATGTAGATGGCTGCTTCATAGCTTTAACTGCCTCCAAGGAGATAAAGAGTGGCTTTACCTTGGATCTCAGAGAGAGCATTAGGACTTTAGATTTACATTCTGTTTCTGAATTTTATATTGAATACTCAGGATGCTAGCTATAATGACTATTATTCTAGGACTGTCCTGTTCTTTTCCATATATTACTCAAGATCATGGGTCATGTACCTTGACCACAATTAAGCCTAGTTACTGGTCTGGACAATTGACTCTAATTAATTTTTCCTCCTTCTTCCCCAGACATTAAAAAATAAAATATGTCACATGGTTTTTAAATTGTTTTTTAATACACTACATTCAGTGGTGCTTTTAAAAAGTTCATAATTTATAGTTTTCAAAGTTGGCTTTTAATCTTTAAGTGCCTTATGTGCTAAAGAAAACAGTGAATATATTATACAGGAAAAATCTATGAATTTTGACTCCTAACTGAATAAGGATGACTGATGTGCTAGCTGCTGTGAAGAAAAGTAACTCTACTCTAGCCAAAGCCAGCACAATTAGCTTCCAGACAGCTTCAATACCAAGGTGCAAATTCCTCAGTAATGTCTCTCAGGAATTATGTCAGCTAAACTCCTAATGTTTGCTGTTAAAAGCTAGTAATTCTATGTTTCACCTTATTTTCGCAAAAATTAGTGTCAGACTTTTTTCTATGCTTGAAAAGTACATTTTCCTATTCAAAGGAATTCAAATGCTGTTGTCAGGAACAATTTTTTTGCTGTATTTTGCATACACAATATTTATCACATTTTTAGAATACCAGCATAGCATACTTCAATTAAAAAATCTCTTTTTACACTGCAAATTATCAATTATGGATTAAATATGTCTAACAAACAGAAGAAACTGAAAGGAGTTCTTCCGTGTTTCTATTTTCAAATCAGTTAAGATTTTTGATTCAGAGACAGTAATTTCCTATTATTCTTAGCTCATTTCCCTACTTTGAGTCTCTCTTCTCTTCTCTTCTCTTCTCTTCTCTTCTCTTCTCTTCTCTTCTCTTCTCTTCTCTTCTCTTCTCTTCTCTTCTCTTCTCTTCTCTTCTCTTCTCTTCTCTTCGATAACCTGTGTTCCCCAAACAAAACTGTTTAAAACATCACATCTAATAACATCACATAATGTCAGCAGTTGTAGGTAGCACAAATCCTGTGTATTAAAGTCACCTGAGGAAATTTTACGAGTTTGAGAACTCTGCCTGAGGCACTATTGACTTCTGCAACTAGTGATTGTGTGCATCTTCTCATGTTCCACACATATTTCATTACTCTTATTAAATGTCTCTAAATAATTTTACCTATTCTCATTTATCAACAAGTGTGAAAATCGTGTCTATCCCACTGAATGTTGGATAGACTTATTTTTGAAAAGTTATTATCAAAAATATGTATTTTTATTTTTTAATAAGAACCATGACCTGAATTAGCATTCAGGTAAATGAATTTTAATGCTAAAAGTTGAATTAGACAAAAAAAAAAAAAGAGACATTGAAGGTAAACTTTCAGAAGTATTTTTGCACAGGGAAGACTTCTGTAGTCCCGCATTACTGTGTTTTAGAGAGCACTGACAAAGAACCTAGTAGTAGCCTTGTAATGTTGTTCATTGTTTGGTTTGGAGAATTTTTTTATCCTGAAGGGATAGAAGAAGATTTTTTTTTTTTGCCAAATTCTGAATTTTGATCTGAGTCCATAAATGAAATTGAGGCCATGCTGAACAGTATGGCTCAAGGATAGGGTAGAAGGTATAGAAAGCCCTCTTCCATGTAGTGCTCAGCTAGTACTGCTGACTATGGTGTTGGTCAGCTCTCAGTGTAAAACCCAAAACACTCCTTGTTGAACTTCTACTGCTAATCCTAGCTACTCTGAGGAATTGTTAGGCTTTGCGTGTGTATGTGTTTGTGTGTGCAGATTACTAATTGTCATACTCATGATTAGAGGAAAGAAAACCTCACTGGATGGCAAAAGCTCTAATCTTTGTTTTCCTTGCTAATTATCTTGAATTCAGATTTTGCAAAGAATAAAATGACAATACGAAGGGTAAATTTAGCATAGTTAGTTGTGTCCACTGACTTTGTGTAATGTGGAAATGGCAACATCTAGTGCTTCACGAAATATTAAAAGGCGTAACAGCTCCATTAATTGTGGCTTTAAGAAAAGTTTCTCTGCTAACACTTGCAGCCATGGCTACTAATCAGCTTGGCTCTTCTCCTCCTGTAGCATGTGCAGAAAAGTTCCCTTGGCTTTTGTCCAAATCCAGGAACACGTCTTCAGCTGTGAACATGGAAGGACATGGGGTGGAGGGGTTGAATTTAGCCAGAGCAAGATGAAGACACCAACAAGGTCAAATGTTGGTAATCAAAATGATAATTCACTTTTTTTCACTAACATAGTAGAGAGCAAGGAAAACACAGAAAAGTAGGAAAGAGTGAAGAACTACAGCAAGCAAAAATGTTAATCACCACCAAGAATCTGCAGCATCTCATGAGGATCCTTCGTCTTTCATCTGTTGGTAGCTGGGTCCACTCCATAAGGGCTTGTGGAGCATCTTTTACTTGTCATCATGTGCTTTTCCAAGCCCAGGGACCATGGCAATGGCATTCTCACCACGAAGACCTTAGTGCTCTTTAGACATTTGCATGATGCACTTAAAGTTTATAGGTTGAAACCTGGGTATTCAGGTAGCATAACCTGTAGCATTCATGTGATAAATGACTGGGTGTTACAGTTCACACTGTTGGCAGTTCAAGCATGAGAAGTTTTGATCTACTCCTGTTGTTTTGTAAGTGCCACAATTCCCTCCAACAGACCAAAGACTTTAAAATACTTAGACAGGAATGACCTTTGAGTTCCTCCTCCTCTGAGATTGCCTCAGTTGTGAAAGTCATATATGACTTGAAACAAGCAAGCTTAATATAACTTTCATTCCTGGACAAAGGATGGAGAAAAGCAGGTGAAAAAAAAGATTTAAAAGAAAGTTAAAACTAGCTCCATAAGGCATTCAGTGAGAGAGTCATGTCACTAGAATCCTTCTAGTGAAATCTTTCTTACAAATCTGTTGCTCACACCACAATAAAATGTGTAAATAATTCAGAACTAAAGAATAATTAACTTTGAGGTTAAAAGTAAGTGTCAACTGTGATCTGTTTGTTTTAGAACACATAGGTCCTTGAATGGTAAAGGAGTTGAGCTGTTTATTTCTACTGTTGAAAATACCTAATGAATATCTAAAAATTGAATATGGTAAAATCCCCAATTTTCTCTTAGCCTAAGCTACCAATGAGGTAGCTAGTATTGTAGTAGCAATTTTTTCTTGATTTAGAGGATTAAAATATAACAACCAGTTTGTGTAAACTGGTACATCAACATTTGAACTTAAGCAAATTGTCAGTTTGTATCAGCAAAGATTTTTGACTTTCTTCTTAGAGTAGGAATTTTGCTTCTAAACATTAAAATAGGAACAGTCTGCACATTTTGGGGATTTTGCAATGTCTGTGGCTGGACAGAAGTTCTGTTTGCATTAAAACGTGTTTACTGGTTTCTTAGGAAACATTATTCTTTGGTGGAAGAGTTTGAGAACCAGGGAACTAAACAAATATGAACAAAAATTTAAGCTCACATAATATAATGCTCCATGTAGGGGACATTTCTCCCTATACTACTTCTGTTTCATCTGTGTTTACTGTAGTTATGTTGCATTATCAGTGCTCTTTAAAATTTTGATTTGCCTAAACAGCTTTGTGGCAGAAAATAAAGTATTACATATGATTTCTAAGTCATCACTAGCAAAATGTGGTGAATGGCAAAATTAAAAAATCCTGCTTTTTATCTTTGTCCAAGGTAAGGGAGAACCTGCTGCATATTAGTGGCAGCACTGCTAGGACAAACCATCCTTAGCTGGGGAGGAGATAATGGAGCAGTCATCTGTTCTTTCTATATTCTTATCCTTGTAGCAACTGAAATTTTTTTCTTGTAATTACTTTGTGTTTTCACTTGATACTGAATGTTTTGCACATGTTGGATACATTTCTTTAGTTCCCTTGATAAATGCTTATAGTCGGCTGCCTAAGTTGCATCCATTCAGTGGCTATTTATTTATAACTGGCTATTTATTATTTGCACTTATAAATCCAGGGCCTTTGAAATCAGTGTGTTGTCTTAGTTCTTATCTTAGTGTCAGTTATCATCCTATATGTGGTCTTGGGGAGCCTCTTCTACCAGTTTGTGACCATCAACTTCTAGGTGAAGTGGTGGCATTTTTCTTTTAGACAAGGAAGAATAAAAAAGAAAAAAAAAAGAAAAAATAGGAAGGAACAGTTGAAGGCCATCTTGTAAAAAAATATCCAATCACTAACATTGACATCAGAATATTTAATTGTGTAGTCTGATGAGCCCTGAAACAAAAGAAGAATTGCACTAATTTACCATTGAACTCAATAGGATAATTTCATATACCTAATTAACCACACTATTTATAACCATCAACCACTGAATTGCAAGAATCTGGGGCTTTGTAATTATTCTTAGATAATGGTAGGAGAGAATTTGTTTCCACAGTATTGGAAAAGAAAATAACATTATTAAGTTGTTAATTAATAGAAATGATTCTAGAGCAGATAACTACAGTTATATAGTGTTCAATTATGTGGTCCTGACGTTTTGCTGCTTCTCCCTTCAGGATTATTAGCTGCATGGTACATCCACTGCACTGTCCAGCCAGGCTGTGATAGGCTTTTGAAAGTCATGTTATTTGTTTTCTTTTATTTTCTGTGTGATTCTTCTTTTTGTCCCTGCTTTCTCAATGACTCCAATGGCATTCCGGTAAGGAACAGAGGGGTGAGGCACTATAGCTTGCTGTCCAGAGAAGCTGTGGATGCTCAGTCCCAAGCAATGCTCAAGGCCAGGTTGGATAGGGCTTTGATCAGCTTGGTCTATGCCCACAGCAGTGAGATTGTAGAGATGATCTCTAAAGTCCTCTCCAACCAAAACTACTCTAGGATCCTATAGTTCTAAAAGTTTAGTGGCCTTTGCTAGATGGTGGCATTACCTCTGCTCTATTCTGTACTCCCTCTGAGGCAATAGTTGGGGCAGCTATTGTGAGACCTGGTAAAAGACATTTGCTGATGTTTCAGTAGGTGGAAGGCAAAATGCACAGTAGTAATATGCTAATATGGAGATGGAGAAATAGAATATTTCTTAGCACAGGTGTTGAGACATCAATAGGAAAAACATTGGGGAATTGTCATAGCTAACACTCTCAAATGCTGGCCCAGTTTTTTGCTGATGAGGTGGAAGAGAAAATCCCCACCTTGCTCTTTAAAATTAATAATTGACATTGTGTTTCAGGCTTAATTAATTCATTAAGTATATTTTCTAACTAGTAAAGTCACAATGCTGTTGAAAACAAAAGCAAACAATTTATTTCACAAAATTTGCCATTCATAAGTGAGTTATTCTTTTTGTAGGGAAGTAGCAACTTCATTTACATCTATTTTTCTTTGTAGTTTGGTTGACTGTCCCCATTCTTCTAAGAAAACAAAGTCAGATGAGCAACTCTGTTTGCAATTATTTTTTAAAGCCTTTGATATCAGGATTAAGTCAGTTCCTGTTTATCTTCTCTCTCAGAACTTTTTCTTTGATAATTCTAAGTAATCAATCTGAGAGTGTTTTTATTTAGGAAAAGTTTTCTGTTATTTTTCTGTGAAAACTTGACTTTTTCTCATAATATTTTAATCCCTTGCTGATAACGATCTGTCTAGTCTATAAAATTTGCACTTGTATTTACTAAGGAAAAAGTGCAAACATTTTGATTAGGAGCAGAGACTTGAAACTTTTTTTCTCTTCCCATATTCAGCAAAAATCAGGGATATTGATTGAATTTCAATAAATCTTTACCATGTATTTTTAGTAGTTTCACTTTGGACAGCTGTTTATTCAGCATGCAGAAGGGAGAGTTTTCACTTTAGGACAGTGGGCAAGCTATATCTCAGGGATGTTAAACTGCTGTATTCAAGTCTGGTTGCTACACCATAATACATTAGTAGGAGAGCAAGCATGCACTTAGTGTATTTTGTGCCTGCTGCCCATCTCCCTTAGTTTTAAACCTGAAACCTCATCTTGGATCTAAAAAACATTTATCAAGATAAAGCCCACTACTTCCCAGAGAGGACGGGTCTTGACATATACTTGTTCAAATTATAAGAAAAGATCTGCTGGGAGAATGCCTTAGCAGCTTTTATTTGCAAAATGATTTTTCTTTTACAATAAAAATACATATATTTTACAAGAAGCTGAGCATGCTCTCTCTTCTTTTGCACTGGTTGCAGAACCAAGACTGTGAGAATGGCAGCTGTATCTTTCTTCAATTTTGTGGTTCTTTCCAGTTATGTTTTCTGTTGTGGTCTGCTATGGAAAAATAATGAAGTACAACAACAAAAAAGTCTTTCACTTTAATGTGGTTACAATGGTTTCCTTTGCAGATTAGCTTCTTTTTAAGTGTGGTCTCCATGCAGAACATCAACAAATAGTATAAAGATTTATTGCAGATTTAGCTCAAGAGAACAATGAATTTTCTCCAATAGATAAATTTTTTTTCCGTAATGTAAGCCAAACATGCTTTTTTAGTTGGGTAATCAGAATGTTAAGGCTGAGGAGACATGCTAGTAATTTTTTTCTCCCTCTTTCCTAAAACAACCATGACCAATTTCAGCTGGCATATTACAATACGCTTGAATGAATGCAGGAAAGGTCTAATATGCATTAGCTGAAAAAAAGGCTGCTTCTGGGCTCATATGATATTGCTTCAGATTGTCCTATCATGATACTTGTATGTCATTGCCACATATTTAGCAGATGTCTTCCTAGTATTATCAATTCTATCACAACTTATGCATCTAAGTAAAAGGAATGTGGAAATGTCACTCACATCAAGTTAGTGTTGTATATCAAACCACTTTTTAAAGACATCTAAAATCCATGTTTATGTAGGCTGATTTCAATCACTGATGGGTTTCTATTTCAACTAGATTTTGGCTTACAGTGATCAAGGCTGTAATATTTCAGGACAAGATAGCAAAATGATTCTGTATTAGAAGTGGATTTTTTCTCTATCTCATGCCAAATTAACTTTTCTTGAAGTACAATACATAGAACACAGCATAGTGATAGAGTGCAACAATCATGTATAAAAAGAGCAATATTCTGGCCTCTTATTTTACACTGCTCTCATGTCTAACTGAAATATCTTAGTTTCAGTTATTTGCTTAATGAATGAACATTCTTGTTTTTAGACACTGCTGTAATACTCCTCCTCCATAAAAAAGAAACAAAACCAAAAAGTCCTGATGAGCTCTAGAATTTATATTCACAGAAGATATCACCAGTTACTCCTCAAAATGTGTCTTAGCATACATGAGAAGAATGTATGCTTTGATATTTGTCAATATATAATGCAAGCCTTGGAAGTAAAATTAAAGAAGTCTTAGTTTCTGAATCAGTTTATAAGATCAGAGTTCAAAAAAATGTATAAACCACTTCGACTTCACACTAGACTGCTAACAGTTTGCTAAAATGATAGAGTGCTGTAGATTATAGAGTACCTTTTCCTTACCAATTTCTTTCCTTTGATAATGCCCACCTTTGGATTCTCTCTCTTTTGAATGAGTGGAAAAAGCCAGGATTTTCATCAGCATTTTAGCTAAATATTTTGGACCAAAATATTGCTTAGTTTGTGAAGTTGTTAAAAGGAGAACTATATTTAAAGATTAAAAAACTGTCATGAAAAATGGAAATCTACCCCTTAATTCAAATTATTTCCTCAAGGTCTTTTGAAAATTGACTGAAGAAATCTTTTTATCAGCCTTTCCACATTTGCTCCTTTTTAAATTTAGTTTTGGCTTGGTATTGCACATTGTTTTCCACCAGTTGTTTTTCCAATATGGTTATTATCACAAACATGAAAACTTTTTTTCTGCTCAAGGGAGGAATGGCAAGGGGCCAAAGAGAATGACATCACATTTAAAAAAAACAAAAACAGGTTCCTGAAAATTCAGTCTGAGAATATCTACCACCATTCCACAGATCTAAAAGATCAGTATAATTTTTTTTCCCCTCCAGGATATAAACTGCTGTGTGATGTATCAAGATCAATGGATTTTTATTCTTCCAGACTTCATAGAACAGAAATAATAATGATTTATAGGATCTGGGTTTTGTGTGTGTTTTGTAATGGTAGTTTTGAAAACCATCTTTAAAATATGGTTTGTACCTTGCAGAAAAAAATGCAACTAAAAGTTCATAGACATCAAAGCCACTTAGAGGTCTTAATGGTGAAAACAAAACAAGAATTTTATTTTATTTTTTTTTTAGGGAACAGCTACTTACTCTCTGCATTTTTATATAAATTATTAAAACAGCTATGAGAGTAAATACAGCAAAATTGACTCCTCTGAAACAGAAAATATGTATTATGTGTATTAAATAATGCATAACAATATGCATTAATGTGTATTAATTAAATATGTTAAATAATGTATTAAATATTCCATGTAGTTTTTTCAGCTGAAAAAAATACATGGAATATCTGCGGTGGAATTAATAATAAGTATTATCTTAAATCCTATTGGTTAGACTTTATACTTCTGTAAGGCTTTTTTTTTCCATGGTTCTCATTAGGTTTAGAATTCTGCCTCTAAATGTGTGCCTTCACTTTCTAGCACTGGACAGATAAACATTTATTTGATCAGAAGAGCATTTTCTTCTTGTGGCAACCAAGTTTCACACTTTACCTGAAGAAGGGTAGGCAGAGATGAACTGCATTAAATTTCACACAAATTATCTCTGTTTCCCATTTATGACAGGTTACTGAAAACATGGGGTGTCCCAGATGCACACTGTTGGGATTTTAGTGAGACAATCAGGAAGAAATGTTTATTTGGACCACTTAAAAAGTTTAGTAATGCACAACCAACATGAAAATGCAGCAATATGGCACTGAGTTTTAATTATCCCTTCTGGAGTAGGAACTGAGTGCATGACCAAGTATTCCCTGAGTTACTTTTATCAGTCTGTGGTACTAAATATAATAATAGCACTGACTGCTTTTGGTGGACAAACACTATTCAAGGCTAACTTTCTTTGGCCTTCTTCAGTCTAGGCCAACTTCATTTGTGGTCCTGATGCCTTGAGAGGCTGCCTAGAACAGAGGTAGACAGTTAAAGGAATAAAGTAGGTATTTATTGAAAAGGCCTTCAAAGGACACACCTTGGGCAGTACAAGAGCCTGCCCATGGCTACACCCAAGATGGACAATGGGTCAGACGTTTTCACACTTTTATAGGTTTACATATTGGGGTTAATTGTCCAATTACAGATTCAGGTTATGAAGTCCCATCCTCCCAGATTGCTCTCCTCAATTCGCTGTTGTTTTTAGGTTTTGGGCCTGAAGCTGCAATGGTGTCCTTAGTTCTTGGGGTGTTGTTTTGTCTAACTAAACTGTGAAGAGATCTTCCTAACACCTAACATGAAGTTAAGTTATTTACTAATGCAGTACAGAATCTGGAAAATACGAAAGCTAAAACTTAAGGCATCAGTCCCTCCAGGGATGAGGAGGGATGGAGGAAGTGAGGAGTGAGAAGAGGTGGCATATGCATGTGTCTGGGATTCAGAAGACTTATTCCTGAGTCAGTCTTGAGCACAAGGGGAGGAAGGGGATAAAGTAATGATGTTTCCAAATTTTTTTTCCTTTTTTTTTTAAGGATCCACAGCATATGGCAGTTAGGTACTCAGTTTCTATTCAGTAGGTATTTGGGTCTATAAATCTTTGAAACTTTTTTGGGGATAAAGAATTACATTAGTAAGAAAAAGGATGGCTTCTTGAAGATGTCTAAGCTGGTTTCCCTTCTGTAGCCTTATTTTTTCCTTTTGAACTTTTGCTGCTATGAGACTCAGTCACAGTTACTCCACATCCAAAGATTTCATGATAGTCATGGACTAAAGTATCTTGATCCTATGTATGATTCTGAAAATGGTTCTCATCTGCAATCATTGGTTGATTTAAGGTAATTTGTTTTATTTATTTATTTTTTAAAATTATCATTAACAAAAGGAGCCCTTCCAGCATTTTCAGCTTGATGCCATTTAAGGTACAATAGAAAATCACTATTACAATTGAACACTAGCAATTAATAGTGTGATATCATCTGTAGAATTGCTGTGTTTCAAAGATATTATTTCAACATGCTTAGCTGTTAAAATTATGTGTATTGAGATGAAAATCCTTTCTACTGACATACTTTTCAAACAGACCTTTTCTCTGGCATTAGTTGTTGGATATCAATCTGAGTGAGACAAAAATTTTCAGGAAAACAGAGTATCTTCTGCTTTGTAGAGCACAGCTTGAAAGTAGTATTTATGTATGTACCGACACTATATCTTTTCCAGATTCTCTAAGCTTTGTAAATTGAGAGTATTGGTAGTTACACTGATCTCAGGAATGAATAATATTCCTATCCCTTTGGATTGCAACACTGCAGTGTAAAACTTAGCAAACATGACCAAAGTGGTCCTTAAGTTCACGTCTCATGACCACTTTATTCCTAGCCTAAGGTCATCCTGCTGGTGAGAGATTGATATTTTCCTGGTGTGGAGCAAGTCCCTAATTTTGTAGGTGGAAAGCTATATTATTAAATTAGTTACTTTTTGTTCATTACCATTTAAGTGTAGTCTCATAAAAAGATATGTATTAGTATGGACCCACAGAATCTGAACATTTCTCTCCTGAGAACGTCTAGTTCTGTGTAATGTACCATCCAAAACTAAATTTGATGAAGTCTCCTTCAGCAAACTTTCAGAAAAATGAAAATTCCAGGAAACTCTCCTTAGCATAGAAAATGACAAAGAATTAAGGCACTTTAACATTTGGGAATTCACATAGATGTACTAAGATTGCTTATCTTTTCCTCCCCTTTTCTCCTTTTTCCTGCAGAAGATACCTGCTCTCTGAAAATCAGGTAGTTGTGCTTAAATAACTGTGCCCAAAATCAGTAGTTGCTTTTAAAAGCCCTGTTGGTTTGCTGGACTTAATTTTGTATGGGGTTTTTTAATAGTAAAATGTTGATTATCCAACTGCATACGCATAAACGAGTAAAAGTTACCAATTACTCAGTACTAATCCAAAGTGTGCTATATATATGGTATATTACTACAAGGTGAGGATTCTGAAATTTCTTCCTAGTTGTTTTATAAATCTGGATATCTTATTTTTTTATTCTTATTTTCTTAACCAATGATCTTTATTCGGCTGTATTGCTACAAAATGATCAACAAAGGTCTGTGGCCTGTATCTATCATCCTTCTGGTTTTTACGTATGAAACATTGGACAGAGAAGTGTTTAAAAAAACATCTTTATGTTTATGTTCATTATCACTATGATGGTGTTTCTGTAAATCTGAAAGTAATTTTAAGTTCATAGTAAGATTCTGTGAACACTCTGTACTTTCCTGTTTGTTTAGGGTGTGAAATAGCACAGTGGGACATTCTGAGTGTTTCTTATCAGTGTGAATTGATGTTCTTATACCTTTAAGTATAATTTTGATTGTCACAGAAATATGAAAAACAAATTCTGCAGGCAATATTTTTCAAGTGCTGGCATATTCTGTTAAAGAACCCAACGAGCTTCCACAGAGGTAAATTAATTTAAAAGGGTTCATACGGCAATTTAATTATGAATCAAGAAAAAAGTAATTATTGATGTCTCTCTGAACAGATCTCAGTATTTGTCTTTGGTAATTCATTAATTCTTTCTCTTTTCCTTTAAATATAAACAAAAACCAACAAAACAAAACAAAAAAGGGAGAGATGGGCCAGTGAAGTCAAAATGGAAGATTTCATGTTAGGGCATTTTGGGAAGACAAGTCTCAACTTTCCCTGTCCTGATAAACCTGTTTAACAAACTTACTGCATGAATGCATAAAGCAGGTTATAAAAGAGCTCAGGAATGAGTTTTAGTAGGAATGGGACAAGGGTAATGTGATAGGAAAATAGTTATGGTTTTAAACTAAAAGAGGGTAATTTCAAAGTAAATGAGAGCAAGAAATTTTTTTTATGAGAGTGGTGAAAACGTGAATGGGTGCCCCAGAGAGGTGGTAGATGTTCCATCCCTGGACATTTGAAATCAGACTGGATGGGGCAACCTGGTACAGTGGTAGGTATCCCTGCTATTTCAGGGCCTTGGACTCTAAAGATCCTTTCCAAACCATAGTATTCTTTGATTCTATGGTATCATATGAAAACACCTCAAATTTTCCTTTGCCTTGTCAGCAGGTCTCATATAGCCCTATTATATGAAGTAGAAGTCTGTGGTCCACAAGTTTTGTGGCAGTATTTGTGTTCTTGATGATATTGTATAAGCTAAAATCCAAGCAAACCCAACCTCTCACTTTGTGATTTGCCATTAAACTCAATTCTTGGGTATGCACATCATCTTCTAGAGAAAATGCTATTTTGTTTGCAAGCTAAACAACTTAGATTGCTGTGTCTTTCCTAGGCAATTGATGAGACACCCTGATGCCCTATCTACTGTGTTGTTTTTGTAGGAACCATACAGTAATTGAATGAAAACAGATTATTACATCAGGAAATTAGACTAAATTTCTTGTGGGACTTTATCAATTTCATTCCTCTGACAGTTTGTGTATTTTCAGAATCAGAATAAAGATTCAGTTAATGGAGAAAAGAATTAATAAGAGAAGTTTTTTGCATATGCATTACCACTTTCCTATTTTTGTTTTTATAAACCTTGAATAACCGTTGGCAAAAATATCAAGGATTACTGGGAAAACTTGAAAGGAGATCAGGATTACAAAATCTTAGAAAAATAAACAAGAAGCTACATAGATGAAGCAGAGAAAGATTACAGCTGCAAGTGTATAAACATGTCTGTGTGGCTGCTTCTGGGCATACTTACTGTTACACTGTTCACACAGTGGGCTGTTCTTTTCACGTTTTTCATATGCTGCTTATATTCTACTTTGTGTTGTGTAGTTCCATAGTTGAATTTATACTGATGTTAAATATCCTGTCTTTCACCAAATCACATTTTTCAAAATTTCTTTCCCATGTATTTTTCACATACAAACCGTTGTCAATAGTTATTTTCACATATAAAATGAAACAAATTTTCTAACACCCCTTTATGGCTCCCATGGAAGTGTTTCTTTACTGCATTAATTCCAGGATCACATCTCAGATTGCAGCCTCCTTCTAGCTGTGAAACACACCTGCATGTTGGGCTTTTCTAAGACTCTAGATTTTACCTTGACTAATTACTCCAAATATTTATTTTAATTCCATTTTCTAATATTATCATGGTGAAGGCACTCAGACTAAACGCTGGAAATCTCCATGGTTAGATCTGTTATGTGTGGTGTATTGAACTTTGGTAGTGAGTTTGGTTTTTTTTAACAGAGTACTGATGTGAGTATATGAACTTTTTGAAGCTAAATTCAGACATGCTGTCTTTATTTTACCACTTTATTTTCAATATCCTTTATCCATAAAATTAAGAGATAAGAGGGTTTATATTTTGTACAGTATTTTGAATGAGTAATACAGTTCAAATGGGTAGAAATGTGGGCCTGGAAATTATCCCCCTTTTAAAAATCTGATTTTAAAAAAGAAAACTAGCTTATAACACAGCTTTACCATATCGACAAAGCTTTCTACTTGTCTGATGCCCTTCACTAAGATGGCCAATTGTTTCTCTGCTTTGGATATAGTCCATTTCTGAGATTTTTTCAGCTGACTAACAGGAACAGGAAAAGGCAAATGCAATTTTATTCTTGCAAACCTATTGCAGAGAGGTATTCAGGTTTGTGTAGAAGAAACACAGCACTTTTGCAGTGACACTGAGTTTGATTTAGGGAGAAAATTGAATCCAATATCTTTCACTACATTGTGTGATAACATAGAGAATTTTCCAATGTCAGAGTTACAAATGAACTTCTTAAAAGATTTTTTTAAAAAAGTATAACCATGTTATATTCTGCATAAATTGTGTCTTATCAGGACATTCATTTGGAACTTTTTCTGCAATTTATTAAATAAGATTCTTATATGAGTTTTCAGTGAGAAGGAGAGAAATTTTAAGACTGCCTTTGACAGCAGTTGTCATGCACAAGCAATTGCGTTAGAACATACTAGGAATGTTTATTTGTATCTTTATTTCTGTTTTATGTTTTTTGTTACCTTGTTTTCCAACTGTAGGAAGCTGAAAGTCAATCAAGAAATATTAACTAATTTAAGAATTTGTGGCTGTAGGTGCCATATCAATCCCACTATGGTAAATGAGTAGCAGCCACAGCAATCATCTTAAAATCAAATTCAGCATGTTCTGTTTGGACAAGAAGTAATGGACACAAGTTGGAGCATAAGAAATTCTGACTTGATATGGGGAAACAAAAGAGAATGGTTCAATACTGTTACAGATTGCCTAGAGAGCACATGGGACTTCCAGACCTAGCAAAGTTCAAGTCTGGACATGATACTTGAATATTCTGATTTAATTAAACCTGTTTGTGAGCATTAGGATGAACTACCTGATTGCATGAGATCACTTCCAGCAAAAAATTAATCTAGTGCAGCTGATCTTGGAAGCCAAACAGGTACATTTTTTTTACTCATAAACTTGATAGGTTTCTTCCCAGTGCTTTAGTTTTGAGGTTAGCAGTTTGAGGCATGCATTAATATTAAAGTTTTTTTGCTCAAGCAATAAATCTAGTAATTACAAGAACTAAACAAAGTGCAGACAGTGTGAACAGGAGAACTCCTTTCCATTGGCTGCCCATAGGGTTAGTTCTGTCACTTTTTTATATGACTGTGCTATATACCTGTTTATTTATGCTTTGTTTGCATGCTATAAGACAAGCCTCAAAACAGTTCACGTGAAAAGAAAATACTAGGAAATGCTATCCCTGCTGGGAAGATGAACCAGAAAGAATGAAACAAAAACCTGTGTAGAGCAGACAGCTTGTTTGATTTGTAGACTAAGGAGCTGAAAACAAGAAAATCTTTCCCTTAAGAAGGATGGGAAATTTACAGAATTTATAGGATTTTTAGGATCCCAGCTAAACTGAAATTTTGGAGAAAAAAAAAAAAAAGAGCTTGAATGTTATTTTTTATAAAAAGTTTTATTATTATATCCCTTTTTATGTCCCTGGAAAGAGAAAGAAGTTGTTCTAGAGGAAGGAATAAAGTAACATATTTGTTTTGACTATTCAGCTACAAAAAACAAAAAAGAAAGTTTTCACAGACCACTGCAATTTTTGCGGTTGATTTCAGGAGCTATTAATCAGGAGTCTTTGTCTGGAAGTGAAGGAGTAGGATGCAGATCACTGAAGGATCTGCAAGGACTGAATTCAAAGGACTGAATTTAAACAGCAATTATTGCCCAAATATATGAATTACAGTTTTTTTGAAAAGTTATGGAAAGCTAGCCTGAATCATAGTTTCATGCAATGTCAAAAAGCATCCTAGCTTGCAAAGAAAGGAAAAATCATCACAGGGGAATTCCAAGAACATCCTCACTCTCTGTATGCTTTTATTTTTTGTAGCAAATAAACAGATTGTAGCTGGCCAGCTCATGACATCTCATATAAAGAAGAGTTTAAAAGGCCTGTAATTTTTTTTTTCTGCAGGAATACTGGCTACAGCAAAAGAGTGCTTTGACACCCTCTGAATCTATTCAGAATTCTTAGAATAATAAGAAAGCCTGAGTGCTATTAAATGTTATTGCAAGGATCAGGGCTTCCTGGTAAGTGCTATTTTTAATAATGTCTACAAGATACGTGAGTCTACAAGAACCAACCTTTTACCAGATACCATTGTTAACAATTAAATCCACTTGTAAAATACTCATATTACCGGTAAATGGCAAAACAAAACATACCAAACACTCTAAGATAAAACTTCACATCTTTCTTTAATTCAATACTAGTCAATAGTTATCATTTGCTCCAGCTGGAAACCTGGCCCAAGCACACTGCTACTAAATTGTGAAGTTAATTTCACACTTTTAACCTCAACCTCCATTGCAAGGCTATTTCAAATTAGGGTCGTGACTTTATTTTATATAAATATATTAATAAACAGAGAAAAGCATTATTTTCCATTGTTACTGTCTTTAAGTCTTTCAGTAAAAGTGGAAAACATGATTTTTATGAATAGAAGAAGATGTCTTGCACGTTAAAAAATAGAAATGGGGAAAACTCCCCAAACATCAATTTATCAAAGAAGTTTATTGGCTGTCCATAAATCCAACAATGGGTCAATAACTTGACAGCTCTATACATGCCAGTTTTAGGGATAAAATACCCAGTCAGGGTAAGCATGGCAAAATCCCATTTAAAGAGAAAAACTATGTATCCTGAGTCAACTTGCCTACATAACAGAGAGAAACCATCAAGTTTCTGTGAAGGAGGCTAGTCTACTGCCTAGCGAGCTCAAAAGTTTCGGACTTTAGTTCAGCTTTTACTCAGTGTTCACAGAATAAAACAATTCCGAAATAGAAAAAGATATGTGAAAAAATTAAGGATCTAGGTCTACCACAATGATAAATATAAGAAATGCCAGAACTTCAACAAAGGGAAGAGCAAAGCCCTTCATCCTGAGGAAGAAAAATCCCATGGACCGCTCACTATATCCTTGGGGCTGCCCAGCTGGAAAGCAGCTTGGCAAAAAAAGCTAATGCAAAGAGGGTTAATGGTATCCTGTGCTCTGTTAGACCAGGTCTTGCCAGCAGTTTGAGGGAAGTGTTCCCCTCTACTCAGCACCAGTGAGGCCACAGCCTGGAGTTTTTTGTCCTGTTCTGGGCTCACCAGCACAAGAGAGATATGGACAAATTGAGGAGAGTTCAGTGAAGGGCCAAAAAGATGCTCAAGAGACTGGAGCTCTTGTACTTCCAACAAATATGTAAAGTTACAATTTACTCCTAGTCTAATGGAAGATATTTCTTTGTGGTTCTCAATTCACATTCTTCATGTGAATCAGGAAGCATTCTGCAAAAAGAGAATCCTCAAGCTATCTTAGTCTGGAATGCTACCTTCCTAGAAGAGCTGACAGACCTGGACAAAGCATTATGATATGTGAAGTATTAAAATCTGGATTTTGTATCCAGACTGACTTGTTTGAAGTCTCCATGTTCTACTCTGAAACTTTCAACATTTCCTAAATGCACATTTTGACAGTGTGGGTTTATTTTGGAGTTTGTATACCCAAAAAACATTTCACAAATGTTGTTATCACAATGTAATGTTTACCCTTTTTATTGATTTTATTATTTATCTGGTTTTATATGGACCATTATTTTCATACAGCATGAAAGCATGGACAACTGTGAGGAAACTGATAGAAGCTGGAAGCAATGAAGGGAAGAATATTTCATAATGAAAAGCATAGTTTAAAAGCATATTCATAACTCTCTTCTCAGCAACAGCAAATTAATGCTTTTACCCTCTCATAAAAACATGATCTTTTTGCATTAGGCTATCTTCAAAATGTAATGATGTACTTCAATCATCAGATATTAATCTGATGGAAAAGAGATATAAACTGTGTGTTTGGTCCTGCAAACCAATCAGAAGGAGTGGATAACTTCCTCTCTGAATAATTAGAGTGTGATTATCAAAGTCCTTGGCAAGAATGTGTACAAGAAGCCAAGCTTAGGATGGGTTATGGTGATTCTCCCCCTGTCGTACTATTTTTATTTCAAGGAAGAAAAATCCCAGGGAATACATATTTTTGTTTCTGACCTGTTTGCAAAGAAAGTCACCTGAATGAAATTGTCCTTAAAGCAATTTAAATCTGTGTGAAAAAGATATTTTGTTAGTGGCTATATTTGTTTCAGTGTAGTTTAATGGCACATCTTTGTTTGAGGCATTCACCTACTCAAGTAATAAATGGTATTGATGCTAAAACATTTCAAGTGCTGCACAGGACTGATTCAAGTATATACAAACACAGAGATAAAACATGGTGATGATTGTCCACCTAGTAGAATATCAAATTGAAGAAAAATGTGAGAACATTTAGTTAACGGGTTAGTGTTACACAAAAGAGAAATCTGTATGTCCAGAGGAACGGGATGTAGAAGATGTGATGGCAGCAGCTTGAGGAAATATAGAGGGGAACAAAGCAATACCAAAACACTACCCTCCATTTTGCTGGGTACAGCAGTGAGGCACTTAAAACAAGAATATGGTAGCAAGCAATGATTTAATCCTCTGCCCTGGTCTTTTCCCTAAGCTCTCCTCTTTCTTCCTTTCCTTGAAAAGTGGGGTAAAATGAAATAGGGACACTCAACTAGCTCACAAAGGAAAGGAGATATCAATGACTGATGAGAGACTGACTTTTTTCTTTCCTTCCTCTAGGCAGGTTACTCACTCTGTGAATAAATTTAGAAGGGATTTCTTGTTAGCTTACAGGGGTCACTCAGTACTTGACAATGTGGTGATTCATTCAGATAGTCATAACCCTGACTTCCTGGATTGACCAAGTCTCCTTTCTTAAAGTAATATGCTTTAGCCTGATTTTGTATCTGAATTAGTGCTGTGCCATATTTTACTGTAAAATATCTTTATGAACTACAGGATGGCAAAAGAAGATTTGTGGTTTTTCCTTTTTCTCTACTAAAAAAACCCAATTTTCATTTTAGTTTCAGACTGTCATACAGAAGTGATTTATGATTCATGAATTGTATTGCACAAATCAGTTTATCCACATGGGTTCTAATTTATATAGATATTCAAATACATTCTCATGGAAATTATTGTAATTTTCAGTGGTTCGAAGAATGAAGACAATGAATTCAAGGAATTTATTCCTACTAACTTTCTGTTGTGTAACACATATTAGGAGAGGAAGATAGAATTTATTTATTTTTACCTCTAAATTGGAGAGATATAGGTTTGATGGATGGACTGTTTAAAAGATAAGGAATTGGGTGAATGATTCCATCCAAAGAGTTACATTCAATGACTCAGTGTCCAAGTAGAAATCATTAATCAAGAGCCTGTTGTTGGATTAGTACTACTTAATATCTTCATCAACCACCCAGGCAATGGGGTTGAGTGCACACTCAGCAAGGTTTGGGCCACATCACACTGGGTGATGTGGTTGATGTGCTTGTGAGAAGGGATGCCACCAAGAGGGACCTTTAAAACCTGGGGAATGGGGACATGTGAACCTCATGAACTTCAACAAGTCCAAGCAGAGTCTTGTAACTTGGGGCAATTCCCAACATCAACACAGACAGGGTGATCAATGAATTCATAGTGCTCTTGGAGAAGAGGACTTGGAGGGAGTGGTGGGTGAAAAATTTGACATGAGCCAGTAATATGTACTTGCAGCCCAGAAAGAAAATTGCACCCAGAAAAAAAGGGTAGCCCATAGGTCAAGGGAGGTGATTCTTCACCTGTACTCTGTTCCTGTGAAACCCCATTCCACTACTGGAAATTTTCAAGGTCAGATTGGATGGTGTCTTGAGGAAACTGATCTTTTCAAAGGTTTCCATGTCCATGGTGAGAGTTTGGATCAGATCATCTAAAGACCCCATCCAACCCAAACCGTTCTATGATTCTACAAGTCTGGTTAACGGTTAAAACATTCTTGGTGAGCAAAGAACAAAGTGAAACAAAAACTTGTTTCTTTCAGCTTTTTCTTCAATTATTAAAGGCATATTATCATAGGAGAAGGGGAAAACCAAGATGCCTTATTTATTTATATTTCAGATATACAGAATAATTTGGAAATCAGCATCATTCAGGACAATGGAGTGATTGTAGCAGGTCTAGTGCTGGCTAAGTCCCATTGCACTTATTAGAATATATTCACTCATTTTCCTGCTGTGATATAAGCATTAGGAGAAGGAGGGTAAAACAGGCACAAACTTTAGAGGGTAAAAAGAAAATTTATTAACAGAATTAAGAGAAAAATAGTAAGAAAAATCAGAATAAAACCTTCAGAACACTTTTCCTCCCCCCACAACTTTTCTTTCCCATTGACAATGTAAGAATGCAAAACTTGGGACTTTCAGTCAGTTTATCATCTCTAGACTAGTCTTTCTTCAGTCTACTTAGGGAGAGGAGTCTCTCTTGTCATGCTATGAAGAGTTTTCTACAAGAAACAGCTCTCTTGTGGCTTCAATGTCACAGCAAATCAGCTGCACGGGAAAGGAAAATCTGCTTGCACTGTGAAAAAGTCCTTCCCATGCCTTGCAGCTATCTCACAGCTGCTTTCATGGGCCATGTCAGCTTATTAGGGTGCTATTTTAAGGATGAGCTGTTCTAGTGTAAAATAAAAGTTCTCTTCATCCATCTCTGGGAACAGAGGTTTTCTATTACTGTCTCTGGAGCAAGGTTTCTCATCTCTCTCTGTTCCAGCTTCTCATTGGACTACAGTAACATCTATTTGCTTCAGTACTGGTGCCTTGGCTTACAGTTGTGTTGGAGCACTACCTTCCCTTAATGCATTTCTATGAGTTACAGGGGGAAAGAGTCTGATATATCAATTAGATCTTCTCTATAGCCTTACAAGAGGATTTCAGCCCAAGATTGAGGCTCAGTCCCCTCAATCCCCTCCCATCTAGAATTTGACTTTTTCTTCACCGACCTCAGAGTCCCATGTTGTTGTCTCTACGTGTCTTCACCCATTCTTTTCCCTGATTCAGGAGAGAATTGATGTTCGTAGGTTCATTTGCTCTCAAGCTTTATCAATTGAAACAATTTTTATAGAGTCCTGTACATTGAAAGATTGATCTTGTCCAGGCTCTGCAGCTGAGAAATTGCTGTGTCTTTTTGCTGCTGATCATCTGGTCCTGGCTGCCACTGTGCAAGTCGCACTGGCTGCCGGCACCACTCCATAGTTTTCCTTCATGCAGGGCCCCAAGAAGGAAAAAGAAAGAAACACTGCTGTTGCTGCTTTTTGTCCTTCAGTCTGCAGCACAGCTGGGCAAAAGCAGCTGAGCAAACAAAGCCTACTGAGTCTCGCAGAGATGGCTGTGGCGGCGTGGTCCCAGCCATGGGGCGGCTCCTGGTTCGGGACGGCGGCAGCTGCACGGCCGCTCCTGGCCCCGGCCCCTCTCAGCTTTGGGTCTGCTCGTGGTGCCAGCCACAGGGCCATTCCTGGTGCTGCTCCCTGGGATCTGCCGAGCAGGGGCCCACCCTGCTGAGAAGGAGCCCCAGCCATCTGCTGGGACAGGACCTGGTGGGCTCCCCAGGGAAGGCTTGGCAGCCTGCTCACCACCCCTCTGGGGCAGAAAATCTCAGCTAGGCAGCACGCTGACCCAGCTGCAGGGGCTGCATCGGCCCAGCCCAGCCTGTTCAAAAGCCAGAAGTCAAAACAGTGTTTCCCCGGGCTCCCTTTGTTTTTAAATGTGCTTTTCTACAGGAGCGTGCTTAACTCCTTGAAGTGTTCCAACCGGGCGTCAATCTCCAAACGTAGCCAGCTGACTGGCTCTTCAAAACCAGCTAGTTCATCGGTTCTGGCAGGTCCCCAAAGGGAACCACCCTCTCCCCCCAGCTGAAAACCAGACTTTCATTTAACTATGACAGTGTTACAGGTAAATACATCCTTAGAAGCATTAATCTGGACAAGTCTAGCAACACAGACAGAGAAGATGTTTTGCCAAGGATTTCAATATAACTTAGTCAGAACTGAAAGCATTTTGGCTCTACAACAAGGCTTTTGCTGCTATCCTGAGCCTCTCATATCCACGACTTCATTGTCTATGCTACCCAAGATAGTGAAACTACAGTCAAATTGGGTATGTCTCTGTGTCAGGCAATCATATCTCTAGTTGCTGCACAGGTGGAAATCTTTGTCAGTTCTTCACTATTGTGCTGGTTTGGGGTAAACCACTGGGAGAAATTAACTCCACACAAATACCTTGTGAAAGATTTCAAGACAGAGAAGCAGTTTAATAGAAAAACAAATAAATTGCAATAAAGTCAGTAGTACAGAAACACTGTCTTAAGCTGACAAAGCTGGGGTACAACCTGACACCCTGTTGGTCAGGGTGGTGGTAGCAGTCTGATTAAATGGTGGTTGAGTCAAGTTGGAGTGATGGATGTTGTCTTGTCAAAAATGGTGATCCTGTGGAAAGCCTTGTCCTTCTCTGAAGGTCCAGTGGTGGTGGTGAAGAGCTCTTGTCCTCTGGCTGCCCAGGGGTGGTTGTGGTGTCCCAAGTCCCAGATTATAAAGAGGCAGGAATGTCTAGTACTTCCCCCAGGGCAGAGACTTTCACAATGGGATCATGTATTTCTGAGTCATTCTTGGGAATCCTTGATGGCCCATTAGCAGAGATGATGCCCTCAGAGTGGGTGGTGCTGTTTGTCTCAATTTAGAGACAAGTTTAGGAGAAAATCACTCTAGAATGAGTGTTCCCTCAAAAGTAAAGGGTTTCAGAATCCCTTCTCACCAATAAGAAATTAATATTAGTGGATGAAAGTGAAAAAACCAACAGTTTATTGATAAACAGAATTCCTGCACAGCAGAGAAAAAAAAATACTTATGCTAATGATATTGAATTGTTAGAACCTTATCCCCACTCCACACACATACCCACACCAGAACAATAAAACCCACAAAGTGCCAGGGAAAGAAAAAAACAACAGCCAGCCTTTTGACAGGGAGAAACCAAATGGTGCTGGCTTCTGTCTCAGGGAAGAAAAAGACCCCAAAAGATGCACTCAGCAGCTCAGGCAAAACCAGATGGGAACCTGGTGAATCATGCTGGTCTCCTCTTCACAGCAGATGAAGCTGGTGGACTTTGATGTCCTTTTTCTTGTTGGTTCAGTCTTTCTGAGGTCTGGGGCTGGGAGGGAGAAATCCCTTGGCACCCCACCAGTCCCTGGATGATTAATCTCCCATTGATTGTTCTCTCTGATCTCAGACCAAAGCCAAACTGTTCAGGAAAAAAAACACTCAGAAGGTTTGTTGTGGCAGCCTCCTGTGCCAGGGAAAGGAAAAAAAGCCTTCTTGCCTAAGCTAACAAAAAACCAAGCCAGCTGAACAACAAAGTGACGCAGTCCCCACAGCACCACAGACACCTGAGAATGAGGCTTAAAAAAAGCCCATGCAAGAGCCCCAAGGCTCTCCCCCCACACTCTCTGGAGCCACCTTTAAAGCTGCAGCATTTCTGGGCATGGAGCAGATGATCAGGAAATAGAGTATCATAATAAAATCACCCCAAGACATGGCTGCTTCCCTGGGGGAAGTTATCACTGTTGAGTGTGGTGAAGATAAAGAAACATAGCTCCACCCATTTCAACAGTTCATCAGAAGGTAATGTAGATGGTGGTAGAATGCATTCTTTGGTTACACTCCATATTGTAACCCAGGGTACCTATACTAAGCCAAGACCAGAATACAAGCTCAGAGCGTAACAAAGAAAAAAAAAGAAAAATCACTTAAGTGGCAATGAAAATGGTTTGAATCTTCTGAGTAAACATGAAAGTTGGGAAAACACTTATTTTCTGTTCTGGCCCATGAATTGCTTTCAAAGAAATATTTTAGCCATTAACATAAATTTACATTCCTTTCAGCATAATTTCTTTCTTATGTAGTTCTCTTTTTCTGATTGTCAGCTGACTCTCAGGTCTACCAGTGTTTCTCCTGTACATGTCTTAAAACTGTCTGAAAAGGTTATGGTCCTAGGATCAGAAAGATTTTGAAAGCTTCTACTGTGTTTGTAGCAAAATATTGCTACAATATTATACAAAAAAGGGAAATATTCCTTTTTATTCTATGCAGTTCATTGTGAATTGGATTAGTACATTAGGAAGTAGTGGATAAGGGCTTTATGTGGGCATAATCTTTGACTATTAGACATTAAAGGCTGAAGTACATCTGTCCAAGGACATCAAGGATAATGAAAAAAGCTTCTATACATAAGTTTGCAATAAAAAACTGCTAAGGAAAATGTGGGTTGTCTCAGAAAGGTTATGAGAGACCTGATTATCCAGGACAGGGAGAAGACTTAGGTACTCAATGTCTTTTTTGCATCAGTCTTCACAGCAAGTGCTCTAGTCATGCTGCAGAAGGAAAAGAGTGAAAATGGGAGAAGGAAGAACCTCCCACTCTAGGAGAAGATCAGTTTCAAAAACATCTAGGAAACCTGTAGGTGCACAAATCCATCAAGCCTGATGAGGTTCATCCATGGATCCTCAGGGAACAGTCCAAGGATGTAGCTAAGCTGCTATCCATCACATTTGAGAAGTTGTAGCATTGCATTAAAGTTCCCACTGACTGAAAAAAAGGAAACATAACACCCATTTTTAAAAAGAAAGATGAAGGAGACCCAGACCACTCAGTCTCAACCCAGTCCCTGGCAAAAATCATGGAGCAGATCCTCCTGGAAACTGTGCTAAGGCACATAGAAAATAAGGAGATGATTTACAACAGCCAACATGGTTTGACAAAAGTTAAATTGATAATACCTAATAAATATGGTGGCCTACTGGTGTGGTTGCAGCTGTGGTGGAGGAGGAAAGAGCCATTGGCATAATCTACCTGGACTTGTGCAAGGATTTGACATTGTCCCTCACCACATCCTTGTCTCTAAACTGAAGAGACAGGGATTTTATGGATGGATCACGTGGTGGGTAAGTAAATGGCTGGATGGTCACACTCAAAGAGGAGTGCTCAATGGCTGGATGTCCAGGTGGAGACCAGTGACAAATAGCATTCCTCAGTATTGGGACTGTCATCTTTGTCAGGGACATGGATAGTGGGACTGAGTGTACACTCAGCAGGTTTGTCGATGACACCAAACTGTGTGGGGCAGTCAACACACTGGAGGAAAGGGATGCCATGGAGAGGGACTGGATGAGAGGTGGGCGGGCTTGAGAGGTTGGCCTGTGTGAACCTCATGGATTTCAACCAGCTCAAAGGTCCTGTGCCTGGGTCAGGGAAATCTCAATCACAAGTACAAGCTGGATAGAGAATGGATGGAGAGGGGCCCTGGGGAGAAGGACTTAGGCGTCTTAGTGGATGAGAAGCTCAACATGTCTTGGCAATATATGCCTAGAGGCCAGAAAGCCAACCATATCCTGGGTTGCATCAAAAGAAGCATCATCAGCAAGTCGAAGGAGGTGATTCTTACCCTCTACTCTGCTCTTGAGAGACCCCATCTGGAATACTGTGTCCTGTTGCAGGGCCCCCCAACGTGAGAAAGTTGTAAATATTTTGAAATGAGTCCAGAGGAGGCTATGAAGATAATCAGAGGGCTGAAATACCTCCACTATGAGGAAAGACTAGGAGAGTTGGGGTTTTTTATCCTGGAGAGGAGAAAGTTTGTGGGAGAACTGAAAATAGCCTTCCAATACCTAAAGAAAGCCTACAAGAAAACTGGAGAGGGACTCTTTGCAAGGACATGAAGTGAGTGATAGGACAAGAGGGAAAGGCTTTAATCTAAAAGAGGGTAGATTTAATTAGATATTAGTGAGAAATTCTTTACTTCCAGGATGGTGAAGTACTGAAACAGGTTGCCCAGAGAAGCTGTGGATGCCCCTTCCAGGAAGCATTCAAGGCCAGGTTGTATGGGGTTTGAGCAAGCTGGTCTAGTGGGGCAGGAGGAGTTAGAAGTACATGATCTTTAAGGTCCTTTTAAACTCAAAATGTTCTATCATTCTATGACTCTATGAAATGAGAAAAGGAGGAATTAGTCTGTAGTCCAGTTGCCACAAGCACACACTTCTTTTATTCATTCCATAAAAAGACAGAAAAGGACAGGGCTGCATCTTATTTTCCCACCTCATCAGATTCATGAAGGCAATGAAGTCACCCGAGAGCAGAAGTTAACTAAAATGGTCAAGGAGATGGGCTGTTGAAAAGGCCAAGTAAATTCAAACCTAGCAGCCTTGCAGTGTACTCTTCACCAGTCAGTAAAATTAACTAGTTTGAATAGTGCTTTTTTCACTATGTGTACAGGAATCAAATTTGTGGCTTCAGTACTTATAGCAGCAATAATGCTGTCACTGCATCAAAAATAGAGGTAAAAATTTGAGACAGAATAGACAGAGTAAGTTTTGTAGGTTGGGTGTAATATTTTTATTTAAATCAGCTTTCATCAGGTCTTTTAGCATATTTTTATTGTGCCCATAATTCTTAATATATATATGGAATTCTTTTTTCCTTCAAGCATTAGAACTGAAAGATGAAAATACTGTGCTGAAAAATGAGTTCCTCTTCATAATAAATTGAGATCATTCTGGTGGTGGTGACATCATTTCATATGCGCATTTCATCACTGAGTGAACAATGCAAGCGTGTTTTTTGCATGTGGTTTATTCTAAGCTCAGCATTTCACTAGGATGAGTATCTAAACTACAGCTGGCCCAGTCCATACTATTTTTCTTCCCCAAATTTCAAGCTTCTGCCCAAAGGAACTATGTGCTGTATTTTCATGTATTATTATGTAAAGTTTGAAGAATTTTTTGATTGGTTTAATCCAACAAATTGTTCCTAATGATCCTGTCCCCCATGGCAATGTCAACAAACAGTAAAAAATGTCCGACTAGACAACTTACAGCACATTTAATAATTTTTAGGATAAGAAATGATAGAACTATGAGAAGAATCACTGCACAGTTTTCTCTTGTAAAAAATCTGTCTGCTGTCTGCTGTCTGATATCTAATCAACTACTCTAAGTAATCTTGTACAGTGGGAACTACTGTATTTGGCTAAGAGGTAACTGTCTGATCCTAGCTATTACAAGGAACTAAAAAAACCCCAACCCACAAAACCCCTAACAGATACCCAACTTTGCCCAAAATTTAAGACACTATCAATTTTTTTTACTAAAAATTCTAATGCACAGCCTCATCCCTTGCTGTATCTGCTGAAGCTTCTAATGCTCTTCCTAAGATCAAAGATTAGAATATCTCAAGAAGGTCATTAACGTCTGTAGGTCTATCCTCACTTGGTAAGCCAGTGTTTTTCAATACAATGCAGATTTTCTGCACAATCACTCAAGGTAAACATTTCTTTACCAAAATCAGCACTATCATCATGTGTGTCATCAGTTGATAAAACAAAATCTGATACTATCACAACATTTGTACCTACTTTTGCCAGTACTGTGGATTTGCATGATTATGCAGTGGTTTTCACTAATTTCACTACAAATTCAGCAAGCTCTTCGTCTAAAATGCTTCTTAGTATTGTAGAAACTTCCATTCTTAAACTTGACTGTGAAATGATAGTAAAGGCAGGCTGACTAAAGCAACGAACAAAAAACCACAGACACCTCTACTCTCTATTCACCCAAACTAAAATACATCTAAAACTTGTAATGCCAATTCATGTATTGCAACATTTCTTCTCAAGTAAGATATCAGATTAAAGAAAGTCATGGTAGGGTGCGCGTCTTCTAGCTCAGTTTTCTCCCTTCATCAATGGCTAACAACAGATTTTGAATTAAAGAACAGGAGCAAAGCAATGAGAGGTGTGTATTCTCTCAGCTTTTAATGGACTGTGGGTTTGATGATTTTCCAGGTCAGAGGTTGTGATTTAAAGAAAGTCTAAATTTTTACAGAACCACCCCACATGAGATGGTTTACCATCTCTTCTCTGATTTATTTTTTAATATTGTACATTTTTATTTAAATGTAAACGTTTGATATTTATTCAATTTCATGGCATTAGTCAGAGCATAGGTGATATAATAAGGTTTGTCCTACATCACTCTGCACTGACTGATAGCGAGCTAATGTGATACATGAAGGGATGAGACATACCAGCAAAGATGAGAGTGAATCTAAGGTTTTATTTGGAAGTATCAGTGTATAAATCTATACTCCACTCTACATCAATAAAAAAAAAATCTCTACTCTACTAAAGTTTTTTTCACTTACAGTTTATAGACTTAATCACAGCTCTACAATAAATCTGTCCTCTTGACATCTTGTACTGTTCTCTCCAAAGCCATGGCAAAGGAGCATGAAGAGTTCGGTTCTTATGCGGCACCAGAAGTTCATTCATCAAGTTCACGCTGTCCAGAGAGATGCTGCTGGTGCTGCTGCTGCTGGCACTGGTCTCTAACTACAGCACCTGTCACCCCAACAAGCTACTACCACATAAAATGATATAGAGACAACTATTAAGCCTTAAAAATGTCTGGGAAAATTTACCTTACATTTTCTAAGACCACTTTGTAGGTTTTGATAGGACTAGAATTTCTAGTCCTCCCGAGTTTCTCCATGACTACAAGAGGGTAAATTGCTATTAAAAGAATGAAAGAGGGACTTGTGTGCATTTATATGTACAAATTAAATACTCCACCAGTGTCCTGGGCTGTTTATCAAAGGATGGAAAAATTAATTACAAATTGAGTGTTATGAAAACACTCCCTTGGCATAAAATCAAGGGTTCATTTCAACTATCACTAGTATTCAGATTTTAAAACAACAATTAATCAGAATGTAGAAGAGTAAAATCAAATAATATGGAACTAGAAGAGGAAAAAATTCATGTCCACACTTAACTTCCAACCTGTTTCTAGTATTAGGCAAGTACCTGATTTGAAACAAGTGGCTAATATCTATTTAATGGTAAATACAGCTTTTTACCCTAGAATAAATCTATTAATGTTGACATCATGTTAGTTTAAAGATGCAACCCTCTTACTGAAATGAAAGTATAATTTTCCTTTAAGTGTTACAGCTTCAAGAACTGAACTCATGAAATGGGGAACTGGTGAATATGACTCTTGGGCATATTGAACTTTTCTGAACCAGAATTACTGCATTGTCTAGGTTTCTTGTGCCATGTGGACTTTCTCTCATCCAGAAATTTTTAACTGATAAGTTTCTAAATCCTATATTCTAACAGTGAGACTGGAAATTTCAATGAATGCTGTACTTTTAAAAACCATTATTTGTTTGTACACACTAGCTATGATTCACATAGCAAATAATCTTAAGGATGCCAGATACTGCTTTTGCCAAAGCAAAGTACACAGACTTAGCACTGACGTTAAGTGTCTGAGTTTTGAGCCTAAAAACAAAACCCACTGGCAAAAAAAAAAAAAAAATTTCAATTAAATATTGCCAATTTTCATACCTTCCATGAAAAGAAATGAAGATGTCTAGTATCTAAGACATTAAAGAACAATAGTTCCCAAGAATTTTACTCAGATTTTCCATGTTAACAAGACAGATTTGTCTACAAAACTCTTGTGCTTTTGCTTCCTTTTTAAAAAATATTTTTCTTAATAATTCATACTTCTGAAACTTTCAGATATCACAAATTTTATTAGTAGAGAAATGTTTAACAAGAAAATGTCAAATGTTCAGGCAGATTACAGTAAAAAATCTTCTTTTGCCTAGAATAGAAAGCTGGATTTCTTCCCTACTAAGTCTGGAGATTAGCCAATGAAACTTGCTATGGATTTGCAGATATTTTATGTTCTATAAACTCTTTTGTATGCCTGTCAGCCAGGCAAAAACTTGTCATCTGCATTCTATTTTTATCTGCTCAATTGCTGTCTGGAGCTGCTGGCTGAGTTTCTCTGCTATACCCTCAATATGCTGATTGGGTGCAGGAATGTCTGGCCCTGCAAAATACCAAGAAGGCATGTTTAGAGGGTTTGCAGCCCACCACAGGGCTGTAGATCTTCTATTACTCAAAGCAGCCAAATGCAACAGATTTATTTTTTTTTTAACTCAGGTACAAGAGGAAGCAAGTGCTGAAACACTGCATGCTAATGCTAGTGAGCTCTATAAATGCAAATAGAGCATTTTAAACAGTATGCACTCATCCTGTATTAAGAACTTTTTCATCAAGCAATTAATAGCAATTAATCTCTCTGAGAAAAGTGTGAGTAAGGCCAATGGAATCTCATTTGATTCAGTGTAAACGACGGAGGCGTGGACTCAGACCGGCAGGGAATCTGAGACATTTATTCAAGGGAGCAAGCTGGTTTTGTACACTTCTTCAAGACACCGTATTTCCTTTTATACTATTTTTCACTAAGTGGCCTATCACACATTGCCATGTCAGTAACACACTTTCTAAATGTCCTTAAACAGGGGTGATCACGCACTGTTCAGGTGTCTGTCAGCTTCCAGCAGGCTTCTCTCCACAAGGCTCTGCTGTGTGGCACCTCCTCCCCACAAGGTAAAGAAGAAACAAGCTGCTTTATGTCTCATGGCATTCAGCAGACACATCCCACAGCCTAACTCAATTCTATCCTTTCTCTCCCCACAATTCAGGAAACTGAAGTCAGCAGAAGGCTGGCAAGGACAGTGTCAAATTTTTTCTGATATAAGCTTAAAGATGCTTCTTTATTCTATGTAAAACTTACAGGTACCCTAAAAATCACACTATTAAATGCCTTAACAGGGTACCAAGTTTCTCAGAGAAGGTGAAAGAAAGAGGAAAATATGATGGTTATGCTGCTCTCCCATGAAGGTAAAAAGGTAATAATCTGTAAATGATCAGCATTGAGTGGCAGATGACATGCTAATGTGTTACTGAAGGGAAAATCATCCTTTTATCAAAAACCACTCCAATATTGCAATTTATCATCATTATGAAAGCCATTCTGAGAATAAAGGAAAAAAGACATTTCATCAAAGGTCATCTCTTATTACGTCCTTGGGTAATGAGAAATGTGTCTCTCATTCAAACACTGTTTATTTTCAGTTAGAAGCATTCCTTATAATTTCAAGATATCCTGTTTCACATAAATGTTTCTCTCCTTCAACTTCAATTTTTAATAACTACAACATCAAAATAAAAGTTGTGACACTAGGCAATAGAAAACTTTCTTTAGAAAGAAAATAAGTTTTCTGAAATTTTAGGGGGAAGTTTTATGTTTCTGTATAGATTTGTGTTTTGCTTTCGGTCTAGGTTTTTCTTTGAAGATGATTCCTGCATTTGGGCTACTATAAATTTAGAAGTACTGTATCAGCATTGCTTACTGTTGACTATTCTAAATCTCTTGGTTTCAAAGGAAACCTTTTGCAGATTGTGTGCATGTGTTTGTTCATTATTTGGCTATCTTGCTTTTCCAGGTATATAATTTCAGAAGTTAGAAGAAGTTTAAGGCCTTAGTTCAAAGTGGGCTTAGAGTGACTTGAGAAGTATAAGAACAGCAGAGAAGACCAAATGGATGCTGTAGCAATGGGGAACAAAGGAGTTGTTCCCCTATGCATCTGAAGGAGTTCTTCTTGTAGACAGCACCTATATATTTATACCTTTAGCTTCCACTGTACATAACCAAAACCTAGCAGAAGAAGGGCACCCATTGGCTGCTCAGCTGCAATGCTGCTGCCCACGTGTTCTATCACCCCATCAGCTTCCCGTTCATGTGCTGTCCATGTGCTCCTCCTCAGAACTGCCTCTCGCCCCACAGCTGACTTCCAACCATCTAGTCTGCAGCTGTGCCTTTCCAACAGGGCCTTCTGGGGAACATAAACCTTAATAACTTTAATAGATAGAACCCCATATCCCACAGGATGTAAAGCTTGTTTCCTCCAAAGAGATCTTTCTCCCCTCCAGAGCAGCAATAAAAGAGACTCTTTGTTGCAGATACTGGAAAAAGGCCTGAGTACAGAACATGAAAATGATGCTGCTCCAACAGGGCCATCTTTCACATGAAGTTGCAAAACACAGGAGCAAGAACTAGCAGAGAAGTTTTACAGCACATCAGCTTCATTCCATGTATGGGTAACATGCCTTTGCAGGAGCTTCAGATATTTGAACTATAAATTAGAACCATGGGTAAAAATGCTCAGGGTTCCTTTTCTCTATCCAGCTCATTCCAACCTAAGGTGAAAAAAAGGGGTCTTATGTGCTTCTTCTTAAAATCTGCTAGTAATTACAAATTCAGTTTTCGTCTTTATTATAAAGTATGGTTCCTGCACCTTATTACACATGCCAAAGTACTGAGCTGCTTGAGCATTTTTTTTCTTAACTTCTCTACTTCACAAGGGGAGAAAGGATCCATGTTTCAGTATCTTACGGTAAGGGCTGTTTGCCCTAAGGATATTCACTTGGCGAATGGAGACCGTTTTAGATATTTTTATGGATCTCTATCCTAACCTCAGCACTTGATTATATAAAAAACAATTAGATAAAATGTGTGCTTTAAACATGCTACCATGCTCTTTTTTATGTCTCTTTTTCTGTAGTGGTTTAAAGAATGGGAAGCACATCTCATTGGGCTCTGAATTTTTACCACTTTTGAAATGATGGCAACTTTCTGAGTCCAGACTGTCTCCCTAAAAAGAAAGAGATATAGGCTGGGGAAACAAGTTTTTTTATCTTTCCATATTGCAATTTATTTGTTTCGTGTTGTACCCACTAAACTTTAAACATTGATGTTGATAATTAGCAGGCAGGGAATGACTTCTTTCTTTTTAGAAAGACCTGCTTTGATTTGAGGCTTCAGGCCTTTCAATATGAAGATGACAAAAGCAAACAAAAGGTTTTAATCTGTCCGTTGTGTATCCTTAAGAAAGAATTGCATTGCAATGCTAAAGCATCTATTTCATGTGTTAATAGCAATATGTGAAGCCAAGAAAAACAGGATCAGATGATGTTTACTGATAGCAGTATTTTCACATGATAATTAAAAAAACCCAAATCCAAACTATTGTCAGCAATAGGTTGTTTTCTCCTTTTTGTCTTTGGAAATGTGTTTGGTTTTTCTGTGTCATGATGCAACTTAGAATGAATGCTTGCTTTTCAGAAGTCAGGAATCATGAAAATTCACTCCCTGGAAAAAGTCTCTGCAAAAACATTGTACTGCCTCATACTCATGACTTTTAGTCTGCCTTTTACTTTGATGTGGAAAAATTAATTGTGTTTTAAAAAACTAACTTGACCTGTAAGGCAACCCACCATTTTATGCAGAAATGAAAAAGGGTTCCATTTCTCACTGTTTTACTGTCTCCAAGCCAGTAAATGAAAGTCAAAAATAAATCAGCACTTGAAAGAACATTTCTAACTGCAATTAGCAGACAAGTTATTTAGGTGTATCTGATAGCTTCTTTTTTCAATAGAATTGAAGCTGTTTATCTACTACCAGCGGCAATGAACTGCCTTTCCATGTGCTTGAAGGCAGAAAAGTTGGACAGGGATATAGAAAAAGTCTTGCTGTATTTTATTTACCTGTATCTTATTTGGGTGATTTTTTAAGAGTTTCCTAATTCTCTTTTCTGTTTTGCATCCTGTTCCATTTGTAGAACTTCTCATGAATTGTGCTCATGAGTTACACAGGACAAATAGCTGACTACTTCTTAGCAAGACTTATGCCTTTTTTTATTACAACAAGAATAAAGAATAAATACTTGAACTCAATGACCTTGTTGGTAATATTTGTTACTTTATGTTTGTTACTTTCTTTGAATTAGAAAAAAAAATGAACTATTTTTCTCTGACTTCACATTATTTTAAAAGGCAGTTTAACTAGGAAATAATACAGTAATCACATACTACAGAAATATCATGGCACTGCAATGTTACTTGCAGTATTTTTTCAACCTTTCTTGATATCTCTTAGTTATAGATGACTTTAATTCGGAAAAACACAGGTGGTTTTCTTTGTACAAAGAATTTTTAACAGCTACATCCACATTCAGAATGTTTTGCATTTCTGGTGACTAGAGCTTTGCAAGAATTTTCATTATGACTTACATAAACTTTTGCCCATATCTAATTAGTAACTAGCCAGGGAAGAGAAAGGTCACTCTAGTACTTTCCTCACTTTTAAAACTTCATTTTGTCATCAGAGACAAGGAATATGTTTAGTTTTCTGGTTATAGGCAGGTTTGTCAGTCACATTGCAGATTTTCACTTTACTGTCCCTTAAATATATTCTCCAGTGATTAGGCAACTGTGTAGAAGAACTATTGTAGAGTAAAACAACCACCTATATGGAAATTTTGGGAACGATTAGTAGTGACCTTGTGCTGAATTAGAGAGAGGCTAGGGAAAAGCCTTCTGAAAACAGTGAAAAAGCTTGCAATTTAGATAGCGTTAAAAATGGTTCCAAGAAGCAAGAAATGGAATGTCAGAGAAATACAAATTAAACTTTCAGTAGCGCATAGACTCCTACAACCAGCCTACAGTCTTACTAAGCAGCTTTGAAACTGGGTAAACAAAGAAATAGGGAATAGCTTGGCTATAGAGAAAACCACGCCTATGACAAAATTCTGAGCAAAAGGTCTTTGCATTTCATTCAACTGATACTTAAATGATGAAGAAAAAAGTAAATGCAGGACATCCATCAAAATTAATGGTCAGCTATAGGGATCATAGTTTCTTTCTATGGGTTTGATAAAAAGGAAACTTTTTAAGGAAACTTTCATCTGTTTTGTAAATTCAGCTGTGAAAATTAGCTGCTTCTATCTCATAATTAATTTCAGATTAATAAATATCCTATTCATTTATGTAAGGTTAATAGTTAATAGTTCTGGACTGCAATGTTTATTGACAAATGCTTATTAACTGCAATGCATATTAAAAACAGAAGTTAAAGTATTTTTCTATTATGGCAGGGGAAGCTTACTAGATGCTGTTGATAAATATACTTTCAGGAAAGCAAAATAGGCATAAGCTGTTTAAAAACCATTTTTTTTAATTCTGAAACTGTTCAAAGAGAACTTCAAATGTAGCAGTGAGAAATATCAACATGTTTACTAATAAAAAATTTGCAATGGAAGAGCAAACTTGTAGGACAACAAACCTCCAGTTATTTCAGGAATTAAGGAAAACTGTCCTCAGAAAGTAAGAAGGTGAACAGAGCTGTTCTAGAACTCAAGAACTCTTGTATACTATGTGTAAGGAAGGCAGGAAATGAGCATGGCCAAGTAAGGGCCCCTTGATCAAATGGAAGTGTAAAAAAGGAAATGTACAGGAAATGGAATCAGGGATGTGTGTTGAAAGGAGAATACAGGGATGCTGCCTAGATGTGCAAAGATAAGATCAGGAAAGATAAGGCACAGCTGAAATTCCATTGGAACTGAATTTGGGGATGTGAAGACTATCAAGAAGGACTTTTACAGGCATGTTGGCCAGAAAAGGATGATAAAAGAAAAAGGTACCCACTTGGGTGAATAGGTCCAAAGAACTGGTAAAAACACATTGGTCACTGAAGGCTGAAATACATTTTTTTACCACAGCATTCAATAATAATCTGTCTTCTCACATTTTTCAAATTCCCAAACCTCAAGATAGGAATTAAAGGAATGAAGTCCTTCCCATCATCCCAGGACTAGACTAGGATTGAGACCACCTGAGAGACCTGAACATACTGAGGTTCCTGGGATCTAACATGCACCACATGGTCCTGAAGGAGTTTGCTGTCATAGTTGTCAAGATTTTCTCCATGCTATTTGAAAAGTCATGGCAGCTGGGTCAGTCTCCTGTGACTGGAAAATGAGAAACATCATATCTTTTATTAAAAAAAATTAAAATTTTACAGAATCACAAAACATACTGAATTGGAAGGGATCCACAAGGATCATCAGGTCCAACTTCTGGCCCTGCACAACACAATTCCCAGGAGTCACACTATGTGCCCAGGAACAAATACTTCCTCAATTCTGGCAGGCTTGGTTCTCTCACTTCCCTGGGGATTCTGTTCCAGTGCTCAACTGGAACCTCTGGGTAAGAATCTTTTTCTCATACCCAACCTAAACCTCCCCTGACACAACTTCAGGCAATGTCTGACACTTCTTCTTTGACGTTTCTGTATACCTAGGATCTCTCGTTTCCCCTTGAAAACAGATTTTTTTCATAGACAAAATGATAATGTAATTTGAAAATGTGTTGAGTAAACAGAAAAAATTGTGAATGGGTACATACATAAGCATTTTGGGTTAATGCATCCACTGCTGCAAATAATTCAAGTAAAACATATGCAAACATAAAAAAGAAAGAAAATATTTGCAATAGTTTTGTAAAAATTCCTTGCCTTCATCCACTGTTAAAATATTTCAGTGCTCAGTGAACAGCTAGGAATTAGAATGGAAAAAAGTAGAGGTTAGTGAAGGGTGAAATTAATAAAAATTAATTAACTCCTTCGTGTAACATTTTGTTGTAAAGATGAATAATTTGCACCTACTACACTTTGAACTCCATATTTTCCAGATAGTAAAGGTATTCAGACAGTCTGAATTTAGATTATATTTTCCCCTGCCATTGAGCATCTTTCTTTCATCCACTGGAAGACTCTGGACAGTTGACCTAGAATCTAAATATGTTCTAACTCCACTGAGTAAGGGATGATGTATCTGTGTAAACACCTTACTGTGGCTTTAAATGTTACCTCAACACTCTCACCAATGGTCTTCAGCCTATGAATAATGTGGACAATACAGTTTGCCTGTTTATATCTTGAATGTATTGGTGTGGCAGTTTACAGTCTAAACATTTACACAGGAAAGAATTCTTTGAAATGGTGAAAGTAAAAAGCATAATAAAAAAAACCGGGAAAAGTATGGAAGCACATATACCAGTGTCTAAACTGTAGGAGGAATATACTTTCTCATGACATTAGATGAAAGATTGATTGAGACATGGCAGTCTGAAAATTTTTCTTTAAAAAGAACTATTAAAAGAGAAAAAAATTCAGGTGGAACTTAATTCTGCAGATTTCTCTTGCCTCTCATTCCACAATTTTGTGTTAATAGGTTTGACTTTATAATAAAAACTTCATAAGTCAAAATTTTATCACCTTCTCTGCTGTGATCCTAATGCCTAATTCTTAAAGTTTATTGTGATTCAACTAATTTGAAGAAGAAACCGCAATTAAACAATAATAAAAAATACAATATTTTCCTACAACAACAACAGCAAAAAAGAAAACTGCCTCGTGGAAACTTCTTAACCCAATGAATCTATAATTTTCTCCCACTTCTGCTTCCAAAATTATAAATATTCTAATTCTTCAGAGGTCATTATTCTTAGTCACATAAAAAGTTTGTATTCATTTTCACAGAGACATCATGTCAAACATATTTTTATTCTTTTTAAAGAGCATGGAATTATTATTCCATATTTATACTGACTTGGTGCATCTCAAGTCAGGACTTGCATTGAAACTTCCCCATTAGTTACGTTTCCAGCTACTGAACATTTAATAAATAACATTGTGTCAAAGTAAAGCAAAAAGCCTCCACCATCAGAGAAACAAATAATAAAATTTCAGCAAAAGAGCCAAGCCTCATGAAGTTTAATGCAAAAATGTGATGAAAAGAGAAGAAAAAGCCATTTCTGAGAGGTTTACTTGACCTGAAAGGTTGTTCTTTTCTTTATTTTGTGTTTCAGTTTCAGACCAATGTGTTTCTTGTATTTTGAGTGAATAGATGTGAAATATGTGAAGTTTATTTTATTGTAAGAATGTGTCCTGGTTCGGGACAAATTTGTTTCCTCTAAAGGGCAGAATTCAGCAGCCCCTCCTTCAACTGGCTCGAGAGATAATCACTTTCAAGAAAAGTGGAAAAACCTGTTTATTTAACAAGCAAAGTACTGACAAACATGGGAAAATGAATAATATGAAATGATAGAATCTCTTGTTGATGGCAAATTCAGAAAGTCCTTCAGCAGTCCGGGCAGAGTGCTTTCATGGGTGCGGCTCGGCTCGCCCAGTCCCTTGCAGTCCCTCCGCAGCTCGGTGTGGGAGCGCCCAGGCAACTGTCCGGGTGTTCTGGTCCTGAGAGAAGCCCAACAGCTCCAGAAAAAACAACAGTCCTGGAAAAAACCTTTCTTGCCATAGCTAACGAGGGAATCCAGCAAGGAAAGCAGGGAGAACTCCCAGTTTCTCTCTCTTTTTCTGCAGCGGAGAACTTGGAGAGCACTGCCGGGAGCTCAAAGAAAGCTGAACTCTTATCTCTATGTTTTGAATACAGCACGAAAATATTCCACTGCTCCCCCCCTGCCCCCTTTCTTTCTCTCTCTCTGGGCCTAGCTTAAAGCTACAAGACCCATTTCTGAGCAAAAAGACAAACAATTGGGACACCAGCATCATAAAGTCACCGCAGGACAGTATGGAAGAAGCTATTTTTAAATAACAGAATGCACAAAATCATGAGAGTATTCATCATGCAATACTTGAAGCAAAACACAAAATATTGCTCTTTTGTTTACAAATGTATCTGAACAACTTCCAGAAACACAAAAAGCATGTGTGTGGCTCAAAGAATTTTACGTCCTTACATAGAAAACCTGTATGAAATATAGGTGTTTAAATACCCAAACTACAATAACTTTTGATGTTGTAATAATTATAAAAAAGATGTAATTTTGCCAGTAACAGCAGTGATAGCTGCTTTAAGAACATCATGATTATCAGATAATTCTGATTGAATTCTAATGCAAAACAGTCAAACAGATAAATACTAAATGGGAGTATAATAGGATCTGAAATTTGTGATTGATCCTTACTGTGTGTCAAGGTCTTGCTTCCAACTGAAATTAATGCTATTCTGAATTTCAATTTTATACTCCTTGATTTTCTCTGGCAAATAGAATATTAATATAATGAACAAAAGTCTTTAAATGCATAAAATATAGCACTGATTTTAACTGACTTAGAAGTCTGTTTTGGAACAGACTTTTCTAAGAATATCTGATGAAGAGGCTTTCTTTAGGCATCTCAGGCTAAACAGTTGATAATGCATGTATCAATATTAGTAATTTTTGGAATTAATGCCATCTTTTTGCCAATATACCCACTTTTCAGTATGGCTTCCAAATTTTGCCTGACAATGCCAATTCTATTTCCAAGAAGTTAGCAAAAACTCTGTCACTAGTTCAGCGACATAAAATGCAGATGCTTTCTGTAAATAATATGTTTACCATCCAGGACAAAATTAATCACTTTGCATTGGGCTCACAAAGGCTCTCTCTCACCCTGCTAAACCACAAACTAAAATTTTACGTTGTGTATGTACCATTTTGGGGAGCCTGTATGAACTTCACCAGCGTGAATAACTAGGGACAGTAGAGCCCAATAACATTAACTACTGCATGTGGTACAAATGAGGACATGAAACTGCCCAAGAACAGAACTTATTAACTCCTTCTACTTTAGATGCAGTTGTGCTCAGAAAATTGATTCTTAAAATATCAGATTTTAACTTGTCACTAATGTTTTACATATTCAGTTTTTGAATATGTGTGTAACTCAAACACCACTTGAAAGACACAAAGGACACACTGGGTGGGTTCCTTCTTTCAGTTCCATAGATTCTTGCAGTTATCCAACACAGAAAATAGAAGTTCTGCTAGGAAGCAGAGTTAGAAAGCTTCCCCCATTAATCTGACACACAATTTTTCTAGGGGATCATAATTTCTGAGGATGCTTGATCCTAATTTTGGATAAATGGGCAGTCTTTTACATATTGCAGACCCAGAGCATCTTGTTTCTGTAAATAGGGATTGAAATTTAGAACTATCTGGAGATCTGGTATATTTTTTTCTTTTTTTGCTACTGCTGTGAAGCTTTTGATGAAACTGTAAATTTTCCTCACTCTCTTTAAGCCAGAAAAATTTACCAAACTACTTACACTGTTGTGTTTTCCCCATCTCATGGCAAATAAAATTGACTGGATTTTGTTGAGACACTGGTTCCTGAGAAAATGAATGCTTTTGGAATTAATTTTTCAGCATTTATTTTCAATGGCATATTTTTTAAGTTCTTAAGACTTGCATTTTATGATTTAGTGGTGTATGTGTTACAGTGCTAGATTGACATCTGGACTTGATGATCTTAAAGGTTTCTTCCAACCCTGAAGATTCTATGATTCTATGATAATAAAAACATTTTTTTCTGATCTCAATGTTTTGATGAATATGAAAAAAGTAAAGTAATATGACTTTCACTAAGACTTTTTCTTGATTTAGAGTGAGGCCTGTTTCACAGTACAGTCTTGTTTCTTTGCTGCAGTTATTCAAAAAGCCAAAGTAAGGGTTTTAGGTAAAATATTTGTGAATGCTTTTCTTTTTCTTTAATCAGACTACAAGCTACTTAAACAGTGAGTTTTATACAAATAAACCTTATTTGATCTCATTGATCAAGCTGAGACTTTTAAACATTCAGAGACAGCAGAGAACTACTGAAGTAAACTAAAGGAAATCCATGAAATTTAATACATATTTCTTGGAAGACTGAAGAATTCTTGATACAGATGTGGTTCCATAATATATATGCGCATTGTTTGATTTCCAAAAGTTATTATTGAATATACAGCATATGAACAATCAATTTTATTTTATTTGATCTTTGGGATCTTTGATTACATTTTATCAAAAGGAATGTTGTGTAACAGACATGCCAATATGTATCTGGATACCTGTTAAATGGTTTTTGTAGAAGTCGGATTTGGCTCAACACTTTAAAAATCAAGACAATATAAAGCAAAACAAAGCCCACATATGCCTTTAAAAGTATGCAAACATGCATTTTGTGCTTTTCCCAGCCTAATGTCTATGCTTATGCAGGATGTGCCCATATAGTGCACTGAGCCAAAGAGCTTCAGAGGATGTCATACCTAAATACACCAATGACTTTTCTTCACCAAACAGTTCTTCAGATGTAGAATCCTGCTAAGTCTTCCTTGCCATGGAATTATTTGTGTTTTAAATAATGTGTATGTATACAGTAAAATCTTAATGAAGTAAAATCTTCCTCTATTCTTTCCACTTCTCTTCCATTTGATGTTGAAGAATTTCTGAAATAGTTTATATAATCAATGCTTCTAAGTAGGTGCTTAGTGCTAAGATCTGTCTGCACTAAGAAGTATATTCTAGGGCAGATTCTAGTATATTTATCTATGAATTCCTAGATAATATGTTTTCATTACTAGATGATGATGATCTAATTTTATTAACTGTTTCATCACAAGAAGCATTATTACTGAAAGCATTGTTTTACCATATTGTACAAAATCATCAGTTTCCTGGATTTCTAGAAATAAGTTATAATCTTATTTTATAGATAATAGTTTCAAGGAAAGTTTTAGAAAACCTTGATATATCAGTTGTTGCTTAGTTGCAACAGTTGCTCAACAGTTGCTTAGGTTTCTAAATCTATACCACCTAAGACTTTAAGATTCTTCAATAAGTGTTTTTAAGGCCTGACTACAATTGCTTGGTTATTTTGGACAAGATACTAGCCAGAACAGTCAAAATGTACTTCCCTGTGGGTATTGCACTTCTTTCACTAGAAATATAGCCTGGATTCATTTTTTCATCTTCTAAAGGGATTGATTTGATAGTTTATCACTTTTGCATTAAATTTGAGGTTTCTGTTCAATTTGGTGAGGTTCACAATACTCAAATACTGGGTACTAGTCCCTCCTGTGCAAAAAACTTTCACCTAACACATAGAACCCTAAGAGTCTGGCTAGGAGAGAGGACAGACATGAATACTTTCAGGCTGTCCCCAGTTACAGTTTCTTTCAGCACATGGTTTTTGTAAACAATTTGTATTTCACATTAACAACCAATTAACAAAGGACATTTTACTTTTCTTTAAAATTTTTCTTACTCAAAGTCTTTCTTTGTGTACTTGTACTTGCTTTACGTATGAAGAAAAGAAGAAATTAGTTATTTTTTTTCAAAGTTTTCAAAGAGAAATATGCCATCTTTAAGATTTTAAGTCCATACACATAGCAAATGAAGTAATACACACTTAGGAGTTCCATTCAACTTACATTCCTCTGAGTGCTGAGAACAAATTGAAATATACATACATAATGCCTTAAATTCTCATAAGAAATTTATTATACTGTGCTGGAACAAAATTAGGGAAGAGGAGGAACTTCATTCATTGCAGTATTTTAAATTTTTAAACTTTCTTCAAAGATTTTTTGATTGATTTTTCTATAATTTTTCTCTCCTCTTGCTAGGCTATGTCTGTGTTAATATATGTCTGTGACTAAACCCAGCAAAAAGGGTATTCAGTGGTTGTCTTTGTACAATACGTTATTTTAGACACAATCCTGGGACAATAGACTGTAGAATTTTATATCATCTGTCAAAGCATTTATGTATCAGATAACAAAAGGATAGACTAACCCTGTTGCTATAGAATGATGCAGTCTTTTAAAATAAGAATCCCTGAACAAAAAAAAGGATCTTCATTATTCTACTGCAAAATTTGGTTATCATATTATTTTGTGATTTGGTTAGCACAAATGTCTACCTTTGATTAGATCCACTCACACAAGTAAAGTGAATCCCACCTTTATTACATTTTTTCATCATGTATATTTGCACCATTAGCTCCTCTCCTGCACAGGGCCTTTCTACTTCCAGCACATATTTATTCTTTCTTAAGGTAGAACAGGATTGTTAGGTAGTTATATGGTTTAATTTATGATTTTTAAAAAATAAATATTATTTAAATTCACTGAGTGACTTTTCACAAAAATCTATGTCTTGGAACTTCTGCTAACAAAAGACACATTTCAGGTAGGCTTATAAAATCTATCAGTCTGTCAGAAAAGCAGATGGGATTATACTTCAAAGCTGAAATAACAGATGTTAGTGTAAAGCTGGTAGATAATTTCAGGGATAGTATACTCTGGCTGAAGAACTTTTAAACTTTGAAAATTTAGCTGGGATATTTTTGATTGCAATTGGTATATTTAATAGTGGCATGCATTTAAGATGCAAAGCAATAAATTGCCATGTCTACATTGAAAATGTTTACTATTTGTTGTACTAAAAATAAATATTATCAATCAAACTACCTTCCTAAGACTGGTATTACTTGCTCTGAAAGTCAAACTGGTCTTCTTTATATTGTTTTTACTTTATATTGTTTTTTTGTTGTCAGTATTTTAGTGGTTTATAAAAAAGAAATTAAGAAATGAGTTAGCAGATGATAAACCTTTTTTAAGTTGCAAATAGTATTTGGTTATACAAAAAAGTATTGTTTACTTTAATGTGTATCCAAATTAGAGTTACTGGGGATAAAACTACCTGATGATCATTGTGGGTCCCTTCCAACTTGAAAAATTCTGTGATTCTGTGACACTCTGATTTTCTTGACTCATATATTATTGCTTATTTTTTAATCCCTTCTGCAGATCTATTTTTAAAATATCCTGTGGACAGCTGAAAGCATCTTAAAATTTCACTTATCTACTCATAACTGTTCATCATTCACTCAAATAAAAAAAAAGAAGCAGTATGGTTTTTGGGTTTTCATTGGTAATATGAAATTGATACCTTTAGAAATCCAGTGAATATTTTCGTATAGGTATACAAAGTTGCACAAAGTTCTCATCAGGGCGCTTAAAGCAGGCTGCAGGATGTGATGTATGTTTGATGAAAAAGAAATTAAAAAACTAAATGCATTCAACCTGCCTAATTATTTTCCTGAAAGGTCTAATTTATTGTAAAGTGTAGTCCTCATATATTAAGGAACATGCACATTTCATTGACATGACACACAGATTGAGAAAGATGAGTAAATGCAAGCAGCATATTTTCTTTGAATGAGTAAGAGTTCAGGTGACAGACCACATTTCACACACTTCAGAAATGGATGAAATAATGGAAGCTACATCAGAGTGAGTCAGGTATGGTGTAGTAATGCAATACTGGAATGACAGCGAATTAAGAAGGAAAGCTTAGTAACCCTTTTGTAATTACTGCCCTGATGGAGCTATACCAGACTCATGATTAATCCAAGAGCTTTCTGCAGCACTTGAACAATGCTGTGTTCAAGTCTGTTACCTACTCAAGACTGAATTGGTTCTAACATGTCTGGTCTATGATTAACAGTATGGTGAAATACACATTACCTGTTTTCTATCCTGCCCCCTTTCCTCAAGGAAAAGTCAATTCTTTAATTAACAACTGGCTATTATGCTACAATTTCTTACTTCCTCTGTCAAGGCAGCTAAACTTAAAGGGACTTCTCTCTCCCCCTTTACCTCTTTCTATATTATTTCCTGGTCCTGAAACTTCAGCAGGAGTTCAGCCCCTCACAAAAATGACAGATTTGCATCCAAATCTTGAATCACCAAGGGTCTATTTCTCAGTACAATAAATGTTTGCAACAGCTTTCCTTACTCTAAACAGCGCAAACCTTTTTTAGATTTTATTGGAAACAGTTCTTATTTGGTCATTAGTCCCAGTGTTTCAGATGGAAAAGAGATGAGGATTAGGTACATCTGGATCAGATTCCACCACTATTAAAGAAGTCAGTCACCTGCCAGCCTGTTTTACAAGGCGTGAAAGGACTGCACAGCTAAGCAAGTTCATTGGATCAATTTGTCAGCAGTGAATGGGGAGGCAGAAATGAGAGAAACCTGTACCATGCTTATTTTTCAATGTTAGAAGAATTTTAGAATAAAAGGCTGAAGACAAAAGTTCTCAGAGTTGCACTGAGCTGAAAAATGCATAAGTTGGTCATCAAGTCATATTCCTGTGATCTACAGGAGACTAATGTTCTAAGAATGAAAGTATTTAAGTGGTTGCTTAGTATTAAAAGTGATGGATTTGTTTACTTGTTTATCTTATAGAGCCATACTAGAGTGTGATGTTTGCATTACATTACCAAACACTTCTGCTATCTTATCATATAAATACACACCTCAGAAATTTCTACACCTGAAGGTGTAGAAATTTATATATGCTTAATGGTATCACACTCTCTAGTGCATCTATGCTTTCATTGAGATAAAAAAATTTTTATATGTAGCTTGAGGACTTTGGGGTTTTCTTTAGAATGGGTTTTGAAAAAATATAAAGAAGATGCATCTAGTCTTTTGTAAAATTATTTTATGCTTAAAAGTAACTGACACACTTTAGAAAATTCCCTAATCAGCTATTGCTATCTTCTCTGTATTCTTTTAATAAAGAAAACTTAATTTTATTTTACTTATGGTTACTATTATACATATTTTTGCATCACTTATATTATCAGTATAATTCTGGTCCTGATGAACATTGCAGTCAAGTCACTCTTCTCCTTAGCTTCTCTAACTGTAAGATAGGAGAAGAACCTAGGGTTTTTTGTAAGCATTTTAAAATCCAAATGACCAGTAAAGTATGAAGTTTACTGTCCTGCATAATTTAAATCTGTGGTTGGGATAATTAATGAATGCCAGTTAAAGCCTTAATCTTCCATTGAGATCTGTATCATTGTTATGCATATACAGAAAGATAGGAGAACAATCTCCTAGTTACAACTGTCAAATGATCCCTTACTTAGTGAAAGGTGTGTAGCTCACTGTGCTTGGAAAATAGCAACAGAGGGATGTGCATGCAGAGAAAGAGAAAAACAGCAACAATGGAGGGCAGAGAGGAAACTCCTTTGTAGGGCAAAGAACGGAGTGACAGGCAGGAAGGCCCTGAATGAGAAGGGTAAGAGTGAATTGAAACCCTCAGAGGACCTATATAGACATTGCTCAATTTGGAAGTTAGTGCCAGTTTTTGTCCCTACAGAGACCAGAATATCCCGAGACACAAAGGACATGGAGAAGATTTGAACCAAATCCAGCTGAAAAATGCATTTGAGGAGTTCAAAACATTTTTGATGAAAAGAATGTGTATTTCAGGATAGCTTCGCAGCACTGGTTCTCAGACTCAAGGAGTCCTAGTTCAACTTACCCAATATGTTGTCAAGAAAATATGAAGTCATGCCTGGAAGACAAGTTTGTGATGGAGCTTTGCCTGGGTTTACTAGGGGTTTTGAGGAAGTGGAATGACTCCCAGGAATTATTTTGATGCATAGGAGGGGAACCTTATTAGAATTCCAATGGGATGTGCTAGTCCATAACATATGCAGGAAATGGCTGAAATTCTGAGGCAATTTGGCTGTTGTGTTTTTGTCTTTCTGGCTTGGATTTTTAAAGGGTAATTTTTGAATTTTAAATTTGGCCTGTGAAAAACCTAAATCTTTACACTTACTCCTCAAGAAGCTGCCTATATCCTTTTGTGGATTTTTAGCTTTCAGTCACATTTTGGGTTAGATTTAACAGACAAAAAGAATATGTTTGCCTAAGATAATCCACAGACTGTTATTAAATTAACAGTCTTGTATATTTTGTATTAAATTAACTTTCTTGTATGTGTGAGTTTATAAATACCTATGCATCATAACAGCTGTTCCACACTGGACCAAAGTCATATTAATTTTAGGATTCCATTCCTGATAGTAGCCAATGCTTGGAGAGAGCATTAGGGAACAGAGAAGTCTCACAGTATTGATCATAGAAACAAATCCTAACCATATACTCAGGTAATTAGTTTTTTGTTACACTGAGTGTTTTATATGTCTTCTTCAGGTGGGATGCTGAAATATGTTCATGTTTGACACAAAAAAGTGCTCAGGAGAGATTCTGTGTACAAAAGGTGACAAAACTAAAATGGTGTATTCAGTGATCTGCTTTCAATGCAAACTTACATGAACTGAAGAACAAACAAATCCTTTATTTATCATTAATACTTTTAAAATCTCTCTCAAAGCTGCTCCAGAAAACTTCAAGTCTAAAGATAAGCATGTAGTTACTGAAGGTTTCTTCCAATCTGATGACCACAAACATGAGCTTGCTTATAAGAAAATATATTTACCCTTTTTCATCTTTTCATCTCCTTGCTAGATATAAAGTAGGATGATGCACATATTTTGTACGTAAAACAAAAACAGGGGTTGGAGAATATTTTTTTCTTTCAAAATTGCTATTGTAATGCTAGTATTAATGAAATTATAATGTTGGAGTCTAACATTTCATTTTATTAGACTTGCACCTCTTTGCTAAAGATTATACTGACTCCTGGTATTCAATATAATGATTTTATATAATTAGGAAATTATTAACACTAAACAAAATGTATTGCATCAGCTACTTTGGGCTACTGATTACAGCAGCATTTGGGTAAACTATGATGAAATTACTCCCTGTTTAAAAAATAAATTGAAATAGTTTTCTATCTGTCCTTCTCTTGCATTATGTTTTTTCACATGGTATGGAAAAACCTCCCTGAGTTTACATATGGGGTCATGTTAAACCTACATGTAAAATTGTTTCTTAATAAACAAAAAAAAAGCTTAGCATCTAGATGTACACATCTAGAAAACACATTGTTTTCTTCTTCCTTTGAAAATCATTAAATCAATACACTGATCCTGTCAGAAGAGGAATTGACAAAAGGTATTGGTGGGAAGGTGCACATAAGGACAAAAATGCAGAGCAGAACACTCAGGCTGCAAATTTAATGCCTAATTATGTGTTTAAATCTACCAATTGCCAAAGTGAACATAGCCTTTCATGACTTATGTTCATCCATTTCTGCATTCACATTCAGCCACACAAGCCCAGTATATAGTATTTCAGTTGTTTACCTTCTGCTTCAAACTCCCAATTATAATATTCTTTTAGCAGAATAAGTACAGCCTGTTATATTTTACATATATACATATATATATTTTATATATATATATATATATACATATTCCTGTTATATTTCCCAACTAGAGAAAGGTATCTGGAGTTCTGATAATATAGTGGAGATGGAAAGCAGAATATATTACATATGTTCTTGCCTATTTTATTTCTTAAAAAAGTAGAAATATGATGAGGAAATCCATCACTTTCTGGCAAAGCTTTTAGGACTGTAATATATATTTCTATTTCACATATATTTATTGTGAAGAATTTCTAGTATTTTGAAAAAGTTATTTGAACTTATTAAGAATTTCTTGCAACTTGGAGATAATTGTATGTTTTTCATATTTAACAAGTTATTTGTTCATTTAAAGTGGACATTTTTGACAACAACTTTCCCATTTGAAATTTCTAATTTGTCAGTAGAAATGTTTTTCAAGAAGGTTCATGTATCTCAGCTCCTGTCAATATGGAAGAAACAATGTTAGAACAGCAAATAACTAGCAGTGTTTGGAACACCTTATAAAGCCCAGATCACTTTTCTGATCAGACCAAACCTTGAATTTTAGATGAGGTTCCTAAATACCAAATTACAGATTCAGTTTCACACAGGCCATATATATATACTATAGAATTCTCTAGCATGTGTCAATCACCATGATTTCTGACTTATATAGTCTTGAGATTAAATCCCTGAAATGAATACAGTGGTTTTCTTCCAAAGTGTGATTTTTCTTAAACGGATTTTTCTTTTGCTGGTTCAGTCCTGTAACTAAATTAAATTACATTGTAAAGATAACTTCCTTTATGCCTTGCCTGAACCGTAAACTCACCTATGTGCAATTTAACTATGAGTTAATCAAAGAAAGCCTAAATATGCTTACTCATCACTGTTAAGCCTTCTTCCAGGTGTGTACTGAATTGTTTAAACTAGTTGAAAATGTCCTACCATGAATGCCCAAACTCATGATCTGGAAGACATGAACTGACAAGCATGCAGGAATCTTGTCCATCACTACTGTGATTCAAAAGTCTTGGAGAATCTCCTCCTAATGTCACAATCGTATTTTTCTGCTCCTTCAAGTCACCTAAAATGTATGACCTACGGGAGTCTTCAAAAAATACCTGGGGCAGGTGTTGTGTTTGTCATATTACATGGCTAGCCAAGTGATACAAGCAGGACTAGGTTTGCTTGCCTTTCAAGCTTTACAGGTTCCATAACAATTCATCTCTGCCTGTGTTCTCACTATACTACATACACATATGCATGTAAAAAAATTACAGTTTGATGAACATATTCCTTACAAACTGTTCATCACAGATTTAATAATTTTAAAAATAATAAAATAATTTTCTGCTCTGAAATTATCTTTCTTTTGTTGCTGCAATGTTAAATTAAACACCTAATCCTTAACCACCATCTTGTTTATTTTGGTGTAGCTTTTCTATATCCTTTCATCTAAAAAATTACTTAGACTTCCACTTGAGTATTATATAATTTTTTCTTTTATCTGACATGCTAGCAAGAAAATCTAATTCTAGAAATACATGGTAGGAGGAGGGGGGAGATATAACCAGAGGTAGGCTAAGCATGTATTTCAGTAATAGAAAGTAATACAAAACCCATGCAGACATTGAAAAATACTTTTTCTCATCATCTCTGCTGTATTAATTTACCAAGAAATTTTTTCTACTCTTCTCAGAGAATTTCTATGTGATCTAAATTAATTACTTCAAAGTCATAATCTTCTCTTTACCTTCCTTGCACTGTGCAACAGCAATATGATGCAGCCAGTTTAAACTGTTTGTCCTAAAGGCCCTATAAATGGGTCAAGACAAGTCATATTTTAACTGGTTCTGTTGTAGATTGTTTGGTTAGTAAGAGCACTTGCAATGGGATCTTTAAATGGCACTGATCTTGCCTTGACATACTGAAGAATGTGCTGTGATTTAAATATGGAGACATTCAATAATGTGAAACTGAAAGCACAAAAAGCCTACTTTTGGTTTGCAGCATTTTGGAGTTTGCTCCTCCTGATGTAAAGGAGGTGTCAGAGCTGGCACGCAGTCAGGGGTCCATGCTGCACACTGAGCCCAGGATTACCACCAACTGATCTGTGCTTCCATCCAAACAAGCATCCACAATCATCTTACTGAACACTTGTGTTTCACATAAACTTCAACAAAAGAGACTTATTAAAAGAACAAACAATACCACTTGTCCATACCGCAAATTAAAGCAGAAAAGAGACATCACAGAAAGTTTTAAGGGAAAGAGACTTGAATGGGGAGGAAGTCAAGAAATAATTGCTCATTTGTTTCTGAAATGTCGTTTTTCTTGCCTAAAAATTTCTGTCAAAGATTTATTTCTAAGTGTGATGGTTGACCAGTGCCAAACAACCCTTTTAGTCCTCAATGGGCCTGGAGAAGAAAACAAGAATAATCTCGTGGGTCAAGGTAGAAACAGGGACATTGTTTACCAATTACTATCATGAGCAAACCAATTTCAGTTTGGGGAAGAGCAATTTAATTTACTTCCTATTAAAATAGATCTAGATGATGAGAAACAAAGACAAAACCCAAACTACCTTCCTCCTAATATCCCCCACCTTTTTCTCAGCGTCAACTTCCCTTTAATTACCGAGTTCTGTTCGCCTGTGCCCCAAGCAGGAGGGAAGCTGCACTCAGTCCGTAATCACACCTGGAACCCCTCTGGCACCTCGTCCCCCTCTCCCCTGGGGGCTGGCAGTGCCGTTTCACCCCACATCACCTCACACATCCCTGCCTAGCAGCCGCTCCCCTTCCCCATCTCCATTCCCCCAGCCGCATTTGTAGGGCTGTGCCCGGCTTGGGGCAAAACCATCCTCTCCTAGGAGAGCCTGCAGAGGCTTGGTGAGATCCCTGCGAGCCCCTGGTACAACAAAAAGCAGTAGATGAACTATAATAATTGATAAAGGCTGTTAAAAATGCAACTGGCAAGTGTCTCATACCTTTGCATTGGGAGCTTCTCTATTCATGAAGCTCCCAAGAATGTTAACACAAATTTAATCATAGTCAGGTAAGGAAAAATAGCTTACCTCTTTGTATAACTGTGTATTTAATTTTTGGTGGGGCAGGCAAAGCATTTCACAACATTGTTTTCCATCAGAAAATGCCCATCTGGCCTATTTTTTTCACAGAAAATGTTACTGAATACTTTTGGTAGAATTTTATTTAGTAATTTAGTTTCGTTTAGTATGTATTTGAAATCTTGTCTGGTTGTAATGTTCATTTTTTACATTCCTGAAATAATATTTCTGATTTATAAGGTCTTTTGACTTTTGGTTATGACTTTAGACTAAAAAAAATATTAGAAGAGAAATTCTGAGTTTCATTTCCCTCTAAAATTTCAGTGTCAGTTCTGGATAAGTCAGGATATGCAACTCAAGGTTCACAAAAGGCCTAAGATGTCCTGACCTAATAGTAATCAATTGAGACATCTTAGAGGTAAATCTTTTTTACCTCCTGTGATGTTATTAGCAGAAGAAAACTGGTTTAATAACTTTAATAGATACCACCCATTGTCTCTAAGCCTCATGATCTGTGTTAGACAAGGTCCTCTAATGCTCTGAAACCCACCAGTTTTTGAGTGAACTTCTGTATGCTGTGTGCAAACCCAGCAGACTGCCTCTGACCATAGGCTAACACCCATGTGTTATACAGAAGAATTCCCCAGAGCCACAGCTTTGACATAGGGATTGCTTTTACTCCTAACTAAATATATTGTAGGTTAATCTTAGTTAGTTTGTGGTGGTAGAATATAAAAATGCCAATTTTCTCCTGTGTGTTTTATCCAGATAAAAGACATTTCTTTTCCCACTGTGTTCAGTTAGATACTAATATTAGTCACATAATTAAAGTCTAGATAAATTAAAAGTAGAAATGTAGTTTACAACTACTGATTGAAACACATAATTACTTTATGACACTGATGAATCACATTATTTCAGTGCTCATTTTTCATAGCACCCTGTTATCTCCTGTGAAGAAAATATGTTTTAAAGTCTTGATATAATTCTAGAATACTATAACATTAAAAATCTCATATAAAAACTTATTTTGTCAAAGAAATAAGATAATTTGTCAATCCACAAAACTGTAGAGAAAAGCTTACAAATACACATATGCTTCAAACATAGACAATAATGACATTTTAGGGAAAATAATTTTCTCATCTTAAATTTTACATTTGTGGGCACTACTTACAGTAGTGCTCAGAAATAGCACTTTTGTCTAGAATGCTGTTCATAAATATAGGCATGGACAGTGATCATTTCTCTCCTTTGAGAACTACTGCAATGCATATGGAAAACATGTCTAAATGTTACACATTATGATGTAAAGCACATCAGTGCATTTCAGCGTAATATCAGAAACCAAATACTGAAACTGGCAAGAAAAAAACCCAAAAAACAACCCTACACTAAAGGCCCTTCCAAGACAGGACAGTTTTGTGTTATAAGAATTTGTTTTTATGTATCACATTGGCCTGCAAGGAAATTTTGATAGCATCAGCCAAACTTGGAAATTCATCAGATTTTTTCAACTGACCATAAAAAAATTGATGTCAAAGGAATCACAATTTGGTGTTATATGAGAGACTAACTTTCAGAAGTGGGACTGCACATCAGCTCCCAGCTGCTTCATTATGGGAAGTTTATATTTATGCACATTGTCTTGGCTTTGGATTTCTCACAGTAGTTTAGTTAATCAGCTTACTCATGTTGACTGGTTACCAATTCCACTGTATACCTGCAAAACTGAGATATAATAATACTTGTAAACCTAAGTCAGGTCTAGAAAATTTGACTGGTAGATACTCCTTGTAGGATAAATCTTTGCAACATACTACAAGAAGAAATAAGATCACAAGACGTGGTGTGAAGATGAGAAGGGAATGTGGACCAAAGATCTGGGAAGAATGCCAGAACTTAAAACAGCTGTTATACAACAAAGGCCCCTTGCAGCATTGTGGTCTACATATATTAAAAGCATGGCCACAATGCCATGAAGCTAATCCTGTAACTCGATCTACAGTTAATCTATGCAACTCATTTGCATTCATTGATTACTTTTACACTAGCAAATTAAAGATGGCTGGATGGCTTTCTGACATGGAGGCCCATGCCTATGTTGTAAGAGCCCTTAGCTTCCAAAACAGGCGAGCTAGATGCAAACTATCCCCCAGGAATACTTTCTATCTGCCAAATGCTTACTTGGATTTGTTAGGGAGAATGTTAGTCGCCATGAAATCCTACAAGGGATTGTTCTCACAATAAATATAACCAAGAAAACATTCATTCATAATTAGCAGCCTGTCTGGGTGATTTTTTTGGTGAGATTTAGCAAGTTTAAATGAGGTTTGAATTAATAGACTTCAGAAACTTATGTAATAAGGAATATGCTTTTTACATTAGAGAAATCAAGGACCTTTGTCTTCAAATGGCCTAGGTTCCTAAATATTTTTAAGTACAATTTGTCACCTTCTCAGCTCAGCTGCCAGTAACAGTGAAAATACCTAACTTGCTACAAGTTGAATCATCTAGGCACCCTGATTTCAGCTTTGAGTAAATTTAAAACCACCATACTGGTTGGTAGGTGATGGTGCCAAATTGCTCCGCATAAAAAGACACAAAATTTGTGGTTTCTCACCCCTGGACTATACTTGTTCTTTGAAAGTCTGGACCTTGAGACTCACAGGGTTATAGCCTAGCAGCTAGGTCAAACATCCATTTAAATTCATTTTATAAATTAACAAATATGTCATTATTTTATAGAGTTGTATTTCTTCTGTAACAAGAGAGTCTATAAAAACACCATAGTTCACACATATTCGTGACCAATGAACATTAAAGAAAATGGAATGAGGATTTTAGATCATATGTATCACATTTCATTTGGGTATGCGAAGCACTGTGACACTGGGTGTAACATGGGACTGAAGGAGGAGCACCTCTTCAGGTTGTTTTCTGGAGCTATGGTAGATATAATTTTCATATATCTTTAAGATTGTGTATTCTGCAGGTATGGAAGTGAAGTTGTTGACAGAGGTTGCTGGTTAGTTCAGGTGACTTTGTACTGGACCTCGTGAATCCCATTCTCTGACTCCCAGCTGATCTTAGCCATTTTGTACACCTGACTTGACACTTGACTGGGGTTATATTTTCTAGTGTGACAGATCAGTTACAAGCTAGGTGTTCTGATATTCTACATAATTTCTATCCTTTTGATTTAATCTTAGATGACTAAAATAAGGTGTTCAAACTATTGTGCAACTTAGTGTAAATAATTAATATTTGCACATGGCTTTCCTCATGTTTACATGCTACTGTAATCACCCTGGACCTTGTTCATAGACTTATTTAGCTGTTTCTAATGCTGAACTAGACCAGAAATTAACATAAGTCTATTCTAACCCAAGCTGTGAACTTATTTAAAAGTAACCCTCAATGCTAATTTAGCAGAAATACAACACTGTCATTTTATTGGTACATGCTTTTTTTACATCTCTAAGAAATATTTTTTATTACATTGATTGCAAACTTCTTTTAGGTACTAGAATATCTGTGACTTTATAAATAAAATATGTAAAGGAAAAAGATGGTAGACTTAGTGTAAGAAGAATGTCCCCTTAGCACTTAGATAATGACCACCAAGCTCTGTGTGCTTAGAGCAAAGTTAAACGGAAGCAGAAAATCATAGATACTGACTGTATAATTTTTTTTGTTGCATCCACTTTTTCTGGGAAGTGAAAATTTTCAGTCTCACAGCTTGGCCTTATAATCATTGCACACACAGGGGCATACAGATGTATTGCAGATGCAGTAAACAGGATAAAAATAGTGGACTTATATGTGTTCCTTCTGAGTAAGTCATAATGATAGCATACAAATTTAACACAAGTTTTAATTTAAAATGGTTTGAATACCACTATGGTAAAATGTATGGCAGACTATGCTGAGCTCTCTTGGGAATGCATGTACTCATATTCTATCTACACATGGACTTCATTGCACTTGGGGACAAGGATTTTTTTTTTCTTAGAAGGCTTTGGAAACAGACACCATTTAGCCTGACAGCAGTTTTACTAATCCTCAGGCATTTAATTCAAAATGCATGTATTATGCTAGTTTTAGAATAGGAGTAAAACAAGTTTTTGTAGGAAATGCAGACCCTGAAGTGTTTATTCATTGATAAAAATGCATATTTAGCTGATCACTTTGCTCTTTTCCCTTATTACAATAATGATCCATTTCATATCTGCCTGCTGTGGTGCAATATTTGATTATCAGTTTTCAAAGACTACAGCAGATACTATTTTTGTTTTGTCTGTAGGCTGCTTGGTGACTGAAAGTCACTGCAATGTAGTAACTGTTTTTCTAGACACCACCTGCTAGATCAAGTGGTGAATTCATATAAGCATTAAAGAGCCACAAATGTTTTCTCCATGGTTTTGAAGCTGCCCTGACTGGGCAGCACAGGGAATAGAAAATTCTACTAGTTTGTCCTGAACATCATAAAATACTTTGCTCATTCAGGTTCTTTAGAATAATATTTGAATGATCCTTTATCAGCGGTGCTCTTTAACCTTTCTTGAGTGTGGATAAATGGTAGCTGATATTAGGTTGTTCTAAATATATCATAAAAAATAGTAAGATTTTAAAATTCATATTTAAGAAGTGTCCATCCAGATTTCTAAACATCTTTGAAATTAATTGCAAGAAGGAATGCTAGTAAAAGCAATGAAAATAGTTGTGTGTATTTCTTCTTACAGTTTTAACCATGTTTGAATCTAATCCATCATCCCAGCATTACCAACCTCACATGGCCTGAAAACAGTCATTTAGTATTATGTCCTATGCAGTTAGATTAACATATTGTTAATCTAACTGCATCAGTATGTCTTCACAATGAGGAGACATTAGGACACCACAAAGGTGTAACAAAATTAAAACATAATGGAATTAATCAACTGGTGGATGTTGCAAAAATTGTTGAGATTTTTTTTTTAAGAGAGAAAAGAAATGCAATTAGATCTTTTGTTAATTTTTCTGCCTGTCTGTTTCCTGTCTCATTGACATGAACCACTTGCCAATATGGGCTCTAAACTCCATCTTGTTATGAAAATCTATACCATAAAGCATGATCTTATACTAGATTTGAACACACTAGAAAAGACTAGCTTAGGCAGGCTGTTTGTTAATGTTTTTTATTTGAGAAACATGTCAACATCCCACATCATACAAAGTCAGCAAAGCTGCTTTCCTAAGTTGTTTCAGATAGCCCTATATCTACAACACAGTTCTGTCTAGCTGTGTCTCCTGGTTGTTGCTTGGAGTGCTATGGTTGCTGAGTTTTCATTTAATCTGTTTTCACAAGCGGGAACTCATAGTAGTTACTGTTTGGGTTGTTTTTAGAAATTCACTCATATTCTAATTTCTTCTTCATACCTTGAAGCTTTGTCTTCATACAGTAATATCCCAGTAATATTCAGTAGATTTTTGTTTAGGAGAGTTGGCATAGACATAACCTGTGGACCAGATTTGATACACAGTTTTCAGTAATGTGGGCACAGTTGCCCTTGCCTGTAATCTGATGCATGATTCACACTACTGAGAGTGCTGGCTCACAACAGCTATGCTTGATCTCCCTGTAGGACTGTGCAGCCAATGTGAGACAGACTTTGGCAAGGAGGAACAATTATTTTTGAAATTAAGCTTGTGCCCTTAGGCTTCTAGAAGTCTGTTACTGCTATCTGCTTTGGAGTACTGTGAGGTTGTGTACTTTGTCATGCATGCTTATTGCAAATAAAACAACCTAACGGCATTGATTTAGTGCAATTTCATACCTAATGCAATTTTTCCAGTTCTTTTGCTTTTGACATTTTATCAGTTTGTGCTGAATATGGGCAAATCTGCTTGCATACGTTTTAACATGTAATGGTATAAAATATGCACTATTTAAATACTGACATGTAACTTTGAATATATATTTAGCTGACAGGAGGACTGAAGGAAAAAATATTCCAGGTGGCTTTCCATTAGGAAAACATGTTTTCTCTATTGTCATGGTTTAGGAATTGTACTACTCAATTCAGTGCCCCCTCTGAGACACTTCAAACCATATTACCTCTCTCTGTGAAAAAAAAGAGAAAAGTAACCCACAATTATCTTTCCCAACTGCAAAAAGGCCATTTTTGATACCTCATATGTATGTTCCAGCTTATGATAACAGCCTGTATAGAGATGAAAGGGGTTCACCTGGCATACAAACTACTGTTTTACCGTGAAAAAAGATGCAATGCACACAGAAAAATGTATGTGTTTAAATTGCTGGGGTCTTCTTTTAATTTGGTTTTGTTCTTTTGGGTTTTTTAAATTAAAAATCCAGATGTGATGGTATGATAGAAATATTCTCTTCCATTGTTAATTCCTGTGCTATCAGAGTTTTGAGGAAGGCAAGAAACCTATCTTCTTGCTGAAATGAGTCAATTGCTTGCCTGCTGACCTGATGGGGGGTGGGACAGAAGGAAAGAATGGTCTGGGAAAATAATATTTATGTAAATTTATAAGGCCTGAGGTATTTTTCTAATAAAATCAATGATTTCTTTTAGCAGCTTTGTTTAGTATTAATGTAGGTGAAACTATAAATTTGAAAAACCATAATTTTAAACAAAAAAATTGAACCAAAGGCTTGTTAATACAAATTAAAGCTTTAAGAAGAAACAATACTAGGTGTCACAGTTGTTTCAGTTATAATAATGTCTTGGCTTGAAAGGACAGGTGTCTGCTAAGAAAGGCAAGAGTCTTTTGTGAAATGAAAAATGTAAACCCCCTTCCTCTGAATTATTATTATTTTGAAATTAAGGGGCTCTCAGGCAAAGATATGGAAGTAGGAATAACAATTCCTTTTTAGAAAAAAAAATGCAGTAATACAAAACAACACTGACAGAGAATATGACCTGACACCCTGTTGGTCAGGGTGTTGGTAGCAGTCTCATTAAATTGTGGCTGCAGCCCTCCTGCAGTGACAGATGTGGTTCTGTTGGGGCAGTGATCCTGTAGAGGGGTGTAGGTTTCCTCTGAAGGACCAGTGGTGGTGTAGATGGGCCTGGACTTCCTCTGGGAATCCAGTGGAAAAGAAAGCTGCTCCTCTGGAAATCCAGTGGGAAAAGGCTGCCTGTGGTGTTCCAAATCTCAGATTATATCCAGGTAGGAGAGCTTGGCTCCTCCCTCTGGGCAGAGCATCTCACAAGGGGATGATGTAATTTTATCAGTCTCGAACTGAGACTCAATGGCCCATTAACAGAAGATATTTCCCAGAGGGAGGACTGGTTGTGGAACAGATAAAAAACTGCCCCACCTGGTTTTAAGTGGTGGCCCAATTAACAGACGATACCTGCCCCACCTCTGACAAATGGCAATAGAATACTCAACCCCAGCCACATCTTGCATTTGTAACCTAAGACAAATAATCATCAAATTTGTAGATTATTAGGTTCTGCCATCCCAATGTAAATGGGTATATATCTTATTTAGTAGATTGTTGATGAACTAGGTGATTGTTGTAGGTTTTTTCCAACTAAACTGTTCTATTCTAAATCCCAACAAGGCTATAAACTTGGTGATTTGTCTTACCTGAAAGATAGATATCTTGGCCAAGTCTGTTATGTAGATATTTTTTTTCAGGATATAGTGAGAAAGTTAACTCTATTCAGCATTTTATCTGCAGGTTTTAATTAATTTTTTCAGGAGGTATCTTCCTCTCTTGCTCCCTTTCTCTTTATCTCACCCCCCACCTTTTTGTCTTTCACTCTAATATTCTCTCCCTTCCTCCTCTTCTTTCTCATCTTCTCCTTCCTTTCCTATCTTTCCCTCATCTCTTTGTCCTCTTACCCTTTGCCTCTTCTCCTAGTCTCCCTCTTTCTCTTCCTATTCTTCTCTTCCCGTCTTTCTTTCAACCTCTCTCAGCCTACTTGCTCTCTGCTACCTCTCCCCGTACTGTCTCACATCCTCCCTCTCTCAAAGAAATGTAGGTGAATCTCTTACAAAGACACATTTAAAACATGCAGACTCAAATGAGATGCAGCCGTAATTGTCTGCTGATCAAAACAATTGAACTTATGCCTTCATCATCAAATAGCAAGAGGAAGGAGGAGCCAGTTCAGACCAGCTCTGCTTTGGTCCCAGGGACTGCACTTTCCCAGGTAACTGGACCATGTGGTTGGGTTCTTGGATTATTCCTCCTGATTTAGTTTTGTCCAAAGGAATTCTGTTTACACGCTGTGAAACTGCTTTGTGATGGAAAACTGCTTCAAGAGGGGACTGCTGAGGAGATTAGCTTCAGAAAAGCACTCCTGATCCAAACCAAATTTGCACGATTGCAAATACAACAAAATAAATTAATGGAATCAGAATTTAGCAACCTATAACTTAGGGTAAGAGAGCTGTACATGGTGATTATCAAATTTAATAGAGATCAATGTGATGTCTTTGTTGACGACATGAAACGATGAAGAAGTTAAGTTCTTTGCCAGGATTTGGGTTTCAGCAAAGTAGTTCTGCTCCATTTGAAGTTAAGAGGAATAGAATCAAGGTCTGACAGGTTATTGCCCCTGTTTTGTAACAGGACATAGCATGCTTAAATATCTTTGAAGATTTTGTGCAGTGTCCTTTGCAAGACTGTCGCATATAGGGAGACGTAAAATTATATCGCTCATCAGTTAGATACTTTTTTTTCCCCAGTAAGAATGCCCATACCAGTATGACTCATATTTTGACTGAAGTAGTAATTTGATCATAAAATATTTACTGTAAGAACAGGAATGGATAAATTATCAAGAAAAAAAAATAATGATTCATAATGCAGTCTTAGTCTACAGATTTATGGATGCATCTCTGTTGAAATAAGTTATAAAAAGAAGAAAAAGATTGCTTAGCCTTGCAAGTCACAACATGAGGCATTGCAAATACTAAGGTTAAAGCAGTTCATGATCTGATACTTTTGCTATTTGAGGCATAAACTTGCTTCTTTAATGTTAAAATACATACTAAAATGGGGAAAGAAAAGTGTGTGAAAATTTACCAGACAGTGAATTAGTCACAGAATCACAAAATAGTTGGTGTTCAAAGAGGTCTCTAGAGATCATCTAGACTAGGCCCTGTGCTAAAGCAGTCTCACTTCCTCCAACATTAAGTGTATTTTGGTCTATTAAGAAAAGCTGCCATCTGTAATAATGGGTGTGTCACCCACTTATCCCATCCTTAAAACCAGATATTCCTAGATATGCTTCTAGTTTACATTTGTCTGCTTTTCCCTCCTTACTTTCCAGTATGATCTCACTGTGGGTGGGCTCATCAACACAAAGCAATTATTAATGGGGAAAGGAAAAACATACTATACCCATTAAAATTACCCTGGTTTGTGGATATTTATTCAAGCTTTTATGTTAGATTATTAGATGTCTTGAGCAGTTCCTGGGCAAGCCCACAAAAATGTGTTTGTTGACCATTTTGTTGACCAAAAATAAGCATGCTTTATTCTAAAATTTGCTATATAATACTACTCCTGTGATTTTCAGTGTTTAAAGTAGGTATATATTTAAAGATTATTTAGTTCTTTTCCATTATCTTTGGAAAGGAATATATGGGAATGATTTAACTGATCTTTAAATTAAAAGTAGCAGAGAGCATCTCCAAGGAAATATATCTGTCTATTCACCATGGGAGTCAGGTCCTTAATTCATGGAAATCAGCAGTGAAATGCTGCATATTTACACCCTCTAAGAACATGTATTCCTACTTTCTGTAGACTAAAAATAATGCCTTAATAGCCAAATTAAGCCACTGAGTTTACAGAATATAGACTTTGTACTATATTCACCATGATCTTAAGTACTGTTTCCACTCTGTTAAATACTTTCCTTACTTTTTAAAACCTGCCAAACTTTACTAAAATATCCATTTCTTAAGATCCTCAAATACAGCTAATTTTGACAATAAAATGGAGAAGTAAATTTCTTATTATCTCATAATTTTTTTTTGCTATGAGATTCCTATTTATAGGGATAATGCATTGTTTTTCTAATTAACAGATAACTTATTTTAATTACTGAAATTATTTTTAGATCTCATTACAGACATTTTTAAATACTAACCTGCATTTCAAGTTTTGCTATTCTTTCAATTTTGAAAAACAATCTTGCAACAGTATGTTTTTTCCATGTGAAAGCTTATATACATAAACTGAAGGATTTTCACAAAGAAATAATAATATTTTTCAACTTATATCCGTTATGTACCCTATTTTAACCAAGGCTATATTGTACCATATGCGACTACTGTAAGTACCTTTCAGACTCTTTGCACAAGAAAACATTAGACATCATCTCTAGCCTTGTAAAAACAACAACAAAAAAAGTGTAGTGAGTCAGAACTTTTGCAAACCATGCAAGTACAGGTTGTGAATGGACTGGAGGAAGTCTGAGCTAGCAGACATGCTAAACTGCTCAAATCTCTTTGGTTGAAAGCAGAATACTTGAGAGTGTTGTTAAATAGGTGGAAATGTTTAATGTTTAATTTATGGAAGGTTGTTTGCCATCAAAGACAAACTACCCACAATATGTTGCAAGTTATGCCTTAAAAATACTTTCAATATATTGAAAACAAGTTCTAATCTTGCTTGCTATGAAAGGTTATCAAGAAGCCATCGTGAAAAGCTGTTTTCTTCCTAGAGTAACTCTAATGCCTTTTTACTTAGTCTCAGACTTGTTCATAACGTGGGAGGCAGCAGCCATTGAGCTGATGGATAACAAGCTGCTGAGAGAGTTCACATAAGGATATTAATACTGTTACATCCATCTGTAAACACTCTTTGGTCAAAGGCACTGCAGCCTTTGACTTTATTGACTGTGATGCTGTCAAGACTTCAAAGAAAAGCCAATAGCTTAATATTTGCATAGCTAAAGACAGTTTACATTAAATAAACTCTCTTTTGACGGTACTTTGAGAATAAATAGGTGCTTTTACAAATTTACCCTCAAGCTATGGTTGTACTTTTTGTATCAATGGTATTATCAGAATAAATAAATATTTATTTCAGAAATATCCTATTAGCTTTAGAACAAAAAGTAGTATTTAGTTCTCTTGGAAATATGTATCTAGATGACAGAGAGATCCAATTGCTGTTATGACATGAATGTAGTGTTTTTAATGTGACCAAAGTGGTAGGTCTTGTTTCAAGTAAGAGGAGGCACAGGCCAAAATTTCCATGAACATTAAACAAAGTTCTTTTCTGACCCCCAAAAACTTTCACGTTTGTAAATTTTCATGCCATTGCACAGAAAGTGTGTGAAGAAAGCAGAAATATTAACACTTCACTTGTGTGTTATCCAAGAGTTAATTTTTTTTTAAATTACTTTTTTCTAGTTTTTGTAGAAAGCTAGTTAGGACAAATTCTGTCTGTTGAACTACTGAACTACTTAACAATCAGAGTAGTTATAGCATCACAGAATCCTATGTGTTGAAAAAGACCTCTAATATAATGTGAAAAACTGGAAAGCTTAATGTCCATATGACATTTTGGGATACCTATGTGGGGGAGGAGGGGGCAGGTTGGGTTTTGTTCTGATGAGGCAGTGCACTGCCCTGTACACCCTACAGCCTGAACCCACGCCTGGCAGTGGCTGTCAGTCCCTGGCACACCAGAGGCAATGCTCTACACCTGCCTCTGAGCCCCAGCCTAGCTCCTGAGAGGCCACATGACTGGGAATCCCTCCTGAGGGAACACCACAGGAAGGCCAAGGGGTATTTAGGGCTGAACATGAGACAAGCATGTGTCTTGACCCTTCAAGGGAAATTTCCCTTGAAATTTCTATCTGAACGCTGCTGGAATCCTGGACTTGGCAGCTGCATGTGCGCTTTCCTATATCTTTTCTGTCTCTTTCTCTTTTTCTAATTAACTCTTCTTGGAATTTTTGAGTAACTTAAAATCAAATCTAGGGTTTGCTTAGTTGAATGGGCCAGGTTAATCTTAAGAAAAGTGTTTTATGTTAATTGAATGTTGCACTAAACCTTTTCCAAAGTTCTCTGATTTTCTAAAGCGGCTGGTAAAATTCTGTTTGTTCCGTTCTCTTAAGAATATCTTGTCAGTATTTAACCCACGTATCTAACTCAGAGTACATGAACAACTGTAAGCCCTTTTAAAAGTCTCATCGAGTGAGTTGTTAGGGGCCTTTCATATCATCAGGCCTACCCATTGATCTCACACTGTCAATCCCACCATCCCTCCATGTCCCTAAGCACCGTATCCACATGTCTTAAATACCGCCAGGGATGGTGACTCAACCACTTCCTCATAACACCTGTGCTCCAGGTACTCCCCCAGCTTTGCTGACACACTCCATCACCTCAGTGTCTTTTTTGAAGGGAAGGGCCAAAAACTGAGCACAGGATTTGTGGTACAGCCTGGGGCGACTAGTGCTGAGTACAGGGGGTCAGACACTTGCCTGGTCCTGCTGGCCACACTATTTCTGGTACAGGCCAGGATGCCATTGGTCTTCTTGGATACGTGGGCATGGCTGGCTCATGTTCAGCCAGCTGCCAGCCAACACGCTCAGACCCTTTTCTGCTGGGCAGCTTTCTAGCCACTCTGCCCCCAGCCTGTTGCACTGTGTGAGAAATGACTTCTCACTTAAAAAAAAAAAAAATAAGGTTTATTAAACCTTAAAAAAATACAGCAAAGGACTCAAAAAGGACAGCGTACTGGGAGTTTGTGACCGGCTGCCACGAGCTCACCCACAAAATAGCTGCTCTGCCTTCTATACCCCTGGTGTTGCATCAGGCAACCTTAACCTCCCAAAGTTTGCTGACCAGCTCTCCTTTGCCATCCATTGGTGCAGACTACTTTCTTGCAAATTGATTTGAGGTCAGGTGTTGTCACACCACGCCTCCCTAGCAGCAAGCCTCCCCCATTCACACATGCTCCGTGCCAGGGGTACATCTACATGCCCTCCCCTCACATGTCCTGGATGACCAAGGCTGCCCAGCAGCAACAGTGCAGAGGGGGAAAGGGGACTATGGGGAGAGCAGAGGATGTATGAACAACAGATCACAGTGACATAAACATGCATCTCTTAACATACACACAATATTCAGCCCCTAATTGCAAGAGCCAGCCATCATATTACCCATCTAAAACACAATGTGTGGGGTTGTTGCGATCCAAGTGCAAGGCATGGCACCTGTCTTGTTGACCCTCTTACAACTGGCCTTGGTGCATGGATCCAGCATGTCTGGATCCCTCTGTAGAGCCTTCCTACCCTCAAACATATCAACACTTCTGCCCAACTTGGTGTTGTCTGCAAAGTAAGGGAGGTTGTACTTGATTCCCTCATCCAGATCATCAATAAGACTGCTAAATGGGCCTGACCCCAATACTGAGCCCTGGAGAAAACCACTTGTGACTGGCTGCCAGCTGGATGTAACTCCATTCACCACCATCCTCTGGATCCTGTCATCCACCCAGTTTTCCCCCAGTGAGCAGTCTACCTATGAAACTCATGAACAGCCAGTTTCTCCAGGAGAATGCTGTGGGACAGCACTGTGAAAGGCTTTACTGAAGTCTAGATAGGCAACATCCACAGACTTTCCCTCATCCATGAATGGGTTACCTTGTCATAGAAGAAAATCAGGTTTTGCCAAGCAGGACCTGCCTTTCACAAGCTCCTGCTGTCCAGGCCTGATATCTTGGTTATTCTGTATATATCATGTGATGGCATTCTAGATGAGCTGATCCATAACCTTCCCTGGCACCAAGGTCAGGCTGGCAGGCATGCAGTTCCCTGGATCATCCTCTGACCCTTCTTGTACATGGGCATCACACTAGGTAACCTCCAATCAGTGGGGACTTCCCATTGGAATATATAAAATTGGCACCGCTGTTTGCAGAATTTATACCATGAATGGCTCACTATGCCATTTCTAAAAAAGAATCTGCCTGTTTTATTTTATCACCAGATGACAGGGTAAAAGAAAGAAGTATGAATATTTACACTTTGGATGTGTAACTTCAGCTTCTTTTTTAGGCTGATGTGTCCAGAAAGAGTAAATTGACCTTCTACTAATGAAAGTTACATTATAAATGTTCTAAGTTGAGCAGAAGGATGTTAAGAAAATACATGCTATTAATCACCTTTAAAAATCCTGATCTAAATAATTTGTTTGATTATTCAGGATTTGGGTTTTTTTTGTTTTTATTTTTGTCACGGTAATGAAAAAATTCCTCCATAACATAAGGAAAAAAAATTAGTAAGCCATGTAAATCAAATGCAAACAAGTAGACAGTTAGAAAGACAATCTTCAGCACTTCAAATGCAAAAAAAAAGTTTTAAAAAAATAATTCCCAGAGAGATGAGATAACCCAGTAAACTGGACCGACATGTACAGTTGAATCAAGAGAGAGAACTTTCAAGGCTGGGTGAGTGAGAAGTTTCTGTGTTAATGAGAAGAAAGGAAAGTAATTCTAAAAAATTCAGGAGAAATTTCTTTTGAAATCCTGATGAATTTCTGGAGTTCAGAAAAATAATGTGTTGAGTAGTAGAAAGCAAGTAGACAGTGGATGTACATGTTCATGCTTGAGGGGAGAAGTCTGAGGACAACACAGGGAAGATTATAACATAAACCAACAATACTCCTTCCTTAGAAGGTTAACACAAAATGACGCTGAAATGTATAGAAATTAGGATTTCAAATTTGGGTGTTCATAGAGCATATGTACTGCAGTGCAAGTAAATGACTGTCAAGTGAACAGGTAAATGTGAACAAGTTTGAAAATAGTTAGCTGAACTGACATGTTAGAACATGGCATTCCTACTTAGCTACAAGGCAAAATTTTGACCTTTGCACAGATTCCAGTGTTGCTGGAAGGCTTACCTGGCTCTGCCGATGTAGTCTGAGTTCTACTTCTGATTTTCAGCAAAAGATATCTCTCTTGTTTGTAACTTAGGCCGTGACATACTGATGTGCACACTGATCAGGGTGACAGATGTCTAAGCTGGAGCCACAATCTTCATTGCCTTTTTGTGATATGACAGAGGACTTTGATTTTTTTTTCCCCTTTGTTCTGAAGTGTAAGAGAAATACCATTAACCTCAAATTGATTCAATTATCATTTTTTTTGTGATCTCAAACCGTGAAATGTTATATAAAAAGTAAATTTAATTACAATGAGAGGTTTCATTGCATTTCCTCTATTCCTTTTCATTTGCATGTGTTTTATGCTTTCATTAACACTGCTGCTGCTTCAGAAATATGGCAGAGTAAATAACAAGCAAAAGTGTTCGGAGAATTCATACTGGATTCTAAGTGGTTTTGCAGTTTGGCTGTGTTTGGGGCTTTTTTCCCAATAAGCCCAGACAGCCTAAAGAAGATCTTTAGAACCAACTCTAGGCTCTGCTTTTTCAAAATTACAGGCATAGCTTCTAGTAATTCAAATGATATTCTTATTTCTGCCGCTAATGAATAGATGCTCCAAAATAGTTGGTTGGATAACTCATGGACTGATTGCTGCAGAGAAAAGATGTTATGCAGTTCAGGGCTCTACAAGTAGTATCAATGGTTATTGTTGCTTTGCTAATGAGTAATCTTTTGAATTAAACTTCACTGAACTATAATTCTGATAATTCGCCTGGATTCCTGCTCAGGTTTATGTCTGAAATTTTGGTGTTTAGGGAATTATACTGGAATTATTTATGTTTATTTAGCCTTGATGTTGGAATTTCATATACTATGAACTAATATTTCTAGGAGAGATTGGCATGTCCTAGCCAGAAAATATCTTTTTCCTTGTCTGTCTAAACATGAGTCATTGGTAAACCTCAATAAGTGATCTGTCAATAGATGATGTGATTTATTAAAGCAACAATCCAGCCTAATCTCTTTCATATGTTAACCCATCTCAGTGCTTCTTTTCTGTGCAGACACTGGGCATGACAGAGGGACTATAATGACACCTTACCTCTTCACACTGAGTTGGTGGGCTGTGTATCAGCTAGTAGATGAAAGAAATATGCTAGTAAAATGTGGTTCATGATGTCTTATCTAAGCTGTCTTAGAACCAAGGAAGGCAGCACTTAGTTCCTGCCTTGTCACTGTCTGGGTTTTGGTTTCAGAAGGCTATGAAGAGGGAAAGCAAGTGAAAATGACAATGAGGTTAGAGCTCTATGAAAGATTCCTTTTGAAAATAGCAGTAAATTCATCACTTTTTGAATTTAAAGTAATTCTAGTTTTTGTTTGCACAGATGCATACCAGCCCTCAATGCAAAATACTGAAAAACTGGAACATACCAGCTTGCAGTGCACTTGCTCAATGGAGTATAGCTACGTCCAATGTGTAAAATCTGTGTCCCTGATCATATTAGCACTTGGGTAGTAGGGATGTAAAAGAGTGCAGGTAAGCGGTTCCTCTACTGCACCACAGTTACTTTGAGAGAAAACAATGTGGCAGATACAGCTTTTGCTACAGTTTATTCTCATTTTGGGGACTAGGGTATCTCTGCACAGTGTCCCTTCCATATTTTCCAGAGACAGTGTTACAATATAAACTAATCATCTATATCATCAATAGGCTTACTCCTGAAAAAATTTGGCAGGCTAATGGAAACTACACTCAACTTATTTAAAAAAATATTCCTTTTGGCAGATGCTGCTGAAGGGATAGACAGTCCTTGCTAGTTCTGAAAGGGTAGAAAATAAATTAAAACAAAAAAAGCATACTGGTGGAAAAGAAGCATACAATTGTAATAATATCATCTTAAAAAGTTGGTTTTGGGTATACAGAGAACTCAAGCATCAGTTCATATTTTCAAGGAAGAAATTTTTCTAGAACTGGGGATACCTGAGAATGTAACTTAAAATCTATTAATCATGACTTCCTATTTTCATACTATACTTTAGATATTCTGAGGCCTCTGATTCATGTCATAGCATCAGTAAGTCATCTTTCTTCCTTTATATCTTGACCTGCTCCATTTAGAAAATAACCTTCTAGGTCTGCTTTGAAAATGAACTAAGGATCTTCAGGGCCTCTAACAGTCAGCAACTTGTAGGAAGGTGTAAGAATCTTATACCATTTCTTTCCCACAATTCAGATTTTTCCCTTATAAACAGTACTGAGTACATTTTGTACCATCTTAGGAGTTGTCCAACACAGCTGATGAAAAGGTTCTCCTTGGTTTCTTCATTGGCATTGAGCTAGATGTCAGCGTAATCAGGAGCAGATTGGCATCCCATTCTTAAACTGTCTCAGCTCTTTTGAAACAATCAGATAGCGAACAACTTTCCTTCTGAAATCATTGATCAACTGACAGCTCGAGCCACTTGAATTATGAGCCATAGCTGTGTTGAAGGGAAGGATTAAAACCAAATGAAATGAAATTTTCCTATGTATTTGAATATGTGTATACATTAACTGATGCTTATGTTTATACATAGACTGATTTAAAAACAATTAAAACATCAAGGAAACTTTATCAAATCTCCACAGTTTGGACTAGGTGCATATGATCTATAGAGTGAGGCATTCTCTCAATATATTTTGTAAGGTGGGTAATATTGTGAGTCATCTATGTGACCAGCAGCCTGAACTTTGTATAATGTATGGGACATTGTTCCTGACAACAGTTAAAAGGAAATTGTCTGGACTAAAAATAGTGCTGTGTATCCTGGTTTGGCTTAGATCTTATTCTTCTTAACTGTAATTTTCTCTATGAACACTAGATGAAGCCCTGACGCTTCTACACAATAGGAAAAAAAAGAACTCAATGAGATAGATTGTGTCTATTGAAGTCCTGACTTCTGCTAAGCCAAAAGAAGCAGGGATTTTTTTTTCCTGGTCTGCTCTCCTATTGCGCAGATGACTTCCTCTGAGCTCAAAATGTTCTTTTCATTCTATTTCCTTTCCCTCTTTAGGCTTGTCTTTTTGGAAAGTTAAAAAAAAAAAAAAGTGATATAGGTATATTTCACAATCTAACTTCAAAATGGTGTTTAAATTTCTGTTCTGAAAAAGCAACAATTTGGTTTACTGACCATTGTGTCTCCAAGACCTGTCTGATTTCAGTGTCTGAAAACAATTAAGAAGCTGAATGTTTTTTTCTCCTCTTCTGCTGCATTCCAGCATGAGTAATATCAAATCAAAAAGAAGGTATGAAAAAGACAGGGGACAGTAATGGGAAGCCATGGGCAGAACCCACACTCACAGATGAGGAAAAAGAATCAAAATTATAAGGCTGTAGTAAATTCTTGTTGGTTTTTTCTTTAATAAAGCTTTACCACCTCTACTGTGATAATCTAAGGAGCTCTAAGAGAATAAAGCTGTTTGGTCAGCTTTCTGCCTCTAAAAAATCTCAGCCCATAGAGGAATACTTTCCATGAAGGGAACTTGTACTCATTTGATTGCATACATTGTAGAGAGTGCAAGCAAATGAATAACATGTAATTGAAATTTCCTTGTTGGCTACAGTTTATGTCTAAGTAACATGTAAGTGTTTCTCTTCTTCACAGTTCATATTTCTCTCCAGGTACTTAAGTTCTCATGTAGCTGATGATCCGAGGAGAAAGGTAACAAATGTCTCCTAGTCTTTTCTGAAGCTGCATTGCAGGACAGAGGAACAGCGCTGAAATGGTAAAATATAGCCTCAAAGAACTTTGAACACAAAGACCTCAAAATAGCTGTTCAGTAGCATGTGTAAATTTTCCTTATTTTAGAGAATTGAAACATAAAAATTACTGGATCTATCTCGGGTTGAGAAATTCAAGAAGTGAGAGGAACCTGTGTGTCAGAGCATCTGATCTACTTTTTCAGCATGGAACCCCAAAACATCAGTTTTCTTCTGATGCATTTTCTCACCTATCTGCATCAACTTGAAACTGGACATCAGAGTGCACCCTGAATTCACAGAGCCACTGCCTGAAAATGGCTTCCACCAAGAGAAAACTGCAGTTGTGTAGTAAACAAATGGATTTGAAAGATCTAATGTGGTTTTCATAAGGAGAGGCCCATGCTGATAGTTGATTAGCTCAACTGCAGCCCATCTTATGTTTCTGACTGATTTCAGAAGACTGAAGTTCCGGTATGGCAGAATTAAGTGGTATTTTTCTAACATTAGGAGAAATGTCATATCAAGGAACGGCACTGGATGGCTGGAGATGTAACCTCTGCCTCATGCCACTGCCAACAGCACCATCTTGGACTTTGAAAAGCAACTCCTGTGGAGACATGTCACCCCAGAAAGAAGTGGGTTGAACAATGGGACCCATCTCAAAAACAGCCTCATAGACAGCTGGGCCAGGGAGTGCAGTATTGAGTGGGTGCCTTGCACTCCCTCTCATGCACCAGTCTCTGGGACAGCTGAACAGTACAATGGACTTCATAAAAAACAGATTAAAAACAATGGGTGGTGGGACCTTCAAACATTGGGGTCAACATTTCACAAAAGCCACCAGGTTAGAGGTTCTAATGCTAATGTCAATCAAGCTGGCCCTGTCCAGTCAAGATCTCCACACACCACAGAAGTGCATAAAGTCCCTATGGTGCGTATGAGGAATGAATGTGCTAGGGAAGACAGTCTGGGTTAGTCCTGCCTCAAGCAAAGGCAAACCCATCTGTGGGATTTTTTTTTGCTCAAGGACCTGTGTGCACTTGGTGGGTAGAGCACAGGGATGGGGAAGCACAATGTGTACCTCAAGGGGATTTGATATTTGGGTGAGAGCAGTCTGCAATGTTGAACTGTATATTATATAATATTGATCGCTGAATGACACGGCCACTGTTATGCCATCCATAACTGCTACAGACAATGAGGATGGATGGCTCCAGATACACCAGGTGGGAGCTCCTGATGCAGCTTGCAATCATCCAACAGCACACCAGCCCTTCTGCCCTGGAAGACATCTGTGATGGATATATGTATATATTTGGAAGTTGTAGGATCTGGGCATGGCATAAATGGCATAGAAAAAGGGGTGGATAATGTCCTAGTTTCAGCCAAGGTCAGGGTTAACTTTTTTGCAGTAGTTGAGAGGGGGTGGAGCCTGGAGCCTGTGGGTGGGTCTAGATTTTTATTCTATACCACTGATGTTAATGCTAGGGGGAGAAGTAAGGGCTTCTCACTTCTGAGAAGAAGGGGGAGTGGCTTTGGGTGGAAGAAAAAAGGTGCCATGGAGAAGTTCTGCAACCATTTGTTGTCTTTTCCATGACAGCAGACAACAGGGTGGTGGAGTGGTGCTGATCATGCCATGTTTTTTCCTTGTTTCAGGCTTGAGGAAAAAAGCATGGTGGAGGGAACAATGGGGTGCTGCTAGCTGTAGTCACATCTAGTCAGATTTGGTGAGCATTTTGCATGTAATCACCCTCTTTTATACACTGTTATTATTAGTATTGTTGCTGTTACTGTTCATTTTCTTGTCTCATTGCTGTTTCCAGTAAATTGTTACCTCAACCTGTAATCTCTGCTTTTTGCCTGTCTTTCATCAGAGGGGGATGGGGGAGGAGGGCAGCTGGGTGGGGCTTAACTTCCAGATGGGCTTAAAACATGATGCCTCCTTAGAAGTACTGGCAATCATTGTACCCTGAAAGAGTTCTTAGTGGTAAATCATATGTGATTTACAAGTACAAGATTTCATACAAATAATCTTTCTGCATATGCACAACCAAGAACAAGTCAAACTATGTGAGTCTTTGTTATTTCAAATTACTGAGTCAATCTAGTCGAAATGTTTGTCTGGAGGCAGGGGAATTTCAATTTGGGTGATAAATATTTGGCATAGTTACAAATAACTCAATTGTGATTAATGACAGAAATTTGGGAGCAATCATAATAGATGTTGCTACCTTTAGTTACCGGTAAATATTAGACAATACTTGTCTGAAGAATTTTATTTAATAAATTCTCAGAAGTAATGAATTCATCCTTAAATGTGAGGTGTGGGGGTGTTTGTTTCATGTTGTTTATGGTTTTAACTGGTTTTCAGGCAATTCTTTTAGATAATAGACTTCTGAAATATCTTATACAGAAAGAAGAATACTTTGGAATTGGCCTAAGACTCAGGAGACTCTTGTTTAAGTGACCTAAAATTTTTGTCATTTTGATGAAATCATACTTTGATGAAGGTTGAATGTATTTTTATGTCATGATATTGTTCTGAAAATGAGGAAATATGAAGTTACTACATAGGTTTTAAGGAGAGGCCAGTTTAATTATTTACCAAGTTCTATGAACTTGTCAAATGTATTCAAACACAACTATATAATTTAACTTGTATTGGTTAAATTTTAATCATATATTGTAGAATAAATGGTAAGGGTTACCCCTAAATACATGCCAGTAGAGGAAAAATTCAACTAGGAAAGATTGAGGTTGACTGGTAATTAGAGGTAAAAGTTCACGCCCCTATATTTAAAGGCTGAGTCACTGTTACCATATAAACTGGGCTTATCCACTTATTCAGAAACTGGGAGGTCATCTCTTAAGGGCAATTATTTCAATAGATGATAGGTAAATTCCAGTTGTAGCAATGAAAAGAAATATTATTTTTACAAGCAGAACTCAAATCTGTCAGAAGCAAAAAAGGTTCCTTAACTGATTGATGTGATATTTTTTTGGACTTAAGTACAAAACCAATGTTACATGAGGAAGTCTTTGCAAAAATATTAAAGTATTCAAAATAAACCTGTTCTAGTGATATCCTTTAATGTGAGTTATGCTGATTAGTTCCAGTTCACCCAACTGTACTGCATTACCTCTAATGTATTAATAGCATTCTGGTAACTCCTACTCTTAACTGGGTTAGAGTAATTAATATGCTATAAGTAATGCAGTTTGAAAATGTATTCCTAACAGAGCAATATGTTTCACAGCGAAGTGACAGCCTTGATGTTAGATTATTCCATGTTAAAACTACCTCCATAAACTATACCTTCACTTATTTTTGTGTGTATTAATGTATGTATTAATTTTAAAGCAGTGATTGGGAAAGCTGGAGTATTTGAAATCTTACTAAGCCTCAAAACAAGTCTGAAAGTTGGTATTTGTTTGCTGTGATTGTACTCTTCAGAGTGTCATTGCATTAAAAGCCTCACAGTACTGTGTTTTGTTTGGTACAGTGAAGATTCTTGGGCTGTAATAGCTGCAGTTAGAATCACATATATTCAATATCTTTCAGTCCTAACAGCTTCCTATACTGACAGATATTTTTTTTTTAAACAACAGATGAAGCAGTATCTTCTATGTATGTAAGACAAATAACTGGAAGAGACTGTTTTAGATGGGATGGTGACAATAACTTGAACAGACTAAGCCTAAAACTTTAATTAATACATTAACTAAAAGTAGGATTTTTTTTTTATTTGAAAGGCTCACAAAATTTATGTTGAAGAATCAGAAAATTAATAAATTTCAAATTTATTTCAAAACTTAATTAGAAAGATAATTACTAGAGCTGTTTAGCCTTCACTGTTTTAAGGCATTTTTATAATACTGAAATTATTAACATTTCCTAAAACTGTTGTAGTGCCTTTATGGAACAAGATTTCTGAGCAACCTGGCCTAGTGAAAGGTGTCCTTGCTCATGGCAGGGGGGTTATAATTAGATAATCCTTAAGGTCCCTCCAACCCAGGCAATATTATGATTCTATGATATTACCCATATTTCAAAGAGCTTACCTTTTAATTTTAGATATGACTCAATGAATGAGGATAGTAAACTGGCCAGAGAGTTTGAATGTGGAAATAACAAGGCTTGCAGCAATAAGCTGAGGCAATGACTTGATGTTGATATTTAGAGACACAATGACTTAATTTTAGATCATTGGGGTGTTTATCCTTGAGTAATCTTGCACATTAGTTTAAGAAGGGAGTACTAGGAGATGTTTGAATGAAAAAATAGGAGATTTTGTATGCCAGAAATTCAAGTAAGCTGATGCACCTGTAAACCCACAGAGACAAAGAGAGGCTGAGGGAAAAATGGGATATCAAGACAGAGACATAATTGTCAGAATGGATGACTGGCAAGAGACTGAAATAGTTCTGGTTTGGTGTTTATTATCACATGTTAAGGACTCAAGCCTCTAAGTTGCAGCTGATTTACCAGTGTAGTTAAACATGTACTTTAGTAAAGCAGATGGGCAGTTATAGGTTATTTAGCCTATGTTTTCATTTTATAGCCTATGTATTTTAGGAAATATTAGCTCTTGGATTTTTTTCTAAGTTCTAAACATGTAGTTTATGTTTCATTTACTGGCTTTATCTCAGTTTCTTCTTTGTTATCTCACTGCATTTATGTTTTTCATGACTTTGCATTTTGCTCATGAATGAGGAGTACACGAATTTTATCAAATATAGTGCTTGCTGTTTCTATTTTTGTGTGTTCTTTATCTCTTTGAAGGGCTCTCCCCTCTGCATTATGAATGTACTTTTAGTTGTCAGCTCTTACCCTTTGATCAATTAACCAATTCTGACTTCCAATTGAGAATGAATTAACATAAACATACTGTCCCATAGTGTGGAATATATTCTCTCAGTAAAGCAGAGGGGTGTGGAAAGGGGTATGGAAAGAATGATAATGCCCAAAGGTCCTATGGAACAGCTGGGAATGAATCAGATTGTACCTGTTAGAGGCACACACTATAGAGCAGTAACCTCACCACACTTGGAAGAAGGGGCAGCCTGGTTCCTCATCCAAGCTGTCACACCTGCAGACTGGAGTAGGAATTGAGGCCAGAACTCACTTCATCTGGTTCAAAGCCCTGCAGAAATACAGAGATAAGTATGTGACCCCCTAGAGAAATATGGCAAAAAAAAAAAAAAAGCTAAGGCATATTTACAGTTATATTGATATAACAGAGTATATGTATGTGTCTCAACAATCCATCAATAAAAGCCATACAGTGTTTTGTGGCTGTTATGTTTCTTGTAGGTCATCATCCTTGAAAGAAGACAGAGATACAAGTACCAGGGTTGTGGTTCCACTAAATAGCTTACAAGAAGGAGGTGGATCAATTTATCAGCTTAGAACTGCAGTTTAAACATATAAAAGACCTTTGTAAAGAAGGGGATGACAGACTAGAATCATCCTGTAGCTCTCATTTAATGTTACCCTGCACAACCCTTAATGGGTGACTAGAAAAGAGAGCTCTCTCAATACTATCTGAGCTATCAGAGGCCACAGCAAAGATATTCTCACAGACTATGTACTGCATAATTTTAGAGGAGGTGTGAAGAGACAGTTTAGTTTTGATTTGTCTCAATACTGATGGTCAGAGGCGTGTGTGGGAGGGGTTACACATCTTCCATTTGCAGGAGTCAACCAGGAGAAGATGGAAGAAAGCATTGTCTCTGTGGGGACTTTGTCTGGCAGCCCTTTCATGTTTCAGATGGGACAGGCAGTCAGCAGGGGAACACCAAAGGCACTGTACCCTCCAGAGAGGCATCTCCATTCAAATGGTGAAAGGTCTCCACCAATGGACTCCAGTGGAATGTTGGACTGGGCCAATGGTGTCCTGTCAGCAGGCGGACTTAGGAAGCAGCCTCGGGATATAAACATTAACTGTCTCACATGCTGTGGGGGCTTTTGGGTCTGATGTTTTTTGCAGCTTGGCGACTCTGGGGTTGGTTTCATTGTTTTAGACTTGCTTTTTGATTTCGGGCTTTATGAGTCTGGAGGCCTTTGGGTCTTGCTTGGGTTTTTGCTTTAAATCCTGCCTGCTGAGGTTGGCTTCTTGCCCTGGCCCTAGCCTGTTTTGCACTTTTTGCCCCAGGTCCATCCTGCCGTTTGGCTCTTCTGCCCTCACTGGCTCTTGCTTGTCCTCCTGTCTGTCCTGCCTCCCTGTGTCCCCGACTGCTTCCCTGCTGTTTCATCCCTGTGTCCCCACCTGAGCCCCCTGGGTCCAACCCTGCCTGCCTCCAATGCACCCACCACCAGGATCCTTGCCCCTGGACCTCCTGCCCGAGCTCCTCCTCACTCATTCCATGTCTGCTCACCCATCCTGCAGTGGCTGTGCCCGTGGAGCCACGCTCCTCTGGGCGCTGTGCAGGCTCCCCAGCAGGCAGAGCGCACGCAGCCGCATCACATGGACATCGACAACGCTCCCTGATGCACTCGTGGTAACTCCCACTTTCTCTCTCTTTCTCTCTCTCTCTCTTTCTCACCCTGTTCCTTTTCCAGTTCCTTCCTCCTCTTCTGTCTTTTTCTAGCTGTCTTTGGTAGGGCTGGCATGATCAGAATTTGCTATTTTGACACCCAGTGAAATTCACACGATTAACATCTCATTTTTATTAACTTATCGATAAAATGCAAGGCTTGTTTCATCAAAAAGCTGCAGTAACTTCTGTAGTGATAACTGGAATGTAATATTTGTAATAGAAATTACAAGTTCTACTAGCATTTTCACTTATATCAACTAGCATTTGGAGTTAATGAGAACTGCAGTATCAGGACTTGCTTTGATAAGAGAAGACTCTTATTCCTTTCCATGACACAAATTGCCTTCCAGCCAGTAGCTGCCTGGACTGTGTCTTTTCACTAGAGTTATGAGTTCCACAGTTTCTACCTCTTCTGTACTATATCTTTTAGAATAATGTTTATGTAATTGGCTGTTATATTCCCAGCATATGATAAAGTAAATATTTTTCTGGCATGCTAATATCTTCTTTTAAATTGGGTGATTGCATCTGGGGAAATTAGCAGAACTATTGTTTGAGCCTCCCTGTTTTTTGTTTGGTTATTTTTTTAAACTAAATTGATACACAACTTCTTCAATTCTAAGGAAAGGAATCTGAAAAAAAAAAGAATGTGAAAGGGAATATTTTTTTCTTTTTTAATCCTTGCAACATACTTTGCGGTACCAGAAGTAGCATTGACAGAATGCTGGTTATGTTCTTTTAGGGTTTCCTCCTTGACACCCACTTGAACTGTAACTTGCAGCTGAAATTATTAAGATGATCATATTAAGCAGGTAAAGAAAAGCAGATCATCATGCTTGTTTTATTTATCTGTATGGTTGCATGAGATAAACATCTGGCATGTGTGTTGTGTATAAAATGGACCCTATATGATTGTGTCCGTGTTCTTTCTTTCTTTTCGTTTATTTTCTTTGCAGACTGCCACATTAATACAGGATGCCTGGGCTAAAACATAAGCTAGAGCTCCCTACTTCTTTTATTTCTCCATTCTTTTTTATTACAGGATTAATTTGCATATGAATTGCAGTCTCCAGTCTTTACAAACATCACTATTGTTTGCAAAGAATTTTCTGGCATAACCCAGACTGTAGGGAAATCTGATGTTTATACCTAGAAATGGTATTTAGTGGATATAGGAAAGTAAGAAGTGCCACAAATACAATCTTTCTTCACACTGACATAGAGTTTACTGCAAAAGGAGCTACAGTTTTATGATACAATAACAAAGAGAAGTTCCAAATCTAATGGCCAATACAGATTCATAAACAGGCATGGATGCATGCACTCAGTATCCTGAGGTGCAGGCCAAGAGGGTGTGTAAATGTTTGGCTCACTAATGGGATACAGAGCAGAAGACAGGCTTCAAAGACATCACGCAAATTATTGAAACTGGTTCTGTGCTGACTCTCCTAAAAGTTATTCATCCAGAAGTGGAACAAAATAGCTTAGCAAAGACCACGCAGCAGGAACTGGCTGTCCTTTCTTCCCATTACAACTGGCAAATAAAGTTTGGAGGAGTTTTTGGGTGACAATGTCTGTAACTCCTAGGTTTGGCCAATAGACTCTTTACCTGGGAAAATCTGTATTGATGCAGAAAACATTTCAGTCCTTGATGACATGGAAAACCTGGCTACTTGCTTCACTTGTCAAGTGAAAACAGGTGGAGTTGGGGAGGGAGACTATGAACTCAACACCAAGAAACCAAGAAATTTAAAATTGCACATTAGCATTCAATTGCCTTCATTAATTGACTTATTTAGAGGCTAGAGGACATATTACAATATTCCTCAGTACCAACTTGCTCTTTGTGTAATAGTTATATAGCACAGGCTTTCAAACTTACAGTACAGATTGTTTTTGAAGAATCTGCTACCTGCTTCCCTTTAGTCACCTAAATTTGCTGAATTTTCTCAGCTCTCAATTAGCAAAGAATCTACAGTTGATTCACATTTTTATTGTGATCTGCAGAGTACTGAACACATGTAAAGACTTTCGTTTGTATTCCTAGAAGAGACTTGGATTCATAAAAATCTGTAAGTATTTACTTTTTAATGATGTACTTCTTGCCAGAGGAAAACAAGAAATTTATCCGACGGAATTTGTCAGATTTCAGTTTCTAATGGAAACCTGTATAATGCAGGTTTATTTATAAACTCATATTAATTAATCATTTAACTTTTCTGAGAAAGATTACCAAAGATGCAAAGCAATTAGTGACTCGACTGAGTCGTATTCTTTAGGTTTTAGCTGAGTGCTTAATTCATACTGTGAGGAAGTAACGACCTCAAGGTTCTAATATGAGACTTGCTTAATTCTGCCAGGCTACACTGAGATCTTTAGATGAAAGTACTGTAGTACACTGTTTAATAAATTAACTGATTTCTTCAGGCCAACAGAAATTGTTGCATTTTGTTTGTTTGTTTGTTTGCATCACTTCGGTAGGTGTAATTAACACACAGATGCCTCTGAAAAATATTTCTGTTAAGGAATAAATATTGACATCAGTTGTATCCTGTTTATTGTTATTTTATTTACTTTGGTTGAGGTTTATAACACAACATTTTGATTCAGGAGCAGGCTAATTTTGCTTGCTCATGTATGTAGTCTTATTGCTGTCATTAAAAACTTTTCAGCAAGGTTTTTATGTTAGGTTTGTTCCATAGGAACTGAAACAGTAATTTAAAAATCATTCTGCTTGTAGTCAAGTGTTGCAACCTTACAGATGAGATAGTAGAATCACAGCACAAGCAAGCAGGAACGAAAACTACATACTTCTTTATTAAGTTGTATATGTACATCCAAAATTATCAACAATTCCCTCAACTACATTTAGATTTAGTTTATACCAGAAGACATAGTAACTCTGCTGCTCTTAAATGATCAAATATATAAATGCTCAAAATTCTATTCAGTCTTTCTGTGGCAGTAGGTATGAATGGTGCACAACTACCTTCCAGGCTTGTGTGTAAAAATGCATCTGCAGTTTATTCACTTTTATTATAAAGAGTGCCTGGAAGTATTCATCACTTATCTGGTGAGTTTTATGCTTTAGAAAAATTAGAGTTTAGGTTGTAACCAAATATTATATCATCTATTATGCCAGTTTTATTCAGTAGTAAAGCTTTTGCAAGTATGCTTTCCTGTTCAACTATTTGACTCTGTGACATGCTTCTAGACATTAACTAGTGGTAGTTCTATCCATTCACACGAATTCACACATTTTTAATCATCTGATGGCACAGTTGGCATCCTTCTAGTGAGCAAAAATACCAAAACTAAAAATCCTTCCCAGCTTTTTGTTGACATATCTGAATTTATGATAATTAATTATGCATTAGATGTGGTGTTTCCCAGTCTTTTAGGCATATGATCTGGCACAGTCAAGTGTCAACAATATTATGATTCTTTTGTCATTAAAGATCTGGCAAGAGACTTGGTCTGCTTGTTGTTTTGCTTATTAGATAGATCCTGCCATATAGGCACCTTATACTTCACAGTCATTTGTTGCTGAACATGTAGTGTGAAGACAGAAAAGTTAACTATGATTCTCATAGCAAAAAAAAATTGCATTAAAGGATTTAGTAATGCATTAGCAGAATATAAAATTATTATGAATGGGAGTTCAGCAGAATTTTTGAGATACATTTTCTAGATTCTATATGATTAGTCACATAATCCTAGGATTGCATTTAAAATCTATGGAGCTGTGTGTGAGCACTTTTTTAGCCAAGTATTTCTCTAGAGGAATTGATGATCAAGGTAAGTAAAGTTTTCTAACCATCACTTTCTTAATGAGAACTTCAGACTTTAAGAAACCTTCAAAATGCATAGTAAAGCTATACATGATTTCTCTGTCTTAAGGGAAAACACATAAATGACTATTAGAGTACTTGTATGAGAAACACAATGGCCAATTTTCAGTAGATAGATTATTCAGATTATTCAAAAGTAGAGAGAAGGAAGAATTTATTTTAGTATAAATAAATTCTTAACAATACTGTCTGCCTTGACAAAAATAAAATAATCCCTGATGTATCTGGATGTATTTTAAAATACCATCCATTGTGTGAAATATAATGTATTCAACAAAATATCTGGTTGTATATGCACCTAGAAACTCTAATAGAGGGGATTGTTGTGGAAAATATTGACATGTTTTTAGTTTGTAAATATTTTGGGATTCATACCCTTAAAATAAATAAATAAATTTTTGTGAAATTTTATTTTAGCGTAATTTTAGCAATAAAATTATACTTATCCAACATTCTGGTATCCCAAGTTACTTGCCTTCCAGGCATTTGATCATTACAAAAAAAAAGCAACACACAAGTCAGTGATGAAACTCTTGAGTTTCACTATTGTGAACTTATCTTCAGATAAGTATCATATCAGGAATCATAGGGTTGCCTTTCCTTGTGTTTCCACAAGGAAACATAGAAAATGTTTCCTATTAAAAATGTGAATGAATGTGTCATTTTTGCCATTCAAATGTGTGTTTATTTTAATTTTAAAGAGAGTAGTAAAAGGCGCTAGAAGGGTCAGAAATTTGCTGGATTGAAATGACCACCTGAAGACTGTGCATCACTGAAAATTTTGTCCTTTTACAGCAGGCCTAGTTCAGAATAGGAAACTCCGACATAGATGGAAGTCTTCAGCCTTAGCAAATAGGGAGTTTTATAAACATATTATTTCAGAAATATTATTTCAGAGAACATACACATAGAGGACCTGAGGTGTTTAGCCATAACCTTCCTCTGCATTTTGAATTTATGATGAAACGTGAGGCACTGCAAGTTTAGAGCGAGCAGGGGAATTTCACTGCAATTATGCATTGGTCTGTCACTACGGCAGCAGTAATGGCATATTGTACCAGTGATTCATAGTTTCTCATTTAGACTGAGGCTTGCGTCATGTACTGTGCTGCATACTTCCTTTCTTTTCAAGTTTGCTTTTTTCGGACTGCTTTATTGTTGACTGGGAAGTGGAGCTGTACCCGATATATTCATAAGGAAACATCCTGTACAGGAAGATTTGTTTTATTTTACATACAGCTGCCAATATACTTTAAAGTTGATGGTGTCCTCACTGGTTTTTTTTTTCTTTCCTTCCTAATCTAAATTGATATTTAGGCTCAGTTTGTGAGTAGGCCTGCTTAGAGAAGGTCACCTGAGGCTCACAGAAATTAAGCAGAAAGAGTTTTAAAAGCTCCTCTCAATCAAGAGGTTTAAAGCATCCATTTGTTGATCTGTATGCAACTAAAATGCATTAAAACCCCAAATACAAACTAATTATGCTCTTATTTTGCTAATATGAACAGCTACATTACAACAAGAAGTAACCATGTATTTTAGAAGGTGATGTCTAAGCTCCCATGCTATTAAAACTTCTGCTTCCAGAGATGTCACAGACAAGAGTTTCTAGCGACAAAAAGCATAGGACTCACAAATGTATGACCACACTGTTACTAGGATGCTATTTTTTACTTAAATTCTCTATCTCCTTCCAGCTGCTACAGGTCTTCATGTCAATATGCAGTTCTTTTCTTGCCATTCACGAGAGTGCGATGAACTGAAGCTTATTTCTTTATCATGGGACAGGGTGGAGAAAAAAAGTATGATATTCTGATGCTGTACCTAAAACGTCAGCAGAAAGTCTTCTGCTGTTGCTGTTATATTGTCTCTGAAAAAATCAGAGGAATACTGATTCTTCAGGATTATGTACCAGCCATTTAAATTTTGAGAGTGATTTTTCTAAAGAGACAATTTTTGGGGCAGAGCAGGTACACCTCATCAGCAGCACTGTAATACACCCAACATTGCCCCAGTACGGAAACTGTTTGTGAGAGTCAGGTTTGAATTGAGAATTTCCTGGACCTATTCAATCTTGGACACTTTCCTGAAACTTTGAACAATAATGCTAGTTATGACAAGATGTTCTTTTTCTGGCTTGAACATGAGTCCAATGGGAACTTGACTGGAGACCATGCAAATTAGTAGCAATCAGTTATTAGTCCCCAGAGCTGGAACACTTGAAACAGTTACTTGAAGAAATGTTCTTTCTCTTGCAACTAATGCTTATATTTCTCAGTGTACTTTAGGCATATCATTATTTCTGGTTAGCTGAAACCGTTGAAATTGAAAGGCCCTCTTTTTATTAAAATGTTTCATTCAGCTTAAGTCAAGGAGGATTACAGAGCTGAAAAGATTTTAAAATAATAGTTTTTATAGAGATCTGTTCAGATAATTTTGCATTTTGCAGGTTTCTGTATCTCTTTGCACATTCATGGATTTTTCATGCGAACAAAAAATCCCTGTCTGTAATTTTAGAAGTGTATGATAAGCAATACTGCGTTTCCATCAGGATTGCAAGGAACAGTTTTTATATTTGTGCAAAATGCTAGACACAGCTTTCCTTTTCTTAGGACATTTTCTGGGCAGAGTATATGTCTATGGTGTAAATCATACAAGAAATAATTGTCAAATTAAATGCTTTAGAAAACAGAAGAAGAGGAATTTACCAATATTTATTTCCAAGTAATCTTATATGCATTTTAATGATGTTCATTCAAGTCCTTCTAGGTTTTGTTTATCTGATTATTCTGCTTTCTTCATCTCAACTTTTTTTGTCTGCCAAGACACTGTCATATTAACCACATCTGTGATTTAGCTCAAAATGAAACAGCCAATTTAATTGCTGCATAGCGAGTTATGCATCCTCTGCATGATTACAGAAGGAAGTCTACAAGAGAGAGAGACCACAACTATTATCTGTGCATACAAACTTTCAGGAAAATCCTTGAAGAAACATTTTTTTCAGAAAATAATTTTAAACTGATTTCAGACTTTCAAGTTATTTCAGTGCTAAGTATTGAGAGCCTGTATTTTTTTTATTTTTGCTGATGCAAAAACTATGAACTAGAATTTCCAATGACTTTTAGTCTACTTTTATTGTGCTTCATGAAGGAAAATCTTCACAAGGGTGTGATTTTACTGTCCGTTGTCATAGATAGTAAAGCCTCCAATACACTCATTCCTCAATGGAATAATGAATACAAGTAATTTAGAGCTATGATTTCACTGAGCTGGGAGAACAAATTTAATCTATAAAGGGCAAGAAGGCGATAAGTACTTTTTCTTGTCTTGCATAGAAAAATGAAATAGATGAAATTACAAATCTCTTGAGTAAAACACTCCCTGCAAAGTTAGGGAAAAGATACAATGAAAGCTTACTCTAACCCGACAAGCATATGTTCTGAGTGGGGGTTTTTTCCTTTCCCCCTTTCCCCCTTTCCCCCTTTCCCCCTTTCCCCCTTTCCCCCTTTCCCCCTTTCCCCCTTTCCCCCTTTCCCCCTTTCCCCCTTTCCCCCTTTCCCCCTTTCCCCCTTTTCCTTTTATTTTTCTCTCTCTTTTTTTTCTATGACACAATTTCAGTTAAGTTATCATAACATAACTGAAAAATTGGGTTAATTTACAGGACAAAACAGGTGTAGCTATGTTAATTGTCTTTGCTAAAGTTTGAATTCTATAAGGCTTTACACACTGTGTGAGCAGGAATTCTGTTGTCAGATGCAACTTCATGGTGTTTCTTTTCAGCCAACTAACATACATTTTGGGGAAGAAAATCTGGTTGTCTGTGAGCAAAGAGAAATAATTAATGTGTGTACCCTCTTTAAGTACTCTGACAGCCCTGGACTCTAAAAATTTGTATGCTTTTTCTGGGCAGTAGATTTGGTCACATTACATGATGCAGTGGTTATAGTTTGAAATATTGTATGCGCCTTAGTGCTCAAGTGAAGTTTGGATGAAGAATACGGCAGTTTGAAAATGGGAGCAAAGAGTTTCAGTGGCTTATGGGCTATGTAGCTTCATATGTTCCCTGTCCCAAGAGAGCATCACAGCCACAAATACTGCCTGTGCATGCTCTCTTGTTTACCGTCCTGCTGAGAGGGGCAGAATTTCTTTTCAGAGGATCTCCATTTACAATATCTTGCTCAGAGCAAGTGAGGACAAAGGGAAAACTGATACTAAGTACATGCTGTTCATATCTGCTCCAAATGTAACTATTTTCATATGCTGCAGCAACACGCTCCCTTACTGAAAAATACAATGACTCATTAAAAGGAACAAAATAAGGGTCTATAACAGAAACACACTGTTCCCTGAGATGGTTAAACAATGCATAAGGCTTGAAAGAGCTTGACTTTTCTTTCATAGGTGGACTAGTGGTTAACTTTGAGGACTAAATTAAGGAAACAATGTTTTGCAGATTGCAGTTTATAGTTTGCTCTCCAGATTTTAGTTACTTAGGCATAGCATAAAAAAGAGAGGAACAGATGCCAGAAAAGCTCATTAATTAGCTGAGTGTATTTATTGAGATATTATGGGACAACCACTGAAACCAAATTCAAAATGATATTTAGTACTTGGAATAGAAGTCAAATAATTTAGGAATTCCTAAACATTGTCTCTAATCATTGCTTTGCATCTGCTGATGCCTAAATATTTGGTTTTTATGTATTTTTCATGTACTCGTAACTCTATAGACTATTATTGTACAGTTACATAGTTTCTTAGCTATCTACCCTGTTAGGTTAGACAAACACATTCTTGGAATCTTGTTCTAATTTTGCTTCTTCAGTGAACCAAAGCCATGTCACTTTACCAGGCATTTAGACATACTCAGTGTGAGGTTAGAAGCAAGGGGGAGGCTTCAGTAGGGGGCCGAAACAAGAGGGGAATTACTTCATTAACTGACTTCTACACCATTTTTGTCAATTATGCTAATTTTCTAAACCTAAAAAAGTAGGTTTATAGCTACTTTTGTAGGTATAAATCACATGTACATCCCACCATAAGTACACCTGGAGGACCTGCAATAATGGTAACTGCTTTTTATCATTTTAATCTTGTTTGGCTTGTGATATTAGGGCTGAAAAGACATCACTGCTGATGATCTAATTCAACCCTTTTCCTTACTGCAGTAGGAAATACTACCACTCATACAAGGATGAAAAATGTTGGTTTTCTTCAGTGTGTATTTTATCATTTGGGTTCTTGAAGTCTTGTAGCTTGTAGCTTAATTTAATGTCTAGTTTTAAAAGACAGATTTTATTAGGTTTAATTATTTGTTTCATCTAAAATGGTAGTTATTTTTATTATTAACTGATCTATCTATTGCATGAAGTACAAATCAAAAGTTATTTTACTTCTTCTACACCTCAGGAATGTATTATCATAATTCTTTACATCTTCTATGCTTTTAAATTTCCTTTTGTATTAAGTAACTGAGGTTCAACATTAAAGTTTGTAAGTGAAATGTAGTAAAGTTTTGTGCTGAAAGCTGAGGAGCAGTTCAAATTAAACCTAGGCTATCTCATATCTTTTCACCAATCTTGAAGCAAATATGGCTGAAATGCTTTAAAACTGCATTTAAACTTGAGTAGTATGGTCAGCTTTGCTCTAGGAGAAGGCGGAAAGGAATGTTTTTAATATTGCAGGACATGTGCTAATTCCCATTGATTCTTACAGCTTGTGTCTTGAAATGAGGGCCTTCAAGGAAAACTCTCAAAATATCCTAAAAGGTCTACCTCTGCTTCTGAGGTATTTTTGGCTTGATGGGAAGTCAAAGATAATATCATACTGATCCCTCATGTGACTCTTTATCCCTTGAGTCCCATAAACTGGTTTAACCCTCATTCACTCGTATGAGTTAAGTGGATAAATCCCATGACTTCTTTCAAGTCTCAAAGCAAAAATTCATTTTCTTCAGATAAACATCCAGGCTTTGAACTTGTTCTTAACCTTCTAATGTGAACTTCAACTATGAAAATCACAGAAGTCTCCCCTATCTTTTTTTTTTTTTATTTCTATGTTTAGCTGGGGAAGGAAAATCCAAAAATCTTCAGCTACATGCACATTGTAAGAAAACCATTCACATTTTCAGGACATTGATTGCTGAACTTAATGAATTGGCAAAGTACTGACAGTCAAGCAGTTCCTGTCACCACTCAGCACACTCCCCACCTCAAGCCATGCATTGGTCCCTCCTTACAAGTTACTGCCTCATTACACAGTGGGGGGACATGGCATCAAACCCTGGCATTGCCACTTTAGAGACAGTGTTATTGGGTTGAACTGCTTTTGTGGTAGTGTGAGAAGGGCACAGGACATGTGTGCATTGTTAGGTCTCTGACAATCTTGAATGCTGAAAACAGCTGGAACTATTACTTTCCCCAGCTGTCTGCCTTAGCCACTTCTGGACATTGCCATTCCTGAACTAGGTATGTCTCATCCCATCACAAACCATAATACACCAGGCTGAAAAGTGCAGGAGATGATTGACAAAAGGACCAGATATCCATGCCATAGTGGTAGCATCCCTCTCAGGGGGGCAGGGTGGGCGAGTTGGAGCCATAAGTGTTTCAAACTGCTGGTTTTATCTGCCACAGACTATGTGACAAGCTTCTTAAAGTATTGTAATAGAGGTTTGTTTCAGTGCAAGAAAATCAAAGTATTGGTAAACTGAAATGTTTTGAAGTTCTGACCAGTAACATGCTGCTAATTGACTGGTAAGATAGTGTATGAGTATATAATTCACATTGCTGCTTCCTTTCATGGTACAAGAAAGAGTGTTCTTGGCAAAGCTGGGATTCCCCAACATCACAAGAATTCATATGGTAGTGAACAGCTAATTCCTAAATGCAGTGAACAGCTCCCTGCAGTTTCCAGTTAAAATATTTATTGTCCTAGTTTAGGGCAAATTTGGGAGAAAACCCCCAGAAAGCAAACCCACACGGTGCCTCCCCCCATCCGGTTCGCAAAAGATTCCTTGGAGAGAAGTGGAAAGAAGCTGTTTATTTAACAGGCACAGCACACAAAATGAACAATACTGGATGACACCACTCTTTCACCGCTCTGAAAAAGATGGCAAATTCAGAAAGTCTCTCTTGGGGGTGGTCGCTCTGGTATCAGTCCCTCTGGCACTGGGGCAGCTGCTGCAGCCACAGGGTGCAAACTCTCAGTGTTCCCAGGTCCCAGTCTGGAGCAGGTTTGAGTGGTTCCAAAAAAGGGAAAGGAAAAACAGTCCAGGGAAAAATCTGAACTGCTTAGCTAAACTAACTAATGAGCAGAAGCAAAAAGCAAGAGCAAAGCAGGAGCAAAGGAGAAGCAAGAGCAAGAGTAAAATGAAAAGCAAAACAAAAAGCCAAAGCTGCACTCTGTACTGCCCCATCTCTGTGTCCCGCCAGCTGTAGAGGAGCAGGCTGATAACAAAACCAAAATAAACTTTGCTCTCCAGAGCCAGTCTTGAAGGCACAGAACAGAATATCCAGCACAAACAGAACACACAAATGGGGGTACAAACATCATAACGTCACCCTAGGACATTTATCTTTGATGAACTGTAGTTTATTTTACTTATGTCAGTCTAGAATGGAACAAGAGAGGACTGTAATAATTACTGCAATTTATTTTTCAAATCTTTCTTATGGTACAGTTGCAAGAAGGACTATGTCAAGTTAGTGGTAATTAAAATCAAAAATGCAGGCAGTCAGCTTGGTTTATGGTACTTTGCTGTAATAAGTATTCTTTCATTTCTTGATACTGAGCAAAATGCAAACCAACAACACAGACATTAAAGGAGTATTGCAGAACTGAGAGAATAAGTTGTTTACAAAATAAAAACACTGGGTATTTACTTTGATTCAGATTTAATTTTAAAATCAGGAATTACAAGCATCATGCTGCAATCTTTTACTAATTACATCGCTACTCTCCAGAAGGTGTAGTTGCTTCAGTAAGTTTCATCAGAATTCATATGCCCCTGAAAATCTGTTTTTTGAAGAAAAATGTAAGATAATACATTGGCTGGTATTTGTTTTCTGGCTTTCTAAACCATTCCATTGCTACTCAAGGATTTGCATTATATGCAGCTCATATCTATTGCAGTGAGTTTATGTGGAAGAGCACTTTCAGATTCTCAGTTGTGTAGGACAACAGTGATTTGTCATCCCAAACCTAATTTGACTATTCTGTCAACCAAGTAAGAAACCAAGAACTTCTCTGACTAGGTAATCAGTACAGCTGCAGTATATGGTACTGGTGTTTCTGTATCACAGGAATGGCCTGCTGTTCATGGATTTTATAGACAGTCACTTTGCACTCAATGTCAATGTGTTCATCAGTTCAACAAGTGCTGGATTTATTGCATATGAGATGGCCTACTTCACTGAACATGTCCTATAGTTTATCTACTCATATTTGTTTCTCCTTATTGGTGGAAAGGCATTGGATAAAACTGTAAGGGGAGGCAACCCATTTTAGAGTGTCCACCTCTTTAAAATTCTCTTAAACCAAGACACTATTGCAATGGTTTTGCTGAATTTAGACAAAACTCTCGTAAGAGAGTTTGGCCAGTGCTTAATCTTCCTATTTGATAGGAAAAAAATTGCATTCAAGTGCATTATGTAATCTAGGTTTTATTCCCTTAAGTTTCTATTAATGTGAAATAAAACACTGAGATAGCATACAGAGGTATAATGAAACTTTATCTTTGAAGGTTCATAAATCCTCAGAGATGGGTTAGAAGTATATTTTATTTACTTCTTATCTATTTATTAAAATTACTTACTGCTTCTAGAATCGTAAGTAATTGGCATTGAAATTTATATACTGACATAATGTATTGCTGTTGCATTCATGCTCATTATTGTATTGGAGAAGCCAAAACACCGTACCAGTGACTAAGAAGAAAATAAACTCTCCCCCAGCCACAACCAGTATCTGCCCATTATTTCATATCATTTGTATCATGCCAGGTCCCAGATTTCCCCCAACTTTTTCTGTCTTTTAATAAATATACAGACAGATATAATTCCCTTAGTTTTTGGACATTCCTATAGAAGTCCGTTGAGTTTATTTAATCCATGACCTTGAGCTCCATATGTCATAACAGTCTTTCAGACAGGGAAGATGGGTATGTGCATCATTGCTTGCTGAAGCCAACTCTGATTCCATCACCATTTCACTTATCTGGTTTCCTTAAATTACATATTTTAATATATCAATCAGAGGTGAGTTGGGTTCAGATCTGCAGACCTGGCATAGCAAAAATACATGCCACAAGGTACCCAGTGTGGTAATGGGCATATAGCCTCCATGAAACCGATAACACACTGTGCTATATGGTAATTACCATCCTGAAATTAACATTTTTACTTATTCTTAGCCAAAATCAAATCATTCTGAGGCCCACGCCAGACTTCCTGATCCTCCCTCGTTACCTACCAAGTACACCCAGGTCTTTGCACAAAAGCAATCCCATGAGTTTTGTCATTGCCTGAGGCATGAATAAACTGACTATTTTCCCAGGAATATCTTGTGCTACAGGAACTCTATCCCCTCCTATACAAAGCAGAAGTTTTGATTGGGCAGGGCCAGTCCGACTTGCAGATTCCCCCGTGCTGACTAACCAGGTGGTTTTTGCTAAACGTATGAAATGTTTGAAAGTCCCACCACCCATTGCTCTCAATGTGGTTTTTAACAGTCCATTGCATTGCTCAGTTTATCCAGAGGGTGGTGCATGATAGGGACTGTGATATACATACACATTCAGTGCCGTGTTCTTTGGCCCAAGTGTCTGTTAGATAGTCTTCAAAATGGGAACTGTTCTCTGACGCAGTTATTTTGGGGGTAGTGTTCTGGGCTGTGGCATGAAGCGCAGGGTATTTTCCCAGCCATCCAGTGCTTATTTCCACCACTGTACATACATGGAGCTTGCCTTGATGGGTTTGTGGGACTGTGATATAGTCAGTCTGCCATGCCTGCCCATATTTATATTTCAACAACCATCCTCCATACCAGAGAGAGTTTAAATGCTTGGCTTGCTTAATTTCCATGCATGTTTCACATTCATAGATACTTGTACAACACTGTCCATGGTTAAGTCCACACCTCAATCATGAGCACATCTGTATGTTGCATCTCTTCCTTGATGACCAACCACCCCCACAGAGCATTGGTCATTATTCATAAGTCAGTATGTACAGAAAGTATTGGCCATTTTTCTCCTTCAGACCCAACTGGATAGCTTTCACCTCTACAAACTGATTTGAGTCACCTTTGCTATCACCAAGTTTCTGTGACCCGTAGTGAACCCCATACAGTTGTTTTTCATCTCTGATGCTTTTCTACAATGCAGTAGGACCCATCATTTAAAAAAGGCATATTGCTTCTTACTTTCTGGTAATTTATTATACAGTGGGGCCTCTTCAGCATGTTACCTCCTCCTCTGGTGACAGAAAAACATCTCTGGCTTCTGATCAGTCTCTGCATGACTAATGTTTCCTATTTGATCTTATGTGATCAGTTCAACCTCTTATTCCATGGAGCATCATTTGCATGATGTGTAGAAAAGACCCTCCCTTTGAACATTTAGTCCAACATGGGCAACCCAGGTGCCAAGAGGAGCTGTACTTCAGTGACAATAATTTTCAAAGCAATTTGAACACCTGATATATATATATATATATTTTATATATATATATATATATATATATATATATATATATAAAATAAGCTGACAGTATCTCTTTTTTAGTTGGAGAATATTGGTCTTCAGATGTTCTCTACCCCCAACTCCAAAAGCCTCTAGTCAACCTCTAGTCTCCCCTGGTGATCTCTGCAAGAGTTTCCAGGTAGAGTCATTCTCCCTGGCTGATGTGTAGAGCACATTTTTCATATCCTCTAGAATCATAGAATGGGTTGGGTTGGAAGAGACCTTAAGGTTCACTTAGTTCCAACCTACACCCAACTAGATAAAGTTGTCCAAAGCCCCATCCAACCTGGCCTTGAACACTGACAGGAATGGGACATCCTTGGAGGGGCAGTGCCTCACCACCATCATAATGAAGAATTTTTCCCTAACATCTAATCCAAACATCTCCTGTTTCAGTTTAAAGCAATTCCTTGCCCTATCACTATTTGACCATGTAAAAAATTGCCCTCCCTGTTTTTTACACAAAAAAGCCCCCTAAAAGTACTGTAAGCCTGCAGTTAGGTCTTCCCAGAACCTTCTCCAGGCTGAACAACTCCAGATCACTCAGCCTGGTCTCACAAGGGACGTTCCCCAGTCCTCTAATCATCTCTATGGACCTCCTCTGAGTGTGCTGCAACAGGTCCACATCTTTCTTGTGCTGAGAGCCCCAGAGCTAGACACAGCTCTCCAGGGAGGGTCTCATGAGAGTGTAGATGAGGAGAATCACCTCCCTTGACCTGCTGGCCACACTTCTTTTGATATAGAGCATATTGTGGTTGACCTTTGGGCTGCAAGCGTCCACTGTTGGCTCATGTCCAGTTTTTCATCTCTCTTGGCAGGGCTGCTCTAACAATGAGTTCATCTCCCAGGTCTAACTCTTGCACTTGGACTTGTTGAACCTCATGAGGCTCTCCTGGGCCCACTTCTCTAGTTTGTCCAAGTCCCCACAGATGGCATGCCTTCCTTCTATTGTGTCAATTGCACCACCCAGCTTGGTGTCATCTGTAATTTTGCAAACTTTGCAACACAGTGTTTCTGGAACCATGTACTTAAATTCCTTAAGGGCAGTCTCACTCTTTAATGTTGGTCACTCAAAAAAATTGAAATTAGTATCACCCAGTGTGCTATGTCTCTCATATGAGACCTTTAAAACTAAGGATGAGAAAAAAATCACCCATCATTTTATGCAAAATCAAAGCATTTATAGTCTAACTTGTAAGTACAAATGCTTTTTGTTGTTGCTTGGTATGGTGTCAGTTCCAGAAGTATATAAAAAAGGAAATAGAACAACCTAATTCTCTTAAAATTATGGCTTTACCCAATGTCATTTGAATATTTGGAGTAGGATCTAACTTATGGACTTGAAAGAAGCACATGTAAATCAAAGTATGTATTAAGTTTTGGTGGGGTTGGCACCATCATAAAAGGCACCTCTTGACTTTCCCAGAGGAGGTGGTCAATTAATGTTGAAAACCAGTTACTGATAGATTTCCAAATTAGTATTCTATTTACAAGTTCCTTTGCTTTTCATTGTCCATAAGCATTTGGGTGGCCCACATTATTTATGAAGCATTTAGAAATCCTGGAAAATCCTTAAATGTTTAGGATCTCTGACAGTATGTTGAAGGGTTTCAGCTTGTTCCCCCTGGGGTTTAGACTGATATTCAGTCTAACCAGACGCTGCCGCTTTAATCAAGGAAAATTCCATTTGTATCAGTGGATTTTTTTTCTGAGTACAGCTAGCTTTGACTCACTGAAGGGAAATAATTGTCTTTTTTTGGTTTTCCATGGCTAGACGAATAACCTTGCTCATGCTTAGTTATTCATTGTGTGGTGCCATCAACTCCAGAGGGGTTGTTTATTCAGTTGAAGTTTGCATTTGCTATGAGTCTGATTAACCAGATATAGTTCCTATATGTGATATAAGTGCTATGCCTAGTCATCAGATCTCCTTCTACATGCCAATTCAAAACAATTACAAATTAAACATGTAATTAATTTCTTTGAAAAGTAAACTAAATTTGTCACTTTCTTATATTTGCTCAGATGTCTTTTGTATGACATTTTTATCTTGCTAGGTAGTTGCTACTTTGTTAACATGGTCAACCCAACTTCTCCAAATTTCACTAATGAATTCTTCTGAAATAAATTGTGAAGAGGCTTTCAGCACTTTTAGACACTACCCATTAAGAGGAGCTGGCACTAAAATTTACACTAAAAAACTGTACATATAACAATAGGCAGAGGAAAAACTAGTATTACAATTACTACTACATTGCATGCAAAAGAAAGGGTTGGCCATGGAGCCTTTAGTTACACAAACCCACACTCTGATACTACCCCCCAGTGAAGAATTGTAGGAATTATGTTCTGTGGGAATTATTCTTGAGAGATAATTCCACAAAAGTGGCTATTTCTGTGGTAGTGTTCATGTAGCCTATTCTCTTTCATGTTCCAGTGTAGAAACAGGCTAATTTATTAACCTTGTACAGACCTGCTAAAACCTATTTGGATTCCCCTGGTTGAATGTTGAATCACTGCCTCAGTATAACAACAATCTTGGATACTGTGTAACATCTGCCCATTTTAGATGTCTATCTCCTGTAAGAGATAAATATTTTTAGACACACCTACTAACTATTTTTTGACTGCATTGCAAACCAAATTCTGCTCTTTGGCTTATAATTTTTCTTCAGATCACAGGACATGATATTTATAAATCAACTCATGCTTCAGACAATCACTATGTTTAATAGTATGGTTAATTAATTACTTGACTTCAAATACATGTTCAATACATTTTAACAGGTTTTGTGCTCATATGGAAAATGTCTCAATGGTTTCCATAGATTCCAACTCTCAACTGAAATGCCATATAGCAAATGTGGAGGGCACATATGAGCAGGTTTTAGACCATTAAGCCATGTACAATTGTTGTGTATGCAAATTTATTTTTTTTCCCCAGAACTATTAGCTATGATTTTTATCAAGTTTGTAATATGTCTTCTCCTTAAAAGTAACGACAAGCTCCAACAAGCTTTACCAATGTGTCAGTTTGAAAGAGGGGTGTCTGCCAAGGAATGCGGGAACCTCCCTGGGAATGGAAAATATGACATCCTTCCATCCCAATTAGCATAGCTTTGAAATTATGGGGTTTTCAGACAAAGATATAGGAAAGGGAATAACAGTTCTTTACTAGTACATATATAAATATATAAAAATAAACAAGGCAAACAAACAATAACAGCAGCACCAACAAACAGAAAAAACCAGAGACACAGTAAGAGCCTACTCTCTGCTGTCAGGTGCTTGTCCCTTTGGTGTAGTTATGGCCATGGCTGGCAGGGTGGCTCCCAGCCAGGCAGGGAGGGTGCCACGATCCCCCCGAGGCTGCAGGGGATGGTGTGGTGTGAGCTCAGCTGCCTCTCCATGCGGTTCATGGCAGGTGAGTCGGTGGGAGAGATAGAAAGGGGCTTCCTTTACAAACTAGCAGAGGGGAGCTGGTGCTGGTGCCCCTCTGGATGGCAAAATGAGCTGCAGCAGGAAGCTGGGAGCAGCAGGCTGGAACAGCAGAAGCAGGCGCACCCAGGGTGGTGGACAAAATGTAGCAGAAATTCTGCAGCTGTAGCACAAGCCATGCAGGTCAGGAGGACACGGTGTTGTGCTAAATGCAGTGAAAAACCTGACGCAGCAGCAGAAAAAATAGCTGGGCTGGGCAACAGCAGCCAGGCTCCTGCAAATGTTCCCTTGGAGTGGGTTGGGGTCCTGGGTTTTCCCTTGAGGCCCTGGAGTAGGTGGTGAGGGTCTGTTCCAGTGAGATTGGATGTTGATAATGTCCCCTTCAATGGCTGCTGTTACAAGCAAAGCCTCACTCATGGTAGGAGAAGCAATAAAAAATGGAACTCCACATTGGCAGCAAATCCTTCCCACAGCAACTGCAGCCCAGACATCTCCCCTCAAATCCAAGAGCAAGAGAGTAAAGAGCTGAGCCCAGACCCTCAGCCCCCAGCCAAAACTTTGTGGTATATCTATACTTCCCAAGAGAAAACCCCCAAGCTAAGAAACTGCAGCCAGCTGGACCCTTCCCCTTTCCCCTCCTCCCAGCCTGGTCTATTTTTTCTCTAAAGTTTCATCATTATCATCTCTTAGGCAATAAATGGGAGAAAATTCCCTGAGAGAAAGAAAAAAAAGGGGAAAAATTCTAACCTCCAACAACCAATTACAGGAGCTGATGATCCAGACCATCATGTGAATCAATATTTCTAGAGGTTTAAAATTTTTTTTGAGGTCTAAATTTGATGGAGTTTTGGAGGTGCTCTAGTTCATGAAAATCCAGTGGCTGGGATGATATTGAACCTTAGCCTATCTGTTTTGTTACAATTCATATAGCTACATTTTTCCTATCTGTGTAACCATGCCCTGCCTTTACACTGACTTGCTAATTTGACTTCCAATCAGCACTATACTTTTTCTATGTTTAAAATGTCATGCTGAGGTAAAACAGTTATTTAGAGATTACACTGGAAGTGAATGTGCTCAATGGTCTGTTGGTGTTTTCAAGCAGAGGGGAATCAAAGAACAATATTTAGTGCATATCTGTGGAAAATTACTGTTAGAATAAGGTATCAAATTACAGTTCTTATTCATCATAAGCTTGGTAATCATTGTTGAGAGAATGAACTACAATAGACAGATATGTTAATAAATTGGTAAAATTATTATTTAGTGGACAGAAAGCACCAAACATCTAAATAGTGAGGCTTTAACTTCATATTTAATGCATTTCTTTTTGGGATTTCATCACATTTGGCATAATGGAAACCACCCACATACTTGCTCTTCTATTTAAAATTATCCCATATAGGGCATACCCTACAATACAATGGCAGTTTGTCAGAGAAATATATATATTTATTCAAGTTGCATAAATAAATATTAGTCAAATATGATGGGAGGAGTGTTGACTCATCTTGACTTGATAGTGCATTAAATTAAAAGATTAAAACTTCTCTGCAGACATGCCTTCAAGCTATTGCATCTGTGAATTGACAGATTGTGAGTGTTGAAAACTTAAATCTGTTGCAACCTCGTACTTGGCTCTACCCAGAAGTGGATTAAGCTAGGGAATTCAAACTAGCTACGTTTATGGATAATTTCATTTAGACGAGTAAAGCCTGAGACAAGATTCAGTCACTCCTATTCTGAACCTCTTCACAAAATCATAGAATCACAAAATATTCTGAGTTGGAAGAGACCCACAAGATCTTTGAGTCCATCTCTTAAATGAATGGCCCATATGGGGATCAAGCCTGCAATCATGGCATTATTAGTACCATGCTCTAAATCTGTTTTCTGGAGGCAAATATAATTTTTGCTCAGCTACATGTGGATCATTAGAGCTGTGGGAAGCTTGAAAATAATATGGCTTACCATGTTTTCTGTTCGCATCTTATTGTGCTGCATATTTTTTTTTGCCTTAAATTGAGGTTATTTGATTTTTCAGTCTTGAGTTAGGGTGAGAAGAGTAAAGATAATAAACATAAAGTATTCATGTTTCCCCAAATTTCTTGATAGTCAGCAAAATTAACATTCTCCACTGCTAAAATTGCAGAGATTAACAATCATTAAAGACTGAAAAGTATTAAAGGATTTTTAAATTACAAAATTCTGTTTTTAAATGTTTATCCTTCCTCTGTTTTGTTGTCCAGGACACATTGCTTAGTCTAAATATCTTTTTAACATGAAAATCAGGAAGAATATTTTTCCCAATTTCATCTAATCTCATTATAAAACTAGATAATATGTGTTAAGATTAATTTATGGAAGGTAAGGTAGATAAACTGCACAACTCAGAATCATGTAGTCACAGCTCCTTCCCTGTAATTTTCTTTATCTGCATTTGGAAAGGGAAGAGTCCTTACATGATGGCATTTTCTGACTGTCCTATTCAAGTAGTAAATCTGCCAATAGCTGACTGGTGGCCTGCAACAAGATATGAGCATTAAGTAGTTGGTAAGTAACAAAAGCAACCTAAATAGTGCCTCTAATAATGAAAGAAACTATTTCACGTGTATAAGAAAATTTGCAAAATACTTATGATAGTAATAATATAGAAATACAAGTGCAGTAATTAGAACAGCTTCATAAAATGTATCATATACTGTAATCAAGAAATATGCATGCAGAAACTGAATAGTCTTGTTAATGTTTATATATGTGTGATGGTTTGGCCCCAGCCACCAAGAACCACACAGCTGTCCAGTCCCTCCCTCACCAGCAGGATGGGGGACAGAATTGAAAGAGTTAAATTGAAAAAACTCATGGGTTGAGATAAAGCTGGTTCAACAAGGAAAGCAAAAGTCATGCTCACAAGCAAAGCAAAACAAGGAATTATTTCACTGCCTCCTGTGGGCCAGCAGGGGTTCAGCCATCCCTGGGAGAGCAGGGCCCCATCACATGTAATGCTTACTTTGTGATTCTCTCCTTGCTCTTTACTGCTCTCCAGCATCATCAATCACTATAAAATCATAATGGCAAGTTATTCTAATGGCAAGAAAGGACATTATGTATAATGTTGGAAAGCTTTTGTTATGGATATCAAAATGTGAATTTTTTTTATGATTGTGAAGAAATAACACAATCAAAATAAGAAGCCAACAGGTTATGAATTTCATTAGAAAGGGCGAGAAAAGGAAATAAACAAAGGTTCTTCCCCAGAAAACAAAACATATACATAGGCCCATTAATCAATAAGAGAAAAAGTAAAACACTGGATGATGTACAGAAGATAGCTATGGTGCTTTCTTTTTGTTTGTTCTTTCTTTTGTTTTTGTCTTGGGGACCTTTTTTTTATCTCATATGTATTTTTTGTTTAGTTTTTGTTTTGAGTCGGGGGGGGGGGGGGTTGCTGCCCCTGCCTTTGAGCATATTTACCCAAAAAAGTTTTTAACATTCAATGAAAATTGACATTTTCTAATATGTGTTAAAATATTTAATAATAGTGTCAAAATTATTAATCAAAAAAAATGTTTATGTGAATGTTTTCTTCAGAAAAAACACTTTACTTTCTGCAAAGCTATTCTTGAAAGGGTTGGCTTCAGGAACAGAAAAATATAATTTGTTTTCCATGTTTACTTGCATGGTTGTAGGAATGAAGTGCCAGTATTTGAAAACTGAAAACGGAGATACTTCTATTGATTTGATGTAAGTTGGTAGACTCAAATATTTTTGCCCCACACAGTCTAAGTTACTTTGTTCTGAAACCAAAAATAGAAATATAGGTTATATTTATTAGATTATAGAAGGAGTATAAAGGAATGCCTAAGTTGCATTTTGATTCTGGATTTTCTTATTAAGTTACTGTCAAATTTTAACTTTACTCTGTCCTTGACAGTGTCCCAGACTCCTTTCTACACAAGCAAACAGTCTTCCTGGCTGTACGGTTCCTTTGTCATTACTGGAGTCATTAATGGACCCTAAGCTTCCTTTCCCTGCACTACATTTGATGAAGATGATTGGAGCATTCATTGTTATATACTGCTAGGAAGGCAACATGTAGCTCTTGACCATCAACCATTTGGGAAGTGTATGTTGAAAGAATATATCTTATATATGGGAAAGCGTATCTTCCCATAATACCTCATTTATGAAGATCAATGCAGTCTCCAAAATGTCTCCAAAAATCCAGGGGGAGGGGATAAAAAAGGAGGAAATTTCTTCTAGATTGGATGTTACTGTGATTGATATTAGCCATACATAGCAGAAAGTAGCTTTGCTCAGCAAAACATCTCTGGGAAAACAGATTTCACAGATCAGAAGCAATGGAAGAGGAATTAAATGGATCAACAAATGTATCACAGGAAATCCATGGCAAAAGTAGAATTTAAAGCCAGGTTTGCTACATCTTAGTGTAAATGAGAGTTCCTTCTTTCTCTTTTATTGTGTTTGCAGGGATGCCCTGACGAAGGCAGGAATGGTGCATCTGACTCCATGTTCTCACAAGGCTGAATTATTATTTTATTATACTATATTATATTAAAGAATACAGAAAAGATACTTACTGAATGCTAAAAAGATAATAATGAAAACTTGTGACTCTTTCCAGAGTCCTGACACAGCTTGGCACTAATTGGCCAATGAGTGAAAACAACTCACACGAGAATCCAATCAGGCAATCAACTGTGGGTAAACCATCTCCAAACTTATTCCACATGAGCAAAACACAGGAGAAGCAAATGATGTAAGATTTGTTTTCCTTTTCTCTGAGACCTCTTGGCTTCCCAGGAGTAAATCCTGCATGAAGGAATTTTTTCAGAGAATGTGAATGCCACACTCTTTATGGTTTTCATCTCCACAAAATACTTTTTGGTGTGTTTTAGGAGTGGAGTCCAAGATGCAGTGCAAGTACAGTCATTTAAAAAACAGGCTTGATGCTTGTCTTGCTTTGTTCTGATTTCTCCCACTCATCAGTAAAACAAAAATATCACACAAAAACTTCCAGGAAGGAGATTTCAAGGAAAAAAGAAATTGTTAACAACTTTTACAGATAGGTGTTTGTTTCTTTCAGTTTTTCTGCTTTGTAATCAATGCTTCTTCCCCATCAAACAGATTTCTTTTACTCATGCAATCTGCTTTAGGTGTATTAAAATTATTTTTCTAAGGCACACTGTATAAGGACTCGACAGTGTTTAAAAGGTTGCCTACAGTTTAGTTGATGTTGATGTAGATAAATTCTATCTAAACCAGCCTTTGTTTTTGGATGCATTATAAAGACAACTGTTAAGAGCAGCTTGATAGAGTGCTTGCTGACAGTGTCTGTATGATCTGGGGACTCTGACCGCCAAGCCCTGAAGCAAACTGTTGCTTATTGAAGGTGTGAACGACCTCAGCTGTTGGACCCTATTTCCAGACTCCATGGCTGTCTTTCAGAGCTGGCAGGAGCTGATGTTTGCTTGCTCCCCACTCTTCCCCAGATCAAACAGCTCCTCATTTCCTTAGCAGTTTGTGTAATCCTGCAAAATGTGAAAAGTGCAGATAAGTGTGTCACAGATTCCCCTCTGCCGCTCTTTTACCTTGGCTATGACCTATGGCCAAGTTTCAGACTGTCAACCTGAGCAATTCAACCATTGCAGTGAGACTGGGAATAGCTGATATAGAAGGACCCTTGGCCCAGATCAGATTTGAACTTAAGGATAAAGACAGACATTTGTTAACTTGTTTTTTCCCATTTATAAACCAAAATAGCACTGTGAGTTTATAAGTTGCAATAAAATGGAGATGAATATGTGTAAAGAAATCCAAAATTCTTCATTCTGTAAGATGCTATTGTTGGAAATTATATGACTTTCCTGATATCTTTCCTAATTAATTATTTTAATTAACTTTTCTAATGAATTGTTTAATCATAGGCAGTGTAATTTTCCACCCTGTCATATGCCACAGTAGCCAGAATTAAATGCTTGCCATAAGCTGCTACTCTGGAAATGCGGTTTGGGAAAATTCCTGAAATGATGAAATCAATAACCAATAAAAAGTAGAATACTAATTGATGGAGAAAATTATGTAATTTATAGCAAATGAACATAATTTTTTTTTTTGTTTGCTAAAATATATTAATGATGAAAAGTTTTGGAACAATGGCTGTGTGTTTGGGAGAGGGATCCCGTGCACACCCAGCACTGTAATAGAGACATGCCAACTTTCTAATGTTAAAAATAGTGTTAGAAAATCCTGGCCTTATTTCAGCAACACTGTTATTAGTTTTTAAAAACTAATCAGAGTAAATATGACACTTTAAATTACACAGCTTACCTGAGGTCTGAAGCTTAGTATAATGTATTTAATTTTATATAAATTACTAAAAGTACTCAAGTGGTAACATTTGTTACTTTATTGTTTTCTGATGTTTATCAAAATTTATTATCAAATAAACTAAAAGATGAGATTTAGATTAAATAAGTTCTTTAGTGATCTCCTTGCTAACAGTAAGGGGAAAAATAATTTTAAAACTACAAATAGAAAGCAGGAGTGAAGGAATATTCTAGAAGTTTAAATAATAATCCTTGCTTGTTTGCTAGTTTTAGTTGGGACTAGAAGTGGTCATTTATTTTACTTTGATTCAAAACTGGGGTTTTCAAAATAAGGTCCACATATCTTTGGTAATGTCCATGTTATTTCTGCTAGGCTTCAATAAAAATTGAGAAAAATCATAAATAGCGTTAGATTCATCTTTTAGGAGCCTGTACTCATAGGAAATTTGGAATCATGTGACTGATTGACTAAGGATTGAGATTAACTCTCTAAACTGGTGCTGGAGAATTATAGCATTTCTTCCAAAGGGACAGAGTTATAAGAGTGTTGTTGGAGTATACATAAGACCTGAGGGGAGACCAATAACTGATGTTTGATGACTTTTCATATTGGAATTATGATATTGTTACAAAATTTGAAGATAGTACTGCAATATGCATTGACAAGATAAGAGTGGTCCTGATTTTATTCTGACTTAAACATTACCTCTCTAATTCCACAAAGTACCACATTTCCTTTGCTTTACATGGCTGTTGGCAAGGCAGCAATTCAGCTCACTCATTGAAATGAATAGTGATTATACATTAAGGGTTTTTTAATTTGAATTTATATCCTATGCTATTTCAGCTGGTGAGTTTAAGTTCTTTGGTGGAAAGAATGTGTTTATAGAGTCAAATTTGTTTATAGATAAAGCCAATGAAGACACTTTGTTCTTATACATCTTCTTAATCTATTTTGCCATAAATGAAGAAATTATTTTTTGCTTACACACCAGATATTAAAACCAGATTGTTTCTTTGTTCTTGCTGCTGCACGTTACCACTTCCACTGCCAATTTCCACTTCCTTCAAATTACCAGCCACGATTTTATGCATCTTTCTTTGTAAAAAATTTTCTTAAACCAACAATTTTTGCTAGTATCTTCTGAACTCAATATTTTTTTAAAGTGTACTGTCCAAACTTGGAATCCAAGCTGGATTCCTGCGGATATCCCTCTGCTGACATTCCTTCTGCACAAGTAATTTCCCATCTATCTTTTAAGATGTCTATAACTATGACGATGTTTTGTGCAATATTGTATTATGTTTTACTCCTGCTTAGCTTCTGATTATGCACAATAACACATAATCCTTTTCTGCAGAAATGATACCTAATCCTTTATTTTAGGTTCTGTATTTGGGTAAACATTGTCAAAATGAAATATTTTATTTTTTCATCTACTTTTTTGCAACTGTCACACCAAACTGACAGAAAAACTTTAAATTGTCCTAAAGTAGGCTGTTTTTCCTAAAAATATGAACAAATATATTATTGCAGTTCAGCTTTGTCTCAGCAATTACATGTGATATGTTTCTCGCTATAATTAAAATGTACATATTATCTAATTATCGACAACCAACACAAATAATTCCTGTGACATAGAGCAAGATCTGTTCTGTTTGAAAAGCTATTTTTCATTTTGAGAAGAATACAAAGGAAAATAAATAAAACTAAGTCTTTTTCTTCATGAATTTAAGAAAAAGGTGCTCCTAAACGTAGTTGAAGTAATTCTCCAGATTACCTGTTCCTGGAGGTCTCCCTAGCAAGAACAGATTCTCCTAGTAATTAGAGAAAGTTCAAATTCTCACAAATGTCAGCTCTGAAGTTGATCCTCACTTTTTGGGGGAGAGCTGGTAGTCAGAGCTTGCCATGAAAAAAACACTTAGGTCTTCCCCTGCTTCTTTTCAGTAGCTTCCATAAAGTTTTCAAAGGAAACCCTTTCTTATCCCTTCTCCATTCCTTTATTCTAATCAGGTATTTTCAGTCCTTTGCTCGGTTTCCCTACAGCTTTGGAACTAGACAGACTAAAGCTCATTTGATCCTTTTCCCAGGTGGAGGAAAAAAAGGGATAAAGTTAGCGCATCTCTTGAGGGAGCAGATGTGACTGCTTATGGATGGAAGTGATTCAGAAGCCAAAAAATTCATAAACATGGGATGTGTAAATTGATATCCAGTGAATACGTGTTTGTTTTGAGAGTTAGAGGATGAAATAACTTCCTGAGCTAAGGAATGGGTAACCAGAATGTCTGAGTATGGATAGCCTTTCAGTTAGGTAGACTATTGAACTGCTAGAGCTTCAGAAAGATACCTTTAGGAGCTGAAACACTTCACATTTCAATTTTTGAAAGGTATTAAATATCTGAAAAATTGGCTGCTTAACTGATCTAAATGAAAATTTCAATGAAGATGGGTCATCTAAAGGTCGATAAAAATTGGTTTATCTTTTCAACTGTATTTCTAGTTTATTCTGAAGTATTACTTAAAATTTGGAACAGTACTAGTGAGATTTTATACATGTTTATTTAAGGGAAAGTGTACTGGAAAATCTGTAATATGATTTTTTTCTCATGTTTTTAGTTTTAGAGACAGTTGAATTTTTATAGTTTGTATATTTTAATGGCATTTTCTACAGCATAGTATTTCCCTTGAAAGTATTAGTGAATAAATTGAAAATGTATTATTAAGAACCTTAATGAGTAGCACCTTAATATGCGATTAACTTCACTTAAAGAAATTGGTAGATTTTACAGCTTAATGAACAATGAGTAAGAGCAGCACAGATGGACTGCATATTTTGAATAATTTTATAGGAAAACAATATAGGATAAAGGTTTGTTCTGCAAGTATTTCTCCCATAAGTTAATATTATTCACTGGCATAATTTCACAAAAATTTTTAGTTAATTGCTGTAACAATTCCTGGTGAAGAAACTGTTTAATCTAAAACATATAAGTCAAAATAGCAGCAGCTATAAAAGGAAGCAAAATGTGAAAATTACTAATGAAGTGAAGAGCAATTACTCCATGCCAGGCTTCTGGGTACAAAGAGCCAGCCAAACATGGAGTTAGGTAGGAATGTCACTTGGTAATGTCTTGTTCACGAGTAAGTCAGCAAGACACTTTCCCGTTTTTAGAGCAGAGAGTTAAGAAACCTAAACCAAACATTTTCTTCCATTCTGTCAGTTACTTTCACCTCTCCCTTTTCCTTGTTTCACTCTAGGACCCAAACTGGCAGTAAGTAAAGGTGGATCGCAAAATTTGATTTAAATGAATCCATCTCCTCCAATTATTTCAGACTGTCAAGGTTTGACCCTAGTGCAATGCCAGTGCTCCCATGAAAATACTTTCTCCTTGGTATCTGCTGTGAGGTGTTTTGCTCAGTTCGAAAAAAGCACAGTCTCTCACTACCACCACCCTGAGTCCACGTTCAAATCCTGAAACAAAATATTCCTTTTCTCAAATGAAAATAATATTTTTTCAAGTACAATGTTAAAGCCACCCATGGAATATACTGGAGAATCCCTCTAAATAAACTCAGAGGAACCCTTCTTTAGTCCCCTGTTGTTTGGCATATTTAATCCTCACTGGGAAGGACTATCATCTTTAGGAATCTCATTCTTACCTTTCACTGTGACAAAATTTGAAGTGTTTAAATCCTTTCATTTCTTGCTCAGACCTAAAGAGCATTTCTTCATTTGATGACCTTATGGAGAATCAGATTTCCCTTAGTTGCTTGAGAAACACAGGAGGATAAACCTATCTGTTTTTAGCAACGGTTTCTCTGTCACTCTCCCATATACTAAAATGGATTTTCCAGAGACTAGAAGGATTATAGCCATCTTCCCCCCAAAACACTGGATTCAGCATGTACTCCATGATTCACTACAGCATGGAGAGCTGGCTTCTCACTCCTTCACCATCAGCCATGGGATAAAGCAATGCATGTTTTCCCAAAAAGTCAATTAAGAACATTAATAATGTATTAATAAATTAATAAAGTAGGAAAAGCCTGGCAGAAGTTAGTATTTCCAAAGACTAGCTGAAATCCAAAGTCATATAGTTTATGCATCCTAGAAATCTGAAGGTGGTGACAAAAGGGATTGTCTGTTCACAACAGAATAGAGATTTTTTTAAGAGCTTCTCAAGAAATAAACAAAAGCATTATAAGACTATAGAAAAATGAACATAAATACATTGTTTAACTAAGAGATTAGTGAGGAGACAAGAAACTGCATTCAAATCTGAATTATAGGCATGCTTCTAATGACAGAAATAAGCTTCTAATGAAAGATAAATAACGTTGAAATAAATCAAAATAAATATTCTTAGTCTAGTTGTCTCCAGCAATCCTTTCAGAGGGGAAAAAAGAGGCCTGTGAAATTATGTTACAGTGGATTAGATAAATTATGACTGGTCTCAAGATCAGGGTCATCTTGGTGAGGCCTAAAATAATAAATTTACTGAATAACATCCTTATCTCTCACCCTGTCTTTCAAGTGTCATCATATTTCTTGAAGACTGTATTGAATTTCCTGTGGTTTCTACATCTCAGTGGGAGTTACACAAATGTGCACACCAGACAGTAAGACCTTATTTTGCAGAGCAGCTTCCACAGAAAATATTTCCCTTGCAGAATTAAACTGAATACTCACAGAGTCATTTGGAGATTAAGCCATAATTCACTCAGTTATTTGACTAATAAGTAGCTTAACATTATGAAGGAAAATTAGAAGGGAAAATAGTGAAGTTTGAAAGCATCTAAACCTAAAAAGGGCTCCTGTTAGATCATCCAATAAGAGTGATGTTTCCATAGCCAAGTGAAAGTAGGAGCTCTCTGATATAGAGGGGATACGGAATAATATAAAATTACTGCTAATCTGGAAATTCTTACTTTAAGCTAAATTTAAGCTGACCTATATTGCATTTATTTTAGTGGGAAGGGCTTTCCCCCCCTTTGTATCAATATTTTCTGTGTTTTTTGTGGACTTAATTAATAGTCTGGGGAAAGTTATGAGGCTATGATATCTAAAACAAAGAGTCCAATTTAGGTAGTTATAGTCCCTTTGTCAGAAGGATAGTTAGGGCAACCTAGTTTAGGCTTAGGTTCATATTTATTTCACAAAGTACATAGTGAGTCTTAAGTCAGTAAGTGTTTAGAGTTGAGCATTGCTTTCATCTTTTGACAAATGAGTGCCTAGACATGAACTATAAACTCTGTGGTTAAAAAGGTTAGGAAATTAATGTGAAAGGCATATTCTCTTCTCCTTAACCCACCTTGGTTTAGCAATACATCAGAAAATGCCTTATTTTCAGGATGATTTTAGTGTATGTCATTGAAAGTAGAATGAATGGAATATGAAATATTTAATTCAAAATTTATTGTCTTGATGAGGTATTGAATTTCAATACCTCAAATGCTTGATATTTCAAGGAAATGTTATTGTCAGTGTAATTATCTGGGTGGCACAGTGTTTAAAATGTGTGTATTTTATTCTTGTCTATTAATTTGGACTTCTCAGAAGAGAAGAGATGTGTTAATTCCTCCTAGAAGAAATGTCTGGGGCTACTTTTTTGGTCGAAACTTTTTACATTTTCCTCTAAGATGTTGCCTGAAAGTTGGCACAGAGAAAACACTACTAGGTGTAACTGTTTTCTTGCTTAACTTAATGACTTTATTATCTCTCCTTTGTGTCAGGAACTTTGGAGTAAACGCTCATAACTCTCATAAAGGAAATCTGGTCACTGGAAACATTTTTTATATTTTCTACTCCTATAATTCAATTCCTCTTGTGTTCCAGCAGTCATACTGGCTGTACTGTGCAAGATACTGAGTCAGTCATGTTTAGCATAGTCTCTGATCATGTTTTGTGCAGGGGACATTCTGGCTGGGTGTTATATGTACTTCTAATTCAGCCAAAAGTCTATAGTCTGGCAAGTTGTTTTCACTGCTGTTCGGCAGCTTAAAGTTATGGACATAAGAATGTGAGCATTTGCAAGAGAAAAAGTTTATCCAACCCAGCATCATGTCTCCAATGACAGCTATCAGCCTAGGAAAGAGTAAGAACTTTACATTTGTGTGGTGGTACTCTGTATTATTGTCCCAACCTCCAAATATTATGTGACTGGGGATTTCTGAAGTTTGCTCTTTTGGCTATGTAAACCTCTAGATTCCACAAGTTGTTTTGTCAAAAAAGCTTCTAAAGATCTGTACACTGTGTAAAGAAGCACTTTTTTTAATTTGGTTCTTCCTGGCTTTTATGGTGTTCCTGGAGTGCTGGAGGAGAGCATAGTTGCTTTGGGATGTAATCAGAAATGCTAGATAAAAACAGAAATTTAGAGAAAGATGGTTTGTATTTCATCAAGATTACTGCCCAAATCTAATTAAACTACGTGTTCTATCTTTATAGAGTTTTATGTGTGCATCATCATCTGAAGGATTACTTATGATAAATACTACATCAATATTGCATTTGGAAAAAAAAAGAAAAATGTTAAACAGCAAAAAAAAAGAAAATAGGAAAGAAAAACATTAAATAGCATAAAACTGCTATGTTGTAAACATGATTCTTTGCTGACATATGTCAATAGATTTTTCAATGCACATTTTTTGGTCTATTTCCCTGGACACATGGATATTTTAAAATCTAAGGAGTCTGAAAAAATGTCACACTAAGTATTTCATGAATGTAGTCATATTTAAGCATACGCTATAGCCATTCTTAATTCCCTGTACAGGATTCTTCAGAATCAGGGCCTTCCACATCTGTCTAAAAGTTCATTAAGCAAAGCCTTACACTCCCATTGATTTCTGAGTTGATGGCTATTGTACTTGTGGGAGGATTTTGGAGAAGGCCCTTCAGGTTTGGGAGATTCAATGCAGAATAACTGAACAGTCACCAATATAATTAAATAAGTCTTGGTATGTTTTTGTTGCAGAAAAGAAATTACATTCTTTTCACAACCTTTCATTTCTGTTGTTAAATGTAAACAATTGACTCAAGTTGCAAACATTCACTTTGGTTCTGGCACATCTTCAGTCCCCCTTTTTCCCTCCTACACTATGTCCCTCTTTTATGCTCCATGGCATAGTTAACACCCTCCCATTTAAAAACTTTGCAGAGCACTTTCTTAATATTACAATACTTGCAAAAATCCCTCAAAAGGTGATAACAATTCACATGGTTGTTTTTTTCCCACCATTAAATAATGACTGCCCTTTTTCTTATATTTCTTACAGAATAAAATAGCAACTGAAAAGTATGCTACCTCAGCTGGATATAGGTAGCAGTAAAGAAACAGATACATTCAGTAATCCAAAAATATTCAAGACAATTGTTATTTCTACACAAAGTACTCTCTGAAGATGTTCTACTGACATACCTGTTTGGTTCATGTCTACTTGAAATGAATTTAAGCTGCTCCATAAGATTGCAGTGGTTTTGGTTCACTGATTTGAGATTTGCTGGCCAATGCACCAAATTATGTGGTGAGTTCAGTGCTGGCTAAATGCCAGTGCACCCACTAGAATATACTTACTCATTTCCTCCTGTGAGACAGGATTAGGAGGAGGAAAAGCAGGCTCAAAACTTTTAAAAGGTATAAAGAAAAGTTTATTAATAGTAACTAAATGAAAGAATAATAAGAATCAGAACAAAATCTTTAAAATACTTCCCCTCCCCCCTACAACCTTTTCTTTCCCACTAATAACATACAGAAACAATTCAATCAGTTTATCACTTCTAGAATAGTCTTTCTCCAGTTCACTTAGGGAGAGGAGTTTCCTTTGCCATGCCATGAAGACTTCTCCACATGAACTAGTTCTCTCACGGCTTTTAATGTCCACAAATAGCAGCTGCCCAGAACCTGCAATTGTGAAGTCTCTCCCATCTCTTGCAGCTTTCCCACAGCTGTGTTTATGGGCCATGTCAACTTGTGGGGTACTATTTTAAGGATGAGCTGTTCAAGAGCAAAGTTTCTCTTTATCTGTCACTGAGATCATCTTCATCCCTAAGAACAGAGGTCTTCTTCTTTCCCTGGGGACGGGAAAAGAAGCAGACCTGTTTTCTAATCCTTGTTATTTTAGAGATTAAACTGAACCCTGCCTCATTACATCTTCCTTTCAGATAGTTATAGAGAGCCTCCTTCTCTCCAGACTACACAACCCCAGCTCCTTCAGCTGCTCCTCATGAGTCTTGTACTTCAGACGCTATTTCAGCTCTGTTGCTCTTCTCTGGATACACTCCAGCACCTCAATGTCCTTCTTGGAGTGAGGGCCCCAGAACTGAACACAAGATTTGAGATGAAGCCTCAGTGTTGAGTACAGGGTTGATCACTCCTGGTCCTGTTGGCCGCACGATTCCCTATTCAGGCCAGGATGCCATTGGCCTTCTTGGCCAGCTGGGTACACTCTGGCTTATATTCAGATGGCTGCCAACTAGCACCCCAAGGTCCTTTTCTGCCAGGCAGTTTTCCAGGAGCTCTGTCCTCAAACTGTAAGTCTGCATGACATTGATGTGACCCAGGACCCTGCTCTTGACCTTGTTGAGCCTCATACAATTTGCCTTGGTACTAACTGTATCCAGCCTGTCCAGATCCTTCTACAGAGCGTTACTTCCTCACTATTTATTAACTTTCCTTAAATCCTGTTACCCAATATATTTTTCATTGGAAATCCTAGTATTGCCTTTAGGTCTAAGTATTGTCCCTTTAAGAGACCAATTCATCTATTACCATGAAATCTAACTATCATAATTTCTATATTTGTTTACACATGCTGAAAATATTTATGGTACGTTTTATCATGGGACAAGTGGAAGCTTTGGACAAGCCCTGCCTTAGCCTCAGATTTTGACAACAGTTTAAATTTAAGGAATCAGAAGTTCTAATGATGGTAAATAATACTTTTTATAAAAATAAATTATTTATTAAACAGACAAGAGATAACAGATGAAAGATCTTAATTACTTACAGCACAGTATGGAAGTGAAGAACTACTACTAGATTATAGCATAACATAAAACAGCGCACTATATCAAGGTACCTATATTAAAGCTAGCAAAAGAAACAGCATGGATTTGGAGTCAAATGTAACTTACCACCAAAAGGACAATGTACACAGGTTCCTTCATCTAACCTTCCGGGGAGTTACCACAAAACAGGAGTCCCTATTTGTTATGAAGCAGGGCGATGCAAACTTCCCAGCAGGTGCAAAAGAGAGCTCCTTTATTGCAAAAACTAGGCCTTTTTAGACAGTTAGCCTTAATTCAGTTGTATCCATTTAAGCACAACAAACGTAATTCAACCAACAACCATAAACCACAGCATGAACGCGTAATAGTTATATAACCTTTTTTCTACCTCTAATTCAGCTGAGTCACTTTGCGTATTCTTTTTCTACCTAGCTGAAGTAACAGGCCTGAGCCATGATTTTACAAGGGTAACGAGGCCCTTATTTTGTAAGGTTTTACCGATCTACAACACCTACTCATGGGAGAAACTCCTCATTTTCCCAGTAAAATGCCTAGATTTCTGCTTTGGAGAAGTTTGATAAGGCTTTTACAGCTGTTAAGTGAATGGATGTCAGTTAGTCAAAAATCCAGTTTTTCTTACCAGATCTCACTTGAATGGTAAGATTTTTATTGGCAATTGGGAGATGCGAAACAAGTGTTAACCCCATGGTGCCAAAATAACTCGCTACAAGACAGGTTGTCCTGTTTTAGTTATCTAACTCAGGTTAACAAACAACAGATAAACTGGTGGGGTCGGTGTGAAATGCCCTGCTATGCCTTTGCTGAAACATTCCACATGCATCACACAACTGTATTTCTACTTGCTAAGCTACATGAGCAAGCATCCATTTCTCTAAGAGCCTGCACTCTGCTATCTAAAATCTTTTTGCATGTGAAGTACCTGCCTCATTACCTTCAATATAGCTTTTTCTTTTGTTATTTATTATTTTTCTCACCTGGATTTTTGATATGAAGGTTATGCGAGGTCACTGAAATTTCACTGCTCTCCTAAGCATGATTCTTCAGTCCCCTCAGAGCAATAAACTGAATTCTGCAGTGTTGCCACAGGCCCCCATCCAGGTAATGATTAACATTGACTCCATGATTCTCAGGAGGCTGATCAATCACTTTATTATTCTATACTTATTAAGAAACCCATCGCCCTTACAGACAGTCATGATACAGGTGGACCCAATTGGTCCTTCAAGCTAAACACCATCACCATTGGCCAATTAAGAAATCACCCTTTGGTAAACAAACAAATTCCACATGTTCACAACAACAGGTGCAGCAAGTGAAGATAAGAATTGTTTATCATTCTTTTCTCTGATCTTCTCACAGCCTTTCCCAGGACAATGCCTGGGGAAGTTGTGCCTTGCTCTCTGTGGCCAGAGAGCTGCTGCCACACTGCAGGTGTACAGTAGTGAATGGCACGCTGCTGCTTCTTCAGTCAGTGAACTGGGTCAAGTAAGCTATCCTTCATTCTTAGGCCAATCACTTCGCAAGAAAACTTCAAATAATAACTTTATAATAGAATTAAAGAAAGGCTGGTGTGGGGAGGGACCTTGAATATCACCTCATTCCAGCTTCCCTTCCCTGGGCAGGGTGGCCACTCATCAGACCAAGTTGCTCAAATTACTATCCAACCTGGACTCGAAGAATTCCAGGGATAGGAAATCCACAGCTTCTCAGGGCAACCTGTCCCAGTGCCTCACCACCCTAAGTAAAGAACTTCTTCCTAACATCCAAGACAAACCTCTCCTTTTTTAGTTTTAAAACCATAGAACCTTTGTTCTATCACTATCTGCCCTTGTGATCTTCATGGCCCTCCGCTGAACCTGCTCCAACAAGTCCATGTCATTCCTATTTTGAGAAACCTAGAGCAGGACAGCACCCACAGATGGGGTCTCACGAGGGCAGAGTAGATCAAGAGAATCATCTCCTCAGACCTGCTGGCCACATTACTTTTGGGATGCAGGTGGCCTTCAGAGATGTAACCACACATTGGTGTCATATGTCCAGCTTTTCATCCACCAGCACCCCCAAGTCCTTCTTGGTGTGACCTGTATGTACTAATGTCTAGGATTGCCATGACTCAGGTGTAACACTTGTGCTTGGACTTCAAGGTTCTCATGGGTCCACTTCTCTAGTTCGTCCAGCTATATAGAAAATTGGGAGGAATTTTTTTTAATATTCTCTTTTCAATGGTTTGAATGGATCTGGTTAGGTTGTAACATATCTTCTTCACATATTCAGGACTGGACTAGGTCAGGAAGGTTGGTTAAGAAGAATTTATTTTTGTAATGAGAATTTCTTTTACCTTGTTTCACAAAAATATGAAGAAATTGTCCCAATATCTAGTTTTATTAGGTAGGTAATTTTATCATATTTTAACCAAATGCAACCAGAAAAAACAAATATAAAGAGTTGAAGATAACAAATAAATATTTTAAATTTAAAAATATTTTTTAATATCTACTCTGATGGTGATATTTTAGAAAGGACCCCAGATCAAATCTAGTACCATAAAAATACATTTTTTTTCCAACAGTGAAAATCATTCACATGCACAACCCCTATATCACATGGAATAAACAACATTTGTCTGTTATGTTTCAAACATAATTATTCAGGTTATAATTGTAAAAGATTTTGAGTCTGCTGGGTACTAAGACATTCCCTCCAATATGCCCTGACTGGGTAAAGACTTAAAATTCTGCCTGTCATATATACAAAAGTAAGGGGATTTTTAAAAAAATTTTTTGATTGCTCAGGGCCTGAGCAATGAGTTCACTGTGAATTGCTGCTCTAAAAACATGTCAATAAAACATTTTATCGACTTATTGATACAGTGAAAAATATTTTTTTTTAAAGTGTGTAGTCCATAAAGTATGGCTGTTGTTAATTTTTCATCATCTGTGCAGAGGAACAATTATAGTGATTCTGGTAAACATCATCATCCATCTACAAGACCTTTGCTGAATTCCCTACACAGTCTAGCTCCTCTGTCTCCTATCTCTTCCATTACACTTTAGCACAGGAACCCTTAAGCCTGCTGAGTACCACTTTCTGCCATGAGTAACAACACTAATTTAAGTGCTGATTAATGATTGTAAGTGTTTTGTCTTGGCACACCTTAATTCAAGTTAAGGAAACCATCCTTTTTCAAAAACAGTTAGGCAGACAATGAAAACACCAACATCTTTTTCTATGAATGCATTTTGCTGGGGTTTTTTTCCTGAAAAAGGATCAAATGGTAAAATCCTCATCTCTTAGTGACAAAATTCTAATAACTCAACAGGACCATTATTTTATAGCTAAGCTTTTATTACAGGTAGTGGTATTCAAGGCTGATATTTTTATTCTTTCTGTGGCTAGCTCTTTATTGCCTAATTTATCTTATTTTTGATGTTAAAATATTCATGGTTAATACTAAAATTATCCTACAACTGGAATATATGCAAGTGTGTTTGTGTGTGTGTGTGTGTGTGTAAGGTCATAGCTTTCATTTGCCTTTGTTCATCAATAGTAAAAGAAAGAAAACAAACTAATCTCATGTGTGAATGAATTCCTGTGCATATTTTTAGTATCTAGAAACAGATTTCTTGAATGAATCATGCACAAAAATACATGTTTTGCAATACATCTCTTTAGTGCATCAGATATAACTAACATGCATAATTTTTCAATTAAGGACCTACTTTTGTCAAATCTAAAACTGTGCAGCTATAGGAATAAGAACATGTAATATTAAATTTCTGCTTCCTCACCAATCCACCACTACTAATCACCATAGATCATGAGTCTAATCTCAGTTCTGGATATGATTATGAAGAGTAAAGCTGGACTAAATATGGCACTGGACATGCTGGCAGGCAGTTTAGGCTTTCTTCTTAGCGAATACATGGACTTCATACACCTGGGCAAATAACTGATTTTCTCTATGCCTCTATGCTTTTTCCTGTTCATGTTATTTCTTCTATTTTATGTCATTAAATCTTTGAAGAACAACTGTTACTATGTTTTTGTAGTCAAAAACGGAATGTGGTTTTGATTTTAAAATCATCCTTAAATATAATTGCTCTACAATTGCTTTTTCTATAAAGTTTGTGATTATTTATATTTTTATTGATGCTGATTCCTGATTTTAGAATACAATTAAGTTCCTATATGCTCCTCAGTCCTTTTTTTTGGTTTAATGCATATTCGCACAACAATCATTTGCTTCTGCTTTATATGTATATATATATATAAAACATTCTTGATTCAAGACCTTAAGAAACTATTTTCATGGACTTTTCTCAGACTGCTTGCTAAATTAATGGTTTTGGACATATTTCATGAAAGGTATTTCTTTTTAAAAATTACAATCCAAGCGAAATTTTCTTCCTTCTAGATTGTTCTTGTCCTCATTACAAAGATACAGCATTCTATTAATTTCAGTCATTAAGAAAAGTGATTAAAAATAATTTTGAAGTCTTTTTAAATTAAAATTTTTTTTCTTCACCCAGAATTTTCACCTTGCAGATTAAATTTTTATTAAAATGAGTTCTGTAGCTATCATTCACATCTGTTCCAAATTTAAAATCTCTTTAAAATATTATTAACTAGCTTTGCAGCCTGTCTCTGTTTCTCAGTTTTGGTCTTAATTTGAGTTAAAGTGTTGGTTAACAAGACATATTAGATACTGCTCTGGTGCTATCAGAAATTTTTATTTTTCCTTCTTTGGAAAATACAAGTAATGAAAATACTGTCATACAAAAAAGTCCTTACAACTCTTTCATCATTGAGTTCTTATTTTCTATTATGTGCACTGATTTTTTTTTAGGTGAGCACATACGTCTCCTGTAAAAGATCAGATGCAGACTCACTTTCTAGCAGATGCACTGAGCTTTTAACACTTTCCAGAAAGTGATCTACTGTTAATTTTTTTCTGTGTCTCTTGGTAATTGTGGTTGCAATCCAAAGTATGTTGGAAGTCAATGCCTGTTCTCTGAGGCAATTGCAAGGAATGAACGCAGTGATCTAATAAGTCTTCCACATCTCTAATTACCTTGCTCCTATGAATTCCAGTCCCATGCTGAGGTCTGTCAGGTAATCTAGATGGATTAAATAGCTGTAAGCTATTATTTTTCTTAAAAACAAGACCTTGAGAAATTTAAACGCACAGCAGTATATTATTATGATGAAAACAGGATTTTATCTTCACTAGAAGAAAAACTGGCACTGAATTATTTACCCAGTTAGTCAGTGGTAGATTGTCATGACACATGCTGAAGTGCTCCTGCATAGTCCATACATCTCAAGTAGAGTATGAATGGATGTGTCATTCACATTTGTAATTTCAAATGGAAATATCTGTATGTTGGTTGTGAACATTTGGGTTCTTTGATCGTGGAACAACTTTTATGGCACCTGGCCTGCTGGAGCCAGATGGGCTCCATGTATCTATTAAGGGCAAAAGGATTCTAGCCCATGAATTGGTGGGACTCACTGTCAGAGCTTTAAACTAGGTTAGAAGGTGGAAGGGGGTGCAACTGTGCTCTCAAGAAACAAGCCCAAGGGTGGTAAGCCAGAGTCAAGGGTGAAATCAGCAGCCCAGCTAAGGTGTGTGTACACTAATGCATACAGCATGGGCAACAAACAGGAGGAGCTGGAAGCCAGGGTACAGCAAGAAAGCTACGATGTAGTCGCCGTCACGGAAATGTGGTAGGATGACTCACAGGACTGGAGCACTGCAGTGGATGGCTAAATGCTCTTCAGAAGAGACAGGAGAGGGAGAAGAGGTGGAGCTACATCTCTTTATATTAGGGAGGCTCTTGACACCATGGAAATTGAGATTAATGATGATAAGGCGAGTGCCTATGGGTTAGAGCCAGGTGGAAGGACAACAAGGCTGACATGCTGGTAGGAGTCTGTCATAGACCGCCCAGTCAGGCTGAGGAGGTCGATGATTTATCTCAGAAGCAGCTGCAGGATGTTTCAAGATTACCAGCCCTTGTTCTTGTAGGTGACTTAAACCTGCCAGATATCTGCTGGGAACTCAACACAGCAAAGAAGAGGCTGTCTAGGTGGTTCTTATAGTGTATGGAAGACAACTTCTTGTCACAGCTGTTGAGTGAGCCTTCCAGGGGAGGAACGGCACTAAACCTGTTATTTGCAAACAGAGGTGGGCTGGTGGGAGATGTGGTGGTTGGAAGCTGTTTGGGGCACAGTGACCATGAAATTATAGAGTTTTCAATCTTTGTTGAAACAAGGAGGGTCATCAATAAAGCTTCCACATCACACTCGTGGAGGGCAGACTTTGACGTGTTTAAGAGATTTATTCTACGAGTACCTTGGAAGCAGCCTGTAGAAACAAAGGAGTCCAGGAAGGATGGGCGTGCTTCAAAACAGAAATCTTGAAGGCACAGGAACAGACTCTCTATGTGCCAAAAGATGAGCTGATGAGGAAAATGAGCAGCCTGGATAGGCAAGGAGCTTTTGAAGGACCTAAGGAAAAGAAGAGGGTGCATCACCTTTGGGAGGAGGGTCAGGTATCTCAGGAAATGATTAAGGGAGTTGCTAGGTCATGTAGGAAAAGAATCAGAGAGGCAAAAACCCAGTTAGAACTCAATATGGCCTCTTCCATGAAGGAAAATAAAAATTATTTTTTATAAATACATTAATGGTAAAATGAAGGGCAAGGACCACCTCCATTCTCTGTAAGATGTGGGTTAAATTTAGTAACTAAAGATGAGGAAAAGGCAGAGGTACTTAACACCTTCTTTACCTCAATTTTCAACAGAAAGACAGGTTACCCTCAGGACAGCTGGCCTCCTGGGCTGGGAGGTGGTATCAGAGAGCAGAATAGTCCCCCTGTTATGCAGGAGGAGGCAGTCAGAGCCTGCTGATCCACTTAGATGTTCACAAATCTATGGGACAAGATGGAATCCATCCTAATGTGATGAGGGGGCTGGCAGACGAGCTTGCGAAGCCGCTTTCCATCATTTACCAGCAGTCCTGGCTCACTGGGGAGGTCTCAGCTGACAGGAAGCTGGCCAGTGTGATGCCCATCCACAAGAAGGGCTGGAAGGAGGATTTGGGAAACTACAGGCCAGTCAGCCTGACCTCAGTACCTGGCAGAATTATGGAACAGATCATCCTGAGTTCCATCACACAGCACCTACAGGACGGCCAGGGTATCAGACCCAGCCAGCATGGGTTTAGGAGGGGTAGATGGTGCTGACCAACCTGGTCTCCTTTTATGACCAAGTGACTGCCTGTGGATGCAGGAAAGGCTGTGGATGTTATCTCTTTGGACTTCAGCAAGGCCTTTGACACTGTCTCCCACAGCACACTCCTGGGAAAGCTGGCCACCATGGCTTGGACAGGTGTGCTCTTCCCAGGGTAAAGAACTGGCTGGATGGGCAGGCCCAGAGAATGATGGTGAATGGTGCTGTATCCAGTTGGTGGCCAATCACTAGTGGGGGCCCCCAGGGGTTGGCACTGGGGCCAGCCCTGTTTAATATCTTCATTGGTGATCTGGATGAGAGGATCGAGTCCACCATCAGTAAATTTGCAGATGAGACCAAGCTGGGAACATGTGCCAATCTGTTGGAGGGTAGGAGGCCTCTACAAAGGGACCTGGACAGGCTGGATAGAGGGCCAAGTCCAACAACATGAGGCACAGAATCACAGAATGAATGAGGTTGCAAAAGACCTTTGAGATCATCAAGTCCAACCTATGACTTAACCTAACACCTCCTCATAAACTAAACCATGGCACTGAGTGCCACATCCAGGTTTTTTTTTAACATGTCCAGGGACTGCACAAGGTTTTAGTGAAGATAAATTAGGACATGCTGACAAATTTGTTCTACAAATAGTTCCTAACTTTTTCAAGAAGGTTAGCCTTTGAGAAACAAACTTGTGTTATATATTGCAGTCTGGGTTGCGCAGTTTATATGCCTCCTTGTGCAGGGAGATCTTGTTCTCAGGGAAACTAGTCTTCTGTTGATGCTTGGTCAAGGTGGCACACCTTTGTTATGCATCAGCTAACCAAATGCCACTGATTGTAATCAGCAACTAAGTCTAGTTTAAGGATTTCTTGCTCATTGCCAAGTGAGTTTCTTCACAGAACATTCAAAAGAGCAAGCAAGAATAAAAACAAGATGGTGAATAAATACAAAGAGCTTGTAGCTGAGACTTACCAAGACTCTTTTAACAGAATGTGTTCTGTTTTTCTTGAATGGCAGAAAATACTTCCTGGAAAGCTGAAAGAACTGCAAGATATCTATACATTTGTTACTACCATCGAAAAGCAACAAATGAAAATCTGTGTGAACTATAGAGTTGTTTTTTGTACCATCTGTATAAAAGGATCCATGTTCAATGTCTTGAGAACATCTTAAGTGTTTAAAAACAATGTGAACCACTAGGAGATATTCTCCTTGAAATAAATAAAAAATTCCTTCCCAAACATTCCTGTAGAAGTTTTTTGTGCATTCCTTCCAAAGCACAGCTTCTAAAACTAAAACATATTCAGTTCAAGCGTCATTCTAACTACTTTTTTAGACTGTTTGGTTGCAGTATCCAAGGAAATGCAAAGATAGAAACGGTGCTGTTTTGCCATCTAATATCCTGCAATCCATTCAGTCCAAACATAAACATTTGTTGTGGCCTGATGTCCTAGTGACAGTTAGTGACTGGTCCAAACAAGACAAATTGGCTAATGGTTCAGAATCAGGTTATTTTGCCCGTCCATTCCATTTTAGAGTGGCTCTTTGACAGCAGGGAATTGTGGCTAAGCACCAACACCCATTGCCTCCTACTAGCTAATAAATTAATACTGTCCCAGCACCATTCTTTTATTTTTTTTTCTTTCTTTTTACTTCTAGTCCAAAGTAGATAGCTAAGCAGTTTGCTTTCACAGCCCAAACTCCAGTACAAAAAAGGCTTGCAAGATGTGGAATTCAGTTCAGCAGAAGCTGGTGCTTACATACCAAGTTTTGTTCTTGTTCTCATAGATGTGACACAGTACTGTGTGGAATGATAAGCACCCACTCCCAGGAAAGTTGAGGGTACTTAGCCCTTTGCCTTTCAAAAATCCTTAAGGGATTCCATTAGCTAGAGTCAAGTTGCTGTATAAATATCAGTGTTACAAGCTGGAGTCAATAAGGTTCCAAAGCCACTGAGGTAATTGTTAGTGTTAACATTGAATTTAATTGGATTGGAACTGATGCCTAAGAGAGGAATACACAGAAATATGCTAATTTAAAATATATTTTCCAGCTGTTCATTTTCATTTTATCCTTTGTTCATATGTTGAAAGTTTAGCCCTTGAACTCTGTTTTTTTTTGGAAATGGTCTATTATGACTGAATTGATTGTTTATGGGTTTTTTGGCATTCATTTTTACTCTGTCTCAGTGGTCCACATTGTGTCCTTCCCTTAATTTGAGTATTTGGCCCAGTGAGACTGAAAAAGTGACCGTGATTCAGTTTGCTTGTGGTCATCTTTAACTGTGCTCAGTAGGAAGGTAAAAATGTGTTATCTTAAAGCTCATACTTTCTGCTCATAGTTTTCCTCAACTTCCGTATTCATTTCTATGGTTTATAAAGCAGTTTAACTGGCAGGATTGGAAACACTAGCAGATAAGACAAATATTCCTAAGGTTTTTGGTCACAATTTAGATACTAGTAAGATTGTAGCTTGAATGTTTGTCTAGAGTACTGTTAGATGTTAGTGGCTATTTTTAGACTTAATCCTAGGAATAAAGATAGTAGGATAAATGCCAGCTGGCATGTACATGAAAGCAGATCTGAGTGCTATCCTATTTTTTTACCTCTTTCAGATCCCCTCAGAGGTTTTTTTGAATTGAGATCTTTTTTGTTTTCTGGATTATGATGCATTATAGTCTGCTGGAGAACTGTTAAAGCTTAGATGTGTCCAAATCTGACTGTCAGCGATGGAGAGAGGTGAGGTGACTGACTTGGTGATAAGAATCTGATTTTTTTTGTGGGATACAAATGCTTATATACTATTTCAGGGAGACTAGTAATGTGTTCTACAATGATTAGGTTAAAATCACACACACAAACTTATTCATATAACAACATCTCTTGCTGGAGGAGTTAAATGGGATTTTCTTTTTCCAGTAAACCAGAAAAATCAGTTTGATTTAATCTTCTTGCAATCTAGGTCTAATTTTCAAAGTTCTGTTTGTTTTTGCCAAGGCATCCTGTTCTCCAATCTCTTATGTTAACCAGGTCCAAAGTCCATCATTTGTCTTGTGCCCCCCAACATTCCAACATCTGACGTTATATTTTGTGTAATCTTTCCTGTAAAACTGGTATGTGTTTTGCAAAATTTGTGTTCTACAGTGGCATTGTAATCCTGCTGCACGACCAACAATTAACAATCCTGCTGTTGGAAAACTGTGTTCCTAAACAGAGTTGGTACTGAGCTTGTGAATTTAGCTGACAGGTTATATCTTAGGGTATCCTTCTGCCATTTTTAAATTCAATAAATTTTCCTAACAGGTTTATGCAGGACCAAGACTCTTAAAAGTAGAGCACCCAACATAAACTTTAAAAAAGATCAAAGCCATTTTCTATTCACCCTGTTTGTCACAAGAAACAGATGCAAGGGAGTTTTTCAAAACATTAGTGGATTCAGGAATGAAAATTAAGTATGATACCTTTTCAAATGTGTCAGTAATTCACAAGCTCTCTAAAGGCTTGGAATTTTTAGACCTAGTTTAATTAGTATAAAGAAAAAAATATTGCCAAATTTTCTTGTAGAGCTGTTTCTCTTTTGAGAATACAGAACTTTGAAGTGTTGAGTATCTTGTTTACTGGGGTTCTTTTGAGAGAGTGAAAGAAAAATTGTGCCTGGGGGGTTCTGTCTCTATTCTGAGACATGAAGATGCAACTGATAGTGAAAAGTCAGTGCCATCTAAAAAAACTTATGTATGCTTTTTTTTACAGATTTTTTTTTTCACATTTAGGTCTGTGTCTAGCATGAGCACTCATGGCTCTAGGAGATACAGTTGGGAATGGGTGCTGAAATCAAGCTGATGGCATTAAGCTGCAAGCACCTAACAGCAAACAGCAGACACACCCCTTCTTTCCTTCCTTAATGAGGCAATCTGTGAGCTCTGTTTTGTAGGACTCCTTTCAAGAATTTCAGGGATCAACTGAATAAAGAATTTTGCCACTTTCATCTTGATGTATTCACACTGGTCTAGTAACCTGACTTGGTCCCAGACTTCAAGATTATGTCATTCCACCCAATAAATGTGACAACCTTAAAGACCATCTAACATCCAGAGCAGAAGGCAGTACGTGCTCTCCAGACAGTCTAGCTGGCCTGCCATTATTTGCCTCCCTGATCATGTTGAGCAGTCTGTGTGTACATCTGTATTATGAAACAAAACAACAAAAAAATTCTGTTTGTTTGAGAGTTTCATCTCTTTGAATTCTCCTTCAGTGTGACATTTCAGATTCTTAGGTGCACTGGATACTGAGTAGCTCCAGCTGGTCCTTCTAGCATGTCTCAGTGGGAGTGATGGGTTCTGTACGGTACAGCTGCATCAAGAATTATATAATGCAATAAAAACCCAGAGTTACCCTTTGTATGTAATTACTATAAAATACACTTCTGGATGTCAAATTTGAGGTCCAAGAGGTTGTTGCTCTCATTCTGTCTCTTAGTTATGAGTAGTCTGTGTCAAGTAATCCAAAGCAGAAAACAGAGGGCATTGCCCTCATAGTTCAACTGAATATCATATTTGCTCTAAAGCTAAGTTTAAAAAAAATAAAAGATGAATTAAAACAAGAATAAAGAAGGATAAATTCAACACTAGTAGATAGGCTACTCACATATTAGATATTTAGAGCAAAATTCTCCTGGCAGAAAACCCTGTGATGTATATAATAGACCTTGCATATTTTCCTTGTTCTGTAGATGCTGCTGACAGGAATTCTCAATTACTGTACTTATGTGGAAGAATGAGCTGCATTTTAGCAACTTTCTTCCTGTTTTCAGGAGTTTCCACCTCATTATTAAAAGGTTTGTTGCAGTATCAATACAAAAAAATTTATATGGCAGCAGTAGCATCCTGTAGATTTCTAATAGATGAAGGAATTAAAAATGAAAGTTTTTTTTCAAGTTTGTTAGAAAATTATAACTGTCAGTAAGTTTTTTCCTGTTTTGTGGGCATTTTTTTTTTTTTGTGGGTGTTTTTTTTTTTGGGGGGGGATTTTTTTTGGGGGGGATTTTTTTTGGGTTTTGTTTTGGTTTTGGTTTTGGTTTTGGTCTTTTTTGTTTAATTTTTTTTCCTGTCAGAAAATGCTGTTTTATCGAAGTCAGTTTCCCAAATAAATCTCAATAACCAAACCCCCCCCACTCCCCAAACTATCAATTTTGCATTGCTGAAATGCTTCTTATGAAAAAAAAATGGAAAACTCAATATTTAATTCTGTTATTAGAAGTTGAAATCTGAAATACAGCCTTTCAAATGCATCTAAAAAGATGTTTGAACTGGTCTGATGATATGCATATAAATATTTTTGAAACAGATTTTTTGGGAATGATTTGTAGTTCTTTTTGAAAAGAAAACTACAGATTTATCCATAGTTGTTGCATTCCTGTTAGCATGCATGCCCATTGAAATGCAGATGCTACAAAACCCTTTGTGAAACTTCTTTGAGAAACCAAGTGAACTCTCTCTTGATATAGGTTAATACACCCTAAATTCAAGACAGTTTCAAGAAATACACAAACCTCTTCAGACAATACTTGAATAATTCATGGTTTGACTGAGGAATCAAGTAAATCTGGTATATTTGGCAAGGTGTAGTATGTGAAAATTACTAAAACAGAAACATTAAAGTAAAATGCAAATGAAAAGTGTACATGTAGATTTGGTTCTGTAGTCCACTCAAAGCTCAGCCTGCTGAATTATGGACATCTGTGCTGTTGTATGTCCTGCAGCTGTAGAATCTGCAGGACATATTTCACAGCATAATTCAGGGTGCCTATTATACTAATCAAAATGTTCTTCAGTGTGAGGAAACTGAGTCTAAAAAAACCCCAAGAACTGAATATTTACCAGGTCTTAAATGATCAGAGAAAATTAAAAAAGCGGCTATTTTAATCAGGCTCAAAATCTACTTTGGTGCAAGTGTCTTCAGTTGCTATACATGATCTTAGAGCAAATTCAGTAAGTTGAATGTGCATTTGACTGTTCTAAGTTCTCTTTTGTGAATTTGTCATGAAGTGCTTGTGTACTGAAAAAGGAGACTCATAGAAAGATTTGATTTGAGTGAGGCAGAAGGAATAGCTCTCTGGAGCACACTTGACCACAACTTTCCAAATGTTATCCATTTTACAGTAAGGTCTTTTTGCTTTATGTGCTCATCCTTGGTAATGTGAAGCTTACCTCTTTCCTCTTGAATAATTTACATTTGCTTAGGTTTCAGTTGTTGGATGCATGATTATTTCCATTTGCTCCATTTTTGTTAGTTTGTTCTTTCCTCTTAAAGCATATTAAAAATTAAGAAACTTTTTCTAGGCAATTGCTTTTTTATGTAGATCCAGATCTAGTGCTCAAAGTTGCAGTGTCTGTGTTTCAATGTACTTTTCTCTGGGATATCTATTAAGCTGATAGCACTAAATACCACTTACTCCAAATTTGTCAGCTTTTTTCATGGCTGATAAGTCTGAGTAATATCCTGATTTCTGCTATTTTTGTTAGTGTTAAGGATTTTCTTCAACTTCTTTTTTTAAAGGGTTTCTTTCCCTTATCTCATTTATCTTTCCCATCCTTCCCTTCCTCTCTTCTTCAACAAGTATATCTTCATCCCTTTAAATCTGCCTTTCCAGAGCCAACAGTCTATATGGTTGGCAGGAGGAGGAGCAAATGAGTACAATATTACTTGCAAAACAAAATTAATAATCTCCAAATTTATTGATTCTGTTGACAATGAATGATGACGTTACACTCTGGTAAAACTCTTTCCCCTCACAATTATTAATAAAGTAAAAAAAGAGAAAAAATAGCCATTAATTTACCCAGTTCATACTTTTCAAATTTCACTGGTTTTGTGGTGGTTTTTTTCACTAAAATGTTGAAGTTCTTCTCTACGTTTAATCAAGACTTCAGCACCAGTGGCCTTATGTAATACTTATATTTAACACTTCAGTTCACTATTGCTATGAGTGTGAAGCTTCAGATTGTAGCCACAAGATAAATTTCCTTAGAATTCCTTTCAATTCTCATCTAGTTGTTCCTAATCTGAAGTTTGCATTGGCACACACACAGAATAAGGGCTCCTCAAAATTGCAGCTAACAATGATACTTTCCATCAAAAATATATGCATGCATCAATATACTGCTGTTAGCATTGAAGAACATTAATTTCAGCATTAAATATGTCTAGAAATATTTAATGGGTACCTTTTTTTCTGTGCTTTTGTGTGCAGTGTTATGAGAAAATCCTGAACTGCTCTTTCAAAGATTAGGGATTTCCACGTGACCTCTCACTTAATCACTAGCTGGTTTTGTTTTTCCTTCTTCACTACTGCACTTTCTTTCATTTTTGTGAAGGAGTCATTTGTTTCCAGACAGACTTTGTTATGGCACCCTTCCCAGATAGTATTTTAATGCCCCATAGCTATTCCTTTCTTAGCACAATGATTCAGGAAAGAAAGGGAGTAGTAATATCCCCCATGTAGAAATAGCAGGTGAGTCAGAAAATTATCCTGCACAGAATTATTTATTAATTCTGAATGTCTAAATGAAATGTGAAGAACCTTAGCTCTTACAACTGTTGTGGTATACCTCCTTGTATATTCAAGAATAAGTTCAGTTGGAAATATGACAGCATATCACTTCTTAACATAATTGTGCAAGCATCAAGGAGAAGTTGGATAATTAATGACTACTTGTAAAATGTTTTATTTGCATTTTAATTCACTGAAAATATAAATAGGGAATGTAGTGCTCCAGAATATCATTAACCATGAACCCATGCTTTCTTTTCCTTTATTTATTAAAATAAATAGAAGCTTTCATCTTCTGCTAAAAATTGCTGTTCCAGTTTTCTTTTTTACATAACCAATATTTATTTGTTCACCACTAAACATGCATCACACACCATTTGAATACTTCCAGGAACAGTGATTTAATCACTTTTCTGTGCGGATTATTCCTTGTGCCTTGTACCCTTTCAGAGAGGACATTTTTCCTAATATCTATTCTAAAACTCTCTTGGTGTAACTAGAGGCCATTTCCTCTCATCCTGTCACTTGCTTCCTGGGAGAAGGCACCAACCCCTACCTGGATACAACCTCCCTTCAGGCAGCAATAGGGTCGTCCCTGAGCCTTCTTTTATCCAAGTCCTTGACTTTAAAATGCTTACGGTCCATCACTCATGCAGGACTGTTACTTGAACAGGCTGGGTAAGTCTCACCTGAGTAAGGAAATGTCATGTCCAATGTACAATGCTAGAAATGAATGCAAATTTTTGCTTTCACATTTTTATAGACATTAGCTAACAACAGAATTGTGAGGTTTCAGGCCTGGAGTTCAAATCCAAAGGTTAAGCGTTTAGTTCACTTTAGTGATTCAAGCTTTTTTTTTTTTTTTCCCAATAAAGATTTCACCCATCCCAGCTTGTTTATTCACAATTTTTCCTTGTCTCTGCCTCACTTCTGTTTCTGATTTCTGTCCAACTGTTTTTCAATCTACATAGTCGCAATCTCCATTATTTTTCCAGTGAAGTCTCTGTCTTCTAAATATTGTCAAGTCCTAGTTGGATCTCCCTGTTAGTGGTCCCCATGTTTTACATATAACCCCAGAAAAATGTATAATCAGAGTTTTCTTCCAGTCTTTGATTTACCCTTTCATCTCCAGTGATTTGCAGAATTCTATTTCCCCTTTCCTTGAATTTTGTCAATAATTGCTTTCTATCCCTCTCCACTCATGGTTTCTTCTATTCCTGACAAATGCACCTTTTGCACAAACAATGCTGGCAAAAAACTGCTTCTGGCTCCTGATTACTTGAGCTACAACAAGAACAACAAGGTTGTGCTTCAGCAATGCTGAGCTCCACCTAGCCAGAAATAAAAACGCTCCAGAAATACAACTGCAAGAACAGATTGTCATAACATCAGTTTACAATATTTTATGGATGAATTTAATTTGAGAAATGTAATAATATTGCTTGTTTTTCTTGGTTTAACTTTCTGCTCCCTACATATTAGAACTGTTGTTTTCTTGCCTGGAGTTCTGGCTGCATAAAATCCAACCCTGCGAGACAGATTTAGCACGAGGAGATGGAGCTTAGGCATGTGAGATTCATCTTTTTGAAAAACCACTCAGCTGAGGCATACCTCATGCAAACCTAACCTTTCAGAATAATTCTTAGTCTCTCAAAAGTCTAAGAAAATATAGAAAGCAATTATTCAAAGATCTAGAGCCTTCAGAAATGTGTACAAGTTTGCTAGTTTTCAAAAGAAGTAAGTTATATTCTTGGTCCACAAGCCATCATTTTATAGCATGTCATGCCTCTCCTCCAATGAATGAGAACTCATTAAAAACTAGACTTTTCATGCATGGACAACACCTTATGTTTTTCACTGACCTCATTCTTGGAAACAGCTGAGCTGTTTTTCCTTAAATTTTCAAGAAAAGGTCATCCTAAGGCTAAAACTCGGTGTGGAATATTTCAGTTTAAAAGATTAAATTTTACAACCAAAAGCTCAATCTTACAACATAGAATACCAGACAATTCTAGCATGTAGTATATTACTAATCTTTTATGTATGCATTTTTCCACATGCAGATGGAACCTCTCTAAAGTGCTCAGTTACTGCCCTGATGAAACCAGTTCAAGTACTGCCATCTATTTAAGCACAGCATGCTTAGACATCTGCTAAGCAATTGCTAAGTCATCAATATGTTCAGTATTTGCCAGTGTTTTTGAGTACTTTTTTTTTACCTTCTGGGTGGTTCATAGCAAAAAAAAAAAAAAAAAAAAAAGCATGGTCAGAATACACCCGAACAGAGAACTTGAAAACTTTGTTGTTGTGGTAGTATCATTACTCTTAATTAACATGACAACATGATACAACAATCGATTTGCAGTGCAATTATCATAAATCATTCACATATCAGGGTTCCATGAATGTAAGAATTTCTGGTGTCTTAATATTTGCATAGTATGCTATTCTCTAATCTTTTCACACCAAATGGAGCAATTTTAAATGAGAGCAAGCTACCTATAATATACCTTGAGTATTTTATGTGAACAAGGAGGAGACCAAGTGGGAAAAGTACTAAGTCAAATAAGCAAAATCAAGCATTTTAATTACTGATATAAATTAGGACAGAAGAATCAGCTTCTTCACCCATATGTACAGAGAATTTGAGAAATTTCTCTAGAGAAGGTCTTAAATAGAGAAGATGGTGTTTTGGTTTGGTGACTAAAACCACTGGAGATAAAAACTGACTGGAGATGAAAACTGACTGGAGACTTGGGAAGCTAGTGTGAGCTACCTACATGACCATAGGAAGTGTCAATAAAACTCAGGTGAGTGTAGCAAGATGTAGTTCATGCTTTCATCCTCCCAGGAAAATACTCTGAAGCACAGTTTATGACAAAATTGACCCCTCAGACTCTTCTGTTGGAGCTACTACACTGAAAAAATAACTAAAAATTTCAGGTAGCAGAGGCTTGCTCAAGTAATGTCACGTTGGGTAATAATTTCTCTATGTGGGTCATCAGTTGCTTTTTCCTTAGAGCTGTCTTAGTGAACATTTTCTTGTATGTGGGCCTTTATCAGCTGTCTCCATTTTTCTTCATCATTCTGTTCTGAAGAGAAATATTTCCACTGACAAAAAAACTTTATGATTGATAGTTGTCTTTACTTAATTTTACTTGGTATCTCTTAAATTATTTTCAGAGAGCATATTATATTCCTTCATTCTTTTAATAAATCTTGTCTCTAACCCATGAGGCTGGGCACGCGTGTCTGTGCAAAAAAAAAGTCAGTGAAAGATTTTCCATGAAGTTCACTGTGCAATGCTTTGGACATATTTCTAGAATTCAGATAATCACTATTGCCATTAGTCTCTTCACTACCTTTGACTACCTTTTCCCCTCCCTGAACGATGTGTTTTGATTTATATTAAGTTCTTGTTATGGAAAACAGTAGTTTAAGGCCCAGTTGTTTGCAGGATAAAGTTTTAATGCGTAAGCTCTGCAGAATGAAACAAGCAACAGTGACGAGGGACAAAATAAGCAAGAAAAAATGAGGCATTTATACTATTTTAAAAGTATCTCTGTACCCTCTTAATCCCTAATTTAAAAAGGAAATAGCAATATAGATTATAAAAAAAGATTGATCACTGAATATAGAATATAGATTGTTTTCATTAACAAAAAGCATATAAATCTCTACTGAGCCTCTATTTAGGTTCTAATCAAACATGTATTCTAATCTACTAACTAAGATATCATGAAACTCCTTCAGCAGTTGGAAGTGTCCCTGGTACATAAATCAATGTAATTTCAATTCTACTTGCGAATAGAGTTAGGTTTTTAGAAGTGAAGTACTCTTACCAGTAAGAACTTAATTTATATATCTATTAATTGAATCTTTCCCTGGTATTTCTTAATGTTTTAACACTACTTAGATAGACATGTGGAAATTAGGTTTACTAAAATTGATAACTTTTGCTGAAAGTAAAGCCCTGTTGGTTTTCCAGTTTCTGCAGTGAAGAAACTAAAAATGAAATTTCCCTATTTTATTTCAGCCCATATTTAAGTAAGTCTGACTTCCATCCTGTTTGCAAACTTCTATCAAGAGGCAAAATATTTATTTATTTATTATATCTGTGGTCCTTAAAACCCAATTTCATATAATAGCACTGACACCTTGTGAAGGCTGACCTAGGGAAGATGGGGTTAAAGAATAAAGTAGGTCTTTATTAACAGGCCTCAATGGACACACCTTGGGCATTACAAGAGTCCAGCCAGGGCTACACCCAAGATGAACCCAAAATGGTCACAAAAATGGACAACTGGTCACAGGGTCTCTCACTTTTATAAGTTCTGGCCTATTAGCATATTGGAGTTAATTGTCCAATTATAGCTTTAGCTTATGAAGTCCCATCCTTCCTGTTTTTCTCTCTTCATTCTGCCATTGTTTATGCTCTTGGGCCTGAGATTTGGATTGGCTGTCCTTGGGCCCAAGCTAGAAAAGGAATTGTTTTGTCTACCTCCTCTGTGAAGAGAGCTTACCATCCCTTAATATTAAGCTCAGAACTACGCATTAAAGCAGTACAGAATCTGAAAAATATAAAAGTTAAACCGGAGGCATCAGCTTAACTGGACTAAATTGCTTTTGTGAAACACACTGAGAGATATAAATACACAGTGCTTAAATACATGGTTTGTGGATGTCACAGCATATGCCACAGTCCAGATGGCCATGATACACAGAGAATCCCCATACAATTTCAGAAGTCCTTAAACATTTGCCCATACAGATTAACACCATGACACATCAAAAGGCTTCAAGCAGCTACCCTTCTTGTTCTTTAGCCCAGCCTTTTATACCCACATGTTCATGCTTTGCACCTGTGTGCCTTCTGTTCCTTTTGTCATTGGTCAGTGCACCTGGGCACTCCGTGGCTCATTGCTGTCAGTGCTGCTCACCTGCTTTGCACAGCTGTAGCCCATTAAGGATGAGGCTCGGCTGCAGCCCCACTCCCAATTACCACAAACTGTGCTCCTACACATGGAAGCTGAATTGACAGGAGTTCAGTTGGAAGTTTACTTAAGTGATACCTCAGTCAGTGAAAATCAGCAGGCCTTTCTATTCAAATATGTCTAAGAAACAGGATTTTTCAATGACTTCACACTGAAGAATATTGGGGCAGCATAATTTTTATCCAGAAACTTTAAGGTGTTATTTTCTATTTACAGATATATAGATCTTCAGAGCCTCAGCTACAGAGAAAAACAGATTAGCTTTAAATATATTAATAGCTTATTCTGCTTCCATAAACCATGGCAACACTTTTCCTCTTCCCAACTTTCTGTTGGTTATTGATTCCCACCCTTCCTACAGGGAGGCTTGGAAAAGTATGAATATGTTGTTTGGTTTGAGGACTTCTCTCAGTGAGCAAAGCAATGTTCACACTGTATACCTGTATCTCAAGAATTTAAAATTTAATTACAGTGCTCTGGAGAGATATACACAGCAAAAGACAAAAATGGTATAAACAGGTAAAATTGTGAGATACATTGAAAATAGGAAATAATACATGAATATCTTGCATTAACAAGCAGAAAATATACTTCCTAAAAAAAGATTCTTCACAAATTTTCCAAAGCAAAATATCTCATCTAAAAAAGTGGAAGCTAGACACTGTGCTTATACAGCGTTAATAGCTTATTCCTCATTTTTTTAAATATACTTGACTTCATATTTATTTTAAATTACAGAAGGGCTTTTTCAACTTTGTAGTTTAAGGATGTATTTGTAGACAAGCCAGTGTGCAAAAATTTGCATGGGTTTTCTACTAGCAGCTGACCATTGGTAGGCGAGGGGCAGGGTAGCCAATCATCAGCAGTAGTAGGGTAACCCCACTGATATTGTTGTAAGGAGATTACCAGGATAGAACTTGGCTTTTTTGTCTTCTTCCAATGTGATTGTAAACTTAAGATGGCTGAGAAGATGATGAAGGAATCTCCTAGTAAGCCTCAGAAGAACATGAAAAGAAATGCTGAGAAAAACACAATTTGTGTATGAGTACTGCCACTCTCAGGAAATGCTGACAAAACATAATGTTCTACCAAGATGAGAGAATTTGAGGGCAGGGGTTATTCTGCATAAATGTTCAGAAAAAAAAACCCATCAAAAAGGTCCCAATTTTTCACTTTTTGCAGCACATTAGACTCAGATGAGTCTATTACACTTCAGCTATAGCAATTACTTTTGATGACATATATAGAGTTCATTTTCCACATTCTTTCAGTCATTGATTGAATTTCCAGCTGTACCTGAAACCCAAGAAATTCAAGACAGAAAGGAAAAAGCATAACCGATATCTACTTTCTTTTCTAGATATGTGGTGGAACTCATATCTTTCTTCAAATGTCTCATTGTGTTGCTTTGGCAGACTTTCTTGGTCTTTTGACCTTGACAAAAGTCAAACCATTGGCCTCCCTTGGGAAAGTTTGCAATGCACACACTGAAATACGTACATCTTGACAAAAGCATTGTTGAACTTCATAAATTGCAACAAATCAATGAGAACAGAAAGATAAAAATCAGGCTATTAAGTTTCAATACAGCATTATCTTATAACTCTGTAAAACTGCAGGATTTCAGTATTTATGCCTTATATATCTTGGAAAAAATCTTTTCCAATGATAATACTTCGACCTTTTTATCTTTTGCTAGCATTGTCACTCGGTCTTATTGTCTCTTGTTTACAGCAACAGTATTCAGTAAGGGAAATGCAACGTGAGCATACAGATAGCAATGAAAAATATAAAAGTGCTTTGTAAATCCAATAATATTTCATGGTCTTTTGAAAGGTATGTAGAATTCTCTAGTTCAGTGCCTTATTCCCTTGAAGGCAATTTCTAGCAAGGCTATGAGACAGAGTGGAAATTTTCTAGAGTAGAAATCCATTTTGATTTAGGTGAAATGTACATCTTTGAGTTAAATCTGTAGTTTGATAACATAGGTGTTTAGTCTGACTGCCAGTTCTCGTGAAAAGCCCAGGCTCAGAGAAACTGCTTTAGCCAAAGGACAGAGATAAGGGTGGGGAGACAGACAGACTGCTGCGAGAGCAGGTCAACCTGACCTAGGAATTCTTTCTGATAAAGAAGAAATAGCGGCAAATGCCACGCAAAATTTGTAAAAATGAATATGTATGAACTTATTGTGAAATTGTATGCATATGTATTTGAGAGGGGGATAAAAAAGGATCTGGAGTTCCCAGAGGTAGGCAGCATGTCTTTTTAGGGGAGTAATCTCCGCATGGTCCAGTGCAGTAATAAACACACTGGCTTTACAACTTCCATGAAGTTGTGGAGTTTTGTTTGTCTCCACAGAACAGCTATGAATCCAATTTTTTTTCCTGGGGGGAAAGGAAAGTGTAAGTAATTACTTTCTATGGAGTAAACTCATTAGATCCTCAACTAGAGCTTTAGTGTCTGCAGTCCCATTATCTCATCAAAACATAATTTTCATTGCCATCATGCTGTACAGGGCCTGCTTTGCCACTTCTGCCTTTCTTGGGTATAGAACAGGAATCCATGCAACATGGCTTTTGGGCAGCATTGATATGCAAACAGAGATTCAGATCACCTGCAGCCCTTTTGGGGATGTCCATTAATGGGCAATCTGAGGCAGAAAGGGGAAGCATCTTGCTGTAGTTTGTGCATAGAATGTCACAGATGGAATGAAAACTTGAAAAGACCAAATTTCCACACTCAAACTTGTTCCTGCAGCCTGCATCTCCTTGGATGGAATTATTGATTCTTGTGCAAAAACTTGCAAAGAAGGGTAAGAAATTAGACTGAAATGGAAGAATGTCAGATATTTTCCTGAAGCTGAGCAGAAGTAATAATCCAAGACTAATCAGCAATATTGATATTCAGAATTTTTGTGGCCTCTATGTTAATTTTAAGCAGCTATCTTTCCCTTTTTGTTATCCTAAAGAACCAAAAAATGAACAAATAAAGCTTCATTAATTCTATATATTCAGTCTTTTGCATTCTTTGTTGTGTACTGTGCTGTCAGTGGTTTAAGAGGGGATTCCTCCACAGTGTTTTTGTCTTACCAGATGAGCATGTGCTTACAAATAGAAAAGAAAAGAAACTGAGTTTCCATTCCTTTCTGCTACAAGAAAAAAAAAAAAAGTCCATGGGTATTTTTTGTCCTTGAAATCAAAATCACTAGGTAAATCAACTGAGCTACACTGTTGGAAATGTTAGTCTGTGTTTTTGAAGTTTCATACCAACTATGCTGATGACAATGTGATACCAGCATATAAATACAGGGAAAAAATCCTATAAAAGCAGCTTGGTCATTAGTGATATGAATGTCTTCTGTGCTTTATTGCCATGTCCCACTAATTTTCATTCTGCCTTCCTAGTTTAATAATAATCACCACAAAAATCATCATTCTCTACAGAAAAGTCCAAGGACAGCACACATGCAATGACTACATCTGTCTGGGCTAAGTATTTACCAAGGTGATAAAAATTGTCATTTATTCTGAAGCAGGACAGTAACCAAAAATTAGTTTCCTAATGACTGGCAGACTATTCTGTCTGGAATTTAAGATAAAATATTACAAAACTTTTTGCTTTGGCTAGCTTATGGGAGAAGGGTTTGATGTAGAGATTAGGCTAGAGAAGACAGTCCAGGATACTTTATGACTCAGCTCCTCTTTTGAAATTTTCTATACCTGATGTAGGCATCTTCTTGCTCAGCATTCTTCTCCCTTTTGGATCCCTAATTTTTCCTATGATATTTTGTATCTAGAGTTGAGATTTTTTTAGTAGACTAAAATTAGACTCACTTTTTCCAGTTTTAAGTCATTTTTATATCTCACACTATTTTCAGTAGATGAAACTCTGTACCTCAGCAAAGACAAAACTCTCAGCCTGGCTCATTTCTAGCAACTAAAATCTGGTCTACAGTAGGAAAAAATTGTTATCACAGAGGAATTGCCACTGTTTCTAATTGGCCCAGCTTTAGCCAGTGGCATGTCCATCTTTGGAGCCTCCAGGGATTGGCTCTGCCTGACATTGGGGAAGCTTCTAGAAGCTTACAGAAGCCACCCTGCTACCAAAAACCAGATCATGCAAACCCAATGCATCATCATAACCCACTGATAACCATTTTCTCTCATTTAGAACGTTTATCTTGGTTCTTCAGATGGGTAGACAGACCTGTTGACAAACTAAAAAGGTGAGTACCCTACATGGAAGTTGGAAAGAACTGGGCTCTGTCTCATCACTGCAGTTTTCAACCTAGATCTTTGGTTATATACTGTTGTTGAAGTCATTGATGAAACTGTAACTGTGCTCATTGAATTAGATATTTTGGCTTATGCAAGCCCAGTTCAGGCCCTGAAGCAAAATTGCAGAGTTTAATCAAGAGTGTTTGCAGTAATTTTTGTGATAATATGGTGCCCAACACCCAGATACCCTTCAATCCAACGAGATTCAACACAATGTTAATCACACATGAATTTAATACAGAACGATACAGATTTAATTTGAGAGGGTGACAAACTTCAGGTTGATTGCTATTTTATCTGAACTGAATCCCTGAAGTAACTTTGAAGAATATTTACTGTCTCATCTAGAGGAAATAACAAAAGAGAAGAAAACTTACATCAGTCATTAAAGCAGCACTTTCATTGTACTTTTAAAGGGCTTGACACCTTGGTTAAAAACAGCTGTGAGGAATTTACAGGTTATAGGTGATTTGCTTTAAAGTTGAACTCTTTCACTGCTACCATGATTTATGGCTTGTGTTGTCAATACTCAACAATTATAATTTTTTTGCATACTGTTTTCCTTGAGTGATCACAGTTCTGAAGTCTAGGCCCTAGTGGATTTACTCTTTTGTCTTCTTACAGCACAGTAACTCATAAAAACCCCATCTAATCTTGCTCCCACCTGGTTGCACAGTTCACTTTTGCATTGTTTATTCTTCATTCCTCTGCTCAGATATTACAGTCTTCACAGATAAAACTGAGAGCGCATCTACACCATACATGGGGGCACAGAATTTAAATACTTTACTGGTGTCTGATGGGGCAGGGGGGTATCATCTGTTCCATAAGCACTTCTTTAAAAGATTCAGAAATTGAAAAAAAATTTTGTTGATAGTGCCTGATATAGAGTATGTACAGTATTTATAAGTCATTCTACTAAATATGTTTTTGATGAAGGAGTGGGGTTTCTGTTTCTCAAATAAATACATTCAATTTTGTATTGTAATGTCCTTCAATCCCTTCACCTTTGGCAACCTCTCTTATACATTTTATCTTTCCTCACAGTACTATAGAAAAAAAGACAAGTCCTTCTGACAACCCAGATTATTATTGGAAACAAAGGAAAATACATTCAAATCTGTGTCATAAAATGCTACATGTAGTAATTGAATTTTATATATATATTACTTTAAGAATAACTAATTTTATAATACAGAATGCTTAAATAGTGCTTTAGTTAAAACCTTCTCCAGCAAGAGAGGGTGATCAAATAAAGTGCATGTGGCTAGACATCCATAAGGTAATGCCTTCAGAGTGTGTGCTGTGCTTTGCTGGGCTGTTTTAGGGGGCTGAACACTGAAGGGTCATTGTAATTCCAAATATTTTATGTGCAGTGTGTGAAATGCTCTCCAACGTCACTTCTTTTTTTTTTTTCACTATTATTCAGTTCCCTGACAGAGGTCACCAAAATGTCACTGTATTCTGAAGTTAATGTCAATGTCACACATCATGTCAAGCTGAAATTTCCCTCCTCAAAAAATTCATGCAAAAGCAGGGTGAACGCTGCCACCACTTAAAAGTGATCTGGTCTCAGATTTCCTAAAGAAGCAAACTGGGAAAAGATGCTTTCTAAAAATTATTTTTATAAATTGGAGTCATACTGATTGCATGATGTACATTGCAAGCAATCTGTTTTATTTCCCTTCTGTGTTTACTAACTGACTGTGGCCACAGAGAGCAAGGCACAACTTTCCCAGGCATTGTGCTGGGGAAGGCTGTGAGAAGATCAGAGAAAAAAATGACAAACAATTCTTACCTTTACTTGCTGCACCTGTTGATGAGAACATGTGGAATGTGTTATCGAGATTTGTTTACCAAAGGGTGATTTCTTGACTGGCCACTGGTGACAGCGTTTTGGATTCACTGACCAATTAGGTCAAAGCTGTATCAGACTGTCTGCAAGAGCAAAGAGCTTTCTTAGCAATATAGCATAGTATAGTAGAATAAAGCAGTTGATCAGCCTTCTGGAATCATGGAGTCAATGCTAATTATTACCTGGTGGGGACCCATGCTACAATAACTGACTAGTGAGGTAACCTGTAATTATGGCAATAATAATAATAAAAATAAAATATTAAAAAGAGCCAAATAATTCTAATCGAGCATATTCAGTTTTGGACTGCTAATACAATGTATTATTGGATATCCATTCTGTTAAGATAACTTTCTGGGAGAGTAATCTCATTACAAGAACTGAGCGTTTCATAACATTGAAAGCTTTTTCAAGTACACAATAGGGATTTATGTCCTATATACTTGGAGGTGCTGACCTGTAAAAATTTACTGGATAGACAGAAGCTTAGAGAAGTTTCCTTACATTGCACAGTAGATAACAGACGCCATCTCTGCATGGTTGAATTCCTTGGTCTGGGGCCACCTTCTCGGCTGGCTTCAAGGGTCACAATGTTGTTTTTCTAGCTTTCCAGAACTTTATTTTAAACTTCCTGGTTTCCAGCAGAAAACAAAGGATTTCTCTGGATAAGATTTAGAAGCAGATTTTTAGCCTATGTAAACCCATGATTGCTCATCCAGAACTAACACCTCAGGGTGGATAAATAAACTCTAAGCAGCTAAGACACAACTCTGTCATACAGACAGAGGTAAGCAATGTTGCATTTCACAATTATGAAACACTGCAAATTGAAACTCCAATCCCTGCCCCACTAAATCAAGTTCCTTATAAGGATCAGTAAAGTAAGTCAAGACCCACACATCTGTATCCTTTATCTGTGGATTAGCAATTTGCCTTTAAGACAAAATTACATTTTTATTAACCAGGAAACTTAAACACTAAAAAAAAATTAATAGAAGTTTTTGGTTCAGCTTATGGCATTTTAAGGTTCAGCTTATGACAATAAGGTTTTAAATAAGTTTTAGGTTCTGCAGAAAATAATATTTTCTTCTCAGCCATCTCAAATGCTTGTTTCTGAAGCCAGGAGGTTTGTCTTCTGTATGACACAGTATGATCTCAGAGCAAAAGATTGGCATGAGAATTTGTAGCAATTTTAGTTTATATTGTCCAGAGACTCTATTCTGAATTTCACAAAAAATGTCTCCCTTCAGTTGTATCTTAAATTTTTATCAGACTCTGGAGTGAAAACTGAGCTGTAATTCAGGAAAGTACTGAGCACATTGATAACTTAGAGTAATTCTTAGTCCCAACAAAGTATGAATTTAGGATTGGCTCAGTGCTTAAAAGTAAGTATTGTTGAACTTGAGTATATAAGAATTGCTTAACAATATACCAAGCATTGTTACTCTACTTATTTTATGTATCCTTGTTGTCCTTCCTTTCAGGAAGGAAGGAAACTGCAAGGTCAGAAAAAAAATTAGTTTAGGCAAAATATGGTTTTGTGACACAAATCCAGAGTATCGTGTGCATGACTAGGACAAACAGATCAGTTTATGTTGGTTATTTTCATCACAGCATGAGGAGAAAGGCAAGATATTATTCCTGAGCATGAAACAACATGAGGAGCATATTTTGCTAGAGAAGAAAAGACCATAATTTTTCTCTATATTTTAAAAGGTAACCTGAACTTCCAATAAAGTACCATTAGAGCATAGTAAGAGGTGAATGCTGTGAGTACAACATCATAGAGATTATTGCCTGGCCATTTGGAGCTATCTCAGAACTCCTTTGACTGGGGACCTCTTTAACTGGAAGAAGAAAGTTTATGCTTCATTGTGGTTGCAGTACATGCAAAGACCTGAAGCTAACAGATTAGCTACAGCTGTAGCTATTAGCTACAGATACATTTGAATATGTGGTAGTTTTTTTCCTAGAATTGTCAAAATTCTAGAAGAAAATGGTAAAAAAATATGCTCCAAACATGTCCTTTTTATGCCAGGAGCCATTTTAATTTTTTTTCTTTCATTCTATCATTCCTCTTATTTACTTTGCCTTTTCACAGAGGAGAACTTGGCTGTGTTGCAAAAACCTAGAAGTTGCCACTTCTGGGGATCCACTGGCATGATGAAGCCTTCAGAATTCCTGTAAAATGTACACAATTTTTTCCAAAATGGATGATTCTGCTGACAGAAGCATTGAAACAGTTATGATTACTGGACATTGTATTTTTATATCAATAGAATAATATATCCCTTTGGGCTTCTGTGCTTGTGTCTGGTGGTCACGATGAGAAAGATTTCTATGGGCTGGTAACAAACAAAAACAGGGCCCCTGTGAAGGCTGATTTACTAATACTGAGTTGGCTCTTAATTGCTCTAGGCTGTTCACATATGGCAATAATCAACCCCCACATACAACCCAGAGGCATCTTGGTTGTTTGTAGGACAATCATGCTAAAAATAATTTTGCACAAACCAACCTAGGAGTAGCAGAATTCATGTTTTATCTTAATTTCCATGGCTTCTTTTAAAAAATGAAGAAAGTTACTTTGGGTGTGCAGTTCTCTCCTTTGGTTAAAAAACAGTCTCTATTTGTACAAATCATGATGGTGTGGTCTAAGAGTACAGGAAATGCTGTGGAGTAAAATCAAAGGGGGCTCTTGCATTAAAAGACTGGATGTGGAAAAGGAAACATTTGAAACAATTCTCTTCAGCTGAATCTTTCCTCATTGCAAAAAGCCTTCCACATCTTTTTTTGGTTCCTGTGCTTCAGCTCAGACTATGAAGGAAGGTTTCAATTACACTTTCCTTGTGTTTTCTGGAGGTTTTACAGTACAAACATGGATTCACTGTCTTCCTTAGAAATTATATATGAGCATCTTCTTCACTATGAACAAGTGGAGAAGTACATGCAATCTTCAGCATTGACTTCCTGCTGTAAGTTTAGTTTGGAAAACTAGAAGTTTTCCTGTCATACAAAAGGAAACAGAGATCTTTTAGGATAAGTCTCATGCCTACTTGTGTCTGACTCTATTCTCTATTCACATTTTAATGGGAACAAAATCTGACCTTACAGCAATCTGTCTTATGTTTTAAAAGACTGACAATATAAGAGATGAAGTAGGTGTGTCAAAGCAGTATATACTCTATTGATAACCCAGATTTATTTTTTGCCCTAAATTTCTTGTCATTAATAACAGTATGAACTACTCTACAGGATACCCTTTCTGAGTACACTTGGTTCAGAACAGTCCTCTTGCTTAGTAACATGTGCAGATAATAAATCTAGCTGCCAAATGTAAATTTTCTAAGAAATCTGCTGTTTTTCTTTTCTCCCTGGAAATGTTCTGCAAAATTTTTTTTCCCAATGAATATTTCAATACATTGGTCATTGTTTATTTTAAAAAATTCCCTAATTTTCACAGTGTAGGCTTCAAGTATTCTACTGCAAATCATTCTCTATTTTGATTCAATTTGTGTTCAGTAATATTGATGAGTTTTGCACAGTCAAGCAGAAAGTTGGGAGAGAATGTTTCAGTGCAAAATCATGTATACAATCATTGTTTTTTTTTCAAAACTAACATATGGAATACTATATGCTACATGCACACTACAGAACAAGATAATACAGATCAACCTTAAGTGCTACAAGGATTCTATTTCTACTGTCCAGGGATGGAATAGTTAGAAAAATAAACAATTCCTTAAACATTTACCTACTATGAGAAGTTTAGCTAATTTTTGTAGTAAAACACTTAAAACACCTATAACTCCTAGTTGTTTTTGATATGATGAATATACCATGATTTTGATATGATTTGCTGGGTGTTTGGACCAATAATGGGAACTGTAATAAATTACAGTGTGCTTTCTGTTTTTGTAATGCCTATCATCACACATGTATGACTGAGTAGCTTCCCTCAGCTTTATCTAAATTATCTGCAGCTTCAGATTTTAGCCTGAAAATATAGAGAGAGTAGTATACAATACATGTCTAGTTTGTTAATTATCTTATTTAACAGGACCTACACAGAACATGACAATTTTCAAGATCCTGAGCAATTCAGAAGCAGACAAACTCTGAGAAACCATTTGTCTTCAACTGAATTAACTCAGTCATATTTCATACTATTTTTTTCTCTATAGGAAACAGTGTGTGAAATTTTATGTTTAACAAAATGGAAAGGTAAAATAATAGGTTGTGAACCTGCTATACAAAAGAAACAACTTTGTAATTCATACATCCTCTGAAGGATGGATTGTTTACTTTTAAAAAACTCTTTTATTTCAGAAGGCATTTCTAGACTTTCTTGACTTTTGAGAAGTTACTGTGCACTTTACAATTAATTCTTTCTGATGGAGAAAAAATGGATCAAGAATTTCCCATACATATCTTATTTCTTTGATATTGTGTACTAACAATGAATTAAGTAGTCAACATACTTCTTGCTTCAGAATTTTCAGATCTTTGAGTGCTTAATGTCATAATATTCATGATGGAAAACTGTATTTATTTCTTGGGAGTGTGCCTGGGGTATGTCTGATTTTTACTTTCAAAAAAGAGAAAAGGAGATAAATGGTTAAAAAACATCTTGTATTAATTAACTCATAAGACTTAGTCAGTAGTTCAATATCAGTGTTTCTTTACCAATTTCTGCACAATCTTCCTCTGAAACAGATCAATGGTTTGTGGGGTATTTTTTGGGTTTTTTTGGGGTGGCTATTAATTTTTTTTCCTGACTTTGATTAATATATATGAACAATCCTCACAGTTTCTGAGTTTTCAAATCTTGTGAACCCTAGGTAACTGATGAAGGTCAAGTGTTGTATTAGGATCTCACCTACTAGCAAAATTCACTTCAAGATTCACGTTTTTATCAACCTCAAGCAGAAAGACTGATTTAATCTCTAATGTTTCTATGCTGGCTAAGCAGAAATGGACCCTTCTTTGTTTTCTGTGATTCATCAAAAGTTTCTGCAAAATAACAACTCTGTGGCTTCCAGGAGGTGTGGAAGTAGTTGGGAGCTTTCAGATGGTGAAGAGTGAACTTACTCCTTCCCAGCTACAATCCAGGTCAGAATTCATGTTAAGTGCCATATCAATCTGCTGGCCTTCCCTGACTGTTGTATGTTTTACTAACTAATCTAATAACAACAGTAAAACACAGCAGAAAATTACTGTAAAAAGTACAGAATAAATAAGAAGGAGGCAAAATTATTAGCAGTACTACATCAGCATCTCGAAGCTGTTGCACCATAAACACTAGATCTAAAATCAAGACCATTTCAGGGCAAATAAATTATTAGATGGCACAGTTATTCTTCAGATGTGACTGAACTCATTGCTAAATTCATCACTACTTGCCACCACTGTCACACCTTCTTTCAAATTCACTATTCAGTTGTTCAAGTGGAACTAAACAGATTCAATAACAGATTTTTTATTTTCAGACAAGTGAAGGACTGGTTATCATTAAAGACCTCTTGACTGGAACACTTACTCAGGAAGTGGTAAGACAGACCCAGTGCTGTTCATCAACCAATATTCCTCTTTCCTGCATGCTGGTGTAACATCAGCAGGAGTCTCCTCTACTTCAGTGCTGACTTGAGAAGTGGCTTTGATTTTGGTCTTTTGCAATAGTATAGCACTGAACTATTTCTGAAAGAAGGTTCCAATGATTATTTTGCTGAAATACAAGATAATTCTTCTAAACTAAGGTAATAGTTTTGTTCTGGAGGATCCAACATGTCGGCAAATTCTCCCAGTGAAGTGGTTGCAAACTGGGAATATTTATGTTGGGTTACTCAGTCTGCAACATTTTTAGGATGCCCAGAAGCAGAGAACTTCACAAAATTTCTGTACAACAATGTAGTACACAGGAAGTGTACATGCCATTGGTTAGTAGTAGCAACTGAAGAGGTCTGACTGCCTATAGGATTTAAAGCGAACCCCGTGGCAGGGAGAAAAGACTGTGAGAAAAGTACTCCTCCAGGGAGGAGAGTCCTCCATGATATCAGGAGGCTAATTAATTACTTTATTATGGTATATTATTCTATACTATATTACACTACATCTAAACTGAATCTGCACAAGCACTCAACTCCACTGAAAAGAACCTCGTGACTGTCAGCTGACCGACAGTCTGGGCACGTGCTTGGCCCTGAGAGGCCAAGGAAACAAAACACCATCACTTTGGGTGAACAATCTCCATATTGCAATCTACTTTGGCACAACACAGGAGCAGTGAATAGATAAGAATTGTTTTTCTTTCTCTGAGGGTCCTCGCTGTAATTCCCAGAAAATAACCTTCAGAAGTTGTGCATTGCTTTTCTCTGTGAAGAGAAATGCAGCCACGACTGCCCTGAATTCAGATGCCTTTGTTGAATATAGTCACAAAATCCTTTGTTGAATTCAGTCACAAAAAAACACATTTTCTGTCTCCTGATTCAATATCCTGTCCAGAAATCTATCTTTCACTATTAAATATTGTCTTGGTCTTCCTGATTATCATTGCTTCATGAGGGGGTTTAAATTATTTACTGGAATGTGATATTTAAATCCTTAAGTGTTCCATACTTTGATGTTTACCTCATATTAAAAAAGTTAATTTGATATTGAGAGCATTTTTTTGGCCTAAGACTTATATGAATCTTTTTTCTTTTATAATGTTTTGGCTAACGATTTTAGCTTAGGTTTGAAAATAAAACAGTATGAAAAGTCTCGTGCTTGAGAAAGAATGTTTGTTACATAATGCAAATCCTAAGGAAATTTAAATAGCAAAGGTGCTTGCGTACGAGACCATATTCAGAAATTTTATAACTGGATTCCCCAAAAAGTTAGTTGTTCAGAATCTGAACAAAGAATCTGAATCCATGCTGACTGTCAAAACACCTATTAGTAATACAAGAATAATCTATCACTAGAGAGAAACATTTTTCTTAGTGTTTAGACTCTAAACAAAGATCCATCTTTTTTTTTTTTTTTTTAAGTCAGAGTTCCCAAGGCTTAAATATGATCTCCAGATTTAGGCAGAGCTCCTAGAAATTACCAAAAAAAAAAATGCTTACTGAGGATTCCTTAGATATCAGTGGACAAAATTTGACAAACAAGCATCTTTTCTGGAAAGATCTGGAAACAGTAGGTAGGAAACATTGCTATTTGCTGTTCCAAAGTTGGGACAGATGTTAGCTCCCTAATATAGAATCATATTTATTGAGTCCAACTGAAAACCTAACAATCCTACCACTAAACCATGTTCCTCCAACGTCCCAGATAGACACATTTTAAATACCTCCAGGCCTTTTAACTCACCTGCTTTCCCCAACAGCCTGCTCTAGTGCTTTGCAATCCTTTCTGTGAAGAAGTTTTTCCTACTAACCAATCAAAACCTCCCTTGGGACAACTTGAGTGCCTTTCCCACTTGTTCTATCACTTGCTATTTTGGACATGAGACCAACACTCATGTCTCCATAACATCCTTTCAGGCACTTGTAGAGAGTTCTAAGGTCCCCCCTGAACCTCCTTTGTTCCAGACTAAACACCCAAAACTCCCTCAGCTGCTCCTCACAGGACTTTTGCTCCTGATCCTTCACCAGCTCTGTTGTCTTTCTCTGGACGCACTTCAGCAACTCAGTGTCTTTCCTATACTCAGGGGCCCAAAACTGAACACAGTATTCAAGGTGTCACCTCACCAGCACTGGGTACATGGAGTGATCACTGCCCTGGTCCTGCTGGCCACACTGGCCATTGGCCTACTGGGTCCCCTGTGCACATGCTGGCTCTTGTTCTGCTGCTGCTGACCAGCGCCCCAGGTCCTTTTCCAACAATTGATTTTCCAGCCACTCTATCCCAAGCCCATACCATTGTATGGGGCTGATGTCACCCAAGTGCAGGACCTGGCACTTGGCCTTTTTGACCCCCATAAAAATGGCCTTGGACAATACCTCCAGCCTTTCCAAATCCCTCTGCAGAGCTTATCAACACTCCCAGCTAACACGGTGTCATTTGCAAACTTACTGAGGGTGCAGTCAATGATCCCCTCATCCAGATCCTTGATAAAGATATTAAACAGGAAAGGTCCAATGCTGAGCCCAGAGAAGCACCACTTGTGAATTTAACTCCATTCCTTGCCACTCTCTGGGCTTGGCCATTCAGCAAGTTTTTATCCAGAAAACAGTTCACACATCCAAGCAAGGAGTAGCCAGTTTTTTCAGGAGAATTTTGTGGGTATCAGCATCAAAAGCTTTACAAAAGTCCAAGTAGTTGTTGTCAGCACTATCATAAACAGCCTTTCCCTCATTCACCATGTGAGTCATGCTGCCATAAGGAGGAGATTGGGTTACTCAGAATGGACCTGCCTCTCATAAACTAATGGTGGCTGGACCTGATCCCCTGATTGTTCTGTACAAGATGCATGATGGCATGCAAGATGATCAACATGTTCCATTCTAAATAACAATTTTGAAATTTAGTAACTAAAGCTCCCATTAATACTGTATAAGGACTTGACAGCAAACTGTAGGGAGATTTCAGAAGCAACATTAACAGTTCCATAGATAAAATTTAAAGCATGTTATGAAGGAGGGGTAAAACTGCGGGTGTTAAAGTGGTAGGTGTTGCTGCCTATCTCTTGTCCCCAGCAAGCCTCTCCTGTTGAAGGCCAAGCTGAGTTAACATTCAGGCAATGCAGTCAAACCTCCACTCAGCACTCACCACAACTGGCTCAGTGATAGAGGCAAGAAAAGCTCTTTTGCAAGGTTTTATTCCAGCAGAGTAACACCTTCACTGAAGGACGAACCCGGGGAAAAAGAGGAAAACCACGTGGAGCAGGAGCTTATGAAGGGGAAGGGGTGGGGGGCAGAGCTAAGGGCTGGGCAGAGGGGCCAGAAGTGTCCAGGGGTAGGGGGGGGCACCAGGGGTACCAAGGCAGTGACAGGGGAAGGAGAAACCAGAGGAAGTTGTGACACCAAGTCCATGGGGGAGACTGTTTTTCCCTTTGGGAGGGATGACTCTATGGTAAGTAGTTAATGTTTCCAGGGCTGAGGGCTTGGGGATTGACCAAGGGGGGAGAGTTCATGGGATGCTACAGAGGGGTGAAATAAAACTCAATGTGAACCTCCGTGTAATGTCTGCATTTTAGTAGGAGCTTGAATTTACATATTAAGGAAAACACCACATTTGTCATGCTAGAAGGAAACATCTCTAGGAATCTGAGCAGTTATTCATCTGTAGTTACAATAGGCGGGAGCATGTATGACAATAAAACTTAATTTATTTAGCTCTTACTGAAAATTATGTGTAATTTTCATAACAAAATATCAAGAAAATTTGTGGAATCCTAGAAAGAAAAATAGAATTAAAAAATCCTAAAATTATGAGTATGCATCAGAGCAAGAAAAGCAAACTTTTTTAAAGGATTAACCTTTAAAAGAATACTTGTCCAAGACTAAACAGAGTTTCCACCTCATGGAATTTTTCAGCCTAAAATCAAAAAGTATTTTAAAAAAAAGGGGGGGCAGTGTGGAGGTGGAAAATACAATTTCTTCCTGCAAAAGTGACTTACTTATCATTGCTTATTGTAACTGACACTCTTACGGGTAATCTTGCATTCCCTTTTTAAAAGGATAACTGAGTTTAACTGTGCAAGTCTACCACAGTAACCACTACTGTCTACAACTAAAATCCCACAATAAATCAGCCTCTGGTGATTTCTTTACTTAAATACCAATTTTTTTAAACTTAAATACCATACCATTTTCCCTGTTGTATTTAGGTTACTGTAATTAAGGAGTAGCCAGAAGTATCCTACTTTTAGAGAAAGAATTATTGGAGAATTTTGGAGAAAGAATTATTTTTCCATTCATTCTGAAAAGTCACAAGAGACTATTGAGGATAGTCAAGAGACTATCTGGTTTTGCTTTTGAGTTGAAACTTTCCTATTCCTGCGTGATCCAGTGCTGTAGTTTAATGCTGGCTGGAAGCCATGCGCCCACCAAAGCTCCTCTATCAACTCCCTTCCACAGCCAGACAGGAAGGAGAAAACAGAGTGAAGGGTTCATGGGTTGAGATAAGGACTAGGAGAGATCAATCATCAAATGCCATCCTGAGCAAAACAGGCTCTAATTAGATATATGAAGTGAATTTATTTCAAACAAAATCAGAGCAGTATAATAGGAAGTAAAATAAGACATTAAAAAAAAACCCTCCCCCTTACTACCTAGCTCTGTCTCCTACCCCAGCAGTGGAAGGAGACAGGGAATGGGGGTTATGGTCAGTTCATCCCTTGTGGTTTTCCTGATGCTCAGGGAGACAAGTCTTTTTCCTGCTGCACCATGAGGTCCCTCCACAGGTTCTTCAGCTTCCACCTCACAAGCAGGAGCTCTCTGTGAACTGCTGCAATGTGAGTCCATTCCCTAGGCAACAGTCCTCCCAAAACTGCTGGTCACTCTTCCACAGGGTGCAGTCCCTGTCAAAGCTGGTCCAGTGGAATTCCTCTCACCATTGGCCTCCCACAGGATGCATGGAGCCTGCTCAAGGCATCTACCCACTCTGGTGTGGGCTCCCCCATGGGCTGCAGATGTACCTCTGCATCCCTGTGGTCCTCCATGGGCTGCAGGGACACAGCTGCTTCACCATGGTCCTCACCACAGGCAGCAGGGAAATTTCAGCTCCTGTGCCTGCAGCACCTCCTCCCCTGCCTTCTTCACTGACCTTGGTGTCTGCAGAGTTGTTCCTCTCACATGTTCTCGCTCTGCTCTTCTCTGGCTACAATGAAAACTGTGCAAATAACTTTTCTTCTTTCTTCTTCTATCTGTTATCAAAGAGGCATTGGCATTATTTCTAATTGGCCCAGCCTTGGCCAGAAACCCATCTGTCTTTGCAGCTACCAGGAACTGGCTCTGCTGTCCATGAAGGAAGCTTATAGCAACTTCTCACAAAAGCCACCCTGGTAGCCCCCCTGCTACAAAAACCAGGTCATGGAAACCCAATACATCCATATATATGGCAGTTCTATATATGCCATAAGGAATTGTACAATATGTATATGATTCCATGCTGTGAGTTGTGAAAAACTTGAGGCAAAGCAATCATTAATTAGAAATTCATTAAGCACTGCTTTATTGTCAGCGATGATGAGAGAGACAGGAAGACTGTGAGATGATCAAAAGAATCCAAATTTTTTCTGGACTACCTATGCTTATATACTATTTTAGGGAGGCTAGTAATATTTTACTACAATGATTGGGTTAATCATCACATAAAAAAATGTATGCATTTTAGAATATTGCTTGCTTGCAGAAGTCTTGATGTAATTTTCTTTTCTTTTAAGTCAATCTGATTTAATCTTCTTGCAATCTTCAAAGCTCTTTGCTCTTGCCAAGGCATTCTAATTGTCAAATCTCTGTGGTAACCAGGTCCAAAGTTCATAATCTGTCTTCTGTGTCCTCCCAATACTGTATCTTTTTTTAATTGCTTCTTATAGCCCTATCACTGGGATTCAACTCCTCCTTTTAATGACACAATTGTTTTGAAATATGAGAGATGATGGTGTGCACTCTTTGTGACACAAGAAAACATTCCAGTATCTGAAGATGGATGAGGAAATTAGGTATTAACAGCTATATAGATGCCTGTCTCTAGGCAAAAGGAAGCCAGAATTTTTAACTGAAGTCTACTGTATCACAGAAGTGGTATTCTCATATGCTTTGTTATCTCCTGCCTTGATAAGAGATCTAAACTTTGCTGAACACAAGATGAGACTTTATTATTGCCTTTAGATACTTCAACATGCTGAAGGGATAGAAAGTCAGAAAAAACATGCAATGAAGGATACCTTGAATAGGGCAACTAAAGACTCTGTGTTTATATGCCATAAATAGGCTTTTGTCCTAATCAGTGTTTTTGATTACTGCGTCTGAGATAAAGGCGTAGTGCCTTTTCAAAGGCTTTAAAAATTAAATGAAAGCGTGAAGACCTGAGAATCTGCCACATGAACAGTTAAACTAAAATTGCCACCGAATTGGTGTAGGAAAAGGAAACTGCAAAAGAACTTCTCCTCATCTTCTAATCCTTCTAATCATTCTAACCCCAGACCCTGGAAATAATCTGTGTGGATAGACAGCCTCCAAACTGCAGGAACATTCTGGAGAGGAGGCTGAAGCTGATGGTTTCTACAGATACCTACAGAGCAGGATGGTATGGAGGGGGAAAGTGGTTTCTAACAGCTACCTCTAAACAACTAGCTGACATATCTCAGATATTTTCATAATAGAAAAAACTGCTTTATTAATGGCTCTCTGTATATGAATTAACAACAAGTTTTGTCATTTCTGGCATATGTCTACTTTTCCTCCAGAAAATTGCATTTAGTTCATTACAGATAATGTGCTAAAAATAAAGAATTTCTAGAATATGTGTGCTTGTATGGCCTTTTCCTGTCAAATTCGTTTTTGTGGTCGCTGCTATTTTCTTACAGTACCTACCTACCTAGCTATCAATAAAACATCTGGAAATAATCATAACACTTGCATCATTTAATTTTCCAATAAAGAAACTGCTAACATTTGTATTGGAAGATGCCCAATATTTAACTTAAAACATCTGGAGCAAGAAGAGTGCCAAAATGTGTTGTAATTGAGTTAACATTTTTAGTCACCCAATGCTGATGTCCTTTAATTTCTAATACTCACTTTTGAAATGGCATGTTGATGTGTTTGAGAAATGATAGTATGCAGACGTAACAGATTAGGTCTCTCTTTGTTCCAGTGAAGTGGTGAGGTCCAGCAGTTTGATATCTAGCAGTTATTTACATTTTTTTCCCTCTCCTGCCTGTCAGCATTCTTTTTGTTAATAAACTCTTGTTTTTTCATTTTCATCTATTAGTAATTATTTCTTATTGGTGGAAGGGGATTGTTGGAACTCTTAGAGGAGACAACTCCTTCCAGACACTCTTTAAATTGTCTCAAACCAAGACACACATCCCTCCTGACAGAGCAGATATCCTTATTTCTAGAACTTCCTAATGTCTGATACATCTTTGCTATTCAAGCTTAAGTAACTTTTTTTCTTTCATGGGTGCAATGAAATATATGTTATGCTCAAACATGCCCTCCTGATGATTTTTATAGCAATATTGCACTGATTGACAATATAACACTTCACATATAATAAATCTGAACTGAAAGAAAATGTGTTCTACATAATCCTTTCTAACCTTTAAACAAAGATGATCATGAAACACTAGGATGTTTTCCTTTGCTTGAAGATCTTTAATATCTAGCATGTTGGAAAAACTCATGTACAAGCATGCAGGTCTTCTGGCTGCCTGAATGAGGACTTCTGATGCCATAACATTTGAGGGCACAGTCTCAATGATGTATGGAGTATAACAGTATTAAATGTAGTCAGATGATTCACAGGATAATTGATGTTATTCTGCGAACAGGCAGCGATTCAATTAAACTACCAATGATTTTTACATTTCAATGCTAGATATAGATTTTTTCTTGGGTTTTTGTTTGCTTGCTTTTTCAAATGCACTGCAGAATTCTGTTCTTCAGGCAATTGACTTAGAGGGTCAAATTAAGTTGAATATTATCTTGTTCTTTAGTAAATTATATGCATCAGTCCATGCCTTTGATTGACGATCAGGGACTACAAGATAATAATTTATAGGACAGACCTGCCATATTCTGGTTGCACTTTTCTTTAAAGGAACTTGATGGTAACTGGATTCATATCATGAGGAAAGATTCCTAGGCTTTTCACTTCAATTCTCTTTATAGCCAGCAGAGAAGAATGATAATTGTTTCTCAAAATTGTCTCTTTTTATTTTTAAGGTTGTGCTTCTCTTTTCAATGTATTTGTTTTGTAGAATGATGGAGCTTTTGTATGAAACAGATAACGCCTGAAAGAAATGTGACAGGGAGACCGATCACTAGGATAGACAGGTGCTAATAAATTCATACTCTACTCCATTGGTTGGCTGCAGCCTTGTTCTGGAAAAGATTATGTTTAGCACATAGATGTTCTCTCGTGTTCTGTTGGTTGATTTTGAATACGTCGGTGCATCGGGAAGAATGTATGCTGTGAAACAGATGGCGAGTAAATACCTGTTCCTCTCTCCCACCTGTGCTTGTGGTACAGCAAGGAAAGAAACTGTCTGAGTGCACAATCTTGCTCAACTCCTGATATTTTCTGTGCAGAAATAAGGAGGTTTCACAAAAGATTTCTTTTCTCTCTTGCCATTTCTTTAAATAGCATGATGTATGCCGTGATTTGGCTTCACGTTAATATCACAATGAAATTGCTTTATATGATATTTTAGAAGTGAATCATGATTTTAAAGGGATAAGATTTTAGCTGAAGGTTAGAACCAATTCATATTGAAGTTAGATACACCAACAATAGGTTAATGATTATTAGATGCTTAAGCTGAAGCTAATTGTTATATTATATGAGCTCATTTGTAGAAAGAAGTGGAGCAAGTGAACCATTCATTACAGGAACATATTGAAACCAGTAGAACAGTGCCCTGCACCTGGACTCTGTGTTAGTCCACCACGAAGCAGGGGGCCTTGGATTGTGCCAGATGGTCACAGAGACCTGATGAAGACCTTCCTGACTTCATCCCCTGACCCAATTCAACCACTGACCCAATTCGAGACCACTGACCCAATTCAAGAGAAGAATTGTGCATGCGTGAAGGACTAATAACCTCATTTTAATACAAAGAGGGGATGGGAGGTGCTGGGGTTATGCATATGTATTATTTTGGGAAATAAATAGAAAGTAAAAATCCTTGTGTGGTGTGGTCATGCATTTCAGGGATGACGCCCCCCCACCTCCCTGAGCTGCCCACTGATGTAATAAACAGATCACTTTTTAACTTTGACTAGGTAAAGAGTCTCTGCCCCTGATTTTTGGTTTTAATAGTTCAGAAGAGCACTTAAATCAGGGCATGAATCTTTAATTTTGGAGGTTGGCTGCTCAATTTCTTGTTCTCTCCAAGAGGTTTCTATACTGTTCTGGACTAAAAATATTAGAGGCCTACTATGTAGGAAAGATTTTATGCAGAAGTGCATCTACCTATACCAGCTTTGAATTCAACCAAAAGCTGGTAAAGCAATTCCCCATTAGGAAAAAAAGTGTATTTCTTAGAAATCTGTTTCCAAGCAAACTTTTCCATGTTTTGCAAAATGGACAGTGAACTGCATGAGTGAACTAGTTGGAGACAATACTCTAGTGTCTTTCCAGCGTGACTAAAATGAAAGTTTTAAGGTGTATCTTACCAACATGGTTTTTTCAAAAAAATATGTTTCTTTTATTCCCATTAGTCATGAAACTTTAGAATTGTATTATCAGGTTTACAAATGAAAACCAAAATGTTACAAACTTCTTTGCAAGTTTTCTACTACATGTTGTTTTGAGATAACTTGAATTTCCAACATGACAGAAATGTAGCTCTGAAAATCTCTGGTGAATATCTCTGGTTGTGTGACCAATATCAAGACCAAACCTGATTGCTATCTTCTGGCTTGGAGACAGTTTGTACTCATATCCTGCCTTATCCCAGTCAGTCTTTTCCATATCAGTGATTTTTTTCTAGCACAAATTTCCACCTCTGTCTACTGAACTACAGCATTTCATTCAATGAAAAACATAATTCTATTAGTTTTATTTCCTCTAGTCTGAAGTACCATATAGAATTTTTGGTGAAATAGAAAATGAATACTGACCTGACTGAAAATGACAGGTTAAAAAGCCTTTTTAGAAAGTTTTGTTTTTATGAAAAACTGATCAGAAGGTAAAAGTGTAATTGGTTTAAAAAATATTTATTTTATCAACAATTTCAATTTCTATTTGTTTGTTTATTGGGGTTTTTTGAAATAAATTTTATATTTTTCTTCTGATTAGGCAAATTTCAGTTTCCAGTTTGGAATATACAGGTAGCTTTCAAAAATTGGCTGAAAAATATTTGAAGTATAGTCGGCAGGCAGCCATACCTTGTATCATTAGACACAATTATGCAAACACACTCACACAGGTCAGGCTTGTAGAATCCTACTTTAAACTGTGTTGCTGACTTTTTAGTTTGCTCAGATGTACAATTTTATTTTTTCAATAATTTTCAAACCTATTGTGCCTGTTAAGACAATTTAAGTCCAACAGGTTGAATCATCAGTTGATATGACTCAGGTTCTCATGGCAATATTAAGATAAAACAAGTTGATACCAAAATTCTAGCAGTGAAAGTAAGGATGTTTGAAATTTCTTACATACTTTATTCCGACCTCAGTTTTTAACTAAAATATAGTTCAGAGAAAGGGAAAGACAAGAAAATAATGCATCTACTTGGACAACAAGCTTTACCTTAACACACCTATTAGAGCTTACAAGTAAACTCAGGGTGAAGTTTGAGAGATTTATATTCTTGTGTGAAGTTTGAGAGATTTATATATCTGTCTGGGATCAACTCTGACAAAACAGTTGGATGCTGTGGAAACCTATACATAAGCAGATCCACCTCTCTTGTCCATACCATATACCTGGTGTTGCTCAAAATTGTCAGACACTCGCCTTGGGTAATAAGACTGCAATACCTTTCCTGTAATGCAGCACTGTCCAGAATTATTTTTATGTATGTTGAAATCTTATCTGAAATTAAATTTTACTGTGCTAGATGTAGTAAGAAAATTACAGTCAGAATAGGATGGGCATACATGCTATGGCTATTGCCCATAGTATACAAATTAAGAAACACAGACGCTCCTTGAGGGGACTGAAGTTCCAGACCTGATTTCCTCCCCCAGTTTCTCTTACAAATCCAGTTATTCAAACAAATGCCCTCTATCTCTGGACACAAGAAAACAGCTAGTTTTGGGGCCCTTGCTATTCTGACTCTGCAGCAGTGAATACTACTATCAAAAATCAATTCCAACTGCCTTTAGATGTACTTTTGTCAGATTTTATTGCCTAGGTAAAGATGGCTTATTCATTTAATCTAATTTTCAGCAAAAAATAGAGAAATATATTAGTAATATGAACTTGGTAGCACTAGGAAAGGCTAATCAAGTAAAAATGATCAATGTTTTCTTAAATCCTTTGTTGTCCAAGTTGCTAACTACCTAAAAGTAGTATTTTTGGATATCGAATGTCAAAGCAAGTTTTGGTTGGCTGAAATTAGGCCTTAGTGAGATTGTACTTTTACTAAATGCTATAGGACAAAAAGCATACTTTAGTGCAGAATCACCACAGATTCTTTGAGATTGTATCACCCCAACTTTATCTTGGAATAAATATGCCAACAATTCAGATGCCTCAAAGGTATTTTTATCAACTGCCATGATCAGATATTTTTAAATTTGCAGTTAAAGGCTTCTCAATTTTACTAATTGAGGCAGGGAAAAGTGCTGCGGCATTGGAGCCCCTGGGTGGGCAAGGATAGGTTGGATTCAATCTGCACAGGGACCCTCAGCCAGTGTCACTCATCTCTAAATGCAGATGTATTTAGAGATGAATGAGAGAGGCCAGAGAGGTGGATGGGGCTAAGACCTCAACAATCACATGTGTAACTGGAGCACCTATAAAACAAGTTGGAGGAATAAACTCGAGGCTGTTTGTCACAAGAACTCTGGAGTGTGAGTCTCTGTCTCTGACCCACAGGCCCCATTCATCTTAAGAAGTGCCATTTTAATACCTTGATGTTATGCAGAACAGCTCTTTACACTAAAGCTGGAACCACTATGCTTCAAAATGTAGAGTAATGTGAACTGACTTTGCATACTGACAACTGTAGATAGTGCCCCTTAGAGTGTAAGATTTAAAAATAATACTACTACCATCTTCTGTTCCCCTGGAAATTCTTAACACTCTGCCTCTTAAGAAATTAGCTTTTGATTTGCAGCTGTCAATTGAATGTGACCATGAGCACACGTACATGTAATTGGAAAGAGGAAGAATAGGGCTTACTGCTGAAAGCTCCAGCAACATCTGTGTGCATTGAAAATTGATCTCTGTCTCTTTGGCACACGTATGACTTCCATTCTTTTGATATCTAAGCACCTGAAAAATTTAATTTGTATATGCTGGTAGGTAAACCCTTTACCCAATGTTACAACTCAAAAGCTAAGGCCCTGAGAGGTTAAGTTACTTGCAAATATGTTATGGACTTAATGATGAAATCTTTAAACAAGAGAAAAATGCACAGATAAACACAGTCATAATTTGTTTAATCACTAACACGTTGGTGCAATGCAGAGCCCACAAGATAATTTTAGCTGTCTATTGCTGCTTAATTCCATGGAATTTAGCCACAGACTGTCAATGTGGAAGGCTGACTGAGAGCAGAATAGGAGGTATGGTTGTCACCTGAAAAGTGCAGCAGTTTGCCACAGCATAACTTGGCATACACTATATTTTGGGCTTCCCAAGAAAGCCAGCACTTAAATATTAGTTCAAATGCAAACTTAATAGCTTTTTAAAACTCCTGGTGTGAGGGGGAAGGGAGGCAGGGAGGTTAGGCTTGCAGAACTAGACTTTCTGTTAATTGAATAAAACCTTTTAAAGCCAAGGTCCCATTATCCATGTCAAAAGCCAAGTATATGGTGCCATTTCAATTCCAAATGGAACTATAATCTATATTTTTTGTTTGTTTATTATTTACTCATCTCTCAGCTGAGCTTTTTAAACAGTGCATGAAAAAGAAAAGAAGATTGTACACCTGCCCAAACCCCTGTGGGACTCTGAAATAATGCAGCATGTTTGCAACTGAGCTTATAACAACCTGGTTCTAATCACCTGGTGGGGGGGATGTCTTTCCATCAACTTGAAGTGACTGTGACTTGTGTTTTGCGCCATGAGTGAATCTATTTTTTTTTTTTCAGAGTAGAGGTACCAAGGCAGGAACCTGATTGGCAATCTTCAGAGGCAAACTTAAATGGCTCTCAGTACTTTCTACCGCTGAAATATGCTTTGAAAATACAACTGAAGGAACAGAAGCTTGAAGAGCTCAATTTGTTTGCTGAAACTTCCTGTGCTAGGGTCATTAGAGAATTCCTCAGATATCCAAGCTGCCTCCGAAGGAGCTGGCCCAAAAGCCTTGGGACATCTGCAGTCTCAAAGTGGTGGCTAGGGATTGGGTGGGATCTTTTGGCATCTCAGACAGTAACAGATGCCTTACAGTTTTTAGGCCACAGAATAAAGTCCTGTACCCATCAAGTTGTAGATGTTTTTCTGTAGGTTCTGTGGCCAATATATTTTCTTTAAATCTTCCTAATTTTAAAATGGCATAAAAACTAAAATATGTTTCTTAATTGATTTGGCATAAATTTGGTAAGGATAAGCATAGGAATAGGTTTTATTTGTCATAATTGAAAAATTAATTCATGCAATATCCTCATTTTGGCTGTGAGGGAGTTAATTTTCCTCTTAGTAGCCTTGGTTTGGACTTAGCATGTGAATAATGCTGATAACACACATATGTTTTAGTTGTTGCTAAGTAGTGCTTACCTTGAGCCAAAGATTTTCCAGTTCTCCATGCTCTGCCAGTGAGGAGGTGCACAAGAAGCTGAGATGGAGCTTGGCCAGGACAGCTGACCCCAACTGGCCAAAGGGATATTGTATACCATAGGACATGGTCCAGTACATAAACTGGGGGGAGTTGTCTGCGAGCCCCCGATTGCTGTTCAGGGACCAGCTGAGCACCTGACAGCGGGTGGTGAGCTGGGGTATTGAGCACCACTTGTTTCTCTTGGATTTTATTCCCTTCTCTGTCTCCCATTATTATTAATAATAGTAGTAGTAGTAGTAGTAGTAGTATTGTTGTTGTTGTGCTGCTGCTATGATTTTTATTTGCATTATTGAATTTTTTTTTACTTCAATTATTAAGCAGTTCTTATCCCAAGATGGCTAATTTTTTTTCCCAAGTCTATTCCCCACCAGACAGCAAAGTGTCAGCAAGAGATTTCAAGGTACTTAAGTGACTTCTGGGCTTAAACTGCGGCATGCAGTATTCAAAATTCTCCATACGTTCTTGTTTTTTTATATGAGGTTAGGTTATAGTGGACAAGCTGAACTGTCTTGAGCAGAAACAATGTGATATTTCTAGATGTATCTCTGGTATGTTTTTGTCCTGCAAACAGGCAAGCTATCTATGTTTTCTATTTGTTAGATCATTGTTATTATAATAAAGATTCCTCCAGTCTGAAAAAGCTTACGGACAAAATTATTTCTAATGTAATTAAAGGCAGGATCTTGCCCTCAAATAAACAGTTCATCCTTTCTGAATAGGGATAAAAACCACTGCATTTAGGCATGTGAAAAGAAAATAAATGCATTTGTACTCAAGTAACCCACTAAAAGGACTGTCAAAGAGGAATTTGCTATTGTTATTTGTATATTGCCAGCTTTTTACCTCTTAGGACATTTTGATTATTTTTAAAGGAAAACAACATTCAAGAATTAAATTGTTCTTTGATGATCACTTCAGGGTTTTAAAGTAGGGAAAGCCAAAAGCTGAGAGAAGTTGTCATATCCTTCTGTTATGGGGCAGCAACAATAGAAACCAATATGATTTTGGACATTTTTATCAAGAAGTTATTTCCAGTGCTTGGTGATACCAAAAAAATAAGTTTTTTTATATTGAAAGCTAAAGTGCAGTATATAAACTGAAGAGCTTAAAATGCAGAACAAATTTCCCAGGAGAAAAAGGATTTTTAAAGGCTTAAAAAAAAAAAAAAGGAAAAACCCAAGAAAAGCATTCACAAGTCATATTTGCATGGCTTGTAACACAGTAGTAGCAATAGCTCTTCAAAATCCACTTTAAATGGCAATCCCAAAATGGCAAACAAATGCTTTAAATAGCAAACAAAAAGCATATGCCACTGAGTACCCTCTTTCTCTCATGGAGCTTTATATAGTTTATCATATATACATGTTAAAGGATACTTCAGCTTTAGTTTAGGCTAAACTGATGGCAGCAGGAGAAAAACGTGTCCTCAGAGACCTACTGAACAGTGGAGCTGAAGTTTTATGTCAGCCTGTACTCTCAGCAGCTGAAATTGCCTAGAAGTTATTGAATCCCCAGAACTTTCCGACATGTTGCAAATAATCAACATTCTTTCATAAATTACTCTATCCGTCTGTTTTTATAGACTTTTTTCTGTCTAATCCATTTTTCTGGGTACAGTGATCAGAATTGCAGAAAAAGATTTTGAAGATTGATGACCTGCAAGCTTTTTATTTCCTTTATTTCTTTTTTGTAAGAGACTGAAAGCTTTGCTTTTTCTTGACAAGATAAAGAATAGAAACAACATGGAGATCACATGGAACAACTTCAAAGTGTAGCACAGCTGGAGCTGAAGCATATCTCAGCGTCTCAGATGGGCTAAGGCAGCCACAATAGCTGCCTTTGGAGTCTCATCCCCCTTGGAATGGAAAATCTTTGGGCATACATCATGGAAATACTTAGGTCTCTCAGTCCAATATTTGTTCTCCTTCCTGTATGTGGATGAGTATTTTCCAAATTTCTGCCATATATATAAACTGGATAATTTATGACATACACAGTGACATTTCACTAGTCAGAATTAACAGTGATCGAGAATCTAGTTGTTTAGGCTTATGGAAATCACTGAATTCCAACCATACCAACACGGATCCTGATTTTCAGAATATCTAGGCCTGTAAATGCAATGAAGAAAAACAGCACATGGAAAGTAATGAAGAAATAAAAGAGATCCAAAATTTGCACACAACGCAGCAAGATGAGAGGGAAAAATGAAGCACAAAGGATATTTCAACACAATAGAGGGCAGTTAGCTTGACATTTTTACTGGGGATGTGCTGAAAAGTACTGTACAAGCAATATAAATTTGCATAGAATGGTTCATTTTTGTATGTATTTTGACCTGTGAAGACTGCTTGTTCAAAGCATCTAAATCTAGTTCCCTGAAAAAAAAAGTTTCGATGTGATCAGTTTGATGTTATCCTATTTAAGTCCATGGGAAAATTACTGTTGACAGTGTCTTAGACCAGATTCGCCTTTTCCTGTGTGACCCCAGTTAACTCAGAAGACTGGTACCATGAGCCATAAATCTAAAAATTTAAGTTGTCAAAAAAAAATTTTTTTATTTGGAAATTCCACCGCATACTGTCTATCTACTAAAAACAAACACACAATGTCACAGGACTTGAGTTTATATTACAGGTCTGTTTCCAGCTCTGTTTCAGAAAAATGCAAGATCATTATCTGTCTTCAATAATGGTTCAAATCATAAGAGTAATAATAAGGAAAAACCAATAATTTGTTACTTTGACACAAACTCTTGCCATTCTACCACCTGAAAATTCAACCAATGGCACATATGGCCAGTTGATTCTAGTGTGCATCACATCTGCAGGTGGGAGACCTTCACATAATTCCAAGATCTGCCTAGAATGCATATAATCATAGAATGGTATGACTTGGAGGGGACCTTAAAGATCATCTAGTTCCAAACCCCCTGCCATGGGCAGACACATGTTCCACCAGACCTGGTTGCTCAAACCTGGCATTGAACACTGATAGGGACCAAAACTTCTCAGGACAACCTGTTTTAGTGCCTCACCACACTCACAGTAAAGAATTTCCTGCTAATATCTCATATAAACTTACTCTCTTTCAGATTGAAACCATTACCTCATGCCTTGTCACTACATACCCTTGTAAAAATTCCCTTTTCAACTTTTTTGTAGGGCTCCTTTAGGCACTGGAAAATCTTGTGAGGTCTCCCTGGCATCTCCTCCAGGCTGAACAACCTCAACTGCCTCAGCCTGTCTTCACAGGTCCTCCAGCTCTCTGATCATCTTTCTGGCCTCCTGTGGACTCGCTCCAGGAGGTCCACATCCTTCTTAATTTGAAGGTCCCAGAATTGAACAGATGGCTCCAGGTGGAGTCTCATTTATAGTAGCCAAGGATCTGATTCTTGCATAATTTTATTCAAAGTTTAAAAAAAATTATTATATTTTAATTTAGTGTATCACTGAATTCTAAATTATGACTGTCCTGGATTGCCAAGCAAGTTTTATTCTATTTGCCATCTGTATGGCAGTTGTCTTCTGTTCAGTGGGCAGATTTCCTTATCTCTTCCACACCCACTCCTCCATCGGGGAGACATCTGCTGATAACAGGCTGTTGAATGTCACTGCATGACTGATAAGAACTACAGCATCCCATTGGGAGACGCTCTGCCCAGAGGGAGGAGCCAAGCATTCATACCCAGATATAGTCTTGAGATTCTGGAACGCCAGCACGGCTTCTCCACTGGATTTCCCAGAGGAACAGCAGCTGCCTCTTCCACTGGATCTTCGGAGGAAGACTACACCCTTCTACAGGATCCCTGCTCCAACAGAGCCACACCTGACACTCCAGGAGGACTGCAGCCACAACTCCAACTGGACTGCTACCAACACCCTGACCAACAGGGTGTCAGGTTGAGTTCTGACTCTGTCAGTGTTGTTTTAGTTTGCTGCATTGTTTAATTTATCTTTTTATTTTCTTCCCTAATAAAGAACTGTTATTCCTGCTCCGATATTTTTGCCTGAGAGCCCCCCTTAATTTCAAATTTATCACAATTCAGAGAGAGGGGTTTTACATTTTTGCATTTCAGGGGAGGCTCCTGCCTTCCTTAGCAGACACCTGTCTTTCCAATCCAAGACAATGACTGACTGATTTTGCCTGGGTGTGTACTTCTTCATGTTGGATGCTGCTGCCACTTGCTGGAAAACAGTGCTCCTGATCCATCAGTGTAGATAGTCATGCTTCTTGAAATCAAGACCCTTGTAGCTTTTACAATTTTAATGCTCTATCATTCCACTTCCATCAGTTATGAATTTTTCATAGGGGAAAAATCCCCATCTGTAATCTCAAGGGTGTCATTATCTCATCTTTCTTCAAATCTCTAGTATTCAAGCAAAAGAAATGTACAATCCTCAACTCTAGGCTTCTTACCAAGTCTTTGGATTTTCTGAACATTTACATTGACAGGATTAACTCTTTCATGATTTAAAAATACTAATATTGCTTTTACTAAACTTTGTGTAAGACCGTTTTGAACAGAATGCATTTACTGCATAGAGGTTCTTCTACAATGCAGTACTTTATGGGGAGTGAAACAGTCCTAAGTTCCCGAGGTACAGGTTTGTCCATGCATTTGGTAATATGGTGCATCAGAGTTGTTGGGCTCTGCACATCTTGCTGCACCTACAAACCTGCTGATTTTCAAAATCAATGAAGCTGTGCAAGTCAAATAAGGTATAGTACAAATTTTAAGTATGTGTTGCTGAAAATTTTTATTCTGCTGTTTGGAATAGGTTCCTATTATTTAGTGGAACTCAACTACTGACATTGCTCAATCTAAAGTAATCTACAGTTGAGAATTATGCCACGAAAGAGGGATAAAATCTTTATAATATATATATATGTTTCAGCTGACTTTGGCTAAGCCTTTTTGAAAATTAAAAATTAGGTGTCTGCAATTGTCTTTGGAAAATGCAACACAGAACCCTTGGATATTTGTGTTCTTGTGCAATGCTCTTTGTTGAAACTATTTGGAAAACTCTGTAATTGGTAAGTTAACTTTCTAACATGACATGACAGGACCTGCATAATAAAGTTTTAAAGTTAGTTTAATTCTATGCTTTCAGTTGTCTGAAATTACTGACCCATTAAGCGAAGAAGAAATTTCTATAGTAAAATAGTTGGCATTTACAAATAATATCTTATTTGTATTCACTGTTTCTTTCCATACAAGAAAGGTGAATGAGATGTTCAAAGATATTCTTTGGTGTTCAAGAAGAAAACAGAAAAAGTGAATTGATCTAGAGTGTAAGCTGCTGCTTGAACCAGGGACACATTGTGTCTCCTGAACCACATATTTATGCTTGACAACCTGATTCTTCATTAACTGTCTGTGGCAGTGTAATAATTCCAAATGTAATGTTTTAATATGAAGCTGTGTAAATCAAGAATATTGTATTTTTTATGGAGACAGATGTAGACTAGGCTTAATAAAGTTAGGCTAAATTTATTCTTGGACATAATTTTTTACACAGACTTTTCATGTACTCCATCACTGGTAAGAGATCAGGCCTGCAATCCACATTGAAAACAAAATTCATTCAGTATGAAGGTAGACTTCCTCTTTATCAATTGAAGAGTTGCCATTGACATTCAGTTTCTGATAGGGCAAGACCTTAGATGCTGATTCAGGCACAATAAAGCCCAAGGGAATTTTTTCTTCTATATTGGACATGACAGTTATAAGATGCCCAGAGCACACAATATGAAAGGAACACTAAGGAACATAAAAATATGTTTCACAGACACCAAGACACTGAACAGGAGACATGAAGGAGGAGGAAGAAAGAAAAGGCAGGCATCCAAGTTGTGTTCATCAAATATAGTAGCAATAAAACCATATGAAGATTGTACTCTGGTCTCTCAGGTGCAATTGCATGAATATACTCTTTCAATGTTTTAGTCCTGTCCTTCTTTATACCGTCCACTGATATCACTATTAAAAGCCATATTAATCATCTAAACTTTAGCATGTCTATCATGCTTCTCATTTCAGCCTAAATGCCTGCTGAAGCAGAAAATTAGTATTAAAACAAAACTTCGATTTATTAGATTTAAGTTGATCCGCTCTCTCTATTTATTTCAGAAAGCCTCACAGTCACATAATTGAGACCATTTGGCAAATGTTATAATGGAACCCAATGAGATAAAGGAAACCTGCCCAAATATCCTTTACCAACAAATCAAAATTAGGATCCACAGGATCCGACCTCATCTCATGTCCCTTTTTCCTTTCCTCCCTATGAATATACACAGGCAACGAATCCACAGCTGAAATACAGCTTGCTAGGGAAAATGCATGCATCTATTCCCCGTTGTGCCACCAGGGTTCTGTGCCTCTTGAAATTTCAGTTGCTGAGCAGAATATTACTTTAAAAGCAGGCCTTTTAAAAACTTTGCTGTTAGTAATCAAAAAAGTGCGTGAGGATTAAATCCTCTGTTCTTTTGATTACCAGCATGGCCTTTGTCTTCGGAGAGACCATTACTGTTAGCAAAACACCTTATCTATGAAAATCACTAGTTCAACCTAATCTTATCTCTATTTGTAAAGCTGCCAACAGTTTTCTTGACATTATGCAAAAGACAACATAGAAGACACATAGTGCCTGGGAAAACTCATAGAATTAACAAGATAAGATTTCTAGCTATTCATGATGTAAGTAGTGTTCTTTTACTTTTAGATTTCCTCTCAAGCTGGGTAAAATGTTCATTAGTTATGTGAAACTTACCTTGCTTTTGGTTATGATTGCTTTATTTATTATTACCACTGTTAATGACCAAACATCAGCTAAAAAAACCTGCCAAACATTTGTGGGTTACAGCTGACATAAAGACCCACTCTGAGGCATTCTTTAGAAGTCTTTCCCTTCGTTTTAGAGTGATATTTTATCTATCTTGCTTTTTTATCTCCCCTGATAAAGATTTTGATAGAAAAACCATCAGTGTATTTCTTTTTGCACAGAGTATGGCGGACTAGGTCTTTTTATCTGGGTAAAATGAAGAAACTATGTGGTTTTCTTCTTCCTTTCCCTTTTTGTCTTGCTTTCTTGAACCTGTGTTTTTCTCTTTTCTGACACAAGTTAGCGTTTCCTGTCCTTTGCTCTAGCACTTGGGACTAGCTTTTGGTTGGGCAAAGGGCACTATGTCCCTTTGAAGAATAAGACTGGGTACTCATTCCAAAACCTACCAATGTGTGAGTTTGCACATTCACTTTAAAGCTGTTTTACACCAGCAGTTCCTTCTAGTCTCTCTCCCTTTAAATTTCCCTGGTGATTTTGCATGTTGTGTTACATATTAGTGCATGGAAATGTCATCATATTAAGGTCAATTTCCCTAACAGAGAGGAGAAAAGATGGATGAGATGCCAAATTCCAATTGAAGTCATTACTACCTCAGCATTTACAGAAACATATGAACTTAAGTCAGATGAACGACCTGTAAAGCATGTCATTCTCCTGTTTTCTTCCAGTGCTAATAATTGAGCACTTTACAGGGAATGCAATGTCAGGAATGAAATAATATTAAAACAAACAAAAAAAGTTATTGATCATGAAGCTTCAGTGAGTGTTCTGGAGCTTTTTTCTTTTCCCCCTTCAATTATTTTGTGCGTACGCATGTAGGTTTTTATTATTATTCTGAAAACTCCAGCACACAAAGAAAGACCCTTTTAATAACCTCATTACAAGCATTTTCTACTGAGGTTTCACAAGAAAATAAAAGAAATCAAAAGAGAAAATTGAAATCTGTCAGGTAGGAAAATTCTAATTGGAATGTTTCCATTTTTACATGTAAGTAAAGGCAAGTATCTGAAAGCAGGGCCACATTTACAGCTGGTAAAAACTGATATTCCAGTATCTTATTTACAGATATCAATAAACTCTGATAGCTAATTGCTAAGTACATACAGGATATAAAGTTGCTGGAGGATGGAGATGCTCTATGAGTAAAATGGAGTCTTTCAAGACTTCAGGGTCTGGTTACATGTAATAGATGCATTGAACAAGATGCTTAGATGTTCATTTTTTAAACAGAAATATAAGAAAATATACTAATCACCTGTAAATTCCCAGATGGCTAGGATTGAATAATTCTGTGGTTCTAAAAGCAGGCAGTATGGTTAATTGTCTTAAACTTTTGTTTAAAGAACCTACGTTTAGGTTGCAAGCTTGAAAATTCTGAGTATGAACAAAGCAAGATCTGAACTCGCTTGTTTTGAAAACTTGGAAGAGAGGTAAAAAGACAGAATAGAAAACAAAAAGCAAATCTCCACATGAAAAATCAAAAAAATCAAATTAATTAATAAATATTAAACATTTACTACAACTGGTTTGGGTTTGTTTGGATTTTTTTGCAAATGCCTGCCTTTAATAAATTCAGAGTATCTTCTTGGACATTGAGTGTTCCGGTCCCCCAGCACAGCAAAAGTGAATTTAGAAATGGTTCAAAAAATTTGCATCCTGGAGATTGAGTACTCTGGCTGAAAGAGCAACACAAAGATTGAATATCTTCTCAGGTCTTACTAGTTTCTCAGGAAGAACCACTTTTGTCTTCCTGACTCATAACTGAATAGTGAAAGCAAGTATTGCCATCAATTTAAGAACTAGAAAAACCAAAAAAAGCCCAGTTAATTCTTTGACTTCAATTACCTTATTTTGAACATTTTTCTTATTCTTTTTTCATTACTTTTCCAATGCATTACAAATATTATTTGGCTTCCAGTAATGTACCCTGTGTCAGGAAGACCTCCTAAACTGCTTCTGGGGCTAGGCACCTGTAGATATGAAAAGCTTCTTTCTTATCTCAGAAAGCTTATATTGCAGACTTGAATATAATGTTGTCTAGGTACATGGAGAAACATGAAGTTACTTTTATGCTAGCTAAAGGCTATGTTAAAGCTACTGTTAAAGGCTATGTTAAAGCTCCTGTGTCACTGAATTAATAAAATAAGAAATTCTGTCATGCTTATCTTGGATTCTAAAGAAAAAATTTCACTATAGAACAGTCATAAATAAAATTGGAATCAACTATAGAATGTATGTAAAAATCAAAGTCTATCTTTACAAAATGAAACAGTAACCTGAAAAATAATTAATATTAATAAAATTAATGTTATTATTAAGAAATGCACAGTGTCTATACAACCTCCCAGTTTTTCATTCCTTTCATCTTCTAACTTTGTTCTTTCCTTATACTGCATTTAGTTATGATTTTATCTAATTTTGCATAGTAAAGTCTGTTTGCTGTGACACAATTATTTTCTAGCACGCAGAGGTGCTTTTGTGTTTATATTTTGTGATAACTGGGACAGCAAGTTTAAAAAATTGAACTCAATGTCTTATTGACAACATTAAAGAAAATGCTGCCAGCTGGCCTTTGTGAATCAGTAACCATGTGAGTAAAATGATTTTTTCTATTTCAGCTTCTCTCTCATCCTGCTTTTTCATAGAATGGATAATGAGCCTTCACATCAGTTTTTATGCTAAAATAAACTACACATAATTATTTGTTAATTAATTATTATAATTATTGCAGCTAACCAGTTCAAAAACTAAAATAAATGGGAGAATTTTTTTACTGACTATAATCAGCTACCACACAGAATATATGTTATGCGACATATTGCTCTAGTATATTACTATGCTTTTATAATTGCATTCTATGCAATTTTCAACATAATGAATCCTCATTTATGTTAATTTGATTAGTGAATATGTTCCATGGGTAATTAGAGAAACTAATTACATGACTCTACCTTGGTGCAGGGGTCGGACTAAATGATCCCCGAGGTTCCTTCCAACTCTAACTATTCTGTGATTTCTCTTCTGTAATGCACACCAGTCTTAATGACACTCCAATGTAACCATTTTATTGTATTATATTCAGGAATGTAAGTGCTTCAAAAAGAACTTTGCATTTCATAGCCAAGGGAACAGTAGACAGCCACTCTAAAACAGAAATAGGGTATAAGAAAATCTTTACATCTAAAAAAAATTGTAAATCTTTCTGAAAATGCAAAAAAAATGAGTCTAGGATCTGAAAAGTATGCCTTGTAGAGATAAACCAAGAAGTTCAGTCTCCTTGGATTAGCCAAGAACAAATTCGGGAAGAGAAGAAATTGCTTGGTTACAGTTTCAAAGTTTCTGCATGTGTAAGGATTTCTGATAGCAAACAACAGTTTATTGTATCATAAAAAGGCACAACAAGACCAGTGTTTGGAGACACATTCAGACAACATATGAAGGATTGATTTTAAATAGTGTGAACAATTTAACCATGGAAATACGAGGATTTGAGTTGATACCTTTCTAAAAGGATATTAATTTCCTCCTATTCAGAGAAACAATTAATAAATTACTGATCTCTGTGTACCATGACACAGAAAGCTCTAATTACTTTTTGGACTCAAAATTTATCAGGCTTTCTCTTTTCTATCTATAGTGTTTTCCAGCCATGCAACCTCCCAAACCTGATTGGACTTTATGGTTCCTGTATTGATTTACATTCAGTGAATTTCAGCCTAGAGCTGACTCCTGATGGTTCTTTTTTACATGCACTGTATATAACCAATCAACAACATCACACAGAGTTGAAATGGACATTGAAATTAATCCTGCTAAATTTTAATATGAACTGTCAGCCATGTGCAGAGAAAATAAAAATATTTGATCTACTGTAAAATATTTTCGGGTTACTATATGTAGACTTATAAGTAGGGATTGTATTGTTTTATAGGATTGTTTAAAATATCTTGAGTAACACTAAATGGACTTTTTTCCCCTACTTGCTCAGCTGTCTTAATGGATATAGGCCAGAAAAGCTGATGCAATCTAGTAGGAGAAGAAATGTAGATTTTTTTCTGGCTGCAGGTTTGCCTCTTGCAGTGGAAACAGTACCAACTCTGGAATGAGAGCATGAACAGTTAAATGACCTGCAGTTAAAATAACTTAATCTGGTAAACGTGGGGCACTTAAATCTTTAGCAGCTGTGCAGGTAGTAGGAAGGGTAGCAAAGGGAAATACAGAAGGAAAGGGCTGAATTCTGGCACATGTGAAAGGGTTGCAAGGAGTCAGCAGTTCAGACTGGCCCATTATAGTTGTGTTTTTGTTTCCTATTGGCCGTGCTAGGGGGTGGTGTTAATCTGTTTTGCAGATTTTCCCTCTCTTTGTACATTTTTCATCTCAGGACAAATGGAATAGACTATGTTTTATGGTACCTTCTCTAAAGGGATGGAAAAATGCCCAAGAGCTATTAATTAATTTGAGTTGACAGTGACCCTATGAGAAAGAGAAGCATTTACAGGTGAAGCTGAGAGAGGCTTTTTCTTAAGGTCACAAGGACATTTGTGGCTGAGCTGAGAATTGCATCCAAGGGTCTTGGCTCTTAACGCTATGTTGAGAGGCATCACACTCTCTTCTCTTCCACTTCCCACTGGCAGATGCATGAACAGCTGCACAATTTGATGTTTATAGATGCTTCTATGAGACTTTTAATTCAGAGTAATCTATGAAAAAAACATGCTGAAATTTGTAGAGCTAAGTAGATTAAACTGACCCCCTGAAAAGGTGCACATTCTTTAACCATTTTTATTAATGCATCCAAAGTGCATTACTACACATACCAAAATCACATAAATTCCAAAGTCTGCATTTTTTGAACCACCTCACTTATGCTCCCAAGGAATGTGCTGGCTGAAATACAGGAATGTGAAATTCTTTCTTCTTCCCCTCTCCCTCTCGTTTCCTGCTGGCTATTCATATGCTAGACAGACATTAAAGGGAAAAAAGGAAGGGTGAAGAAGTTAAATCCAGCCCTCCAAAATCTATATGATCATATTTGTTCATATTTTATTTCCAAGTTAGCCAAACTTCCTGTTGCTTAAAAATAGCTGCACTGGAAATCCCATGAGAAAAAAAGGTACATGTGAAAACATTAATGCAATCATCTTCCATTCCCACTGAAAATAATAATGTTGTCTTAGTCAGTTTCACACCATCTCTTCTAGCCTCAGACTCAGGAATTAGTTCATATATGCATGAAACTGTAGAAAAACCTAAAATTGACAGCACACTTTCAATTATCAAAAATTTCCATCTGCTTTTTTTAGTAAAGGTTTGGGCTGATCGCTGTGTTGTCTTAACTATTTCATCCATCTCTAATATTTGTCCACGTTGTCAAGATCTGTCTCTCTCATTTGGATGCTGGTAAAACTTGAGGCTTTAAATTCTTTGTGGATTAAGGAAAATAAAGAAAAACCCTGTAAAACAGGGCTGACTGATTGACTAGACTTGATTTTGGCTTCTGTATCAAACTAGAATTTCCACATAAATGGATTTAAATGTCTTCTACATTTTTGTAATTTAGTGTACCTTTAACACTAGGCTCTCCCCAGCATTTTTAACATACTTTTCTCAATCTTTTGATACGTATGATACATTTCCTAGTGTTCTCTGTGGATTTTAATGGGATTTAATCTTGCATTAAAAATCTTGCATGAAAGGGCCTGAATACAGTAATTCAGAAGATCTTTTAGTTTGCCCTAGATTGTGTCCTAGTCCAGCAGAACGTGATTTTACTGGCCTGTGTGCCATGCCCAGAGCAGAACAGTCTAGGGAGGGTCACTGAACACCATGGCTGTTTTGCTCCACTTCTGGCCATCCCAATCTAAGAACCTCAGTGGTGTTGCTTAGTCAGCCTCAGGAGTCCAGCATATAAGTCTTTCTTGTTCAATTACTTATGGTCCTGTCATGAATTTCATAGGCAGAAAGCTGAAAACAGATAATTCAATAATTTAGTCCTGACTAATTTTGAAATATGCATTTATGCCCATTATCTGGACTAACTAAGAAAATGTAAGCAATGGGATTACTTATATTAGTGAAGAAAATATGACTGTACTAAAATCCTTGAGAGTGAAACCTGGGAAAGATTGGATCAGCAATATTTATATGTAAGCTGTTTCTCAATGGGCCAGTATTTTTGTTCAGGCTGTATCACTGGGTTTCGCTCTTTTCTGACATCTCACTCTTTTTTAAAATCCTTTTTTTTTTTTTTTTTTTTTTTTTAATCTTTACAAAGCCTCCTTGGCTCCTAAGTTTACCTGTATGGGCTTAGAATGTTCTTAATTCTGCCTATTCTGGTCTCTTTATGGAGAGAGTTACTCTTTATCATATGTCTAATTTCTTAAAAGTGTCATTTCTTTTTCACATGGATTCTATGAGCTATAAAAGATTATTTTTTGCATATTTTTTTAAATCAAATACCTTTTTCAGGAATATTCTGTTATTGAAGTTTAAATGGTCTCTTTTGAACTATCTATATTCTTCTCTAATTTCACACATTTTCAAAGTGCTGCTGTGATATTCACATCTGCATACTCTGAAACCCCAAATCAAAGAAAGATCCAGAGCTCTCCTTAAGCACATGGAAAAAAAAGGTGGCCATGAATTTACATTTTCCTGAAGATAGCATCAGAATATGGGCTTCTTGGTTTCAGTCTGTAAAACACTACAGAATATCCTTGTTTATGTTATTCTTTTTATAGAGCTGAGGAACAGAATTATTTTTGTCTCTGAAATCAACCTAGTCAGGCAACTGTTACTTGTTCTACTGACTCACAATTATTAATACAAATATATAAAACAGCAGTTAAACACTTATATCCATAAAATATACTTCAGCAAGTACATTTTAAGGTAGTTCCTTATATGAGGACAAACAAAACAAAAAAAAAAAGGATAAGACAAACAGTTAATCAAGTGACTTACCAGTCGCTGCGTATAACTGTGTATAATTGTGATCCTGTTGCTGCACGTGGTCTGACTAGCACTGACTTATGGAACCTTTGCACCTACCTCAAGAGGCTGTGGCTGAGCTGAAACTTTAAATTCTTAATCCATTTGCTATTGAGTGAAGCATTGACTCAGGCTCAAAAGTCATATAAATTCTCAATTTTAATGGCCTACACAAGTTAATGAGATGTGTCATTTCACTATTTCAACCAACATATTTTTTTCCCCTATTTGGATTTTTGTACGACAGGATAGGTGCATTGGCTTCATAGTTTTCACCTAAATCAAGCTCTGACTGACATTGTACTTGACTATGAATTTGAAATGTGTCTTGGTGCCCAGATATTTTTTACCATGTAGGGGAATGGCATACCATGCAAACCATAGCATAGACTTGACATTTTCACCTCTAGTCATCCACCAAGAAACAGCTGAAGCAGGTAGTTCCGTTGCTCTGGTTACAAACCTGCCTGAAAACCCTGTCTTAGCTTGTGGGAGACAAGAAATCCTATTCAATCCTATTCTTGCTCAAAAGAAAGCACTCTGGGAAACTTTCAGCTAGCAAGGAGGTAAGAAACAGGTCATGTAACCAGCACAGGTTGTATGGCTTCTGTGCTTGCCTTGCGCATGAGGCAGTGACTGGTTGAGGAGGTGCATGGACACCACATGATCAGAGAGCTGATTAGGTAAAGGGATGCATGAACAGTGACAGTGCAGTGGCAGGCAGCCAATGAGTGCTTGGTTTTGGTTCAAGTTTAGAACATAAACGTTCTTGGTTTGTTACCATAAATGACCTTCTTTGGGAGAAGCAAGGAGGTCCATGTGTCTTTGTTCCTCATTGCTGCAAATGGCTGCCCAAACCGGGACCTTTCAAAGGTGGTGAAAGATGTGGACTGCACCAGTAGCCACTTTCATTGGACCAGGAATTGGGTTAGACCAGGAGAAGTTTGGCAAAGGAACCTGCATACGTGCCCATCACCTCTCAGGTGAGCAGTGGAAGAATTATGGGAGTAAAAATATCCCTGAAACAAAGACAGAGCCTAGACCTGTTATGGCAGCTCCTACATTGGCTAAGCACCTTGCTGGATTGGGTGCCCATATATATATGTAAAAGATTTCCCTTCTTCTGGGACTTCCCAATCGCAAGCCTGGCAGGCAGTAGGAAAGAAACTTTTTAATATTGTCAGGAATGATGATGCCAATACTTATAGGCACCTCACTATGTGGGGGTCTATTATGGTGGCTCTTAAAAAAACCCTTGCAGAGATCCACGTGTCTTTGTTCCCCATTGCTTTGTTAGCTGTCATTAAACCTAGTGCTTCTGACATCTGTGATGCTGCTTAGTGAACTGTAACTTATTAGCCATGCTCACTTTCCCACCTTCAGCTTCACAAGCAAAAGGTGTCCTCAGTCAGCTTTTTGCTGGTATAGACCCTTAAATAGTGAAAAGTTTCCTTAAAGAAAAGGGGCTGACGTTTTAGTTTATGGCAAGCTGACAAAATGGCATAAATGACATGAAATCTGAAAGTAGCAGTTCAGTTTATTCAGTCTGTAAGACATGGTGGTCTTAAAAAAATAGAACAAGATGGAAATAAATGATGGTGAAAATGAGATATGTATTTAGAGACTGATGAAATGATTCAAAGACAGCTCATCTTTGGTGAGACATTTGTGTCATTATGTTCACACAGTCAATATATCATGACATGGGCACTGGCCCATGGTCCAGTGCCTATCGAAGCCAGAAGACAGCACTCTGTGCAGAGCATTTGATTCAGGCGGCAGAATTCTCTTTCAAAAACCTTTGGTGATGTAAAATTGCAGCTACACTAGTTGCCCTCTCTTCCTTCATTTTCTTCTGTTTGAGGAGACAGCTTTGGGAGGTGGACACCTGTATTTACAGGTTCAATGGTCAGCTCTATTAGGGTACTGGTTCTGTTAATCTTTTGTTCATGTTGTAATGAATGAAGATCTTTCATATCCCTAATCCAAGAGGTGGATTTCCTATAACATAGCATTCAGGATCTTCTCAGTGTTGGTTTGAATCAGATATTCTGGTGAACCAGTAAAGTAGAGTGATATTTTGATATTTTCAAAATTCTTACTTGACTGGTTGAGAACAAGTACATTCCTGAATGCAAAAATAAGGCAGCCCCCCAACTAAATGTCAGCAATAATGTTTCTGCATGAAGTGATTTACTCACAAAGTGTTGAAACAGACATGTTAAGCAATCCACATTTATCCTTTAAATTAAAATAATAAAAAATATTAACCCCCCAACCCCAAACAAATCTGGGCACAATCAATTTTATTTAAAGATTCAGCCTTACAATCAACTTATCATACTGAAAGTTTCCAATATCTTCAACACCCATGTTTTGATGAAAAATTAATGAGATAATTGTAAAGGCCTAACAGGTGATTGTAGAACTGTTGCCCATGGTACACAGGAACTTTACAGGACAGCCATGCAATGAAAGTTAATGGAGAAATAATCATAAACATGGTGAAAGATATTGAAACATGATATTCTTATCCCCACTGGTTGCTTTAATAGAAAAAAATGATCATTCAATTTAAATTCAAATGAGGGTCACATAACTAAAAGAAAATAATTTTGTGGAAATTTAAAGAAAGGCAAAAGTGAAGCAAAGTAAATTGTTAGGAGTCTATGAAGGAGGCTAAGAATCTGTAACAAGATGATGTCCTAGACATAGTCTTCCCAAACTGCCAACCTTGGGAAGTCAGAGGTAGGGTAGGAAGGTGTACTGGTAGACAAAATAAAAGGAAATCTCTCCTTCTTCATTTTTAGCACACAAAGATGTGCTAAAAAGTTGATAGTGAAAGGACCTCCAGCTGTTGCTAAGAGGAACTACCTTGGTGCTTTTTCACAGTTCTGTCCAAGATAAAATATGTAAGTTCTCACGTAAGTAATGAAAACTGAATGTTCATGAGAGGCCCATACAACATGGTTACATTGAAGCTCTTCGGGTTTTTTTCCCCTGTGGATTGATCTACTTTTTTCTACATTACACACATTTTAAAGGATGACTCAGATTAATCACACTCTGTATTGCTTTGTTCAGTATCAATCCTTTCTTTTCTTACCTATCAGATTCCTTACTGTTATAATTTAGGACACTTTATAGAAAAACTGAGGCAGCCTGAGCAAAACTGGGGCTTTAATGTGATGACCACAAACACAATTTTAGAATGGATTCCTCCCTGAAGAGCTAAGGTGATAAATACCCTACAGTGGACAACAGTTTAGAGGGAAGGGAAGGGAAGGGAAGGGAAGGGAAGGGAAGGGAAGGGAAGGGAAGGGAAGGGAAGGGAAGGGAAGGGAAGGGAAGGGAAGGGAAGGGAAGGGAAGGGAAGGGAAGGGAAGGGAAGGGAAGGGAAGGAGGAAGGGAAGGGAAGGGAAGGGAAGGGAAGGGAAGGGAAGGGAAGGGAAGGGAAGGGAAGGGAAGGGAAGGGAAGGGAAGGGAAGGGAAGGGAAGGGAAGGGAAGGGAAGGGAAGGGAAGGGAAGAATTGGTATTTTTCCCTCCTTAATTTTCTGTATCACAAATGCCACAAAACTCTTCTCATTTTTCAGGAGTATTTTTCCTAGAACTCAGAGCAGAAATTAATATGATCTAAACTGTTATTTCTGGAACAAATTTCAATGCAAAGAGAATTCAAATCATTAATCTGAAGAGCATGCTGCAAGTGATGCTTGAAAAGCACAGAATTGCCAGTGGCAAAGAACCAGGTAATGTTGTCCTTCACTCACTGAAGTCATTGTTGTTGCTAGGATTTCGGGTTTTGTTTTGCTGATGATCTGGAGCTTATTTTTTCCTTTTCTGCCTATCTGATTTCAAAAAATGCTTTTGGTGAATTCTTACTGGTTGTAGCATATTTTTTCTGTCAATATGTGTGTCAATGTGTCTCTACACCTAGCATTTTGGGATTGCTTTCTTGATGAATTTTCCATTCATTTCTTGGTTTGTTTCTTCTTTCTAAACCAATGGTGTAACCAGGCTCTTTTGAATTCAAAGGTCAGTTGGTGAAGTCTGAGTAAAGAGGTGCTTTGACACCATTTCAGGTGTGTTTGCATGATCAACTGCAAAACCAATCAGCAGTGGTGGACAAATGAGTGCAAATCATCAGTAGCACTGAGATTTCCAAGCTTGCTCTTTCTCAGGGTAGTGCTGAGAGCAGCAGTTTATTTGTTCTTTAACTCACTCAGGAAACCAGCCTGAATTGTGTGAAAGCCCAGCTAGACTGAGTTCTTACACAGGGTCTCACATGCCATGGAAAGGAGGAAACATGGATATGCATATTAAACAAGATATGCCTGGGCAGTGTGTGCAATAGAAGTGGAAAGGAAGGGGATAATTCCTGCTTATATATTTACTCTGCTTTCTTTCTGAGTTACCTACTTTAAAAGGAGGTGAGGCTATATAAAAGCCTATGGATCTTTCATGCCTTATTCTACAATCTGGCCCAAAAACTTTAAATGGTCAGCTGATTTTTTCACTTTAAATACTATATGACTGTTTCTGTGAAATTGTCTGTTAGAAACATACTGTACATACAAGGGACTGCTCTTAAAAACTGCTGTATATCTCAATCTGAGGACCATACAGCCACGACCAACACAGAAGAAATCAGTAGGTCACTGAGATATATGTACCAGATATATGTACCACTTACACAGGAGGATTTCACTGAAAGAGAATGTACTGAAAGAGAATGTAGAGAATGTAGTATGGGAAAATACTCTGAAAGAATTTGGAACTTGTGGTTGCTCTTTGCAAGATCAGAACAACCTGAAGATTAAAAAAAAAAGGTCAATTTAGCTTTTTCTTTACTTAGGTTTTAGCTTTTCAAGGAAGAAGCTAGAAACTGTAACAGACTGTTGTTGACATAATGATATTGATGAAGAAGGCTGTAATACTTTAGTCAAGTTATACAGAGAATTGCACTCCCTGTTCAAGTTGTAGACAAATGTGCAGCATTCACTGAAACAATTAACTGGTGCGAATATAAGAAAAGATGCATCAGCTCTCAGCGTGTATTCTGTTAAGGGCCAGAAAAAACATGTTCATGCCAGTGTGAACCATAGTTCAAAGAACTGGAAAATTCAAGAGACTTTGCCTGAAAGTTTCCACTATTGTTTTTGCTAAAAATACTTTCATTTAAGCTAACAGTGTACCTTATTCTAAGGTACACCATTTATTTTCTCTTTCTTTTGATTTAAGAAAACAGATTCAAAAGTCATATTCTTCTGTGCAAGATTAACATGCAGTAAAATAGCCAGTCTGACATAAGACCATAATTAACATCAATCTTTTTTCTTGAGTTTACTAGTTACATTTAAATCTTAAATAAATTTTAAACACTCAACTATGAAAGTAAAATAGAAGAGCATGACAATTTCTAAATTAGCACAAGCTTAAAAAAACTGCTTTTAGAGAGGCTATATAAGAGCTAGAACTGAATCCCTCTACTCCCATAAAAGAGATAATGCTGAATTTTTGTATTAAACTGCATGGCTCTTGCTAAAAGCTCTTAGTATCATAGTGGTAAAAAATTCTGATTTTTTTTTTCAATGTTTTCTTCACATTATTCTCCAGTTGTACTACATGTACTGTAACTGAACGAGAAGAACTTTCAGATCTCATTCTTGTTTTCCACAGTTCTCTGCTGAGGGCTGTAAGTTTTTTATACGCCCACATTTTGTAGGAAATAATAAAGGTATGTGATATACTCTGTGTATTTTCAAATCCAGTCTTCCATAGGCATCAGAAGTTGATCAGCTTATTATTCAATGCTGTCCACATAGTTTCAATGGATTTAAAGGGCATAATTCTCAATGAAGACAGAGATACTCACTTCTATCAGTAGACTTTTCTTTTCTTTTCTTTTCTTTTCTTTTCTTTTCTTTTCTTTTCTTTTCTTTTCTTTTCTTTTCTTTTCTTTTCTTTTCTTTTCTTTTCTTTTCTTTTCTTTTCTTTTCTTTTCTTTTCTTTTCTTTTCTTTTCTTTTCTTTTCTTTTCTTTTCTTTTCTTTTCTTTTCTTTTCTTTTCCCTTCCCTTCCCTTCCCTTCCCTTCCCTTCCCTTCCCTTCCCTTCCCTTCCCTTCCCTTCCCTTCCCTTCCCTTCCCTTCCCTTCCCTTCCCTTCCCTTCCCTTCCCTTCCCTTCCCTTCCCTTCCCTTCCCTTCCCTTCCCTTCCCTTCCCTTCCCTTCCCTTCCCTTCCCTTCCCTTCCCTTCCCTTCCCTTCCCTTCCCTTCCCTTCCCTTCCCTTCCCTTCCCTTCCCTTCCCTTCCCTTCCCTTCCCTTCCCTTCCCTTCCCTTCCCTTCCCTTCCCTTCCCCCTCCCCTCCATTTCTCTTTGCAGGTGGTTTTGGCCCTAATATACCTTATTCTACCCCTAATCTTTTTAACGTCAATTTTGGAAATCTTTCATCCCACATTAGTAGTTTGAGGTAAGGGAGTAATCCTGGAAAAGGCAGCTCCTGAGATGAAAATATATAGAAGACAGGAAAGAAAAACCTGTGTAAAGATGACAATTCTCATTTATTGTGGTTTAAGCTCCTTGCACGGGTACAACACAAATGGAGTGTAAGGAATTTAGGGAGAGCTTAGGAAGCTAGTGAAACTTGAAGGAACATACCTTAATAGTGACTAAAATAAAAAATATATCTGAGTCCATGAGTTTTTTCTTTGCATGAGGGGATATGTGTGTCCATTCTTGTTTGCACCCATATTTCTTCACATATGGGTGAAAAAGAAGTCTAGCTCTCTATCAAAAGTACGCTTTGGAAGAAAAAATTCCTGTGTAACATTTTTTAAATTCTATATTTTTAAAGAAATTGTTTATTTTACTTCATCATGAAATTGTCAGTGACCCAAACCCATTGTTGGGAAATTAATTACAGTGTTTGCCCAGAGTAACCAATTCAATCACTTATGGCAAAAAGGCCATTTTCTTTTCTTTTAACCTTTCAGGATAAAGGTATAAATAAACATTCATCTGTGAAAAATAAAAAGTTTAGAAAAATCCAAATAGAATTAGTTTTTGTCAGCACTATAAAACAGGGTTCAAACTCTAAATAGTTAAATAAATAACAAGGATTGTGCTGAGCTAGGTAAAAAAAAAAAAAAATTCATTCTTTCCAAATTCCTTTGACTCCAAGCTCCAAATGAAACTTGAATCTTAAAAAAACAAAAACAATTTTGCAGAATTTTGTTGTTGGAAATCCATCAAGAGGATGTAGCCTAGCATTAACAGGCTAAGTCTGGCACCTGAGGTTAGACCTTCAAAGAATAAACTATTGACAATGACAGCAAGAATGCAAAAGCAAATTGCCTGGTGCACAGGTTTTGGATTACAATTATTTGTAAGTATTTTATTTAAAAGAAAACAGAAGAAAAATAATTTGAAAAAATGCACTTCGTGGACACTTTCACATGTATGGCATTTCCACTCAAAATCTATATTTGTTTTCTCTTTTTTTTTTTCCTTAACTTAAAAGATTATAGATGTTTTCAAACTTGGAAGTCAAGGGGAAAAAATTATGCTGTTGTCATTTGTTTGCTTTCATTACTAGCTTATGATGTCAGAAAAGATAAATTATATGCTTCCTTGATTTTGCCTGTTTACTGAAGTTTATTTGCTTTTCTTCTACATAAAACTCTAAGGCACTAATAAATTCAAAGAAAGATGGTCTTCTTTTACATAATTAGAATATGTGTTCTGCAACGTACCAACTGTAGCTTGCCTACCATCTGAAGGCATTAAAGGACACTCTTAACTACTTGTGAGTTATTTGTGCTTCCCAAACAATTTTATAGAATCATAGAATAGTTTGGGTTGGAAGGGATCTTAAAGAACACTCAGTTCCAATGCCCTGCCATGGAGGGGGACACATTCTACCACACCAGGTGGCTCAAATCACTGTCCTGGAACACTTTCAAGGTTGGGGCATTGACAGCTTCTCTGGGCTGCCAGTGCACATTGCTGGCTCAGGTTGAGTTTCTGCTGAACCAACACCCTGAAGTCTTTCTCCTCAGAGCTTCTCTCAATATATTCCCTGACCAGCTCGTATTTGACCAGCTTGGGATTGCCTGACCCAGAAGCAGCACCTTATACTTGGCCTTGCTGAACTTCACAAGGTTGCACACACCCACCACTCAAGCCAGTCCAGGTCCCTCTGGATGACATCAAGTCATTCACCACAACTCTTCAGTGCGACCATCCAGCCAATTCCTTATTCAGTGGGTGTTTCAGCCATCAGGTCCTTGTCTCTCCAGTGCAGAGACAAAGATATCGTGCAGAACAATGTCAGATTTCAGGAATGTGTCCAAGGTATACCAGTACTGTGTGTTGTATCACATTAATTTTGGTAATTTTTCTGTTCTTCATCTTTTTTTTTTGTCATTTATGCAGTGCTTGTAGTGCAAGGCTGACATATGGAATTTCGTACCTGAGGATGCTCCAGAAGCAGTATGCTCCCGAAACAGCAGGGATCCTATTCTAGGTGGAAAACAGTGATAATTCAAAATATAGCAGCTTCTTCAGTCTGAAAGTAGGAAGCACTTTTTGTGCTCTGTTTCATTAAGAAATAGAGATTGGAATGGTATTGCATCAAAAAGGTAAATTACAGTAGATTTAGACAGGGGATTTGTTCTGTGCCTTAGCACAACTCTTTTATCCAGCATCTCAGCTGGACAGCTTAGAGGGTGGAGTGTGGATGACTGATGGTTTTTGACTGTAAGGGCTCAACATGCAGAAATAAGGACCCCTTTATTTGTCATTTTCAGAAGAAAGTGTATGAAACCTGGCAGCATATAAAAGTAATGTGAAGACTCAGTTTTTTCAGACTTAAAATATGTTCATCTGCATGCCTTTCCACATGAACATACCCCCAAGTAGTGATGAAAGTTCTGGGATCTTTGATCTTTGGATTGATGAGGCTGCAGCCAATTTGAGTAGTAGTTTGAGGAGCTACTTTAACTGTGGGAGAGGTTGGTATATTTTCAAAAGAGGGGAGAGAGGAAAAGGAAAAGAACTGAGTGTTTAAAGACATGTCTTCAAACACTACAGTGTTTGGAGACTAGTCACCAGTTACAGATATGAATCTTATGTTTCCCATGGGACTTATTCCTGAACAACATCTATCATGTAGAGTGTAGTCTATTTAGCATGCACTGACAATTTCCAAATGGCCAGGAGCTTTGCTTTGAGCTTCTGTGTGCTTGAGCCATAATTTATCAGATACTTGTCATACAGAGCAGTATAACATCCTTTGAGCTTACTAAGGCACATCAGTGACGCTGCTGATAAAACTTCAATTTCTCCTCTTCTGCTACTTTCTGTTAGGGACTGAAAGCTCCAGCCATAATGCAGTAAATAATAGCTGAAAGGCAGAAATATCTGAAACCACTCCAGTTGTTTTCAAAATGATTGTGTGACTATGCCCTGAGAGAGCTGAACACATGATGGCAGTAGGATGCTGCAGCTGACTGTGGATGGTGGAAATCCTGGACCATAACAATATGACTATTTCTGGTAGTTTAGTTAACTTATAAAAAGGGGATATTTGTGGAGATCCACCATCTTCTAGGCCACAAGAGTAAAAATTCACATTAAGTTCACTGCATCTGTGGAAACTTATTTGTGTGCTGGCTACCTTGTCCAATTTCCTTTTAGAACAGGAAAGAGAAACTCCTTCTATCATAAATAATGTGAGGAATCTGATTTTAAATATAACCTGTGGAATTTTACAGGTGCTTCTCACTTCTTCAGGAAAATGTTACAAGAAATGAAAAATCACCACTTAAATCACCTCTTCCATCAAGCACTAATGTACTTTCTTTGACAGTCCTAAGAAGTCCTAGGCAATTTAGTCACTCATTATACAGCGTCTGAGGTTCTTTAACCCTCAGAATAATTTTCAGATCTTTCTCTCTATCCTTTTTCCTATAATTCTACTTCACAGAAATTTCATCTCTTTGAAGTAGAGTAAGCAGCACTGAAAGGAACTTACCACTAACATCTAAAATACTATCAAAATTTTAAATATAGAGTGATGGCTCAACATTCTGAGTTATCACAACTGAAAACCAGTCTTATTGACAGGATTTCTTAATCTGTAAACCTCTTATGTGATTGCTAAAGTATTTGCTGGAAAAGGAGGAATCTTTCTGCATGTCTCCAGATTCAAAATATTCTACATGAGGTGATTTTCAAAAATGAAATAATTCTTTGCAACTACACTCCTGTCACTTAGTCTGCGGGCTTCTTAACCATGGATTTTCTGCCAGATGCTAGTATATTTGTATTACCTAAATAAAAAGAAATGGTCAAATTTTCTCATATTGTAAACTTTTTAGACTTCTATAAAAAAAAGGTTTAAAATTTCTACCTACCTAGAAACAGGCTGCAGGATTTTAATTGACCAAATGATTCTGTGATATCTTTAATTGTAGACCACCCAGAAGTATAAACTCTGAGGTAACAAAAAGAAAATATCAAGAAGCATAGAACATCATTAAGGTTGGAAAAGACTTCAAGATGGAGTGCAACCATCAATTTAACACTGCCAGATCCAACACTGAACCATGTCCCTAAGCACCACATTTTCATGATTTTTTGCTCTACAGAAAAATCTGAGGATCTTGAAAAGACTTTAGGATTTGTAAATCTGAGTAAGATGCAGCAGACAGATACTACCAGATAAGATGGCTGATCTGTGATGTGCTAATCTGTTGCTGCCTTCAAACTACCACTTACACCATGCTCAAATGAGCTCTACCCACCTAGTTTTGATCTGAGACCTGGCATCCCACAAAACAGTCTATTTCAGCAATAAAGCCAAATGAGCATTGCAGAACCCACTGTAAGGAACTATTTGATTTCCTTCTAATGAACTCTGTAATATTATCAGTTCGTATAAATACCTTCCCAAGAGGTTGTCATTCTGAATGGAGAAATAGGAGCACCTAGTTAGGATTTTTTTTAGCTCTCAAAAAGATGCATATGTCATCTGGATGATACACAGATATCCTGGCTTAAGGAACAAGTATGTCCTTGAGGACGGGCACTAAGGATACTTTTTTTTCCTATTAAACAAAAGCCTGAGTAATGCTTTCCCCATTTACAGGGTTTGTCTCAAGTGTGTATTCTCTAATGCCTAGAATAGAGAATGGTCCTACATTCACAGGATTTGTAAGATTCTCCCCCTGGTGCCTTATTGCAATATTTCCCACAGTTACAGAATAACCAGTCTTGCTTCTCTCTTCCAGTTTATTTATGGACCAGTACCTTTAAGAGTTTCATTTTCTTCAAAATTTCCACTGTTACTATTCTAATTTGGTTCAAAATTTAAGAATTTTGTTTTAAATTCCTCTCTTAAAAATTTTTTGAAGGCTTACACAAATAATTTTCTAAGAAGTACAAGCACTCTGGTAAAGATTTGTTCATGGATTTTCAAAGCTTTTGGAAAGGTCCTTCTCTAAACTCACTTGAAAGGAGCCAAATCACCACAGAAAGGTTTTTCTTATGTGTGTAATTACAAAGGAAAAGTTAGGAAATAAAAAGATATTATTAAAAAGATCTGGTTTTAAAGTGAAAAGTTATCCCAAATATACCCCAGGAATTACTGCTGAGACTCAAATACTTTAATTGCACATACAGAATCTGAAGTAGTGACAAATATTTCAAGTCATGGAAGCTATTAAGACTTGTCAAACAAACTAGATCAGTAATGAATGACCAGGCAATGGAATAGCAGGTACAACCTGATGGGGATAAATCTAAAAGTGGGTCATAATCCTACTTATATAGTCCCAACAATGCTATATTGCTCAATTACCAATCAGGAAAGGGACCTTGGTGTAAAAACAATACATCCCCTTATTAAGCTTTATGTGCAATATTGCCCACTTTATCCCAAAGAGAAGGAGTTTCCTTTGTAGAAAAAGGACAAAGAATACAGAGAAAAGATGACTTGAAAACTTGCATTCAAAAGAAATACAGAGATATTAATATACTTTGCTTTTACTTTTTAATATATTGCTTTTCATGTCACTAAGACTCCTTAGAACATTTGTTCAACTTCAAATGCAAGCTTATATTCATTTATTTAAGCCAGATAAATGCTTCTCTCTTTTCTTGATATCTTCTGAATTCTAATATCTTACCACACCAAAACTCACATTGGGCTCACAGAGTAGTCTCAACACAATATAAATACTATGCTTGATTACTTTCAAATCTAAAACAGGAGGTTTTCACAAGAGAAGATGTTTTGCACCTTGCTTTAATATATTTTTCAATACTTGATTGTGGAATGGATTACAAATGTGAGTTTCGTGCTTGGTCTTAAAGTGAGTTGTATTTGGAATGACAGATTTGGCTGCACTGGAAGGCGCAAGTAATGTATTTAGTCCCTTTGTTTTTCTCAGGAAAATGAGGCAGGGCATAATACAAGAGTGCAGAAGAATCTTGTCAATAAACTACTTAAAATTCCAAGTTTCTCTGCCTCATTTTCCTGATGACTTATACAATTCTTCCAGACAAGTAAGATAGATTTTGTTCATATGATCAACAGGGCAGAATATGAATGTGTACTCTCAAATCCTGCCTTTTCCCACTGTTGTTACTGAGACTTGTGCACAGAAATAGAGTGATAATGCTTTTGTTAGACAGCAATTATGTGTTACTGCTTACTTTGGTCTTTATAGCTAGGCTTCTCACACGATGTAACAATGGTGAATATGGTATATTCAATTGCCAAAAGTTGACACAAATTTACAGACATTGGAAAAATCTGTATTTGACCTATTCCAGTTGTCTACTTTTGTACAATATATATTGCTTCCTGGAAGTATCTCTTTCTCTCTGGTGATTATAAAGGAATTGTAATTCATCATTTACCATTCTCAGTGCCGTTTTCTACATTTGGTCAGAAGAGTACCACCTTTATTGTCACGATCCCTGTTACTAAGTGAGAATAAGCAATTTGCTTTGAAGTTCCTAGTTGTTAACTTTGTTTCTTCTTCCTTTCTATTTATTCTTCTCCATTTTGCTTGGGTTTTTTGACTCATTTCTGGCATGTCATGTTACCAGGGAATATAGTAATGCTATTAAATAACAATTACAAGTGTTTTCAATCCCCTTCAATGTACGTGGTGGTCTGGAGCCAACTGGCTTTCTAAATCAAAGTAATATTCTCAAAGAAGACACTAAATGAGCTTTTCCTAAGTTAAATCAGAGGGTCAAGTCTATTATATCTTTGAATGCTTAAATAGTTAATTGAGTATAATTCAGTGGACTTTGGGAGTATGGGACTATGAACCCTTTCCCTTCTGATTACGTAGCATCCTATCCTCTCTCCACTCCAAGGTGGAAACAACATCACCTGACCTTTAATTTATAATTAAAGTATTCCAAAATAACAAAAATGCTACCTAGTCCTTTCTCTAGTGTACATTGTGTAAAAAGTTCACAATGTGATTTACGCCTTAAAAATAGTTCAATTGTGTTGACTCATGGCCAAAAACTAGCCTATTGAATCTTGAACAGTGTGCTTTCCTAAAGTAAGTATGTTTAGTCTGACCATCCTTTAGGGAGATTTACCAGAATGCAAGGACAAGAATTATTGCTTTGGAAAACACAATACAGAAGTATTTGATGGGCCTCACCTGAAAACACAAAAATGTAATGACTCTTCTATTTTCCTATTAGAAATTATTTCCTGGCTAATTTGCTATTACTGTTTCATTCACTTGATATTTGCCTAAATCCTTTCCCCTATAATTTAAAGGGAGCATTACAACATCTAAATTTCAATGTCATTTTTGGAGCAAGACTCTTATTGCTCAACATTTCCTGTCGTTAGTGCGGAAGCCAGCTCTTGGCTCTAAGTATAGTACAAACACAAGGGCCTTCCTGTTTTCTCTGGGATGCCCATTGATCACGGACAATGTCCTTATTCCCAAGACTTGTGTATAGTACTCAGTACCTTAAGAGGAAGTAGCAAGCATCTTATTGAGGCATGTACTCACAAACTGTAAGAACCTACATCCTGACAGCTCCGTATCTTTTGGAGTAAAGCTGTTACATAATTCTTACCATTTCTTTATACCCATTTGCTCTGGGGATATTAAAGAAGATTACTGAGGAACAATATGAGCATATTGAATATGGACAGAAGCTGTAGCTTCTGAGGTACTAAGACAGCTGTATGGCAAGTTACAGAAGATACATACACCTCTCAGAATGACTAGGTAGCGAGGCTCAGGGACAGAAAAATATGTCAGAATTCCTACCCTTACCAGCAGGGCCTTGCTCTACAGAACAAGATTTAGGATACTATAAGAAGAACATTAGCAGATTACTGAGGCTTATTTAAGTTACTAATAGCAACCATGGCATTACTGTTTTTTTACTTACCAGTTTACTAAATAATACACAGCTCCCGCTCCCATTTGAATTTTGCATGACATTTTAGTTAGAATTTGCAGACTTGCTCAGTTGAATAGGCTATCATAATTCAAAAATAATTTGGGCAAAATTGAGGTGTAAAGAAATTTAAAAAAAAATTGTGTTTATCTACAACATTCAAATGCTTTAAATTTTGCAGGAATGTTTTCAGGAAAGGCCTACGAACTTAGTATCAGCAATATGAAATGAAATCTAAATATTTAGTCATGAAGAACTGTTTAAATTACCCAATGACCTCCAAGCAATAGGGGTCTTTTTTCCCTCACAAGGCCACAAGATCCAAGATCCATTGTTGTTGGATCTTCTCCAGCTTGAAGGAAGGAGAATGGGGTGAGGGGATTTTTTCAGAGAAAAGACTGATTATTTGGATTATATTCTGCAATTAAAAGAAGATATTATTGGGAAGTTTGAGCTTTTCCACCTGCATGAGGAGACAGCCTATTCTCAAGATTCCCATACAGCCTGGCTGTTATGTGGCAAGCAGTTAACCTGGCAGACTGCCAAAGATTTTGTTCATTATGCAAATACCAGGAAGGAAATGGAGATTTTCAGAAGGATTTGAAAAAGAAAATGGGTATTGTTAATTCTCATCCGAATCCAGGCATCATTCTGGGGGACAAAAAAGGAGGAACACCTCTGAATATTGGCTTTCTATCTGCCAGATTCTAAAGCTTCTTTACACATGGAGTGATAGGGTTTGTTAAATAAGGTTCACTGGGGTAATTACACTGGCTTATCCTAGAAAAAACAAAAAATAAATAATTATCATCTCTTTGTGTAAATATAATATAAGAGGCTGTGTTCAAGTGGATCAAATCAGCAAGAGCTGTGGATAGCTGTGGATTACCAACTGTTGTGATAAAATTCTTGTGATATGTGTTGCTTTTTCTTATACCTCATTACATGAACTCATCCTATTATGTGAAAATGTCAGATTTTGTTTAAAAACAAATAGGTCTTGTCATTGTAGCTAAAGAGATTAAGTATAAAATATAACATTCAAAAGGTCAACATTAAAAAAAAGGAAAAATAAAGAAACATGTATTTTTTAATTCACTGTAACCCTTTAAGTGGTGAAGAAAGAGGCTGACTCACAATTTTTCTGTTCTTAGAGTCGACTATTCCTGTTCTATCCTGTTGGCAGAATACATTACATATATACAAATACAGTGCACAGAGTGGAAATTTCAGAACCTTTGTGTATTGCTGGAAGGCATTATGGGTCAGAGAATTGTGCCCTTGTTTTGAAGCTCTAGTTGTATTCAGTTGGAACCCCAGGTTTGAGACTTGGCTTACTTTGTACTTCATGAAAATTATTTTTTAAAACAGGCTGAAATTTACCCCTATACAGATGGCAAAAAAAAAAAAAAAAAGGCTTGTGAGTCTCTTTTCAGGTGATATGCTAATGAAAATGTTCCAAAGGAAAAGAGCGGTAAAAGCTTCTTATATTTAATGTAATTCAAAGTGCTCACAAGTTTGTTTCTTAGTCATATTTGAAGAGGCAGTTTTCAGGAAAGCATTGGTACAAAAAAATCTGATGCATATTATAATATGAAGTAATGAGAGATTTGCCATTGATTTTGAAGGGACTGTGCTTTCTCTACTTAGGCCAATGGAAAAACCTTTTTTGTTGCACCTGGCAGTATGAAGCAGGTGGTGTTTTCTTCCTCTTTACACAATAGAAACAGTACATAGTTCAACAGTACAATTGATTCAGAAGTTGGGTCCCCAGTAATCCACTCCCTCTCTTTACTAATACTGCATAAATGTTTCTGATTTTGTTCAGGTTTAGGAGCTTCCAAATTAAAAAAAAAAAACACCAAAACCAAATAGCGACAATACTTGTCAAAGATATCAGGAATACTGAAAGGGTTACAGGTTTGTTCTTTTGCACTAATAATAGATACAAGTCTAGAAGGGAAGGTTAAGAACAAGCTGGTGTTCATTTCATACAAGCTTTTTTAATCCATCAATTACCCAGTTCAGAAACTGTGGTAAAATATGTACTTTATATATTGCCATTGGGCATCTGCCAGTTAACATGGACTGTCTGAGTAATAGTTCTAAGAATCGCATGAAAGAAATCAGTGGGGGCCAAAATGTTGAAACTTTAATAATACCTTGGGATCAGAACTGCCTTTGGCCTAACACCATGTACTGTACTTCTTGAGAAGTCATTGCACTTTGAGTTTAATGATCAAATGCATATTCATTTTTCTTGGTGTACTTGAAAAGCATGGGGACATTCTTCTCCCAAGTGCAGGCAGTTTGTTCACTTTCCAGCAGTGTCCTATTATAGTCACAGGGCTAGATTTTGAGGAGTTATTACAGTCAGGTTCCTAAGCCCCTTGAGTGAAGTACAGCAGTCTGTGTTAAGCCTGTTTGCCATACTGCAGCAGTTGAATTAAACATCTTAAAATGCGACCAAAATTTCCTAGGAGTCTGCCAGGAGGAATCAGAACTTTGAACCACTGATACTAAGCCAGTAAGAAATACTGAAGACAGGTAGAGAGGCAACCCAGGATCCTCAGACTGGAGCGGGCAAGTTCCCCGTTTTGTGGTTTCCAGTACTCACCTGGGAAGAGGGGATCTCAGATTGCAGTCCCAGCTCCAAGTGATGCTCAAGTATTTTATTCAATGTCTGTTTTATTCAAAGTACATAAAGAGTTATAGATTCCTCCATCACCAGACACCTCACTGACCCAAGCTACCTTAACTTATTTTTGCAAAGCAGAGAAGCTTCGAAAGAAAATGGAACTGTGTTCTATCTATTTTATCTCCCTTCTCTTCTCAGGGTCACACCAAGCACACACATGGTTAGGACACTGCAGAGTGTCGTACAGGAGCAACTACTCAGTCAACAGTGTTGTGACCTCATATCCTGCTTGTTACAGTCTTCTTCTCGTGTCCTGTTTGCCATCTGCAGGCAGGCTCAGGGCTGCAAAGTGTCTCAGATTCTTTGAGTTGCTATGCTCTTTTTGAAGTGATTGTCCCTGTTTCAAGCCTCCTTGCTGACACTGCATGCAGAGGTCTGGAAAGAAGTGGTAAGGGAGCGGCTTGCAAAAAAATTAATTTAAAAAGTCTTTGCATCTTCCCACAGTTTCTTCTGGCCACTTGGTGAACATATCTGCCTTTTAAACTCCTTCATTTATTCATGTCATAGCATATGGTTCCCCCTCTTCATTCGGCTTGTCTCAGAGTATCATTCCTGTATATTCTTGATCCCCATCCTTCAGGAACTCTTTCTTACCCGTTCTTCTGTCCCCTTTACAAATTATTCACATTTGCAATTTGTCACATTTGTGATCTGTACTGAAGTCCTTTTTAAATACACTTGCCAGGGATGTGTTCTCATAAGAGAACACCCTTACTAGTAAATCATTTTCTGGCCCATAGATCAGGAACTAGCTATAAAGATCATAGAGCTAGCAGTGCTTAAGGTCTGCAAGCATCTCCATCTGAAGGTTTATGACCAGGAAGTGATTATAAAGAAAATCCACAAAAGTTATTAGAAATTATTTTGCCCTCTCAAAGCTGAGCCAAAATGATCCTCAGAAGTTTAACTCATGTCCAGCTAATACTGAGAAAAAGAAATACAAAATATCCTTGGTAGCTTACAGCCAATATACGTCCTACAGGCTCCAGCCTCTTATGTTAAGCAATTAAATTTGAATCTGTGCAGATACATACCTGCAGCATCACCTGCCTTTGCCACATTAACCACCAGCTCAGTCTTTTGCACAGAGGTATCCATAAAGCAGCTGTGCTGGCATCTCAAGCAGCCACTGGATGCAAGCTGCTGCATACTTTAGATTTGCTAGCAGTAATAAATCATACAGGCCTTCTATCACTGTCATAGGAAAAGAAAAAGTTCAGTTGTTCAACATCTACAACTTTTCTTCCCTACTCTTGCATTCTGCCCAATCTTAATACTAGGCAATAGACTGATCAGGGAATTTTAGCAGCAGTTGAGGCCAAATCACATAATGTCCACTAATCACAATGAACTTTTAACAATCTCAGCTTTTATTTCTAGTAAAGTTCATTTACTGATTCCTGAGTTGAAATGTTTGGAATGCAAAAGCTGAAAGAGAATGCTCAAATTCAAAGAAAACCTGTTTTTCTTGGATTAATAGCCATTATACGATATTAAATTTTCCTACTGAAACAGCGACAAGATGCCATTAAATATAAGCCCTGAGATACCTGACAACGGCCTTTGAAGTAAAATATTTTCTTCACAGACAAAACAACAATGGCATAAAAAATTTTCTCTGAATTTCCATCACTATGCATTCCTTTCTGGTTTTAATAAATTATTCCGTGTATCTTGTTACAGAAAATTTGAACCTGCATTATAGTTATCAAAAGAAATCTGACTTGGGAGTCTTTGATGCATTTTTTCCAGCATGCCATGTTTTCAGCATATCTGTGATCAAACAAGAATATTTCACTAAAATCTAGCAGAAACTTAGGATGATTAATAGCTGCAAATAAAAATTTAACAGCCCTTTAAAACCTGGTAGATAAACAATAGGTCCCTCCTGAATTGAGAAGCTGCTGGATGATAGATGGTGAAGTGACCCTTCTCCAGGAACCAGTTTTGCCACCAGATACTTTCAAAGTCCTGTAGGCAGACTATATAATTAGGCAAAATTGGCAGTCAACACTGAGGATAAGGCAATGCTGGAATAGTAAAGCTGTTGTGAAGGAAGTGCACTGACAGAAGGTGCGTGAAGAGCATGGAATAATGGCAGGCTTTGTTATAACCAACTTAACTGATACACCATCTTTTGCTATGAACTTGAAGGGGCTGAATTTCAAAGGGAGGTCAGGTATCGGAACAAGTTGCCCAGAGGAGCGGTGGAATCAGCATCCCTAGAAGTGTTAAAGCGAGGTATGGCTGTGGCACTGAGGTACATGGTTTAGTAGTGGACTTGGCAGTGCTCTATTAACAGTTGGGCTTGAAGCCCTAAGAGGTGTCTTTCAACCTCAATGATTCCCCGATTCTGTGTATATTTTTTTAATCACTTTATTTACAACAACAAAAAGCTTCTGTGCACAAGGCTGTACGAGAGGTATTTTTAATCTAATATCCCTCAAGAAAATTCAATGAGGAAATATTTTTACATGAACTTACTAGACTTCTAAGAGTTTCCCAAAAGCAAACAGTGTGGATTATTCATTAAAGTACTTTTAATAAATTGCATAATGTTTTTTTGCTTGCCTAGCTAAATATTAAGGTTCTCTGGTACTTTTTACCCGGTCCTAATACAGAGACATTCTAGTTTATCCAGGGCATAGGCAAAAATTCTATTTCTCCTACAGTTAACTAAGCATAATTAGATAATAATTAAGCACCTGAATATGGCTAGTCTTGTTTCTGAGAAAGAAAAGCTATGTTGTGCTTCTAGAGTTCCTGTCTGTGGCAGATACTTGCTGAGGGTCACTACTGCTGAGGGTCAAAGGTTCCATGAGCCTTTCTGCTTGGCTTCAGCATAGGGAGAGTGTGAAGGAGATGTCTGTGATATTGCCCAAGGAGTCCTGACTAACTCCCAGGGACAGACAGCAGACAGTACATAACCATACGCCAGCAAATGAAGCCCTGGTACCCAGCTCTAAGCTCTCTGACTTGGATTTTTGGGCCAAAAGGAGTTGGTGATCAATGTACTTTCAGTGCTTCCTTTGTAGTGACCCTCATATATCTATACACTCATATATACATGCTCACATAAATGTATATGCATACGTGTATCAATGTGTATCCATATGTGCATGTGTGTGCGTGTGTATATGCACATATACATATACACATACATATACCTTTTTCTTTCAAAAAAACAACCTGAAAAGACATTTTAGGATTATAATTTTAGGATTATAATTGCTGTAACATGCATTTTCTCAAGGACCTCATGAGTCAGATCTCATCCTCGGCTTCATACTAAATCACACACTTTTTCCATTAGACTTTGTACTCCCTGCTGCAGCTGTGGTTTGGAGTTTTTGAGAAAGCAGAAGCAGTGCAAACTATGTAGAACAACTGAGAGAAATCTGGAGTGAGATCTTTATATTTCCATTGAACTCTAGCAATTTTGAGTTTTCACTCCCATGGTTGGTAAGCTGATTTGGTTCTTGGTCTTCACAGATCTTTAAAGCAGAACTGATTTGGGACTTTTGTCAGTACGATACCTTGATAAATAATCAGCTATTGTAGCTAAACTGTTTTAATAATTCAAGTCCTCTAAAAGGCAAAAATGTTGAAGTCCCTTTGTCCTGCTGAAGTGCTTTTTCTGGCTGAAACCACACCTGTGCCATGATATGGGTGGTATGAAATAAAACAGTGATAGAAACCCCTCCACTTGTCTCCATAACCATGACAACCATAAAGTTAAAAGGATGATTTGACCTTCACTATTTCTGCAACTTTAACTAACTGAATCTACTATTTGATTTTGAGGAAGCATTATTGGGTGAGGGAGGAAGGAGAGGAAAAGAAAGAAAGAAAAAGGCTGGCTGTTTTCTTTTTGTTTTTAAAGAAGCCTCACTATTAAAAACTGTAATATCCAAATTCCCAGATGACTATCCCTCAGAACTCAATCATGCTCCCAGGAGCACAGTGTGGTTAGAAGAAGCTCTGGGTGACAGAACTACAGCTGTAGTGAAATGCCTGCCTTGTACAGGAGCATCAGACTGGGCAGAATGGATCACTTGCAGGAGTGGTTCAAACCCTGATACCTTCAAAAGCAGCTTTCAGGCTTAGATTTTGGCTATGATGCACTAGCAGTTTTCTACAACCATTCCCAGAGAAAGATGAAACAAATTCCTTCCCTGTGTGCTGGTTTTGGCTGGGATGAAATTACTTTTCTTCACAATGTCTAGTATGGACCTATGTTGTGGATTTGTGCTGAATACAATGTTGATAATATAGAAATGTTTTTGGTTTTGCTGAGTTGCTTGCAAAGACCCAAGGCATTTTCTGCTTTTTGTACTGCCATGCTGGTGAAGAAGCTGAAAGTGAGTGGTGGGCTGGGAGGAGACAGAGGTGGGACAGGTGACCTTAAATGACCAAATGGATATTCCAGAACCTGTGACATCATGCTCAGTATAAAAAGTGGAGGAATAAAGGAGGAATAGAAGGATGTTTGGACTGGTGGCAGTATTACATGTAATGGAGTGGAGCCCTGCTTTTCTGGAGAGGGCTGGAGACTGGCCTGCCCATGGGAAGTAGGAAATTAATTCCTTGATCTGCTCTGCTTGCATGTGCAGCTTTTGCTTTACCTGTTAAACTGTCTTTATGTCAATAGACCAGTTTCCTAGATTTTAGTCTTTCAATTCTCTCCTCCATCCTGTTGGTGGGGTAGTGAGTGGGCAGCTGCATGGGACTTGGTTGCTGGCTGGAGTTAAGCTATGTCACCCTGGCCAAATAACTTCTGTCAACCCATTAGTTGCAATTCAGACTCTTTCCCAAATCATCTGAATTTCTGCTGAAAGGTTTCCCTCAGTTTGCACTGGGAATTCTTCCTTTCCTCAGCCATTGGCACTGTCCATGGAGCTAATTCAGCATGATTGGGAGTGCTCTTTGACTGCTGGCTTTGTAGGGTTTATTTATTTCATCCAAAGACCTAGAGACCTGGGAGAAACCCACATTGCAGGCCATCAAAAATGTTGTCTCAGTTTCAGTGAAATTCCCAGTTTGATTTTTTTTTACAATGGGTTTCTCAAACAAATGAGAATTTAAAATAAGTACGAAATTAAAGTAAAATTTTAAATTGAAAATGTGACATATATTGTCACTGACATAAATACAATTATGTCCCCCAAATTGTCTTCCTATTTGCATTGTAGTCAACCTTTTCCCTCTATTAAAAAGAGTGTCTCAATTATTTAAAAAAAATAACCCAAACCAAACAAAACTACATGTGCTTACAAAACAATCATGCACAAAACCATGAGTTTGACTGCAAGGACAAAAATCTATTTGATGATAAGCAATTGTCAGTCAGTAAACCATAGTGTTAGTCACATTAAATTTGTCCTCCTCTTAAAAAGACACAAATCTTTCCATTTTACACTTGGTCTGGAAAACTAGAATGGTGAAAAGGCATAAAGGTCAGCAGCTGGAGGTGGTTTGAAAATATTTATGAAAATTTTCTACCAGCCAGAACCTTCAGAAAAGATATTTTTCAAAGGGCATTCACAACTATTTTGATGACATATGTACATTTTGGAAAAAATGTTAAATCACTTTTTCTATGATACTGTGATGCAAAATAGATTTTACTTTGACTTTATTTTTTTCCTGTATTTACACAGTGATAATGTATGGTGATATAACAAGCCCTGTGGCTATTATTTTTAATTTAATTACACATATAGAACTGTGTAGTTACAACACAAATAACAAAAAACTCATTTAGCAAAATAAGCAAGATATTTTAATAAAATGTAGATGAGTTCTTAGCACTTTCCAAAGTAAAAGTACTATAAAATAAATAGAATTAGTTGAATATTAAAACATACTTCTTGACATCTGTAATATGCCATATCTGAACACACAGGAAATATAGCCAACACATTAATAGAAATGAAAATTGCATTTTTGTATCTTAAAGATCTTTTCTAAACTGAAACATTGCAAATTATAACTTTTTTTTTTGTCAAAGCTCCTCTTTGCAAGAAATATTCAAATTGGAACTCAGATGACAGTTTCTAAATGTTGGTATTCTATGAAACAGAAAGTCCAAGTTTGATTTCTTCTATAAAGAAACATTAAGTAATTTTGTACAGTCCAACCTTATGGTGGGTGCAGTGGATGGTAATTTTCTCCCTGTGCAGAGAAACACTTCCCAAAAGATGATTTCAGGGTTCACTTTGAAACTTCCTGCCGGACAAAGAAATTTTAATTCAAATGTTCCTTCAGAACTAAACACTGATTAACAACTAGCAACGATTAGCAAGAGACATGCTTTCAGAGAGGATATAAAACGTAAAAAAGGTCAAAGGAGAAATGTAGAAACATGCCATCCTTCCCCACAGACCTGTGCTGAGTTTTTTCTGCTGGTTTGTATACAGCCAGAACTACTCATTACCAAAGCAGACATTCTAAGACAATGTAATTGCCTCTAGCTTTCCTGGACCGTCAAAGTGACTACCAACACTGCAATAAGTTTTTAATTTGCAACAACTTTAAGATAATTCCACTGAATTTGATGCTTTTGTAATGATTTGAAAAAGCAAAATCAGGCTTCCTGAATAACATCAAATTTAACTTTTGGTAAAGATTTAGCATTTAGAAAAAACTGAATTTTGGCTGACATGCACAGACAATCTGACTATATGGCTGTGCATAAAAGCCTAATAGTTTGATTGTGACATTTATGTTTCCCATTTGTTGTTAAATGCCCATGTCTCACTGTAGTTCTGAATTTCAGGAAAAAATCCCTAATTAAGCTTTGCTGAGGTCTTGATCAACCTCAGGTTATTTTGTTATCAAAGACTACATTCCTTCACTGCCTTTGGCTGAAGTTTACCTTGTAATTTCCAGCAATGTCCAAGAATTTGGGGACCATGAGACTTTTCTTATACAAGAAATCAAACTAATTTAATGCTTGTCACAAAGGAAATCCAAATCTTCAGTGGAATCTCTTTCCTAACTTGTACGTCCACAGGCTTATACTAGAAACATCAGTATTTCCCTACGTCTTACACTCTGCATGTTATTGAAAATTTTACCTGTATTCATTCCTTTTTTTTTTCCATTTCATGTCTGTGAACTCATTTGCTTTCATAGCCTTGCACTGTTTTGTGTATGTATGACAAAGTATGAACTACAGTTAGGTGATTTCCCTGGAGGTTTTAGAATATCCTTATCAAAACAATCAGAGAAGCCTCATCCCATCCTTTTGTCTATAACTAGGTTACAGTTCTCACTCCTTGAGTCACCTAACTTTTGTTTCCAGCAACTCCCTTTTACTTCTCAGTCCATACATGTAATTGAGCTGATGACCCACTTTGCATTCCTCAGGGACTTGTTTTATGTTTGGTTTTTTTTTCTCTTCTGTTTCTTCTCAAAGTACAGCTTAATTGTAGAAGACTGCAATTGGTGTCTCTCTTTTGTTCTTCCTACACTTCTTTGACAACCTTGGACTCACATGTTCTTATTCTTTTATCAATTTTTACACAACTTGTCTGTGGTTTATTTGCTGTGTCTTTCTCAAGGTTTGTTTACTTTGGTCTAGGCTTCCCGACAGAACAACAAAAACATGCTCTGCCCATTGAATTTTTCCTCAAATTTTTCAGAAATAACAGCCACTGACAGCTTTGAATTTCTGATAATCCTGGAGTTTACAGAGAGCTCTCAATTACTGAGATCTTAAAGATTATTTTCTGCAGAAGTGAAAATACATAATTTTTGTTTATATCTTAAAAAATGAAACCCTTCCAAAAACATATACATCTTAGCCAACTTCTCTTCCAGAGACTCAATTGTACTAGTTCAAAATATCACATGGGCAAGCAAAATGCAACTAAAATGCATTTTTTTTGTTCCTCGGCGACCTACCTTTTTGAATGAACGCCTAGTGTAGCCTACCAACATTAAGAATTAATGGCTCTTAAAAATAAGCTTCCAGAAAGTTCTGCACTGACAGGATATCTCCCTCTTAGATGCAAATATAAATTTGTGGCTGCTTTCAAGGTTTCTCAATGTTTCTAGCCTGTGCTGTAACAGAAATAAAAAATTTGAAAAGTTTGACAAGAATTATATTGTCGAGCTGGCCATTTTTAAAATGGAAACTGTAATTTTTTACATTTTGAAAATTTTTCAGTCTGAATTTGTAAATCAGAAACCTTGAGCAGTCCATAGGAAGATAAAAAGCGGATAGATTCTTTTGTATAACAGATCATTTTAATTAGAGCTAATGTAACATTCTGGCAAAAAATATAACTAAATTTAATACTGATATGTGGATTAAATGCATGTGTAAATCTTCCTCCAAAGATTGATATTATTATGAAACAAAGTTGCCTTTATTTGGAAAACAGAATGACAAAGCCTTAATGATTTCTGATCATTAAGGCTGTGAAGTACTTGGACTAATTGTTTTACAGCTCTGGTCCTTAGACCCTGACAATTATGTGCCAATTTTAAATATTCTAAATATTTATTTAGAATGAATTTTATTCATTCTAAATATTGATTAAGCAATTCTGGTTCATGTGTGACATTTTAAAATTCCTGCTTTTATTATTCTATGCAAATTTATACCTGAGCAAGTTTTAGATAAGAAAAAGATATTAACTTGCTAAATTCTGAATGCTGTGACTGATGGTAATGCTGGAACTGATGGTAATAAGTGAATTACAAATATTGGCAACTCTTTGTTCAGGTTTTTTTAACTGTGGATCTTCAAAGACTCAGGTATTGCCCCAGCCACGTATTGAAGGAAAACAGACAGCTATGACTTTCTTGCTTGAAGTGGTTCTGTTTATAAAGGTAGTGCTTCAAATGACTTCTTTTCATAAATATCTGACATCAAATGTAAGTGCTAATTGACCTAACTAGATGCCATCTATCTTTTTTTATATTCCTAAAAAGACAGTAGTAAGTAGTCTTCTGCAACAGTATGTAACAGAAATGGTTTTATTCCTGATTATTATTTAGCAGAAATAGAGATGCAAAAATATTTTGTAAATCCAGGCTACAGACTATGCTTTTTTCAGTTAGAAATTAAGCTATTGGGAAAATATCATAGCAGTCTCTAGAAGTCTAGAATCTTTCTCTTTGCCATGTTTTTGAAGATTGAAAGAAATTTACCTCTGGCCTCTGATTCAAGCCTGCAGCTACAAGTGCAGTGCACAGAAAACCAGGAAATGTATTCCTCTTTCATATTATTCAGTACAAGTGACATGTACCCATTATGAGTTATTTTCCTTTAAAGTCTTTGGGAATCTACTTCTCCATAAAAATTATTTGCGGTTTTTATTGTAGCTGAAGATATAATCATTAGGTTATTCACAAATAAAGGATTAAATGCAGTGAATTAAGATTTAAATGTACATGAAGAATGTACATTTACACGTACAAAGAACTGGAAGCTATATTCTGCCTTGAAGAACCATAATAAAATAAATGCATGATTACGACAGCTTTTTATTTATAGCTCTAAAAAAACCCGTGACTTCAAAATTTTTACTGTAGAACATAAAATACATTTTTTTCTTCTTTTTCCTCAGATAATTTTCAAATATGGAAGCTTATTTCCTTAACTATTCCCCATAAAACAATGTTTCATTTGTCTTTAGCCCATTTATTAATGTTCAGTAAGTCTGTTGAATTTTGCAAGTTATTACTTAGCTTAGACTTTTTGAGGTCTTTTTAACTGTCATTTGTTCTGCTGAAATAAGATTAAATGAAATTTTTTTTGAAAATTACATGAGTGGCACTTGAGTTACCTAAATGGATTGGAATAAGCTGTATTTAGAGTAAATGATGGCTTTTTAACTGTAATAGGTAGTGTTATTGCCAAAATAGGTGTGGAATCCACTGATGACGTTCAAAGAGGGTAATTCTTTGTGACATTTTCTGAAGGTTATTTTCAGCTTTCTCTGAAAGATAAAATTTCAATTAAAAACATGAGAATGAAAGGAATTATGGTTTTTTAAGTTTTAACTACAGTTGCATAGAAAATGCTGAATAATCATTGGCTGTTCAAAGAACGCATCATTAAAGTAGCCGAGAACAAAAAGCAGACTTCATGCCAGACAGTAAATTGCTTAAAGGTAATATTTAACAAGCTTGCAGTTTTGTTGGTATATTTTTTAAAAGGATTCTGTTGCTAAGAACAATACATAGTAATTTTGGAGAAATGTGCTCCTTTTGTGATATAACACAAAGCAAAAAATTTTGTCCTCCTTCTAGCTGGCAAGCCCACCCATGCTTGCTTAGTTAATGATGAGCACAGTTCTCCAACATGGAATTTGTGAGTGAGCAGATACTTGCATATACAGATGCTCATTATATAGATCATTCCACATACATTAATGGGCTTCCTGGAAGAAAAAGGGCACAGAGTCAATCTGGGTAGGACTGTAAGACAGGGCCAGCATGCACAGCAAGAGCCAGGCATTATTGCACTAAGAACTTGAGCTGATTTTCACTTACCTGAGGCATCAAAGATGGGCTACATGCTTGTTTCAGTTCCAAGGCTTTGCACAACTGTGCCTTTTGTTTACATTTCTTCTCTCATATTCCCTAGGGCACCAACATCTTTTCTACCTGAGGCAGAAGCCCATTCTTTATCTGTTCCTTTTTCACCCTTCACACACACTCCCAAGTTTGCATCTTTCTCTGAGTTGTCCAGTTGTCTTGGAGGAGGGCAAATAAACAAGAAAAGAAAACCTAACATAAAACCAAATCAAAACAAAACCACCGCCATCCACAACAAAAAAAAAAAAGGCAAATAAAAACCCTTCCCAAAATCTTCTGTTAGCCCCTTCCTCCTTGCTTTTAAGGTCCATGGAGCCCACCTGCCCCATGCAGCATTCCAGCTTTCAGTGCCCATACCTGAGTGCTGCGTTTGCCTGGCTCTGCTCTGCACCATAGACATGGTGCTGACTTGCAGGCTGCACTCCTCATACTGGGGATACAGTTATCTCTTTGACTGAGATCCCTGTCTTATGATGTCAAACCAGCAGATTACTGATAATAGGAGGTTCAGATGGAGAGCAAGTTATCTGACATAATTTATGTTTTCCAGGAGAGGAAAAGAATGCCACATTTTCTCAATGCTCCTTGACTGAAGACAAAGCATGTAGCAGTTTTGGGGAGTGCCTATTAGGGCACATTGCTACCTCCCTGACATACTATGGCATGAATGAAAGTGCACAGCAGAAGTTGTATATTTTTTTGCAAGGTGAAGATTTTATTTTGGCGCACAGGTCTAAATTTGGACATGTTGCTTTTTAGGCTCTTGTGGTACAGGTATGGGAGAGAACACATGGCAACAGACTGCCTATCTTGAGACTGGGTGTTCACAGTAAGCCAACCTTTCAATAGTCTTTTCCAATGTGCTCTGTAAAGACCACAGAGACTGTATTAAAATTCTTTCAAAGGATTGTTTTGGAGGCCTACACTGCTTTGAATTGCATAGAAAGCATCAGGAACAAGGACACACAGACTCATTTTTCTGCTTCTCAGCTTCTGATAGAAATTTACTCAAAATTAGCAGAGTTTTGCCCCTCGACGCTTTTTACCTGTCCAGGTACAGAATTCCTACAACTCAAGGAAACCTACTATGAAGGCAAATCTGTTCTCAAATAGCCATTCTCTTACTGAAAACAGATTGAGTCTGGCCCAGAAAGTTGCTATTTTTACCCATACAATTTAAAAGTACTTATGTTTATGAGTTCCTAAACTGTGTTGAGAGGACCCATAGAAATCTCAAGATGATATTGTCAGCACACCTCTCTCATGGTGCGCTTAGGGATCTTACAGAGCCTCCTTTGATTGTGTCTGTGCTACATCTAGGCAGTTACCTCTTGCTCAAGCTCTTTGATGCTGTTTGCTCTACTTAAGTTCAAAGAGAATGAGAAAGGCAAGATGATATAGGAAGGAGTGGAAGAGATTGCTGTGGAAGGAAGAGAATTTCCATAAAGCAAGAATTTAAGGTCTGATATTTTATTTGGTCTGGTACCAAACAGGCCTTGAAGTTTTGTCCATAGCAACTTGAATATTACTAACTTAGGTTCCCAACTTTTAATGCTCTCTTTCACATTACTTTCCTTTTCATCTGTTGGAGAGTACCATAATTTTGCCATTTTGAAAAGAGTGAATTTGAAATGCCAGATTTAAAGCTACCCATTCAGCTTTTGTGTAGTTTTGAATAACGTATTCCTGCAGAACAAACGTATGTAACACTTTCCTATCATACATCTAATTAGCTAGCTAAAATACTCTGTCTTGGTATACTTCCCTAGCACTACTTCCCAGGATACATTTAACAATTTGGTTAATTGCACATTGGGAACTCTGAAGAACAGCATTGCCACAGACTTAGAAGTTTTATGTGCCTATTTGTCAGGAAGAGAGGAACACTTTTTACATTTTGTTTAGTCTTGGAAAGTGTTATTTATATACCAGATGAGTTCTTTTGGCCCAGGTTCAGATATGCTCTAAATGCTGCAGAACCCTCAGGACAGTATCTTAAAGATATCTCTGTTAGCAGTGATGAGCATGTGAAGACATGCTTGTGTGTGCAGGTTTGTCTGCATGTGTAGTATATGTGAACTCACAGTCATTCTTTTAAAAAAAATCAGACTATTAAAACGTTTTATTTTGCTTGCAACATGAAGATATCTGTGTTCTGTTTAGGGACTTCTGTATTTCCAAAGGAGATCTGTCAATGAGACTGTGGCTCCATGGTCTTTAGTATTGGATGTAAATACTTCTAAAATCTGTAGCAGTGCAAGTTTGACCTCGACTTCATGGGACCTCCCAGTCATACCTTTTCCAAATTAGCACGGCAATTTGTGTACAAAACATCATTCATCAAGGGACTAATGTCTCATGTTCTAGAGTATATTTTGTCCACTTTAGTTAACTAATTTTGTTGGCTGCTTATGTTTATACAAAGGAATGTAAGTCTGTTGCCTTGTTGTGATGATTTCCAAGGTAGATGGCTTTTTGGCTTTAAAAGGTTACTGAGATCTGCCACTGTGCCTGCCAAATAAGAATTTACAGTGTGGAGATGACAAGATGTGTAGACATGCTCCTTCAGAGGGTGAGTTGATCAAGTGAAGATGATCATTCTTTGCAATCCAATATTATGCTGGGTAGTGAGGAAACCAACGCATCCCATTTCCAGTCAAAGAAATTTCACCCTTCAAGCCTAGGGACCCCCAAGCAAGCACAGCTCAATGCTTTTATTGCACATGATATTTGTGGATACAGTGGAAGCATGGACTTATGTAGTTGCAACATAAATGGAGCGCTATTTTCCTTGCCCATGCTTAGTTCTTTAATCCCTAATGCAACAGTTGAGATTAGAAGCATGATTCATGCTTACCTGTTTTCTGGAAGTTGCCAGGGAAATGGACAAAGGTCATTGACATTTTCATTAAAATCTTTTTGGAATAGCAAATGTCAGATTCATCATCAGTGCCATCATCTGCATTCTGAAAATTGCTACCATCCAGTCCAAGTATAAGTTTGGAAGATGCATTACATTCCAGGGAAGACAGGATATGTGGAGACAGGCCTACTGGAATGATGAAGATCTGCATATAGAGAAAGAAGGATTCAATATGAGTGATCAGACCAAACAAAAAGTATATTGTGCCAAGACTGTACATCAGGAAAGACAGTGACATCTAAGGACAGTGGTCTTAGTAGCAATAACATTTAAAAGACTAGACCATCTTGAAGATTATGAGATAAATGCTGACTCATAGAGCAATGAAGAAATGCCATGCCTACTTGTAAATCAATTCTGACGGACTCTGAGTAGCAGATTCAGAATTTTAAAATAATCATGATGGCTCTGTATTGAATTTTCAGTTTGCAGTTCATGTAACAGAATCCAACAGAAGGATCTCTACTAATTACTTCTTCAGTAATTCACTGTAGTCTAAAAAGTTGACCTTACTTACTTACCAGTATCAAAGTGGGTGAAACTGTTACAAACTGCTAAAATCATTACATTTTCCTTAGAGCCACCACAGGAAATGTTTTGCAGCTAGTACATGCCTGAAGGACTTCAAGTGAGATTTCTTACACCATTGTTTAGAACTCAGTGCATAGAAGTGTGATTTCTTGTCTCAGAGACTCATCCTCTATCACTGAAATGTAGATTTTCACATCAAGCCTTCAATATGTAAAATGCATGAGTGTGGGGGACTTCAAGATAAACAAGGCCACTATGTTGCAGCTACACTTGATGATAATGGCTTGTCATTGTACATTCAGATGTATGTAGTTCATGCTTAGTCTTCCAAATTAAGAACATATTAACTGTGCCCTAAAGCAACCACAATCCTATTGCTTTTTAATTTAAAATCACTACTATGAATGTTGGGGTCACTCTGTTTTAGTTGAGAACTGGCATCAGTGCAGCATGAATTGAAGAGCAGTTGAAGTCTTAGCAAGGGAAGATATTAAGACATGTACAGTACCACCAGATTTCCTTGACAGCCAGGTCACAGAAGGTACACTATGACATAAGGAATCAGGGGAAGCATCCCAAGCTGTGTTTATTGATAGTTTCTCTACCAAATCTATTTTGCCCTCTGCCCAACTGAAAAACATTTGTTAAGTAGTTAGAAAGGTGGCTTTAAGCAACCTAAGTCCATCCCTCTAATCCTGAGCCAGCTGGGGACTGTTTAGTCATCTCTATAATTCAAAGAAGCCTAAGGCTGTGCTTTCTGCCCTGTGCTGACATGTCTTCTTCAGAGAAGGTGAAGAGAGCAGGTGGTAGGGTGTAGGCATAGCTGTGTTTGAATTCTCCTGTGTCTGGAAGAGCAGAGCTGCAGGGCAGCTCTCTGCCTGCTTTTCTGCTGTTCAGGCAAATATTACACTAAGTGTTGAGTCTGCTCTGCATGGAACAATCAGTTAACTTCAGAGATCTATTTATTTATTTAGCATAAAACATTCTTGAGGGCTTCTGATCTAGATGGGTAATGAGTCAACAAATGCTTTACTTGTTCTAGTATCACATTGTGTTGCTGCCCTGGGCTTGTTTCTGATCTTAGGCACTTTAAGCGGAGTTTCGATAACTGGGCAGCATTCAAAATTTGCAGCTCAGACAAAAGAAGAAAATTAATGAAGGTGCAGCACACTCATTCAGCATAATTGTCTGACATCTGTAGCTGTTAATTGTTGGAGGTAAATCTCTATTTTATTACTACATAGAGATCAGCAGAATTACAAGGCAGGGACTGTTTCACATAATGGCACGGAACAGGCTCAAATTGATTTTCATTTGCACTGTAAATAATCTTTCACTTCTTTCCATAGCTCTTGTAACACAAGAAGTTTGGCTAGACAAAGACACTTTCAGCTTTTCTTTCTCCAACTACATAGGTTCAAAGTGGAAAGAATGAATAACCTCTCAAAAGAACTTTGCTTTAGTCTCTGACTAGACACTCAACTCTGACCAACCATAGTAACAAAGTTTATTTACAAAATAAATTTTGTAGAAAAAGTTCAGTGATCTTAGTAAGTCAAGCAGGAAAGGCTAAAAAATGTGTTAACAGGCCTTTGTAGGAAGAGAAGTGTTGAGACAGTTGCTCTTCTCTCTGTGATTTTAAAAAACATCGGTTGCACACAGAACAAAATTGTGTGCTTTTTACTTTGGCTAGACTTGCCTTAGGATTGTGAAGTCAGCTGTTCTGCTGGGGCTGAAATCTGTTCTGTCGAAATCAATGGGAGTCTGTTCATTACGCAAGTAGACTTGAGTTGGAAGAAGAATCAGGCACCATGTCTTGGCTATTATTCTCCCTCTCTAAATAGAGACCCTCCTGCTGCTCAGAACCTATGTGATGGGCTCAGCACAGGACAAGCTGGACAACACTCCATCCGATGCCAGCTGGCCCTTCCATTCCCCTGTGTACACTCTCCTGGAAGTAGGGGGCAGCTTTTGCTATCATATTCAGGATCTCTTCTCATGGCTTTGCTTTCCCTTCCTGAAACAAGAGTATTCTAAGGGACTTTGGACTGCACTGGAAACCACTGGAACTGCTGAGAACAAAGGCAGTCTGTTAGCTTCCCCAGCCCAGATGTCAGGGCATGTTCATTATAAACTCCCTACCCCCCTCACAGAAATTCCTGTCAGGAAGAGAGGTTGGAAAGGGGCCCAAGCAATTCCTCCAAAGACTATTCACAGATTGGTGGTCCCAAGTGTTCACTACTTATAAATTAAGCATATGAAACCATGCAGTTACTAAAAATAACCTGTCTGGGCATCTATTTGTTTTTCATTTGGGGGGCCGTGGCAGGTATGCGTCAAATAACAATTTTTTTGGATAAGCAGTCTTTTCTTCAAAAGAAAATGAGTGCCTCACCTAATAACTTGACTCCAGAAGCTGAGATGCTAAAAAGCAACACTATTCCAGTTAGGTTTCTCACAGGTCTATAAAAATTGATTACCATAATCATGCTTCAGCACAGTCTTACTTTGCCAGGCAACATATTAGTAGTGATTTTGCTAATCAGAAGAACAGTAATAGGAAATGATTGACTGCCCTTTTTTAGCTAAGGTCTTGCATGTATGAGAGTAGTAGACATACTTAAATTGCCACTAAATAGTTCAGTTTATGGAGCAGCTACTCTTCAACCCAATGAAAAGCCTACAGTATAAGATTCAAAAAGTTATCCAGAGAAGCATCATGTGCCTGACATGGGGCACAATCTCATGTATACAGTATGTGTATCTGTTCTTACAAAAAAATTAATCTATCTCACACTTCTTTTAAAAATTTAGATTTGCCTTTTTTTCTTTTTCTGGCAATGTTCTTATAACATGTATTTTAAAACAGGGCAACCAAATATTCTAAAGCTAGGATCTTTCATGTCTAACTGTAAATAGACCCTATAGATGAAATCCTTAATCCTGCATTTATCCTCAATTTTCTGTATCCCAGATATCCTGTATGTATCATAGGTGGCCTTTTATGCACTGAACAGGATCTTTTCTTGTGTCTTTTGTTAACAGTCAAGGAGAGAGAGAACTCAGAGAATGACTTATCTTGTGCTACTTTAGGTATGAGAGTAGAAGAAATTTTCCTTTCATGACTTCATTTCAGTAAGACGTATCATGTTGTTTCACATGAGAAAACTCAATGAACAGAGGCTTTAGCAACCTCTAGTGTTTTGAATGCAATGCAGTGATGCAGAAGGATGTTGTGGCTGTGGTGAGTCCCTGTGGGCAATCAGAAGAGCTACCAAAAAATGCAGAAAAGTGAAAATGGAATAGGAAAACTATGGGGAAGATGCCCATGCATTGTGGAGAAAGTTGTGCAATTTATACTGAAATAAGCAAATCATGGATGGAGGTGGCATGTTTTCAGATGTGAAGACTTGCAAAATCAAGCAATTCTTACTAATATGTGGTGAGAGATGAGCATATTTTGAGGATCGATATGTTAAAAATAAGCATTAAAAGTTCTTCCCATTGCAGCATTGCTAAGAGAGAAAAAAACAGGGTTACATATGGCCTATGAGGAGAGAAGGTAAAAACCCCAAACAACAAAATGGTAGAAATGAATGTATGTGTTTGCCACTTTCATCCCGGAGAAGAAGCCATCAATATCAAAAATATCCTTATTAGGGGTAATGGGGTTTGGTCAGCAATCAGGCCACTGGCAGAGTGCCACAGAGCAAATGACTGAGAAGTAACTCTCCCACTGGTAGACTCTGTTTTTCTGCATCATCAGTATAACATATGTGATATGTTATGTGATTTTAATGTGTGCACACCACCAGTACTCAGAGCTCAGTATCAAGTGATATGGGGAATGCTCTACTTTTACATATACTTTGATAGTCCTATCTGCTCCCCCTAAAACCACCTTCTATTCCATGAGGTCTACCCCTTCACCACATAGCATTGTTGCCATCCTCTTGCATATTTGTAGGTGCAATAAAGGGTAAAAATATTTTTCATGCAGAACACAAGTTCAGGTTCCAGAGTTTTTCATTCTCACTTTTGTTTCTGCCAGCACTTTTCTTCATTATTTTCCCTATTCCATTCCTGCCATGACTTTTTTTTTTTTGTTTCACACAGCCTGTGCATTAATTATTGTATCCAGGAGGTCTGAGAGAGTTCAAGTGGATCACTCAAGGTGACCAAGGCCAGTTTTACTTGTGCACTTTATCTACAAGTGTCTTGACATCCTTGTAAATTAAAAGCAGCTTTCACCCCCTAACAGGCTGAATAGTTATGGCTGAAAATAATCACTAAGCAGGAGGTACACATGCAATCAATCAATCAATTAATTCTTCAGCTTGCTGACAAAAATGCTAAGTATAGTAATTTACTGTTTAAATATTGTGAAATGAGGTGGTGGTTTCAGCAACTCCTAGTCAGCAGGACTTGTATCACACAAATGAACAAAATGTCACAATTCCTTCTAATTGGCAACGTTGATGAAAATCTTAGGAACCACTCCAGGTAACATGGGCAGAGGAACTTGACTGTTATTACAAGAATGTGGTATCTTGGTAGAGACATGTGGAAAGCTGTAAGTTCTGTCATCCGTGCTAGTCTTCACTTGTGAAGACTTGCTAGTCTTCGCTTAAAAATCTCCAACCTCCAAAACAAATAGTGGCACAGTGAGAGGAACTTGCAAACAGAGAAGAGAAAAATCTTTGAACAGGTTATTTTGTGTGGAATTCATTCATATACTTGAGCATTGCCTTTTATTTAGCAGTGTGAGTGATATTTTAAAGCCTGAGTGCTGAGCTGGACCACCATGCATATTTATTTATTTATTTATTTATTTATTTATTTATTTATTTATTTATCTTTATATTTGTATCCACTAAGACTTTAGGGGCAACAATTACTGAACACTTCTGGAAATTAAGCTATTTACTTGACCACATCTTAAAATATCAGCCAGCAATGACAGCATACCAGTTTTGGCAGTTAACCACATCACTAGACTCAGGTGGGAATCCAAGATCTGCTTCAAAGCCTTTGAATTTTGGATCAGGCCTCAGTTAATTCCAGGGAATCTTACCTGATATAGCACCTTCTTCTGCCACACTCGGCATTTAAATTAAACTAGCTTAAACTTGCTTGGGATGGGTAAGAATCCCTAAGCTTTGCATCCACTCACTGATACAGATCTTGCATCCACTTATATGTTGCCTCTCAATTTGGCCATTGAGTCAAAAGTAGATGCTATCTGCTTTACTCTCCTGCCTTCTGGGATACAGAAGATACCCTAACAGAAAAGCAACATAAGGGAGCATTAAGTTAACCTAATGGAGAACCAAACCAGACAAACCTGTCTTTCTGGAAAGTGCAGTCAATTTTTTTTTTCCAAGCCTAGCCTAATGTCTCCTCAGACTGAAAGTGGAGAAGACAGGTGATAATTTTTGAATAGCTTAGGAAATGTCTGGTGATGCTATCAATACACTTTCATGGCTGATATACAGCAAGACTGAAATAATCCCATAAATTCTACACATTTTGTACAATATGCTGAAATTGTTTTCATTTCCTGCCCGCGTGAGCAAGGGAGGGGAGGTGGGGGGAAAGGAGAGGAGGGAATGCTGACTCAGGGCTGTTTTCTCAAGAAGTAGAACATGACTCTCTGAGGATTTACTTTGACATGTTCCTGTGGAAGACAAGGTTGTTTATTGTTTCATTTGCGTATGTATCACCCTAGAAGCAAAGTATTAATAAATGAAAACAGAAAATCATAGCTAGGAAACTCTAAAGGAGTTCTAATTTCTTTTCAGAATGCATGGGTGCATGATGAATTATTTATTCAGCCAGATTGTCTGTGATTTTATTGCATATTATGCTCTTTGAAGTGAGGAGATAAATAGTGACATAAAAAACATTAAGTCATCATAATTCTCCATCTGACCTGGCTGCAAAACAAGTGTGATGTCTTGACCTCAGTAAATTCTCTTACTGAGAACTACATTAAGTCATCTGGCCTCATCTTTTTTTGAAATCAGTTTTCCAGAAACTGGAAAAAAGTAATGAAATTATTAGCTTTGCAGAATCTTAACCAATTTTAAGAAAAATACCACTGTTTTCATTTATGTCAGCATTTAGTCTTACTTCTAAAATTAGAGAAATTTGATTTGGAACAAATGACTGTCATCTATGATGGATTATACCTTCTTCTCATTGTTCTTGTAAATTACATGAGGCTGGCATGAAGTTCAAAGAAAAAGTTCATGTGGCAAGCTACAGTTACAAGACTGGAGTCCATTAGAATAGCACTTTCTTCTCATATATACAGTACTCATTTTCACATAATATATTTATTGGAGAGGTCTACTTCAAAATCAGTGGCAGGACAGGACTTGCCATCTCGGTGGCAGTAGGAAAGAACACCAGTCTCTTTATATTAAACTCAGATTCTAGTTCTGACTAGTCGACTAGAGGTTTCCAAAGCAGGTAAATGTAATACTACACATTAAGAATGTATAGCTCATTGATTCAAATCAATCCATATTTTTCCACTACTTCCACAGCATGAATGGCTTTGCTAGTGGATATTATCAAATTAATATGGTCAAAATTAATGTTATAAAGAAATGAAATTATCACTATGATATGAAATATTCTTGGTGTAAATTTAGAAAAGGATATCCATAGCTATCATTCAAAATGCAGGCTTTTAACTAAATGGCTATTGGATTACAGCAAAATTGTAATACTCCTTATACTGAATAATAATGAATCCCAAAGCAGTCCTGTTGAATTGAGTGGGGTGAGTTGGGGTAAGAGAAATGTGATTAAGCTCTCAAGTGTCATTAAGAGTCCATGCAATCAAGGACAACAGAACACGGAGCTCCCATCAGATATCTTAAGGTTCATATTTTTTTTTGTTTCTCAAAAGCTCATGACAGCTTTCCACCATTTGCCTTTGTACCATCTTCACTTGCTGTTCTGAGCTCCGTGTCTATTCTTTAGTATTATTTATTCTACAGGAACAGCTAGGGATATGCACCACTGCTATTTGGGTTTAGTGCTGCTGAGGATATTTGAAATATGAATAAGTCTGTGTGAATGTGTGAGCACACATGATGGAGACAAAAGGATGCCATTAGGATCTGGAAAATTTGCACATAATTATCACTGAGATCTATAAAATTCCTAATTTTAACTCTACAAATAATGATGGAATTTTATGGTAATTTAAAGGTCAAAAAAGTCCCTGGCTAGGGGTTGTCCTTCCAGGCAATTAGTGACAGGTGAAGAGGAAATGGCTTCAAAATCACCAGGGGACCTTCAGACTAGACACTGCAAAGAACTTATTTGGTGAAAGGTTTGCCAAGCACTGAAACAGGCTGACAAGGGAGGTGGTGGAGTTACCATCCCTGGCAGGGCTCAAGAAACGATTGGACATGATGCTTAGTGCTATGGTCTAACTGACATTGACATTTAGTGTTTTTCCAAAGGTTGGAAGAGATGATCTTGAATGTGTTTTCCAACATGAATGATTCATTAATATAAATATAACAAAGGTATCTCTTTGACCATTACAGAAATGGTTCAGGTAGAAAAACAATAGTGAATTTTCTTGGTCCTACACAATTCAGGAACATGTGCAGGGCCCTGAACATCAGAGAAACACAGAAATTTACTGATAATTCTGATCATCCAGATGGCACAGATAACCTTGGCCTTCAAGGTATGAGTAATGTCCTTGAAAAAAGGACAACATTATGTATCACAAAGGGAAATTAAGATAAAAACACATAACACAGAGGAAACTTTTATGAATCAGCATATACAATGCTGAGTTAGAGGGATACAAAGGAAAAGATTTTTCAATTATGGTGCAAAACAAGTGACATGCCCTGTCCTTTTTTGTTGTAACAAAATGCATTTCTTAATATAGCTGTCACAGCCAAGTCTGTTATTATAGATAGGTTTCCTCCCTATTCTTTTTACTACCAAAATAATACTGACAACCTGTTGGTCTAATGCTAAATGTTCATCTGAGGGAACTCTTTAGCTCTTAGCGTAATGTTGCAAAGCACATCTGCCTTGGCTCACAAGGGAAAGGCATGTCACCATGATCACAGTTATGTCCAATCCTATACTATTTTGTTGAAGAATCAAAGCTGCTCTTCAACAGAATATTCTTGTACAGATTGCAGTAAAATAAAACAAAACGTGAAATGATGTGGGGCAAAACTGACCCCAATGCAAATATGACTATATATTGACTATATGACATATGACTATATGCCTAAAATTCAAGGACCCACAACAGGAGATGGATTAGAAAATTGGTACATTAACATTTGCCTTAGGATCTGGGACATTTAAGATTTAACTTCTTTCTGTTCTTCATCATTATCCATACGGAATATATAACTTACAAAAACAGAGGTCATGAGTATATACATAATAACAGATACATCTGGGATATGGAAATTCTAGAAAGTCATGAACATGCAATGATCGCAAATTTTGAAAGTGACGGCTGATTGATTCCTCTGTTACTGAATTAATATAATGGTTCTAGCTGGGATAGAGTTAATCTTCTTCATAAGGACCCATGTGGCGCTGTTTTGGCTTTGTGCCTAAACCAACATAACACACCAGTGTTTTGTCTATTGCTGAGCAGCCCTTGCACAGTGTCAAGGGGTTTTTTCGTGTTCTGCATGCACAGGTGAGTAGGGCAAGAGATAGTCAAGAAGCTGGGACAGGATACAGCCAACACAGTGGACAAAAAATGGCTAAAGGCATATTCTGTGCCATTCAAAATGGTGAGGGCATGGATGCTTAGCTGCTGGTTGAAGTCAATGAGCTAATTCGATTTCACACTGAACTTTATTTTGGAAAGTAATGTGTACTTCATAAAAGACCTTTTTCTAAAAGATAACACTGGACTCAAGCAACCGAATCAAATCACTTTGGGTTATATATGACAAACTGAGTTTACAGCAGGGAGAAGTTTTGAGAATCTGACAACAAAGGGGTAGATTTAATAGGAAGAACAGCTCGTGGTTTTTAGTAGAATCAGAAGTACATGAGCACCACTGCTAACCAGAGACAGACTTACAAGTAAGGAGAAAAACATTGTCAGGAATGGGCTGACACTGACCTACTAAAAAAATGAAAACCTCAGACAGGATCTTAAAAGGACAAATAGAATTGGACCACAAAGAGAGAATGATAAAATAAGAGGGCTCTAATTTGTATATTAGGGGAAAAAAAATCAGTATAACTAAGCTTTACCTTGGAAGGAAAACACAAACACAAACCCTAATGATGTACTCATCTGCTACACAAGAGAGGGACAAGGTAAAACAGACAGGCTGAGAAGAGAAGGATGATTAAAGGTGAAAAAGGCGATCTCCTACATACTAAATTGATACTTTAGTTTTAAGTAGAAATTAAGATCATGAGGGTAATAACAGGATATCTAATCAGGAATGAAAGGAGGAATGGTATTGCGATTATCATATTCAAAGTAACAGCAGAGTTTGGGCTGCGGACTGTGTGAAAGAAATAATGAAGGAGTCAGAGGGGAAAAGGGACCAGCAAAAACACCAGAAGAATTAAACATGAAAATGCAAGTTCAGTAGCAGACATTTTTAATTATTTTATCCATTTGGAAATATGTGGTGGAAAGACAGAGAACCTGGCCTTGGACTAGAGATAGCATATCTAATTACAGAAAGTTTTTTTGGGGACGAATCGGTGAAATGCAGGGGGCTGCATTCCCATCACTTTGGTCACTCCTAGAGGAGCCCTTAGCTTGTATTTCCAAAGTCAAAGAACAAAAAGCTGTGAAGGCCAATGGAAAGAGAGCTAAACTGTAATGGGGTTTTCTTTAAGAGAGGTGCATTCTAGGTTAGACTGACATGATTGACATTCATGAAGGTAACTTTCTTGTAAGATAAGAGTAAATGTAATGTTTCCAAGAGTAGAGATTATGGTAAATCATCCAGTACTTTACCTCACAGGAATTTACTTTAAGGTACTCAGGAACTCAGGAGGGGTGTTATTATATGAATGGAAGTTCAGTAAATCAAAACTAAGCAGAAAGCTAAAATGTGCACATGCTGAAAAGGAAGTCCCCAAGATGCAATTATCATCAGTGAGGTTTCTTACCCATCAGTCTTAGGGACAGAGACTGCACAGCACTGTCATTAGTGAGAGAACAAGGTGTGTGAGATTCTAGCTGATTGTTAAAGACTAACTACACAGAAAGCCTGACCACTGACACCTCTAAGAGCCACAGCAATGGATTTGCATAGTACAAGTTATTGGAATAATTATCAATGTAGATGGACAGGACATGCCTGAGCTTGTCTGGCCCTTGCTGCTTGATCAAATAGTGGCACCGTGATGTTGTCACCCCAGAGACACCTTTGGCTAAGCTGGATGCTGCAGCTGGGCACATGGAAGCAAGCCCAGGCTTGCAGGAGCTCTGGTGGTCCTCAGGTTTTCCTCTGGTGGAGAAGCTTCAAGGTGATGGTGAAGAAAAAGGAGTTGGTACTGATGGAGGGTTTCAGTCCAGAGCTTTATTCCTGGCCCATATGCCTCTGAATCCAGCAACAGCTCCAACAGAACTCCCCAAACCACGTGGTTGCTGGCTCTTCTAACCCTGGGGAGAGGGGCAGGGAAGGGGTAGGAAATCCACCAGCCAGGTACATCTTAAGGGACAAAGGATGCCTGGATGGCCCAATGTCCCCCCAGGGGTAGGGGTCATCTTTTGAATCTGCCCAATCACTCTAGTCCTTCTGGAATGCCAGGATTGACAGGCAGGGGGCAAGGGAGGGGGAAGGAGATGTGACTGACACACCTGGTAGGGAATTATCAGGGAGGAACCTGGGGTATCTGAGGCACACCATGACATCACACTGCAACAACAAGTATTGTACTGTTGACAAAAGCATTTCCTAAAAAGTAGATTTTTGTCAGCTAGAGGAGAAAGAGAAGCAATATGAAACAGAATAAAATAGCAAACCAAAGGATGGCCAGAAGCTTGCCAGTGTGACACAGCCGTAGAAAGAGGAAAAAACAAGTCCTGCCTTCTACGTTATGCAAGGCACCAGAATGAGCCAGGGTACAATATTTCACATAGTTCTAGTAATTTGTATTCACAGAAATGTATCTTAAACTGAAATGGAAACAAAAAAGGGCTATCGGAATAATATAGATAATGAAGAATCCATGTTAAGGGAAGAACAGAAACCTGGAAAAGGGCTATTAAAAATTAAAAAATGGATACATACATATGTAAATATGAGAGTAAAATCTGGAATACTTGTAATTTTCTAATAGTTAATGTTTTTTCAAAATCAGGAATGAAAATAGAACTATACTGGGTTCAGTAGGGGCTTTAGAAACATGAAAAGCTCTGTGTAAAGGGTGAATTTAGACACAGAAATGAGTCAGCCAAGTCAGTATCTTCCTAGTAAGTTCCTGACACAATGGTACCATTGCTTTCTTAAAAGCTCTAGTGCTCAGGGCACTTGGGCACCATGCCAAGATAATGGTTAAACTACATCTGGACCCATGCTGGCTCACTTTCAGACAGTGTCAATGCTTGCTAGTGTACTTTCCTATTTCCAGAAGAGAGGCTAGGATAGGCAGAGAGAGCTTAGGTGCATTCTATATGTGAGAGGGACATGCAAGAAATATAAAAGGGATCGACTTGGGTTGCAATGTCAATGCACATTTGTGCTCAACAGCTGTATAGACACAGAACGAAAGTGCTTTAATCTGAGGTGCTTCAATTTACCACTAGATTTGAAAACACTGTAAGCATTTAAATTTCATATCTTTTTCCTATTTATCTTTGCATCCTGGTTATAACAATCCTTCCTTGGGCCTCTGGGAAAATTTGGAACACAAAAGATGCACAGATATTTTCTAGTCTGTATCAACTGTGTTCTCTCTGCCCACTTTTTGACCAGATAGTGCAAGAGGTCATAGATTTTCCCATTCCATCTTTCAGTGGAGGAAGAAATAGGCCTATTTTTTCCTATTCTTTATCCTGCTTTTGGCTTTCATAAATGTTGAAGGGATTCCTTCTGTGGCTGCTGTAGTGAAAAGTCACTGAAGACTTTTTTATCTCATAGTATCTTGCTAAGTATTACAACTTGACTGTCTTTTGATTTACCTTTTTGCTATCCATTCTCCATGTTCTGTATAAAGGTTTGCCCAGATTGCTTATTTTAAGTATTTAAGACTTGTAAATCAAGCTCTTCAGAGATATATTTGGATTAAAGCAAGTGAAAACGCAAAAGAGGAACCTGGAAGTATTTGCCTTTAGTTTCAGAGCCTCTGGAATTCTTCCAGGACACAACACCAAGACAAGAAAGCTATAGGTTAATTGTTGCTTTTCTCCTTTATAAAATAAAAATAGAGTCTTGTTTAATCACTTCTCTAGAGGAATGGACAGCTTCAAATGTAGCATTAGTACTGGGATATTTCCAGATCAAACTGCAAAAGGTGCTGCTGCAAACCTAAATATTCTGATATTTTCAAACAGAAGGGCAAAGGCAGACAGCAGAAGCATTTAAATCCCCCTTGTGATTCTAGGGAAACAGGCAAAAGAGTAGAAGCAGCTTGCCCAAGATGACGGGCTCCAGGAACGCAGAGCAAAGCCACCTCCATGCCCTTTCCCTTCCCATCTTGGCAGCCAGCTGAAGGCCACACAAGGGGAGCAGGGGGTGTGGAGACCCCAATTTTAAGCTTGCACACTGTAAAGTTTTCCTCATCTGTGATTTCAATCACTGCTTCTGTGGGTTGGCATTGATATGCACAAGTTGTGCTCATTTCCCTTTAACGGCAACTTTTTGTTAAGGCCAGGTAAAGAGGGGAAATTGACATTTATCTTCCTCTGAGTAGGCAAACCTTTTTTTCTTTTTCTGATAGAAATTCCTCCCTTTTCCAAAGTATTTATGGTGTCCTAAGTAGATTGGGGATATTATTACAGCATAAATTACATGCCTCACCCCAATCTTGGAAGTAGGCTTCCCTAATCAGACTAATCTAATATTATTCAAACCTAATCTCTAAAAGTCTTGACATTTGCCATCACTTGTATCTTTCCAAAAAGAACTGAAGCAGCTTTTCTTTTAAAACTGTAAAATCAATAAACTGAGTATTCAAGTTTTTATGAAAAATGGGAGCGAAAATGAAAAATCTCCTGTCAGCTGAACATGGAGTTACAAATATGAAATTAAATTTCTTCTGTTCAAACAATTATCTTTTACACTCAAATATTTCTACTGCCTACTGATATTTTGGAGAAGAAATATAAAATATGCCAACAACAAATTAGTATATTAATATGAATGAATGACCTTTGCTTACACAACTATGTAATCTAACACTGTTTTTTATACACTGCCACTGAGGATCAAGTACACTATCACCAGGTCTTCAGTTTTTCTACTACAAATAACCTAAATCTTTTTTTTTTTTTCTGCAGAATGATTTTAAGTGATCATATTATCCAACTAGTTTCAGTTGTCTTGAGAAACAATAAGCTGTAAGATTGATCTTTGTTAGATCATGAATAGATTTTTAACTATATAACTGAATTACCTTGATATTGTGTTCAGCTGAATTTCTGGACTTACATATATTTCAGTTTCGTCCAGTAAAGGGATAGAAATACAGTTTCACACTTTTTAGGTACCCTTATGCAAGTATCCATCTTTAGTGCCATTCTCTTAATGATTTTAAGATTATTAAAATGATTCTTTTAATGATTAATTCTTCAGAATTAGGAGCAAGGGTTAATTGAAAGAAATTTTTAATGCCAGAAGTGGAATGAGTGGAGGCAAAAGTATTAGCAAATTTCAGAAATGTAGATTTCATTTGGGTAACTTTGGCAAATAAACTATTAGGAATTTTAAAATAAGGTTTCACAAAGTTATAATGCTAATCCATGCTATATATCTAGTGACCTGTTTTATTTCCCTCGGAAAACAAATATAGTATTGTAAGCATTTATGACTAATAAGTTTCATATACATACATCTCTAAATTTTGGGTTACTGAACTGCAAAGGTTTTGGGGACTTGTAAGAACAGGAAATAGACTGTACAACCTGCTGCTTCACAGTTTAAGATGGGAGGGATATAATGCTTGCCATTCAATGTCTCTGGATAGAGAAAGTATGACTGTCACTCACCAACCACTGATTGGCAGGTTTAGCATTGCATGGACAGATATTCACTGGATTCTCACCAGCATGCAGGAGGCTAGGCAACAAAGGCAGAAGGTTCGCATTCATGCTTGGAGAAAATTAATTTTAAAAGCATAGGGTGTCTGAAAGACTTTGATAAAAATTAACTAGGGACAGCTACACATTGTCTCTTGTTCCTTTACCCACCAAAAAGGCAATCTATGGTCTACTGTCCATTTTAAACACAATAAACATTTGGAGAAGACAAAAGAAATACCTGTTCGTGTCCTCCCAGTTTGAATCTAAATGTTTCCTAAGTTCATGTCCAAGTAACATATTTTTAAAAACCTTGTTATGTTTATGTGTGGTTTACATTATCATTTGCAAAAAATATCTCAACAGGCTATTTGCTTTATTTTGAAATTTCAAGACTTTTCTGTGGTTTCTCCACACCCTGTAAATTTCACATATAAATAATAGGAAAAAAGGCCAATCTTCTGTTTTCCTGTTCAGTGTTCCAAAGAAAACTCTTAGGAAGAAAGCTACCAATCACTAAGGTAAATTTCTATGCCAGCTCATTCCAATCATGTCAGCTGGTAGACCTATATCTAAAAATGGCAAATACTTGCTGATTTGAAAATACAGTTTAATAAAATGTTCTTATTTATGTAGATTAAGTTTAGGTGCGAAGGGGAAGTGTATAAACCTGAAGATAAACATATAAACTTACTCAGATTCCATTAAGGTCCCTGTTCCCAGTTTTTCCTATTAGCTAGATCGCTGTAGCTCAACTTAGACTCTGCATTCATCACTGAAAGTTTTCAAGAAGAGTGAGCAAGTGTATTTTCTGTCTTTGTTTCTCTTTCTTGAGGAAGCAAAGGCAATGTGCCTCTTCATTTGATCTGTTAATATGGCACACATAAAATCAGGCACCTGTAATTTGAAGAGGGAACAGGAAACCCAGTGGAAAATGTGGAGTGATCTTGCACTTCATGAGAGAGATTGCTATTTAAAAATTTGTAATCCACCTAGGGTGCAGGATCACCTTGCTCCTGAGGAAACTTAGTCCATCAAGTGATTAAGTGGAGGACTTAATTGCATGTCTGGCATGTGATTATGACCCGAAATCAGATTTTTTTACAAACCTTTAGATTTGGACAGTACACCAAAAAAATCCACAATCTGCATATTTGCACCTTTACTCGCCTGAATATGTTCAAAATTCTGAATCTGAACATGAGATTCAGTTACCTACAGGATTTAAATGCCCAGCTTTCATACTTGTCAAGGAATAGGATGTAGGCACTTTAAAAAATATGGCTTCTTTCTCAGGAGCTTAAATTTAAGTTTAAATATCCAAGTTTGCAAATATTGCCATCTGATCTGTAGACATGCACATATATTCACACATGCTTATCAGGGAGAATGCTTTTGTTTAGGGTGTACTTATTGTGCAGTGTTATATTATGCGACAGTTGCCTTACTGGCTTGTCTAAACAAAGTTTGTGACAATTATACAAATCTTTTTCTGCTTTGAACAATCATGTTACACTGAAGGCAGTATTGAAAGCGCAGCACAATAAAAATGAAAAGAGATTACAGTGTACAATCTTAACACAATATTGAAGTTTTACCGGTATAACTAAAATCCTTTAAGATCATTCCAGTTCCTTAAGCATTTCAATTTCTGTTCTCTCTTCATTAGTGCAATATTTTGGAGAGATGTTACCTATTTTGGCTCTTAGGAGAACTCTTTGTCACCTCCACTGTGAAGCTGAGAATGGTGAGCCATTATTGTTGAAGAATAATCAAGGGACTGAATGGGGCAGCAGATGGCCAGCTCACTTCTGCTTCCTTGAAAAGTCTCACTTAAAGCTGTCGGCATCTGCACAGGATGCTATGGTGGTAGTGGTAGATGAGATTACTTCCAATAATTTCTCTCCATCTGCTTTTATAAATGTTGTTTTCAAGTAGTTCACTGATTCCTCAGTTCCTGGGGGAGGAAAACGAAAGTGTTCCTTAATTCACTTTTGCCAAAATGAGCCTGGTTAGTTCAAATAACCTGAATGATATACATCTTTGCTCTGGCCCTGTTAACTAAGGTGAATTGCTCTCAGTAAGTGCGGTTTCCCTACCAGATGTAAGAGTTAGTGTTTTCAGTAAAATGCAACTTACTACCACATGTAGGAGCTAAGTCCAGAAGGATATCTATTGAGAGCCAAAGTGTTGGAAAATGCCATTAGTTTAGAATTTAGAGAGAAAAAGGCAAATGCTTGCCACATTTACTGTTATAAATTAAATACTCTTGACAGAATTTGGGACCATATTTAGTATATTTTTTTTCTCCAAGAAAAACACCTTTGAATCTATCCTTTCTAAATATGGCAGTTGAGTTTGTGGAGTCATTGCCACATAAAAGTGGTGCAAAATTAGAACATTGGTATGTAATCCCCCTTATTACTACAGGAATGTTTCAGCTAGTGCTTAAAGACCTATTGGACACCTAAAGCATTGCAATTTGTTTAAAAACTGCTTATAACAAGTGCCTTAGTATGATCTGCCAGTTTGCCAGTTGGATTGGAAATGTAACTAATGGAGCTGAGCAAAGACAATTTTTTTTTCTGTTTTGATTGTAATCATTAAGTCTACATTCTTCTGCCAGCTAAAGCATGGATAAAAATTAGATATTCTTGTCTCCCCTGTCCCATTCCTCAAAGAGATGGAAATCTTCCTCCTTTTTCACTAAATTTAAATTCAACTCAAATTTCAATTCAATTTCAAAGCCTTCACATAAAGAAGGCAGAATGTAAGTTGTATATAGAAATATATGCACTTATGCACCTTTAAATCAGATTATTGTGGCACATTCTCCTTTAATTTTTTGGTTTTCTCCTTGAATACCGCTCTGCTTTGCATATCTCCTGGGCTGTAAGAGCTAGGATACATCAGTTATACTTTAATTGTTTTCACTTTTCCCTCTGACTTACTGTTATGAAATCAGTAAATTAGCTGCTGAGGTTTTGTAAGTATTTAGTTTTATTTAATATCTTCAAACCTATAAATCTCAGATGTGACTCAAAGATGAATTAAAAATCTTGCCTTCAAAATTATTAAAGGTCTTTTTATTTACTGTTTTCTGGAGTGATTGAATAGCGTTCTGGCTCATAAAAGTACAATCCATTCTTTCATTAACTGTTACAAATGAGAAGTGTTGCTTGCAGTTGACAGTCTTTAGTTTTGATGAAAGTGTAGTGCAAGGGTTAAAGTTATGCTGGAATCAATTTACTCAGATTTAACAAAAGAAATAGGTAGGATGTGAGTAAAGAATACGTCTTTAATGCATAGGCAGAAGAGTTCTGTGCAGGATTAGAAAGGAATTCCGTGAATAATTTGGTTTGGAGGGCACTAGGGTTAAGGAGGTGTGAAGGGAAAAAAAATTGACTATTTTTTATAGAATAAAAGTTTAGAAGAAGCAAAAAGAAATGCTGCTGACCATTACTAGACATGAAAAATAAAACAGGATTTTTTTTCATAAAGGCCAAAAGCTCATTTGGAAAACATCTCTTGTTTTCAGAAGAAATCTGTCTCTAGTGTTGACTAGGAAGTACACAGGGCTCAAACAGAATCACAGAATAGTTGAAGTTGGAATGGACTTCTGGAGGTCATCTGGTCCAAGCCTCCTGCTCAAGCAGGACCACCTAGAGCTGGTTGTCCAAGATCAAGTCCATGTGGCTTTTAAATATCTCCAGGAACAGAGACTCCACATTCTCCCTGAGCAGCCTGGGGCCATGCTCACAGTCAAAAAGTGCTTCCTGATGTTCAGAGGGAACTTGTGTTCCATTTTGTGCTCATTGCCTATGGTCCTGTCAGTGGGCACAACTGAGCCTGGTTCCTCTAAGCCTGGTTCTGACATTTTTGCATTCTCCCTTCAGGTATTTATATATATTCATAAAATTGTCTCTGAGCCTTCTTTTCTCCAGGCTGAACAGTCTCATCTCTTTCATCCTTTTCTTCAAAGGAGAGATTCTTCAGCCTCTTAATCTATCTATAGCCCTTTACTGGAATCTCTGCAGTCTGGAGTCCAGAACAGAACACAGTAATCCAGATGTGGTCTTACCAGTGCTCCGTAAAGGGGAAGGAGCTCCTCCCTCAACCTGCTGGCATTTCTTGGCCTAAGGCAGATGAGGATACCATTAGCCTTCTTTGCCACGAGGGTACACCATTGGCTCATGTCCAATATGGTGTCCATCAGGACCCCTAAGTCCTTTTTTGCCAATTCCTTTCCATCTGGGTATAGTAAAAGTAGGGTAACCCCAATGAGGGGGAGAGAATGATACATCTGACTCCATCTTATCAGAAGGCTAATTAATTACTTCATTATACTATATTATACTATATTATATTACGCTATATCTAAACTGAATTTGCACAAGCACCCAATGCAGTCCAACTGCCCAGAATATCGTGACTGTCAGTCGACAGTCCCGACATACATGCTTGGCCCTGACAGGCCAAGGAAACAAAACACCATCACTTTGGGTAAACAATCTCCATATTGCATTCTACTTGTGAACAACACAGGTGCAACAAATGAGGTAAGAATTGTTTTGATCATCCTTTCCTATGCTGCTCTCACTGCTCCTTTCAGGTTCAGAGAATGGGAATCCCACATTGCCACCAGCATGTACCGCCATGAGGGTTTGTTTTCTGCCAGATGCAGGACTTTGCACGTCCTATTGTTGAATTTCATGAGGTCAGCCTATCTTTCCAGCTTGTCAAGGTCCCTGCACATGGCAGCAAAACCATCTGGTCTATCAGCTATTCCTCCCACTTTTGTGTCACCAGCAAAGTTGCTGAGTCTATGCTCTGCCACATCATACAGGTCATTAATAAAGATGTTAAACAGGGTTAGATCCAGTATAGATGTCTGAGGTACACTGCTAGTTACTGGTCTCCAGCTCAGGCTCATGACATTAATTACCATGCTCAGAGCACAAACATTCAGCCGGTTTCCAATCTACCTCACCATCTCCCTATCCAACCCCTATTTAACATCTTCTGTGTAAGGATCTTATGGGAGACATTTGGCCAGAATTCTTGCTGAATCCAGGTAAGAAATATCCACTGCTTTCTCCTCACCTACAAGATCACTCATTTTAATATAGAAGGTTTTGAGGTTGACCAAGCATGACACTTCTTTGTTGAAGCCATACTGACTGCTCCTGAAAACTGTCTTGTCCTTCACAGGCCTGGAAATCGTTTCCAGGATTAGCTGCTCAATAACCATTCCAAGGCTCAAAGAGTGGCCTGTAGTTCCCTGGGTCTTCTTGCTCGCTCTTCCTGAAGATAGGAGTGATATTGGCTGTTTTCCTCAGTGCTCAGAGTTACCACAATCAATCAAAGATTATCAAGAGTGGCCTCACAATGACAGCCTCAGTGCTTGTAGGTGCATCCCATCACAATCCATGGGATTTTGTACGTCTCATTCTATTCTCTGATGTGGTACTCTTTCATTAAAAGTATATTTTTCTTGCTCCACTCTTCTTTGTTCTCTGAGGCCTGGGATCCCGGAAGATTGATCCTCCCAATAAAGATGGAGACGAAAAACACATGGAGTACCTGTGTAATCAGGTCCTCTGTCCCATTCATCAATGTGCCCACATTTTCCCAAATCGTTATTTTGTCATATGTGCTTACAAAAATGTGCTTACAAAATCCCTTCTTGCTGCCTTTGACATCCCTGGCCAGATCCAATCTCACTTTGGCTTTGACTTTCCTAGCCACGGTTTTGTATGCTTAGAAAACACCTCTGTATTATTCCCAGGCTACCTGCCCCTGCTTTCACCTTCTGAGGTTTTCCATAATTTTTTTTCAGTTTTGCTTTGTCAGGAGCATGTTGTTCATCACTAGGATGGACTGCTATTGAACTTGGACAAGGAGACTCTTGACTATAAAGCAGCCTTCTTGGTCCCCTTCTATCCCCAAGCCCTTATCCTGCAGGACTGTACAAAATAGATCCCTAAAGAGGCCAAAGCCTGCTCTCTTGAAATCCAGCACTGGGATCTTGATTTTTCCCAGTTTCCTTTTCTCAGGGCCTGCTCTCCAACATCTCATGGTCACCGTGTTCAACATTCCTGTCAATCTTCACATCCACAAGGAACCTCTCCTTTCCCATTGGTATGTCTGCCCACAGCAGATACCCACTGCAATGCATTAATGCCAGTCTGTTTTTACATCTTTACTCAGAAGCTTTCACTTTGCTCAACATCCATCTCCAGTAAAAGCTCTGTGCTCTCCAGATGCTCTCTCACATGAAGGGAAATCCCCCCTTCTTGATCTTCCTGGCCTCCAGGAAGTTTGTATTCCTCGACTGCAATACTTCAGTCATGGGAGCCATCCTACCACATCTCCATGATTCCAAGAATATTAAGGTCCTGCAGCTGCACAGAGACCTAGAATTCATTTTTTTATTACCTATGCTATGTAAATGAGTGCATAAGTGCTTTAGAGAGGCACTGCAGCATGAGCAACATAAATTGATTTCCCAGAAAGAATTTTAGGAACTTCCCAAAATGGTGCGTTTTAGACACTTCCTTGCTTCTGTGCAAGCACTAGAGGTGGCCTTCCTTCTGCCCTGTTTTCCTGATTCTGTGATCTCTTTCTGTCACATCACTCCAGGTCCTTTCGTATCACTCCAGTCACTTCCACCAGGGCTTCTGGTAATTTTCTCCCTCCACATCATTGCTAGTTTAAAGCCCTCCACATCAGGTCAGCAAGCTGGATGGCAAGCATACCCCGAAAACAGCTTGAGAGTTGGCTGCTGGGCTGTAGCCACAGCTCTCGTCACAGACAGCAGCAGGCACAACCTTCCCAAGGATTTTTCCTGGGGAAGGCAGTGAGAAAGCTCAGAGAAATAAGATGAAAACAATTCTTATCTCTAGTCGCTGCTCCTGTTGTTTGGCCCATGTGGAATGTGTTTTGGAGATTGTTTACCAGGAGTCATTTGTTAATTGGGCACTGCTGATGGTTGTTTGGATTGATTGGCCAATTGGGTCAAAGCTGCGTCGTGACTGTCGGAAAGGGTCCCAAGGTTTTCTAGAGTATCTCTTTAGTATTGTATCTCTTTAACATCATATAGTATTAGTGTAATATGGTATAGCTTAATAAGGCAATTGCTCAGCCTTCTGAAATCATTGGAGTCAGAGCACATTATTCCCTGGGCATCATTTTTCTATCATACTGGGCAGTTCTTTGTAGCTTTGAAATTGTTCTTTCATTGAAGAGTAAGAATATTGTTCATATGAAAGGGATGTACATGGACTTTTAACAAAAGAAAACAATTTCTGCAAATACTGCAAAAGCTGTTACTTTAGCGTGCTCATGTTAAAATATGAGACAGAATGTGACCCTTTGTCAATTACAATCTATTAAAATAAAACAATGATAGATCTGATTTCTGAAAGCTAAATATTAATATTTTTGTGTCTTGCAAGTCTTTAATGTGTTTCAGTTTTTTTAATTAACCTATTGCTATTATGAAATTTATTTGTTATTTTTTCTATCTTGTTGAATTTCTTTCTCCATACCATTGCAGACAAATATGTATGGTTATTATTTTATTGTTGCTACCTTGTTGCCAGCAGAAGCGTCACAAAAAGTTTGAGAAGATGAAGGCCATCTGCATTCTGGTCCTGACAGTGAGAAGTATAGTCAGGTCAGGGAGGCAGCAACATAAAAAATTATACATGGTTGGGGACATTGTGCTAATCAAATAATGAACTGAACTGCCCATCTATATAACACAGAAGTCAGGCTCCATCTCAGTATCTCAGAGGAAGTCTGGGAACTCCAACTTCATTTAATAGTCAATGTAACTGTTTCATTGAAATTATTTTTACTTTATCTTTCACAAAGTGCTTTTGTAGCTAATGGCAAACAGAGCTCTGTGAGAACATTCCTCACCCATGTGTGTTAATTGTATTAAGCTCTAGCATCATAAAAAATCTCTAGCCCTTACCTTCAGAGCAATTTTTCAAAGGCAGAAATTAAATAATTAAAAATTAAATTAATTAGAACATAATAATTAAAATAATTAAATCAATTAAATAATAATGAAATGGCACCACAATTTTTCTAGATCCTGCATTAATGTCGTTCTCAGAAACCTAATTAACAGTCCCAGACAAGTTTCCAGAACCCACCGTACACACTGTAATTGATCTCTTACAAGGATTTTGTTATTAGTTTTATTACTCCTATCCTTAAGAAAGACTGCCTTCATGGGATAAATTTCAGGCTAGAAATCCATTGACTCTCTGGACACAGAGGTTTCAGACTGTGACATGGACTCAGACCTTCAGCTCTCTGTGGTCAGTCCAGTACGTGTGACCATCATGCAATTCATTCCATGTACAGGTAAGTACTAACATACAGGACAGGTATTAATACTTTCAGGATAGTCAATCATGGTGTAGCACTGCCTTGAAGAGCAAAACCCTCTTCAAACCTGCCCACCAAACTCAGACTTGTTTTTTAATCACCATTCAGATAGTTCAGTGGCCATAATTAAAGAAATAAAAGGCGTACATTGTTTAGTAGCCATAGAGAAATAAAAGGCGCATGTTTGATCCAGCCTGCAGGTGAACTCCTGCTGCATCTGCACAGCACACTGGCCACAGAACCTCAAGCAGAAAGGCAGTGTGTGCACTTGCTCCTCTCTATCCGAGGGCACATTATAAATCACAGTAGATCCTTTCAGAGCAAAAGGTTTCCAGTAGTGTAAATGGAAGAATAACCAGGACCTTTTGGTCTAAAAAACACATTCTGAAAAATCGGCATGAAGATTGCACCACAGCTCGAATCTGGAAAGATGCAGCATGTTTCCTGAAGAAAGTTGCCCTTTCTGTGTCAGAACTCCAAATCAGAGCAACATAACTTGTGCATGTAGGAAGCCATGCTCTGGTTGCTCTTCACTGGGTCTACTTAAATTATTGGTCCCTTCGGTGGAGGGGACTCCAGGTTTATGGGCAAACAGGAACAGTGGGAACGGGCAGGGTAGGACCACAGGGGACACCGGCGAGCACGATGGGTGTTGGCCGCGGGCCGCTGGAGCCCCCCAGCACCGCCGCCCTCTGTGCGCTCTGCCCGGGCCGGAGGGTGACCGGACACTGCCTCGCTTCCCCGGCAGCCTTCGGCATCCGGACAGCGGGAGGAAGGAGAAGGAGAAGGAGAAGGAGAAGGAGAAGGAGAAGGAGAAGGAGAAGGAGAAGGAGAAGGAGAAGGAGAAGGAGAAGGAGAAGGAGAAGGAGAAGGAGAAGGAGAAGGAGAAGGAGAAGGAGAAGGAGAAGGAGAAGGAGAAGGAGAAGGAGAAGGAGAAGGAGAAGGAGGGCGAGCTCGCCGCCAGCTGCCATTGCTCCCCGCCGCCCGCCCGCAGCCGGGCAGGAGCCCAGCGCCGGCGCTGCCACCGTCTCGGCTCGGCACAGCTCGGCACGGCTGGTCCGGACAGGCACCCTTCCCGCCCCTGGTGCTGCTTCGCTCATCTGCAGCGCCGCAGGGGCCTCCCCAGGTGGGCCCTCTCCCTCGCACTGCCACTGCTGGGAGAAAAAGCACCTGGCAACACGGCTGCTATTCTTTCCCCTGAGAGTGATTTTCCCTCTTCAGGCAGAAAGGATCTCTGAAAACTCCTGCGTGGTACCAAAAGTGGGAAAGGTGCATGAATCCTGTGTTATCAGATAATTGTGGGGTTTTTCTTTGGGAGATGACTGGAAGAATATGTTTTGACGAATTAAATAAAACTCCTAAACCATGAAATTTTTCAAGTGGATCCTCATTCTTCCACTGTCTCCACTTTCATATTATATTTCTCAGCATTACCAAAACATGTAATTCCGTATCTTAATCTCAATTTGAATTTATTTTATCAGGCACCCTGCAAACTAAAGCTTGTATTGCAAAGAAGTGAAACACCCTGATGTACTGTCTACGTAATTAATTCGTAGGAAACCCAGGCTCAAATTTTGGACACCATGCTGCAGCTGGGTACAAAATGTCTGCTCTGGTATCCTCCTCTGAGACCACCTGCAGCTGAGGCTGCAGTGACAGCATAGCACTCCTGACATTTCATGGTATCATTAGTACGGTGGAGAAGATCTTAAAAAAAAAACAAACCAAAAACCTCAAAGTAAATGCATTTGTATGTTTCTGCATCTGTGTGTAAAGTCTCAGACAACTGAGCTCAGTGCAGGTCTCATAGCTTCTGCAAGTCCTGAGAGCTCGAGAATATCTTTACTGGTGAGGACTAAAGGTCTGTCTGTGTGGTTTCTAAGACTAGCAATTGAGTTGATTCCCAGGAAAGAGTGAGAACAGAACAACTATATATGACACATCTTCTGACTGTTCTAATCTCTGGCTGTTTTTAGCTCAGGGGATTTTCTCTAGCTCATGTGGTTTGGCTATTCAGCAGCCCTCAGTAGACCTAACTTCCAAGCGCTTGTCCAATCTGTCCTTGAACTCGTGTAACCCTTTTGCATGCAGAAAAGTCTAAGTCTGTGTTTATACTATTAAACTAAACAGAGCCAGTTCACAAGTCCAAGCCTTGTCCTGTGGTTCTTGATACTGTCAAATTGTTAGAGGGCTGTGGTACAAGCTGATCATTTCTCTACCCAAAGACTAGGCAGCCCAAAACATCAGCACACAGAACACTCACTGGTCTCCCTCCTGTCTGGGGCAGCGAGGCAAGCGGGACCACTGGGACCACTCCTGAAACTGTAATTTCAACGAGGCTCTGTGGTTACTTGGTGATCTGAAGGAGATATATTCAGCAGTTTGGATGTGGCTACTCTGCTTGAGGTTATAGGAAAGCTTAGCACTGCAGACGTAAATCTTGTCATACTAGTTAATCTCAGGGCCAGAGAGTGGTTTCACTTTCTAGCACTGGTATAGCTAGAGACTGGCATCATCTTTTGGGCCACAAAGGTGCTTAAAAACTCTCTTGCCCTAGAACCAGGAGCAGGATATTTTGTCTTAGAAAAACACATGTATTACAAGCATCCCGGTTTTCACTATATGCCAGAGACCAGTTCTCTTGATTCTTTACGGTAGATAAGAATAATTTCTTCATCTTAGTAACAAGCCCTTCCTGTTAAGTAATGAAATGAAATTGTCAGGGGCTCTAGTGCAAGGAAGGAGTGAGGTATCCTGCTCAGCTTTGTTGGTGTTTCTCCTTGCAATAATACTTAGCTTCTCAGCCTCCAAGCCCCTTAACTTAACTCTTGCAGTCCTCTGTGTGGGTTCCCAAATAGAGACGCAATCACTCAGCTTTCCTGTTGCATTTTTTTATTGTTTTATTTACTGAATGCAATAAAATGCATAGGCCTACTTCATACCTTGGAGAGATTGAGCCTATTGGTGGAGACTCTTACATTTACAAAAGAAAGAAACCATCACAGCACTTGTGCCTGGGTGGTACAGGAAGTATCCTGTAGAAACCTGGGATCCTGATGGCACAGGGCAAGTACCACATATGGTAGAATCTCTACTTTACTAAATGGTTTTTTCTTTAACATGAGATCACATCAAGAATGAGAAAAAGCCTCACTGTATGCATGCAGTGTTTATTCAATGTTACGATATGCCAACAAAGATGCCTGTCAGTTTTTTGATACATAGATGTTTCTTAACTAAAATCTGAACCTTGTTGAGCAGCAGCTCATACCCCATCTGGCTTCATGCTGCCATCAAATACTGCACCTTTATGCCTGTCAGCGAAAGACTGTGCAAACATTAGTCAGACTGTGACACTCTGCTAATGTAAGAAGACAGTATTTTGTTTAATAAAAAAAAAAATTCACACATTGTGGCCAATACAGTTTTGCTAAAGAGATTGCCTGCTCTCATCACAGCCATGCTGACAGAAGGCAGCTTTTGTCAAATCAGGTTAAGTCTTTGAGAGAGCTTGTGTAATTACACTAGCAAAAAAATTCTGTTCTGGGTTGAGGCGTTTTAAAAAAAAAACAAAACAAAACAAAAAAACCCATTTATATATATTTGCAGTCCCCCTGGGAACAAAACCTCTTTATGAAGTTCCTACCCCAGCACCCACAGCACAGTTTGCTTCCCCTCACAGCTGTGCTGTTGAAAATGATGGCAGCCCACCATGTAAATGGTACAGCTGCTTTGACTGAAGCCGAGTGCCTAGATAGTCTAATGCCCCCAACCTAGTTGAGCAAGATAATTTCACTAAACCATTTTGTAGTGTGAAGGAACAATTGCATCTGTGCTTCTGACCTACTGACAAACCACTCTACTCATATAGAAACAATGCTGTGCTAAGAAATAGGTCAAATTTCATATAAGGAAGAAAACCTTTGTACAACTGTACAAAAAACTTACCCTCTGATTAAGAGTTTGGAAGACTCTTATAATAGTGTATCACAGGCAACCTCTTTAATTTTTCTTCCTTCTGCTACTTGTAGAAAGCCGATGGCAAAGATTGTCTCTTTTCTTATGTTTATACGTGCACCCAACCAAACCAGGCTGCCTGGTTCCATTTCAGAGCTCATTGTTATTGTTATGGGAATAATTATGATGCCACTATTACAATATCATGTACCTGGGATGATAAGATTAGTTTGAGCAAATTGCCTTCCTTTTAAATCTCCCTCTTGTTTACATGGAAGTCACAACAGACTCTTGTTAAAATAATCTTATATTTAAGATTACGCAATTTGTAAATAAAAGATCCAAGGGTCCAAATTTTGTTACAAGTATGAAAACAAAGTGGATAAATTCTGTCTGTGGGGTCAATTGTCTATTGTGGCAGCAGCAACAATAAAGCATGAAGAAGGTAGTTCTGCAAATGCCATTTTATTTATCCTATTTTAAAGAATCCATGGACAAGAAACACTGACAGTTTCATCTTAATTACCCTGGTCCCAAATAAGCTGGTCTAAACAGCAAAGGCTGATTTTCAGAGCTTTTTTTTTATGGTGTAGTAGTTTCAAACACAATGTAGGTAATGGATGTTACTAACCAATTTCATCTGCACATTGAGTTAGAAGTTCATGTGTTTTTTTCTTAACAAAATATTGTTATTCTCTCCAGAAATGTCACATGCAGTCATGTCCAAATTCCAATAGCCACCATCAAATCCAAAATATATGAAACAAGTGGCCTTTACATTAAAGAATTTCTAAAGAATTCTATATTTTGCCAGTTATTTATAGGCTTAAGCAGCAGAGAGATTTTTTAAAATTGGACCTTAGTGGGCCAACTCAGGGTGAGATTTGTTTAAATTGATGTTATGTGGCCATGAAATTGTCATCTCTATTTATGCCATATTCTTCTGTTGATACCCAGTCTAAAATAAATGACTTGCATGAATTACAGACTTGGGTAAATTTGATCAGAAGTCTTTCTAAATATCTGTCTGTATTCAGAAACATTGTCATGGGCTCAGAACTATCCACTTTCTTTGACTAGGAAAAAAAGGGAAAGGCACTGCTTAGCACTAACCTAGCAAAGCCTGATCCCCCATCAAACAAATGTTTAAGTACTGATGCATTGTGACAAGGAGGGGGCTGATTTCATAAAAGGAGTTAATGGGCTCTAGAAAAAATAGAACACAATTTTCAAGACATGGAAATTAGTCACTCTTGAGTATCTGATTATTTGGTAGAAGATTAATTGGATTTGTGGGCTAGTGGTTTTTTGGCAGGCTGATGATTTTTATTTATGAGGCTCATGGAACTAAATCTTTTATTCTTTTGGAGTTTTCGCATACACTCCTGAAAAGAAGAAGAAAATACAATTTTGAAAGAATCTGACCTTCCACTCACTGTATCCAGTTTCCATACAGCATTGCTTTCTGTCGTTTAGGCTGCTTGTTTTGCTTCTCAGCACGTGCACATGCACGACCCTACTCCAGCAATGCCCAACCCATTCGTTTGTGTTAAGCTCCCAGCGAAATCCCTCCACCCACACGGCCAGGCATCTGACCAGCCATGCATGTGGCCCGTGTTTTGGGCGGTGGCTCCCTATTACTCCAACAGTTTTGTGGAATAAGGAAATTTATCTGCTCCTGGTGTGCGCCCTGACGGAGGGTAACTGCTGCACTCAGCAGCTTTAGCTACATTTCATTCTGTGTTAGCAGTATTTTCCATTGCAAGTAATGCAAGGATTATTTGATATCTAATGCTTCAGCTTGTTGTTGGTCTTTTATAACAGTGGAATTAAATGATACTAAAAGTTTAATCCAGCTCCCATTTGTTTGGAGTACTGCAAACCTCTTTGTTCTGTACTGAACTATTGCAGAGTAGAAACAGTATTTATAGTATCTAATCTTTGCTATTTAAAGTAATATATTATTATGAGGGCTGTAATACAATAAATTAAGGAAGGCACAATTACTGTAGCAATCAGTATTATAATATATAATAATTGAATGAAATGTATTGCACCATATGGAAATATTAATGCCTCCAGAAGACATAAAATATTGCCTTAATTTTACTACTACCAGCATATTTTTGATGCATGGTTGAAAATCATGGTGTTGTTGCTTTTGAAAGTGCAAAATTCAGAGTTTAACAAATTATTTCCAAATGTAGATTTCTTCTAAGAACGTTGTGTTACTGTATCGTCTGTTATTGCCACATCTTGTAGATCCCAAAACATAGGACAACAGATGACTTAGTTCAAATGATTCTCTATTGTTTTTAATATTTTTAACATCCAAAGGAGGGAGATGAGTAGTATTTAAATGTTTAATAATTTCCAGATTTCTAAGCTGCTAGTTGGTTCAGTTGTCTGGAAAAAAATCTAATGGCTATTATTCATCTTTTTCAGTCAAAGATGATTTTGGACCTCTGGTTAGATTATTAAAGCAAAACTGCTCCATTTTGTTGAGGCATACTTTCACTTTTTGCTTACCTCTAACAGAGAATAATGGAAAAAATAGTTTTTAATAGTATTCCATTGAGTTCCTTCTTTTGGTCAAATGTGTGGATGTGGGACTGGCTGTGTGACTCACATTTTCTGATGGGAAGTTATATATATGTGTCTATACTTGCATACATTTATCAATATGGATTATTCTATTATATATAATCATTATTGTATTATATATAATACAATAAGCTATTCCAATAATAATAAATATTTTGTGTCTTAAGTCCTTAGATTTATAGAGAGGTAACCTAGCTTAGAAAACTTTAGAACCTAGTCTCTCTCCAAAGTGACTTTTAATTAACTTCTATCTAAGCAAATTCTCAGAGTAGATTATTATAAGGCATTTCAGTCCTTAAGCAGATTTAATTTTAAAAAAGCCAGTTGTACAGAAGAAAAAGTCATGCACCTCATTCAGATGAGATGATTTTGTGCAATGCTAAGAATTAGGAGAAGCAATGAAGATTTACAGGAGAGTATATGCTGAATGAAACTGGTAGTGTTAGTGGAAGTCTTAAGCTAAGTTGGAATATGTTTTTAACGGCAAGACTGCAGTAGGCTTTTTCTTGAACTTATTATTCTCATAATTTGAGAGATCTTGTCTGTCAATAAACAATTAACCTTTGTTTTAATTATAAAATGCTGCAATTGTATATGTGGTCCATAGAAGACAATTTTCATGCTATACTTTACTTTGAAAGTCTTTTATGAACTAGAAGCAATTTAAGGAAATTAATTAAGTTGGTTAAAATTAAGAGTAACATTTTAAATGGGAACACGAAATGAGACAGCCTTTATCTTTAGCTTCTGTCTAGATTAATAAAAATTCTTGCTAAAAAATTTGATTGTAGATGGGGCCAGAAAGCTCAGGAAGTATCTGCTTGAAATCATTTTTCTAGCTGGCTGACACAGTTGTACACTGTAAAAAATGCACTTAGGAGAGACACAGCTGCAGAAATAGGACTATTACCTTTGTCAGTACAACCCTTTCCATGTCCTACTGTGATAATAAAACTAAATATGAGTATTTAAAAGTATATATATATATATACATATAAATTAGTAAAAACTGCTGCAATCATCATACTTCTGACCAATCTGGCTCAATTCAATGAAGATTTTTAGTGCAGAAATAGTCTTAAGTGTAGACTAAGATATAGAAACCACTAAGGCCAGGGATAGATTAATCTTTCTGCAAGCGTGGGAAATTTTTCTTTTTTTTTGGGTGAGGAACTGCTCAGTGTGCAGTGTAAGAAGTTACATCAGATTCTGTCAGTTTTCGTCCATAATTTAGAAGTTTTCTAAGTCAGACTTCAGAAGTTTTCCTTCAGAATTGAATTCTGGTTTCAAACCCAGCATCCCATACATAACAAGTTCTTGAACAGGTTACACTTTGAATACCAACATATAATAATAATGCCTAATGCCTTTTACATTTTCTAGATAGTAGGGGGGGAGATGTATTCACTCCTTTAATCTCCTAGTGAAGAGTTACGTGTCAAGATTTACTGCCAAGTGAGGTGTGATATGTAGGACTTCATTCTCTTTCCCCTCCTGCTGACTTTCCAAAATTCTAGCTCCATTAATTCTTATCAATGCTATGAAAGGACAATCAAACCAGTGGGAGTACAAGGTGAAATGGATTCCACAAGTTATGGGACTGTCATAGACTACCTTCCTAAAAGTAACTCCCCATGAGAGATTATTTTGTTTAACTGAAAACTAGTGGCGTTTCTTGTAGATGTTCTCCACAATTACTTCTGTTCAGATATCATAGAACGATAGAATCATTTCGGTTGGAAAAGACCCTTAAGATCATTGATTCCAACCATAAACCTAATGCATGGTTTAGTCCATGAACTAAACCATGTCTCTAAGTGCTACATCTACACATTTTTAAAATGCTTCCATGGTGACTCAACCACTTCCTTCAACAGCCTGTTCCAGTACTTGAGAACCCTTTTGGTGAAGAAATTTTTCCTAATATCGAATCTCCCCTAGCACAACTTGTGGCCTTGTCCTCTCATCCTAAATTTTGAGGTGAACCTCAAATGCCCACATTTTCAAATTATTTTGAATATGATGTTCAATAGTAAATAGACTACGGTCCTTTTCCTCTAGTAAACAACATAAAATTTACAGGGAAGGTGTTGTTACTCTAGGTGCCTATAAAAATCTACACAAGTAGATCAAGTAGTTTGTTGAAGGGATATCAGATCATTAAGTTGAAGCACTGAGTACAGAAGCTCCTGTTTCTGCACTGGGTGCACTTCAAAACTCTGTTTTGTACTAGTCTGCTAAACCTAATGTCAAAGGGCCACTCATTTGTTCAGACTCAAACGCTTCCAGGTCATCAGGAATATTGTCAATGACTTCAGCAGCAAGAAAGGGATTTGATTTAGTCCCCTTGTTTTCTGGTCACACCCATATGTATAACAAGGAGATGCACATAGCTTTCCAGCATCATTTGTGACATTTATCCTTCTGAGAAACTACTTTACACAGAATAAACAGAATGTTTGTTTATATGCTATGACTTGACTTTCAAGATTCTCCTAAGAACTGACTGAGTTTTTGACTCAGAGCCAAAACCAAGATAAACAACACTCTTGTGAATTGCAGAGATAGGCTTTGTGCAATGATAACTGTGTTGAAATTTCTAACCAGGCTTATCTAAGATCTGTTTAAAAAATCACACTAAACTTCTAACTAACCCCAGGGAGATGGAATTTTGAAAAACAGAAAAACAAGAAGAAGCATTGGACAGCAGGTGATATTAAGCATGCGTTAGCAAATACGACATATGTGTTTCTGTTCTCTTTCTAGGTACGAGTTCTTTGAAACAAAGTATTTTTCTGTCATTTTACTGTGAAATTCTTTCTTTCAGTCCATAGCAATTCTTGGGATATTTTTCTTAAGTTTCCACATCCAGAGGCAAAATTCATGCCCAAAACTATGCTCCAGCTAGAGACCCTAACTAATGGCTTCTAAAAGGACAGAGATTCCCATCATACTTGATGGATTTAGGATCAGATTGCTCACAGTGGTATTATTGCATTGTGCCAATCTCCTGTTATCAAGAGATATTCCACTGTTATGACATAATTTGAATTTTCTGGCAAGTACTGTTACCTATGGTTTGATTTTTTTATTCCTGTTCTGCTTTGGGACTAGGTAGAAATGCCCACTGAAGAGGTATTTGCAAAACAGCAAACCACCTATCAAACAGAACCTGCTTGTGAGACAAGCAATTAAGAAACACTTACCCATAAGAATTTCTCTTATATTTTAAAGTGTCTACACTAATCCTAATAAATGCAGGAAACTTAATCTTCTACAGGAAGCTACAGTTTTTGTACTCTGATTCTGCTCCTTTGTAATTCCGTGCATGGTCCTGTACAACTCTTTTTGCATGCCGTTGTAAAGAAAATAGACTGAAAAACTAACAGGCTGGTTGGGCACATATTGTGCAATATACATGGTGAAGTGCATAAAGCTTCTGAATATACAAATTAGTATATTTTGTTGAAATTATGCCCTGCACATCCAAGAGAACAATACTATTTCTGAAGTCTTCTTAAAAATATGGGCTTACATTGTGGAAGAAAAAGAAAAGGAAGACAATTTAGAATTAATATTTGAGCCATTTTGAAAGGGGTTTGCTAATCAGAAATTATGTATTACTTGTTCTCTGTCAGTGTATCCATGGTGGACATCAATATTATTTAATTAATTAGTAGAGGTGCTCAAAATTATGAATGGCTTATAAAATGGAAAGTATGACTACTACTGTCTTCCTAGAGATTAAAGTCCTAGTTGAAGAAATGGAATAGGGAAGTAAATTGAAGCAAAGTGGGGACTGATGGCAAATAATGTGAGTGGGTTTCCTGGTATTAGCGGTGTACCTCAGTTACTTATAAAAATTATGTGTTATAATTGGTTATTTAAAGATTGTAACCTATATCTTTCTTAGGCATTAGCAGCCAGAGGGTTGAGATGCATAACAGTAGGCATTCAGATGGACCTGAGACCTGCCCACTATAATCAACAGAAGGATGGACCTTAACACCCATGGGACCAAAAAGGCTTTGGGTATTCAATGCTGCCCAATGCTGGACTAAGATGCATAGTCTGACATCCAAGATGAAATGAAACAAAGAAGTAGAGTTGAAAAGAGAGAAGGTATGACAAATACTGACAATTTGCAATCAATAATTCATCAGCTGGGACAATGTATAGAATGTTAGAGATATCATTCTCACCTGGAAATTGTTGAGATATATGATTTGAATGTGTGTAATTAACAAAAAGGACTTCAAATGATCTAACATTTTTTGCACACAGATTGTCCCAGAACACTTCATGCTTTTTGTAGGAGGAAACTTCTCAACACAACTCACAGCATATGCTTTTAGCTTTAACAGCAGCCTGTGATAGACAATTTTACAACTTGGTATTTTTCTTGCTTGACTTACATCCTGTGAAGTTTTTGTCTTATTCTGAAGGCCACCTGGTAACAAAGCATCTAAAGTTACAGGTATTAAAATTTACTACCTTTTTTTCTATAACATATAGGTGATATTTTAAAAATAGACTGAGATATTCTTCTACTGTAACTTAGTGTCATCAAGCTGTGAGACTGATTTGGGAAAAAAGAAATAGAGAATAGATAATAGACTGAAATAGAGAATAGACTGAAATAGAGAATAGACTGAATAGAGAAAAAAGAATCAACTTGTGCTAAATTAATCACATATTTTTTACACTTTTTGTCTTCTGACCTTGTTTGTATATAAATGTATCTTAACATAAGGTATGTTCATGTCCTTCTAATTTTTAGAATGACCTAAAACATAACCTATTTATTCAAAATCAAATATGCATAAAGGTCAGTTCTCCATTCCCTCCATTCACAGTCTTAGCTGTATTCCTCTTCCAGTAATCTAAAGTCTTTTCAACACCTCACTGAGATTTTAAGGTAGGATATGATTTTTTTATTACGGTTGCTTTGGGGTTTTTTTGTTGTTTTGTTTTAGTTTTGGTTTTGTTTTGTTTTTGTTTTGTTTTGTGTTTGTTTTTGGTTTTTTACTTGTGGATAGAAGTTTTGGTTTTTTATGTGTGGATAGAAGTGTCAGTAAGTCTGTCTCCAGCAGACTGTACACTTTGAAGCAGCAGCATTTCTCCTTTAATCTCTTATGACATCTGCATTTTGGAACGTGCACAATACCCAGATTGCTGACTGCAGTGTAAGTGTGGAGAACATCTGGTCAAGCAATAATCTCTTCTTTTTTTATGAAGAAGTCCTGCAAGCTAGATATTTTCCTTCATTTCCTCCTCCCTCTAATCCCCCTGTTCTCTTTAAATTCTATAAGATTTTTATTGCCACTATATAATGTCTAACTTGTACATAAAAGATATGAACGCATCTCTGGGTAAGAGCTTTGGGTAAGGAAACCTATCAGCTATCTACCCTTCCTCTATTTATGTTTAACAAGATGTCTTAGAAAAGGGAGGTAGTTGGTAACTGTTTCTGTAATACCATCAATATATATTTTTTCATTATGTATGTCTCTGACAGCAAAGAAATGTCTCAATTCAGTTGACTTCCCATCAAAGCATTCGTTATTTCTCCTTTGATTTCCTAATTTTATCTGCTTTCAAATTCAGTTTGTTCTAGTGTTGCTATTCGTTTGCTGGTTCCCGGGGAGTCCCCAAAGCTGTGTATTCCCTGGTATCAGCCGGCAGGCCAGGAGACTCCCCACGGCTTCTGAGGGTGCTGACGAGATGAGGGTTTATTGGGGGTGCCAGCCCCGGGAGCAGCATGGTTTCTGAGGGAGAAGGGGGAAAGGGGAGAGAGGGAGAGCCTAGGGAGAGAAGGGCCAAGAGAGAGTTTGGTCTCCCTCACACAGCCTGGCAGGGAGATTCAAAGTGGGCACGGAATAAACCTTGGGCCAATGGGATTACAGATCCATGATACTGCCGGGGAGGATGACAGGCTTGGAATAAACTGCACATTTCTGAGGGGTGAGACAGAGCATACCCTTTAACTAAAATGTAACACCACATTCCATCACATTCAATTCAGATTGTCATATTCAGACATGCAGCATAGTACCCTGCTGGCTACCCAGGTAGCATTTGTGAGGAATCCATTAGAATTTGTTCTTTGTAAGCCTGCCCACCTGGCATAAGAGTCTAAAGTGTTCATGTCTAGCCCCAAACCAGAAGGAGGTCTGCAGGAAATTTTCATTAAAATATGTTTTTACAGACAGTTGACAAATAATGCTGAGATTTTACTCCTTGCCTTTGAGAAAGCAGTGATTTGTGAAGTGGCTTTTCAATTAAGTATTATATCAACTGACTCATTGTAAATCTCTTCCTCTGAAGAACAGGAACAAATTTAGGAAATTCTGCTTTCTCTTTACTTCAGAAGTTTGTTGTACATAAAATTTCAAGGTTGGCAAAAAAAAAAGAGCAGAGATACCATAATTAAGAGATGCTTTTTAAATGAGGATTTAGCCCTCAACCCAAGATGAGCCATATATCTCTAGATTTCTCTGAAGGCTTTTTCATTTGGTTGGTTTTGGCTTGTTTTTGTTTTTCTTTGTTTGTTTCTTTTGGTTTTTGTTGTTTTTGTGGTTGTGTTTTTTGTTTGTTGGTTTGGTTTTTTGTTTTGCTTTTTGGTTTGTTTTTTGTTTATTTTCTGAAAAAGGAAAAGGGTTGGTAAATAACAAAAGTTTTAAAATGGTATGATAAGGGAAGTTCACATTCTGGACAATTACATTTTGGGTGCTATAACTACATGTACTACAAGGAATTACACTAAAAAGTTGGGATTGCTCCATAAAGTGACCGTGATACTGAAAGTAGAGCTGCTTCAACCACATTTCTATTTTCCATTATTTGTCCCTGTAACAAACACAGACACCACACAAACATACCAAAACATATGAATTCAGCTAAGGCTCTAGAGAAGAGAGCTGCATGAAGAAGGTGTGAGGATGAAGTGGAGGGAGAAATAAAATATGTTCTTTTTGTGCTTCCATAACATGGGAGGACATGGGATTTGTTGAAGGAGTGCCTCGCAGTTTTCTCTTCCGCTTTTTATTGTTTAGAATTGACTGTAGAGATTCAGTGCACGACTTTTGTCTCTCCCTCTCCTCCTGGTAAAACTGAATGAACAGGAAAAAAAGCAAAGCCTCTAGAATAAACCGTACATGTAAATGTGAATATTCATATTCGGTACAGCTTTATAAACATTGCTACTTTGCTTATTTAGAGCTTGGTCTTGTTCAAGTAAAACAGTTCCACCAATAATAGCAAAGTTTGGGATGTAAGTGTAATTCAGCTGTCAGTTACAGGTGCATATTGGAGGGTTCAGCTATAGGTGCACATTGAGGTTTTTAGTTTTGTCTTTTTTCTTTATAAATTTCTAATCTGGCTTTCCAGACAACATTGGTATCCATCTTGTGATTTCCAAGTACAGCTCTGAACCAAATTCTGTCATTCATATAACTGTAGTGCCCATTGGTTAAGACGGTGCAAACCACTATGTTTTTATCAGAAGCTGTTAGACCCACCCAACCTCTGACACATCACTGGCTTTCTCCCTGCAAAGGTGATCCAGCTACATATTTGTTGGTGTTAATTTGTCATTTACAGCTCTTTTGGTCAAAGCCCCATGATGCTGCATTGATCTTGATTAATGCTATTCAAAAATATATACTAAGTTCAACAATTGTGTATTTAAAATAGGGCATTTTCTTCTATTTTGGACATTGAAGATATCTCTTTATATTGACAGGACTTCAAAATGGTCCACCACAGCTTGTGTAACATCACAAAAGAAGAGAAAGGAAAAAAAGTAATTCTGATTGAGAGAATAAAATTTGGCTCGCTGAAAATGCTCTTGCCACAGTCTGAAATAAAAATTACACTCATATTAGTGCGTGAGAGGTGTACAACTCTGGTGAAAGAAAAGCTTGTTCTCTTTTATTCCTCCCATCCCCTTTGCCCCATTTTACTTACGCTCCCTCAGCATTTCCTATGCATTTTTGTTTCAGTTTTGAAAGCAGCATGCTATAAAAGCTCACCCCAACTGAAAAGATACCTGTACACATACAGTGTGAGCAAAGAAGGCCTTCTCTTCCTGCTAGACCTAATCTGATACATGCTGTCAAACAACCCCAAGGAGTTTTGGACTTCATTACCCACAAACAGTTATTAAAACCAAAATTTACAAAAAAGTAACAGCAAGTTTTCCTGCAATAGTCTGGGGAAAAAACCAAACCAAACCAATTCAAAAAGTCAATCTGAAACAACACCTAAAAAACCCCAACCAAACAAACAGGAAAAACAAAAAAAAAAAAAAAAAACCCCAAACAAACTAAAAAACCCCAAACAAACAAAAAAACCCCAAAAACCCTCAAAAAATCCTAGAAAACCCACCACGAAACCAAACATGCAGGATATTGGGCTTGATCATTTCCCCCTTTGTAGATGGGCTCGTGCAGGCAGGGAATCTGTAATTCAATCCTGGACAACCTGCGACCTCTTTTGGTCAATTAACAAAATGAGCACAAGGACAAAAGAATACTGAAAAGCTGAAAAGTAGTCACTCATCGGGGAGTTAAGCAAGGCTGATCTCTCTTCTAAAGCATCTTTAATTTCTCAAGGAAAAGTGTCTACTCTTACACCATATTATTCACAAATAAAACCAGATATTTTTTATCCTGCTGAGTACGATGCTACTTTCAAGATGTCATTTGCAAGGTATAAGTACTGAATTAAGAATAGAGAAAACTGAAAAGGTGATGCTAATTATCTAAAAAACATGTCTTGTAAAAAGTGCAGCTTTCAAGATTAGCAGTATCATGGCCAGTACCTGAGCAGTAACATATATATTTCTCTCTTCCACTTGAATTTTGACACATTTGAACAGCTGATGTATTACTGAAAGATGAGCTTCAGTGTTACTGATGAAGGGGTCAAAAGGAGAACAGTAGTTTGGCTCATAATTCCCTCAGCAGAACATATTTGTACAAGTCCGTATCTGTGAGCATTGCTGTTTTTATTTTTTATGAGGAAAGCTTCTGACTGAAACACCATATATTCGTATATACACCTCACCATCCTCTTCCTCATGAGAGTGCAGTAGAGCTTCAGAAAGAATGGTCACAAAATTTGGCACTGCCAATTCAGATTTTCTCAATCAAAGTTAAGCCAAGTTAACAGGGGGAGCAAAATGTGCCTAGCAAAATGGAAAGAGAATTTGCAGTGGCCTGAAGACAAATACATGCATTGTGCAAAAATCCATGAAGAATTTTGATGGTGGGAGTTTGGGTGCATGGATTGTTTGTCTTTTATATCCGAGATTTGTGAAGACATTGCAATGGAAACCGTTTTCTTATATATGGAAGGAAAAGTTTCAAGAGTACAGAGAACACTTTAAAAAAAAAAAATTAAGGGAGGCACATCCAGGAAGATATGGGGCAAGATATGGACCGAGTCCTGGGCCAGAGAGCATCATCTTCTCAAACGTGGCTGGGGCTCCTGAGCGTGTGGGTGTTGTCACGCACATACATTTCCCCCCAGTTTTCCTTGGACACTCAGCTGTCATGTGAGCTGTAAGCCGCTTTCAAGGTATGCCCCGAACCTGCGGGCGGGCGGGTGCGAGCACAGGCGCACTTTCGCCATGGCCGCGGCTCTTAGCCCCAAAAGTGGAAGGATTGTAGCTCGGAGTCCAAAAAAGGGCACTCTCCGCGAGCTCCTCTCGACTCTCTCGGTGCCGCGGAAACACACACGGTCACGGGGAAGCGCACACGCACAGAGTGACCACTTTTTCTTGAAACTAGAGACACACGACGTGGCCCTCTCGCCAGAGCCCTACCCCTCACAGCTGATTTCTAAGAAGTGCCCATAAGCCCCCGGCAGCGCGGCGTCCCCCGTCTGCTCCCCCCGCCCTGCACCGCCCTCAGAGCCCGGCGTGAACCGAGCCCGGGATCCGCCGAGGGCCGGCTCTTCCTGCCGCGCCGCGCGTTATTCATGGCGCGGGGCGGGCCGGCGGCCGCGGCGCTATATAGGGCGTGCGGCCGGCACGGGGGACAGCTGGGCGCGGAGTGGCGGGGAGTGCAGCGGGGCAGCACGGCTGGCAGGCAGCACGGGGAATAAAACGAAGGGAACCTCGCTTTTTCTTTACCCCCATCTCTATTTTTCCCTTCTCGGTACTATCTCCTTTTCTGAAATGTTTTTGGACTAAATTTTCTTCTGACCGTCTGGGCTTGGCTTTTTTTTTTTTTTTTTTAATTTAACTTTTGCAAAGTTTTTCTTTTTTTAAATTTTTTTTTTTTCTGAGTGTTGTGTGGCAAAAAAAGAGAAAAGTTACTGTCGAGCCAAGTAATTCAGGCGCTCTGCAGGGAGGAGGGGGGAGAAGAGAAGGAAAAAGTTGCTTTTGTTGCTAGCGAGCTTTTGCTGCCTTGATGTGACTACGGGCAAGCGACTGCAGAGAGGGCCGGCGTGCGAGTGCCGGCGGCGCGGCTTCCCGCCTCCTCACGCCGGCAGGCTAGCGAGCGATCGCCGGCTCCGCTCCCCGCGGCCCCCTCGGAGGCGGCTCGGGCTGCGCCGCTCCGCTCCCTCGGCCCGCAGCGGCGTGTGAGCGCCGGCGCGGGGTTCTGCCCGTCCCGGGCCCGCACGGGGTGCGCGGGGGCGGCTCCCGGCGGCCCCCTCCGCCGGTTGCCATGGTGCCGCGGCCCGGCGTGCTGTGGGCAGTGGCGGCGGCGGCGCTGGCGCTGCTGGTCCGGCGGGCGGCGGCGGCGCTGGCGGGGCCGGTGGTCCGCTGCGAGCCTTGCGACGCGCGGGCGCTGCAGCAGTGCAAGCCCCTGCAGCCCGACTGCGCCGAACGGGTGCGGGAGCCGGGCTGCGGCTGCTGCCTCACCTGCGCCCTGCGCCCGGGGCAGCCCTGCGGCATCTACACGGAGCGGTGCGGCGCGGGGCTCAGCTGCCAGCCGCGGCGGGAAGAGGCGCGGCCGCTGCAGGCGCTGCTCGAGGGCCGCGGGCTCTGCACCAACGCCACGGCGGGCAGCAAGCTGCGGGCCTTCCTGCTGCCGGGACCGCACGCTGCAGGTAAGGGGCTGCGCCCGGGCTGGGGAAGCGAAGGGGTGGCTTTCCTGCGTGCCGTTCTCCCTGTTAGCTGCTTTCTTGCTGGGCTGTTTCTTTCTTTTGTTCGTGCGTTTTTGTTTTGTTTTGGTTTTTGTTTTGGGTGTCGCTTTCTTTTGTTTTAAGTTACAAAGGGAGCAGCATGAGCGGGGAGGCGTGGGCGAGCGCTGTCTCCGGAAACGGCCCTCGCTCGCTGCCGGCCCGAGGGCGGGGGGCTCTGCCGGCAGCCACGTAGCCGAGCTTGGGATCGTATTGAAGGAGGCGTGCTTTGGCCGAAGGAAAGGACAATTTACCTCTTATAACTCGTTTATGTATACACCGGTTTTCTTCAACACCGATGTGAGAAGTAGCTCCACACAAAAGAGACAGAGCTGCCTTTTTTTTTTTTTCTTAAAAAAAAAAAAAGAGAGTGGGGGAGGGATTGTATGTGGCTTCTGCGGTGCATGGGACTGGCAGGCTACAGAGCGTGGATGGAGAGAGAGAGGGTGTAATCTTCGTCGTTTGTCCCCGGTGCACATGGAAACAGAGTGAGCAAAAAACTCAAGAGAGTGGGGTGTAACTGCTGCACTGCAGCGTGGGTAAGTCAGGGAAGTCTAAGCACAGAGAGGAAAAGACAAAAAACCAAAAGACAAATTTAAATATCCCTTTGGCCTGGAAAGGTGGTTATTCAGAACAAAGCATTTGCACCACAGTGCACAGTTGGTTTTTTGTCTGTACTGCAAATAAATCCTTGTTCAAATGAAGATTTCCTGTACCTCTTCCATGTCTTGTAAGTGAGATGTTCACAGAACGGGTTTTGTTTGAAAAGGAAGGGATGGTTGAAAAAAGTTCTGTTCGTATGCACATTTTTAAAACATTTTTAAAAAGACAGGGAAACTTGGGATTCAAATCAAGAGAGAACAGTCCCTCTATGCAAGCATTTAATTAAACTCTTTGCTAACCAACAGCGAGTATGTTAACATTTATTTAATAGAAAAGTGTGTCAAAAGGCTTTCCACTCCTTGCATTTTTAAAAAGCCAGAAGATTTTCTGCCAGGTTGTAGGGACTCTGACTTGCCATTCCTTAGCTGAGAAAGTGGCACCAATGCTCCAGTTAACCGCCTGCTAGAATAATAGGAGATGCTTTATTATAATTATTTATGTGCTGCTTCCAAGCTGTGACAATTTGAATGAGAGTTTGGAGGTATTAACTGAAATTTTTAATCTCCTTGGAACATCTAGTAGCTTCCCTCATCATATGAACTTGGCTCATCCTGTTCATCCTTGGAGTAACACTGGTAACAAGAAGCATGTCTTCGGTGCTTAGGGCTTGGTGGCATTTAATCTAGGGGTAGTGCTTTCAACAGTGACTGTTAGAGAAAGGGAAAGACAGAGTTGTACTTAGCTGAAAATCTTTCCATTTTTAGCTGAATTCTTATTTCTGCATTCTTGGCTGGGCGAGAACTCTGTTTTTGAAATCAGTAGGAACTTTTGATTCCTTAAAAAGTGCATAGTAGGACCCTCACAGTTCACATTCAGGGAGTGGAGCTTGTAAACCTGATGTGCAACAAGGAAGAAGTGCTCAGAACCTATATGACACATAGTGCCCACTTCCTCATGAGGACCACTCCGCTCCCAGCTCTCAAGCCAACCTCTCTAAGCAGGATCACATAACTTCCTTTATATGCAGCTAGGTCGTGCATCACGTGCTAATCTGCTGGTCCTTCCTAGTTCATGGAAATTGCTAGAAGTTTGTATAGGGTAAAGTATACTACAGTGGCATTGTAACAGAAACTGCAGTAGGCCACTGACTTTCCAGTTGGGTTTTTTTTCGACACAAAAGTGTTAAATAGTAGTGTGCATTTGAAACCCTTTCAATCTCTTAAAAATAAAAAGAGAATGGGTAACTCTCATGGCAGTTCTGTTTCTCTTATAAGCATGTAAAGCTAGCATGGCACCAAGTTTCATGAAACTGAGTTAAAAAAATATGCTTTACAGTTTAAAATGTGGCAATATGACCATTTTAATCTGAAGTGTAAGATGTACTATTGAACTGTGGTGGCCTTTCTGAACTGAAATGACCAGACATGGTCATGAATGCTCAGTGCATGTTAAGAATATTTTCTACTTATTTTTTTGGTAGAAGAGAAAAACTAATGAACGGAACTGATTGCAGAAAACCTAGATTCAGGTTTATAACATTTTAGTGGCTCATTTCTTGCAAATTTCATTGAGAATGTGGGGGAAAAATACTACTGTTTCAGAACAGGACGCTAAACCACCAAAAAATATGTTCAAATACCACTGAGAGTCTGAGTTAAACCCACAAAAACCAGGAAATTTGGACTTAGGACTTAAACTTCCTTAATCCATTTGCACTGTGATTTGGATTTTCCTGGTCAATTATGTCCATTGCCAGCAGTGGCTGCACTAAAACCACCAGTACCAAAATATTAATTCAGAACCCTCTTCTTCTTATATTCCTTCTCCTGTTCCTGTGTATTGGCAGTGCCACTGTACTCCCTTTGTAGAAATATTTAGCATTAACAATCTATATGAACATGGACTTTTAATATGGAATTTCTCAGCTTTTGTTAAAAAAAAAATTTTAGCGAGTCATCAAGTATAATTTTAGTATAATTTATGATTTTACTGGATGTTATCATTGTGCACCCCCAATAGGATTTCCTTAAAAAAAAAAAAAAAAAAGGTGGTCAGCAGCTAAGACAGCAAATAGTGGGGTATAGCTATTACTTAGCTGTTAGGAATACCTTAACTGGAAAAATTCTCTGGAGGAAATGCAAGTAGTTACAGTTGCACTGCAGGAGTCTCCTAACAGAGAGAAATGCAGCATAAACAAATACCTTAGAAGGTACAGGAACACTGAACTTATGGAGTATGTTAGAAAAATGTGCTTCTCCTGACTTTTTGTGGATGGTAGTTTAAAAGAGAAAATATTTTTGAAGCTCAAGTTGAAAACAGTGTTTGTCCTTGGAACCACTACAGAATGAATGGCGGTTTTTGTCCATTACCTTGAAAATGTGTTTTCTACACCAAGATTTTTTTTTTTTAATTTTAATAGCAGAGAAACAAAGTGTGCTGTTCTTTTTCTTCCCCATTCTGTGTGTTGAATAAAGTAAGGAAAAAAAAAATTAAAAAGCTAATTAGAACCAGGAAACTCAGCGGGCTAGAGTTGATAGCATTAACTTCTTAAAAAATAAAATAAATATATATATAAAAATTACGGTCCTGGGACTGGCAGAGCCACCGTGCAGCCCGTAGTTGCCCGAAGGCGGCCGCGTTGATCTGGAGCGGATGAAGTCAGCAGCAGCGGAGGGGAGGGATCCGCGCCGCGGGGCTTCGCTCCTGCGGCGCAGGCCTGCCCCCTGCCGGCGGCGGGCGGCACTGCAGCGGGCCGGCGGCGGCCGGGGCTCCCGGGACCGCGGCCGTGGCTGGGAGAGTTCGCCGGTCCTGGCTACAGCGGGGATGCAGCTCGGCACTTTGCGCTGAGCATGGGGTTGCTTCAGTTACAAAACTTACCGCGTGGCAACAATGGTGCTGACACATGGGGAATGCTATATAGTTCATCTTTTTTGTATATTGCTGTTTTCTGAAAAGGAAAATTAAACAGAGAGCCTAATGTAGTGGCTTGTTTGAGGAGAGACCTGATTGTGCTCTACAGCTTCCTTACAAGAGGAAGCGGAAGGGCAAGCACTAATCTCTTCTTGGTTGTGGCCAGTGATAGGATGTGAGGGAATGGCATGAAGCTGTAGATATTAAGAAAAGGTTCTTCACTCAGAGGGTGTGTGGACTCTGCAGGGAAGTGGTCTCACCAGCAAGACTGACAGCATTCTATAAACATTTGGACAACACCATCAGGCACATGACTCGATTCTTGGTGCTGTCCTTTGCAGGGCCCGGAGTGGGACTTGAGGAGGCTTGTGGGTCTCTTCCAACTCGGGATACTCTGTGATTCTATGTTTCTATGCCCTTGCAGACACAGCCAAGTAACCTTGTTTATTCTGCGTTTGTTCTTTTTGAAGGAAATTTCAGTGATTCAGAAGAAGACAGGAGTACCAGCAGCGTAGAAAATCAGGCCATTCCAAACTCTCACAGGGTGCCAGATTCCAAGTCACATCCACCACACATCAAAATAGATATCATCAGGAAAGTGCAAGCCAAAGATACACAACGCTATAAAGTTGAATATGATTCACAGAGTACGGATACATTGAATTTCTCTTCTGAATCCAAACAAGAAACTGAATATGTAAGTATTTTTTGTAAATAGGAGGGCATTTACCAGCCTGTGAATGTGTATGTGTAATTGAATCGCAATAATGAAGAAAAGATGTTTCACATTGACTGTGGTGACACTGTGTTCATACATTGCCTGGTGCAAATCAAGGGAGATAAATTTAGGCTGAGCTGAGGATTAGGGTCTTCACTAGTCATTCACTACATCACATGCTGAGCATCACCTCCACTTGCAGTTGCTGTAGGTGCTACTGCCTAAACACAAAGTCTCGTGGTTACATGAGCTGCCATTGCCTTCTACAGACTGCGTCCAGTGAATTTGCAGGGCAGTCAGAGTGTGGTTAATCTGAGGGCAAGAATAATAATTCTCTTCCTGGACATCCATCTGATAATCTGTGCCTTAGGACAGATGGTTTGAAAAAGGCATCTGGATATGCATTTTATCAAAACATACATGGTAAAAGCAGACGTGGCTTCTCATCTTCAAACGAAGGTTTTGAAACTTGTATGAGGTGAAAGCCTCTGCCTGAAGAGAGTGTGGCTTCCAAGAGTAGCTTCATTTTTAGTTTGTCACTGATGTCCAGCCATCTAGTTATAATGCTTCAGTATTTGCCTTCCAGTGTGTCCTCCTCCCAAAAAATGTGAAGTGTAAGTGCCATCACTAAAGGAATGAAGGTTGGTTGCTTGAGGAAATAGATTCTTAACTAGGATGAGTTGGTATAGGTGAGCAAAGGTATACCAGTTTACCAAGGCTGCTGGTGTCTTTAAGAACTTGAAAGTTCTTAAAGACAAGAAGTCCATCAGGGACAGGTGCCTTTGTTAGCAAATGCTCTTCTAGCTGTGTCTGCATGTTAGGTTTTGATACTGGTCTGGCTGACTTTGGAAGCTTGCTTCAAAACAAAAATTTTTAAAATCTGTTGATCTTTTTGTAGGCCTAATTTGGGATCAAACCTTTGAATATCTGTCACTTGCAGTCAGTACATTTGAGCAGTGAGAGAAGCCATTTAAAGCCCATGCTTAGAACTTGTGGGACTGGTTCAGAAAGAAAAAGTGAAGGCAACAAGTAAGGTCTTTACTGGACAAAAAACTCCATTGTAATCTCCAGTAGTACTATGGAGATTGTATGCTTTCAGACACTCACATTAAAAGGTCCTTTACATGAGCAAACTATTAGTACTACCACTTGAAAGTATGAATGTCATTACTTCACTAATTAAAAACAGCACCAAATGAGTCTTTGTGTCAGTGTAGCAACTTAAGTATTTTTAAACCATGAAACCATGCAAAGAAATTTTTTCACGTCTCTGCTGAAGAAGTGGGCTGGTGGTACACCCAGATAGGAGTGTAGCTAATGTCAGAGTTTGTAGGCTGTGACTCTTGAATCCTGATCCCACTGCTGACACTGACTGCCTTCTTAGCCTCTGGCAAAATGTGAAGCTCTCTGCTCCTGATTTTCTGACTTCAAAGTGGAGCTCGTCATGCTTTATTCTCCCTACCCTGAAGGGCTGCCGTGAGATAAAATTAGTTGGTGTTTGAGACATGCTCTTAGAAGTGCTTCTGGAAGCTCTTTTTGGCTCATTGTCCTAGAGCTAATCCTTACCACCTTGTTGTCAGCCTTTTTCAGATGAAGAAAGAGAGGAAAAAAAGTGATGTACTTATCTAATGAAACTGCTGTGTGCAACTGGTCCTCTGTGTGACTGCATCTATTTGATTCAGTTGAAATTGGGAATTGTTGTCCAAGTTGAACTATTTTATATATACATTATGCCAAACCACTTATTTTCAATTGAATCAATTTAATTTAAGCTTTCAAATCCAGCAGAATCACAAAAAAAATCAAATGTCATTGGGGAAGGCCTATCCTGTAATGTATTTCCAGTGGCCTACTTTCTTTTTTTCCCAGGTGGTGCAAGGCCAGCTTTTCCAAACTTAAGTTGTGTTCTGTGTGACTGATTCGCATACTGGTTAAGCCTTCCCAAAGGTATTTGTGACTGTGATTTCAACTGCCAGTATGTGCCTCAGCATAGCATAAGGCCTTCAATCTTTAGAAATCAGTTTATCTTGAATAGAGCAGAAAGTCAGAATTTATTTTTTAAATTAATTATCTGCTTTTGACATATTCAGCCATCTCTTTGTTTTAATGGATTTGTTTGGATTTGTGCTTTCTTCATGCTTTCTTTTGACCTTTAAAGATTTATTAGCTCTTGAGTGAAAGATGGATTTTGGGAGTGAAGTTTCATTTGTGTTTTCTAAAACATGCTTGTTAACAGGGTCCATGTCGTAGAGAAATGGAAGACACTTTAAACCACCTAAAGATCCTGAATGTCTTGAGTCCCAGGGGCTTTCATATTCCAAACTGTGACAAGAAGGGATTCTACAAGAAAAAGCAAGTAAGTACAGAGTTTTTATCGTTTTAATTAATGCATTTCACCTTTTCTGCATCTTTGTTGAAGGATTTTGCCAGCAAGGCGCATTATATATAATTTTGCAGAGGAACTAGTTAATTTCCAGTTTTAGAACCTGATCCAATAGTGCTGAACTTTGTCAAGTGGGGATAATATTTTTATTTTTTGTTGATCATGACAACAGATTCATTTGAGAAACTGCATACCTAATCACACATGGGTTGACTGGTGTCCTAGATACTAATGCCCTTTGGTTTAAAAAAAGCGCTGCCTCTACAATAACCCACAGAGCTAATGTTGCAGTCACCATATGACTGCAATAGATCAATGCTTTGAATTGTAAATAGCTACTTGAGAGTTCCTAGAAGACCTACACTGGATCATATTACATAAAGCAACTTGAGAAAGGTATGTATCTGTCCTTTATGGGCTACACAGATTGCTTCCAAAATCCAAGTCATGTTATCGTGAAAATGATACTTCTAGTAGATACTCTGCAGCAAGGATGGCTTCTCAGCCTTTTCTGGTTCTGAGGTTGTGACCTTTTTTGACAAATGCCACCCAAAACTGTGGGTATTTATGCTTTAGTTGTGTTGGATTGAGCTACGGCAGCATTCTTCATTCAGTGCTGCCATTGCAGCTTGTTCAGAACTTGGGAAAGTGCAAGATGTGTCAGGTTCTTTGTTTAGTGTGCACATCCTATTTAATTTCAGTGTTTAGTTAGTGGCCTACCTCCAAATATATATTTCTTGGTATAATTCCAAAATTTCCTGAATTCAAAGGTTTCTTTAAGACTTTTCTCAAGGACAGATTTTGTTTGTGGACCATCATGTCTTTCCCTTCAGGTTTACACAAATCAGCCTATCTCTGGTAACCAAAGGAGTGGTTGATAGCTAATGTAGTTCATTGGTTGGAATTGAGAGATCAACCTCTGACTAGGCAACCTTATTTTGGGAATGGTATCTCTCCATTTTTTGGCTTTCAGCTTTCTTAGAAACAGTCTTTCCCTTTCTAGTATTCCGTGGAGCTCTGCAATAAGCTGTCAGTGTCAGGTGGGGCATTTATAACAGGGATGAGATTTCCAGCCTTCCTTTTTGCCATCAGTCCGGCATTGACAGTGCTGTTTGACCTTTGGTACATGCTGCTGAGCTTTTCTATGCTTCCCAGCTTTTCCTGAGCAGGTGGTGGCAACTCCTAAGCAGGGGAAGTTTCTTTTTGTTGCCTGGAGCTTTGAGAAGCCTCAGCTGTGTTGTGCTGTGTGTAAACTAGCAGAGAGCAATGCTCACATCTCAAGCTGCTTGTTTTCAGAAAATGCATAGGGCTTCTATGCAGAGTGAGACTAGGACAGTGTTTTGTGCCTGTGTCATAAAAGTATTTTCTTAGCTGCTTTAGAACAGCAAATCATCTGACTGTATTCAAGGCACTCAAGTGTGCCACAGCCCTTTTCCTCCTATATGTATTATAGAAGACTGAAGACAGGTATTTACTTTGTTCAGTAGATCTTCCTTTCATCTTTCTTCAGACTTCTAAGATTTTTGCTTTGTCTGCAAAAATGTGGTGGTTTGCAAGTAATCTCTGGCATTGTGTGTAGTAAATTGGATCTGCAGTAAGCATGTATTAAAGTAGCTTACTTGAAAGGAGGACTGTACTTTAAAGTTCAGTCATAGTTCTATCACCAAGGCAAAGAAAGGAAATACAAAGAAAAAAAAATATGAAAGACAGATAAAAATCTTGCCTAGTATTGGTTCCTAGAAGTTGATTTATGAAGTTGATACAAAGCAAATAGACACTTCTGTCCTCTGTGTATTGTCTGTGCTGCCTGGAAACTTGTAAAATTTAAGGTTCCTGCACTATGTGCAACAGCCCATCCGGTCAGCATACACAGAGAATGAAGGGACATTTTCATGCCTAGCCAACCTTGTTAAGCACTGTGCCAATTTACATAGGTCCAGTAGTTTCTGATGGTAGTTTGAGATGACTGAGGGTTTTGCAAGAGATGCCCACAAAGGGAGCTCACATGAGTAAACATTCTACATGATATTCACTTGGGTTGCTGATTCTGTAAAAGAACATTGATCAATCCTAGGGACAAGCCCTCAGAGATGGGACTTACAGATGCAGCCTGCTTCTCTCACCAACAAAATACAAACCAAAAATAATAGTGGCCTTCATAGAATTAACTCCTTGGAGAAAATCATCCGTTTGAGAAGTGTGTGAGTCCTGTCCAGATCAAATTAACTGGTCTGCAAGGAATTGTGACAATTGTGTTTGGGATTTTTTTTGAAGCATCAACATGTAGGTCTGATATTTTAGATAGTGTGAGCAGGTGTCTGATCTCCGTAACAGAATTCTACGCTCTTTTATTAATACCCTTCCTGCCATTATTAGCCATGTTCAATCTGTAATTGAATTATATTCTGTTGTCACAAAATTCAAAATAGGAGGTTAGGAAGAAGGCAGTAAATCCATTAAAAAATGTCTGCAAGCTAGGCATTTTGAATTCTAGAAACAGTTGCCAAAACCACTGTCGAGGATGAGAATGTAGTAGGTTTTGGATTGTAGGAACCTGATAAATTATAATCATGCTGGCACCATTAAAACTCATTCAGGAGGCACTCTCATATTCTGCCTTCCTGGTGATCTAGTCTTCCAGCCAAGTTAAAAGCACTCATTTTTCATGACATTTGTGGATATCTAGGAATTGACTTTTCAAGAACAACCATGAAGAATAACTTGCATCTGTGAAACACTTCTAAGAACATAAATTCATGTGTCAGGGGATTATATAAAAAATAGTTCATACCTTTTGTTTATATATAAGCTTTAAAATCAGACCTGTTAAAATTTATAATTCTTTGTCTTAATCGCACATGTAAGGTTGTACTATTCAATTGTGCTACATAGGTATAGTTATGCATAATTAGTTGATACAGGCAGATTCCTACCCCAAGTATGGGAAAAAGGTTTTGATGAAATTAGAATTATTATATCGGGCAGTTACTAGAATTGCCCCATGTTTGCATACTGCAGCCAGATACTCACCTAAATGTGAGCTGGGATCGTTCCCCTGAAAACAGAGCTGCACTTGCCAGGAGCCAAAACAGCCTGAGGTATATGTCAATGTCTGCAGTCTGTCCCTGAAGACCATGGTGGTAGCTCCATGGAGGCCTCTGGATTGACCAGGAATTCAGTGGGATACCATATGCTTTGATGTGCCCCATGAATGCATCTGCAGTATTTCTTTGTGGAAGGGAGAGGAGCAGGTGGCATGGAAATGGCAGCTGTTTCTATCAGAAGTAATTAGTCTCCACTGCTTGGGTAGTTTTCCAACTTTTTAAACTTATGCAGTCATACAGAATAGCTGGGCAGAGCTTAGAAATGTATGTGGAATACAAAATTCATAAGAGCAAATATTTAGATATTTATGTTTTTCCATATGACCTGTTTACCACTTCTGCAGAGTGTGTTGGCTGTTTCAGGATAAAAGCATCGCATTTTAAGCAGAAGTGCTTTACTATTGACAGCATGGCTGAGTGGGTAGAAAAAAACACTTGGAAAAGGTGTTTTCTCATTGAGTGTTATTTCAGCTGTAGAATGATCTTTGCTTTTCAAATGGATTGCCTAGAGGAAGTAAAAAAAAAGTAGTAGGGAAGGTATTTCTGCAGATTAACTTCATGTAGTAATTACTTCTGAAAACTGATTGTGCAACTGTTAAAGGCAATTAAAGCCTCCAACAACATGAGAACTTTAATTGATCATTTGTTTTGAGAGTGATGCAAGCCTACAAATCAGTGAGAGTTGTGTAATATGCTTCATATAGTCTTTCTAAAAGGGGAGGCTATGTTACTATTATTAGCAGAGATGTAGTTTCACTGCCAAAGCACCAGCCTGGCAGCCAGAAGCCCTATGCTCTTTGGGCTCCATCTGTGCCTACTTTGTTGGGATAACAACTCTAGAAGTGCTGGCTCAGTTTCCTTTTTGTAAAATTAAATTGTGCAAATGCTGTTATTAATTCCTCCGTTTTGAGCATGAAGAATTTAAGTCGTTAATAATACTTAAGCTGGAGTCCAGTCCATTCACCTCCAAAACTGAAGAAGAATTTCCTTTGACACCAGTGGACGTTGAGCAGTCATCCATGGAAATCCTGGAGAATACATGTAAATTCTAGTCAGACTTTTGAGACAATAAATATAAGGTTTAGGACTTATGTTTAAAGATTTAATAACAGCTAAGAACTGAACTGCAGGTAACCGTTTAGTTCAGTGAATTATTGATACAGCTGTTCTCTCAGTAGGTTTGAACTTCTTTACCCTTTTCTAAAACTAAGCTGATATGTATGTTAAGCTGGACCTTGTCATCCTGCTGATGTCTATTTTCATAGGGCTAATGCAGATTTGTACAAAAGAAGACATTGCATTATTTCTGCATTGGGCTTTTTAACTCAATGATATATCAGAAGGGTGGTTTAATTTGCAGTTATGCTGAATAACATTACATAATTTACGGTAAAATAAAATAAACAAGATAGTGATTTGTTTGAAAAAATTTGTACCTAATGTGTGACCTGCTTCCATCTCTTTCACAAAGTCTTAGTGAATACAGTCTACCCTACTCCATGCTGCCACAAATTAATTGTGTCATAGGCCAATGTGCTGGTGCAGGCTGTTCCAAAGTGTTCTGTATTCCAGAACTGTCCCACTGTCATCTGAGATACTGAACTAGACATGGAAAGGATCAGTCACTACGAGCAGCATGTGAAGCCCAACACTTGCTTCATGTTTTCTTGTGTACCTGCACATGGAAAAGGCACTTATGTGAGCCACTGCCATAGCCTCCTGAGATACTGGGCCATGCCTATGAGCCTCTGGAGAACAAGAAGTAGAGGGATAGTGGTGACGTTTACCAGATTGTACCAGCCTGAACTTCTGAAAACTTCAGTTACTCTGAATGTGATCTCAGAGGCAACAATTGCTCTGCTTGAATAATAGACTTGACAGTGTTGAGGGACATAAGTAGCACCAGTCCAGCCAATCTTCCTTCATATTGGCAATTCAGCAGACAAAACCACAGGAAAATGGGCTTGTGTCACTGCCTCTTTTGTGAGTATATCCTGAGTAAACAGCCACCTTTGTTTGCGTTTGAAAATTCTGAATCACCAAATCACAAAACATGAGCTGACAGGGAGGCTGTGTCTTTACAGTGAGGGTGACCATTGCAAACCTGGTGAGATTCTCGACATATCTTATGAATGGGTAAAACCCTTGCAAGGTCTTAGTGGCTCATGTTAATGGAACTGTGCCTAGGGTCACATACTGAATGCAGCCTGCTGCATGTTATCTCCTTTAGTTTACTTTTTGCCATTCTTGGTTCCTTGGGAGGAGCATTACTTACATAGTATGTAGTAGACTTTATAATGCATATTTACTGTATTACTGCTTCTAAAGAGGTTCAGTGTTATTGCCTGTGATAGTTTCAGGTTGGTCAGCATTACTGGCAAATTCCAGCAGTTAACTTAAAGCTGACATGTTACCAACTAGTAAATGCACACATTTTTTGATAGGAAAATACATATGTAAAGTTCTAGTCCACCTATCAGGTTTTGCAATAACTGTACTGTAGAAGGATTATGTATCTGTTGATAAGTGTCAGTTACACTTTTGAATTTCTTCCAGTAAACAGATGCAAACCAAGTGTGTTTCTTGCTGCAATGGTTGTCTTTGCCAGACCTGTGCTTTAGTGTAGAACATATCTGCTAAATATTTTTTCTAAAGATTTTTTTTTTCTGAACTTTTTTTCTAGTCCCAGTCACTAGCCCATTCTGTTGTATTGTATTCAAAGAGAGCATCTGTGCAGCCAAATATGATAGGGATCAATTCATAAGTCTATTTTCTGGTAGTTCTCAGTGTTCTCAGTTCTTTATTATATTAGACCCAGAGGGACTGATGGGGAGAGAAGGTAAGTTTTTATTGAAATACTTTGTAGTGGTAACAAATACTCTGTTTGATTCTGTCAGATATGGTCAGGATATTGAAGTGCAGGTATCAAAGGAGCAGGAATCCCTGCTGTCTGATACAACAAGTGGAGAAAACAAAATTCATGCTAACTGGGTCTTTTATTATGTTTCAGTGTCGCCCATCCAAAGGCCGGAAAAGAGGTTATTGCTGGTGCGTGGATAAATATGGACAGCCACTTCCTGGGTATGATGGGAAGGGAAAAGGAGATGTCCACTGCTATAACTTGGAAAGCAAATGAGGGCTGGGCGCCAGCTCTTCTGGCGTCTGTGCATGGCCACTGGACCTCACAGAGACCTTGGAGGGGCTGGGCAAACACTGTGGGACTGCATTGTCTGTGGAGTAACAAGCTCTGCTTCCTGCAGCAGATGGGGAGTTGCAGCCTCTGTGGATGCTGCTGCAGCTGCACCCTGCCACTGACACACCTCGAGCTTCCTATGGGATGTATAGGGACCTCTGAATTCCCATGTAAACCTGCACTATTGATACCCAGAGAGAGGAAAAAAAAAGGCACTTCAGAATGGAATCAGGGAGTCTCCACTGACTTTTTAAAGAATGGCCTGTGACCAATTGATCCCAAAAGATACTGGGTTTTTTATTTTAAAGAATTTATAGATGTTAAGCTTGTAAAAGTATTAAAAAGAAAAACAAAACCAAAAAACCCACAAGGACTTAAAGGTAAAGCTTTTCTTACAGGTCTGATGGGAAACTTGTCTTCACGGGTAAAAAGTTTTATAAAAATCTCAAAGAACTTTTTAAAGAAATGTATTTCTAAGATAAAGACATGGCTATTTTTTTCTGTAAAATATATTATGAATATTCTGTTAGTCTCTATTTAATATAATTGTTTTTTTATAAACTTTATTTAAATGTAACATGTGAATACCAAATATTACACAGTAATTCTAGTGTATACATCTGTATGGAAAGAGAAAGTAAGGTTATGGAATGATTTACAAATATGTTTAGGTCTCCATGCATACACACTGACTTGTTCTAGGTAAGAGAAATGAATTTTTGGAGCAAAGGAAGTGTTTCCAGAAGGGATTGAGTTTTATTATTTGATATAACTACAAATGCCAAGGTAATATTTTTTTTTAAATTATTTTATTGATAATTCTAATGTACCCATCACTGAATTATGCCACTGGAAAGGATAACAGTCGCACTGAAGCTCTTGGTAAAGCTTTCTTCTGTCTGTACGTTGCTTCAGTTTGTGCAACAGGGCTTACATTTCCTTCGTTTACTGCTCACACTAATACAGAATATTCACGGACAAAAAATTGCCATTACAGTACTACTCTTTGTATTTGCTTATTTATTTTGAAAAGGTGTATCTATTCTGTGTTGTCTTGGTACATTCTACCAAAGCACTTACTCTGTATGAGGAACTCCTGTTGAAAGCAATGTCAACAAGAAGGGGGGATTGTGGACCCTGGGTGTTGAGACCCACGTGTTTCATTTATGCGACACAAATTGTTGCTTGCTTTGACTATGGTTGAAATCATTCGCCTGCATCTAAGCATAGAAAAAGAACCATTTGGTTTAAATAGTTAAATTCACTGTCTGTCATGGTGTTACATGTCTTTTTAATTGGAAGAGAAGTGATTAGTGATTTGGTTTTGTTGTGGTATGTGATGCTTTCACATAAGGAAGGCTTCAGCAACATTTTTTATTTTTGAGGCTGATTGTTTTAATGTACTTTGTGAAAAATTCTGTATGACAATGAAATCTGGATAAGGGAAGGTGGCCTGTGAAATGTATCATCTCTCTGGAAAATAATGCCATATTTTGTATATGTATTTATTTATATATTTTATATAAATATTTTATATATTTATATAAATATATATTCTTATATGTCTCACTATAAATGTTTGATGTCACTGTAGAAAAAAGAAGCCATCAACACTGTAATTCCTTGTTGGGTTGGGAACTCCATGAAGACTATGGACATTGGGTTTTCACCAGCTGGGGCTAGGCATTGTGTTGATGGAGGAGAGGCTGTGGTGCTGAGGAACCCATTCCTCTCCCATTGCCTGAATTACAACCATGCTTGTTCCTGCCAGCAAAGGCAAATGTCTAGAAACTCTGACATGGAAGGATTTGGACATACAGCTTGCCATGATTGAGGCATCCCATCAGTATAAGTCAGATATTTAAAGCCTTACCCTGAAATGTATTAGCTGAACAGCACTATGAGTGTTCTCCACATCTTTCCAATTTCTGTCTAATGACATGAGTTCATATCATCATTAAAACTGAAATTTTATAATCTCATGGTAAGAAAAAAATTGTATGTGAATTGATGCTAACTCCAGGCTAATACAGGTTTCCTGACACAAGGTTACAGAAAGCTTTGTGAAGTGAAGATTTATTGCAATATTTTTATTGCTAAAGCAGATCTAGTGCCTGCAAAGATTTGTTGGCAAAACAATATATGCTGGGCTTTTTTTTTTTCCAGAGTTGTAAACCAGTTCTTTTCAAATAATTTCACAGAGAGAAGAAAGTTGTATATACACCAATATTTGGGCATATAATCATAGATAAAAAAATAAGGGCTTGATTCATTGAAGTGAGTTATATTTTGCCTCTATTTTTTTAATAACTATCTGGTGAGCCTTCTGAAAACAAAAATCAGTTTCTGTGTGATAGACAGATGCTTTGCAAGGCACATTTTGCAAGCATGTAAGGTGTTTCAACAGCCTCTGACAGGCTTTATCATTCGGATATTTTGTCAAGTATTTCAATTTTTTATGTTTTATCCTACAATTAAAACCAAATAAATATAGAAGAAGCTGGCTAGTAGAGGTCATTAGGTCATATATTGTGAAAAAAATCCAAACAAACTACAGCTCAAGGAGCTAAACCTGATTTAAGCATGCGATTTGTCACATGAATATTTAAGAAATGGCATTCAGCTCCTTTATTAGTACTAACAGTCTTGAATTATGTAACAGAGAAAACATACAGCCATAAGGGGAAAGAAAAAAGATGTGTGTAAATCAGTTTTATTTTCCTCCCAACAGACATCTTTAAAAGAGAAATTGTGTTTAAAAATAGCCCCAAAAATAAAGTCTCACCTGTAATTTAGAGCTGCATCTTTTTCAGAAGTTGCCTTTTAAATATTTTTTACAAGCACAGTTGCTTGCACTAGTATTGGATACTTGCCATTGTCAATCTGATGTCCCTGTCAGTTGACACTGGTATGAAATGCAAAATGACATTATTATCTGTCTCCAAAGAGATAACTTTTTTAAAATGAAAGAATCAGTGGTGGCTTTTTTTTTTTTTTTTTTTTTTTAGCATTCCTGTTTTTGTAAAGACAAAGGTCCAATTCAATAGATAAGAGTACTTGTCATTCAAAGATTTTTCTCATGGCTAAGGACTGCAATTCAAACAAATATATGTATTTGTGGTCCACACCCAAGCAGCAGAATGTGGGCAGCACAAAGTAAATGTATAGGTCAGTATCAATTCAGAGGAAGACTTGTTACCTCCAGGTATAAGTTAGTAATGATTCCTGCTAAGAGCTGCAGTGAGTGGAGAACTTTGGATTTGGTGACAGAAATTAAACCAATGCATTAGAAAAATCCCTTATGTCTTGGTACCTTCACTGTCTTCAGCTTCAGTATTTTATTAAGTGAAAGTCCATTTTTTCTAGTTTTTAATAAGCTCTTTCAAAAAACGAAAGTGGTCTGAGTTAATATTAAGAAGCCTCAGAAGAAAAAATTATTTGCACCTCAAATATTTGCATGGCAAGGCATTATAAAAAATCAAAATATGTATTTCAAAACTTGCTGATTTCTTCTTGAGCATGTTTTGTCTCTAGATAGTACCTGGGTACTATATGGAGCCCAGATGAATATTATAGGTATTTATTTTAGCATGTGTGATAAATAGCTGCATAAATCCCTATAATTGACCAGGATACAAGCTGAAGTTGCCTGCAGACAGCTCTATTATCTTACAAACTCTGAGAAAGTTCCCTATTTTAGTGCATCTACTGTGCTGTAGTTTTTGGAGCCCAGAATATCCTTTTCCTCCTCTTTGACATGCCTGCCTTTCAGGGCATAGTGTTAGCTATTTGTGCACGAAGGAAGGAGGCTTCATTGAATACCAAAACCACGGAATTAATTCATTTTTAGTACAGTCTGGACTTTTTTTGACTAAATTCCAGAGAAACCCTACACAGCATAATTCCTTATTGAACTGAGCCCTAATTTAAGTAGTGTCTTTCAAACTATTTGGGAAATCATCTTTGCATATCTCTAGTCTCTCTAAAACTGTGTAAGCAAGGATGGCTCCACAGAGATTTTACATATTAGCAATAGGAATTTTATTTAAAGTGTGAAAAGTACTAAGCAATTTTCCTGGAGGCAAAAGCATATTAGTATACAAAATGAAATGTTTATGTATGTAGCTGTTTTCTCTGTGGTCCTGCTGTGCCTTTAGAAATCCTTCAATTCTATTAATTTCTACCAGAAGAATATGCTTGATTTCTCATTACAAAGGACTCCTTTTTCTTTCCCAACTCCCACGTTTTTGCTTTTTTTCTGAGAGATCCAAAAATAAGATCCAAAAAGGATATCAGAGTATTCCAAGGACAAGATTTCTGTGATCAGTATCAGTAATGGCTTCATCTGCAAGCATGCAAAACAGGTTCAAGGCATTTAGAAGAGAAGTCATTTGGTATGTCCAGTGGACCTGGGTATCTTGGAGTCTCCATCCTTGGAGATACTCAAAAGCCATCTGGACACAGTGCCAGGCAACCATTCCCTGGTGGTCCTGCTTGAGGAGGGAGGGGTGCTCCAGGTCACTTCCAGAGATCCCTTCCAACCTAAACCATCCTTTGAGCCTATGGGCCTGTGAGCCTATTAGTAGCAGTTTGGTGTCCCAAGTTCCAGCATGTGAGATTGTCTACATTATGCAATGTATTGATTGAGAAGATGCTGCAACGTTTTTTGCCCAAAAGAAAATTTTCTGGTAAAATGGCAACTAGTACAAATTTGTTGTTCATCAGAACAAGCTTTAGTCTTAAAACTGCATTTTATTTACTTCTTCCATTTCAGATTTTGCAGAAGTAGAAGCATATATACCAGCCTTAGAGAAAATCCCATTGAAAAAAACTTTCTTTTTGCTTTTACCCTCTACATATGTTAAAAAATGCAAATTACTTCAAGGCAGAATGTTGCTGCTGAAAAAAATGGAGACCAAGTATTAGCAAAAGCAGAGGGTAATGCTGCAAATCTCAGTTTATCCTTGTAGAATTCATGTCCTGCTGCTGTATTCATCCTGGCTTTCTACTTCTGCTGACCTATCCAAATTCCTTAAGTGCCTTTTTCTGTCAAAGCTAATTTTACTCCACTGCTCTCCCCATGAGTGGGGATGGAATGAAAGGTAGCAAAATTATCTCTGCAGAACAAAGCTGAGGTTTCATGCAGAAAAATCACCTAATCTGAAAAGCTCTAAAGAAAATGTCACTGAGAAGGACTGCTTCCCATACCCATTTGTGGTAATACCTTCCAAAAGTAGAAGGACTTGCTTACAAGAGCCAGGTTGAGAGTGCATTTCCTCACTCCTTGCAACTGGAGAACAGAGGCTATTTTTGCCTGCTTATGCCATATCGAGAATATTCAAGGTGAAACTTTCCTATGTCTGCTATGTATCATGTAATTTGCACTCAGTAAAAAGACCTAACTGAGCTTGTACAGTTGATTATTGTTTTATCACAGGGATGCTGTGCGCAACCTTCAGCCTTCAGATGCAGCCATACATTTCTACAGCTGCTATTACCAAACTACTAGCAATATGTTACTGATCTCCTTTTCCTGTTCCCTTGCTGGGGCCAAATGGTGATACTTCAGCTGCCAAAGCAGCAGAAAGCAGAAACTGCAGACAAAGAAAAAATACGAAAGATGATGACTATTATATTATTGCTCTAGGTCTCCACAGACATCCCACACTAAGATGCTATTCCAAAGAACCTCAGCATCTCCACATCAGCTTGGTACATTGCAATTTGCATGCAATTATATGCAATTAAAAGCTTCATTATAAGCATAAATAGGCTTCTTGTTGTTAGCTTATGCCTAGGTTGGAGGAGACAGAGCAAGAAGAAGACTGCCTATGCTGTATTCAGCTTAGCAGAACTGAAGCACAAAGGCTCTGCTAGAAGAGCCGTGTCTATTGGTCAGGCACTCCCCCTGATGGAAAACGTGGCTAGTAAGGAAGCAACAGGGAGTCAAGCATTGCACAGCCCCTGCCTTCCCTTGTGTATCCCTGTCTCTGCTGGGCTGCCCATGCTGCCACTCAGACTTGATAATCCAAGAAGGTGCCTAAAAAGATGAGCAGAAACTTTTTCAAAATAAAACAGCTATGATCTGGAATGGACTAGATTTAAATTTATTCATTTAAACTTTCTGCAACATTCAAGAGCACCCTTGCTCCCACATCTTTCTCATGGGATGCTACCCCTCTCCCTGCACCCTCACAGTAGCTTCCTTGCATGAACTTTGCTCTATGGAGGCGGTCGTAAGTCAAGGGAGGAGAAAAGGAGGGAAAATAAAGCCTTTGTTTGTTTGCAGAACTATCATCAGAGCTATTTTCATTACGCAGAATGCAAGTGTTGGTATGTTTGGGCTCCTGCTCCACTGTTGGTTTTTTGGTACTTACTGGTAATACGGAACAAAGTGGCTGTATTCCCAACAGATCCTCTCCTTTGTTCCCTCACACCTTTAACTTAACAATGGCTAGGTAATACAGGGTGGTATGTCAGTAAGAGAACCCTTCCACTCACACCAACTCTGCTACTGTTACTCAATGCATACCTACCTACCTGAATCTCAGAGTCAGATAAACACAATCAGGTGTTTGCTAAGATGCTCATACCCTACTTTCCTGTGCAGTCTGGATGCCTGCCCAATTCTCAGTGCAATGTACAACAATTGGTCCATAAATGAGAAATGTGTTGGCAAACAGAAAACATGAGACCTGTCTGCAGTGCAGCCTGGGGAGACTGTTTAGGCTAGTGGTTTATCAGTGGAGTGATAGCTGAGGAAAAGTAGACCAGCTTCAAAAGTGTTGCCTAAAGATACATAGAGAACTTGACCACTCAGTTTGCAGCATGATGAGAGACTCTAGCTTGGAGTGAGTAGCTTGGATCTTTTTTTTAAAAGGTATTTTTTCTTTATAATTTTATTTTTAGTGTATTGTTATTACTATTAATAATTATTACTATGGGTTGAGCAGGGGTTAGACATGAGTGTTGTTCTGCAATAGCAAAGCAGTGATGTGTGTAGAAACATAATTCTGAAAAGTCAGTGCTGCTAAACTGCTGGTAAAGAACAAGCATCTTTACTTCTGACTTTGCAGAAAAACAACTGCTCTGTTTTAGCATTTTTTTAGGGGTCCCTTGTAATATCTAGTGCTATGGGAGCTGAGTGATTTCCAGAAAGGCAGTAAATCCTGTGACAAGTCTCTGCCATGTGCCATTCCTTTCCATCCCACTTTTCTTCTCCCTGAGGAAAGAAAGCTATAAGTGATGCATTTTTCATTTACCTTTTAATTTTTTTCTGTGTTTAAGACTAACATTAGCAAGTGAAAGATCAAAGGAATATGTTTGTTTGTAAAGTAAAAGGCTAAATTTTCATGTGCTTAATATCTTAATATGCATTTTGGACTGGGTCTGCACGAAGTTGTTCCCTAATATTTTCTTTTCCAAAGCATGTGTTCTTATGGTAGGGAAGTGCTTTCAGTGTTAGGGTTGGCTGCCCTTCACCACCATTTCTCTACTCCTTTCTCTCCCCTCACTTTCTGCCAGCTCTAGCTGATATAAATGTGTCTCTCCTGTACACCAAAGCAATGAGCAGAACTGACTCAGTGTAAGCAGAGGTGCTTATACCAGGTGATTTTTGGTTGTCTTTGGACAGGTTTAGGGGGAAAATGGGTATAAAATGAAGTACAGAGGGCACTGACCTCATTTCTGTGCTATGAACATTTTGCAGCTGGCAGTAGGCCATGGGCAGGAGGATGCATGGCTGGAAAAAGCCCTGCTGCAGCAAACCTGATGGTTTTGGCAGGAAGAAAAGATAACTGGGTAGGTAGGGTTCTCAGATGACATGAACCAAACATCACAGGTGCTCATTTAGGACCTTCCCACCAGCTAATTTCTTTTTAGGTAGAGTAGGAGAGATGCAAGTGAATATGAAGGGAGGGAGCTGAAATAACAAGGATCAGTACATCTCCTTTACACATCCAGCTACACACCTGAGCTGGGTGAGTATCCTATGGCACCTTCCTTGTTTGCCCACTCATTCCCACCAGGCTTGGCTTGCCAGCACAGGAGGAACCATTGCAGAAGGCACACACTGAAGCTGCACTGCCAGCTGACACATGGAAAAAAGAGAAGAGAAGAGAAGAGAAGAGAAGAAGAGAAGAGAAGAGAAGAGAAGAGAAGAGAAGAGAAGAGAAGAGAAGAGAAGAGAAGAGAAGAGAAGAGAAGAGAAGAGAAGAGAAGAGAAGAGAAGAGAAGAGAAGAGAAGAGAAGAGAAGAGAAGAGAAGAGAAGAGAAGAGAAGAGAAGAGAAGAGAGAAGAAACTCCAACAAAACAAAACAAAAAACAAGCAACCACCAAAACAACAAAACCAAAGTGTTCCACAAACAGAAAAAATAAAACAAAGAAAAACTGAAGACCTTTGATTTTTCACCCTGATGTTTGAGGCTGATCATAAAAATTAGGACAAAGCAAGGTGTGTGCTGTCTATGGTGTAAATGTAGTCTAAGCTCCTAGCAGCATTTTTATAGGGAAGAAAAATTTTGCCTGCTTTGCTTCCTCACATTAGTCCTAATCCCAGTATATGGAAGAGTCTGGCTCTAGTCTGACAGCTCATCCCAGAGCAGCAGAGGAGATGTCTGTCCTGGTGAGTCCTGACGAGATGTCATAGGCCAGATTGCAGATAAGGAGGCACTCCTCCCCTGCCACTTTCAGCGGGAATAAGGGGCTAAACACTTCTAAGAAATTGGCCTATCATTCCTGAATGTTGTACAAAGTAACTTCTGCTTCTGGTGCTTAACAATTAGAGGAAAGAATATCTCCTAAACCCTTGTCCCCACTGAAAACTCCAATTTCTTGCAGCTAGGATGGGAACATTCCACCCTGCAAAACATTGGAAGTAGCTGTCCACTGGATTGCTATTCTGCAAATCGACTATTACTACATAAACTAGTAATGTTTCCCCTATATATATAACAAGCCCAACAAAAAGAATCAATTTCTGCTCTTTAGAGATAAACCTTTACACAAGGTTTGTGGGGTAAGAGCAGTCAGAGTACTCTTAAGAGTGTGCTGTAGCTCTGAGACTCCCCTCCCTCACCATTTTCTCTTGGCAATGCCATGACAATTGTTCTGTGCTGAGTAGACTCCCTGAAAAAGACTCCAAAACTTGCTGCTTCTTCATTATTTTGATACAGAGACTGCCAAGCATTTGGACATAGTGAATGTGGTAGTGCAACCAGGTTTCACAGTTGCTGAATACAGAGATGTTAGACATTAGTTAGTTACAATACCAATACCATCAACTGCTTTTTTGTAGTGCTTTCCTTGGGAAGATCTCAAAAGACTTCACAAAGCAGGTCAGTAGTATTCCCACACTTTTGAATCCAGAGCAGTTAATAGGCCCCCATTGGATTGGCAGACACTGGCATGCAGGTAAAACACACTCAGTAAGTGCAATGTATGAAGCCACAGAAACATGACAGGGAGAGCTTTCACTTTGCAGTTTCAACAAACAGCTTCCCTCTCCCATTTAAAACTCAGAGTTTGTGCCAACAAATGGCAAGAGAATTTTAGGCTTTCATTTCTGCCAGACTCTTAGAAAATGTTATCATCACCCTCCCTGGCTGTTTTCATAGGAAGGGTTGGTGCAGACTGTTTTCACCTGTGCGACTTGCTTACTCCCACACCCACTTACTCCCACACCTGTTTCTCCATGGACAAAATCAACTTGAAGCCAGAATGGCAGTCACTTGATTCTCTTTTTCTCTGCAATCACTAAGTCAAAGGAACATGCAGGGGAGGGAAATGGACTATATCCCAAGCCAGGAGCACCCTCTTCTCTGCTTTCAGAAAAAAGAAGTGTGAGGCTGTTTTTTTCCCAACCTCCTTTTTATAACCTCTGACTTTCTGTGCAGGAAATGGCTCTTTCTAGTCTTGATGTTATCTTGTAAATGTACTAATACTGCTGCCTCAGGCATTTGAGTGGAGAAAGGCATCCAGATTTCCTATCCAGAAAATCTTTTAATAACTTCCCTTGGAGGCTGCTGTTTTGCCCAAGACAGAGGCTTGCATGGCATAGCTGGGACTGGAGAGGACAGGACTAGGGCAACGGGACAGGCAGACCAAAAGAAGGAAAGGTAAAAGGAACGTGGCATTCCAGAGGCAGATTTGCAAGACTTTTGCCTGTTTTCCTGCTGAGGTCAGACTGTTGAAGGGAAACAAGCAGAAAACAAGAGACAAAGGCAGAGCAGAAGACTTTTAATAGTTCATTTTAAATAATATTGTCAACATTGTGAATGACTTAGGCTTGTCAAAGGTGGTGCAGAATATCATATTGTGTTTTGCCATTTATCCAGTGCATGTGTTTAAAAAAATATACAAATACTGTCCCATCAGGAGCTTCGGTATATAATATTTTTTTGAGAAACAGACTGGCATTGAAACAGACGTGCAAAAGTGACATAATATGTTCACAAAACATGTTTTAAATAAGTTTCTAAGCATGCTTTCTACTGAAATCTATTTTTAAAAATTCAGTTTTACATCTATAAATACATAGTACAAAAATGCAAGTTTACAAGCCATTTTTTCCAATAGCTACGCCATTTGAAGGCTTAAGTTGCAGCATTCCTCCAACACGATGCATATATTTAAGCACAATAATATTAAGTATTTAAATATAAAGTTATGAAGTGTTTGAGAATATAAATTAGTAACAACACATAGAGACAAAAATACATGCAGTGTGAAATAAATAATTCATCAGCTTTACATATGAGGGTATATATAATATTATACAAACAAAATATACAAGATTATAGGATTTGATCTGGAAGTAGCTCACATTTGTCACTTAAACATGTAGGCAATCTCAGTGCAGTAAAAATGTTACTTTATGGGGTTACTCATACACTCAAAATCAGGTGCACAAGACTACCTTAGTGAAATGGCTCCTGACTGGAATGGTTCCTGACTATAACAGGCCCCACAGAAAACTTGGTGTGAAAAGCCTTGGGGTTTAGTTTTAGTCTTGTGAGCTGAGATACTGCTGGCATTCTGGGTCTCCTTTAATTGCTGGAGATCCAGGAATTCTTCTGCCGTTTTTTGGATAGACACACCAGCATTCAGCAGATTCTCCATCCAGCAAAGTTTCACACTAGAATATTATTAAGGAAAAAAAAAATCACAATAAGTAACTGTAGGATTACCTGTGAGGTACTGCCAATAGAGGTGTTGGACACAATTAGGATCAGAAGGTGAGGACCTGCCATGCACAGGCTTGTTTTGAATGCAGTGGTCTGCAGAGCCTCTAAACAACACTTGGTTAGGGAACCAAGACCTAAGCTCAGCTATCACAAGAGCAACTTCAGATTTAAAACTGTCCAGTCCTTGGTAAACAACAGTAGAAAAAAGCAATATCTTCCAGTGCCAGTATCTTCCAGAGAAATAGACAATCTCATAGGGTGAGAGCAGTGATTGAACTTTCTGTCTCTTCACACAAGGAGACAAAAAAGGTGACATGTTTGGGTTTTTTTTCTTGAGGAGGGGCTTAAACCAGTTTCTGTTTGTGCTTGATTAGATCCCAGGTCACAGTGTTCGTGAGTCACCGTGATGCCATCCCCAAAACCAAAGACTCTTGGTGACACAGAATTATGCAGACCTACTAAATTTGTGTGCATGACCTGTGGTTACAGGGTGTGGCTTGAGGTTCAGAGCCTTAGTTAGTTTTGCAGATTACTCTCACTGTAACTTGCAATAGATTTTTTTGAGGGTATAATGGAAATGAGCAAATAACCTAATTCACAGGCAGCACAAATCAGTATTTTTGTTAGGCTTTAAGAAGGCTAATTTTGCTCTAAAGAGGTTTTTTTTTTTCACTGCCCATGTAGGTTTTCCACTGCCTGTGAGCTGAGACCCTCTTTTTACATAGTGCTTATTATATACTCAATGGGTTTTGGCAGGTAGTATGGCTGATCTTACGAGTTAATGTCAACTGACTGAATGCTAACAAATCAGGTACATGGGACAGATAGGGTTAAAATATTTTGGAAAAGGCTTTGAGTGCACCTGTTTTGTGAAGGGAAAAAGACTTCTGCCTCTATTGCTGACAGCCACCAGCATGCAGCTCGCCTTGAAGAGAAGGACAAACCATCTGCTCTAAGTATCCCTGTTTTTACAACCTGCTGCAAACTTGGGAGTTTGGGAGCAGAGGGCTGTGAAAGGGTTGGCTGTATCAGGCAAGTGCAGCACTGCTGTGAGCAGAGAGGGGGGAAAAGGCACGCACCTGTTTGCTGTGGTAAAATCCATTCTTGTTGCAGTTGGGCAAGTAAAATTTGTAAATCTCCCCTCTGCTTCTCTGCTGAGCCTTCACCAATTTATACAGGGCTCTGTAGAGCTCCTTCTGACAAGGACCCTGCAAGAATACCAGCGCAGTGAATACCAAAATCACAAGTAAATCAGCTACATAAAAGGTGATCAGAATATACACAGTAAAGAACTGAAAATGCTTATTAGGCATAAAGTCTACACCAGCCTGTTTTGCATGTAGTTTTTCTTCTTTCAGTAGAAGCACAGCAAGAAAAATCTGGTGTTGCATTCAGACCTTTGTTTTTATTCTTTGAGGTTTTTTCTGTTCTATAAACATGGGGATTTTAGTCCTTAAATTGCCACTCAAGAAAATTTAACTTGTACTAAGTAAACACATTACTGCTTAGGGGATACAATCTCTCCTCTTATAGGGAGGCGGAAGTTAGAAGACTGGTACATGAGATTGGTCACGTTTTCCAGGGTGACATGGCTTGTGCTCTGTTGATATATGGAGGATAGGTGCAAGACACATAGATGGTGCAAGAACAAATATCTGAATGTTTGTTATCTTTTGTACAGGACAGAGTCGCTGCCAAAGCAACATGGAGCCATTCTGTAGCTCTAGGACCAAACCCCAAAGTTCTTGGAACTGGGAATGAAGAACTGTTTGCAATATTCACTGTTTTCACATTTGCTGGCTCTCTTTTTCAAAGTCACAATTTCTGCACATCAAAAGTACCTAACACATTTGAACCTCTGCTTTTTGCAAAACCTCCCCATGTTAGCCTCTCATATAAGCTGTCATATTCCAGTCTGTGGGTTTATCTGTGGCTCAGGGTGAGAAAAGCAGAAGCCCTAAAAATCAGAACTGCAGCTAACAGCACATGTACATAACAGTTCAAACTAAATCAGTGATTAAGTCCTGTTCTGGATATGGAATGAGGCTTCCTAAGGTAGGGAGGTGATTAGTATATTTTTTATTTTTCTTTTCCATTTTGTCAGTGACCATTACGAACCAAAGCTTCTGTTCTGCCCAACTAACCCCGCTCCATAATGCAGGGGTGCTGCTGCCGCCGGGGACTGGTCTAACCGCGGTTCTCTGGTGCCCTCCCGTGGAACACAAACCCGCTTGCAAAGGCCGTACATTCTCATTACCCACTAGGATTTTGCAGAGTCGAGCCCCACTTTAATTTTTGAGGTTTCTTTCTTTCTACATGAATACACTCAATAGTGTTTCCTTGTGATCAGAGTGAATCGCGTTTTGTTTTGCATTGATGCTTCATCAATAACTACATGGAAGGACTCCCTTTTATTTTGCTGTGTGTTGGACCAATGAAAAATGCCTTTTCTTAACTAAAATAAAAAAGGATTTAATATAGATTCCTGTAAATTAAGGGGGCAGGTTAGAATCTGATTGTAAATATGGTTAAACATTCAGCCTCTGCATGAATTCTGTTTAGGACATGCCTGATGCATGTCTGCTATTATGGCTCCAGACATTTTGTCTGTTCCTCAAGCATCTGATGAGAACATTCCAAAAGCTGGTTTGCTAGCTACCCAAAATACTGATATTTCAATGTTGCTGCTAGAAATTTCAGTAGAGCAAGGCTCTAGTGAAATGGTTTCTGAAAGTTTTACAAAGAAAACCCACCTGCTCTTTCAATTTCTTGAGTTCAGATATTCTCTTTGCTTTCATATTTTCATATGCAGTGATGGAATTCCAGGGAATGGGTTTATCCTGGCCTATGGGAAACATCAACTGGTAGTTCAGCAGCTGATCCTGTGTTATTTCAGTGCTTTCCAGAGGCATATCATCAGGTTCTATAGAATCTGGAAGTGAATGATATTAAGGTAAACATCTTCAGTGAAATTTGGCATTTATTTCTCAAAGTTTAAAAAGGTGAAGAGAAAGATCAACCAAAAGAAAAGAAAAAGTAATATCTAAGACACCCATTAGAGTAGATCCTGTAGGAATTAATACATGTGCAGCATGGCAAATTATACTTTGATATTAAATTCATAGAAGGGCTCAGCAGCTATTCTCTAACAAGTTGGTTATTTTATGATCCTTCAAAATTACTTGAATCCCAAAGATGAAGTTGCAGTCCATCTGTTAGAAGTGAAAAAAACCTTCTTGACTACAGTGGATTGTAGAAACTTGGCTATATGAAAGATTGAAGTTAAACGTGTAATGAATTTAGATTTTTGTCATGTATTTCTGATTTTAATCAGAGAGGAAATGGTCAAGACCTCATCCCATGGTATCCTGTACTTTGCTCTTTCTTATTCATAAATAAGAAGAGGTAGCAATTCACAGGGGCCAGAAGTAGCTCCTGCTGACCTGCAGTAGACCAAATAGCAAAGAACTGGCAGAAAAATATTTGTTTCTGCCTGATCACGGCCTTCACTGCTCTGCCTGACCAGTGCCTAAATCAGCATGTGTGAACTCTTCCCCTGAAAGCAAGGGAAGCTCTTTGCAATTGTAGGTGATTCATCATTATGTGTCTAAATCCAGCCTTGCTGGATCAAGGCTGTAAACAGGCAATGGATTGAAAATGTTCAAGAAGAAATGAAGGTGAGAAATTGAGGAGAGAAAGAAAGGAAGAAAGAAAGGAAGGAGGGAATGAAACCAACTCTGGAAAAATCAAATCAAATTTAATGCAGGTAGCTTAAATACTCAATTTGGTCACTGTTCTCTGCCTTCCCCACCCCCTCAACTACAAGAGAAACTTCACTTACTTCTACTAATGGCTATTGTTATTTTGAGTCAGTGATGATTATTTTTGTAATGCCACCGAGTTAATAATCACTTCATAGACATAACAGTAGTGATGATGAAAATAATAATAAGAATAATCATCATCCTAATTATAATTATTATCATAATAAATTGAAAAATACTAAAATAACACTGAAGAAGTTCCTGCCCATCATATAGTTTAAGATGCTTGAGATGCCTTTTTGCCTCAAGATAATTTGGCTAGCACTCCATTGCTCCAGGTACATTTTATTCCCAGGCACAAAGCCTTTTCATTCTCTATCATGAGTTTTAGAGATGGACATAACCAAAGCCTATAAAACATTTGCCTATTCCAGCTGCTGTCTGCAGCCTCCCAGACACTTTACTGTAGTTATTCTGCATCGTTCCATCTCTGTGCTTTAGGGTTTTTGTGCTTTCAGACTGTAGCGTACTAGCTTGTTGCGAACATCTTAGGCCCGGCACCAGGATGCACCTCACCTCGAACAGGTCAGAGCACGTTTCCCTAGAAAGCGCATTCCAGCCTCCCTATATTTCAGACGCCTCCCTAACTTCGCTCATACTTCGCTCAGTGTTCCCAGCTTCTGGCTCCCACAGCCCGCGTCGCGCCTGCCCATCCCTCGGGCTGCCCCGGCCGGGGGCTGTGCGGCAGCGCCCGGCGCGCAGCTCCCGACCGGGCCCGCGGGGCGGCGCGGAGCGGGACGCGATGGCGCGGTACCTGCCGGCTCTTCCGTACGCATCCCTCCGACCTCGCTGGCGGGCAAGCACGTCCCGTGCCCCTGGATGAGGGCGGAGAGCGGCCGGGATTCCCTCGCGGGGATGTGGCAGCGGAGTCCCAGGCGGCAGCGGGCGGTGTAGACTCCGCAGGGCTGCCCCGGCCCGAGGGCGCAGATCTGACAGCAGCCGCAGCCGGGCTGCCGGGCAGCCTCCGGGCAGTCGGGCGGGACGGGCGGGCACAGAGCGAGCCTCTCCGGGGTGCAGGGGGCGCAGAGCACGGGCTGCGCGCCGCGGGCCAGGCGGGCGGCCGGCAGCGCGGGCAGCAGCAGCAGCAGCGCCGGCAGCAGCGGCAGCAGCCGCGCCGGGAGCCCCGGTCGGCACAGCGCGCACCGCCGGCCACTCATGCCGCTGAGCAGGGGCCGGGCTCGGGCGGCTCGGCGGCCTGGAGAGCAGGAGGCACCTCACATACATTGGGCTTGCCCGGGCCATTTATACAGTGCTTTGCCTGGGTATTAATCTTTAACCCCGAGTTAACTATTATCTGAGCAGGGGGGCCGGAGAAGCGTCGTTTCGCTGGCAATTCAAGTCCCTGGCCGTTGTTCCCCTCCCCTTTCACTTTCCTCCTTTATCTATTTTCTTTCGTCCAGACATGCAGGAATGCTTTTATTCCCTCACTCCCACCTCTTTGCCCCAACACAGTTGAGGAAAAATGTGGTGGGGGCTGGAGAGAGAATTGGCAGAAGGGAATGGATGACTGGGGGCTATCCCCTCCCTTTTTGCTTGCCACAAATGTCTCCTGTTCTTGACTTTTCATAAAAATGTAAATGTTCAAAAAACAAGGGGGGAGGGGTGGGGGGAGGAGGGAAATCCCATTGAAACTGAAGCAACTGAATTCATATTTCCACAGCAACAAATGCAACAAACCCTTGTTTAATTTTCGTCATGTGGCTGCAGGTTAGGAGTACACTGACATACCGAAGAGGAGGCCTCAAGGGTAATAAAGCCATCAGGATCTCGTAACTGCTGCACACATGCACGTAGGAGTCCTTGCAGTAACCTCCGCCGGTGGCTGCGCAGCTGAAGCAGGATCTCGTGTGCCTGGGCTCGGTTTTGCTCCTGGAGTGAGAGAAGGAGCAGTCCCCAAAACACCCATTTCAGGGAAACCAGTATTTTGTCGAACAGTTAAAAAATAAACTAGATATCTGCTTTTCTGTCTGTCCTTTTAATGCTCTCCATCTCCTCATGTATCACCTAGGGGAGGTGTAGGTGGGAAATCTTTTCTGCTTTGCCTGCAACAGTTGCCACTCCAGTAAAAGTACTCAAACTTCACTGCACTGAACAGATTATTTTATCCTGGTATTCACAGTATGTACCAAGCTTGAAATAGCACATTCCACTGCAAAGCCATGTAATGCAGCATGATTTTTTGTTTACTTGATTTTTTGTTGTGTTTTTCTTTTTTTTTACATTTATTTATCTTCCTTTGTAAATACATCATTTATGTGAAAGAAAGTGAAGCAGAACTGCAGAGCATGTTTAATGTCGTTATTCAATCTGTTCTCCAGTACAGATGACAAAGGTTTTATTTATAATGTAGTGATTTCTTACCCCTCTATAGTCATAAGTGAAAAGTCCTCAAAAGCATTGTCCTCGATTACAGACTTGAAATATTTTCACTTAACTACTTTTTAAAAATTCAAATACTTTCAGGTATCTCTATCTCGATACACCAAAGTTGAAACTCATTAGTATTTTAAAGTACTCTAAAGAAACCTAATTTTACAGATTTTAAAATAATTTAAAATAATAAAAAATTTAAAAAATAAGTCTGTGGACTTCGCATGTCTATCTGGGAACAAATTTTGGCTAAAAATGTAGGGCACAACAATTGCAATTAGACTTTTCAAACTGTTTTCCCACTTTCATTTCTACTTTTTATTGTGCATCTGTCTTGAAAAACTATGACTCTCTTACCATTCAAAATGAAGTGAAAAATGTACAGGAATGTGTCTATTTCCTCTCCCAAAGAGAAAAAGGAAACAATACAAAACAAAGTCTCTTTCATGAAGAAACATGAAAAAAACCCCAAAATTAATGGAAAGTAGACCAAGTTGTAAAATGACAAAGAGCCAAAGAACTCATTAGCATTTGTGTATGTGTATGTGTGCATTCATCTACTTATCTGTGTATTTTGCTGTTTGGACAGGTTTTTATGAACTGAATTGAGGATCATTGACTGACAGCTTAACATAAGCTACTGGCCTCTGAAATTATTGTACTCCAGCCTACCACTGTCCTGCCTGCAGTTTTTCTGTCTAAAAAAACTGGGATGAACTGGGAGTAAACAACTTTTAATGGTATAAGTGAAATGATTTTTAAAAAGGATTTTTTAAATCATCGCCATCATTTTTAAGTAACGAGATAAAGACACAATGCATGAAGAGCATGCTTGTCTGATGTATGGGCCTACATAAAAAAACTACTGTTAGTTTCAAAAAATCTCATTCTTTCCATGCACCATCATGTTTACAGGTCTTTGGCACATTTTGCCTTGCTGTCAGGCAGCTGGCAGTATCTGAACTGCTCAGGCAATTCCTAAGAACTTGCAGCCTTCTACAAGTCAGATTTTTTTCAGTGTACCCAGTAAGAGAAACAAAAGATAAACAACACCCCTCCCCACAAAATGAAAAGTGTTTTTGAAAGGGTTTTTGGTCTGTTTCCTTCATGGTTCCAGGCGCACTTGAAATCATGGCCCAGCCTTTTTCACTTGCTAGCTTTTGTGAAATTGAATTGAGGAAACCTAAAAATCTGCCAAAGCAGATTTTGTGAGATGTTCTGCTGTACAAAAGGTAGACCCATAAAAATCAGTCCCTCCATATTTCATTTATGTAATGAGCATATGTTAGAGCAGGTTATGATAACTCAGGACAGTATCAATCAACCAGACAATGCTTTCATATAGACCATGGGACATCAATGAAGTGAAAGCAGTGTATAAGTTTATGTAGACTCTGATGTAATACTACAACTCATCTACCAATCTCCACCTCTGACCCTGACATTTCTTTAAAGAACACAAGCAGGTAAGAACCAGGAGGTTAAAAACATTAATGATGTAAAGTTGTGTTTACTGAAGGCTTTTGATGGTAATTTTTAGGTTTTTCAACTGTTGACTCCTAACTTGAAGCACTTGTCAAAAGACACCACATGAATCTCAGGCAAGGTTTACTTTTTCTGCAAGATTTTCCCATTGGTTTCTCAATAACTCTTAGCCAATGACTTCACTTTGAATGATAAATAAAGTTTGAGATTTTTTAATTCTTTTGCTTTAAAGTGGAGTGACTCACAGAATGTCAAGTTCTATATACATTTGGGTGCAAGTCATTTTTTTCCACTAATTACGAAAAATTCAAGTAACTTGCCAAATAATTTCCTACCGAGACTGCTTATCTGGATATGTTTTTAAAAACCCCAAATAAACAGTGGAATATCCTCATTATCTTTTTTAAGGTAAGAAACTAAGTCTAAATTTTATGCTTAATATCTGTAGTGGTTTTGGTTTGCTAATTTGAGATTTCTTGGCTAATGTACTAATTAGCCCTGGTCAATTATTAGTGCACTCACATGAATGTAATTACTGATTTCTTGCTGTGAGATAGGATTAGGAGAGAGGCAAAGCAGGCTCAAAACTTTAAAAAGGTATAAAGAAAAATTTATTAACAGTAACTAAAAGAAAGAGTAATAAGAATCAGAACACAACCTTCAGAACACTTCTCCCCCTACAAACTTTTCTTTTCTACTGATAATGTAAAGAAACAAAACCTAAAATTTCCAGTCAGTTTACCACCTCTAGAATAGTCTTTCTTCAGTTCACTTAGGGAGAGAAGTCCTTCTTGTTAATGTTATGGAGATTTCTTCACAAGAAAAGAGTCTTTCATGGCTTTTAATTTCCAGGAATAACAACCACCTGGGGAAATCTGCATTGTGAAATCCCTCCTGTTTTCACAGCGTCTCCCACAGCTGTGTTTATGGGCCATGTCAACTTATGGGGTACAGTTTTAAAGATGAGTTGTTTAAAAGCAAAGGTTTTCATTATCAATCCCTGAAACCATATTCATCTCTAGGAACAGAGATCTTCTCTTCCTAGGAGCACAGGATCTTCATCACTCTTCTCTCCTCTGTTCAAACTTCTAGTAGGATTTCTGCACTTTAACATCTGCTTGCTTTAGTATGGAGGCCTTTGCTCAATACCTACAATTTGAACACTTTCATCTCCCCTTACCTTCATGCATTACAGGGAAGAAAAGAGTCCTACTCCATAGCTTTACAAGAGGATTTCAGCCTAAAACTAAAGGCTCATCCCTCCTATCTGGAACTTGACTACTTCTTCACTGACCTTGGTGTTTTCATGTTGTTTCTTTATGTGTCTGCACTTCTGACATGTTCTCTCACTCAAGGGAGGATTGAAGCACTGAAAGAGTCAATATCCCGCCTGGGGCCCTTAGAAGGTCCTGTGTTCCTGGCTGGACTTGGTAGCTTGTGGCGGGAACTGTGGCTGGGGGGGTAGCAGCCAGGACCTCAGCAGAGAGCACACCAGGGCTGTAGCAGCCAGGACCTCAGCAGAGAGCACACCAGGGCTGTAGCAGCCAGGACCTCAGCAGCAGCATACCAGGGCTGTAGCAGCCAGGACCTCAGCAGGCAGCACACCAGGGCTGTAGCAGCCAGGAGCTCAGCGGAGAGCACACCAGGGCTGTAGCAGCCAGGACCTCAGCAGAGAGCACACCAGGGCTGTAGCAGCCAGGACCTCAGCAGGCAGCACATCAGGGCTGGTGGCTTCTCCTCTGCCCCTGCCCAGCAGCCAATGCTGGGTCCAGCGGGCATCCTGCAGCAGGGGCCACCTGGCCTGGCCTGGCTGAGACAGGGGCAGGGCTGGCCACATTATCTCTTTGCTGGCTGGAAGGGAAAAGGACAGAGTTCCTGGGTTTCTTTCCTCTTTAACACGTGTTTTTCACAGAAGCATGTCTAGCTTTCCAATGGTTTAGCAGATTATCAATTCCCAGAACCAACTACTGATTGGTTTCCTATCAGACACAGAAGAAACTGCTAACAGTCTCTCCCAAAACATCACTTCTGTGATGCAAAACTAGCACAATATCCAAAACCACTATGATGCACATACACACATACCACCTACAAGTGGCATCAAGCATATGAAGAGAAACAGCTATGATGCAAATATAAAACCCATAGTTTCTTCTCTGAATTTATTGCGTGTAAAAGGATGCTTTATTTCAGCTGTGTGGGTTATCAGGAATTCTAGTCAATTGATTGTGCTTAGGTTCTTGATGAATAATTTGATTCACACGTTTTGATTGTTGTCACTTTGTACCAATGACATATAAGCTATTTGGTCTTATTTATCTATTCTGATTGGGTAAATATGACTCTTAGAATTAAATTCTGGATGGAGAGAAGGACGTGTTCCAAGTTTGTGTTGCACTAACTTTTGGAAGCAGACTGATTTTGCTACTTTGCCCCAGCAATTCATTTGGCTAAAATGTGGGAAATAGCTTATAAATACCTAAAACTAAATCTGCAGAAACTCTAGTGAGAGGCAGTCTCATGGCAAGTCTAGCTAGGGAAGGCATCTATCAACTTTCTGCATTAAATTATGGGTCATGAAAAGAAGAGAAAAGTGTAGTCCCTCTCCTTGGTGGCACCCAAAGTGTCTGGGCACTGAGTAAAACACCTTGTTTGCAATGTTGTGCACACATAGACCAGCCAGAAAACTATTTTCTACAAACAGTTGCACTCCTCTGGCAAGAGAGGTTAAAGTCCTGTAGTCATCCTGCCACGGGCCTGCCACTTTCTCAGTTTGCCTAGCTGGAAAAATAGTACAGAAACATTTTGACTTACTGTGGCATGACAAAGCTGAAAATGTGTTACAGAGTATGAGTTCCTCTGTGGACAGTTAGTATAAAAAAATCCCTTCTGCTTCACTGCTTCTGCTATAGTCAGCATTACTAAACCCAGGTAGGAGTATTTCTGTATGGAGTATTTCCAGCCATGGAAATAAAGGCTTTTCAGTGCCTACTCAGTGAGCTATAACTTAGAAGGGACTTTCAAAAATGTAAATTACCCCCTTAGCGCTGGCTCCAGGCATCTAAACCAGGATAAGCTGTTTAAATATCTTTGTATTTTTCAGCCACTGTGTCTCTCCAGGCCCAAACCAGAAAAGAACACCACTAACCATATGATATGCCCTTTACTGCAGTCCCTGAAGGCTGTAGGTGCTGATAGAGTGATACTCCAGCCCTCACCCCATTAGGTCTACTAGATGAAGTGCTATCTTATGCCAATGAAGGAAAAGGCAAATTCCCCAGACATTTACTCTTAAAGCAATTTAAATGTAACAGCACTTTCAAATACATATTCAAGCATCTCATGTGAAGTTTGAAGAACAAAAGACTACCACTTACTTTAATGTCTGCGTCTGTCACACAGGTTAAATGCCAGGATTCACATCAAACTCTCCTTTCTCCCTGAACAAATACATGGCTTAAGAGGCACAAGCATTTCTATGTGTAGTGGGGAGAAAAGTAGACAGTACTTAGGGAGAAAAAGGGAGATCCAGACCCAGACCAGGGCCATCACAGTCACAGCCAGTGGCACATCTTAGAGGAAAAGTGCCTGGAGGACAACAGCCAACAATAATTAATGTGTATTGTTTTCTACCTTATCAAGTGCGACAGTGGATGTTCTCTTTGACACTAGATAGACTGGATATTGAAAGAAACTTACTGCTAACCCAAAACTGGAGAAGCCCCTGATGTTTCAAATTCCTGATCTTTTCTTCTGAGGTTTTATGGAGATTTCTAACCTCTGTGAATATATCTGGCTCTTAGTACTCTAATCTTAAGTGTCATTCTTTGATCTTTTCATTTTTAAAAATTGCTGATACAAATAGGAATAGTCATAGGGCCCAGACCAGAGTAAGTCAAGAGGTCCCTTTTCTCTGGCCAACTGTCCTTTGAAGTAGGAGGTCAAAACTGGCAACAAACATGCCAGAACTGTGCTTCCTAAAGGAACAGAGCAGAAGACAGCAGCATGGAATTCTTAGCAAGAGAGCCAGCAGAGTGATAAATGCTGTTAAAACAGGAGGACACATTTCTCTCCATCAATTAAAATTGTTTTTCACATTTTGGCCATTCAATTCTGGTTCTTACAAAAATAAAACAGTTTGCCCAACTGCTTTTGCCAGGAAGTCTGTCATTGCCTTTTGTCCTGGGGCATTTCTGATTTCAGCAGTAATATTTGTGATGATGATGATGATTATTATATTGTTGACAGTAAGACCAAAAGTACTTTTTTCAGGTTTCAGAGCCTCTACTGTTTCCTCAGATATCATGAGACAGGACTCTGGAACTTCAGTCAGTTCTAGAGAGCCTGAGGCTTGCACAGAGAGCTTAAATCAGGTAAGCCGCTGCTGGGAATCAGGTTTGCCTAAGCTTTAGTGACTGATAGTGTTGGGTTTCACACTGGCCAAATGCCAGGCACCCACTAAAGTTGTTCACTCACCCTCCCATGCCACAGCTGGGCAGAGGAGAGCAAAAATTAAGGGCTCATGAGTTGAGATAAGGACCAGGAGAAAACACTCCAAGGGCAAAACAGGCTCAACTTGGAGGTATAAAGTGAATTTATTGCTAACAAAATCAGAGAAGGATAATAAGAAGTAAAATAAGTCCTTAAAACCACCTTTTCTTCCCCCCAGCCCTCCCTCCGTCCCACTGACAACACAGGAAGACGGGGAAGGGGTTTAGTCAGTTCGTCTCCTGAGATCTTTTTCCTCTGCTCAGGGAGAAGGGTCCCTGTCCTGTGAGACTGTGGGGTCCCTCTTACAGGAGACAGTTCTCCAAGAACTTCTCCAACGTGAGTACACTCTGATGAGAAGCAGCCTACCACACCTGCTGCAATGTGAGTCCCTCCCACAGACAAACAGTCCTCCCAAAACTGCTGCGGCGTGGGTTCCTGCCTTTTAATGTGATTTTCTACAAATTCATGGTTAATACATTTCCCCTATGAGCTGATATTTTTCTGTCTTTTGATATAACTGTCTTTTGAAAAAACCTGTTTTACAGAATTATTAAGTATATGCATAAAAACCATATAACCTGATATTTTAAAATATCAAGTTCAAGACTTTCCTTTAACTCACTGGTTTTGCATTCTGAGAAACTATACTAACCAACAGACCTTTGTGTCATCCTGAATCTGCTATAGTGTTTTTGCTTCTCTCATTCATCTCTTCAAATGTGATCATCATAGACTTTTCATTTTGATGGTCTTACACAAGAAATTTGCTCTGTGATTTGTTTTCTTTTATCAATTTTTTATCATCTCCCAGCTGTAGCTAAAAAAACGTTCTACTGAATATGCTGGTAAAGGTCAGGATGCACTGTTGATTTGCATGCTTGCATCATAACCTTTGTGGTATAATTTCCAATCCTACAGCCTTAGTGAACATTTTCTCAGATGCCCAGAGATATTCAGGATGCCATACAGCACTTCTTTCTCCATGATTCACCCTTCTTTCTTCTTTCTAGCACAGTTACAATTATAACACAAATCCACAGTTTATTTACAACATATGTTTGTAAATAAAGTTTTTGATTGTAATTGCAATATCTTTCCTCTCATGGCTTCTTGCTCTTGCTGAGCTATGGTTTATGCAGGTTTTGTGGGTTTGTGTGATATTTTTCTTCTAGAGGAGTAACAAACACTAAAACATCCATGACCTTTGTATGAATACTCTTCACACTACACCAATTTGATTTAGGTGCATGCCATAAGATGCAATGAATTTCTTGTGCTGTCTTGGCTGGCTACTTTGAAGCCCATTTTACCTGGACATCTTGTAAGCCCTTTTTTTGGATCCAGTTCCTCTCTGAGTAAATTTGTCAGCAATCCTGCACATACTTTCTTTCCTATATTTGAATTTGCATCAGTTTTCCATACTATAAAATTGTATTATTCAATTTCTGTGAAGAGAATCTTCCTTTTCCTCTCGTAGAGGTGTGAGATATTTCTTTTCCCCTATCACTGCTGGCACCTCCTCTTTAGGAGAAGATGTAAGCTTTAGGAGGATTATGGTATCTGCTCATTGAGGAAGGTCACTACAAAGGACAAACCTGCAATGACGTGAAGAGCTGAAAGCAGAAGACAGTTACAGTAGGACATGCAGAGCTAGGAAAGTCCAAAAGTATGAAGTGGAGGACAACAGAAGGGATCAATAGGGCAGCAACAGTAAGAAGCAGAGGAAATATGAAGGATATTTTCCCCTTTCTTCTTTCCATTTCTGCTATAAAAATGAAGAAAAACAGAAAAAAAAAACCCAAAGAAATAAAAAAACACAGATGCAGGACAGTGAGTGACAGAACAGTGATGCTAGTTCAATCTTATTTTTAATAAACACTTAGGCAAAGTGGAACTACTTTGACAGTAACACTTAAAGGCACTGACTTCACAGCAAGGCTAGAAACAATGGTCACTGCCTTGTGAGCCAGGACATTTGGTTTCAAGCTGCTATCTCACATGAGAAGGGGATTTGAAATGCAATCTGTACTTCCAGAGTTTTGTACTGTGGGCTGCTGGAATTGAAATCAGACAGACAGAGCTCCTATCTCACTGCTGTCTGCTACACATCTCCATGCACATGTACCATTTCATGATGGAGCGGTGGGACTGCCGTCAGCGCTGCAAAGCCGCAGCTATGAGTGTACCCAGGGGACTGGCAGCTGCCAAGCTCTGCAGGGTTCACATGCCTCTTGGGACTGGCTGCACTGCTAAGCACCATTTAATTTCATAGAAGCATTAGGCAGCCATAGAGTAGTAGAAAGCCTGAGCAAGGTTTGGGCAGGGTGAGGGTGAGCAGCTCAGGTCCACATCCTAAAGGAAGTGGTAAGATCTGTGCCTAGTTCAAGTTTTTAGTAATATTTGAAAATGTTACACAATTGCTTTTACTGCTCTAACTTTTCTAGGCTACTAGGCTCAGTGTTTGTTCATTTGTTTCTAGTAAGTTGGAAATATTGAAGAGGGAGCTGTTTTAGTAAGCATGGTGGAGTGTATCAACAGATGGAGCTAAGGGAGCTCTGTGTGTTTGTATGTCTTAAAGAACAAAACATGACCAAGTACAGGTCAGCAACACTGTTGTGTGATTTATTACTCAGGGTTTTGTCCATAGCAGGAATGTAACTATGTTGTAACTGAGAGGGGGAAAAAAAAAATCTGTTTTTATTTAAAAGTTTCCCACTTTTCCTAGTTATTTTAAAATTGTTCATCTGTGATGAGCAAAGGAAGGACCTAGTTTCCATTTGTCTGTTACATAAATCTAAAATATCTTAAATACATATGGCTAAACATTTTTCTCTTCAAACTGGCCTCCTACAGAAGCACCACAGCTGGGCAGAGCACTCCCAGCTCTGTCAACAAGAGTACTACCATTGCTTCAGTGGGAACAAGGCCGAGCTCATAAATCCTGGGTGAAGACATTTCTGTCTCTTCCCTCTGTTCTTAGTAATGTTTTTGTTCTTCTCCCTCCAACATCATGCTTAGTCACCATCAGCAGGTAGGTTGTGTAATATCAGGGACAAGTGTACTGAAAACAGCTCCATAGGTCAAGGTCATAGCTTCACTCCAAAAGGAAAAATACTGCCCTAAAAGAACACTCTCAATGAGAAGGCTCTTCTGAACTTACAGCTGTGTCCGTGTTGCATTTGAAAGTCAGGACAACACCAAAGCTCAAGAGCATGTTGCAACTCTGATTCACATTCATTCGTGGAGGAAATGGGTTTTTTATTTTACAGAACAGGATGTCCTGGGGATTCTCTTCTCATAAGGATCTGGTGTCTGTAACTGGTAACCTGTTTCAGCCTCAGCCAAAATCCTTAAGGTCTGTAATAATTAGGAAGACTTCTTTTTTAGTCGTGTTGGATTTTACAGCTCCCTTGAACATTTCTCTTTTTTTGCAGTGTGATGATATTGTAATATAAATACTCATAAAGGAACTTTGTGCATGAAGAGAAGCTCTAACCAAACAGTAATTTGCCATTGTTTCCACTAGAGGATGAACATCAAAAAAGAGTGAAACTGCATGCTAGTAGTGCTCCTCCCAAAGCCTATTCCTTTCAAAGTATAAATACATAGTATGACAGAGAACTAGCCATATCATTTAAAAATTTAATTCCAGTAGGTTTGTGAGTCTGCAGGAGAAATGAAAGGAAGTTCAAGCTCTGTGAACAAATATAGAAAAAGAAGAATAAAGAAATACTAGTTGTTCGGTTTTTTTTTAATTTTTTTTTTCCCAATGGACATTCTTACATGTGAAGTATAGTTATAATGGTATAGTTTTTTAAGTGCAATTTGATATATTTAGTTTCACATTTTCCAGCATATTGATTTTATAAATTAGACACAAACCTTTCTCTGAGAACACCATTCACTAAGGTCTGTACTATATAGGGCTGGTTGAAATTCCTTGGGATTGTTACATGCAATTAACCATTGATACTGTGGTTGCAGAACATCAGACACATGTTGGAAAAACCCTCAAGAACCAGTTGACTGTATTGATATTCTCATTAAATATTATAAGCAGTTTTATAATTTTTGCAAACTCACGAACACCTTAATTATTCCAAAACAAATATTATACAGTCTTTTCTATTTATTTTTAAACATTCTAGGAGAGGAAATAGAAGTAGTTTGCAAAATCATGAGACCCCTTGGTTTTTCGCATCTGTCTGCCTGATAGAGCTTGAAAACTTGGAAAGACCCAAAGTCAGTTCTATGTTATCATTCTATGTTAAAATTTGTTTTCCTCCACTGGGATTTTCGTGGCACCAACTACTTCCATGAACCTGACAGGGCAGCACCCTTGCTCCCTGAAAAACCTTCCCATCATTTGCTGTGTTCTAAATTTCAGAAGTTTTGCATTGCACTTGGAATGAAGCCAAAGATACCTTAGACATTAAGTAGCCATATTCCCTGGATTAATCTTGCATTTAATGTAGCCCAAAGCAGGGCTTTAGAAGGAATTTTGCAGCAACTACACCCCTGGCCTCCTGAGGTCTGGAACTTGTCCCACATGACCTTTCCGCTTGGCCTAACATCATGGAAGGCATCAACCTAAGTAGACAAAGGCACTTTGGGGTGTGACAACAGAGTCTGAGTCTTGGCAGAAGGCCAGTGTCAGATATCAGAGGGTATCAGATGGGCAAGGAGTCCAACAGTGAAGAGCAGGCACTAAAGACAAAAGACATCTTTGTCTTATAAGTAAGGAAAGAGCTAGAGACCAGATTGGAGGAGATATTAAATGAAGACATTTGGAGACCAAGAAGCTGGATGGGCAGGAGCCAAGAGTGACTTTGAGAGGCAACAGTAAGAGAGAAAAGCAGAAGCAGTATCAAGACTTCCTGAGACTAGGATGAGAAACCTGAAGAAGGAGCAACTATCTGGGAAGGTACAAATAAACAAGAGGCAGAACTGGGTCATTTGGATTAAGCATTGGGTCATGCAGCCAGACTAATCTGTGCTTTTTTTTCCCAGGGGTAGAGGAGGGTTTCACGCTAACCTTGCACTTGCCTGATCTTAGTTCAGCCCCTGGCACAAATCACAGATACTGATGAAATGCCTGCAGGCTCAGGGGGAATAGCAGCACATCTGCAACCATGCCTATTTTATCTCAAAAACAGCTTGGGATCTACACCAGCCAGGAGCTCTCTGGTTGCCAGAGGAACCTGTGGAGGCCAGACAAGCAGCCAGGGTAACAAACACAAACAAATTCCAGAACATTAACTAAACTTGAAACCAAGTGAGCGTGACTTGGCTCGTGAACTGAAGGACAGCATCACCCCTCTGCCTGGCTACACAGAAAGCCAGGTCTGAGGATAAGGCTGTTCTCCTGAGAAACTCTAAAGAATTTCACTTCAAGAATCATTAGCAAAAACATCCTAATTCCTTTTAAATCCTGAGAGAGATTGTAAAACCACAAATCCACTCTTACATTTTGGAGCGTAACACAGATACTATCGATCGGCCTGTGTCAAAATGTTGGCATGGGACATACTTCTCCTTCTCTGCCACCTTGGATGTGAGATATTACAAGTCACACTTTGTGGAAAGGAAATGCAAAAGTTCCCCTTGCATCAACTGCCCCATTCTTAACTGGTAGCTTCTTTTAAATGGGACCTCTCCCCTTTGGGGTAATTAGTGCCTGGAACTGCTGCAGAACCAGTATATACCAGGAAAGTGCACCTTCTAGAGCCACACAAATGCAGAAATATGTGTATGTAGGTGGTAAATCTGTTCTGGATTCCTGCTGCTGACACTCCATAGATACCTTAGAAAGTATAAACTCTGCTTGTATAATCTAAAGATTAAGTAAAAGACAGCAGTAGAAATGAACATGAATGCTGTGCTCTTTGCATCAATTCTTGATTTATGCTTCAGAAAGATCCTTTGAGTTAAATTACCATTTTGACAATACAGCTATCAGGTAGGACATCCTTCTTGACCTCCATGCAGCAGCTCCAGAGGAAAAAAAATCCAGAAACCCCAAATTTCCTCAAAACACACAGCCAAGGATTAGCTATCTCAAATAAAACAGTGAGTTGCATTTACAATCTAAGGCTGAGACAAACTAATTTTGAACAAAAACTTCAAAAAAAGCTGCCATTAATTAGTAATCTCTAAAGAATGACCTCCATCCTCTCAGTATTTCCTCATCTCACCAGGTAGCAGCAAAAACATTCCAGATTGCATCAGCTTTCCTTTGGCTAACCAGGATTACACTCTATGTGGCCACTAGGACTTTGCCTAGTGACTTCTTGTTAAGGAAGATAAGTAAGCCCAAAAGACTTAAATGCTACACAGAAGGTTAAGGCCAGGGAGGGCTGTGGCAGGATGAAGAATGATTCTTAAACATTAAATTCTTCCTCCCTTCTTTGTTCTAGGCCTTTCAACCATTATAAACTAACTCTCCTGTAGAGATTGTCTCTTCTCAACTCTCGTCTTAATTTATACTTGCTACTCCTGAATTTAAGAGAAAGAATGACAAAACAAATAAATAACAGCAAAAGATCATTTTGGAAGGAAAGAGGAAGCCTAACAGGCACTATAACAGAGTGTGATTTATTGGAACTTGCCCTTCCCACATGATGGATGTGACAGCACTTATCCCACAGGTAGCCCAATCAAGCTTCTTCAATTGTCAGTTCATGTTTAGTTGCCTCCTCAATGTTGTTAAGTTGACGAAGCAGCCATTCTCTTTCTTTCTTTCTCTGTTACAGAAGAAAAAATATTGTTTAATCAAGCTAATCTATTCAGATAGCACCTGCTTTCAAAAACAGAGGACTACCTACACAAAGGACTAATGACCCAACTCAATTTTGGCTGGAGTTTTCCATTTGTTTTAAGCAAAGAAGCTTTTACTCTCAAAGCTGGCAAGTTTTCTTGACACACTCAAGAACAATATGATACAGAGGAAAAACCAAAGCAGAACAGAATTTGATGGCTTCACACTGACATGACAGCCTTCAGAGTCTAACTCTGCTGCCCTCCTAGCCTTTCTACAGGCTTTCTGCCGGCTCTTAGCAAGTAATTAAAGTTTCAGAAAATTGAGTTCTTGGGCACCACAGACAGCCAACACTGGCAGAGCATCTATTAATCTAAGCTTTCCTCAGAAAACCCTAGTTTAGTCAAAAGGACTGCTCAAAAGATCCCTTTTGCAATGACTGTCATTCCTTTTATAAAGCATTACAATTTGGATTTAACAGAAAAATGGGTAGATTATTTGTACCTCAAGTTTGATCTGACGTGCTAACATTAAGAAACTTTAGAATTTCAATTACTGATTTCTTCCTATTCTTAAATATCTTCTGAAGAAAGACATATTAAAAAATATACTTTCCCACTTGGTACACCACGAGTCATACCAGCTCACAAGCTGAAGCAAAAAATGCTAATTTGGAAGTTTGCATGGCATCCTGTCTGTGATTAGGAATGGTATCTCAGAGTTTACCAGGTTATGATGCAATTCATAAACAGATGTCCTCACAGCTAAAGTTAAGGAAATGTTCCATTAGTAAACTATTCCCACTTTACTAGAAATATCTGTATATATTCTGTGTTGGTAGAAGTTTGTGCAACTTAGCTACTGAGTAACTTAAGGAAAGTTTTTACCTGAAGAGTTTTATCAATTTTCTTCTTTCTGGATTTTGCTACCGGGGGGTCTTTTATCCCTGGTATTCCAGAAACGAGCCATGAGGGTCCACTCTTGGGAGTTACTGCAGCATCCACAGATGCCCTGGTGGTAGCTTGAGTTTCTGTGTTTGGAACAATCTTGTGAGCTGGCTCTTGATATGATTCATCAGATGCCAACACAGTGGAAAGCCTCCTTCTAGAAAATACAAGCCGAGAGCTTTGGCTTTTCTCTTTATTTAGTTCTTGCAAATCAAATGTTGTTGAAAGCTTTTCTGGGGGTGTAGGAGGGATGTATACATCAGCACGTACTAATGATACTTGAGATAACGATCTACTTAGGTTTGATTTTGGCATTGGAGAGCCATAAAGTCTCTTTGTGGCATCTTGGTCCTTGATTGACTGATTTGTCAGATCTATAGAAGATGGAATTGTTCTTGAGAGCACTGAGTCCACTGGGGTGCTGTGTGTCACCATTCTCTTTTTTAGAGATCTTTTAACATTCAGAGAAGAATCATCTTCCTCTGACATCTTGAAATCAGGTTTATTGCCTTAAGAAAATAAGAAGATTGTGTCATTGTTCATGCTGTAAAAGATGCGATGTAAGCTGCTCTTTAGCAGCAAGCTGTTAAATCAAATCTGAAGTGTTTCTATTTTCATGTCTACATTCTGTCTTAACATAGAATTTATCCTTTATATAGATCAGTGTTCAAGCATTTAGAAGAGCCATGTTGAAAACAGAACAGGAGAACACATCTGGTCACACATCCAACACTTACTACTCCTCTCTCAGCCTTCTGCATGAGGAGCTCCAAGTGTGCCAGAATTTTTAAAGACCTTTCATTAACTGCAACACCATTAAGATAGTGTTTCCTCCTTCCAGGTATGTAAATAATATACTTTTGGGGTTTCAGCTGCTAACAAACACTCTGTATGTAGCTGAAAAGTATTAGATGGCAGAGGGACTACTGTTGTGTAGCAAGAACTCAAGTGCTCTGAAGAGGTGGACAGAGAACTTCTGGATTCACCAATGATCTTTTAATCAAATTGCCATTTTGTTTCCCTTAATTCCTTGAAAAGGGGCTCATAAACCTCTATTTCATAATTCCTTTCTATTTACTTGACATTTATCTTACTTCAGCTGACCCTAAGCCTTGATTCTAAAAACTTTATGTTCTGTGCAAGTCTATTTTCAACTGAATTTACTATGGCAAGCTTGCTTTTGCTAGCAGCATTATCCCTCTCCATTTGCAAACCCCCAATAAAAAGAAACACTGCTTCTTACACTTGCTACTTCTTGGCCAGAAAAGCCCAAGATAAAGATATCTGATTTGAGATATATTTAAGATAAATATCTAAATCAGGTGAGCAGTTAAGTACTCCTAGTAATTGTTGTAATCTGGACTGCCATGAAGCAGGGCACAAGAAGACAGGGAAGTATATTTGCTGAAGTAAAAGGTATTAGTTCTCCATTCTTTGTAATTGTTCTGCACCTGTGTAGTGTCTGAGTTTTCTAGTGGAGTTTCACATCCGCTTTGTGTTTCTAAACACAGAGGCAGCACAAAATAGGGCACTGACTCTTCAATACAGCAGAAGCCAGGTGTTCTGTGGTTTGGGGTTTTTTTCCCTCACAAAGAGAGAGGTGTACTCCATAATAATTTTTATTTGGATACCTATTTCTTCTCTCACTTCTTAGCAGTGGTAGCTTGTGTGACACATAGGCAGCACTCAGTCTACAGAGACTGCCTTTTTCCTTTTCTGTTTGGACAGACTGACTTCCTTTCATCTTTATCATAGAAGTGTACACTATTAAGTTTAGAAAGGGAATAAGGAGGATTTTGCAGCCACCACTCCTCCCCCAAACCTGTCCTCAGCTATATATTTTAATACCTTCTTCATCATCATTAAATGGTCAATTAAAAGCTATTTCTTTCTTAAAGTAGTTTCAAACAAATTTTTTCAACCAAAGCTTTTGTAGAAAACAACAATTTTTTTTTTTATTTCATATTTCTCTATGTTTTAGAAAGATAAACATATATAAGCAACAGGTTTTTCTGCTCCAACATCACTATAGATAAAGGAGAGAAGCCTTAAACCAACAGAGAAATATAAACTATTTGAGAATATCAGAGAGTATCACAGAGAATGCATTTTACAGGAAATTTGAAAAAATATAGCAGGCTTACCAGACCTACCAGGTTCTAGCTGATATCCACGTTCCTTCCTTTTTAAAGTAATCCAGCTTCAGCTGCTACTTCCCTGCTTACAAACTTGCTCATCCTGGCCATCCTTTGCTACAGACACTCCCTAATTGACACATCTAGCATTTCTTTGGGAACATCAGCATTGCATCTAAATGAATAAATAACTAAATAGAAATCTAGGATTAATTAATCATAGGAAAATGGGCTGGCCAACTTATCTCTATGCTGTACTTATTGGTAGTTAATCTCTGCTGTGTGCTGCCTGTTTCAATCACAAAAATACTCTAGTGGTTAATTGGCTTCACATGGCTGCTTAAGGCACATTGAGGATCTGCTGCAAGATGGATGTATGTTGATGGAGTATAGTGCCATCCTGATTTTATTTTCTCACTGCTTTTCTTGTTCAAAAAATAAATGGGAATTTAATGTTAAATCTGCCATGAAAAAGCTCTTCTTTTAGGAAAATAGGAAGTGAGAATAAACTGAAAAACTGTAAATTTCGGTGTGAATGTCATGGTGTTAGCAGCTAACAGCTAATGACAGCATTTTATCTTCAAGCATATGTTTTCAAAGTATCAGCTCTTAGATTAGAATTCCATTGGTTTGAAACGGTATGGTTTAAGTGGAGGACTGTAATTTTTATCAACTGAAAAGCAGCTGGACTACACCAGTCCTGAATTGCAAGTCAGCTCTGTGGGAGCTGACAGCAAACAGCTGTTATCACAATGCTGTAGAGCAAGAGCAGGTGTGAGGGAGCATGTGCACAAGTAGTGGGGCAGCCCCTTTTGACAAAGCATGACCTGTGGACCATGAAGCTGATGAGACAGACCTAATTTCACGGCTTTATGTGGGTGACACGGGGTTGTAGAGTGCATCTAGCACAGACAGAGGGGCAAAAGCACTGATCTCACAGGAGTTTGAACTTTTGGTTCCAGGGAGTCTGGGTATTTCAAACCTAATCATAAACCACTCTCTCTTGCCACATTAATAGTTTTGCTATGAATAGAGAATTGGAGCTACCAGTTCAAAATTTAGAAGTAACAGTCTGTCAGTATATGGATAAAGTTGCTAGGCTTAAGTTATGCGCCCCTAAGGAGCTGAAAGAGAGCTTGAGAAATGGAGGCACACTACAATCACATGGATTGCATGAGTAAACATCTTGGAAATAAATAGTCTGTCCAGGATAAGCTATTTATTTCCTAAACTCCCAGGGGAAATTCCTACAGTAATATTTTGAGAATTAAACAAAAACTATTTTGAGATACTTGTGGCTGGGAAAAAAAAAAAGTCTCAGCCCTTTATAAACACAGACTAATCTTTACCTCATTTTGAATATTTGTAGATAGTTTTCATACCTTGTGGCTTGGTGAACAAACCCACCAGGCCAGTCATTCTGTGCCTTGCAGGCCCAGCAAGCCAGTTCCTTATATAGTACAGAGCACAGTGATGTCTTGACACGGTGTCACAATGTTTGTGCTGTCCTGCTGTACCGTGGCACATAATATCACCTCTCCCAGCAGGGCAATGATGCAAACAACACTGAGCAGCATGAACCTGCATGAGCAGCTTTTTGGGGTGCTGAGAAAACTGACACAATTTCACTGGACCCCTTCAAAACCACATGGCCTTGCCTCCCAGCTGGTGCTTGGCTCTCCTTGCTGTGCTCGTCCTCCCTTTCTGTGTCCTTTTCCACGGAATCTCAAAGTCTGCAAGTGCTGTCTGCAGCTGCATCATCTTTGTGTCTACCTTCCAGGGCCTTTTCTGCAAAACTCTAAAAACAACTTCCCCCTTTTCTAAAAAGCCCTTTCTTTCTCTTTTTTTCTAGAACCTTGCTAAATATTCTCAAGATACAAATAAAGAGATTTGTAAATTGTTCTTTCTGCTAGTAATGGTTTATCTTATGTCCTACAGATCCATCTCTTTATCAAGTGGTGGCAGAATGTTGCAGAGAGTGGAGAAGACAACTATACAGAGATAAGACAGAAAAGAGTCCAATATTAATTTAAGAATCAGAGCTCAGTAGAACATCTGCAGTGATGATATTACCTTGGTCTCAGTTTACCTGTAGCCATGTTTTATATCTGAACAGGAAGCATGCAGACTGTGGCTTGAATGACACCTTGAAATCTTCTTGCATCTTTCGAAGAATGACACATACTGTGTCCTGAACTCAGACCTATTCATTATGAATAATTTCTTCATTAAATTTACATTCCTTGGAATGATCATCTTCATCCTCAGCATTGTCTACTTGGCATTTTGAACAATAACTTCAAAGGTTTGGGTACAGCCTTTTGGCATTTATTTACACACAATTCCTCTCATTTGTGGCATAATGCAGATGGTACTCAATTCTAGCACTGTTAATATATATCTTCATATATATTATATCAAACTCCTACTGCATTAGGTTTATGTCTTGAAAGATCATTTTGTTGATCTCATTTTAGGAGATAATTTAATCTTCTTTCTAAATTTACTCAAAAAATGCAAAATCTACTTCAGTTATTGCATTCTCCTAAATTAAACATTAATTCTTAAATTTTTTAATTCCAAACCAAATAAAAGTGGGGAATATAACAACAGCACAGTGTTTTGTTCTAATTGCAACCCCTTCGTTCCAGTTCAAATACATGAATTCACTTCAAAGACATGGACTTTTGGGGAGGCTTCATCTGGAAAAGGGAAATATTGGAATTATTTTTCAATTTACCAAGGAATAATATACACAGAGGGACAAAAATGGACACCTTTCTCCCTTTGTCTTCTGATTTGTTTTGAGGGACTGCAATTCCTCAATTGCTGCTCTTTTAATTTCTTAATTTTCTAGTCTGAGTATGTTGCCAAACAGTTCTCCTGAAGGGAACTTGTATTCTGAACCAATCCTTAACTCATAAGCTTCCCTAACATATTTTCTTGAATTGGATGTGCAATTCTAGTTTGTAGAGTGACAAATCTTGCATAATTCTCCAAGCTCTCCAAGGGCTAGGTGCAGTCTTTCCCAGGCAGAACACTAAGAGACCCTCTCCCTGCTCTTGCAACTAGTCTGATGTTTTTAGGCATAGAGGGTGATTCCAAGCACGTATTAAGAAACAGGAGCTGCTAAGTAGAGCTCAGCATTGTACTCTGTCTGATGACCCGTGGTGGAATGACCCTCAAAGCATTATAAGGAAGAAGGAAGAGCCAGAGGAAGCATGGAAATGGTGGTGAGGAGCAAGAGGAGAGTGAAAGGAAGAAATTAAGAGAGGAACACAAATGTGAAAATGTTTTCCTAAATTTAGACTCACATTGAAAGAATAAATCAGAAGAAAGATAAATGGAGTGCACAAAACAAAACAAAAACAAAACAACAACAACAAAAAAGAAAGGATATAAAATTGTTTCCTAAGTGATTCAGAAGACTTGGGCCCAAATTACAAGCTGTTGATGGATGAAACTCCATAAAAATACAAATCTGATTCAAGTTTGTATAAACTATTCTTCCTGTGTCTGAATTCTGTATGTAGGCAAATCAATCAGGAGTGCTCTAAGAGTTGCTGATCAGACCGAGCTCCTTAGTGAAAATAGGAGTGAAATACTTTATTTGCTAATGTGAAGTCTAAAATGATCAGGGAGCCTCATCATGAACTAAGCACTGCAGAATAGTGTCTCCTTTGGGACTGGAAAGCATGGTACAGTGGGCAAATGGAGAAGTGATTCTGTCCCAGTAAGCTCCTTGGGCAGCCACTGACATTGAAATGGAAACACTGCAACACATTCTGTGGACTTAATTTCTTCAAGTGTATAAAGCTGCACAGAGGGAGCCAGTGGAACTTTACAAAAGAACCTCATCACTATTTCCACTTATTTCAGTAGGAATTACATGTCTGGAAACCACTGAGAATCCTGAGTTTTGTGATAGGGTTAATAGGGGGGGCTGGCGTTTTATATATGTGTTTGGAAGACACTTTAGAGTAGAATAGAAAATAACAGATTGGAATAAAAAGGAATAGAACATTTCAGTTGGCAGGGATCTTTAATGTTCATCCAGTCCAACTGCTGACACCTTAGACTGATAAAAAGCTAAAGCATGTAATGCAGGGTGAATGACTCTGAATGACTCTTAAACACCAACAGGCAAAGAGAATCACCTTGCCAGGAAGCCTTTTCCAGTGTGCGACCACCCTCTTGCTAAATAAATGCTTCCTAATGTCTAGTCTAAACCTCCCCCAAAGAACGTGGCTTTGAGCCATCCCCCCATGCCCTGGCATTGGATACCAAGGAAAAGGGATTAGGATCTCTGTCTCCCCTTCCCCTCCTGAGGAATCTGTCAGGAGCAGTGAGATCACCTCTCAACCTCCTTCTCTCCAATCTAGACAAAGCCAGTGTCCCCAGCGTAGCATGTCTGCCAGGCTCTTCACCAGCAAAACCTTTGCTGAAACCTTCGGAAACCAAGGACGATAGGAATCCTTTGTAGTCTGTTAACCAAACTCTTCAGTGCCTGAAAAGCATTATGTACAACCTTGTTCTTCAGCAATTTTAAAGGTTTTGCCTTTTGGAACACTTTCTTTATGTGTTATTTATGTTATGGTGGTAATGTTATGGTGGTACCTTTGCAAGTGTTGGAGGTTTCCATTTTTCAGTGTGGCAATGACCTTTTCCTGGACAGAGGCAAGATCAATGTCTGTCTACAGTGTCCAGGAACAGACTTACATACAGCATAATTTTCATTCAATCTGGTCACAGGAGCACCTCATAAGGAGCCCGAGAGGAAGGCTTTAGGGAATCCTAGATAAACAGTGATTTCATAACCTCTCAGTGAAAAAATCGCTTTGAACTAACAATACACTGTGTGCTTCAGGTTATATATTTCTACAGGTTTTGGTTATGACTGCTATGACTGGACATGTCCAACTGGACAACAAATCCAATTTTGTGCATTCAAAACCATGATCTTGAACTACTTACTGGGTTTCATGGCTGCTCAGAAAGTCAAACCCTTATTTAAATGTCTAAATTATCTTCCATAAGATTCATTTCAGTAAGAGTTTAAGGAACAATGAGACTTTGCTCTTTGTCTCTGAACCATTTCAAATAATCTTAAAAGCTTTTAATATGGGTGTTGATATAAATTTTTCACTGAGGTCCACCAGTTGCAGGCCACTGGAAGTAGTATTCTAACAGCCAATTTTTTTTTTTCTGCTTTAATGTAATAGTAGGACTGAAGAAACAAGTTCCTTAAGGAACATATGTTCACATCTCAGAGAAAAGTTCAGTGCCATGTCCTCCCTGAGTTTAGACCAGCTCTGCTCTCAGATAGAGTCCTTGGTGTCTATGTGAAAGGAAGATTAGTTTGTACCCATAAAAAGATGCTACAATATTGAGATCGATTATGAAAGCTTAAAGCATTAAAACTTGTTGCCTCTCTTTGTTAAACAAGGTTATAATACACAAGTAGCCAGTCTAAAACCATTGTGGGGGATGCCAAATTGAAAAAAAATAACTTTTTTTTGTAGAAGTCTGGAGGATCAATATTTAACTTCAAAAAATCTAATTACCTCTGTAATAAGAAGTCAGGTATTCTTTAATAGAAGTGGAGATCATTGACCTTGATAAAATCAATGTGTTACCACTGCCTTTGTAATTGCGTCAATGATTCCTCTTCATTACACTCTTGTCTTACCAGAATGTCACTATGTGCTCTGTCTGCATGTTGTTTATTCACTAGTCAGTGTCCTATACACTCTCTACGTGTTTCTACACCCCACAAGTCAATCTGAGTTAATATTCAACTGAGACCTTTCCTCGGTAACTTGCTGTGTCTTTTCTGATACAACTGCTCCTTTTTAATTGTGTTGGCAGAGCTGCTGAGGAGCACATAACAGTATCACCAAAGTTCAATGAACATACAGAGTAACTATAGAGTTTGGGGGAAAACAGTCCGTGCTGCTTTCATGACCTTTGGCAATAATATGAGCCCAGTTTGGCCAAACAAATGTCTAGCTTCAAATCTCTCAGCAACCAGAAAATGATGGATTTGTTTTACTTTATTACATCCAATAATAAACTGAAAGTGCTGTGTTTGTGCAGTGCAGTAGCATGGCCAGACTGAATATGGTCCTGTGCAGGAAGTAAGGCCAGGTGAATATAAATGGCTCTTTCTTGCAGCATTAGACTTGTGCAGAGGAATCCCCAGGTGGTCTAAGCTGGGGGAAAGCTAATTAATCAGTCAGAGTCCCACTGACTTACTGAAGCAGAGCACTTCTGATAGGGAAGCTCATCTGCTTGGTCTGTGATGGTGTAGTAATTTATGTTACACCATCTCTATGAAAGACATCATTGGCATCTTCAGAGTGTGCCTTGTAAGTGAAAAGGTTCTTGATAATAATGACTACTTCATCACTAGCTTCTTCCTTTCCAGTTCTTTATGGCTAAATCTAATAGCAGGTAACAAATGCCTGGCTATAAATACAGGAACGGTGTAAGCCTGGGAGACTCGTGTTAATGTAATATTAAAAACTAGTTTCTATCCTGAGCTTTGAGCCTGCAAACCTATGCAAACTACTGCTGAAGTTGACAGCAGAAATAATCTGCACAAGACTGAATATTAGGATCAGACCAGGATTCCTAAGCAGCCTGACTATACCTCAAGATTCCCATTCTTAAATGCTCTCTTGACAGTTCAGAGGGTTTCATAAGAGCCAAAAATGTCATAGACAATCTCTAATACATGGCTCATTTTACAGCTTTGACTCTTTTTTTCCATCACAATGGCCCAAACAAGAATATGGTCCATGATTTGATACCTGTATAATTGTTTCCTTCCATTGAACATCATGTTCTGCCAGCAGAAACGGCATTAGGTGACCCATTGCTCTAGGGAATGGCTGCAAAACTGGAAGACTTTGACATAGATACAATGGCAATGCACCAAGGTACACAATGGAAAATGTACACAATGTTCTCATTTTCTATTTTCCCCTTCTGCCTGTTTGAAATCGACAATATCCTCTGATAATATTTTTGGACAAGAGCCTCAGTTTCAGTTCAGGGTGTTTTATGCTATGGAAATGCTGTCTGGAATTCCTCATGTCCAAAAGTGTTACCAGAGGGGTAACAATCTAATACTGATCCTGCCTCATTCTTTAAGTAAAATGAATTCTCATACTGTCTCTGAAGTGATTTGGCTGTGTAGTGGGACATGGCAGAAAAAAAGTCTCCAAGTAATGACCTGAGTCATTAATCCAGAACATATACTTTCTCATTAACATATGTGCCTGTGAGTGTTCATGTTTCATACACAGGTAAAAATAGCTCTGTGTGTATTCACGTACACAGAACTCCCCAAAACAACACTCAAAGGGTTACATTTTAGTGTTAAGAGAAAGCCTTAAAATGCCAATATGGCAGAATAGGTACAATGAAAGGTGAAGGACAGATTTTCAGTTTATTTATGTCCTTTTGACTTCAGTGAGGTAATTCTGATTTACACTTAGGAAGGTCTGGCATGTTCTCTTTCAGAAGGGAAGGACAAGGCAAAACATGGCTACATAAGGCCTCAAACACTTCTCACTAATGTAAGGGCAAACCAAGATCGGTTCCATCACACTCCCTCACAGCACTTTAATTCTGTACAACTCACACTGTGCTCTCTAACCTGCAAGAAAAACAGCTGGGGAGACTCTGTCTAGCATTTGGATTAAAACCCCCTGCATCCGAGCCCAGGCTGTTATACATGACAAGGGACCCTCCATTTCCAAGGTATCTCAGGGCATATCTTCATGGACAGGAGCGAGGCATCTGAGCACCTCTGCTTCTGCTCTGAGCTGGCCAGAAGGAGTCTGCTGTCATTGGGAAGTGGTACAGTCAAATTACTTTGAACTACTCAAATATAGCAATTCTATTGTGAGGCATATTTCCTGACAAAACTGTATCCGTTTTAAAATCAATTTTGCTCTCAGGTTGGATCTGAATCTTGCATAACATAAAATGCCTACAAAATCTACACTTGTCCTAAATTAACCTTGTGAAAAGGGAGAAAGAAACTTCCCCTCACTGTCTTCTGCTCTATGTGGCTGGTATTTGGCTGGTCATTGCATATTTATTTTCCTCTGCTTGCACAGTGAACGGTACCCTTGGCCCAAGCTGGCTTACGCTGTGGTCAATGCAGAAAATCATAAGGGAGCTGAATTGTTCTCAAGAGATTCTTTAGTTCAAAGCAATTCTGAAAGCAGAATTGCAGCATTTCTAGAGGTATGTTCATAGCCTGACTGAGAAGCTGTAGCTGGACCCTCTGAGAGGCAGCTTGGTATATAATGATGAACACAACTTGACTTAAAAAACAAACAGAAAAAATTCCAAACACCCTCCTGCCCCAAAGCCAAACTGAAACCAAAACAACAATCTCATACAGCTGTTTATTCAAGCAATTTTTTCCTTTATTTTTAATTTGATTCCAGAAATTATAATAGTGCAAACACTCAGTATAAAAGTTGCAATAAGAAATTTACATTCACATTTAACATTTCAGTCCATTCACTTTTTAACATAAAAATAGGACAAATATTCAATTGCTCTTCTCAATTTAACAATCCTGAAAAAGACTGGAAGATACTCTACAATAATATATTTACATAAAAATAGACCCGTATTATTAATGAAAATTTATCATTAGAAGTTACCCAGTGTTAAGTTATTGTATTGTAGTATGTATATACATATACATATACATATATATAGAGAGATTATAGCTTTAAAGATCAAAAGATTATTTATAGGTTCAGTGGGCTGTAGAAGTTGGAATAATGACATCTTGACTTGTTCACCCCTTAAGTTAGGACTACCCATTTTACCTATGTAGATGTTTCTTTTGCGATAAGGTAGGCTTCCTCCTGGTCCTTTTGAAGTCACTGGTCATACCCCATCTGACATGGCAGAGGAATAGACACTAGAATAAGGCTTAATCTAAAAATTCAATAATTGTTCAAGCTCATATTTTTGTTAATTTTAATGGGCTGTTAACAAGACTAAAAGTTCTACTGAAAACTTTTATAACAATAAATACAGAGAAGAATACATTGGTTTTCCCATATGTCTACCTGATGCAAGTAATGCTTTTTTCCACAAAGTCTAAGCAAATATTCGAGTCCAGAAGCAGTGCAGAATTTGCTGCAAACATCTGCAGATTAAGTAGATTAAGATTCCTCTTGCACAGTCTTCTTACTGAATGTTCCAATTCAACCAACCTTACAATACTCCAAGCCTGTATCTTTCCTCTAATATTTTAGTAAAGACTGGTATCTAGACACAGACAACAGGACTGCTCTTGAAATGGGTTTGCATGTTCTTGGTAACATGAATTAGGCTACACCACTCTTTCTTATCTGTGTCTCTTCTTCATGCCCTTGAGCAGAGATGCTGTCCTGTTTGCTGATGGCAGATTGCAGTCTTATTGCCCAGCTTGCTGCCAGCTGCTGGTGCCTGCACTCCCACCACAGAGTATGTTTATATGCCCTTTCAGGTTTGTTGTCACATGTGCTGCTTCCTAATGAGATTATGTATTATATATTTTTTTTCCCCTAAACATCTATTATATATAAAAAATCAACTTTCTGAAAATATATTTTCTTTTTGAAAAAGAAGTTTGACAGCCATGTGACAGAGGACCTGCAGAGGGAGATGGTAAGGCTGGCCTGAATGTACAGTAAATACCTCAACAAAAATACCACGGCATTGAACAACTGAGGGTGAGTTAAGGTACCAATTGCTGAAGAAGCACTATTTTATGAGCTGTAGGTCATATTTTACATGCAAAGAAGACTTATGTGGTGTTAAGAGGCAGGCAGGTATGTCTAGCTTCATCTCCTCTTATTGCTATGATATTTATTACATTTAAATATTTCTACGATGCTTAAAATTATGGATAAGCCTATAATGGACTCTCTGTCATCATGTGTAGGCAGACTAATTTTGTTTATAGAACACAAGCTCTGTGTAGTCTTTTGCTTCCTACCTTAGGCTGCTGAACATTAATTGTAAAACATCTTTTCAATTAACAGACTGGAGAAATGCTGAGCATCTTATTTCCAAGCAGAACCTACACACATATGGCAACAGGGCAGAAGTTAACCTCCAGGTAGTGGAGAGTACAAGGACTTACCAGCAGGATACAATTCAGACAGATGTTACTTGCAACACAAGTTTTAAAGACAGGCATTAAAGAGATGGGTCAAATTTGACTGAATCTGCTTGAAACTGTGAAATGTGTGTCAGAATTTAACCTCTGTCAGAATTTCAAAGAAAATAATAGCACTGTTCTAAAATTCTCTGTATTGAGTTAATTGTACTAGAGAAGGTAGCTGTTCTTGGATTCTGGTTTTTAGAAATGTAAGCATTGCTTTCATTCTTACTGTATTCTCTAGTATTTTCAAAGCTACTTCTCTGTAATAACCAGGAATTTGAATGCAGAAAAGAAACTCTGTTTGCTTTGTCTAAGTTCAGTTTTGTACGGCCAATTATACTTGTAAATGGGAGCAAGTTATGCAATCTCTTTTCTTCTTTGTTTTTACTTATTGAGCCCTAGTAATGTTACTGTAAAGAAAGCAGAAATTCTAAGAGAAGAATCTCTACTGCAACAATTAAAAATATAATTATCATGAAGCAATTTTGATGGCACAGATAATTAATTTGCATTTACATTTCACAGAAAATTCTTGATATATTGCTTGATGGAATGTGAAATCTGTCTGAAACAGACAACTTTTGCCCCCATGTGTACTAAGGAGCAAAAGATGAGAGAAATTACCTAAGTAACTTCAGTGTGCCAGCTGAAGGTTTTCTGACTGACGCCTCTACAGACAGGTCTAGGATTAAAGCAGAAGGTCAGGCACTTGAAAGTAAGACACGATAGTGTGCATAACCACAGTAATTAAAGCCCACTTTAGCCCACAGCAAGAACTGTTTGTTAGCTGGCAGGCTAACCTACAACTAGCAAACCTGACAGTGCAGTTACAAGGTGTTCTGTAGAGGAGAGCAGCCAGCTTTGTGAAAGGAATCCCAAAATATCTGAAAATATTTTCTGCAGAATTCAACTCACTGTATGTGCTGAGCTTTCTGGGAAACCTATTCTTCAGCTTGGACCCACGCATACCTGTGTATGGCCTCCCTCCAGAAAAAAATGGAGCACTCCTTGCATCCACATAGCTGTACTGGTAGTAAACCAAAGTAGGAAAGGAATTAATAAAAAATCTTCACAGTGATGCAGCACTTTTTTTCCCTTCAGTTTTATGCAGATGTGTCATGTCTGATGCCACAGAAGGCATAAAATGGGGATCCTAATATAAAGAAGTAGATCCTCCAGCATGCAGTAAGGCACAAGCAAAGCCAAGTCCTTTCAGGACTTACACTATGTATGTTAACCAATGCTACTTCAAATTCCAAGGTGCTTCCTAATGATCAAAAAATAGATATTAAAGGTGACAACCTCCAACTACTTCTAATTCCTTCTGAAATTCTGGAAGTGCTTCACCAGGACATCTTGAATATTTTTGTAAATGTGACACAAGACCTCAGAAACTGATTTAACCATGCAATTAAACACAAGCCTTATTATTGTTGCACTGCAAATCTGGTTAAGTACTTCCAGATCAGATGCTTCAGACTTGTGCCATGTCACTGAATTTTACCGCTGACTTCAGAAGAGGATTGGATTTTCACCCTTTTCTTTCAGCAATTGCTATCTCACAGGCTACTTTTTTTTGGTATCTTGTACTCTTGCTAACTTTGCCCATTTTTTTTCCCTTCTTTCCTTCTTTTTATCCTTGCACCGATCAGATTGTAAATCACATCGGGCCCCCCAAGCAGTGTGATGTTTTGAAGAGGAATTAAAGAGCAACAGGCAGCCACTCCCTTATATGTACTTTTCCCATTATTTACCTTAATATATTTAATAATGATTTAGATTTGGCCTGAGAACTCAGTGAGAGATGGGATTAAAATGAACAATGATCTAAAAATTGCCTATACAGAGTTCTGGAAAGCGGCAATCATGAACAGGGAGCAGTGTCCAGATTGTCATTATTCACAACAATTACACCACACTGAGATGTAAAACCCACTGAATTTGAGATGAGTTAGTTTATGACTGTTAAAAACCCTTAACTACTATAATGAAGACAATCATCAGTACAAGGTAGTGGTTTTTCTATGCAGGCAACAAGGATATATTGTATGAGCCTGCCTCTTAATTTAGGATTACAAAAGTACTTGCAGAAGCTGTACTGCTTAATTAACCCTACAGTCACCAGATTAAACAAAAAATTAACAGATTTCTGAGTTCTATTATAACACTAGCTCAAATTGTAAAATGCAAATCCTTATCCAAAGCAGAAAGTATTCACAGTCTACACCCTTTTCCCCTTGCCACAAGACTCAGTGTTTCGCTCCTCAAATACTCCTTACTTGTCATTCAGCAATTATATAAGTAATTTGAGAAGTAATCCTGAGTTGTAGTGATGTGGATATGACAACTTTAAAAATGAGGTGTGCAAAATACCTTCAGAATATTAAGTTTTCCTTCAGAATTTTAAGTTTGTTCATCAGCTTTATGGGAAAAAATCAGATAGAGGATTGGAAATTGATTTCTTATTTCAATGTCACTAGCTGACATCAGCATCAAGCTGTGAGTTAGGCTGTGATGCCTAAAGGAGGCATCTCTGGAAGCATGGAATCAGCAGAGAACCCAGACGGCTCAAAGCCAGATAAACACTATGAACTTTCTCTGGATAGTTTTGTTAAATACTTTCTGCTTAGCAATATAATCTATTTTGAAAATAAGTAAAAAAATCTGACAGAAATAAGGCAACAAGATTAATTTATATATATGTATATATTTATATATATATATGCACATACATATATATATATGTATGTATGAATCCAGGAAAACCACCTATTTGAATTATGTACTTTTCATATACAATAACTTATTATCACATTAGAAATATACTCTGGGTAACACGAATGGGCCAAATTCACCTTCTTTGCCTTCCATTGTGTTGCACCTGCATACAGCAAAGATGGATTTGACACCTAGTTCTTCTTGATACATCAACTGCAGTATCAGAGAATAACCACTGAATGTCAGATACTACACCATTTTGAACTAGAGTATTGGTTTGCTTTTTATATTACAGAAAGTAGTTTATTGCTTCTAATGATCAGAAGGTACCTTATGAAGACAGCTTAGAGATAACACTTTTCATATGCTGTGTTAGGGACCTTGAAACACTGAGGTTGGCAGATCACAATAATGAAGTTATTTTTCTTCTTTATTTGCTGTTTGTATTTTGGTTTGCTGAATGCACATGCAACTAGTGATTTAACTGTGCCAGAAGTGATATGTCAAAAACATTTAGGAAAACTTACTGTTTTGTTTTACTGAAGTCAGGCATGAATGGCATGCAGTAGATTGCAAGGAAAACCAAAAAAGACACCTATTTTAAAAGGATATATAATCTCCATGCATATGTAAAATGCCTCTTACAAAAATCATTCATTTTTGTTAAAAGTGTGCCTTTTTGCTTCTTTTTATACAAGTGTACATGCAACTATCTGTCCCAGCTAAAACTATTTACAAAATTTCATAGTAGAATACATCTTTTAAAGTGGATAATACATGAAAGGCCAATGTTTTCTGTTGTTTTGTAACACTGTACAAGATTAAAAATAAGGCATTATAATACAGGTTTATCACAAATTAAAAAAATGTTGGTTTTCACTGTAATACAAAACTCTAACTTGAAAGAATATTATGGCTAAATAGTCCTCCTGCCTGGGCAGAACACATACAGAATCTGGACTTACTGATGTAAAGAAAATGCATTCTTTCTGCTACAAGCAGGAATCCAACAGAGGAAAATGATTCACGCTACTTATGAATATGTTCAGACTCTTCAAAGCACTGAAATGGCACAGGTCATATACTGTTTCCATTCAAACAGTGACACCCAACTACTTTATTTTGCCTGACAGATAAATTACAGGCAAAAGTGTGAAAGAGATTTCGGTGCATGACCTACTCTTGTTTACAGTGTTGTAAAATATTCAGTTCAGTATTGACGTGAGACGTTGCTATAACCCAAGGCAGAACTTGGCCTACAGAAGCTCAACTCCTGACCTTTACAAGCATACTAAACTGGTGATTGCTGCAGGCTTGTGGATACATAAGGGGATGCAGATTCAGCCCTAAAAAGCTGAAGCTTTTGGCTCTCAGTCTCACCTTGGGAAAGCAAGGGAGGATTTGTGTTTGTTTGGTGAAGATAATGGAGTGTCACTAGCCACAGGGCAAAGCAGATACAAAAAACTATGCGATTCACAGGCTGGGTAAAGTAGATTTCTAGTCAATGTAAATGGAGTATGTTTGGAAATATCTAGCCAGTAATCCAATGGAATGCCAGTTTGCAATCTCAGCAGAGAATATGAATTAAAAAACCATTTGAACAAAAAGGTAGTATAGGAATACTTAGAAATTAGCTCTCAAGACTAAAGATCTCTGACACTTATATGCTTATATCAAAAATGAAAGACTTCTATTATTTCTATTATCTGAAAGAGAAAGCATGCAAACTGACATGAAATATTGTGCTTGCTATTGACAGACATCGACATGCCAAAATGGCACCACTTTTTTAGCGCTTGTATCTGTTAATTATTTGAAGCTAACAGCTGCACAAAACAGTGAACAGAAGTACAGGAGGCTATTCTGCCCACAAATCAACAAGTTACTATCCTCAGATGAACACTTGGGACTTTTGGTTGCTGTGGGACAGAGACCTTGATGGGGCTAGAGCAAGGTTACCTAGGCAAAAGTTACAGTGCTTGACCAGAAAATTAATATATGCGAGACGGAAATACAACTGCATGCAGTAAGATGGACGCAACACAAATCCCACAGAAATCCAGGGAAATCCTTCTGATGATTTTCTGGGATATTGGAGTAGGCCACGTACCATCTTAGGACAATTGCCAATAAAAATTTTGCTTACAATTTGGCAGAAAATGTGCATTTATGAGGTTTTCACAAGTATTACTTCCAGGTATATTTCCCCTCTTTCCATGTATAAAACTTATTAAACATGTCAAAGAATGCAGAAGAGCTGAGAGATTAAATATGTCATTTAAAACTGTCATACAAGAGCTGAAATTAAACAAATGTAGACAGAATAGGAAAGTGGGGAAAAACTATATGAATAGGGAGGGAAAGCATAAAAATAAGAGCACAGATTCATTATATCATACTTTCAATGGGCACTTAGCTTTCATTGTTGAAATGGCTGCTGAACCCTGCCTATCATTTTTACATTGTATTTGACTAATTTGTGCCTTAGCTGAACTTTCTTCATGAATTTATACTGCTCATTCCAGGACTACAAAGTAATACATAGTTTTCCCCATGGTAAAACCAGCAACAACATAATACAAAAATATTAATGATAGGATAATTATGTTAATGATAATGAACTTAATGAGAATGATGTTAACGTGATCGACTGGAAGATGTCCCTGCCTATGGCAATAGGGTTGGAACTAGATGATCTTTAAGGTCCTTTCCAACCCAAAGCATTCTATAAATGTATGACTAAAAGTCTGGAAACCAGCACCAAATATACCATTATTGATTCTATAAGCCAGGACATACACACCAGCTTGCCTGCAGTACCAAGAAGCCATCCTGATCCACTCAACTGCTCCAAAAGCACAGAATGAGAAGCTGATGCTGGACTGTGCCTGTCTGGTCCTTTACATTCAAAATGGAAAACATTCTTATAAAAGTAACATGCCATATTTGGAAAATGGGATCAGGCTTTGAAAATCTTTGGACCAATTTTAATTATTTATCACCTGCTAATACTTTAAAATGTTAACATGAATAATCTAAATTTACCTTGCGACATGATCTTCCACTGAAATTACCAGACTGGGAATGGGTCTGGGAAGGAAAACAGTCACAAAAATATCAGCAGAAGGGACAATTCATTTTTGCTCACTGTCCACTTAGTAAAAGATCAAAGAAACAATGGCAAGATGCCTATATCTTGAGCCTAATAAAAAGAATAACAAGTAAGTAATTTTACTGAAAGATTTTGGGTGGGCCAATGGGTGTGTTTTGTCGATGCTTTCACATGCTACTAGATCTACTTCTAGGATCAGAAGATGCTTTTATTTCATTACTATCAGTGAAAATATACCAAATTCATTGAATTCAAAAATTGCGTAGCATGGGCTCTCTGAGAGGGGAACTGAGTCATTAATGCTATTGCACGTAATGCTTTCCAAATTGGTTAAATATTTAATTTACCTATGTGATTATTTAGTTCTTATAAACCTGTTAGAAAACATAACTGTGCAGTGTACTTTACATCAATACCACTTACTCAGTTTATTGATGTAAATATTTCTTCTTTTAAAGGTGTATTCTCTACATGTATATTTTTTAAATGATTTGAAATTCTCATAACCAGAAATAAATTATTCTAGAAGAATATCTGTGAACTGGGTAGCTCCTAGAGAGATAAAGAAGTGCAGTGCTTTTTTCAGCTCAATCAGGGTGCATATTAACTGTACAGTACAATTAAGAAGCAATTCTCAGGTTTTTATAGTCACTTTAATCATAAGACTAACTTTGCCAGCTTTGTAATGAAGCACCCAGCAGATAGGGTACATAAAAATTACTTTAAAACTCTGCTGAAAAACACTGGAGTCCCACAGTATCCTGAGTGGAGAACAGAAATTCCTGCAACATTTCTTTAAGCATTTGCATCTACTGACATAGTGATGTCATATATCTTTAATGCAAAAATTACTGCTCCAAAGCAAAAGCTGATAAGAGGGGACTCTCTCAGAACCTTCTTTCCACTGAAATCTGTTACAAAATAGGCCCCCCAAAGGGAAGTGTGAAACCTAGTACATGAAAATTTTCTGTTGTAGATAAATCTGTACAACTGCTGCATTCTAGAGTGAATTTTTAGTTTTGTGGGTTGTTTTTGTTGGTTTTTGTTCGTGGTTTTTTTTTGGCTTTTGCTGCTGTTGTTGGTTTTTGATCTAAGTGGGGTTTTTTTTTTTTTTGGGGGGGGGTGGGGGGCATTGGTTTTTTTGCTTGTTAAAAGGAAGTTTTGCATGTTTTAGGCAATGTAAAGTTTTACTTCTCTTTTGGAAAGCAGAGGAGGTTAGTTAGCCTGTGAATCCCCATCCGGACAATATACCACAGGTCCATGCAGTACATGTCCCTCAGGAGGAGCAGTCCCTTCAACTGCTCCCACCTTGACTATGGAGTTGCACTCCACATTTCACATCTGGATCATCACTTCAGGATGAAACCATAAACAATATGATGTGGGCAGCAGTAGAGAAAAAAGCAGCCACAATATTTTCCTTTTTATGCAGATTAAGAGCAGGCCTCGCTCTCCTGGCACATTTACCAGTTCTCCTCATTTGGCAAAGTTTGACTGTGCTTGTTTCTCAGAATTATAGCTTTCTATAATTGTACAGCTTTGAAGAGTGAGTCTGGATAGAATCAAGGTACAATAAAACTGTGGCATAAATTTAAAAATCAATTAATATATAAAACTATGTTGGCAAATATACAAATGTCACAAAACTAGCAGCAGCATGTTTGCCACAAGTACAGGACTGTTCCTTGAGCTGTTTAGAATGGTAAATCCTGGACTTGAGCCACAGGACTTGTGCTATTTCTAAAAGCCTGAAATTATACCATCCTTCTGCTCTTCAGTAAAACCAGCACTGTACATACAGGAATGTTTCTATATTGCAGAAGCATATTGCTGTGCTTGCAGGGTGGCTCCTCTGTCTTGCACAGAGTCAAATGACCTACAAATAGGCAGCAAATTCTATGCTCTACCACTCTTGTATTTTTTTTTAATGGAAAGAATATATATTGTTCTTTTGCCTAAACTTTAAGCTCTGTGATTTATCTACTTTATATCCTAGTGTAATGGTTTGATTGAAATTTTTTGGAAGTTTTCAGAAGTTTTTGGAGCATGCAAGGAGAACTAAAAAAAAATATGTAGGGTTCTGTAATTAGGTGAATCCAGTCTTCATTAATCTGCCATTGACAGCACAATAAACGCTGTTCTCATTGCATTAATTCATGCACTGGGAACACAGTTTCTCAAAGTCTTACTGTAGCCCTGGAGAGTCTCCGGGTGTTCCACATTCCATGGTTAAATGCAGCTTTGCTAATCCCAGGCCCAACAATTCTGGCTATGACAGAAAGAGAAATCTCTTTGTCTATCTCTGCAGGTGGATGTGTAAGTAAATACACATTTTTATGTTCATCTCTATAAATCTCTATTAAGTCTACACAGAACTGTTTGTATGTGTGCATATATGGATTAAAACATATATATATACACACACTTAAATAATTGCTTGCACATTTATCTATTTTTTTCACTTACTGTTTAAAAATGCCAAGAAAATATGCCTCATTTCCAGAAAATCCCATTTTGACTTTTCATAACAGAATTGCTAGCCCTTATATGTTCCATCCCAAGAGTTCATTACACAGTCCCCAAGTTCTCTTTGGTTGGGTTGTAGTGGTCCTCGGTTAATGACATGGCCTATGACCTCTGACTTCTTAGTAAAACTTGAGGCAACCATTGCTTTCCAAGTTCACTGCAAGTGGCACAACCAAATCTCTGTTCTATGCCTCCTTCACAGCTGGCACAGAAGGAAGATAATGCAGTGTTTGGTTTGTGTGGGTGGCAGATGCTTGACCTGCTCCAAGACCAGGTTTTACAGTAAAGCTAGCAACTGAGGACACCGATGGACAGCTGGTGCCCAGTTTTGTTTGAATGTTTGCTCTCCCATAAGGGTACATTTTCCGCTCTAAGTTTAATGACCGTGTTTGGGAATTATTTCCATCAGCCTTTCCTTCCAGGAAATAGGTCAACATTTCACCTTTTCCCTTTACACTAACTTTACCCCTGCACACGAATTCATAACTGCATCTTTTTAATATCCGCTGAACTTCTTCCGTCACCTGAAAAAGACAGAAAAAAAACCAAACCCGTTACTTTTTTCTGTTCATGTAGTTGCCCACCCCTCTCCATTTTACTTCTTAGTCATGAAATATGCATAAACAGAATGGATTATCACCTACAGCTGCTCTCAGGCTCACTTAGAATTTTCTTTAAGAAAAAAATTCACTGATAAAACTGGAATCTGAGAAGCAGAATTTCTGGTCTTGAGTTAAATAAATACACAGACCGATTAGCTCCATCCAAAAGAAATATGTAACCAAATTGTAAGCTGTATCAGTTCTAGTGATGTTAATTTATTGCAGAAGACCTTTTGATCCCTGAAGATGAGACAGATATTTTGGATAAGTTACTGCAGGTGTTCACTGGGCTTTTGAGAGGAACACCATAGCTTCTAGTAGTAGAGCAACAATGTTCTCTGTCTGCATCACCTCTCCAATCCAAAGTATCCAAGCAATTTTTAGAGCTACATAAAATGTGGTAATGCAAATATGCAAATGAGCATAGATCCTTTCCTTGTAGGTCTTATTTAGGCAAAAGTTCTGCAGCACAAAGACCAGCAGTGTTAACATTGCCAGGCTTACCTTCAACTGTGTGCAATGAAGCAGAGAGCTCTTGTTTCTTTTGATGGGAAATTATTTATTTGAGGATTTCATTGTTTCTAAGGAATGAAGTGTATAGGACAGAAAAAACCCATACCTCTGATGGTGAGTCATCTGGAGAGTGTTGCCCTCTCCATAACAAAGAGAGGCTGCGTTTTCTCAGTGTTCTTGAAAATGTAACTACACATAAAACAGGAAGTATGTAAAGTTTGCAAAATTGTCTTGGAAAGCACTCACCTGAATCTTTCCCTGCACTCCAGTACTATCCATCCGGCTGGCAACATTCACAGTGTTCCCCCAAATATCATACTGTGGTCTTCTGGCTCCAATGACTCCCGCCACTACTGGCCCAACATTAATACCTAAAATTAAACAACGAGTTTGGTTTTCACTACAGCATATTAAACAAAACAGATTGGACACAAGTGTCTTAGCATTTTGGGTTTTTTTGGTAATATATGTTAACATCACAAAACTGAGTCAAGGGAAGTTTAGGTGACATGTTAGGAAAAGGTTTTTCACCCAAAAGGGCACTGAGCACTGGAACTAGCTCTCCAGGAATATGATCACAGCAACAAGCCTGACAGAATTCAAGAAGCATTTGGACAATGCCTTCAGGCACATGGTGTGACTTTTGGGCTGCCCTGTGCAGGGCCAGGAGTTGGGCTTGATGATCCTGATGGCTCCCTTAAATACTAGATGATGCCTCAGCATATTCATGATTCTATGACTAAATTAATGCCAAGTGGACTTCTGCATTTGTAAAAGTCCTAGAAACACAACAAAGACATTCCTTGGGATATCTTATTGGAAATGTAATGTGATTGACAACATAAAAATTTGATTCTTCTGCAGATCTTTTAAAAATCCAATGTTTGTTTAAAGAAAAGAAGAAAAGGAGTCGTAGTGCAGAGTTTAGCTGAAAATGGGAAAAACTTAAAGATCGTTAATTGTTTCCTATAATGTCCCCTGCAGCCCCCTGCATATATAAATCTCCTAATGGATATTTTAATGGAGGTTCTCCAAGTGGAACAGACATAATGGTCTGGATTACACAAAGATTGGGGTAAGGGAAGTGTGTCAGGTTGGTTGTTAGTACTAGACAACTTGGATCCCACAGACAGTAGAAGATGACAAAAATATGTGAAAATGGCTCAAGCATAATTTTTTTGGAAACTGCAGAGCTAAATTTTAAATTTCTGACAGATTTCAGCATCTTGTTTGGAAGATAAAAGAGAATATTTCTTCTGAGTGCCCTGAAGAGTTGCAGAAACTAAACTCTGCATGAGATTCTGTGCAAGGGCTTTTCTAGACAATTTATGCAGAAGAATGAGGGTTAGATATTTTTTCCTTTGTGACCCTGGAAAGACAAGTTATAACAGAGTTCAAAGTGAATTTGGGGTTTATAATTATTAGAATGTACAGGAGGTCAAAGATGCATAATTCTTCTGTTGCTGCCTTTGATGTCTTTGGTCTTTTGCTGCTAGGAACCTCAGTTTTCCTGTAGCCCAGCTCATTCTCACAAGTCAGCCATGAAAATATATAGAGAAAGAAGCTGGAGAAAACTCTTAGTATTAGAATATGCAATAAAATTAGAACAGCAGTAGAAGTACCACTGGAGGGGAGCAGGATACATGAAGAAAGGGAAGCAGGAACTTGATGTCTAAGAAGGCTGAGAGAAATGAGTGGTAAGACATAACATGGAAAGGATTAAATGGGAAGGGTTGTGTAGTGCAGACCAGATGATTTGATTTGTTGAAGAAAACAGGACTGGTTAAGATGATTTGGCATCTGCAGAGAAAAAGCTCCCATTGCACTTTTAATGCCAACAAAGCTTTTGCAGATGCAACTTAATGTAATACAGTAAGACCCAATTTTCAGCAGTTTAGCAATGTTCCCTCAGCAGTGTTAATTTGCAACTCTAAAGCCCTTTGGCTCTGGATGAGCTTGTTTAAGTATTTTTCGGTGTTTGGGGTAGATTCTTCTGGACATTAAATTCTCACTCTGCCCAGAGGCAAGCTATTGTTCCAGTCTCCAGATGTAAGCCACAAGATCAGGTACACTCATAATATTGTATAAAATTAATGGTGCACTTTACTTTTAGGGATGCATAGATTAAGTAAGCACACTGGAATTGGAGGGAATTACCATTCCTTAATACTGATGCACACCATCCAGACTGCTGACCTTTTACATGGATGTGACTCTCTCACTAATGGAGACTTTTCAGTTTTAATCACGAGTGCAGTGCAGAACAGGTGATCCTTTGCTGATAGCACAGAAAAAGCCAATGAAAACCAATCTTCTGCTTGTGCGATAACTGTAGAAGCATGACTTACCAACTCGTAGGACAAAGTCATTGTAAGACTGATAGTTGATTTCATCAAGAACGTCAAACATCTCTATTGCAAAATCTGCCAGTGTACTCAGATGGGAATAAATTGATTTTTTAGCCTAGAAACAAAATAGTTTTGCACATTAGATTTGTATGCTACTGAGATGCAGGTTAAATACTAAAGTGAAAAATAATGGGAAGCTCAAACAGATGTCTTAGGAAAAGAATCTAACCAATTTTTTGTTTGTGAAGGGAAACTTTTGATGGTAACTACAGCACATGCATTCTTTTCTTCTGCTATTTTTTTTTCTTCTCTCTCTCCTTTTTGATTTCTGGGAAGAATGGAAAGCAAAGTTCCCATGGTAAAGTGGTTCTGTTGCTAGAGATCTGCAGATGTTTGTTTTGAGTGTGGCAGGGAATATAACCTGCTTTCTTACAAAACTACTTTGCCTGATGATTATTAATAACTACAGTTTCTGCCCTCTTCTCCCTCTGGGGCTTTTGCTAGCTCCCAGCTTCCATGGGGTGCATGCTGTTCCCATTGACAAAATTCCTATTAGGTTTAATCCTGTAAGATGCAGAACACCCCTGTGTTTTCCCTTTCCAGGCAAGTTGAAAGGAGCTGTTATCAAATGTACCTAAATGAACTAATGTTTTTTGTCCAAAAGGGATCAAACAAAAAGGTGAAGCATTAACTTGTAAATAAAACCCCAAACATAAGAAAATAATATTTACGAATTCAGTCTTATTAACTGTGCAACTAATTTTCAGAGGATATTATAGATTCCAAAACTTAGCAAGTTTCTAACATAATACTAAAGATCATGAAAGAAATATTTGCTACAAAGTACTAAAAATTTAAGCAGCATATTATTAGAAAGTGGAAAAGAGAAGTTTGCATATTTGTTTTGTAACTCATGCTCTCCCCCCAGGATCTAACCTTGTTTAGTTAAAGACAGGTTACCAGAATAAAACTTTGACTCAAGTCAGTATGACTGCTCTTATGTTCTGCTCTTATTTGAATAAGAAATATGAATTTTTAAACAAATTTGAAAAGTGGGCTAAAGGTAGGATATGGTGAAAGAAATGCAGGGTCAGTGGCAGCTTCAGTAGGGTGTTACACAACAGGACTGTGCAAGCTGGCATGAGATGAAAGCTTACTGAGTTTTTGCCATGATAGTGAGATTTTATAAACACAGTGCTAAACAATGGCTGAAAAAACTGAGAAACAGGTTGCTATTTCCTTCAGCCACCTCAATTTGAAAGGATTGTTTTATGTGGCCAGGAAATTTACAAAAAATTATGAAAGTCATCCTTGTGCCAGTCCCAACTTTTGGGAAGGATATTTTTATTTACTTGCCTGAATGTCTGGCATTCTGCTTCCTTCACTGTGAACTAGCTAGTTCTACTCTTTTCAGAATTACCAAAACCAAGGAAGAACAATAATTAGCTCAAAGAGCTAATGGATACATTTCCAACAGAGAAGGATAAAATATTCAATGTCTGGAGTAGGGCCAGAGCAGTGCATAGTTTTATTCGATTTCTAATCTTTTTGTTTCCTCTCTTCCATTTATTTGCTGTCTGATGAATGTTCTGTTTTCCTGCAATGCCCTTCAGGGTTGCAGGAGAAAGGACAGGTGACAAATACTGAATGCACTGCAGGTAACAGCTGCCTCTCAATAGGATTAGGGCAAACTCTTGAACCTGCACTGAAGAACACAAAGTTAGGATCCTGGTGAAGTCAGGATCCTGGTGAAAAAGAGATAAAATGAATTTATATTGTGCAAAATGTCTACAAAGAGTTTGCTTTGTGTGCTGCCCTGTTGATAGAACAAGGAATTATTTATTTAAATATCAGAGTAGTTACTGGAAAGACTGCCCAGAGCATCACAGCAAAGTCACTGTGACAGAGGCAAGGAGTATTTACTGTAGTCACCTGCTGAAGTCAAGGCAAGGTGCAGAAACAGGAGTCCAGTAAAATATGGGATTTAAATATTTAACTTCATCAGGGTACTGGGCTCTTAAGGATATAAATATCCTCACTTGAGAGCACAATTAACCCCATCCACTGCTTTCTGTTCATGTCCAAATCCTAGTGTGAAATTAGTGACTCAAAATCAGAGGCTGTGCCAGATTTTCTGCTGAACCTGGAACACTCCTGCCAGAGGGCAGAGCAGTGGCACCTGAGTGTCTTATGGTTCCCATTGACACATATGACTCTGTAGGACAGCCAAGGGACTGTGTGAAGCTGGCAGTGAGTTCCTGTGCATGACAGGCCAGCCAAGATTATCAGACTTCTAATATACAGGTGTATGCTGAAGAACTACTGTGAAACTGGCAAGAGGATGTGAATAATTTCTATTCATTTGCATCACATGAACAGTAAGTAGAGATCACAGAAGAGCTGAAACCCTAAGTTAAAGTAAAAATTATTGTCTGTTTCATATGGCAGACAATTTTTCTGCAATACAGAATCTTTAATACCTTCTACATACATTAGAAAAAAATCAATATTTGCCCCAATATTTAAAAGGAAGACAGAGTTCTGTACAAGATCTTCTGCAGTGATTTAAAATGCATTAGTGTCATAAGCTCAGAACAGTATCTTCAGTACTGGACTAACTCATTCACTCAACAACTAAAAAATACAAGAGATAAACATGTTTAGGTTTTGGAACATATGCTGCCAAAGTTACCCAATAACACACTTGTTTTGAGGATTATAGTTCAAAGAGCATTTATAGCAGACATAAAAGTATGCCACTGCCTGTTTGCCTCAGATCACACACTGAAAACATTCTAAAGATCAGTGTTTTTTGGCTGTCTCAGAATCCATGAGTCAACATTTTAGGATAAACAGATTTTTTAAAATACCTCTTTTTTTGGTAATGTATGGATTTCTAGGAATGATACAAAGGAAGGCATCTACCAGAAATATTTTGCAGACCAGCAGGTTAGTTGTGCGATATACTCCAAATGATTCTACTATTGATTTAAATGTGGTCTTGTTTTTTATTTACTTAGCAGGGATTGTTGTTGCTAAAAAGTCCACAGGGCATCTTCTGATTTTTTTTTTTTTCTTTTGCCTTCTAATTTTGTATTATTTTGCAATGCTAACCCATATGCACTAATGTATTCAACATATGTCTACAACATATGTACATGCACATCAGAACAAGGGAGAAGTGTCTGAAAACTCTGGGCAGATGAGGTGAATGGATTGCTTTAATTTTCATGCTTTTCTTATATTAGTAGTTTTATAAAATTTTAATGATTTAGTTTTATTAGTGTAATTACTAACATGCATAGTACTCGGTATACTATGCATTTAATATGATGCTCACAGGTTTTTTTTTTGACTTTCCAGATGGAAATTCAAAAAATCTAGGTTTAAAATTTGTTTAAAATTAAAAAAATGCTTGGAAATCTAGGAAATCTCTGTTACAAGATAGTAACTGAAGGTAAGAATAATACTCCAAGAGGTAATGATGAGGATACAGAAGAACTGTGACACAGAGATAGTGGGTTTGAAATGAATTTGACTTTTTTTATTGTTGAGTAATTGAAGAGGTAAATAGAATGCTTATGGTGGAGACAAAGAAGAGCTGATTTGGAGGGACCAGGTACTGTGCAGCACAAAGTTCCTGTCCATGATGGGGGTTGGGAGAGGATATTTATTTTAGTTATAGGTTACATCCAGATTTCAATATTAAAAATATATATAAAAACTGCATTTTAATAGTCTTCTGCTAGTTTTGCAGCAATTCACTACACCTAGAGTCTACCTATCCCTGCATCTTACAAGAACACCTAAGATACCAGGTATAAAACACTACCATGATTTAGAGGCTTTTATACACCAACTTGCAGGGAATTCAAAGCTGCAGAACAATGAAATCATTGGGAAGCTATATAAGCAACTGTGACAGTTTTCCTTTTCTGGCTCAAGCTGTTCTTTCAATTTCAGGTTCAAAATGTTGTAAAGAAGTCATACAAGTTATCAATAACCTCACAGAATTAGTTGTGTTTCTGATGTTCCTCTGGAAATTGAAGGAAAATGGTTCCTTCATATAGGACTGTTATGTAAAATGTTCTTACCTTAGTTCCTGAAGTAGGTACGAGTCCCACAGCTGCCATATAAGTACTTCCAATTGTCTTGATCTTTTCAATATCCTTATAATATTCTTTGTCCATAAGCTTTGTTTAAAACATAAAACTGTTAAATATTACATAATATTTTAGACAAGCAACCATAGTTATCAGACAGTATGTGCAAGTTCATTAAACCATATCATATTTGCTAAGTTGAGTCTTGCCCACTTTGAGGTCAATGAGAAAAATGTCATTAACTTTCACTTTTGATACTCTTCCTATATAAGATAAATTTTAGGTCATGTGCCTAAAAGTACAAACTTGGCACTTTAGAGAAGCGCAGTGGACACAAACTATGATGAAATAGGAAGTTTATAGTACTGTTTTAGTAAACAGTTCAAGATACACTGATTTACTTCAGATAATCACGTTGATAGTTATTTGATAGAACTGGTATGGCCAAAAGACAAAGTGTTTAGACCTTACCTCATCAAAATCAGCAATAATTTCATTTAAAAGGCGTAAACATTCCACTCCCATATTATTGCCATCCAGTTCGATGTAGAAATCATTGAAATTTGGGATGGAAGCAAACATCACTCCCACTTGTGAATATGACTGGTAATAAAGGTCCTGTAGTTCATAAGCAGATGAATATTTATTTTAAAAGATTAATCTAAATTAAACATCATTATTACACTACTTATTCTACTGCTAAGCAATAGCTAGGACAAAGGCCATCAGTTTTTCTAGAGAGAAAACTAGACTTCTTAAAATAATGTTGAAAGATATCTTAAGACCACAAAAGAAAATTAACACCTAAGGTATTAAACCAATTTAAAACAACTTAGGGGTTTTTTTCTGTTTAGAGATAGAAGCAGTGAGCCAGAATTTGGACAAAGTTTTAACAGTTATAGAACTTTTATTGTATGAGAAAAATAATTACGTTTTCTCAATCTTGTTTTATAAGCAAAAGAAGAGATGGACAAATTTTATCCTGTGGTACATAACTGGCCTCACTCCTTCAAGTCTTTCCATGTGTTGTGGAGTCCTATATAATATAATGCTGTTCTGTATGGTAATGTTTCAGCTTAAAAATTTGGAAGACTCAAAGAAAGCAAAATCACTATTCTGTGGTTAAAATATTTTGATCCAAATTCTCAAGAACAGTATCATGGATATTACAGCTACTCCAGTGCTGAAGGTTTTCAGATGACCAGAAGGACTCTCATAAAGCCTTCTTGAACCAACTTATTTAGACACTGCAGCCTTTTATGTTAATCTGAGTCTTCCTTAAGTATGTACAATTCTCTGTTTTTAACTTTACTGGTTCTGGTAATGGTAGCATACTTTCCAGAGCTAGAGTGGTTAATACATAAGTGTGTGGCAGGTCATGCACTTCACCATTCAGAACCAAACTGAGCTCATGTAATACTGTGATAAATTCCAATATCCTACATTGACTGGGAAATGAAAACAGAAAGTGATTTACATGCAGGTACTTGGTTACATTGATGTTGAATGACAACTTTCCCTTATCCTGAATTTTATTAAAATTCTTCAGAGAAGGAGGACCATACAGCAAAGGAAATAATCTCAAACTAATTCTTGAATGCAATTTTTTACAAAGCTACTGTTTTTACATGAGCAAAGTTTTTTCCAAACCCTTATTGAAAACATACAGGTGTAAGGTGCCCCAAGCAACACGTGCCCATACAGCATGTATTTAAATTTTATCTTGGTTTACCATATTTCTTGGATTAGACATAAGAAAATGCTGTGCAACGTGGGCTGGCAACAGGTTGAAAAGAATTCTTTTATTATCCAGCTTGACTCTCTCCATATCATCTCTCTCTTCTTCTGCCTGTTAGAATAGAGGAAAAGAAAAACCTTTACAAAAAACAAAAACTTGTCTGAGCCTTTAAAATGGCTTCTAAAATGTAGCATAGCAATCTAGTTTGGGAACAGTTCTCCTGTACCATGCTTCTACATTCAGCAAAATCCCTTTAAATCCCCAGTAATTCAGGCTGAAGTCTCTCAGCTGTTTTCAGGGTTAGATCAGCTAAGTGTATTGGTATCTTCTGTAGTTCTCTGTTCTTTTAAATAGAAACTTGATATGCTTACAGAAAAAAACAGAATAATCCCACTTAAATCACATTGGCCTTGGAGGCCAATTGCTTCCCAGGTAGTTCAATACAGTGACAGCAGTATCTGAGCAATCTTTCAGACAAAAGAAGCCAGTGAAAATCTCCAGTGTGTAAAGCAAAGCTGTGTACTTTGCAGTAAAATTGAAACAAATCTGATAAGACTATAGATTCAACAGAGAAAAAGATTTTAAAATTGAGCGTATTAAGAATGATGTACAAATTAAAAAAATTATATAAAAATAGTTAACATTTCTAGAGATTGTTTTAACTGTGCTGGTGTTTGTCATGAAAATATATATAGTTCCTTCACAACAGAAATTCTGTTATTGATGTGAATGACAGCATTTAGAAAGAATACTAAGGAGTTAACACATCTGAGGTCCCTAATCCAAGATACTGGCATCTTATTACAAGCACTTGACTTACAGCGTTAGTGTGACTCATATAGTAGGAAGCAATTTTAAAAATCAGATCCTTATTTGAAAAATATTTAATATCTAGGAATCTCATTTGGGACTCCTAGGTTTGCAAATTCCAGCCTAGTCTTTCATAGATTCATGTGCAAAATTACTTCATTGGAATTTTCTCCTTGTTCCTAGAGTGACTTTTGTTCTTGCACTGATTTCATTAGAAAACACTTGATCAGTGTCAGATTCATCTCACAGAAATCACAGCTGATTCTTTGTTCCTCAGTCAAACACAAATAATATCCTGTGATCCCAATGTGATTTTGTTTATCTAATTACAGCCAGTAGAAGACTGGAAAGCCAAATTCTCAGGCATTGTTGAGAAACCCCAGTCACATTGATGAACATGTTCTAATCTTTATGGGTGTCCCATTTATATCTGAAATTTGGTATCTTGATCTATTAAAAAGTCCACATAATTTCTCAGTATCCATTCCTATCTAAGTAGGAGAAAACTAGTCACGTCTTTCTTTTGTGTAGTCTAAAAATATTATTTAATGTGATTTTTTTTCCAGGTACCTAAGTTTTGTTTTCCATAACAAAACTTAGGAAACAACATTTTTATTCAGGTTACACAGTCTGTTTGGTCTGCAGTTTATTCTGTATTTTAAAATTTCTTTACAAGTAGAAAGAGTTCTGAAAGAGAATTGATTTAAAAAACATAAATTCTTTGGGAATTGTTGCCTTTTTAAATAAATTCTCAGCTCCTACTCTAATTTGGGTAATTAAGAAGTGAACCTTTTCTAGAGGTGAAATATCAGTAAACTTTAAATAGCAATTAAGTTTTGCAAGAAATATACCTGAAGCTTTTATTCTAACTATCTATTTCCTGTTTGTGAGCTGTTTTCTTGACACTTATTTCACTGTTTAAATTTCACATGCTCTTTTCTTAAAATATCCTTCCCCTATTTTGGTGGTATAACTCTGACTTACAGTTTTCTATAAACATCTGAAATAGCCTCTGGCATTTAGTTTGACTGTTGGAATTTAAATGTTTTAACAGGAAAAATGAAAAGATTCTTCAGCTGAAAATCCAAACCAAGCTTGCAACTCCATTTTACATCACACTGGAATGAGGAAAATTTTATTCTGACAACAGCAAATAGATTTGGGAACTGAATTGATGGTCTCAATAAACTATCCATTCTGGTCTTCCTTATCCACTCCTATATTTTTTGATCAAGAAATTTTGTTGTTGCTTTCTTCCTAGGAATGTTAAGGTTCACAGTTAACCTACCAATACAATATGGAACAGAATACCTTCCTAAAGATTTCTTTTGAGTCAAGATGTGGAAATTTCTGGACTAATCAAAGGAATCAAGTAGGTAAGAGGAGTAATCAGTTTGATGCATTGTTTGGGTAGTGATGTTGCTCAATCACTGGCAGCTGTTGTACATTTCTGATGTGGAAATGTGTGATCAAATTCATCTGCCTTGCCCAATTGTGGACCAAACTGTTCATTTTGGAAGAAATTATTGATAAGATTCTCCAATACATCCATCATTATGTATGAACCACAACAGAAGTTTCAGAGCAAAGAACACTCATGACTAAGAAGTAGAGAACTGAGCTCTTGAGTGAAGAGCTAATGGCTCAAATCAAGCTATCAGAGTAATGTCTGAGGTGGTGGCAAAATCATCTGAGAGCAGGGAAAGGCATTAATGATGTCACCATTGCTAATGATAGAATGCTACGTTTTCAACACACCTAACAAGTGTCTCTTCCCTTTTTGAGTGCAAAACTGTTAACTACAATTTTGGATCTGAGAGGGTTCAGTTGCCAAAAATGAGACTGTGGGGAAAAGACCTGAGCTAAAATTAAAGATAACAGTATTGAAAATATAGGGAGAAGTATGGTTGCTACTCCCTAGATGGAACACAGACAGCACACCCAAATTTCCACACACTGTACAATCTAGGGGGAACTGAATGGAGAGTGGAGTGGGGTGTGGTGAGGTGGAGTGAAGTGGAGTTGAGACACTGCAACCAAGCTCTGTAGAAACCCTTGGAGAAGAGGGTACTTGGTGCTACTTTTTAGTTGATAAGCCACGCAGCAGCTGGAAGCCTAGGGAGATAAAGGAAGATGTCCTGCTATTGAATCAGCAGCTGTGGCAGAATTACCCTCCTGGGATTGACACATATCCTCATCCCAAGGTTATCTCAGATGCTGCACTGATGCTACCTGCCTCCAAGGCATGACCACCCCTCACTGAGTAATATGTATGACTAACGGTCACTCAGGCTTTGCATAAATGTAAAGAAGAACTAAGAAAGGAGAGAAGACTCCATTGTAACTGCTGGGATTACCTGGTAGGCTGAACCTCTCTTCTCCCCTCTATGGACACATATGGGGTAAGAAGTGTACTTTATGCATGCTGGATGATTATCTCTAGCAAGCTCTCACTGGGGATTAGAGCTTGTCTGTACATTGCTTTGAATACATTTTTGCAGTCAGATACTATCACCAGCAATCCTAAAACCTTAAGTTCTCACTACTGTTTTGTATTAATAAAGAGTATTGTCTGCAAACTGTTCATGTGGATTCTTCAAGGGTGCTAGCAGTCAATGGCAGCAGGTTAAGGTGCAGACCCATAAGGAGGTCTCTCTTTTGGCATGTGACCCTAAACAAATGAGCTGAACTGCACTCTGTTCTAGCAGACTACTCTGTGAAGGGTCCCCATAGCCAGAGGTGCTGGCAGACTGCTTTACCAACAGGATCTCAGCTTTCCTGAGTCATGGTCAGACTAATCAAACACTAAGGGTTTGAGAAAATCTTCATTTTCACATGAAAAACCCCTAACATCATGGAAAGTCCTTGAATAATACCATGGTGATTCTGTGATTCATGGTGGGTAGTGATAGGAAACCCAAAATAGGGGCAAAATATGCAAACAGTAGGACAAGGAGAGTGCTCTGACTGTTTTGTTCCCTGAACTGTTTGAGGCCAAGCACCTCCTAGCTAAAAAAGAGAGAGGACTGAGCTCTCTTTGTGTGTTCTGGGAGAAATTTGTGCTGATAATGCCCAGGAGAGGCAGTGCAATGCCCTGAAAACTAAGCTGTGTTAGTGCTGCCTGATCTAGCCCCAGAACTAGAAGCAAAACATTCATGGAATTAGCACAGCATTTCTTCTGAGTTACTTTCTCATGCTGAAAAGCAAAGGCATATTATCTTAGACCACACACTGGGTCAATACTGCTGTATTGTTCCTGGTACCAAATATGGAGTCTCTGCATGGACTGCACTTAAACCATCCACACACCATGCCTAACATCCTGCTTTATTATTGAAGTAATCTGTTAGGAATATGAACTGAATTGTACCTCCTCTGCTACTACTGCATGGAGCTTGAGTATCTATCCTCTTGCCTTGCACTGCCTGAGAAAGCTCTCATTTATTCAACTCCTCAGAAGCTACTTGGGGAAAAAGGAAATGTCTCCTCGCATCTCTCACAAGGGAAGATAAAGGAGGGAAGGTGAAGTAAAAAAAGACTTGGTCATGTCCAACAGTGAGGACTCTAAAACTATCCCATCACAGAGATAATACAGGAAGGAAGTAAGCCAATTTTTGGTAATTTCTGGACCTTTTTCCAGCTTCCTGCTTTCTGCCTTTCAGGGAAATGCAATGAAAACTGTCCTTCCTCCTTGTGACTCATGAGCTTCTAATGCCTACTCTTGAGCAGCTGAGATTAGAAGATGCATAGGCATCATTCTTTCTCAGGACACAGGGACACTGGGAAGGGAGAAGGAGTACTAGGGGCTGAAAGATTAAAATAGCACAGATCACAGGTATTTACATTCCTGGTGGGAATATTATCCAAACAGCTAAATGGCATTTAAACCTTCATCTATTTGACCCTATTCCCATTGGTTAATTGAGGAAAGCTGCCAGCATGATATTTATGCAATAGCTACTAGCTCAAAAAAACAAGACATATTATTTTAAAAATAAACAAGAAAGAAAGTGCATTGGCATGACCAATAAAATTTTTTACATTCTGTTGTTTTCTTATACCTATTTGGTATTTGTGGCAGCTAGGTCATTTTGTGAAACACAACTGTATTTGCAAACTGCAATATTTAAAAGCAGGCTTTATTTTTGTACTGGACATGGTGACAAAATTTAAAATGTTTTTATTACTATGACTTTTTGTATCAATCTAACTAACACCTGCTGCATTTTACATAGTTACACATGATCCTACAGTTTTTACAGTGTTGGTAGGTGGTTACCCATCCTCTGTCTGCGAAGTGGTCTGAACGGTTTTATCACCTGACAGTTTAATAAACATAAAAATGCTGTGGAATAGTCACTCACTAAAGAGATACCATATGAGAATATAGTTTCAAGATTCAGTTAAAAAGAAGCTGGGCACCAATGCCATGGGAATCTCATTTTTTGCACCTGAAGATGGCACTACATCCACAGGGAACAAACACATCACACTGCTTTTGTAGTGCCAGGTTTTTGAGTGGAAGTGCAAAGACACCTGGCGAGTCTTGCCTGTAGGTTGCAAAATTCTTACTTCTTATGAGTGCAAAGGGCTAGAAAAGACAGCAGAATGATATTCTAGTATTCCCTAAAGAATGCACCAATTAGATGCATCAAATGAAATCACATAATTGTACTATTCTTGTTTTCCTCCCATGACAAATTCTGGGAGAGTGAGCAACTACATTTTTTGGTAATGTTAGGATCTTCATGAATTTATTACTTGTATTTATTTGTCCATTCTTTTTTTCCCCTCCCAGTTCTGTTAAATAATTTGCATAATCAAAAGCGATTATCACTCACAAATAAGTAAAATCTCTTATATTTGCTATTCATAGTTATTGTCATATGAGGAACACAGAGTTATACAATAATGTTATGCAGAAAATGAAATTCTCCTCCCACTGCCTATTAAAAGTATCAAGAAAAAAACAACAGGTATCTTCTGAAAATACTGTGATATTCAGAAAAGTTAAATCTGGCACATAAAAAACCCAATAGCAAATTAACAAGAGCCTGTAACACTACTGATTTGTGAACAGAAAGTACAAATATAAATGTTTTAACAACATATCATCCATAAAAAAGTATTTTTCCACGCAATGTACATAAATTCTACTGTATTATCACTGTTCTGATAATGCAGCCTAGATGAATGGAAGTTGGATTAACTTGTCTTGAAACTGTGTAATTTTTCTTAATCAGTTTTTCTTGTTTGAAACAGCTCTTCTTCAAAGCACTTTTTTTTCCTCCAATGGGGAGAAAAAAAAATGTGTCAAATTATGTTTTCCTCAGACCTTAGCACAGACCACTGAATATGTGTCTATGTATTCCTGTGGTTAGTTTCACGATACTTTTATGGTTTAAAGTATAATTTAGTTGTACTGGACTGTCATTCATGATGAAATAAAAGAAGTTATCTATGAAATCCTTTTTATTACAGCTTATGCCACAAATGCTTTTATACTGAGAATATTTTTTACAGGATTAGCCCAATAATGAATGTTACTAAAAGTAGAAAACAAAGTGCTTGAAGCTTCCAGAATAGCCCTTGGATCTGAAATTCCCCCAGATGTAAGCCAACAATGGAAAAGCTTCCTAAAATGACAGGAATATCTTCACACAGCAGGGACTAGCTACTGGGAGATGTGAATCTACATTTAGCATTTGGTTCATGCAATTCAGTGTTTGCACAAAGAATCATCACACTCACTTTGCAAAACAGAAAATCACCACAGATCCTGTGCACTAAGTCAATGGTCTTTCTAAAACTTCTGTTGCCAGAAATATAACCAAGTTAAGCCAACATGGTTTAATGGTAAGTAGTACTATGGCTGTAGAGAAACATTACCAAGACTGCTTTTAGCCTTATAGAGGGCTCCTGCAGTCCAGCAACTGCAGAAAACTGGCTCTTATTTGTCACCTCTTAAAGGCTGCTGAACAATTAGTAGCCTGGAGTTTGCTAACTACTCAAAGACAGCTTTAACATATAAGTATTTCCAATAAACAGGGTTCCCTGAACCTAGCAAGTTCAAAGGCCATGTTTTGGTTTTTTTTTTTCCTTATTCGTTTGAATGGGTAAGCAAAACAACCACTTCTGTAACATCCATCATGGATAGCACTCCTGGTTGTTACAATAATTAGTCCTTGGACTCAGTATAATTTCCAACCAATACACAGAGTGGAAAGCAGAACAGCATCTCTTTTAATGTGTTATCCACTATTACTTACTGTACAGGGAATAGATCTTCCACTTGGAATTGAGAAGAGGAAAGGTATATGCCCAGATAATCCAAGAGGCCAAGAATACAATCATTGAAATCATAATCATTTGAAATCAGCATACTGATTTCAGAGAATGCTAGTTATGTTGATCCCTAAATTCTGAATTTTCTACCTAAACTGATTTTTTTCCTTTCTCATTTTTATCACGCAAACCTCACACACAAGATGGCACCACATACGTCTCTGATTTACAGTTGAAAACATCTGAAAATGGCATTTGGATTTCTCAGATAAAAAGCACTTTTTGAAATGGTACCTGAAAATGCCGGTGGACAATACTGAAATTTCACGTCTAATCTCCTCTTACTGTCCCTTGGAGAAAGTGCACAATGGTTTTAACAACAGTGATGATGACTAGATATTTTTATATAACTTGTCTCTAAGAAAACAGAAAAAGTCCATATTTCTTCCTTTTCCACTGTCCACGTACAGGTCTGGTCTTTCATTAGAAAAGCATGCCATATTCCTGTACACCAATTTTTTAAACCGATTAAGTGCTAATTAAAAGCTAACTTAAAACTAAGAATTTTTAAGCAGTACTTCCATTAGGGATGCACAATTTGCCATGCAAGTTGCAGTTGCTGGAATGATGAAAATTATTTAAGATGCTGGAACTCATTCTTGTTCCACTGAAAGATCACAGGGTAGCAAAACTGTACTGCTACTCTATTTCAGGGCTAGGAATAACATACAGAAGGTTTTGTATTAATGGAGCTGATGGCACTCTCATACTTCCACCGTGTGCCAACCCATATAAAATTAGAGACTATCCAACAAGGCAGGTGCTGCACAAAATTTTAAAATCAGGCAATCTTTTTTTTCCATCTGCAAATTGTATTTGGCACCACAGCAAAGAGAAACTAGCATCAGTTTATCCAAAACAACCTTCTGAGGCTGACATTTACAGCAGTTATCAATACTGCAGGTCATAGGACAAAAATTAAATGGAATGATCACACTCAGTTGAACTGTACAGAGTGAATAGAAATAATAGAACAAGATAATCTAAAAGCATAAAAGAAGGGAACAAAGTCTTGGACATCAAGTTGAACAAGAAGCCCCCACACAGCTTAAATGCCAGATAGAAAAACTTTTCAAGCAGAAGACAATAGAACTAAGTCATAACTGATTTCTCCATTTTGTGTAACACAGTGGAGCCAGGGATATGTTCCAGTCAACCAGTAACCCATGTGTTCCAGTCTTTATGCTATGTGTAAAAGCAAGCATTATAATGATTCAAATGGTCCTCTTGACAAAATAATTAACAGGGTACAGGTGAGAACAGGTGTGTAAGTTTGGATAACTTCCAAATTCCACCAAATAAACTTACATATTAAACTTTCTCCTTCCCTTGGGGGCCATTGTAAAAGACTTTGGAGGTGGGAATTAGACTGCTGAGAGGTGTGACAGGAGGTAGACATGTTCTGATGCCTATGTTAGGGCTAATATAATTTCTACAGGTTTTTCCTGTGTCTATGATAGTTAGGAAATACATTTTCAAAAATAGTCCCTGCACTTGGTATCTAAATAAATTTCTGATCTTCCTCTGGGAAAGAGTTCCATAGTTTCTTTGTATAATATAGGTTGAAATATTTCCTTTTATCTGTTTTACCTGTTTCTTTTCAGTTTACCTGAATATTGATTTACTTTCACTCCTTTTTGTAATATAAGATAAAAACTCCCATGGATTTAATTTTTTATCTCAAATTTATATTGTTGACAGTTTATTCTTAATGCATCTTAGATATAAATATATTATTTGATTAATGATATACTGGAGTAACTGCAAAGAAACAAAAAAAAATCACTTCTCCAGGAAAAAGGAATTTTATAGATTAGAAAGAAAGCTCTAAAGTAATCTTTTGCTGTGAAGTCCAAGAGACATGAAAAAGTTTGAGTGTCTGAGTCCAGGTAATTTGCCCCGACAGTATTTGAAAACCAATTTAAAAAGTCAGACAACATTTTGCGTGGATGGATACTATGAAGTCCTGTGATTTACCTGCACTGCCCAGAGGTAGTCCAGACGCAGTTTCAAGTCCACCTGTCTTGAATGCAGTGCTAAAGCACAAGAAAATAGCAAAATAGCTAGTATTGGTTCATAGCCACGCATATAAAAGGAGCCGCCCCTTAAAAATAAGAAGAAAATAAGTGTGTTATTCCAGGTCTAATACCTAACACTGCACATTTAATATCAGATCCTTAGTTTAGAACACATGGGTACCTCCTAATCACTAGATTTTTCTGTAGAGGCTCATCTGGGCAGGAAGACGGGTGATAGTACATCTGATCACTGCATCACACCAACATGCAGTTCTTGAGGATTTTTAGATGCTATGCATTATTGTAATGTGTGTGCATGTTTTTAATTAGAAAATATATAAACATTGAAAAGCTCAAAAGCTTTATTGAAATTGCAATTGAGGGCTGCTGAAACATGGCAGCTGAGTTTTTAACTGTGTTTTCCTGTTCCATTCCATAGCTAGACTGCAGTGTTCAGCTGGGTACATTAACATAAAACTACAGAACAGTGGGGCAACAGTTGCCAGCTCCCAAACGCTGCTTTCTTGTTGATGGATGTTACTAGATCCTACAATTGCTGGGGAGAGGATGATTGATGTGTTTCTTATGCTCTACTCCTAGGCAGCACTGAACACTAGAGGACAATTCAGAAATAAGTAGTCAGTGTGTGACTATCCATAAAAAATTACCCATTGCTTAATTTTGCAAGACACTTACCCCACTGCTTTTCTGTAGCCACTGAGTTCCAGAATAAGTATGTACAAAATTGTAACAAAAAGCAGGAGAATAATTTTTGGCAAGGAAGATACACGTAGAAATATTGCCAAGGTGAGAGTCCCCACTACACAGGAAAGGAAAGCATAGTGGGCTGTGTCACATGGAAGTTCATTCATTGTTTTATTTGTTCCACCAGGAGAAATTATAACTATTGAGCTGCTGGAATTGGTATTCCAAACCCAAGGCATGCAGCCAACCTAAAAAAGACAGGAGAGGTGAGAAGGGAAGAATGTTAAATATGAAATAAACAGAAATGTAGTTGCTATGGAGGCTGACTGTAGTTCATTGCTAATTGGAAAAAATGTTGCTGTGGAGTTCCCACAAAGCTCAATGCTGTATTAAAATGTCCTTTTCCTGCAATGCTCCACTGAGTTTTAGGGGAAAGACACAATTTGTTAATTAGATGCCAATAAGGGCGACCAATTGAAGTGTGGGCTTAGTTGAATAGTTTCCCTCTCAGTGCTCAAACCTAAGAGATTCTCAAGCCAGGATATTCCTGCAAAATTAAGGAACTTCAGTTAACATTTTATTTGTCTGTGCAGTTGAAAAAGGTTCTTTTACAGAGCACAGAAATAAATTATTGTTTTACTGACTATGTAAATCACATAAACTTTAATTACTTAAATATAAAATAAAACATTTTAATTGAGTGAAAAACTAAAAATCTTTTTCCATCTCACAGCTACTTCTGCTGTCACACGTTTTTGAAATACAAGGACTCATCTTTAATTACACCTTTCATTTCAGTTATCCAAGGAATTCCATTTCCTTCTTACACTGGGAAATAAAATTTTTTCATATATCTCTTATGGGAAATTTGGGGAAATCTAACCTGCTTTTCCTAAAGACAAAGTCATGTACATATCTCAGAGCTGTTACCCAAGGAAGAGAGGAATTTCTGGCAAATAGTGCAAGTCCCTAGAGCTCCAGTTTTAACTGCAGTCCAACCTTCACCCCTTACAAAGGAAAAGGATAAGAATTAGTATAAGTAGGGGAGAGTGGGATGGTAGTGTGAAATTGATTTAACAGGCACCATCACATAAACCCTGCCCTGTACTTAAGCATCTCTTTTGAAGTGCATTATAAGACCATTTTATTTCATCCTGACCACTGACAATGAAATTTTATAGCATGCTGTAAAGTAACTGACATCCTGAAGGGTGATTAAGCCATGTATTTTAGAAGGGGTTGTAGTAACTTTGAAAGATGAGACATAATAAATAAAATAATGTGAGTTAAACTCATAATGGGTAACACTATGAAATGAGATTGGGAAAGTGAAATGAAAAATCCCTTTTAATGGGATTTTGTTCAATATCCTTAAAAATGCCTTCATACTAAACTATCCAAAAACATGCATGAGGGCTTCATCAGTGATCTGGAATCCATCCAGGAAAATATCATCTGCTATACAACCAGTAGTGGAACGTCAACCACTAGCTCTTTTGACAGATGAGAATTCTAGAGGCATTACTTTGCAGGAACTAATAATTTCTACTGATTAAACATTTCTACTTAGGTTACAAGTTACTTTGTTCAGGAATGGATTAAGTTTTGTTCTAAGTCGTAACTGAATGATCACTCCCTTTTTGGAGGTCAGAACTTCTGAACTCTAATTTGTCTTCCACTGTTGTTCAGCGTTGCCTTAGGGTTTACAATGGCTGTTTCTCATTCTCACTGTCTTTAAGTGGCAACAACGGTGCTTGTTTCATTTGGTCAAAGTAAGGGTCAGATCTGTGGGGGCTGATTCACAAAGGTTTTAGCTGTCATAACTTTCATCTCAATTTCTAAGTCAGATTCACAGAATTTTCTGAGCAGCTAGCCTGGAACCACTGCAAAGCTCTATGCATTTTGTGCTCATGTCCGCACTAGGAACCATATATACATCTGTGTGCTATTAGGGCTGTGTGTTACTCACACAGATGGTGTCCAGGAATTTCCAGAAATGTCTCAACATCAGCAATTCTTGGTTCCTCTCAGGACATTGGAATCCACAGAAAAGGGACCCTCTGCCCAGTCAGTTCATGGGGATAAGCTAATTGTTATGTTCTCAGGGCAGGTCCAGGGACAAGTGAATACACAAAATACAAAAAACAAAATATGGGGCTCGGCGTCTCAGCACTGAGAATTGCTCGTGCCTTCTTAATGGTCAGAACACATTGTCAAATTCCTGCAGAGAAGCATTATTTGAAACATCTGCCTTCTCAGCATTTCCAGTTGTGTTTCATGCGCTATTTTTATGTGGATTCTTTCCTTTGAGTACCCTAATATGTTTAATTCATTAGCATTAGCAGCCAAAATGCTAAAGATGAGCACTAGGAATTTGTCAAGGCAACTGACTGACAAATACTCAGGTGGAAGTTTGAATACCATTTCAATTGAAGTCGACCATTTTGAACTCTCTGCTAATCTACAGTAAAGGAATGTCAATTTTCAGAAAGAAGTATTGAACACATTCACTTCATAGAACAAAAGTTTTTTAGACATTAGATGTCAATGGATCATATCAGCAGCACTTTGTAAGCACCTCTTCTTGTTACCCAAAACTGTCCATATTTTAAGATCTCTTTATCTTTTCTGATCTGCCTGGACTAAAAATATCCCCATTATTACACAGAGGTATCTTCTGTAGGTTGTCAAATAGAAATAGTAATCTTGTTTTGACGCCAAGCCTTGTCTGTCACAAAATATTAGCCATTGAGCTAGTAAGCAAGTTGAACATTTAAAAATGGTTTTCCCATAAAGTCCATGACACCAGCAGTCTACATGATGCTAAGATTTGAAATACAAATTTATATTGGTTTTGAATAGGAATTATCTGTGTAATTTGCTAATGGCTTTGCCATTCCTAATTCAATACACTGTCTCAGGCCAATGAAATTTCCAATTGCAGCAAAGGGATTTAATTTTAAAAAAGTGTGCTCTGCAAGTATGAAAAATAAAACAAATAGGAATTCATCAGATGAGAATATGGTATGTGTTTAAGGGATCTGCACAAGCACGTTCATTAAACACAATGCTAATTTAAGTGAAACTTGATTCAAATACTTACCACACACCCTTGAGCCACAGAGTATATTAAGATCACAATAAAAATACACAAAATGGTACGAATTTGTATTGTCAGGCACCCTGGAAAACACTAAAAAAAAGAAAAGAAATATTTATATAAAAATATTTAAAGTATTTTTAAAGTGGGGTTGTTATTTTTTAGTAGTCTATAAAGAGAAGTGAATAAAGGACACAGAAATTTCACCTGTACTGCAAATTATGAAATTGCAGTTATTGTTGTGGAGTAACTGTTATTCACTTGTAGTGTGTTAGGTGTATTTTAATGGTAATTGCAGTTTTGGGGATAATAAATGTGAAATTACTATTGCTATATATTATTTCTCACTACAGTTAAAACTCCTAGAAATTTTTAGGTGTATGTCTACTCATGATGCAAATAATATTCTAGGATGGCATTTGATTTTGCTCTCATGGGGAAAATACCCAAAGCAACTTTCGAGTTGCAAATTTTCAGCTCCTTTGCCTTGCAAATTGTGATCCAAGAGAACATACTGTGATAGCATAGAATTTTGGAGTGGTATATGTGTCTTCTGCTATAATAGGCAGGTGAAATGGCAGGGTAGTTTTAATTATTGTGACTCATAAAAACATTGAATTTTTCAGAAACAGCAGCAGACAACAAAAATATCTGGTGAAATGGAGTCTTGAATGTTTTGTTTATCTCCACTTTTACCCTGATTCTGTTTGTCACACTATTAAGTTCTTGCTGCTATGAAGCCTGTGGCAGAATGTGAGAGAGGAAGGGTAAGTCTGACAGGCTATGAACTTAGGCTGTCTCTTTCAGACCACAGGACTTCTTCTGGTGACTTCAAGGGTCAAGAATACAATCCAAAAAACAGTCAGATTTAAAGTGGGGACTATCCTGTGTCCTTTAAAAGGAGGAAGATCATACTTATCAATGCTAAATTTCACTTGTGCTTAAATGGAACAAGCAAACACCTGATTTTTCAATGAAAATCAACAGGTTTTGAAGAAAAGCTGTTAATTTCGTGGGTATCACCAGCCTCAAAACCATAGCTTCCAGCCAGCAGCCAAATAGTCAGAGAAAGACTACTGTAGCCTTCAGAATACAGCAATTACAGGAAAAAAAAAAAGTAAGCATGAATCTACAAATATATTCTGGCTACAATATAGGTTAAGTTCATGTAAATGTAGGTGTGGAGCAATCAATATAATATCAGTCGTAGATTTGTATTATAGATCTGAGTTAATTTTCTACACCAGTGTAAGGACCAGCATCAATCAAATAGATTGAGATACCTGAGGTATATCACCTTTAATAAAACTGAGCATATTGAAGAAAAAATAGCTCAGATTATAGGAATCTGAGATTGAAAAATTGTGTCTCAAGGGAGATAGAGCACTGTTCAAACTACACTATGAAAAAAAGGACTATTTCTGCATTCGTTCACCACTATCATGCAGTTCTGATTGGAAGGGACCTCAGGGGGCTGAAAAGTACTCTCTGCCTTGACACCCAGAGTCTCAGGGCCATTTTTGTAGAGTTGGTTGCTGCTCCTGTGTCATTGCACAGCATTATTTCTTCTCAGAACCTGGACTTTACATTATACATTCTATATTCATAAGATTCCTGTTTGCCCATTCTGTCAACCTATGTAGGACCCTCTCAATAATCATCCTGCCAGCTGTTCTCACAAAATTGTAGTCACTTGAAGACTTGACATGAGTATTTGCCACGTCCTTCTCCAGGCTGTTGATAAAAATGTCTGACAGGATAGGGTCCAGGATAAATTCCTGTAGTATCCCACTTATTACTGGTTTCAAGGTAAAGTATAAGCATAAAGTGCTATGCTCTGAGTGTGATTACCTCCATACTATTTTACCCATCAAACTGTCCACCTAACTAGACCAGAATCCTATATACAAGTGGGGTGGAACATATGTGGTTTTATCCATATAAATAAAATACAAACTAATTTTGCTTGAAGAAAAAAAATATATATTCCATTAATTAAGTTTGCAACCAAATAAGCTGTCTACTGTTTATTAAAGATACAATACCCATGGTTTGAAGATAATGTTGGATGGTTAATAGGGATAAAACAAAATATGGATTCCAAGATCACATGTCCTGACACATTGCACAGACAATTTTTTTGGTCTGTGTAGCACATACATATTTTAAATGTTGACATGCTAGGCTATTGGGTTAAAATGGAAAAAAAACCTTTAAAAGATAAGGTATGAGACATGTATGAATTAAAATTCTGACACTATTAAGATTTATACTTCTGACTTTAAGTCATTCTAAGATTGTATCAGCACTTTTATGACAGCATAGAATTTTGGGCTTAATTTTCTTTGCTTTCTTTGTTTATGAAATTTTTATTAACTAAATAAGTGGTGTCAAATTACCAAAATTCTAGGTAACAGGTACTGTAAAATATTATTAAAGTAGTTCTATGAGTGAGGTATTTAATGCTAAAGCATGGAGAAGCTCAGTCACTTGTGCAGTGTAAAAGTGCAAGTAAGTGCCATAAGACTGATTAAAATAAGGAAATGGTTGTTTTACCATTGTATATCCATTATCCACATCATATTAATTTTAATTATTATGAGATTTTTTTTTGCTACAAAGTTTTAAATTGTGATATTCTAAGGTTTTATATTTCTTTATTTTTCTAAGACTGGATTTGATCCTGTATAGTATTGGATCTCTGGAAGAACCTGGAATAAATACAAATTATCTTGACTGACAAAACAGAAGGAATACTTCTTATGTTTGCACTAGCCCCAGGTAAATGGTATAAAGAGAAGTAACTTGCTGCAAATTTAGTCTGCATTTCTATGATCTATACTGAGAAGAACAGATGATAAACTACTCTGCCCTAATAAAAAAAAGAGATCATCAAAGTTACTCCCAAATAATTTTGTAAGTTCATAAATAATGTTCTTTTCAGCACCTGATACTCTGCTAATATACTATTTATGTTCCCATGAAAACACATGCTTTCCTTCTGCAAAAAGGCAGACTTTTGCAGACTTTTTAAAACTAAAATTAGTGTGTCCTAATCAGAAAAGCTCATTATATGAGTAGGTGCTTTTCCCTGTTATTTTTATGAAAAGACTAAATTTATATTAATCCAATAGAGATTTCTTTAATGAGAAAATTAGCCTGTAGATGCTTTATTCTGATCTGGCAGACCTATTTCTCCCCTAAAACAACCAAATGTCCTTCTGCATCATTACTGTTGTGAAAATATGATGCAGGAGAATTAATCATTACTGAAGGTTTTGAAAAGGCCAAGGATTGTGCGTGCAAAACATTGTGCTTTACCATCAAAACAGCTGCTGTTTTGGCAGGAAAAATTTTGAAAACAGAGGGCATGTTAGCAGGACTTTACACCCAGACCAGCTGGAATCAAAGGGAGAACTATTATGCTCTGTAGTCAGAAAGGAGAAATAGTCAGGTTAAAGCAGTTTATTTAAACACAATATTTAGTGGTAGGTGTTCTGGGAAGATTTAGCAAAAAACAAAGTGTAGAATTAATGGCACTGAATGCTACACTGCTGTAATGATTATTCTTTTAAAAAGCCTACTTTCAGATGACTCATCTTCGGCTTTGAAGTGTCCAATACATTACTTACTAAGGAACTTTAAACACATAAATTTCAGACTCTGTGAATCTGTGAAGCATCCACTGATGGCTTCATATTCCAAAGGACAAACACATCATGGACCCCAAAGGGAAGAACAGCCACAAAATCTTAAATCACTTACTTGTACTCGTGTGACATGTAGGTACATGATACAAGCCACTAGGAAGCATATGCAGAACACCAGGAGGACAAGAACTACGGTACTCCTAGAAGGAAAACACAATAGAAGTAATGCAGTGCAACTCAGTAGCACGTGAGAACAAACTACAGTTAGGGGTCCTTCTAAAACAGCATTTTATAAAGGGTGGAGGATGTGCTCCTCAACCTTGCTGTTATACTAACCACCACAGTGCAAATTAAGCACTGATCTCCAGTGCTCTCAAGACTATGAAATTAGTAAATGCTCTTGTAAATGGTCCTTGCTCTGATGTCAGAAAGGAGATCAAAGAACCTCAAAAATTCAAATGTATGGTAGTCAGGAGAGACATGCTCTAATTGTAGGCTAGTGCAGAATATTCAGCATAATGAGTCTTGTAAGGAGAGTGTGTAACTCAATTACTTGGCCTTGGCAGTGGTGTTAACAGTTACCAGATGCTTTTTCTATCTCATTCCTCTTTCTCAAAGATTCAGAAATCAATGATCATCCAATTTAGACACAGCCAGTGAAATAAAATCAGAGAAAACTGCCTTCTAATGAAACAGAAAAATTCCCTCATTTTGAGTCTTCCTCAATGGTTAGACAAATCTTAAGTTTCACAAAGATGATGTAATAATTCTTAAATTCCTAATCTTCCCTCTTCTGATCTATCAAAATAGGCTTGTTCTTAATGAGAAGAGGGGTGCAAGCCAAGAACTATCTCCAGAAAACTTCTTTTGGAAAAGTACCCTATGGATGTGAGCAAGCTGACAAAAATTAGTCCACCAGTGTGGGTGTATTTGATTTCTGCCCAGGGACAGCCTGGCCCCATGCTAGTGCTGTATGGCAGCAGCATAACATGATCTTCACACCTTCTTTTCTAACTTGTGAGAACAAACCAGTGAGTCCAGAAGCCATGTGAGCAACGAATTCAGGCATTTATGTATCCTTGCCCTAGACAATTACTGGAAAAAGATTGTTTTCTAACAGCAGAAATGTGCAATTCTCCTGTAGAGTTTCTAACTATTTGACTTTCATTTCAAACTAATGTAACAGTTTGTATTGATACAAGAACTGGGGGAATTCTGCGGTGTAGCATGTGTACCCAGAAGGGGAAGGTGACTCTGGGTGCTGTTGGTGTGGACTCTGAATACAAGTATTAATCAAGGCAGGATCTCATGCCTTTAGAGAATTCACTTGTATTCAGGATGGTAGCATGCTAGAAAAGAATGCAGGGGCTATGTCTGCAAAATCTTGTAACGCAGCAACAGCTGACAACTGACAGTAGTGCTGAGTGGGACCCTGACAGACATTAGGGTTGGCATCTAAAAAGGGCTACATTGCTTTTTTTAAAAGTAAACACAGAATCTGACATTAGAAGGGTTCATAATCAGGGCTTTTAGCGGCTACACTGTACATGTGCCTCCATAATTGGACAGCTTAGGTTGACAGGAACATAGCCTTACTTTGACCACTTCCATCTGGGAACATAAAATGTGTCTCTAGTTGGGAAGCTGTTTTGCTCAAAAGATGATAAGAATTGTGAGAATAGTAAGCCTATTGATTTCTGTATATCTATGCAGTTATTGACTTTCCTATGACATTTTCTTGTCTAGATGATCAACCTCCTCCTTGAAATATATATATAACTTCTCCCATTAGGGTAACATATTACAAGACTTGTATTGGCTTTTGCATTCTCTTGCCATTCGTATAACTACTTTGGCAATCCAAATCATCTTAAAGCTCCAACTCTGGAATAAGGGGAAATTTTCCTGTACTTCCAAAGTTTTAATTTAGCTCATGTTTGCATCTGTGTCGCAGCAAGGGAAGAGCCCAAGCAGAATTTGGCTGTATGAAGCCACCACTCATCCTCTGGAAGAAAGGAACATTCAGTGGGTGGCTTTTTTAACTAACCCAGTCCATCTTCATTACCTTCTGTGGTGATATTCTTCTGGAGCTTGTATGTCTGTCAGATCACTACTTAAACTGAGTCTGTGCCCATCTGTTTTTAAGTAATAGTAGTTTTTTGAAAAGCTATTATATGATTCTTGGAAATTCATTCTGGTTTCAACTACAGTAATACACTTTGTTTCTCCTTGTTCAAAACTGCTGTCTACTGCAGCTGTGGCTTATTGAAAAAGAAGGTGAAAGACTTCTTAATCATGCTCCAATTAGTCAGCAGAGTCATTAGTCTGGAAATTGTGTAATGATGACTAAGCTCCTTTGAATTCTTTAGATGAAAGGTACTATATTACAAATTATTGTTTCTATTTTATTAACTTGAATAAACTGTTTTTCAATCTTTCAACTAGAAATAATAGAATATAGAAGTATTATTCTAACGGGGGATTTGTGAATAGAAAAGACCGTAATTTAAGTGGAATTTTCAAAAGCATTATCCTGTGGCCAGTTCTATTCCCACTGAAGTAGTTATAAAAGTGAGTAAATTTTGTTCTCAATGCTTTGATATTATAATCTGAAAAAAGTTGATTATTCATAATTTTTATACCTTATACACAATTCTATCTCTAGATTTGAAAATGGTCTAATTATTTTTTATTTAGTAAGCACTCACAAAGAACTGAAAAAATCTGAGGTAATCACTAACTAATCACTCAACAATAGGCATAGGACACATCCCAAACACACCACTTGGTTATGTTTACTTAAGTGCAGTCAAGGCTGGACTGCAAGTTATATATGCATAGCCAAAATACACACTAGACACTTTATGTAGGGATAGCCCTACATACCAAAAACTTCAATGAATGCTATAAATGCAGGCCTCAATGCAGCTGGATGGGTACTTTCAGTACTTTGTTCCCATTATGCTCTGCAGGGTTTTATCTCTGTTGCTATCAATACCTGAAGTACTTAATACAAAGTAGCACAAACATATTTAGAAAAGCTGCTGTAACACCTTTGTTTCTAATGCTGAAATGCTTTAAAAAAGTTTAAAATAACCACTAAATTTTAAACAAACACTGAAATGTATTTTTTTCCTCTAAGTGCACATTATTACAAAAGGACAAAAATAGAGCGAAAAATGTCTCCTGTGGACAAATGAAAGAGATAACAATTAGACTGAGGGGTATACTAACAGAGAAACTCCCATGTGAGGTCCCCATTCCTGTTCCAAACACTTTAATTTTGACCTTTGCAGGTTGTCTGAGAATGTTCCACTTTGAGTTATGATGGCAAAAGACAGAAACTTACTGTGGTATTATTAGAAGGTAGACAAGGCCAAATAAGGCAGCTAGAATTAGAGAGAGAACTACAGCACTGGTGAAGTACTCATCCTGAAGCTGGTGGTACTGTTAAAGAAAGGAAGAAGTGAAGACAGTAAATATTTCATATATACCCAGACACCCACACTTGTCCATTGTCAGTAAGAAAGAACTGTATCCTAAAATAAAACAAGCCCCTACTTAGTTAAAAACATGATGGCTTAATTTGCACTGAAAAAACAGATGAGGGAAGTCTACACAAGATTTCCCTTGACAGACTTCTCTTTCACCTTGTAACTAGTCAAAACTGGTTTAGGCTCAGGTATGAGTTTATCTTTTTGAGAAAAAAAATCAGCCACTTTGAACCAGGAGGGAGTGGCCCTCCCTCTGTTTACTCATCATGATAAAAGGCCACAGACTCCTTGCTGCTGCTTTCAAGAAGTTCTCTCACCTCAGCTGCTCAGGACAGGACTCTAATGAGTGAACTTGGAGGCAGCTGCTAATGAGATACATGGGCTCAGTTTGGAGCAGCTACTGTTCCTATTCCACTAAGCTACAGTATTAACGAGAAGAAGCTTTCTAGGGGTCAAAACAAAAGTGTTTTCTCAGAAAGACCCAAAGTTCAAAATCATTTACACCAGAAGACTTTTTATTTTGAAACAAAAATGTTACAGCCTAAAAAAATAAATTACTTTGGAAACTTGAACCCAAAATTTATGCTTCAAACCTGAAAAAATTTGGATCTAATATGGCACACAGCCTTCTAACTTGAAGCAGTAATGACCTGAAATCTTAGACTATATAGTGACTTACAGCGGAAAAATAAATCTTACTGCCAAGTTAATTCAAAACCATGCTATTTTTTTTTTCAAACACATAAAGTAAAGGCTGTAGGTACAACTAATTTGTATTCACAAAAATACTCCTACAAGGTAGGAACAATTGTTAACTGATATGCATGCTTGTATGGTCTGAGTAAATCCCCTGCTTTCAGCACTGCTACACTAGTATAATACTGCAACCTTGTCCACAGATTTAATGTTTGGGGTTTTTTTGTTGTTGGTGGCGGGTTTTTTTTTGTTTTTTTAAAATATTTTCTAGAATTTATGGATCAATACTTAGGCTACCTATGCATCTTCTTGTCAATAACACTTCTCCAAAGCAGATGAGTGAGTAGGCAGACACATTGCAATGAGACAGCATTAAACAAGTGAATCAGACAGTTTGAAGAAGGAAAAGAATGACCAAAACACAGGATATATAACGTGGGGTAGGATCCTGACAAGTAGGACAATACCTATTATGGCAATGGTCCTCTGAATGGGGAATAATGAACATTGACTCCGTGACTGCAGAGGGCTGATCAATTGCTTTATTAAGCTATTCTATATTATACTGTACTCTTAAGAAACTCATAACCCTTACAGACTGTCCAATACAGCTTTATCATAATTGGTCAATCAATCCAAACACCATCCAGCTTCCAATTAAGAGATCACCCTTTGGTAAACTATCAACATCATATTCCACATGTGCACAACAACAGGCACAGCAAATGGAGATAAGAATTGTTTCTCATTCTTTTCTCTGAACTTTCTCACAGCTTCTCAGGAAAATCCTGGGAGAGAACGGTGTCTCTCTCTGTTCAGAGGGTATGTGATTACCACAAATACCAATCTTTCTTTTTATACCCTTCAAGTGTTTCCTTAGAAGGTAGAGATAATGTCACCCTCCTAACTGAGAGACAGTCCAGTGGAGTATTTAAAGACAGTGAATAGAATTTAAACATTGCATGAAACCCAAACAAAAACCCCAATGCTAGTTGGCTTATGGTCAGCGAAATCAGTAAAAATAATTTTAAACTCCCTTACTTTATTTTCACGCTCAATTTGCTTATACTTCAGGGTAATGAAGTTCAAGTCAGCCATCTCAGACTCAGTTTGCCGGGCCTCTATCAAGCGGCTGATGTATCTGTTCACTCGAGTTCCCGGAGTGCTGTGTACAATATTGTTAGAAAAAGAGGAGCGATTCCTGAGTTTTTCAGAGGCTGTCCTTAATGCTCTCCTCTGCAATATGGATAAAGAAAGAAGCATAGATTTAATTAGCACTGAGATTTTGCATGGCTGTTCATGTTACTTCAAACTCACAGAGAGGACGGGGAATTCATTAAGCAGAACAACTACAAACGACAGAGTTCTTATCTCTGTGGGAATGTCACCTTTTTAAAATTCCTTACCTGAAATCCTGATATCATTCAAATCAAAGAGAAAACTCCCACTTCATTCCAAGATTTTAATCTGGAAATTCTTTTCACATATGGCCGTGACACTCCTCTGCCACTGAGGAAATAATCAGTTTGTACCCAGTAGGGTTATTTTACCTTGCAAAATGGTTTTATATTGGTTTGTTTTCTTGACAGAAGACATGGAGCTCTGGACATCTTGAAGATAAGATAACCAGACTCTTCATAACACAAGAGAAGTCCTACTGTCTAGGTAACAATACATGTTTCAAAAAGATAGTTTACCTTAAAGTCTTGGACAATGACCATGTCTGACTACAGAGGGTCAGAAATCTCTGGTGTTGTTATCTTTAACTCACCCATTTGGCTCTCTTGTTATGACCTCTTGAGTATGCCTCAAGTGCACTTGCAGATCCAGATGGAGCCATCCAGCAAATTACCATAACTAACCCATGCCTAACTGGCTCCTCCAAGGCTGAGGTAGCACAACTGTAAGATAATTACTCATAGTCCTTTCCAGTGGAAAAGATTTATCACAGAGCATATCTGAAAGGGATTTTTAGCAAGCTGTCTCTCTTTTCACAGAGAGCACTCAGGAGACAGGGAGCAGCATCTCAGCCACACTGGTGGCAACCTCCAGTTGAGGGCACTTTAATCTGAATTATGGCTAGATCTGTTCTGTGACTGGACAGGGGTCAAGCCTACTTCCCAGAAGAGTTTTGACAGCAAAGCTCAGGCAAGTTCTACTATTTCTGTAAAGTTAAATGAATATTTTTTATCTAGCATCTGCAGAGCTCAAGACAGTTCAAAACATTATGAAATAAGTCTACACAGAATGTAATAAGTAGAGTATGTCCGAAAGATGTTAAAGAAGAAAACAAAATTTCTCTCTTCAGAATACTCAGTCCTAAATACCCATTCTAGAGGCTATATAAAAACATATCCTTTTAATCTAGTTGGTTAAAAAGATGGTGATCACTATCTAAGTAATCTTGCAGGAATAGCAGTTTCCTTTTTCATTTCACAAGAAATTCTTAGGAGTACCTCATCAGTGAACAAATTGTGAACTCTTGCAGTTCATTAGCTTACATGGCTTATTATTATTATATCTAAATCCTTATAAATAGTGAGAAGGGTTATCTGCTGACTGATACCTTGGTTTTATGTTTGTGAAGAAAAGTGGACCCTAGAAAAGATGAAGTAACTTTTCAAGTCTTGCTTTGCTAGCTTTATATGTAGAGAGGAGGTTACAGCAGCAGTAAACAATTTTAAGGTTACATTTTTCTTCAAGTTATCAGATCCCATTACCTGGTAAATTGTCTTTGGTGTAAGAGCTAATTGTTTCAACATGAAAACTAATCTTAGAGGCATAAATTGATTAGAGAACTTAAATTGCCAGCCAAACAACTATTTTCAGTGTTTCTAAACTGAGAGAAATTTGTTTTCTTGAAGAAACATTTGCATCAGTAATTTGAAAGAAAAATGCGTGCTTTCAGGAAAATAATAGAAACAGGAATTTCTATTTCTAACAAAAATATGCAATTTTGCTCTCAATAAACTATAATTAGTTAGCATATGTATTGCATTAATTGCAGCAGAAATGCATCTTCAAGGATTTTTAAAATTCAAATTTAAGCCTATAGTATAACAACAGGGGGGAGGAAAACAGTATTTAAATAAATGTTTCATTGCATCAAAACCTGAAATGAGGGCACATGAATATGGGTGTTATTCTGATATATGAAATAAATTATATTATCTATTCCATTTTGAAACAGGGTTAAAGTTTCTATTCTTAATTAAAAAAACGTTTCTTACATATAATTATTTCCTCTAGGTCTCTTATTTTTATCTTTATTATTATTTTGCCACAGTAGACTTACATTTGATCAAGATCCAGTATTTATGTTTCTCAGAAATGCACTGGATTCAAAGCCTTTAAAGACCCCACGTGTTTTACTTTATTTACATTATTTGAGTACTGAGAACTCTAAAGAAACCCTACACTATAACACAGTGTATTTATATAAGCATAATAAAATACAAATCCATGATGTGTTACATAACAGGTACAAAAGCCCAGAATGACAATTTTTGTTACTGACAGCATTGTAGAACTTCACTGCCAATGTTCTGGCATGAAAAAAAATTCATTAGATCACTAACAAATCCACATGGGTATTTTCTGCATATATTACCATATTTATACATCCATGTACACAAGACACAATGTAAAGAATGTGTGGGTTATTTTTTAAAGTACTCGAAGATAACAATAAATCCCAATTGGAAGGCCTTGTACACGGACAATTTCAAAATCAAATCTGGGGTTTCTGAAAATCTTCAAGAAAACTGTTTTTAAAAGGAACTAATTGACTTTTCTCCCCTTTTTCTGCAGAGGAAACACAAGCACATATAAAACTCAAAATATTAAAGTTCGAATGCTTTCTGAAAGTAAGATTTAGACTGAGTCTTCAATAAATGAAAAAACGAAAAAAAATGTGAAGCAATCAGCCAAATTGAATTACTGATTACAGTGCTGGCATGCTGCCACTCAGTGGTGGAGTGACCTGTGTAATGTTGCCACCTGCTGTCAAAGAAAATGGAACAAGCAACTCTCTCTTTACCTGTAAATCCATAAATTTACAGGTAGATTCATACACAGAAAGAAGAAAACCAGGCTACTAGTATGTAAAGAGTTTTGATTTATGGAATTACCAGGCATCCAAGAAAGCAGAATTTATATTTGTATTAGGGACTTTTAAGTTTAGGATTTGTATTATGAACAAAAAGGGGTTTTGATGAATCAGTTGCCTTTCATATTTCAGAGAACTATCTAGAGAAAAAAAATTATTCTGTTGGTTTGCATTTGTCACAATCAACTTCAGACAGGGATGGACAAAAGATGCAAAAGAATTTATGTTTAAAAGAATAGAAACAGCTTAAGAAATTCCAGTTCCTGTGAAAAAAGCCCTTAATAGAAGCCACAAAGACACCTATGCTGGCTTTTCCAAGAGCAGCTCTGAATTTGAGGGCTTTTATAATTAAATTTGGGTTTTACTGTGGGAATTTGATTTTTCTAGCTCTAGGAACACTATAAGTGTCTTTATCAGTTTGTAACATCATCCCCTGCTTGATGCAGCCCTGGAACTGGTGCCCAAAGAGTGCACTTGGCCCACATGGACTACCTTATCATCATCCTCACACGTCATGACGTTGGAGAAAGGGATCTCCGCCTTGAACATCTTGCGACAGTGCATGAGCTGAACAAGCAGATAGCAGACTGTCTTGAACTTCATCCTTTTGGCAGGCTTAATGTCTGAGAGAATCAGTCCAGGAAATATCTGTTGGTCAGAAAAATAATATTTATAACCAAGATATTGCATTCCCATGCAGACATACACACTTGCAAGCATTTGCACCCCCTCATGGTCAGAACAAAACAACAAATTTTATTAAAATACAGGGAAAATAAGGAGGCAATGGGCATTTTTATTAATTGATGTTAAAAAATATAATTTCAGTCTTCTTCATTCCTCCAGCCATACTAAGTTCATTAAAATCTGAAGAGAATAACTTTTGCTTTAAATATATATATATGCACCTTAAAAGGAGGGTGTGAGGCATTGAGGTTAAAATGCACATCTTATTTCTACAAGGCAAGAAGTGTTATACCACACAGAAATACTCTCAAAGGTTTAAGTATAATCTATTCCTCTTACCACTGGTAAAAGCTCTTGGTTCAGTAAGGACATACATTTCCTTGGTTAACTCTTAAGCATGTATTTAACGACTGCTGACTTCAGTAAAGCCCTAGCACATGCTCAGATGCTTTCTCAGATAAGAATATTATATCCTCAATATTTATACCAAACTTATTCATCCTTCTGGCATGTGGAAAGGGCTAATGAGAAACATGGCAGGACTCCATGCCTCCTCAATATGGGAATTCAAGCCTGTAAAATTAATTTCTTCTGAATCAACAAAATAAAGAAGCACAGAGGACATGGTTCTTAGTTTTCCTAGGTACAAAAGACAGAGAAAATCACTTCCAAAAACTTTATTCAAATGCTATTAAAGTCCACAAATGACAATGAGCATTTGCTGTGCACTATTCACAATACTATGATTTACTAGAGAAGTTTACATCATCACTTCAATGATCAAAGAATGAAGAAAAAACTGAAAGCATTTGTTTAATGCATGTTTTCTTGGACAACTAAAATTAGATAGGCAGGGCAAATGACACTGATTGTATTCTGAATGGCATCTCAAATATTGGCTTGTTGTTATGTTTAACACATACAGACATGCACTTGCATTTTCAGGAAAATCAAGGTTATTTGTTACTGAACTTTCAATACCTTGTTTAGTCAGTTACACACTGGCAATGAAACACAATAGCACTTGTTATTTTTTCCTAGCAGCCATGTTCTCAACATGTGACGGGCTTCAAATGTGCAAAGGTGCCTAGGTGCTTTACTGTACACGGGAAGACTGGCTGGAGCCAGTGAGCATCACTGCACTGCACTGCACTGCACTGCATTGTCCAGTCAGCAGCTGAAATCTGAAAGGACACTTGTGCATCTAGTGCAGAGTCACTTGTGTAAGTGGTAGTTTAACAATAGCTTGTGTGAAGAGATTCCCAATATGAACCCTTTCTTTCAAGCGCTTTCTGGCAGAAGACTTACCACTGAATTGCATAGAAGATACTGTACAAGGATATTCACATACTAATCATCCTTTAGGTATTCCTAAGGACACCAAGTAGATAGTTGTTAGGCTTGAGTATGGCAGTTATGATCAGTTTTTGAGCTACAATTCCCAACAGCTAAAACACATGTTTTGGAGAAGTATTCCATTTACAAATCTTCCTAATATAGCCATAATTCCCCTAGAAGTTCTACATATTTTACAAAGTCTCTCTATCAACACTTTGATACAACAAAAATTAGCATCTTTCTTGAAACTCCCTCCAGTTTTGCATTTAATTTCATTTTCAGAAATTTACATGTGGACAATATCTCAAGAGATCATTAGCTCCTTGCTCAAACCTTTCACAGTGGACATTGCATTAATTAAGTCAACAATTTTGATAATGTTAAATAAATTATGATTTTAAATAAATTCAGAGACCCACAAAAGCTTCCTGACAACCTTCATTGTGGAAAGGCCAGAGTATAGATGCAAGAGTGGCAAAGAATAGGTAGAGTATCTTAGTAGCAAAAGATCAAGAAGGCATGATTGTGAATGGTGATCATATGTGCATGACTATATCCTCCTACAAGGATTTGAGGTCCTATGAATAGAGAAGAATTTAGGCTTTCCTCCATGCAACTTTCTTATAACAGATGCATTTCTGAGAATACCTGCGATGTGAAAACTTGGAAGGGACTCCAAACTGTGGCCCTGCCACCAACATGACTTTTCTCCAACCACATGTTTTTATTCAGTTTCCTGACTTTATCTTCAAATCAGTATGTAGAACAGTTTTAGCTCTTACCATCAACTTGTGTCTTTTAGCTTAGAAAACTTACAAGCAGATAATATATCAGTAGTATACACCCTTCATGTGTTGGAAATACAGTGAATTTTTCCAGATGTTTCAGAGTTAAATAGAAAGTTCAGCTCAGGCCAGCGAAAAAAAAGGACTAGTGTGAGATACCCCATCAAAGAAAAACAAAGACAAGCTGGAATGAGTTTAGCAAAACTTCACCAAAACAATTAGGGTTTTCAAGTGTATGACATACAAGAAGAACCTGTGGGAATTTAGCTCATTTAGCTGGAAGAAGAGAAGGCTAAGGAGGGATCTACTTGCTGTCTTTAACCATTAAAGTAGTAACTGCAGAGAAGACGGAGCCAGAATAATCCTGAATACTACTCAGAAAAAAGAACAAGACACAATGAACAGAGTCTGTAGCAAGGGCAATTCTGATTTGATATAAAGAAGTTTAGCTGTGAGGATGATCATGCCTCGAGAGGCTGCCAGTCAGAGAAACACTCAGCACTTACTCAAATGTGGATCTGACTGCAAAGCCAGCCCTGCTTTGAGCAAGGAGGCTGACCACTTGACCTCCAAAGGCCCCATCCAATTTCAGCTGGTGTGCAATGCTATGAATATTTGTGAACACATGTACTGTGTAGCTACGGTACTTCATGGTTGGCCAAGAACACAGCCACTCAAAGGGCCCTGCATACACACAAGCTGGACACGCTGACAGTTCCCAGTAGATCTATATAATTTTATTTATAATTTTGGTTGATTGGTTGAGGTGTTTTTTAGTTGGTTTGTTTTGGGTTTCTTTAATCTAGTGGTTTCAGGACATGTAGATTCTGCACTGGGACTGAGGATTTTTCATGCTACTACCTTAAACACACAATATCTAAAATATGAAGGAATTCTCTCTCATCTTTGTCTCACAAATCATATCCCTTTTTTATTCTTGCTTTTACAGCAGAGCAACACTTTTGACACAGTCAGCTCAGTGAAATATTTAAGTAATCCCAACTTCTGCTCTAAGTTTATGATAAAATCAGGAAATGCAAAACAGTCTGTTAAAACAGGTTTTAAAACACTCCTCCAAAAAAAAAAAAACCCAACCCCAGTGTCTTTTACTCTGCTTTTCCTCTGATCTTGCTCCAGGCCAGCATTACAGGAAAGCTGGACTGCAGCATTCCCATTCCAGCCCATTTTGTCAATGCATTTTACTTTCTCATGTTTTTTTGATCCTTGGCATCATCTCTAATTCTGTTCACTGTTCGTTTAGCTCATAATTTTAGGAAAGGTTGGTTGTTTGCTGCAACACTGACAAATAAGGTTAAGAGCTGGACTTTTCTAACAGAACACTCTGAAAAGCAGCCAGGACTATATACAGCTTTGTGAATGCAGAAAACAAACAAGCACTGATTCAAATCCTGGTAAAAAAAACCCAGTGTTTGAATGTCATGCAATACCCTGATAAGTACTTCACTGGTGCTCATCTGAGATTCTCAGAAATGTCAGCAGACTGTTATTTCCCTGACTATATTCCACCTCGGTGCATAAATTGGCAAGGGAAAGAAGATACTTATGTCATTCAAAACACATTTACAGAAACCATATATGCTGTAGCACTCTGTCTGTATGTGTTTTCTATCTTCAGGCAGGCAGGACCGTGTCACTTGGTGGTAATATTTGTTTCATGACTATCTTCAAGACATTTTGTCCTAAGATAGATGAGCACATTAATTTTCTTTTTTTTTTTTCCCATCTTCCTGTAGTTAAAATCAACAGACATTTTTTCTACTGCCCTTATGATACATTTTACTTATCACACCTCAGCTATCCAATAAGAAAGTGTATTAGGGATTTTACCAGAAAATATAGCTTCTGTAAGACTAAATTTTAAAATTCAGAATAGTGTCACAGATGTAGACACAGATGTAGAAAAAGCTTGACACAGATGTAGAAAAAGCTTTTAGCAGTTGTAAACGCAAAACCAATGTCTAGGAGATCAACAACAGAGAAAAATCTTCTACCAGTGCCCTACATCTTTCCCTGTACAGATTCCTCATTTATGGAGGAAGAAAAAGAGAGAATGATACTAGAGCACACAACTAATTCTATCAATGACAGCCCAAACTGCAGGCTTCCACACTGATGATGATGCACTAGCAGCTTCACAGCTCCAGCAGGAGCAATCCTGAGGATGCAGAGCAATACACTCTGCAACACAGACGTTGTTCTTCTGTTTGTGTTTGCTGGGTAGTAACAATTTATTTCCAGTGTTTGGGTTTGTTTATTCCAGCAACTTGGGCAATGCAAAGTCTCAGGCACAGAACAGCCCCTGTCCAGATACAAGCTTCCATTAAATGGCTGTGTGCCTATCTGTTGAATTGGCTCTGCTAAGGTATATCTAGGGTGTTGAAATCTGAAACACCCAAATTATGCATTCAGATCTCTAGTTAAATTCCTTGGAAGAAGCTGTGACCTGTGGAGCAGAAAGACCACCCCTGGACTCTCACAGTCATGGTGGCAGCAGCAGCTACAGGTAGCTGTCAGTTTGAAAGAAGAAATCTTCAGTTTGTGCCCAGATACGGACTCAGATGCCTGACGTGCAGCATTTCAAATTAGAAGAATTTTGTCAAATACATTTTTGCTTGCAATGTGCTAATAAAGGAAAGAGTTTTTATGAGCAGTAGGTAAAGTTTTTATATCCCCTGCATTAAATGGGAAGCTGTCTTTTTCTGTCACTACTTACAGTTTAAGAGTCAGAGCTCTAGCACTCCATAAGGGCTGGTAAGCATACAGTCACTTAAGTAAAAATATCAGAATCTATTTGTCCAGAAAATTCACAACTTACAAGAACTATAAAAAAATCCTTGAAACAAAGTAAACTGAATATTTTTAGAAGAGTAAGATGCCAAAAAAAAAATCTTAGGGATATGTTAGGCATACAGGTGGATTTACTGGGACATAAGCACTCTGTGGAAAAAAAAAATTTACATGATTGGAAAAAGAACACAATATGAGAACAGTGTAGTATGTTCCCTCAGGCTTAACCAGGATGGTTAAGTCAAATCAATTTTGAAAGAAAGACATTTCCCCCAAATACAGATGGAACTTCATTTTTAATGGAAGTAATAAATTAAAAAGATTAGGTGCATTAATTTTAGACCTATCGTATCTCAATTACTTTCTTCTGTAGCCTTCTTTTTCTTCTTTTAATCAGGTCAGACAAAATGCAACAAATTTCTATTAAAAACTCCTAGTAATACAAGGACTATAGGCATAAAATTCTTTCACTGTTAAAAGCTCAATTAGACTATTATGAAGACATGATAGAAAGCCTCCCAAAATCAGTTCACCCTATAAAACATTCCAGTTGCTAACAGTAAAAAACCAATAAAGTCAAAAGACAAGTGTGGGTAGGTACTATGTATTTCATCTATACAAAACAAAAACATCATCATGAATCTATGTTGCTTTCTCTCTGCTTTATTGCATAATGTTCATTCCATGCTGGGGGGAAAAGAATCAAATCAGCCACAGGAAAGACATAAGCAGACAAAACCTGTTGGCTGGTGATGGGGAGATGTAGAGCCTAGTAATTTATTATAATATGGAAGGCAAATAATCTGCTTCATGCAACGAAGCTATATCAATTATCAGTAGAGAAGGATGTATGCCAAGAAAAAGAATACTGTCTTTTCAAGAAAACTGATGAAAAATTTGTTTGTTTTCCTGTTACTCTGTGGCAGGATGCTCACAATCTCATCAGTTTATGCTAGATGAAACAACAAAATATGAAAGTGATATGACAGCCTTTGCTACTTTTCTTGCAGCTGTGGCATGCAAGTTGGAACAAATTCAGAAAGGGTGACTTGGCATTAGAATGGGCTGCCCAGAGAAGTGGTAGAGTCACCAGTCCTCAAGGTGTTTAAGAAAAAACTGGATGTGGCACTCAGTGCTATGGTCTAGTTGAGATGATGGTGCTTGGTCATAGCTTGGACTTGATGATCTCAAAGGTCTTTTCCAGCCTAAGTTGATCCTCTGTGATTCTGCGTGAATCTCAATTTGCCGAATTTCCCCCTATTTTGTCATGAGTCAGAGAAATTGTGATCATCTTTTTGAGCTGTGAATCCATCTGCAGTTGACAATAAATTATGCCACAGGTGTGTACTGTAGATAATTCTTCCAAAGAATTCTGACATTTCAAGAGTTTTTACATTTTAAATAGAATCTTTTCCAGAGGATGCTTCTAAGCTGTGTTTACTTATTAAGAGTCATCAATCTTTCAGATAATTTTTCCTAAAATTCAAAAGACTGAAAATAGTAATTTATTCTTCCTGAAACATTGCTTTAATTACCCTTTTTAAATATACTACTGTACTGGTTTTTTGTTTTTTTTTTTTTCTTTTTTTTTTTTTCTATGATTAGTTTTTTAGTTTTGGGGCAAAAAAAAACCCCTGTGGTTTTAGCCATCTGAATTGGAATGTTTAGGGCATGATTCAACACAGCAAACCAGACAGGACACAGAGCACCATACCTCTAACCAGCATCCACTTCCCTCTGGCTGGATAACTAAATAAGGATTCAGAAAAAAAAATGTGGTAATCACCTGGATTTTCAGAGTGGGCATAGTATTGCTCAGAGAATTCGGATAAGAAAGCCGGGCTATCCAAGCCACAGAAAGAATTTACTGAGACTACTTGGCATGGCTTTGTATGTACATGGTAAGGTACGAAAGAAAAGTGTCAATCTCTTCAGAGAAAAGTCTAGTTTTCAAGGGGCAAACAGATATAGTACTCACTTTCATGGATTATTCATGACTGCCTATCTTTCTGTGCTATTCAAATAGTAGGTGCAGATAGCATGTGATTTACACTGCCACAAACAGAAGACAACTAATATATTTGAGTACCCCACTGATGAATAACTCACTAATGCATTAAAAGAAATTTTACAGATGGTGATTTGCAATCTATTGGAAAGCAATTATTGATTATGTTTGAGGCAGACCGTAAAATCCAAGAGACACTTATGAAGACACAGGAAGAATTTGTAAATTGTATCAATAGTGCTTCCCTATGATCTTTGCACTCAATGACTACCATTCCTGGACACAGCTCCATTGCTGTTAATGGTATGCTATGGGGAGGCAGCTGGGCAGTGGAGCAGAGACTGCTATGGAGATGGTAGATGGTGTGGATGTCTTGACCCTTGTTGGCCAGAAACCATGGGAACATCAAATAGAAACATCAAGTATGAAGTTAAAAGGAATGTGGTACTTTGTTTTAAGGTAGTCATGTAAGACTGCACCTGTAAGGTCATGGTTAAGCAATATTGCTAAGTAACATTAATAATTTGATTATTGCTTGGCAGTGGAAAATTTTATTCAGAGCTGTAAGAGTATATAAGCCAAGCTTTAGATAGAATAGATGACCTTCACAATTTCACAACTTTACAATAAATGACTTCTTGCTTGCACCTAAGTGGAGTCCCGTCTCTCAATTGCTGACAGTACACAGCAGTATTTATCTCTCCCTTGTCTCTAGAGCCAGCAAAGTTACACTGTGAAGCAGGTTCCCTTAAAGCTGGCAATGGGTAGCAGTGATGGCAGGCCAACTTCTGTAAAAACTAAAACTAACACATTCTGAGAAATCTTTCCCTTCATGAAAACTTGATCACCTCTCATCACTGCTCAGCTATCTGTAGAAGTACCTTTAGGAACTTTTCTTAATTGGCTGTGCTGGGCTGTTTTGTCAGCTTTTGAAATAATGAGTTCTTTCAAAACTAGAAAGGTGCCACCACAGAGTGAATTGCTGCAATAAATACAAAGAAGTGAGGCCAAGTAAAAAACCACTCAGATATCACTGAGGCTGCACCCAGCCTTAGAGGTGTTTTACTGCAGGGGAATCAGACTTTCTAGAGCAACCAAAGAAATGAAGCAGACAGTCCAGCTAAGGCCCCTACCTCTGCTGTGCTTCTGGGAGTCAGCTACACCAGTAGGAAAACGGAGGCAAAGATGTTTTGACTAATGATGAAAGAACAAAAGATTCTGATGAAAGTCATATACAGTCTAATAAAAAATTAAAATAAATTAAGTTTTAGGCAAAGAGTTTTAAAGTCATAACAAGGATTAGTCAGGTGGGTTGCCAAGAAATCATTAGTAGAAAAAGTTATTTAGCTGGTCTAAACAGTTATAAAGTTCTTGTAAGGGGCTCTGAGATTAAGAGGTATGGCCTAGATTTTTTTTTCTTATTAACTATACTTCACAAAGTAAGAATTTTTTGAAACTAAGAGATAATATTCATGTTTCTAAAGCAAGGAGTATGAATCTTGTGAATATTTAATATATTCAATTTTATATATTAAATGGAAATATGTATGTTTTTCTATCTGGATCAAATATCCTTTAAAAGCCCAAGGCATTCATGTGCATGGTCAGATTTGTATCTACTTACATAAATCAAAATTTTCAAATTTTCTCTCAGTGCAGTATTTTGGTCGGGTGACTATAAGTATTAATATCATTATAAAATATCAAGAAGATATAATCAAACTTTACTTAGGAGAGATGTGATGGCTTTTAAAAAGCTAGTAACATTACCAGGGTATGTATCAGGGAACACGTATTAAAAAAGCACTTTTACATAACTTTTTAACTATGAAAGTCAGCAAAAAAGATTCTTTTAATTAAAAAAAATTCTGCTGGTGGAAATCAGATTCAGCATATAAGTGTGTTTAGGAGCTGAATGTAATCCAGTCAATTATGCATAAATATTACTTAATAATAGCAATAATAATGGTTTGGGTTGGAAGGGACCTTAACGATCACCTAGTTCCAAACCCCTACTGTGGGCAGGGTCTCTCTCTGGCTTCCCTGTAGGCCCCCTTCAGATACTGTAAATTGCTGTACTGTCTCCACACAACTTTCTCTTCCAGGCTGAAGAGCCCTGGATTTCTCAACCTGTCTTTGTCGGGGAGCTGCTCCAGTCTGCTTGTCAACTTTATGGTCCTCCTTTGGACTTGTTCCAACAGTTCCTTGTTGGAGGAAGGAACTTATGGTGGGGGTACCAAAACAAAACTGCAGGTGAGGTCTTACAGAGCAGAGTAGAGAGGCAGAATCATCTCCTTTGACTTGCTGGCTACTCTCCTTTTGAGGCAGCCCAAGGCACTCTTGGCTTTCTGGGCTGTGAGCACACACTGCCAGCTCATGCTGAGTTTTCATCAACCATCACTCCCAAGTTCTTATCCATAGGGTATTCTCATTCATTCTCACCAACATGTACACATACCTAAGATTGCCCTGACCCAGCTGTTGCTGGCTTTACTGAGCTTCATGAGGTTCCCACAGCCCCACTTCTCAAGCCTGCCCAGGTCCCACTAGATGTCATCCCTTCCTTCCAGCATGCTGACTGTTCTACACAGCTTGGTGTCATCAGCAAACTTGATGGAGGTGCACTTTCCATGTCATTGATAAGGATGCTGAACAGTACTGGCCTCACCACTGACCACTGTGGGACACCCCTTTTCACTGGTCTCCAGGTGCACAATTAGCTGCTGACTGCATAGACTAATAGATAATAATAGACTAATAATATAGTCTTTACCAAAATTAAAACTGTAACAAAACAAAAAGAAATTTATTCCTTCAGTGGCTGCTTAGTGGTGCTCTCACATTAAACCAGCAAGCAGATCAGATCACAAAAGTTAGCTGATTCAACGGAAGATTTAAAAGATGGGAATAATTTATATTTTGTTCATATTTCAAAAGTACCTGGTACATGAATGAGTCATCTAACACTGTTACTATCATTCTTGGCTAGAGTGACAGTGATGAAAAAATTTCCTGTCAGACCAAATATAGAAGAATGTGGCGCATGTGTCTTCTAAACAAATATTGTTTAACAAAACTCCAAGCGGTCTTATTGTTGCTTCATATTCAACATATTCTTGTACATCTGTTGCTCATAACATTGATTTTCATTCCACTTGGTATCATACCTGCCTGAGTCAGCTCATGTTAATGTCAGAGATGATATATAAAGAATAAAAACTGCATTTCAGCTGCTGAGGTTCAAGAGGAAGGAATGCAATATTAAACCAGGAGATACCTGCATTCGCCAGGTGAAACTCTGTCTTGGCTGTGTTTCATGGGTAGCCTCCTATTTTTATGTCTCTAAAGAGGCAATGAATTAATTGGGCTAGGAGGGAACAGCAGGTGTTTGTTTAGAAGGCAAATATGCTATTATATAAAGTTTGTGGTCAGTGATCAGTATGCAAGAGTGCACAGACTGGGCATGGCTGTGACGGACTGTGACAAAGAGCAAAGTGGCACGCTGATCGACCTGCGAGCCCAGGGGAGAAACCAGTCAACACCAGTAAAATTCATGAAGGGATTCCCTCTTGGCTGACACGCCATTGATGCATGCTGGAGAGCTACTGTTAGCCAAGCTGTGGAGGAGCATCTGCCACCTCCACAGACTCTTTGGTGACACCCATGGGAAGGATGGCATCTGGGTTTGTGTAGCTGATGGCAAACCGGGCAGCCCGCTCTCACCGATCACCAGCAGCTTCTCAGCAATCTCGCAAAGACAAAGAAATGTGTGCTCTCACAGCAGTACACTCTCATTCTTGCACATTAAACATGCATTGACCTGGCTTCCTTCCATGTGTGACTGTCAAGCTTCTGTTCCTCAGTCACTGTTTTTTGTAGCAGAATTGACACAATACAGTTTTTCTATGTAAAAGTCACATTAATTCCCTTTTGTCTCTCCTTGTCTTTTTGCACCAACCTGTGGAGCAATTTCCTGAAATTCCACTATTTATTTCCCCAATATGAAATAGACCTGATAAATTATAACATAAAAATGAAATTATACATAATGCTGAAGGTGTGAAAACAACAGAAAACCAAGACAAACAATCTAGCAGCAATAAGCAACACACCTACCTTGAATAAACTCTCCCTTGCATTTTCTTCCTTATTGGGATTGATTGCTTTAGGAAATACTGATTTCCTAAAAAATGCTAGTACTGATTTCAAAAAAGCCACCAAAAACCACTCTCACTGATTGCCACAACAGAATTTAGCCCACTGTTTTTCCAACTGTTTTCTTTCCTATTATCTAAAACTGAATTTAATAATATATACCAGAGGAAAAAAATGTGAATTTTCATGATTTTCACAGTGCATGAGAAAACTCCATCTCTCTAATAAGATGATGCTTTAGAGGAAGTACATAAAATCACTCTTGCAGCAGCCTTTCCAGAATAAAACAATGGGATTTTCAATCTCAGAATCAAATTACCCTGGTGGCCGGACTCACATTTTCATAAAAACTCACAGTCATCAAATTAAGACCAGAAAACTGACCGGAGATATGAAATTCAAGATGACCTGTTTCTTTGTGCTTATGTTTTTCTCAGATGGTTAAAACCCTCAAATATGGAGTTTTGATAGCTTAAAAACCTGGTGTGTATAAAGACATCACTTTAAAACCTGACCAATATTTTCAGAATTGGGTACTGTAATTTTCCCCTTGCAGGTGAAAATCCCTGAATTAAATTATTTGCACAGAGTTACAGAAGAGAAGGGTGCAAAAAATCTGTTTCCCAAATTCTCTGGCTGACATAAAAGGCAATAAAGTTTCTCTTGACCTGTTACCATGTTATGATAGATAACTTCAAAGATAAGCCTCATGTGATGTAGAAAAGGTTTACCAAATTAAAAGCGTTTAAACAACAGTTACGGACTTCCAAGGCTCCTGCTGAGGTCACAAGAAGCATTTTTCAGTAGAACAAAAGACTGCACTCAGCAACCATTTGAGGAGGAAAGGTGTGACTGAAAATCACTGCCACCACCTCACCACAAGAGTGCTTGAAGAGCTTTCAGGGAAAAAACAACAACAACAAAACAACCTAGCATTGTCTCAGCTTCCAGAATAGCACAGAACAGCTTTTAAATTATGAAAATATATCACTGAATAAGCCTACCTTCCTACGATGGGATGGCACAATGAAATATGTTTCAATATTATGCTTCTTCAAGAAACTATTCCTTTCATGACCGTATCCTGGTTCTACCTCGTAGTCCCCATTTAGGCACTCTAAGGTGGTCTTTGTAATGTGAACTTTCCTGGAGAGAAAATTAGACATTATTGTTTAGAGCAAAGATACATTATGAGCTTCTTAATACACTTCAGTACAGAAGTTCATAAAGAAATCAACAGGTCAATTTACATGCAAGACCATAGGTTTAATGTAAAAACAAAAACAAAAAACCCAAACAAACAAACAAAAAAAAAAAAAAGAAAAAAAAAAGAAAGAAAAGTTCTGTTTTGTACTTTTAGCCAAATTGAACATAAAAAAAAATTCTATTACATGCATTTTCTAAACTTGGGCAAAGTGAACAGAAAGATAACTGTTGTCTATCCAAACACTTGGAGATTTGCTGTTTTGTAGAAAGTGAGTGTCTGCACACGATCTTCTACATTGTGTGGCCTTCTTAAGTTTTTACCTCAACTGCTGCTTGGGAAAAACATCCTGCTGTTTGAAACTTGTGACATCACACTCCAAACCTCTCTTGTGTATAAAGCAGAAGCTTCTTTTTCTGTTTCACTTCACATCTCTGACTCATATCATTCATCCACTCTGTTTTGTAGGCAGCTTTCTGACTCACTTTGTTTTGGCAATACACCAATCTTTAGTATTATTTTTGAGATTTTTTATCTTGAAAAAGTTTTCAAATTTTCTCCTGGAAGACCCCATATATTTGAAATGTCTTCCAAAAAGGTATCTGAAAAAATTTTACTGTTTTCCTCTATAAACATGTGTTCAGATTTTTTTCCACTGGGTAACTTTAAGATAATGAATACATAAGATACACTGCAAAAATTATCAAAAGTAGATGTATGCAATAAATAAAAATTCATCATTATCATAAAAAAATTAATTGGTTCCTTTGTCCTTCTGTACAGCAGTCAAGATCTCACAAAAATCAAAAAGAGTATGGCAGGTCCTAGTCCAAATGTGAGCTACACGCAGAACACCCATGCACCTTTGAAAATGTTCACCATGTTTATTTAAATTGTGTCCAAGGCTGTGCAATGAGTACTTGAAGTTCCAGGAAATGCCCCATGGGTTGGCTGCAGGTTTACGTGCTACTGTATCATTTGCAAATGTCATCAATATCTGAGTTCATAGACTGGTATGTCTTTTCTACAGCATACAACTAGTGCTGGAAATCTGGTCATGTAAAAGGAGCAAGGCATCCCCCTCCCCCCCTCAAAGTGTAGAGGTGTGCAAGGGTAAACATTTCCTGGAAAGGCTACAGGGTTTTACTTTTGTAACATGAAATGATCAAAGTCTAGCATTCTTACATTTCTGATATTGTCTCATTCCTACTTTTATATTCAGCAACTACTAAAAACGATTTTGTTTTAAAATGTTTTACTTCTAATCTAACCTATAACTTATACAAATATCAAGACCATTTGGAAAATTCCACAGGATAAATCACACGATACATTGATTGCTCCTGCCAAACACAATCATTTTCATCAATAACAACTATTTTGCAAATACCTTAAAAATGGAAGAAATTCTTCACCCATAGAGTTTTCTATTTTTTTTTCCCCCTACTTTTTTTTTCAGACTTACCCAGGCAGTCCTCCAGCTTCCATTACATTAGCTAATGTCACATCATTTGACCAGACATCATATTGCCATTTTCGGAGACCCAGGACCCCACAAAGCACCCTGCCTGTATGCAATCCAACTCTCATGTTGAGATCAACCTCTGTGGCTTCTGCAACAGATCTGTAATGGACAGCATCAGAATTAATATTTAGATGATGACTGCTCCTAATTTTCTCTCCTCCCAAAATTCACACATATATTTACACATGACCCAATGGAAAGCATCTTATAAAACCTGAAATGGAATATTCAGGTACTGTCCTCTATCTTCACTAGTTTCAAAGCCCTAATTGCAGTTCAAAAAAAAAAAAATTATTGGTTATATTTTAATTACTGTTGGACCAAAATATCAGTATTTCTAAATTTCTTGACCATTTCTGTGAGAAAAGAAGCACTAATTGAGGTTGCCAATGTATAAATAATTATTCCCAATCTATTATGTTCTAATTGTTCAATTACCCTTACTAGAGTGCAGGACAAAGAAAATGACAAAAGTTATAAATCACTGTAAGAACAGCAGAGTGATTATAAACACTAATATTGTTCCAGTGCTCCTGTAAGAGTGGCACTAAAACAACTTGTGACTAGTCTTGCGCCTGTAAATGAAATCTAATGTTCAGAGATTTTTCACTGCCTAGCTGGTAAAGGATGAATTAATCTGCAAAACTGTTATTGAAATGATATTTTTTTTTGTGCCACAATAAGGAAAGATTCTTCATTTCTGTGAATGAAGGGCATGCTACGACTTGCACTCTGCACAAAGTTGTGAACACTGAAAAGGCACTTTGAAACTAACAGTCTTAAATATTACATGTTATTTAATAACACTGTACATAGACTTTTTCAGGTCTTTCTGTTAGACAAACACCTGTCATTCCACAGTCCAGTTGCTGTCCAAAAAGTGATATTATATCTGAATAAAGGAAACTGACTATCACTGTAAGAATTTATTTTCTCTTCACTTTCCTAATTTGAATTTTCCAATGCATTTAATTGAAGAAGACCTTAAAATGGGACTCTAGCTATCCTTTTCCCTTGGCCTTCATTGACCAACTTTTTTTTCAAGTGTCATCCACCTACACTGGATTTTGCAGAGATGCCTTTAGAAAGACTTTTCAGCTATTTCAGAAGTTGTACTTGTTTAAATACAATTAACAGAAAGGTCAGCATAGATCAAGATGTGGGATGTGCAGCAAAGATACCTGGCCTCAATTTACATAAGAAACCCTTCACCTATGAAGGTACATTCCATGTCAGCCATCAATAATGTCAGTAACATGGCAATCTCTTTGATCTCCGCAGGGAATCTCAGCATAACACATTTTTCAGTCATATTCTATGCAACAGCACAGAAAGGCTTATGCACAGCTTTCTGAAAGATTAAATATTTCCTTGTCCTATTCCTACTCACTGCAAGTCAGCTCTCCCTCCCTCAGTATCTGCTCCCAGTCAAGCCTTCAATATGACTTTGAGGAGTCCTAAAATGATTCTAGCGTCACAAAGCTTTGTTGTGCACACGGTTTGACAGATCTTTGAGGAAATGAAAGACCCTAATACCATAAGCCACCTAACAACAAGTGACCACACTTTGCATCTTCACCTGAGCATGTGTATTGTGTCTTTAACAGATTGACCTTACACCAAGGCCACACCTTGCAAGACAAAGCCCTTCAGGATTGCACCTTCCCTGCCTGTATCCTCCTGCATAATCAAGAACCTATGTAATAATCTTAATTAATGAATCTGCCAAAGTTTAGGTTTCTCTGTTCACAAATGAGTGTGGGTTTTTTGTTGGTTCCCTCCCCCCTCCTCCATTAAAAAAAAAAAACCAAAAAAACCCAAAACCTCAGACTAAATATCTATGGAAAGACAATGAGTCCAGACACTGATAAAGTTCACTCAAGGTTTTGACATTGTTTTGTCTGACTGGGGTAAATTTAGTCCCCTTTTAGAAATGTTAATAGAATAACAAAAAGTAAATGAAGAAAGATGAGCAGAGAAATACAACATGGCTGATCATACTCCTTGTTAAATAAGCTGAACTGTATAATGCACCAATGAACCAGAAAGCAAAATCTGAAAGAACTTTATGTTTTGAGCAAAAACTTCCCATAAATAGTCACTTAGTCAAAAATCTAAACTGAGAATACATTTCTACATCTTCCCCAGAAGGTACAATGTGTTTCAGAGTTGCTTTCATCATTATTAAATTTGAGTAGGAAAAAAAAGCTCATGAGAAGTTCATTACATTTTTTGAGTTTATCTTGTAGACCTTTGTGCTTTTTATGCAGAAAATTTCCATAAATAAACCCCACTGAACTATCCAAAATGAGTAATATTAGATAATATATAAAGAAGAGGCTTCAAATTTAAATTCAGAGCATTGCAATGATCATGTTCCTAAACAACATCAACATTTCTACAATAAAATATCACAAAAACGTCCAGTAAGGTATTTTAAATTATAAATACATTTCTGACAAAATATCAGCGCTTCACAAACAAGCCAGGAACAGGAAAAAGGAGTTTCTCAAATAAATTATTAATTATAACTTATTCTCTCATAGGTTCCTATACTTAAGTTTTCCAAATGTTAACACAAAAGTAGGCCCAGAAACAAATGGAAATCAAAAAAACATTTTCTATTTAAACCAACTGTGCTCAAAGTCTAAGGAACTGACTAATAAGAAAAGCATCTACCCTGACAGCTCAAGTATCCTACAAAGTCTTTAAATTTTAGTTGCCTCAACTACAAGTATTTTATGTGCTGCTACAAGCCATGAAAGTAATTTAGATTACCTGCAGAACAGCTCCAGACCCGTGCTCCTGAGCATTTAGTTTGAAACAAAAAAACTCTGCACGCCATTTCTTATAATTACTTAGGTCTTTTCCTTAAGTCTAAAAATATCAGCAGAAATGAATGTTTCCTGCTTAAAGGCATAGATGTGATTTTTGGTTCAATTAGATAGAGCTCCTCAGAGTGTTGCTCAGCTGCAGCAGAGCACTAGGACAGAGAGACAGGGCTGTTGAAGGGCTGCTGGCTTGCTCGGGCAGAGGTGCAAGCTGATGAAGCTTTTGCCACTGGTAGACAGCTTCCTAAAAATGCAGCTGCTGGTTCTCTAAAGACTTGACATCAATTCACTCCTGCCAGTTCAAATGTTTCCAGGCCCTGGACTTTTGGATGACCAGGGGAAAAGCTTCAAGAGTGTTGACATTAGGGAAGTCAATGCTTCTGTCTATTTCCTCAGACAAAAATCACACAGGAAATCTTGATATTTCCATTGGACTTATGCAAATGGGCTGCTATAGTTCCTGTCCCTTTCCTGGTGCTTTTGGTCAGCCAATGACCAAACCCATTGAAAGGAGAGAGTTCAAGGATCAACCTCTCCAGTGCAAAAACCTTCCCAGGTGCAAATAATCCCAGCTTCCATCTGTGAGGTTTTACATGATGACTGGTGGAGTCATTTGCATTAGGTAGAGTGATCCATTCAAGATAAAATCACCTATGTGTCACAGCAAATAGCTGATAAACCCCACTGGACTGCCCAGTTCTCAAGGAGTAAAAGTTCATGCACCTCAGTTTCCTTCAGACCCCTTCAAAGCCCACAAGCAACAACAACAACATCCAATCAGAAGGTGAGATGAGACTTATCCTAAAGTAACCCATCCCCTCCTCACCACAGTATGAGTATGTTGGACTAACAGTCAGCAGCAGTTGCTGTGATCCACAGATGTGCTCCTTCTGTGTCATGCTCCCTGCTACTGCACACAGTCAGTGATGCAGCTGGTGATGCAATTCCCACTGGGTCAGTACTAAAGTGGCATCCTAGTAATGCGTTAACAGAAGGAGCATCATGAAAATGTACTGTCTGTGTGACAGCAGGAATGATTATGGATTCCATTAAAGTTTTGAAAAGTTTATGAATGTTAACCTGAGTATTTTGACCCAGTCCAAAATATGGTATTTATATACTGCTCACTCAGAATCTCTTTATTTCCAATTGGAAACATTACAGATTACCTCTTGCTCCGCAACATTATTGAATGCAGGTAAATAAGTATGTCATTTCACCACATCTCATCTCCTAAGAGGAGTAGCTGTACTGAGCCCAAGAATTGTTTAATACAATTTGTATCCACTGTTGAACCAAAATATCAGTATTATATATCAGTATATCAAACTTATCACTAGGAATGACAAATTCCAAGCATAAATTTATAATGCCAAGACCTGAATTTTACAGTAAAGTGAATGGACTTTAAAAAGACTACCAGCTGGCATCCACCTCTGCATGAAAGGGGCATGTGACTTTCTATCTGATGGAACTGATAAACAAAGCTTAATAATCATACCAATACAATATAAAATTCTGCATTCCAACTTTACTGTCAGAAGCTCTTGATTTCTCCTTTTCATTTACTAAACACATTTTAAAACAAATTAGTCTGGGGCATCTAACTTCGGTTTCTGTGAAGGAGAGAGACTAATTGTGCTTATGCACAAAGAATGCAGAATATATCCCTCGCTATCAAACAACCTCGAGTAGATCTGGCATTGTTTTGAAACCTTGCCTCTAGCCCATCTTGCACTCTCACCTTGCTCTGACCACTAACTACACAAAAGACCTAAAATTTATTAATTCTTAAAAAAATTAAATCCTGAAATGGCCAGTTATCTTCTAGTATAACTTGTGACTAAACATGCCTAGATAACATACTACAGCACTTCCACATAAAATTGCAAAGTTGCTGATGCTGCAAGGGGCTCTGTGGAAGGGGCTGACAGCGGGCCTGTCAGCTAAAGGAGCGAAAAGAAGCAAGAAAAGAGCGAGAAGAAGCAAAAAAAAGCTAATAAAAAGCTCTCTCCAAAGCTATCACCAAAAAGACCAAAAAAAAAAAAAAACAGAAAAATAATAACACCTTTGCAGCTAAACAAAGTATTTTTAAAAAGTTAGTTAAGTCACCCTACGTTACACCAATAAAATCATATTAATGTATAGTAACCAATAGTACAAGTAAAAAAACCATAAACAACTAAACAGTGTATAAAAAATCAACCATGTTCAAAAATAAAAAGTTACCAACTGAGACTGCTTGTAGTCTCTGCTTTGTGTCGTAACCGCCTCGACAGCGACAGGGCTCTGGAAATCATCTAGACCAACATACTTGCTCAGAGAACAGCCAGCTACAGAAGTTTGTCCAGAACTGTGCCCAGCTGGGTTTAAATCTCTCCAAGGGCACAAATGCCACAACTTTTCAGTGGAACCTATTGAGTATCTGACTACCTGCACAGTAAAAAAAAGTTTTTCTTCTAATGAAATTGAATTTCTTACACTTCTTTGTGCCCATTTCCTCTCATTCTGGCGCTGGATGTCACTGAGAAAAGTTTGGCTTTGTCTTCCTTATTCCCTCACTCTAGGTATTTGTGTGCATTGATAAGAATCCCTCTGAGCTTTCTCTTCTGCAGGCTGAACAGCCCCAGTTCATTCTTTTCTCAGTCAACTCCCTTTCCAAGTTTACATTATCATGTCAGTAGGCAATAAAAAATACCCTAAAAAGGGAACATGTTCATTTCTAATAGTAAAACTGAAACATTCTAAAGAGGAAAGTTCCAACAGCTATACTAATACCTTATTTGTATACATGAAATACAGCACAACTAACAAATTAAAGATCAATGCTAGGTTTAAAAAAGAATCACAGCATCATTTATTGCTTTCCAGGAATTTTAAAAAACCCCAAACAAACCAAAAGGCTTTAGGAAAATGTGTACAAGACCTGTACATATAGCTATGTTTCCAAAGGTCAGGGTTTCCTTATAAATGGAGAATCCATATTCTGCTGAAAGAATACACATATTCTTTTAGGGTTTCATATCATAGACTATCAGAAATTATAGATTAAGAGATTAAAAAGTTTTTTTATCAATTTTACAATGCTTACAAATGTGATGAACTCGCATTGAATAAGGGAGAAAGTGAATTATTTTACCCAAGTTTTCATGCTCTGAGAGATTTTGTAGTATGTTTAGCAAATGAAAAGGAGAAGTGGTGAAGAAATTTTCCACAGTAGTGGAAATTTTCTTCACAGTAGTGAAGAAATTTTCCATCTTTATCCTTTCCTTCCTATGTAATGAAATAGATCTCCAGCTTCAGCTAAAAGCTCATTCACACTTCCCTCACATCCATATTTTTTGCCTTGGCAAAATAATGATCAATGTAGACCTCTCAAGAGTAAACAAAAATCTGAGCAGCAAGGTAAATTTCATGTTACATTTCTGAAAAGCAGAATAAATGAAAGGTTTAAACATTACATTAAAATGGAATAATCAACAGGCTACGATTCTGAGACTGAAAACACATATATACAACAGGCATACATCAGGACTGGTTTTGATTTTACATGCTGGTGTACAAAATGAGCAGTGTTTATCACTGCAAAGCAGCACATTTGCCTCCCTTCATTGTGGCAATAGGCAATAGGGTACATTTTCTTGTTTCCAGTTTTCTTTCTACCACCTATTCAGAACATGTATGTGCCTCTACATACTCAATTTGTACACTTACTTCTTACAGTGATTAAATGGAGTGGAAAATCAATGTCTAGAGTTCCTGAATGTCGTTTCTGAAATCAGGGTCCTGTGGCCTGAATGCAAGAGTGTGACTTGCCAGGTGAGTAGTGCTGGCTGACCCTGGCATTTGTCTGAGAGCACACTTCCTGAGCACCACCGTGGAGCTGTTGCAGCACTCCTGTCTGGGTTCACCATGCATGGTACTTACGTGATGGTGTCAATCATATCCAGTCCCATTTCAACACAGCAATGGGCATGATCTGTTTTGGGCTGGGTCAATCCTGATACACAGTAGTAACAGTCCCCTAGGATTTTTATTCTTCTGCAATGATTTTCCTTTCATAAAAACAGAATGGGAAAAGTTTTACTATTTATATAAATATTTCAATACTAACAGGGTAAAAATCTTTTCCAATACTACGCAATAATTCAGAGAATCTTTTTGTGATCAAAGGAGGCAATTTACAGCTCATGAAATCTGGGTTCCCAGTACACAACAGCTGACACACATTTGTTGATTTATTTAAGAATAGACACATATATACTGGACATCAACCCTGCACTGTTCAACACACATGGGTTAACACTGCTTAAAGATACAGTTCTGAACAAATGTTATTGCCTTGCCCTCATGCTAGGTTAATATAATTTCAAGATTTGCAATGAGACTTCATTTCTATATGAACTCAAACCAAAGGACTGTGGCCAAACTACTGCTGGATATTGGGAAATGCTTACATTCTGAGAAGCTTTTGTTTCAAATTCAGTTCAAATTCACCAGAAAAGATTATTTATTTATCTGTAAAGGTACACACATTTTTGCATTACCTATTCTTAAACCACAGTTTGCAATACAACATAATCAGCATGACAGACTTGCAGATGAGAAGTTAGTCAGCTTGCATTACAATCAAATTTATCTTCTATTTGCATGGAGTTTAATTTCTACAGCCAAAGAACTCTGGTAAAAACTCTCTCATCAAAAAAAAAAAGCCAAAAATGATGGCATGTGATAATTGCTGCATCCATCTGAGCAGAAAGTCAATTTCTAAACAGAGAGCACATAACAAAATGCCTTTAAAAGAGCAACATCTTTAACTAATAAACTATGAGGAGACATGAAGAGATGATGGTATCTTTTGTAACTAGACTATGGCAACTTCTACCCATTTAGAGTTTGGCACAGAAAAGTAAAGAACCTGATTAAATGAATCCACTTTACAAAGCTGGGATTATTCCAGTAAACACCACGAAAAATTAACTGTTGTGAATATGATGGGAGTGAATCCACAAAAGTTTGATTCTTTTCCCAGCAGTGTGCAATATAGACTTCAGCAACACAGGAAGGGAAAAAAAAAAGAGAGGGTGGTGATGATGGACTTTAAAATTTCTGGGAAAAAAATACCTAATCATAGAATCATACTCATTCAGCTCCTCATGCAGACATATATTTTCATCCAGTCTCCTGCCTACAAGAATTAAAGCCTTCCTGAGTCGACCACATCATTACCCACACTCCAGCTCAGAAGCAATGATTGTGCCTACAGTGATCCTTTTCTCTCTGACATATCACCGTGTACACCAGCATTTGAGGCTTGCTGCTACACACACTTCCTGCTGAAGGCATTCCCATGCCTTTCTACTTTGTAAATGTTACTCAGCATTGAACAAGTACTATAAATAAGAATTACCTCTGTTCATGCATGGAAGAAGGCACAGTTTGGGAAAGTTGGCTTGTCTACTTCTTTTTATAAATTAAACTGCAAATTCAGATCTCACCTCAAAGAGGAGACCTGTCTTTTTGGGGATGCTTAAGTAGCAGAAAAGGCTTTTCCAGTTGTGACTACTTGACATTTGCTCTTCTGTACATCAGGATTTTAAATATTCCACTAATTATCATTGCTAATATATATTTTATTGAATACAAGCCTAATTCTTTTAGAAGGATTATCACCAGGGCCCTAACAGTGTTCCTGCAGCCTATAGCAAAAAATGCCTCACCAATTTTACTCAGACTTTTTTGAAATCCTTTGCTAAATGCTATTATATAAGTAAAAAATTATCAATGTGCACAAAGCAATATGCAGATCTCAATATCTCTGTTGATAAAGAACAGTCCTTTTAATTCAAGGTTTTTGAACACGAATCACTACAGTTTTTTAATGGAAACCACAAAATATTTTACTAGATACCACTAGATTATACTCCTGAAAAAAGACTTCCCCCATCCCCCCTCAATTTTGGGCAGGTCTTGAAGCACTAGAGTATACTCAGTAGTTAAAGCCGAAGCCTGCTTTCCAAAATAAATTCAGTTTTGGCCTATACTTCAAAATCTTTTACAAGGGTCTTTTCATCTTTCAATTTGGTATGCATGATTTGTGGCCAGGCAATGGCTATTTAACCCTCAGGAAAGCTATTCAGAAAAGCCATTTCAGTAATCTGGGGGGAACAACACATAAATGTTAATCAATCAGCCTCTCCTATTAGTGTCTACCTGACAAATTACTAATTTCTAATGACTTGACAACAGCCTGGTAGACAGTTAAATAAATAAAATTTAAAAACCAAACCAAAACAAAATGGAGTTTACTCCATTGCCACAAATTCTTATTTGTGCAGGAGAAAAATAAAAGAAGAAAATAGGTGCAACAGTATTTTCTGGAGAGATATTTATCTTGATGGAAGACATATGGCTAAATAACCTGCTGGTTTTGAAATCACTAGCCTGTTTGTTTCTTTTCAGGTATTATCCTCACTGTCCTGCTTTATCAATTAATATACAGTAATCTCTAGAAAAATTGTTGTTTTCTTTTTTTTTGACATGTGAGGTACACTTCCAGGAGAAAGCCACAGTGCAGTTTTGAAAAAGCCATCTTTTTACAGACTGATATGCAAACCAATAAAAAACCTCCTCCTCTGTCTTTGTTATATTTCCTCAGCAACTTCCAGAAAATCCTTCTCTTGTCAATATCTTTCACAGTTGTGATGCTGATGAATTCATGTGTGATAGTTACAAATTCCAGTCACAACTGACACAAGCAATGTCTGTTTAGAAACAACAGGTAATTTGGTTTTATGGACATGATAAAAAGCGCTAGAGACTGCCAGCACTGCATTAGGCAGGCAGCTTGCCCACCTGTGGTGCCTCACTAAGACGTTTCCAAGTGGATCAGCAGAAATCCCTCGGGCAGAACTGTCAGTCACAGGGTCAGGCACTGTGTAGTGGAAGCCCAACGCAGAAAGCAGAGGATTTTGAAGTTACTAAGAGCTTTCTTCACACTTTCAGGAAAGCACTTCATAAAGCAGTTTATTCCATCTGTTATGTAAGACCAGGGAAGCGGGAGGGGGCTGCTTTGCTGCAAACAACTCTGAGGTTCTGTTGTTGTTGCAGTCCTTCATTTAATACACTTTGCCTAAAGAGTGAAGTCTGTCAACTCAGACTGAAAAACTGAAAATTCAGAATTCTTGTACCACACAAGACAAATCTTTGATATATCCAGGATAACGATATTTTTTAATAAAAAGGGAAAAGATTTTACAGTTTGTAAAAAAAGATTATACATAAATACATATACACTTATATATGTTGTCTCAAAGAAATAATAAAGAAGGTGTCAGACTTCTCCCAGCAAAACCCATAAGTATGACAGTGAGATGTTCTCTAGAACAAAGAGATTGTACTGCATAAGTGCAAAGTCTTTTAAAGGAGGATCTTTCTCACGTGTGAGATTGCAACAATCCTTATTATCACTGCTGGAACTTTGTTTTTATTAATAGGCTATCCAAGTAAGTAATTGTTATGAGAATAGATTCAAAATCAAGATCAACTTTTGTTGCTTGTAACTCTGTCTGGCAGGAGAAGAGTTTCTTTAAATTTTTTATTTATTTCGGAGATGGCAGATACTAATGCTGGAATGAATCCCTGGTCTTCCTGCTGTCATTGCAACAATCTATGTATTTGTACAGAGTCAAGTGTCACCATGGTATGTGGTTCCTACAAGAGTGAGCCAAAGAGGAAGGTCAGATGGACTACAACTTTAAAACACAGGATTTTAAAAGTAAGTATTGGACTCTGTCTTGAACTCCTTAGGCTGCAGTGGAATTGTGCCAAGGCCGAGTCTGATCCTGTGTAACTTAATTGCAATACATTTAAGGCTTATTATAGTCATCCATTTTTTTATCATCAAGTCTAAAGTAACCTGATCTGCAGGTATGCTTTTCAGACTGTTATTGTCCTAACCTCCTGGAATCACAACCTATGAGCAGGCGTGACTTTAATTATCCATAAATTAGAAAGACATTTTTGGGCCATTCTTAATAAAAACTGCACCATCTAAGGTTCAAAAGGTTTCTGTACCATATCCAGCCAATGTGGATTTGGTCATGCTTTGCAGAGTAAGACAAAGGGTTAATAAGGCTTACAAAGAGATGCATAAGTAGTGTTTCCCCCAACTCACACCCTACCAGACTTGCAATCCCTCATAATGCTATGGACTTTAGAAATAGTAATATTTTGTTTTGCTTAGCCTACATAAATGGGAACATGAGTTTGATCACTTCTTACAATGCTTAGTTATTGCAAAGTTAGGGTCTTAAAGAAAAAAAAAAGAAAAGAAAATAGAAAACCAAAGCCATGTTCAGGTTCACCATTTAAATGTTGGGGAAAAAGGGAGGAGATTTATTAGGCCTGGACTTATAGATTCAGGGAAGGCTTTGACATCCTTGTTATATGTCAGACTTCAGCTGTGGTGAGATCTCTGGATATTGATAGGCATAGATGCAAATTAGTACAGGAGCAGCCCAACATGCAGCAGAAAAGTGGAATGAGATGTATGCACTGGCAGCACAGAAAACAGTTCTGGGGCTCAAAACCCCAGCATGCCTCTGTGGGGGGAAAAACATTGCCCTACTCTCTGAAAAAAATTTTGCTAGCTCAATATTTTCTTCACACATTGAAGAGAAGTCACGATAGAGGGAAACCATTAAATGCAAATTTTTGATTGCTCAGCTTTCACTGAAGTGGAATAAACTCGGGGCAAAACAGTGAACTATGAGGGCTGAAGAAGGAAACAGATGAGTCTTTTAGCTCTGCTGTCAAGAACTTCATCACTGGGGCCAGGCAGTGCCACAGAGGGTCACGGTCACCTTCCCTTACACACGTTCAATGAGACAAAATAAGAATAAGTGACCCTCAGAAAAGGAGCCTTCATGGAAGTATTTATGGGGTTTTTTCCCTTCGTATTTGTCATCTCTTTCTTCTTGGATTATCAGTCACTTTCACTTGGAAAGCCCCACCCATTCCAACAGCTTCCTTTGCTGCAGGAATCCTCTGAATTGTCTTTATCAGGTAGGCACAGGGGATCAAATTTTCAATCCATATTAATCAAGATGGCATTATGTGTTTCAGGGGAACTACACGCAGTTACACCAGCTGTCCCTCTTATCCTCAGGGACCCAAGACATAACTCAATAATCCAGGCTAACCACATGACAGTCACAGACCTTTCTTAGTTACTACTGTATAAAATGACTACTGAGGAAAAATACTTAAAGCATATCTAAAACTCCCTGAAGACAAAAAGGAATGATGAAAAATGCATTCCTTATTTATCTCTCTTCACAAACCTAGAACTTCATTCTGCTTCCAAAGAGGCCTTGAGAGAGGACAAAATAGGATTTACCACTGTTACCACTGCATCTTATTTGCAATGTTATAGCATGTGCAGCATATTTAATATTTATAGCTGTTTCTGCCAAAATGCTATTAATCTCAGTAGAAAATTGGATTAGAAAGCTTTGAATCACTCTAGAAATTATCATTTACTACAGATGTGTGTGCATACACAAAAGACTTGCTGAAAGAATTGTATCTTCTGCTACATCCTCTGAAGATGAAATGATGTCTCTATTCAATTTCATTACAGTTGTTTATTAGGTTGGAACAAAAATCATAAAAGCCTACATGTTGGCTATCACACAGTACAGATATATGCATCCATCCATAAATATGTGAAGATGTGCATGTATGACATGCAGACACAGAGTTCTGCAAGTTTACCTACGTCATCTCGCATATATACACAGCATATGGGATAAAGGCAAATTTAAATATTCATTCCCTGCAGTACTAACCAAAGTGGCTCAGCCAGATAGCTGTGGGTGAGACTCCAGTTCTGAGCTCCCACCTTCCAAAAGATTGGAATACAGACTGGTATGAGATATCTGGGTGTTGATAACTATTTCTGGCATTACTACTCCACTCCTTCCTTTAAGCAGAGATATAGTGACTGTCTCTCTGCTGCAAGTGCCTTGGGAGAACATACTACAGTGTTTGGCTGTTACAGAAATTGTGAAGGACAAATCACCCTCTTTCAAAGTCTTAAAAAAAATGGTGTTAGTTGGAAGGCTGTATAATGTAACTAAGCAGTGCTGTACCAAGTTGTTAAGTTCAGTGCATGATGACAGGAAGAGATTCTTTGTAAGCAATCACTTTACAGTTTTTGTCATTTGCACTTTCTTAATGTATTTCATTCTCTTCTAAAGTTAAGTGAAATATAAAAAAATATTTCTATTTTTTTCCCTCAGCTGTAACAGTTTTGTGCATCAAAGATCTTTAGAGAAAAACAAAACTGAAAGCATTCCATGGAAATTACAACTGAGTGAATGTCTCCTAGACAGTAGCAGTATTCTCAAAAGACACAGCTAGGTGCAGAAAAAGAGGAAAACATGGGTTTAGATTGACATGAAAAACTCTTTAGAACTCTACCTTGATACCCCTTTGAAACTTTTAGTTTAAAACTTTTTGCCCCTTTGTCCTACAGATCCTGATAAAATCCTTGCTGAGTTTTTAAAAAGCCCCCTTTTATTTATTGAAAGACTACGTTAAGATCTCCCTGGAGCCTTCTTCTCTAGGCAATGGTCCCAGTCTTTCTTCACAGGAGTGATGCTCCAGCCCTCTAATTATTCTGTTATTGTCCTCTGGACCCACTCTAAGAGATCCTGGTTTCTCATGTGCTGAGTGCCCCCGAGCTGGACACAGTTTACTCATCTGCAGTTGCCATCTGCAACTTTCATTAATGGCAGACAATTTCACTTATCATATTTCTTTTTTTATCAGTAAAACAGAAGAGATCTAGCAACAGGGTTTCTCTGAGTAGCATCCAAATCTATTTTAATAACTATATTGAATGTGGGCCACAATGTGAGAGATTATTGAAGCCATCCTCTCACATAAACTTCATAGTGAAATCCTAAGTGTAATGAAGTGACAAGGACATTACCATCAGCTCTATTATATTGCAATATAGTGATAATAGTGCCAATAGTGATAATGTACTTATGAAAGTTGTCCAGCCTATTAGAAAATTCCACTGAACCCTGTAAATTACTACATACATATTTTACCATTTTCCCCTCAGGTTTTGAAGTGTATGTTTAAAAACTGAAACAACTATTTTAATAACCTTTTAATTGAATAAATACTGCACATAGTAGCTTTATAACTAACATTAGTTCTTGTGCATCTGCTAGTCCCAACATGAAAAGCCTTGAGAATGAGCTAACTGCAATACTCCATAGAGTTCAATTTAGCAGAGTAATGGAGACATACTTATTGCAATAAGGGTTAGCAAATAAAAAGAAGAGTTTCTACAGTGGCAGAAAATATGAAAAGAAAACAAGTGTGGTATAGGAAGTGCCACAGAAAATTACTTGATAGGCTCTGACTGGGGAAAGCTGGCCATCCCCAGGTGAGCATTTGTAAGCTTTTAGTTTAGTAATGTGTTTGTAAAGTCATTAAAAATTATCTACCATTATGGGAGCCACATTATGCATGAACAAATGCAGAATTATTCAGGACAGCTATAAAAAAGGATTATATTAGTTTCAAATGCTTTCCCTCAATTTTATTGGCAATTCTATATGCTGACCTCAAATGACCTAAATTTTGTCTACATTTTCATTCTTACAATAAATGCTTTCCCTACTTCACATGGAGTATAATTTTATGAAACTAGAATATTAAAATGTTTTTAGTTCTGGAGAGTGAAAACCTATGCAACAATCATATATCTTAATTTACTTGGAATCTTACTTAAAAAGGATCTCAGCAAGAATATCTTATACAATCATGACTGACACACATGCTTGTCTCCTTCCTAGGTTTTATTAAGTATTCTTTCAGATTCTTTCTTTTGATGAAGATACATTCCAGGAAAAGCAAGCCTAAACCAAATACACCATAAAATGCTGAAAAATTAAGCTCTAAATTTCAGGAAATAGGTATTTTTCCAGATTCCAGAAGTACTTTTCTCTATGCTAACTGCACAACAGGTCAGCACAAGAAGTGTCAGTATATATGCCCACACTTCAAACACCTGAGGCTGATTGGAACAATTCAGTACAGTCCTATACAAAAATGCAAATTTCACATTTGCAGTATACAAACTCAGGAACAATTTGGTAATTTGCTACAAGCATACAAATTATGAAAAGAATTGTGACAAAGGATTAGCATACCAAGCACAATATCCTCTTATCTAAAATAAACTGTAAAAAAGGCAAGACCTACTCTCTGGGGTACTTGCCTATTTATATGCTCCTACCATAAAGTGTGCAATGTTAATTTTTCCCCTTGAAAATTGTTCCCAGACACTCACTTCAGCTTCACTCCAATCATTATTCCCTGATCCTATAGAGTTACAGGCATATTGACTGAGAACACTTTCCTTTAAGAAAGTTTACGTCCTTAGGTCTCTCCAGGAGACATCTCCAGATGGCTGTTCAGAACTGGGTTTAAACTTATGTGGTGATCTGCCTCAGTGGGATCCTGTGTCTGTGCTGACTTTCAAGGGAAACTGAGGAGAAAAGTCTCCTTAAAATTAGCACTTATAAATATCCTGCCCCCCAGTGCCCAGAAATTTTCACAAAGAAGGGTTAGATGCTCTAAGTTTATACTTATGCTTTCCAGCACTAATTTTCCCATCTTAAACAGTCGACAAAACTTAGCTTATTTCATATTTTAAAAATACATAATTCTCTTAATATAAACTAAAAGCATTCCACAGATGCAATATAAAAATTTTTTTAGAGTGATTACTTCTAGGAAAATCTAGTTCAATGCTCAGCAAAGAACTAACTGTTCTTGACACAGTTAAAAAACACACAAGCTGATTAAAAATATTATCTACTGATTCTTTGCCTAAGGCTCAGAAACAATGTTTTTCAGTTCAGCATATTTGAGCTTGAACTGGTAGCAAGAGACACTTCAGTAATGTTGAAATATGCAAAGTAAAAATTGTTAAATGTTAAGAAGACAATCAGGGAAGGACACTAAATTAAAATGGAAAGAAATAAAAATAGATTCAGTCTGACAAAGCCTGGAGGTATAAATAACTGTGAACAGAAAAAACAAGGAAGTGGTACCAGTCTGCCTAATAGATGAGATACCAAAAGTAGCATGAAGAAATGAGAACTTTCATTCAGAATATTAAAACCCTCTTCTAGTGATGTCCTTTGAAAAGCACCTAAAATTCTTTTTCCTTGTCAGCTTGTAAATGAAAAGTCTTAGAATTCCAAGATGCAGAAATGTGGATGCTGAAAGGGAAATATCTGAATCTCTAAAGACAAATAATTAATTCTCCATGTAGATTAGATGCAGGAAATATGTGAAAAAAAATATACCAAAGAAAAAAGCAATTTAAGAAATTAGAAACTTCTCTAAAAATCAAACATTTTTCATTAAAATTCAGGATGCTGCAGAACTGCCTCCTCTTTTCTATTAAGATGACATGTTACAAGTAAAATATTTGGGACATGTCTAAACTGCATCAAAATATAATAGAACTTTGACCATGACAGCATAATGCAAGTGATTATATCTCATTAAAATTTGTCACTCTTATGAGTAAACTGAAGAAGGACAAACTGAAAGCTAGCTATAGTATCAAAGGTTGATTGCAAGGCATCTGAAGACCTCATTGAAAAATCAGTTGCTTGAAGCATTTATTAATAATATGTAATACAGGATGACTATCAGCAGGGGCAGTCTGAGACTGCACAAAGCTACTCTTGTTTAATGGGAAGAAACAAAAAAAACTAAGGCTTTTTTGCTCTTCTGCAATCTCCAAACTGCTTCTTCAACCAGCCTTGCACCAAAGGCTGGCACCTGCTTGGTACCTGCCTTCTGGTGTCAATGACACCTTCACTGGCTGCCCATGGCCATGGCTAAGGGAACAACCATGGTAGGGCAGCCACCTCCCTGGCCATGACACATCATAGGATTATGCATTTCTGTGTGCACACGTGTGATCTTGTGTTATATTACAGTACTCCCCTCTTGTTACATGGCTCTGTAATCCCTGGCTAAAAAGACTCCACAAATGACAGCATTGTAAATTTTAAAAGAGCTTATTAGGTGTCTGGTTGACATATAATTAAAATGCAATCAAAGTAAGACGGATATTTGAACTTCCTAAACCATTTAAGCTCTTGCAAATGACTGTCTAAATGGACGTTCATTTTTATTTCTAAGGCATAATCTATGAAGTACTCTGGGCTAAGGACTTGTGCTCTCTATGAGGTCCTGCCAGTAGTTGCAGTAGTGAACTGGTTACAAAAATTCATGATTAAGCCCCCTAGAATTCCATTGCATCTCTACTAAGCATCTAAGTTAATCTTCTGCTTTTCATGGAGAAAAGGGAAAACATAAGTTTTTTCTGTTATGACTTGAACATCTAGGGAAATCAGAGCAAAGCACTCCATCAAAGGACAACCCACTTAACTAAGAATAGGTCTTTCTCAACCCTAGGACCTTGTGGAGCTGAAGGTTTCTTTCTCCTTGGGGTTCTTGAGAGCTGTTTCTCAAGATGGAGATTTAGATGCAAAATGTCCACATGTTTTAGATCTATCATGAGGAAGGCTGCACCAAGGAGAAAAATGAGTTTGCTCTGAAAAAATGTGGATGCTATTTATGTTGAGGACCTAAACAAATATTTTCTTTAGGCTGTTGCATGGAGTCTGAAGACAAAATAGCTAGGCAGTAGAGGAGCATAATTTATGTGGAAGAGCTACTTCTCAGCAATGAAGGTTTTAAGGACAGCTGGCAAAGAAGATAGATTTGATGAAGCTCTGCTTTGTTCAGGGGAAGACATATTTTCAACATCTTGTTAAATGTAATTTGAAACAAGATGTGTGACTTTTTCTGGCACAGCAATTCCTCTCATTTCCCGTCCAATGGTTCTTGTCAAATTAGGCTGCTTGGAGTTATAGGCAAGGAACATTTCACTCATTTTCTCTTCCTTGGGGAATCTAGCACAATATAAGTGCAACAACACAAACACAGGCATCAATTTATTATATGGAGCCTATTTTGCCTACAATAACCTTCCTTAAAAGCTACCATCATTTCTGTTTGAAGGAGTGCTCTCTGTGAAGAATGAATTTTACTCTCTAGCTTCCTATTATCAAAGAATGTTTTATGCCATACTGCCAATATTCATATTTTCCAGTGTTCTGATTTTTTTGGATGAAGGATAAAATTGTAAATATTGAAAAAATTTCTCAGTTTTGTACAAACAAAACCAATGAAGAACACTGATGGACAGCATGAAGGGGCAAGAAAAGTATATTTAAAAATAGCACTTACACTTCTTTCCTAAACCATTAAAAGAGATTGTTTTTTCTCTAAAATATTAAAAAAAAGATTGAAGCTTTAGAAATTCATGACATGTGGGGCCAAATCAGTCTATTACAGATTTCTAACATGAATAACTCATGAATCATTTTTCAGAATGAAAGGCAAATTAAATTGAAAAAACAGGGTTGTACTTACTGTAGCTAATTCATCAAATTTTCCAAAAAGTTCATTCAGCAGCTTCACCAGCTCTTGGGCAGTACACTGTGATGCCAAACTAGTGAACCCCACAATGTCTGCAAATAAAATACTGTAAAGAAGTAAAGAGACATGGATAAATCAGTAGAGATCTTCACATTCTTGTTACTCTCTTTCACACCACAAATGTAACCCAAAACAAAAACTCCTGAAATATCAACAAAGTGCTAGTTGTAAAAAAAATAGAAAATATTCAGAAAAATAGGCATTAGTCTGGTGCTGTCAGCTGTTTCAGAGAGCTCTCAGACACTTGCAATTGCTCCATACCTACCTGGCAGATGAGGCAAAACACCTCATTCATAGAGTGCCCAATGAATACTCTAGGAGCATGGTGAACAATTTACTCTCTTTGCAGCTAGGATCTCCTCAGCTAAATTGGTTTTTGAGACAGTTTTACACTGCTAGAGTTCCATAGCCAAACTTTGCATGAGGTTTACTGTGTACTGAAAGGCAGGAGCTAATAACTTCAGTGCCGTAGTTCTGTAGTGTGTGATGATGCAGTAACTTCCTGTGAGGAGCTAGAATCCACAATTCAAGCCAGTATTCTCTGCACTGTACTGCCTGGCTCAGGTAAGTGTCTGGCTTTAATCAGTATTGGCAAGGTTTTAATGCCCAGCAGCTTAATCTGCTTTAACAATCCCTGCTAGTCAGGGTTCATCAAGGGAGATATTTGAAATAAGTGCAGGTACCATTGTGATTGAGAGAATAAAAATGCTTGTGTAAATCACAAATCTCAGGAGAGTATGGTGCTGTGATCCTTTCAAATCTTTAGATCCCTTCTGTTGGTAGAAGCACAGGATCAGCTGCAGGAACACACTGCATTTATCTCCAACATCCAGACTAGAAATGTCAAATAATATATGAAAGCACTAATAAACCACCCCATGATATATAGCCTAGGTATAATTGGTGTAGCCTAAAACTTAGTTTGCTAACTGTATGTTGAATTAAACATTATGTACTCCCATTCACCTCAGCAAAGCTTCACTCTTAAGATAAAAAAGCAATACTAGAAAAGCAGGCCTAATAAGTCTATTGCTTTCCATTCTTCATAAGGAAGTCTCAACACTTCTAATATGTTACAAAAAATGGCAAATACAACTCCTGACTCCCACCCTACTTCCATAGTTTCATTTAACCCGGTTTAAATCCCTGTCCACCACAGCAGGTAAGTAGCATATCCCAGCACAAAACCAACTCATCCAAAGTGCAATGACTTTGGTCTACTAACAAATCCTTTATGTTGTAATTTTAATCCCTGGGGTAGTGTCTTCACTCAATACTCCTAGGAGAATGCCTTATGAGAACAGTGCTCAAGATGGCCCTGGTTCAAGGAAAAAAATAGTTGTTCAATTCCCATGCTGTTTAATCATAACAAAAAGGCTTCTTAAAATAAAAAAGTCAGCATTTACTTAATTTTACTGATTTCTGTCTCTGCTATCACAAAAGTGAACCAGTCAAGTGGTGGGTAAAGTAAAATGCATTAACAGAGTTCAGTAACATCTGCATATTTGCCCTGAATGATCTAATCATTCTCTTAATACTTTATTGACGTCCTTGTTGTTTGATGGCCTTAGGTCTTTCTGGAAATTCAGTTACCTAAATTCCTTGAAGATTTTCAAAAGCACTTAAATGTGCATCAATGTATTTCAGACATTTTGCTTTATGGCTATATTTCTTTATGGCCTAAATTCACATCAGAACTTATAAAATTTAAAAAGGCACAGAGGAAAAAACAACAGTGACAATTGTTGCAATCCAGTATGTCATGTAGTTTCCTGGTTTTAATTCAATACTATCAGTATGGAGGGGGAGTGTGGATGATACTTTATAATAATAGCCTCCGATATCCTCTCTGCCATTTTACATCTCATCTATTCTACAAATTTTACATTTTGATTGGTTTTACTTTTCTATTTCCATTTCAAATATGGAGGTCCACTTTTTTTCACTGTCTAACCACACATAGAGTAACAAAAATATTTCCAGCAGCACCAACAACGTCCATTTGTAAAAAAACCCCACAACCCATGGCATTGGGAGGGGGGTTAGGCCTTTAAGGTAATAACAATGCCATCTCAGTACTAAGGTCTTTAGCAATGAGGAACATCTATATACATACAAACCAGAGATGTTCTGTGTCTTAACAGGTAACAGAGCAACCATTACATCACTAACATGTACACTGATAACAAAACCTCTCTATTAGTGAAACACAGAGAATAGGAAACTGGTTCCTACATAATCATTCCATTAAGAAGAAAGTTGTTTTACGTATGGGTGCCTTAGTAGGCATCATACATAATGATCATACATGTATCAGTATGAGATCCTTGCTAATCCTTTAAACTTTTAAAGAATACTTTGTCCTCAGCACTTGATTCAAAACACTGGTCATTGTACAAAAATGTGAAGTCCATAAAAGTGCCCCCAATACAGAACTGAACACACCATTGAAAATCTAGGTAAAAATAAGTAATTACTGTATGTTGAGAGACTGATGTTCAATTATGCTTGTGAACTTTTTAATACTGTAGTTACCTACATGTATACATTTTAAAGCTTATGGAATAGGTTAGGTAATATGATCATTGTTACACTTCCTTTTTTTACAAAATTCCCAACTCTTTTAATACAATAAATATGCAAGTATACTTTGCATATTTAAGTATGCAAAGTATACTTTGCATACTTAAAATACGCAAAGTATAACTTTCATGTCTGGACATGGCACAGATGGGGAAATGCTGTGAGTAGAAGTTCTGCCTTTCATGAATGAAAAATCTCCTTTTTACCACTATGATATGTTACAATCATAGTAACCGCTGCACTTTGTTTGAGAGTAGGCTGAAATGCCAGTGACTAGACCTGATTTTGCAGCAACAGTGGTAAGAAACAGCCAGTGCAGAAGCAGGGGATTTCCCTACTACCCAAAGTGCAACTGGCACTGCTGCTTCCATGGTCTGTTCCCAGGGGTGGAAGTGCTGAGGAGAGCACACCCACACAGAGCTCCACAATTCAAAAAATGGCATTGAAACTCAACAGCTGATTCATTTTATTTTAGCTAGTCAACTGACCAATATTATCTCTCCTACTTCTTCACCCATCTGTGTCCATCTATAGCCTCTTCCCACACTACTTGTACTACAAGTATTGTGGGGCAGCACCAACACACACTCTCATTGTACATCTGAAAAAAATTAGAGTAGCATCTTGGTCTGCGACGGGGAGTCAAATTACCCAACTGATGCAATAAATTTTTTTCCCCTCATGTTCTGCTTGGATTTTTGGGAAGTAAAGGACAAGAAGGCCTTTATGAGGAGATGGCAAAGTCAGTCATAGGGAATGACAAGAGAGATGAGATTTGAATTCTTACTATGGCCATGAAATCATGATGGTACTAAAGAGAGAAATTATAAGATATACAGTGCCAGAATTCCAGTCATAAACCCGAACTGTTTCCATGGCCAAATTTATTCAAATATTCTCAAAGTTTAAGTCCCCACATTGGCACTGAAATTCCCTTTCCTCTATTTTGGATATATTATTCACACAAAAGTAGTGAAAGCTTTAAATTTAGGCCACGTCTAACATACTCAGAAAAGTTAAAACAAAGCAGCTACAGGAGTGACATCAATGCTAAAGCACATTAATCACTCCTCCAGATATACCCATTCAAGAGCAAAGTACTCTTGCTTCACAGTAACTTAATCTGCAATTGCTATGGAGGTTCACATCCTCGGAGAGGATTAAACTAGAGTAAACTATTTATGCATGAAAGATTCCTCATAATTGTATGGTATACAAAGGAACACTTCATAATGATTGCCAAGTAATTTTATTTTTAAAAATGTAAATGCTGGCATATATAGAAATAAGAACTGAGAAGCTACCAATTAACAATTGTTTCTCTTAATGACCAAACAGGGATGAAAGTGTCCCTTCTTGAATTCCACACAATTATACAATTTGATTCCACAGAATTAATAATGCCATTGGGCACTTTGGTGAAAAACCAAAAAAAACCAGTCTCCTTTAGAATACAACTATTAATGAAAGAAGAGAAATGAAAGTGGGAAGAAACGGAAAACAAAGAACAAATGTTACTTCTGCTCACTCAGCACGCATGTGATTCAAACACTGCTCTTCTTTACAAGCAATGTGAAGGCGTTGGTTGGGAGGGCTGGGTACCCTGGTGCTGCCTCACAACCCAGGGCTCAGCAATGCTCCATGGGCTTGCATGGCACAGAGATGAGACTGGCTGGACTACGGGCCTCCATATTTTCTGCTTTCCCCTTTCTAAAAATCAGGGTTATATTTCCATATTTCCAATCATTAGGGACTCCTCACTTCACCTCGCTGACATGGCTTTTCAAATATGATAGACAGTGGCTTAGCCACTATCTGCCAGTTCCCTCAGAGCTCACAGATGAATCTAGTCAGGTTCCATGGACTTGTGCACACACAAGCTCCTTAGATGGTCTTGAACCTGATCCTCTCCTGCAGCAGGCTCAAGATGTTCATTTTCTCAGTCCCTGTATTTGTCTTTTTTCACCAGGGAGGCATGGCTGGGGCACTTGCTAGTGAAGAATGAGGTGTAGAAGTTGAGAACCTCAGCCTAGCTGAGAAAAGAGAACTTTGTCCAGTGTAGCCAGGTCTTCTATTTCCTATTGGTGAGAGCTGAAGTTATCCCTAGTCTTTCTTTTGCTTGCACCATATCTATAGAAGCCCTTTCTGTTGTCCTCAACATCCATGGCCAGACTCCATTTTATCTGGGCCTTGGCTTCCATAACCTTGTCCCTAACTTCCTGTACAATTCCCATTTCCTTCCCAGGCCACCTGCCCTCATTTCCACTTCCTGAAAGATTCTTTTTTCACTCTGAGTTCGCTCAGCAGCTCATGATCCATCCATGATGGCCTCCTAGCATTTTTGCCTGATATCCTCCTTGTTGGATGCAATCTTCCTGAGCTTGGAAGAGGTGATCCTTGAAATTCAGCCAGCATTCTTGGGACCCTTTGCCATCCAGGGCTCCATCCCATGGGACTGTTCTCAGCTGGTCCTTGAAGAGGCCAAAGTCTGCCAGGGAAGTGAGCTTGCTATGTACCCTTCCCACTGCCTTGAGGTTCTCAAATGTTGTACGTGTGATCATGTTGTGATCACTGTAGCCAAGGTGCACTCCCCACCACCTCCTCGCTCTTGGTGAGCACAAGGTCCAGTACAGCACCTTCTTCTTGGCTCTTCAACTGCTTGTGTACAGAAATTGCTGTTGGCACGTGTGAGGAACCCTGGGGATTATGTCCTGCTGTGCTGTCCCTCCAGCAGACATCACAGTGGCTGAAACCCCCCCATGAGGACCAGCATGAGGCCACTTCTGTTTGCCTATGGAGGGCTTCATCCACACCATCCTCCTGAGCAGACCCCCCCGATACATCCCCTGTCCCTGCCCTCCCTCTACTCTTCACCAACAAGCTCTTCTTGGCGGGATCCTTATCCTTCCCCAGAGTTCCATACACTCCAGCTAGTTGCTGACACGGAGACTACATCGCCTTCTCATGTCCCTCGCCTGTCTTTGCTAGAAAACCCTAAACCTTCCACTTAAAAGCTGCAGTCATAGGAGCCATCCCACCACGTCTGCACCATGCCCATGGTTTCCCATCCACACAGGCCAGTGCACATCTGTAGTTCCTCTTGTTTTTTCACCATACTGCATGCATTTGTACAGAGGGGTCTGAGCTGTACCCAGACACAGCAGGCTCACTGGCTGGGGTACCTGGAGTGCCTTTGCACTCTTCCAGGCATCCATTAGAGGTGCTGACACCTGAATGTCAGGACTGGAAGGGATAGGTGCCCCCATCCCCTGACTAATCTGATTTAAAGGTCCCTGCACTAGTCTGGCAAGTCCCTGACCCAAGACAGTTTATCTCTCTGTCAGATGAGCCCGATAATCCCTTAGTAAACCAGGCCTGGCAAACTGAGTCCCATGGTCTGAGTGAGCAAAACCATGACTTACCGATCATACCAGGATTTTATCAGTAAATTCACAGGATTAGGAAATTTGGCTAATCTGGTAAAAACTGAAATCACTTTGGTTTTTAGACAGACAAGTTGTTAGCAATCATAAATTGCAACAGCATAGTATTATTCTAATATATCCTTGGGGGGAAAATAACCAGTTGTTGAGCAGAGCTTTCTTAAATTTCTGCTGTAAACTTGATTTAAAAGTCTGTGTGATGCCATTGTGTTTCAGGAGCAGTGCTGCCTTGGGTTAGAGCTTGCTTGCTCCTATTGCTGCCTGCTTGCTTACAAAAACTGAGAGAACGCAGAGTGAGTGTTACTGAAATGCAAGAGAGCAGCAGAACGAGACTAGTTAGAAATATTTCCTTCTGATTGCTTTATTTGAGATGCAAGGCACACTTTTTTCACTAGTTTTCTCTCCCAAGGTAAAATGGTTACTCTTTCTGTGACTTAAGATCTCCATTGCTCCTCTAACACCTGCTCATGGATAACCACAATAACCACTCGTTGATACAGCTACACATGGATTAGTATTGTCTTTCTTCTTCCACACAACCATAGCAAGGCTGACTGCTTACCCTCCAGTCCTACTGCTCTTACTCTCATCTAGTAAAAGAAGTGTAAAACTACTGGAGTTTTTAGGTTTCATTTGTGTGAAAGCATTTAGCTAAAAATTTTTTAATCAGTTTTTAATTGATTCCTAGAGTGTAGCTTAAGATCTCCCCACTAAAAATGTGGCCTGTTTTTACAGTCACCTTCTACATTTCATAGGGAAATTGGTTTATTTTTGACAAAGCAACCCATTTTTTTTTAATGAATAATATTTTATATACAAATAGCTTAAGTTATCAATAAAACAAAATGATTTTAAAATAATTATAGTCCCAATATTTCAAAATATACATAATCTGAAGAAGAGGGTTATGGAACTGCAAAAGTCAACAATTTTACAAATAAACTTCTTCAGAGGAGTTTAGTTTGCTGTAGAACATTTCTTGCTGCAATGTGCCTGTGCCTCTGATCTTATGATACCTCCTTCTTTCTTAATGAAATGCATCTAGATTTCTGAAAACATAACTTTAAAAAAAAATACTGTAATGACAGTTCTTTCAAGTAAAGTGTTACAGGGAATTACATCTACAGGTACCAATGAAGGGCTCCTGCTAAACACTACACACAGAAAACACATATAAACTAACTAAAACATAACCTAAACTAAAATCGATATAAATTTTGTATGACTGCATTCCCCACAGATTACTGCAACAAAGCACAAATAATAGATAATGTGTAAATATAGATTTGTAATCATTGAAATGCAGTGCTTTTCTTTTGACTGTTCATTCCACTCCCTATTTGCTAATGACACAGGGAGTTAGTGCAGCACCTACAAGTGACACCTGGCTATGTGGTGTGGCTGACAACACTGGAGGGCAGGGATGCTGTGCAAAGGGACTGGATGGGCTGGAGAGGAGGGCCTGTGCCAGCCCCCTGAAGTTCAACAAGGCCATGTGCAAGGTCCTGCACCTGGCTTGGGGCAATCCCAAACCTGGATACAAATTGAGGCATTAGTAGATTAAGACCAGCACTGCAAAGGAGGGCTTGGGGGTACTGGTGGATGACCATAAAGGCAAATGTATCCTGCCACACATAAAAGGAACTGTGGTCAGCAGGTGGAGGGAGGTGATTCTGCTCTCTCATGAGACCCCACCTGAATTTTCAGGAAAGACATGTGGCTGTTCAGCCTGGAGAAGAGTGGGCTCCAGGGAGACATAGCAGCCTTCCAGAGCCTAAAGAGGGTATGCAACAGAGTCGGAGATGGACTTTTTATCAGGGTCTCTACTGATAAGACAAGTGGGAATGGTTTTAAACTAAAACTGGGTAGATTTAGATTAGATACAAGGAATAAATTCTTCACTAGGAGGGTGGAACAGGTTTCATAGAGAAGCTGCGGATACCCCATCTCTGGAAATATTCAAGCTTGGGCCGGTCAGGCTTTTGAGCAACCTTATGTAGTGAAAGATGAACCTGACTCAGACACAGAGACTGGACTGGATGATCTTTAAAGGCTCTGTCCTACTCAAACCATTCTATGATTATATGATTCCAGTGTTTAATGAAAGTTTCCAGAGGACTTTTTTTAAAGTTACCTGGACTATTTGGTTTGAAACACCAACAGCTCTTTCTAACCTGTTCTATTATATAAATTCTGAACAAAAGCCAAGCAGCAGTACAGTGAGCAAGTTCAGGAAAGGAAACAGTATAAACAGGCATTTCTCTCCTCTGTCACAGAGAGGAACTGGTACAGCACTGGCATATGAGTTACATCCATCATTATCTCATACTCCTTGACAATCTGAAACATTTCTGTGTTACCAAGCCCAGAGTTATCACTCCAGGACCTTGTGTATTCCTGTTTTCTCCCCCCATGATCCCTGCAGGCAGGCATAGCCAGCACCTGAACAGTGACTGCAGCCCTCCTGCAGCACAGCGGGAAGCAGCTGCACCTGCAGGAAGTGAGTGCAGAAAGCCTGCAGCTTGGTTTAAAAGGTTTAAGCTGCTTCCCAAGTGTGAGTATTGACAGAGCAACTCTTTTGTATGTCACTCTAGGAGGCATTCAGAAGGAGAAGTCCTGCCAAGTTACACAAGAGATTTGACAGCTTGTAGGTAGTAAGTGTTCGGTTTTAACAGTATTCATGCGTGTGCTTTGTGCACTTGAATAGTCCTGCTGTTTTCAATAGAGGCACTTGTATAAACAAGTACTCTACAAAATAAGGAGGGGCTGAATGCACTGTTTTTTATTTTTGTTTGGGCCATTTGTTTAATTAAAGTACAACTTACAGTAAAAATGGTATTTGAATGGCACACAGTGCCTCAGAAGGTAAACTGTAGGACTCTTTGCCTCAAAAGTGAAACATAAGGGAAGTTCATTAATAATTTTATGTGTGACTCACTTCAATGTTTTAGAAGAAACTGCTCTCTGAAATTAAAGAGGGCTGTTAAAAATAAAAACAAAGGGAGGGCTGTTAAAAATAAAAACAAAGGGAAGCAGTGTTTTTTACATGATAATAATTTATGAAAATTAGTTCACTGTGAAGTCTTACAAGTTCAGAAAGACTAGATATAGAAGTCTGATCATAGACATCATGATCACAGCTTTTTAAAATGTTGGAATAGTTAAGTTAAATTGAAAAATTATTTGAGGTCTGATGTTTCCTGAAAGACAGGACAGACCACAAATATTTGCTCATAAATACCTGCAGATTGTGTTCTGGCTTCAGATTGAGCCTTAAGAACCTCTAAAATGCCACAAGGAATCTTTTAATTAGTAGCTTTGAAATCAGGCAGTGTGTTTCCTAAAATTAATATCTCTTCTTACAGAGTATCCAGTTCTATTTCATGCTTGTAAAAATAAGGCTAAATGAAACTGCTGTACCTGAGGCCCAAGAAATTTTTAGCTGTTCAATGTTCACTTTCTTTTTATCTCTTCAACATTGTTTGAGTCATAGGATGAGGCAAGAAGTTGTGTGTTAATATAGGAAGCCAGCCATATCCTTATTTATCCATGAGTTTAAACAGTTTCATGAATATCTAACATCCATTCCAAAAGAGATAAACAACAAAATGTGTTGAGGTTTCCATACAGGGCACATATTTGAGCTGAAACTCAATTTGAAAGTTTCATAATTGAATTATGGGTCCATGGAGAGCTTTAGTCAGGACTAGTGAGTTTTTACAATGGATGCTGTACCTGCATATGTGATCTGTAAATTTCAGAGCCCTATATGAATAAGGCAAGAAGGAAATATGAATCTTAAATTTCTTAACCTAATCTTCAAAAAAGCATGTCTCCATGGTACAAAACATATTTCTGAGCACCACTGAAGAGCTGGTCTGCTGGGTAGCCTTTACATGGAGCTTGACATCTGATTCCCACATCTTTCATGGTGTCCTTGTCTGGGACTACCCCAGTAAAAACCACTGGTACTGCAGCCTGTGTACTGTAACAGAGCTTGTGGACTGTATACAGATTATTTCCTTCTGATAAATCACAGATATTTTATTAGTTGTAATTATTTCAGTTTTCTGATTGTTGAGTTTATTGTCCTCACTGGGCAAATGCTATATCAGATGTGTATTTGCATATCCTGTATGTGCATTTGCATTAGGTTACTGGTCTCCATTTAAAACACATGCTCTAATTTCTTACTGCACAGTAATTCTGTTTGAAAACTTTACAAGGCAGCAGATGTACTACAGATCTAGGAAGAGCTGATCAAAGCATGACACATTCTCCTCCAAAGCACAGTGAGTTGCAGGCAGTCATTCAACAGCTATTGGGTAACTGGTAAAATATTCACCAACTAATTTATAAACCAGGGCAGTTGCCATGGTTATCTGAAAAATGCCAGTACTTTTCCCCTGTCCATCATTCACTTCTTATAGAGGTATGTGTATCTCCACTGTAACGTGCTTTTCTGGGAGGAGGTAAAGAAAGTAGCTGTATGAATGTCTTTTTTTCACATGTAAGATTAAATATTCTTTGCCCTTTTTTTTCAGGCAGCTATTTAGAAGACTGAAACAGATGCCCTCTGATATTTATGAGGGTATATTTTTTGTTGTTGGTCTTTCAACAGATAAGGAATGGAAAAATCATGTAATCCACTAATTGCATGTCTGCTTCCTTCAGACTATCTTTTCTGAAGAATACTGCTCTGATACTATCAGGTATTTGCAGGGAGAAAAAGAAAGCACTGCAAAAGGAAAAGTGCAGCTCATTTTCTATTTTCCACTGTATAGCTTTGGAGCTAAAACCCCCTGGAATATAGAATTATAGAGGGACTTTTGTTGGTTTGTTTTAATAGCAGCACTTTTCAGAACACTTAATGTGAAGAGGACAATTCACAAGAATATAGGAATGATCTCTCAGGTTTACCTGTTATAGCACTGAACTGCCACTACCCAGAAGAAAAAAAAAAAAAGTTGTTTTCATCTCCTTCAGAAGGTAAAGCAAGCGCTTATTATGGGCACTGACCACCAGCAGCCCTGCCAAAGGGATGCTGTAGTGCTGTTCTTCACACTGGTGTCAGGGAGGCACCTGCTGGGGGTTCTCCTTCATCCTTCAGATCTGCACAGTCACAAAACTTCTGAGGTGAAACTCTGGCCTACTGGGATGTGCTCACCACAGATTGCTGGGTATTTATTGGACATGATTTCACCCCATTTTTTAATCATTATAATTACAGAGTAGTTTCATTATTGAAATAAAAAGCAAGCACAGATGGTGAAGGGAGGTCTGCCTTTTTCAGTTCTCTTCCCTGAGGATCTTACCTGTGACATTAAAATGACCCCATCTTACTTGGGCTCATTTGCCCCAAAAGTACCTTCTTAAGGTCAGAGAATTAATTCACCTCTCCAGACAGGGTGTTTTGATTCAAAAAACTTTCATGAACTCCACATCAAAGCAGTGAATAAGCCACAAAGTTTTAGCAGCTTTGTAAAAAAAAAAACCTCATGTAGGAAAAGGATTACTCCAGAGGTTACATTTCAAAAAGATCTCAGCAAAAGAGAGGACTCAGAAGCACTATAATCTGCAAAGCAATGCTTTCTAAGATGACTCTGAACAGTGTAATGAATGCAGAGACTTGTGACACATACAAGATATAAATATACTAATCATGATATAATTATCAGCCTTACCTTGACCCTGAATATAAGGGCGACCTACAGTCGCATACATGTGTTTCATATCACTGTGAGGACATAATTTTTTAAACACAATGTTTATAAGTATATTAAGGAATGTGATCACCAAAGTCTTAAAGTAGAAGACACCTGAGCATCAAAACCTGGCATACCTGAGACTTGATTAGAAAAGCTGACTGCAAACAGACAGGCAGGTTATCACTCAAAGATGGAAGACTGGCAAGAAAGTGAAAAAAAGTGCAAATGGTGTTGGTGAGGAGTGCAACAGAATAAAACCATGTGACATAAACAAGGGAAAGTGAAGGAGTAAGACAGCTCACTTAGATTTTGAATGTGTCCTTCAGGAGCTCTCAAGTCAGAAAACCATCAGATACTGTAAACAACATCATCATTTTCAGCATCAGCTTTGGGGTAGTGTGCACTTAGAACCAATTTTAAACTGATTGTTAAAGACCAAGTTTTGTAAGCAAAATGATGAGATTAATATTATGCAAGATTTAACCATTAACACAAAGTAAACTACTAATTTTTAATTCAGTAGTGTTAAATTTTACAGCGTAAAACTGACCTAATTTGGCAGTCTGCTGAACACTCCCATTACAGACATCTCTGATTCCCTTAGTGACAGAAATGCTTTTAGTTGCAACAACTTAGAGCTCCTTGCATATATCAAAGCCAGCTCAATGGGAGGTAGACCAAATCTTGAGAGAAGAAACTCAGCAGTGGAGGAGGGAGAGGAGGAGGTGCTGGAATTTACTCTTTTGCTACATGAGTACACCATGCAAATCAAGGCAGCTCTCTGGCATCACTTACTAACACTGCACCTTGTTCAGTAAAAGGGTGACATCAACTGAACTTCTTTGATGCTGCTTTTGATGTGGATGCAAGGCACTTGGCAGTAGTGTGATAAAACACAGACAAGTTCTTTAAGGAATTTGTTTTGGAGGCAAAGAAGAATAAAAACTAAGAATGCACTTCAAGAAAAAGCAGTATAAATGACAGCACTTGCACACAGTCAAATACTGAACAAGAGCAAGAAGTAGAACTGAGCCTTAGTCAATAATCTCTGGGGGGTAATGCTCATGTGATATAGACAAATACACATTTCTTTACGTTTACATCACACTTTCTTTCTGTGTTTCCATGCTATTACCCAGGAAAATCTATTAATTTAGAAGTAATTAATCTTACTATCAAAAAAATATAAATGTGCAAAAACCACCATGCAGAATAAATACTCCTGTTCATCCAAAGCATAATACAGTCCAAAAACCAATGACTAGTCATTTGGAAAAAGCTGTCAGTCTCCCAGCACTACTATTCTAAGACATTTATTGATTCAGGCTTATCTCCTGAGAAGATTATTAAATCTTCCTAGTGCACCCATTCTTCTACTCTGTAAAAATGATAAATCTCCACTTTATTGCTTGTTTTTTTATCCCTGAAACCTGAGTGCAATTCAGTTCGTCACTGTCCTTGTACTAAATATTCTTAGTTCTTAAGTTTATTTCATGGGCTGCATCAATCCTACCTAACATTGTCATGCCTTTGAATGTAAATTTTGTGGAAAATCCTTTCAGGAGGCTTCAGGAAGTCTTCCTTCATTTCCATTGCAACATTCCTGGGCAAAAGGCTCATCAAGAGACGTTCCTAAAAGAAAGCATAAGCAACATCAGTTTTGTGGTATAGTGTGTGGCCGTTTTTCAAAGTTTTAAACTAGCAAACTGGACAATCTTCTCTTAATCTGCTTCCTTAAAATGTCTGCTGCATAAATAATACGAACCATTTTACTCAAACTCCTGCAAACTGTGTGGGTGTCTTCTTTTAAGTCTTCTGCACTAAAAAAAACCCAAAACAACACAACTAAAAAAACACCCCACCCCCAAAAAACTAAACAAACCCAAAAAACTAAACAAAAAACAAACCCCCACAGCAAACCAGAAGAAGCAAACCAAAAAAGCCAGCCTCAAGAACATATAATTGTCCATATTTTTGATTAACACTACAGTCCTAATAATAGCAACTTACTTTATTCTTAGCTGCATTTATCTGTCTGAGAAAGACTTCCCAGGATCATTTGCTATCCTTTTGTGTATTCTATTTCTTCCTGGATATAATGAAAGTGTTACATTACAAGGACTATGACAGCTGGTTATTAAGCAGTGAGAGTAGATGACGGATTTATCCACTGTCAAATTCAGTGGAACAGTAAGCACAGTTTTAATGGCATCTTAGGCAGTGTGGCAATGTCTTTAATGAACTGCATCAGTACAAAACCCTGGCTAAACACATCTTCTTGCTATCCTCACAGAGAAATATTTAGCTTGGGTGACTGACCTGCATAAATAGAGTCTCTAATATTATGGATTTTGTCAGTATTGACTATAAAGGCCCATGTAGTTTTTCCACATACTCTGGCCCATTTGCAGGTACCATCTGGAAAATCTGCAGCCGCTGTTCTTAGGTGTTGTAAGGGGTCCATAGATACCTGCTCAAGATACCAACCTACATGCACACATTCATTTATTGTATTTTCACCCAGAAAGTGCTTGCCATTTAAAATGCATTTCCAAGTTTCTCCATCTGACCTGCTAGTTTCAGCCATGGCAATAGTCTGAGTGAACTCACATAACCACATCTGATCTGACTCAGGAATCTCAGGTCCCAGACAACAACGGATGCGGCTAGGAGCAAGGAAGGAGTACCCTTGATGGAAGAGGATTAGGTCAGTGAATAATTAAGGAAACTGGAGAGATGTAAGTCCGTGGCCCTGACAGGACACATTCACAAGCTCACTGAGTGAGCTGTCAGATGCTCCTGTAAAGCCACTCCTAGCAGTCAATCATGGTGACTGGGAGAAGGGACACAAGACTGCGGAAAGAAAACGTCCCTTCTCCAACCAAGAAGGAGGATGCAGGGAACTGCAGGCCAGTCAGTTTCACCTTGGGTCCTGAAAGTAATGAAGGATCTCATCCTGGAAGCCAAGGTGGTTAGACCAGATGACTTCCATAGTGCCCTTCCTGCCTCAACTATTCTGTGATTCTGTTATCTGACAATCGAGAGCCACTGTAATGGCAGTTGCAAGATGTCACAGAAATGCATATTTTGGCTGAACCTCATCCTCCCTTTCTTTAATCAATATTAAATAAATAAGGAGCAAAAATTAACACTGAGAAGAGGGCATCAGCAAGTGCTTTTATGTTGCTAACATGCCCACATTCACCAGATAAAGCCATTAAAAAATACTCAAAGTTTATCCAAAGGCTTTTGTATCTTAACAGTTTCTTCTGGAAGACACATTGAAAGAAGTAATAAGTTAAACTTTGCAGAACTTCCCTGGTGAACTTTGAACAAAAGTTCTGTTATGTGTTTGTGGTGGTCACATTGTCTTGAGGCTAAGGACTGTTAGCCAACTCTATTTCCTACTCTTCTTATATATATGTAGCAGAACATTCCCTCCTGCCACAGAAAAGCTTATCTGCTATGTCTGTCAGCTGGTGCATAGCTCTGGACATTCTCCCCCTCACAAGAATTGGTGACATAACCCAGGCTGGACAGATGTTGAGCAATGAGTTATCTCTGGCACCAGGGAGGTGAGATCTCCAGCTGACAATAAATATCTCACCTTGAGAGTGAGATGCAGGGAGATAAGCTAGGAATTCCCAACTGTGAGACACTTTACTTCACTAACTATAGAAGCTATACAAATTTTCACGGAGGTAGAAGCGTCTTACACACACCCTGGAAATGAGCAGGACTTCTCCCACCAGTTCAGATGCAAGTTCTGCAGTTACATTCCTGGGAATTGAGAGGAAGGATCCTATGTGTGCCGCATCAGCAATCGGATGGTAAGCTACATGGAATCCTAATCCATACAGTTTCTTTGCCAGCTGTAATATTAGGTACCTCAGTTGTGCACTGTGTGTTATCTGGTAGTAGTGCTTCTTTTGTTTATCCTGTGTAGTATGTCATCTGTTAAAGCCTTAGTCTGTTAAATTTGTGTTAATTAATTAATTAAATAAATAAATAAATAATTGTTAATTAAATAAATAATTTTGTAATAGACCTGATTGATCATTATTTAGAACCTGTGAGTGAGAGTGATCTGGGCTGCAGTCTACCCCAAACAGAGCTACTGCCAGAAATCTGAGTCTAAAGGCAGGACTCACTTAAGCTCTCCTCTACATTTGTAACAATGTAGACCAAGGATATGGCAAAGAATATTATGGACTTCAATATTTGTTGACACTTTACACATATAGCCATTTCCAATTAATCAAAGCATCTCGCATCACTAAAAAGTGGTTATTCACTCTAAATTTTATGTTGATTTAATTAAGTATACTTCTATTTCTGCAGCAGAATTGTATTTGGGTAACCCAAATTTTGGGTTACAATCCAAAACAAGTATTTTGTCCCTAGTGGATCTTACAAAGCTCTGTTGACTTCTACTAATATCCTAAAGTTGATTTACTGCATTGAGATAAATAAACTGGGGTTATAAAAGGAGCTGACCACTGCTCAAGTAACAGAGAACTCATACAAGAGAGGAATTTGGATGGATGGTTAAATACTCTGATGCTTAAGATGGCAAAAGTGATGCTGGAATTTCATAAATATTGCTCTGGATAAGAAATTTACAATGTCTGATAAGGACTAAATGTTCTCTGGAGCTTCTCTTGCAGTAAACACATTAAAGAAGATCTCCACCATTTTGCTGAAACGGATTGGTAAATTCCAAAACTGTTAAGCAGAGACTGGGTTTAGACTTCTGTTTCCTAGAAAGTCAAACTTATCCAGACAAACCATCAAGCAAAAATTGTACTGACAGACTCTTCCAGAGAGCAGTGCTAGTTCTCCTACAGCCTGCAAACACAATTACAATACGTGAATAAAAAGCTCACAGATAATGTCTGCCGTGCATGGCAAATGACATGCAATCCAGGGAAGTAATAAGAATCATTACTGTGAAGGCAGCATTGGAGAATCATTGGAGAGCTGTAGGATGCAGCACCTGACCACATTGAAATGTGCAGATGTCAGGTGTATAAAGGGAGGCTACAACAATAATGATTCTTACACACATTAGGTTGACTACAGCAAGATCTGAAGGGAACATATGAAAATCCTCTATCAAATTATGATGACTTGCTATTTTCATTAGAGATGAGAGTCAGATAGAGATGAGATTAGAGATGAGATTCCTCACCAAGAGAGGAAAGATGCAGTTATGGCTTTCTCAAAGGGCAGCCACTGTTGCCCTTTCAGACCAAGAAGGGAAGCAGCAGCATGACTGTAAGCAGCACGACTGCATGATTTGTCCCTGAAGGCAAGACTGGAAAATGTAAGAAAGAACCCTGCAATGCAGAGTATCAAAACACTGAAAGTAAATGAAAAACACCATCCAGCTCTCTAGAAAGAATATAAGAAAAGTCTCTTTTATTTACAGCAAAGTCTCATCTATCAAGCAAAGCAATATTGCCCTTCAGGTCTAAGGAATGCTGAAGGACTCAGAATTTTGGAGCAGCTAGAGTGAATTCATGTCCACAAAATATAGCTGTTGGTAGGTTTGGGAAGGGGCTCTGCCTAGATCTCTATTCAGCAAGTCTACAATTTTTGTGCAGTTTTTTCATTTGCTCCTGTATGGCTGATCTGATTATAAAAATAATTTGTTAACCAGGCTAAAAGGAAAACTAGATGTGTAGGATAGTGCATTCAATGGAACAAGTGACAAAACCAATGGAAAACCACTCACTTTTATGGTGACATTCATGCTTGAGTGGTTGTTGCCTCCAACAGGGGTGGGTGATGACAGGAAAAAATAGAAAGAGTAACACAAGGAGCACTAATCAATTAGCAACAACCAAAATAGAACAACACTCATGTTGCAAACCTTCTAATTGGTCACAAATTATTTTGTGTTGAGGTAGCCTCAACATGTGATATATTCCTAATCACAAGGTCTAGTAGAAACAAAATTATTCTACATTTTATTCTTTCTCAATGATTCACAATGGTTTTGTAGGATTATTACAGCTGTTTTCAGAACATTAAATTTTTTCCACAAAACCAACTTACACTATTTTAGGAATTTGTACTCTCTTCTCATGCTGTACATCTTTACTCAGCATTAAAATGGTCAAAAGTGAAATCACATGCTGAAAAAAAATTACTTTCAGAAACTGTAATTGTCAGTCAATGATTTGGTATTCCCTGCAGAAATCCCACTAAAAAAAGAAAATGATAGATGAGGGTATACATCTCCTTCATTCACAACATTTTACATTCCCAGTCCTGCTCTAGGATTTCAAATGCCAAATTTAGCTGCCTCTGCCAATGGTATCATCCTGATTAATAATGATTAATGCTTTACTAATAAAGACAGATATTTTTGAAAAGGATAGTCAATTTAGAAAAACAATCAAATTTCTCTCTCAAGCAATGGAGCATCACTAGAAAACAGAGGAGGAACAAACATTAATTTTGACTCCAAGGCAAGTCAAAATGCGCATACTAAATGAATTAGGAATTGCTCAGTGTTACCTTGGCGTTGTTCAACAAATAGTACCATTATGCATGTGACAAAAATGAAAATATGCCAAGGCAGAGAAATGGATAAGAAAAAAGTGTTTCCCACTGTTAATGGACAAAAAGACCCCATGTTACTGCTTGGAACATCCTCGACCCTATTTACAAGTACATAACCCTGGACTGCAACTTTCTTTTTGGGTTGGACCCAAGAAAAAACTTTAATAATTATTCAAGACTTGAGTAGACAAAGCCACAGTTGACCAGACCTGGTGTCACTGGAAGTCCTGCTTTGAAGGGAATGATTGGGCTCGATGATGTCCAGAGGTCTGCTCTGACCACCGTGTATCAAGGTGTCTCCCTCGGTACACAAGGACCAGAAGAGGCAGCTGCCTGGAGCCTCCTGGGGAGCCCTGAACCCACCTTGCTGTCCCACCACACACAGTGGGTCTTCTAAAACAGAAGAGGAGCTCAAGGCTCAGCACTCTCTAGGAGTTGTGTGATTTCTCATTTCTGAGAAGGGAGAGGAAAGAAGCAAGCAGACACTATTGAAGAAAAAACCCCATCATCTGCATGCTCTATTGTGCCCCAACAGTCTCTTCAGCTTTCTCCAGTTTGGAGGCTTCTCACCATAATTCCCTCTTCTGTCCCTACCCCTGCCCTGGGCAATACCTCTCCCACAAGCATCCTGGCTCTGCTCTCCCAGGTCTGCTTTTATGGGAGTCCCCAGTGCATATTCCTAATACATTTCTCGTGCATGCCTCCAAAAGAAGATTCCTGTCCCCCTCCCATTTAAAAATCATACTCTTTTCTCATTTTACTTCTCATTCCAAACACTTATAAGTTACTCAAAGTCCTTTAAATTTTTTGCCTTGATTTAGAATCATTCCATGCAGTTGTCCAAATATTATGTAGTTATTCCTATTGTACAAAATGATTTGTTTTGACATCTGTATGGGAAATGACTCTGACACATTTTCAAATTCTTTCAGCAAGCTGTAAATGAATCCATACTCCCTTCATCAGAAAAGAAGGCTCAAAAGCACATTAATATCTAAAATGTTCCTAGCCAGCATTCTCACAAATTTCTATCAAAAAACTGTGCTTCCCCATGCTAAGTTGTATTCCTGTTTATCATGCGAGATATAAAGAAAACAAAATGGAAAAAATATTTATAGTCAGAGCAGACTACTTTATCAAAGGAAACAGCTGTCATTTTTTCTGAGATAAGCAACCAAGCTGAGAGAAGCATCCAAGGGAACTGTAGCATTGCCTCAGAGCTGCAGGCTCTTGTGTTTCTCTGGTTCCTTGAATCTCACTGCTCATTGTCTTCTCATCCTACTGTATATGCACATCTGCTGGAATTCATTTTGAGAATGAAGTTACAGTCTGGAAGGGCCATGTAGAAAACTGTATTGCTCTGCATGTTTTTCAATCCCATGAGAGCAGAGCTGTAATGGATAGAGCTCCATCTCTTTCAGCTAGCTTCATTAAATTCCTCCTGAACTGCTCCTTCCAGCCAGCATGCTGGCATTGCCTTCACCCATCAGGGAGTCTGAGCCCCACACCTGGATGACAGAGAGCATTTTGTGCTAAGGAAAGCAGTAAGTCTGCACAGCACTCCAGATCCTGGTCCTTTTTCACCCTCCCTAGCACTGAACCATATTATTCAGGATAGTCTTCATGCCCATGTTACCTTTTTTTTTTGCATTTTCATAGCAACTTTAGTAAGGAAGAAAGTAAAAAAAAAACAACATGACAAAACCAGGTTTGACATATTTGTTTCTTGGCTGATAAAACATGAATATTTTTTTTTCTATAGTGAAAGTCCAACAATGATGACAAATAGGAAAAGGAGCTCAAAAAAGAAAAAAGATTTTGATCATCTACTCTACAAAATTTCTTTCCAATATGGAACATGAAATCTAACCCAACAATTTTTGCAGTCTATCACAGATCTTCTTTTGTTATTGCTATACTTAAAAGTGCCATCATATTTTAAAACAATATTTTAAAATTTTTCTCCCTAGAGAAGACAAGCATCAGACATGCATGTAAAACATTAATGAGACTATTTCAGAATCAACTCATCTATATCATTTTAAGATTCAGTTTCTAGTTAGTCAGCAGGGACTCCAAAGTACATCCTAAATATGACCGCCTGCTACCTAATATTACCATGATACTATGCTCAGCTTTGTATAATTTTAAAAGCAACATCTTAGTGAGTTCACAATCTCTGTCACCCTTACATTACACTTCACAGGCATTTTAATTCCCTCTTAGGAAGAACAAAAAATAAAAAGGAGAGTGAAAAGAGGCTTAATGCAATGAATGGAAGAAAATTTTGTGTACAACTATTAGGATTCATTTATGCTTGTAAGCTGGAAAACAAAGGCAGCAGATTTCACTAGTGAATTGTTGGAAATTCAGCTATGCTATGCTCTTTCTTCCGCCTAAGTACATGGAACAGCACTGCTAAAGACGGTGACGTCTTCCCGACGCCACAAGGTGGCAATGTTTCAGAACAGTCCTGAGATTTCTTGGAAAATTCTATTTATCAGCAAGTCATTGCTACAACCGTAGTCATAAAAGGCCATCTCTAAAAGACCAGATACCTAATGCACAGATTTTGAGTATAAGAGAATGGCTAACAACACAGTTATGGTAGATGACCAATACACTCTGTATGAACTGCACGATGCATTCAGTCTGAATACACCTATACCGGACCAACTTGACATCTTTCTATGGTTAAGTGATTATTTTTGTTTAAATAAAGGAAAAGAAGGATTCATCAGCACAATGGTGTTTAATGAGGCATTGATAGTTTCCACATGGAACATTGTTAGTCGCAATGGAGATGGTAAGGCCTTGGGAAAGAATTAGGAGGACATGAAGTCTTGGCTAAAACAGAAGGCAGTGGGCTGCATGGAGTGCAGAAACATTGGGATGAAGGGTGGGCATAAGGAAACCATAAAACTCCTTGAATGTATAAGGTCTACAAGACAGCATACAAGAAGTACCATGATAAGAATGAGAAAAACTCGGTAGCACATTGTACTTGGTAGGTACCATCCAGAAAAACACATCAGCTAAATAAGTCTCAGGGATGCAAGTGGTTCATGCCTTAAATATTGCTATGAAGGAGTTTTTCCCATTAGAGCAAAAAACATATAAAGAAGCTAGAACCACAGAAGCCCACACCTACCTGAAGATGCCTGACTGGAACTTTGGACTGTGAGTTAAGCTGCCCAGATAAGATAAGGGGACACAACTGCTCAGTCATCTCAGGCTGAGGGAGAAGAATGCATCCACAAGAAAGCCAAACCCAGCAGCTGCACTGAGAATCACCTGTCTCTCAGCTTGGGGTGGAGGAGACCACAGCCCACAGAGGTTTACACAGACTCCTCCCGCAGCTGAGGGTGGGGGAAGAGGTGCATGGCATAACCTCTGCTCAGAAGGCACTGAACACCCATTCTCCCTTACACAAATCAGCCCAGCTCTGAAACCCCCAACCCCACAGGCCACATCCACGGGACACTCATGTAAGAGGCAACTGAGGGGTGTCACAATCCATCAAAGACCCTCCCCACAAGGCGCTCCCCAGACTTATTCCTGAGACCTGGCACCACAGGACTGCACGTAATGCAAAGTGATGGAACAGATCCAGAGTCTGCTGCAAGAGACTGTGCCAAACTGCTCCCACCGAGGGGAGGTACCTGGGCATTCCTGCCTGGCCTGAGCACAGCTTAATTCATCAGATTCTGTGCTTTTCAGGGGGACCTTCACCGCCAAGAAGACCAGCTGGAGAGGATCAGTGGGACAACTGTGAGATCCAGAGAGTGGTGGTATTTTCTTTATTCTGTCTCTGTTACTCTCTTTTCTATTTCTTTCTCTTCCTTTCTCTCTCTCTGTCTCTCTTTCTCATATTTGCTATCAAATAAAATCCATACTATTTACTTTGACATATGGTCTCGTCTGTACCTTTATTCGGGCAGAAGCATTTCTAATGATTTTAAAACTGGACTGTTACAATAAATTGGAAACCTCTGCACATAAAGAAACCCCAGATACTCCCTGATCAGAGAATATGTATATGATACTATCCTAAAAAGGGCAAGTGTGATTCCTGAAAGGACTAGAAGATTAATAGTAGGCTACGTTGAGATCAGCTCCACAAATCTTGTTCAAATAGGAACAAGAGCTGAGAAAGGTTATGAGAATAAACAAGAAAACTGAAAGCATAAAAAGCACAAGCTGTGTTCCCAGTTATTCTCATATCTATTAAATCAGAGTGCTCTAGAAATGCATCAATAAAGATTAATAATCAGAAAGCCTAGCTAACAGTTGATACCAGATACAAACTGGCAAAGAATAAATCATGCAGTGTCCAAACTACTGTTAGTTTTTTTACTTTCACCTTTTATCTTTAATATTTACTCCCTCTGAAAGGTCATTGGCAATATTCAATGTGTCCACAAGACTATTATAGAAACTTGACAGGAAAAAGATTATACTCATTTCAGTTAATAGAAATCTTCCTACTGGAAATGAACTTGAGAGAGAGGAACAAAATAATTCCTTTATAGTTAAGGCATATTTATTTGCCTCACTTTAGTGCAGGCAAGTAGCCATACAGATATAATCAGACCATTCTCTAGAGCAGATACCTTGACAGCTTCCTTTTGCTTGGCAGGAAAGAAGGGAAAGCATTTCTGCAGTACATTGCCAGGGACAGGTATTTCTCAACTCCAGCACTGTTAGCTTAACAAACATCTTTGTTTCAATCATGCTTCAGTAGAATTTTAATAAGTAGGTTCTTTAGAGTATATCAATGAAGATGAAAAGTGTGGCACATAAGAGCACTGAACGTACTTTTCTGAATCTTCCTATGTGGAAATAAAACATTTTGCCCTTGTCGTGCAGAGTCAGAAAGCCTAGTTTTCATAGTCTAGTGAAAAGATCCCTTCATGGTAGCACTGACTGTATGCACAGGTAGTTTGAGTATATATGTTAAAACAAAAAGGGCACACTTAAAGCACAAATTCAAAAATTATAATTTATTCATTGAAAGTATTTTCTGATTGAAATAAAGAGAGGTCTTAAAAATTATCACAAAGAGAACTAATCATCTGCTAATGTCATGATCAGAGGGAGCACAGAAGTACTAATGCAATTCCTAAGCTGGCCTGCAGATGGGACATCTGTGAGCTCAAGTTTTCTAGAGGCTTAAGGGCCACACACTGTACTGTGTTCCATCATGAACAGGACTGGGACAACAATCCTGTTATTGTATTTCTTCCTCCAAAATGTTAGGCAGAGGGACTCACAAGCAGGGTCAGCTTTACCAATGCTTCCCCTTCCACGGTAAATGGAAGAGCAGACAGATTTTTACTGGCTTACCCATGGTGTGCTAAGTTTCATCTACAGTTACAACCGCGCATCTTTCCATTCCACAGCCCTGCCTGGTTTGTTCCATCAATGTAACATTGAAGATCTTGATTAGGCAAGGATGTATTCTGCCAGAAGGGAATGTCAGAGAGCTCACCTTTCAGCAAGACAGATACATCCCCCTCTTTTGCCCTCATTAATGCTCCAACCCTCAGCTAGTGGAATTTTTTTGGAAGAACATGCTACATGTTACAGCTCAAGTTGGTTCTGGGACTGTGTCATTCTCTGATCTTCCTCCATCCCACGAGTGTTGCATATAGGTAAAGCCTTATAAAATAAGAGCCTTGTTACCTTTGTAAAATCATGGCTCAGGCCTTCTACTTTGGCTAAGTACAGCTAACAGCTAGCCTAACAAGTTCCTGTGAGAAAGCAATATGCACCTGTAAAAACAGTCTTCTAACTGCGAGAATGATTCTGTACCCTTGAAAAAAGAATGTGAACATCATTAAAGAGGAAAGCTTTGGCAGACACATGCTCTAGCAACTACTAACAATGAACTGAATTGCCATAAGTAACTGACCAATTATAATTAAACACAATTAGAAAATGATATAAATATGAACTGTTTAAATCACCTTTAGAAAATGATATAAATATGAGCTGTGAAGAATAAAGATTGGCTATTGTGGATGACATTCTCCTTCCCTACACTCCTTCTCCAAACCCCACATATTTCTACCAGCTCTGCATAGATATGTGGCCAATCTCTGCGGTCTCCTCTGGCACCTGGCTGAGAAATGGAGCCAACATAGGGAAGCAGCGAGAGAAAGGACACTAACGTCTTCAGTCTTCTGTTCTTGCTGCTGGAGCCAACACAATCTGCAGCTGAGAGTCCAGAATCAGTGGAACTTTGAGGACACAGTGCTAGAACCAATGCTTCACACCACTGCCACTGTCTGATACAGCATCACACACTTTCATTTAGTTACGGCAGCGACTCAGAATCAGCACATGTTCTTTTTTAGTACAGATCTCTGCTGGTGGCAGAAAAAGCATGAAATCTTCAGCAGAGATAAGCTTTTTGATTGCTATTGATAGATACTGAGCCCACTAGTGGGTGTAAGCAAACCAAGGAATGAAAAAAACCCCAGGAACCTGAAGTCAATTAAAGTTATTTTAGAGCCTTAGAAAGACATATTCAGTGGCAAGCAGTTAGCATTTCCTTTTTCAAAAACTGTAAATGCCTTTACCATAGCAATAGGAAAGAAAATTATAGCATAAAACAGTAAAATGGAATAGATATCTGAATCTCCAAAGACTAAGATATAAATATGGTTTGCTTTGAAAAATCTAGATGCTTTTCTAATTTATATTAGAAAAACGTAAAATCTTTTGTCCTTTGCCTCATTTTGTCTTTTTACAGAGCAGGGAAGCCAGCCTAACCCAGAGGAGAAAATCTCATTGCCTTCCAGTGTAGAACAAGGACCAATCAGTAATATGCTAAGGAAGCAAAGAGTGTATTCACCCACTTAAAATAGCAAGTGTGACTCAGATTTAGTTCATTATTTCCTTGTCAAACTGGGAAATTTCTAATGACATGTGAACGAAGGGGAGCTAAACTCCAAATGAAATAAGTTTGTATTGAAGAGGTAATGGGAAACAGAAACCTTGGAAAGAATTTAAATCACATGACAGACAGAAGTTAATTTAGAATGGCAAACCTGACAAAAATACTACCTTAGAATGTATTCCTTTGGCTAGTTAATGGGCTGTAGTCCAGCTCTTTTCCTCCACAGACATTTGGCCAAAGGAAAGAGGCAAAAAATCCATAAGAACACATGTGCCAGCAATGTATACTTTTTAATATATTGGAATGAAAGCAAAGTGCCCAGCTCAGTATTCTGTTCAAGGAGATAATCTGTGCTTAAGTGGTAACATATCATTTGGCAAACTGCACATGTGGCAGTGCCAGCTGCTGTGACATGAAACACCTAGGTGTCAAAACAGTTTATGGTCTATGCTGGAACCACTCTGTGTTTGAAGACTGGCACAGGAAAAGTGCCTAATTTGTGTAACATGTTAGATAAATTTTTTATTATCTACTAATACTGTTTTTATTATCTACTAATACTGGGTCAACACTGTTCTAGAAGTGAAAACAATTTTGTGAACAACAATAAAAATACATGTAAGAGGACTTTTCTAATGACATTTTAAAGCTTTCTATGAATTCCTGATGCTGAGGGAAGAAAATCAGTGTTCACTATTGAGGCTGCTTTACTTCACACTGTGGCATCCTACTAACATGCATAAAAACATTGTATTAGTGTTCACACCGCACTTCTTTCATGGATATTACTCTAAATTTAGAAATCAGCTCTAAGAAACTCATTGGAATTGTTTGTCTTACACTTGAACTTCAGAATCTGATGCACTATAGCCAGTGTGCCTAATTATGATAATTTGCCTTGGCAACTGTCATCCATGATGCTATCTGCTGAAAACTGTTATCTGCTTAAGACTCTATGGTTGTGTGTCTTTAGACATCTAATAAGGACAGGTTTGTGTGAGCCTGTTCACCCCTCCTCCTTCCTTCTCTCTAATTGAAGAAACATAACGCAAGTAGGAAAAATAAACTGAAAAATTCAGAGTCAAACACTAGCATATTTGATTGACAGTTGCTTGAAAGAGAACATATTATAAATTTTCCATTATTTATTCCAAAGCTCCTAACAGCCAAAGTATTAAGAGGTCCAGAATTATATAACCACCAATTTTTAAGTTATCAATTTATTGCAGATAGATTGGAAAAGGCCTCTGAGATCATCAAGTCCAACCTCTGGCCAGACACCCCCTTGTCAACAAGACCATGGCACTGAGTGCCACACACAGTTGGCTTGTTTGAACACATCCAATGATGGAGACTCCACCACCTCCCTGGGCAGCCCATTCCTATACTTGACGGCCCTTTCCATGACGAAATTCTTCCTAAGGTCCAACCTGAACCTCCCTTAGTGAAGTTTGAGGCCATGTCCTCTTGTCACTTGTTACCTGGGAGAAGAGATGGACTCCCACCTGGCTACACCTCCTTTCATGCAGTTGCAGAGACCAATAAGATCCCCCCAAGCCTCCTTTTCTCCAGGCTAAACACCCCCACCTCTCTCATCGCCGTCTCACAGGATTCCCTCTCCAGACCTTCCCCAGCTCGACTGCCCTTCTCTGGACACGCTCCAGCCCCTCAATGCCTTTCTTGCAGTGAGGAGCCCAAAACTGAACAGGATTTAAAATGTGGCCTGACCAGTGCTGCATACCTGGGGACAATCCCTTCCCTGGTCCTGCTGGCCACACTTTTGCTGATACAGGCCAGGATGCCCCTGCCATTTTTGGCCTCCTGGGCACAATCTGGCTCCTGTTCAGCTGATGACCAGCAAGCCTGGGTCTTTTTCACCAGACAGCTTTTCAACCACTCTCTCCCAAGTCTGTGAGCGCTGCAAGGGCAGGTCCTGGCACTCGGCCTTGTTGAACTTTAATCCATCAATGCAGCCTGTCCAGATCCCCCTGCAGACCCTTCCTATTCTCTGGCAGGTCAACAGTCCCACCCAAAAATTTATCTACTCTACTCAAAGTAAGCCAGTGTACATTACATATAAGAGCTTAACATGGCTGGCATGACTGTAACAGACATATATGAGAAAAAACCAAACTGCAACAAACAACAGTCCAAGACATCTTCCTGCTTAGCCTGAACATGAGTGACTATATGTGTACCGGAAAACAAAGTTAATGCACCCTCTTTTTATCTTTATAAATCTACAATTAATCTTTATAAAGAGGTATTTAAATGTATAAATCTATAGATTTTTGATATCTTGTGACATAAAATGGAATGGCTGATAACCAATTTAATTTACATATTTAATTTTCTTTCTCTTTACACAGAATTAATAGAGTTCATTTTCTCCACAATGGCTAGTAGGGTGCTGTGTTTTGGATTTGTGCTGAAAATAGTGTTGATAACACAGGGATGTTTCAGTTATTGCTGATCAGAGTTTACTCAGAGCCAAGGGATTTTCTGCCTCTCACATCATCCTGCCAGTGAGGAGGCTTTATATGAACAAGAATGGGGGCCGGGACAGAGCCAGGACACCTGACCCCAACTAACCAAAGGGATTTTCCATAACATATGGTGTCATGCTCAGCATATAAGCTGGTGGAAAAAAAGAGAAAGGGGGATGATGATATTCAGAGTCATGGAATTTGTCTTCTCTAGTGACCATTACATGTGATGAAACTCTGCTTTCCCAAGAATGGCTGAACACCAACCTGCCAATGGGAAGCAGTTACTTACTTTCTTGTTTTGTTTTGTTTGCATGCACAGATTTTGCTTTAGCTATTAAAGTGACTTTATCTCAACCCATGAACTTTCTCACCTTTGTTCTTTCTATTCTCTCCCCCATCCCATCATGGAGTGAGAGAGGGAGGAAGGAGCTATGTGCTGCTTAGTTGTGCGTGGGATTAAACCACAACATTTACTAACATCAGAAAATTTTCAGGGAATGAAATAAAGTTCAACCAAATAGTTATAGTAATGACCTAGCCTGTTCTTATGTGTAGTTTTAAAAAATGTTTTTTTAGACTTCTATTAAGTTCCATTTTGTAAAATAAAGGCATGCAGCTAGAGTAATAAAATTACAGGGCAACTAAAATATATGAACTTTATATGATGTACAATTGTGTGTTTTTATCATATGTTACCCATTTTGTTATTTATGTTACACTTTGGAATTGCAAGTCTAGTAGCAAGGCACATATCTCTCTAATCCTGCAGCTGTGCAGCCCTAAGTTGAGGTGTCCTCTTGTAACCACTCCCAAAGAAAAACCTCATCTTGTGTTTAACAAAGAGCTCAGGATGGAAGGGTTGAACTGCCCTTGGATGTGCCTGTTACTATTAGGGATTACTGCCTGTAGGTTAAAGGGTTAGACTACAAGCTCACTTGGCCAAAGTCAGGTAAGAGGAGTCCTGGTGGCATGACAAGCAGTGTAGCTTCTTGCACTAACTGGATTCAGATAAGCTGTTCATTCTGCAAACCAAGAGGTGCAATAGATCTGCCATATTTATTTGTTTGCTGTACCTTTCCTTGCAGGAGGTTACAAGCAACTCCTAATGACTTCAGGTTGAAGCTAAAGCCTTAGTCTATTTCATCTGAGTAGCCCTCAGTTTTATTACTTGCTCTGTGAAGGATTGACACATGCAAGATTATTGCAGGACTGAAGACTAACAGGTGCTGGTCAGTAGAAAGCTTCTGGGCAATTATTGCTGTGTGGGAGAGAGAAATGTGCCTCCATATCTCTTTTTACCTGAGAAAGGTGGAAGATGGACTAGGGATGCCACGTAGTTTTTTTTCTGTGTAAGGATCTAAGCAGCCAAATGAGGCAAAGGAATCAGACACCACGACAATTTCTAATCTCTGATTTAGCTAAGAGACACTGGTGGTCAGCCTGCACGAGTGAGCCTGAAGACCAGTAGTTCAAACTGACAGCCTGAAATTGCAACACTCCCTATTTCCTGTTTTGCCTGATCCTAGTAAAGAACAAATATATTTTTGAAGATAGAATTTCCTGTGTAAGACTGTAATTTGATGATGGAATAGATACAATTTTAAGCTGCCCTGTAACATAGAACACAGTGGTAATGTTGCACAGGCTCACCCTGCTAGCTAAAATTAGTCCACCAATGTTTTTCAAAGATCATGTTGGCTAGCTTTTGCAGAGGACCAAGTATCACCACATACCTTGCACTTTGTGCAAAATCAGTATCACTCCCCTGCTGCATACTAGATAATTTGACAAGAATATGGTTTTGCATCCACACACAATCCATGTGAAATTTTTGCTGCAGGGCGATTTGCTGATGCATTCTGCCAGTATGAATGGTTATGGAAACAAGGCCTGTATTAATGATAAATTTCATATATTCTTCTGCACTGAAAAAAAAAGATGCAATATTCTGAGAATAAAAAGTATGAGAAACATGAGGAGAACCTGATAAGCATGTTGTCAGGCACTCTAGAAATTATTCCTGCCTTGGGCTGTGGAAATAACTAATTCCTTAGTTTGGTTGCTGAATTAAAAGGCTAAAAACCTCAGCAAACTGTTATCCACCACCAAAACAAAATCCAACATGATTTGCTTTATTCAAAGTTAATGTAATTTTTCCCTTTCTTCATAAGGGCTTGAAATTAAACACAACAGACAAAACCACTGGAGGGTTTCTGTAGGAGTCATCTTTTTACTCAAATATACAGGAGGCAGTATAGACATCCAAAATGCAAAATGTCTAGATCAAATTGTTTTAAAGGGGAATGCATCAGAGAATTCGAAAGCAAGACACCCTAAGCAGTAGTTCAAAGTATTGTGCAGTGAGAGTCATGCTATCTTTTGTTGACACCTTTTCCATTTCTATGAATAGTTATTAATCAAGCCTCTGACTCAGTGGTGACCCAGTTACTACATGCAACATTAAGGACATTGCCCTAAATTGCAGAAGACACTTGGAATGCAGACACATATGCATGCAGATATTTGCACACACAATTCAGCACTGCGTAAGGAAAATTTAGCTAGCTACACATTATCTGGTGAACATGTATGGAGGAACTGCAGACCATCACCAAAGCTCTAGTCTGTCTCCCAGAACAAGCATTACTGCAGTACCATGGTGTTGAACAATACTTCAGCATATCTGGTTAGTCTAGCTGGAGTGGCAGTCATGAAGCTAGACACACAGCTGGCTATCTCAGCCCCATGCTTCCTAATTCCCAGTAATTTTTAAGTGCTTCGTTCAGTTTCTTATATTAAATAGATTAAAATTTCATGCATTGTAGTGAAGTACACAACTATTTCCTGAAAGACAGGTGCCACCAATAAATACATTTCTCCAGTCACAAAGGTTTGAAAAACAAGATTTGATTTCACAATTAGGTTTTAAGATAGTAATTCACCCATTCTGGATACTTTGCTGTTTTCCGGTTTGTTTTCCACTGTCAATTCTAATTGTGACAGTGACAGTGTAACATTAACATTTAGGAGGGAAGGAAAGATCTAAACAAATGGCTTGAAAGAAGGCTTTATTGTGCAAACATACTTGCATGTACTTATGAAATTAAATAATTTGTGAAGACACTTAAGGTAGTTGTGTGGGCTTTGAAGGCTTGCATGAAATCAAATGTTTTCCCGGCCTTCCTTATATGAAGGCAACAGGCACTTTTCATATCAATCTGTGCAACAAGTGCATTTCACCAAGGAAAATTATGTGGTTTAGCCCCAAATTTAGTGCATGAATATGCATAAAAATATTCTAAGTGGCAGGGCAAGAAAAGGAGGGCATGTGATTAAGATTCATTACAAGGTTGGCAAGACTGGGCTAGGATGTAGCTGCCATATATCAGAAGACCAAAGAGACAACAGGTCTTCACCTTGGAAGGAGAGATGAGCAGGGTTATGAAAGTCCACAGTGTTGTGAGTGGCATGGAAGAGGTTACTGTAGGATGATTACTAATGACACAAAACAAGATCTGGAAAGCACAAAATCAATTCATCAGACAAAAATTCTATGACAAATAAAAGGTAGTTGTTTCACACAGCGCATACTTAGAATATTAATTAGTACCCAGTTAGACCACAAAGCTGTGGGGATGACAAAACGATAAAGATGCTAAAAGAGAGGCTTGGAAAATAAGAGTCTGCAGGTCTTTAAAGACAGTGGTCCAGTCACTTCTCAAATTAAGATGGACTCAGAAGAACAATCGTATCTCTTCCTTGGAACACAGCTCCACTTCAGGAGCTAATACACCTGCAATTAATACATAGGGAGCCACATCTTCCGTATATCCCCTTTTAGTCAGATGGCAATCAGTTCTATCAGCAGCAGACTCCTCCTTTTTCTGTGTTGAATACATCCCCCATTCCCCATCCCTACGTGCTCCTTTCTTCCTTGGGAAGGGGTGAAGTACTGCTGAAAGAACTGCTGGGATGTCCTAAGACCAGGAGTCCTTCAGGGAGCTAGGTGACAATGCTTTTTTTTCCTGTAGAGGCAAAGGATGATCTGGAATTAAGGAAGTGGACACTGAGAGATGGTGCAGTGGGAGTGAGGGGAAGTGCTCACATGCTCTTTCTGAGCATGAAAAGAAAAAACAGAATTCTAGGGAAAGGGACCTACCTCACAACAGTTATTCTAAGCTGTTTGATCTGCAGAGGATGGCTTGCTGCTGAGATTTATAGATAACAAGAGAAAAAGTTTATTCCAAGTGGATGATTGTAACTATTTGCTCATTATCTAAAACTTGGTTCTTGGCCTTCGCTTCTGGTGGAACTGCAATCTAACATTCAGCAATGCAACAAATGGATGATGCTGCCATGGAGGCCAGTCATTTATTGTGATCACAGATAGTAGATAACAGGGTGAGCATTGCACTGAATTTTAAAATAAACAGGAACTGTCTACTCCCTTTCTCCCCAGCAACACTTTCAAGGCTGTTTGCATGAATCCAAAAATGCGCCAACACAAGATATTTACTCTTGCTCACAAAAATAGCTTTATCAAAATTATCCTGTGGGGCTATTACTACAAATACATCCCATGAGGATAATTCACTGTAAGTAGGGCACAGAGGAAGAAATCTCACTTACAGTTTCATCTGTGGTGTCTGTCCCACACAGTCAACACTTTAACTCCAGAAAGCTGTGTCTGTTCAAAAGTCAAGACAATGTTCTTTCCTTTCTAGTAAGAGACTTGCACAGAAATATCAGGGAATAATTTTACCATTTTGGGTTACATTTCTCAGTGTTAAAGGGCTATGTTTTCTAGGGCAGAGCATTTGGATGAGACAAGAAAGTCTGATGAAAACATTCAGTCCTTTTTAACATGTTATGTTGATACTTCAGAGAACAAAAATACAGAACTGATCACAAAAATTGAACTAGGTCAGCAGCATTTCTTCTCCTCTCAAAACACTCTTGAGTGCTGCCAGCTGGAAACTCAGAGTATGTTATGCCACAACAACCGCAGAATAATTTTGTAGCCTGTAATCGTGTCTTAATTCTCACTCTGGTTCTAGAGCTGTGCTAGTATAGTGTGAGAACAGCCACAGAAAGTATTTTGGTGGTACTTGTGACAGCTAATTAGCATATTTCACAACTGCACTGAGTTTTACGATGTATTGCATAAAATTAATTTCACAAGTGTAAGAGAAAAGTTTATTCTCTTCCCTGACCTGTACACTTGGAAAAACATTTGCAGGATTATCTAGGTATACTATCAACAATAATGACATTTATGTGTAATGTTATTGCATTTGTTGTGTTTCTATATGCATGGATAACATACAAAATAAGATAGATTGCTAATGTGTTAACAAGAGAAACACAAAAAATCTATTTTGTTTTCATGCTGGATCCCAGAAGTAAGTTTTCAAAGACAGAAATGGCAGGCTTGTTTAAATCCCATGGAAATTCACTTATGACACATTTATGCCTTTAAAAAATCTGCAGCTTTGGATTACAAAAGACCAGAATTAAATCTGAAGGCTTTGATTCTAATACCATTTTTACACAGCCAGCAAAGACATGCAGTGTTCAAAGAGATGCCTACTTATTACAGAGTATGTTCAGCTCACAAACAACATATTCACTTAATTCATAACAGAAAGTACTCCACACATAGAAATAGACTTGCTAAAGAAATTGCAAATGAGGGGCAGTAAAATTGTGTGAAGTAAGCAAGGTTTGAGGACCCTGCCATCTTTTTTGGTTTAAGTAACCATGCCACAGAGGTCACAGTGTCACTCTATTATCACCTTTATACAGAAAGAAAGAGTTAGTCCTTACATGCCAACAGATCATAGAAGGTTTAAGCTATGACGGGTTTAAGCTATAAAAGACAAAGATTGTTGTCTTTTTCCCAACCTGGAAATGAAACTTGAGATAATTTTAGTAAGGAGATAATATAAAAAGGGATCTTTATTTGAAGGCCTTCAGGGGCAGTTATGGAAAAATGTCCACAAAAGCCCACCCACTCTCTCTCAGGGGTGAGTACATTTTTACAGGTTAGTACAATGGATAAAAAACACCAATTAGGAGGGCAAGTGGTGATGCCACTTCTCTGGAGCACCCCTTCAGCACTAGTTGTACTTTGTCCATGAGATGTATCTGGAAGAGTTGTTTTGAGCCTTGGTTCCCAGGAAGAACCAAGATAGCATGGAGCCTTCTACCCCCCAGGGCTTGGAGCTCTGGAATTTGTTTTGTCTTTCTGCTTAGGGAAAAGCCATCAAAAATTACTGGGAAAACCAGCTACTAATACAATAGGTGACATAGTTACAAATATATGTATGAAGAATACAGAGAACATATAGAGGAAAAAAAAAAGGGAAAACCCAAATGGCATCAAGATCTGTGAGTAACAACAGCAAGGTCCACAATAAAGCATTTTCTTTGTCTATTGTTTCCAAAAATGCTTGGAAGGCTGACTGATAAAATTGTATGAAATAAATTATCAAATAACTCTGGTTATTTTTGAGAAGAGATACTGACTGCTATTACAGTTATTCTTATTATTAGTTGCACAAAAATATAATATATTCATTCTTGTTATCAATTATACTTATTCAGTTACCAGTAGAGCTCCTTGTGCCCAAAATGTGGACTTTTTTTATCGGTGTCATGAAGGCAGGCAGGTTATAGAACACTCAGCGAGAAGCAAAGTATTACAGTGCATCTAACACCCACCCAAAAACATCCACACAGATAAATAACCACAATCTTATATTACAAAGGTACGTTGGCTTTGACTCAGCCCTAAAATAGATCCCCTCTGGCACTGGAGCTGACAGGAGCTGTGGAGTCAGCCTGTACCTTCTCTGAGCTCTGCAGATGAAGAGTGAAAAGTGTGCATCCTCTGGGGAGGAAGACCTGCAGCAGATGGGGGAAGGCAGCCCTTCCTATGCAATGGAAATGCACACATGCCCTAGCATACATTTGGCAGCAATGTCCTAACCTGTGGTTGACATAACTACAGTCATCTCAGGAGAAACAGAGAAAAATAAATAAGGCTTAGAAACTGACCTGTTTTTCATTTTCATCCTCCAGTCTCAGCCTGTCCTCAATGCAGTTCCTGGCCTGAAGGAACGCCTTCCTCTGGGCCCTTTCTGTCAAAATCCTCACAAAGACCCCATACAAATTTACACTGACAAAAAGGATTGCATTGGCCACAAGCTGTAAGAAAGAAAGAAAAATAAATGAATATTTTAAAATACAGATTTTTATTTTACATTTCTGCTCAGCAGAGATATATTAAAAAGACTTGTTGAAAACTGTGCCTTGCTAGCCACATCAGTGATACCCCTTCCTGCAGTGAAACAATTACAGCAGCTATCACAAATCTGGAAAAGCAATATTGCATAATTGAGAATTTTGCATCTGCTGGAGTTAATTTCTTTTAGCTTGTCATCTTCATTCATCATCATTTCCTTCATCAGCCCATTGGCAGAACTGTCCATCTAATAAGGAGAGCAATATCATACCCTGAAATACCCTGAAAACTGAAATAATTTTCTTATGCCTTTGTAAAGTAAAGATATTGTCCCTTTTTTTAATAGTGGAGAAGACAGGGACTGATCAACCTGTGACAGCAAAAAATGTGTGCCTAGGTATCCCAAGCTTTCATACTGCGTAGTTTGCATTTGGAAAATCTGATTATCTTTCCCTATCCACTGTTAGCAACCATATTTGAGAAATCATCCAAAATATCATGGAGATGCTATCTTGCAGCAGATCTCTCAGAACAGTGGGAGGAAATGAAAGACTCATTCTGGGTCAGTTTTACAGACCTTCATGGATTCACAAGTCCTCTAACTTTTACCTTCAAACCTGGTTGTTGTTAATTAACAGGACATCAACAACAAATTCCCTGCAAATGTTCTCACCAGCACAAAATCCAAAGATAACCTGTCACAATAAAGAAGCTGTGCCTAGTGGTACTTTTCTCCTCAGTTATCAAGAAATAAACAATTTTCTCACAAGAGCTAAGAGCAGTGAAGCATGCTGTTATAGCTTCCTCCCAAGAATGGCAAAATGCAGGTTGATCTGCATTCGGATGAATTTTAACCTCACAATCTCATACACCACTTACTTATATGCTGCTCCAGATGACAATACAGATAGTAAAACTTTGAAGATGAAATGCAGTACATGAGCATATTATTTCATGACACAGGCTGAGCATAAATAGTCTGCAATTCCCACTCTGCTTCATTTTGCTTGATCACACTGAACGGTTTGAGGAATATCAATTTTTTATCACAAGTTAACACCTACTAAAATGAAATAACTGTAGAAATTCCAGTGAAATCCTATTTTTAGAGACATTAATATGACCACGCTCACCTTATCCTTGCATTTTATCACACCAAAGTGTAGTGACAACAGTGTATTTTAAAGCTAATTCTTCAAGTGCAATGGTATAAAAATAGAAAGGATTTTTAAAGGTTGTATTCAAAGACAGTGAAGAGAGCCCACAGAATGAACAGAGCTGACAGGTACAGACAGTGCAACTACTTGACACTGTCCATATACAAAACAGCTGGTAATAACACAGGGTGAAAAGCTATCTTTTTGTGCTGACATCAGAGTGGCTCAACACATAAATAATTGCCTCTGCAGACAATAAAAAAAAAGTCAATCTAGTTTTTGGATTTCAACTGCAAGCAGTAAAAGACCATATATTGTAACAATCTGACAATTGTTCTGGGACTATCATCATGATTTCACTCAAGCAACAGTGATCACCTGGTCTAGGGGTAATCAGTAGGTGGGTTCCTGCTACTTTCAGGCTCAGCAGGGCAAGTAATTTTCTGACATGCTTTGAAAAGTTTAAGATGAAACAGAGGCTTAGCTGTCAGCTCTGGCCTGCAGGGAATCAGGAAAGTGATAAAGCAAGTAAAAGATTCATAGATTTCAAAATGTGAGAAAAGAAAGTAGGGCAGATTGTCTCCTGAGGTAAGAGTTCCTTTCCTCCACAACCTGTTTCTACTTAATTACTATTTTTCCCCCAATTGCAAGGAAATACTAGTCTTTCTCTCTAGGTTTCTCAAATGTGTGCCATTTTCCATCCTTTCATTTTAATATCTACCTTTTTACCTACACACATATATACATACATATATTTTTAATATATACATATATATATATACCATGCATTATGTCCCATAATTCCAGGAAAGATTGTGAGACTTGCTGTTAAAACTAAGGAACATTGAAAAGGTACTAAGGCATTCAGAACTGCTGAAATATCAAGGATTTTCATTTTAGGTCATTCCTACATTATTTACTATACTACTGCTTAGTGCTCTTCAGGTTTCACCATCACTTTCTATTTAGAGAACTACCAAAAAACTATTTCACTTGCTGCAACACAAAATGGTCCAAAGATAATTTTATGCTGCAAACTTTAAAACAATGTTATTCTTTCAATCCATAATGAGATTACAGGTCAGCCAGAATAAAAAAGGGTTATCAGGGTCATGAAAGCATGTTTCCAAAATTATTTTTAGTCACTGTCAGGGAATCTTGCATCTGCACTCTGCCTATTGCAGCACTTCAGTATGAACATTCTGAGCTTTAAGATTCTCTGGTCCTTAGTTGGTTACGCTCCCTGCCAGCGGATGAATTCTGGCATCGTTACTTGTGTGAGGGTGCTAGCAAAGGCAGACTTCCAATATCTTTATGGGCTACCTAGAGGCTGGAACACCCAGCAGCTGTTACAACTAAATGTCTGCCTCTCTCTTGTTTATTTCTCCATTGGTTTTTTTGGGCCTCAGCTTACTTTTGGAAGGGAACTTGAACAGCGCAATACAGCAACACCCATCAAGGAGTGAGCAAATAATTCTAGCAGTAGACATATGTAACACGTGTATGCATACACAGAGCTTGAGGAGTTTAATTAAAGATCTCCTTTTTATCCCCCAGATTCATCTCCCTCTTCTTGAGTCTCCCACAGGATTATTTGAGAAACTCTGAAGAGTATTTTGAAACTTTTTTCCCTGTTCCAGATAGGATTTATTCTCTCCTTTTTCCTTCAAAGCAAGAATGCTCATGTGTGCTTTCATGGGTTCACTTGCTCTTTCTCAATTAAATGGTGAAAAATTCTTCTACATATTATTATTTTTCTTTTGAGAGGACTCTATTTACTTAGCAGACATTCTGTTCTCAGGTTAAGAGTTGCATAGCAGATGGTTCAAAATTAAAGCTGGTTTTCACTGCCCAGTAGCCTTCTGTTTGTACTACAAAATTATCTCAGAAAAATATGTCTGTTTCAGAAAGATCTAAGTGACTTCTGGATCACAGAAAACCTTTTTACAAAGTAGTATTCATATGTATGGTTATTGAAGTGCCCAAAGAGTCATAGGCTAAATAATAAAAAAAGGAAACTTGAAGAGACTCCCTCAGAATTTCATTGTGCTTTCTAAAGGTGGACTTGTGGTGTAAGTAGGACTTCAATAGTTACCACTCCCAGGGTTATAATTTAGTAGCTAATATCAATATTTCATTTATTCTCAGAAGCATGAGTTCACATAACAAGTCATGAAATGGAGTGGAACATGTAGGAGATATGGCCAACATTTCCATATGAAAATCAAAATTTGCTGGAAATGGAAAGATCAATGCAATTTCTGTGTATCTTAATCCTTAAATACTTGATGGGAGGTATGGTATGTCTAAACTCTACTTCCAGGTTTCTCCATTAATTGAATTTTACTGCAAGTGATTTCTGTGCCACTATTGTTGTTCCTGTTAAGATAATACAATATTTCCTCATTCTGTCAAAATACTTTGACAATGTAACATTTACTCATTTTGTCAAAATACTTTGAGATACATCAATGCAATGCGTTACTTTAAAATATGAATGTCTGTTGTGAGGAATGTCTCTAAAGAAGGAGTTGTGAACAGCTTACAAAAGTGAGTTAGTGCTTCTATCACTAAAAACCTTGAAAAGCAAGGCAAGACTGCTCTTTATGAAAATTGTCGGTATCATGAAAAAGAGTTTAAACAAAAGGAGCTTCTCCTGTTATGGAAAATACTAGCATTAGAGCAGTGCTTTATTTACAGTGCTAGACTGTACAGAGGAGAATGCACAACCAGCTCTTGATTCTGACATGGTGTCGTTAAGTTTAGAAATTCATTTAGTCAACTCACTTTGAAATGTTTTGAGCATGCTTAATTACTAAATCTGCTCCCTCTGATTGCTGAAGCAGTGTAAGAGAGGAGAGAGAACTTCTCCCTAGTTCCTGACAGTTTCCAAAAAAGAACACCCTCCTACCAGAGGAGGCAGCTGAACATTTTTTCTCCAAATAAATATATTCCCATTTTGAATAAATATCCCTCTATTATTTTGGTAAAGTTTTGGTTCCAGCTGGCTTATGTCATACGCTAAGGAAATGCTGTTCTGCTGTGCCATTCACATGGTTTCTGCATTCATTTGTAACCTCCTGAATCTACAGCATACTCTAAAAGGAGATAAGTGAACAGTTATTTCAGTGACAATGAGTGCAGGAGTCACTGTTAAGGAAAAGACAGCAGCACTGGGATGTCTGTACAGGTAAAGAGAAATTATTACTCTGTCAAGGATGCTAAGCACACTAACCACAGCCCATTTTTCTCAAGTGTGGACACACAATGTGTAATTGCAGAAATCCACTTTGTGTCTCCCCCTTTGTTTGTGTACCCATTTGACCAAAGTAAAAGACACAATTTAAAAAAAAATATTGTTTAAAGTACATGCCATACACCTTTGTAAAAAAGTTCCCTCTACAAAAGCAGAGTCACTGAGAGCCATCAAACACACCAGTCTTAAAAATTTCACTTGTTAAATTGTTCTCCAAAGGACATGCCCTTTTAGCTTGGAAGCATGCTCTGGAGAAAAGTTAGTGCACCTCCCTCCCACAATATAGACTGTTGGCTGTTTATCCTGCCCAAAGCATTTACCTCTGAGATTAGGTAGCAGAGACTTATGATGGAAAAGCAGAAGTGGAGCTGATTGAATCATAAATTTTGAATCCTAAACCTCATACAGCACAGAAACTTAAAATAATTCTGATAAATGTAACTATGATTATGCAAGATACCAAATATTTATTGCGATGAAGTTGCAGAATGGCAGCTTTCTCCTAATCAATACCCTCACTCAAGTGTATGATGTGAATCTATGACATCAATTTTGGCCTCTTTTTTTGAGATTCTTAAATTTTGTGCATTTCTTAGGGAATTTCGGAAAGGAACTCACAATTCCATCATTTATACTGTTCCCAATAGCAATAAATTAAATCTTGTTTTGATGTATCAAGACTTCTGGGTTTGGATTGGGGGCTTTTTGTTGTTTGTTTTTTGTTGGTTTGGGGGTTTTATTTGGTTTTTGTTTGGTTGGGTTTTTTTGTGGTTTGTTTTTTTTTGGGGGGTTGTTTCATTTTGTTATTTTATTGTTAGAAAGACAGAAAGCACCAGTTATGCACAAGAACTTTTGTTCTTTTCTGCTTTTTTAATGAAGAAAGAAAGCTGATTTTAGGGAATTTTAAAAATACTATACAAAAGACTTACAGGTAACCTATAATAGAGCACTGATATATGAAGTTTTAGATAAAAGAAATAAAGGACTGGATGGAAAATACAGGCTGAAATACCTTTAAGTATAACTTCAAACTAAATTACTTCAAACTTTTTCAAATAATGAATGATTTCATAAAAGCTGTACTTCTGGGGGGAAAAAAAAAAAGACCAAAGCACACAGCAATATTCTTTAACAAATGGCTGGCAAAATTGCAACAGTACTGTTTGAAACTTCCCAATGGTAAGCACTGGGCTGTTGTACTTCAGATATAAAAAGAAAAATAAATTAAAAAATGGTATTATTTGTCTCCATCTGATCCCTGTTTTTTTGTATGTCACGTGTACCTATGGATACACATGTGTGTTACTGACATCATGTGAACAATATTAGTTATTTCTCTTGGTCTCATATTTGTATGCACAAGCCCAACTGATGTTAGTACGAACAATCTTCCCATACATCAAACTAGAACTTCAGACAGATACCTGGAGGTTACTTCCAGATAAAGCAAAAACTCTCTCCAAAGCCCACAGAAGTGGCGCCATTCAAAAAAAAAAAAAAATCTGAAGAATATTACCTGTGAAAAAAAATTTTCTAATCATCCATATTACTTTCTGTGTATACAGGAGGAACTGGCTTTCCACAGTTTTTCAGTATATGAGAGGCTATGAATGCCTCTCAGAGAAGATATGACAGGTGTGATACCTCAGCTATAGCTTTCTCTTGCTCTCATTGTGTACTGCACTCTGGATTGTAACAGGTTCACAGAACACACACCCTAAACACAGTGATAATATGGTCTCAGTCACTTCCATCTGTGGAAAGATGAAACAATGAGCTACCCAGAAAAGCACCAAGATATTCTTGCCTTATGTATCACATCCCATGTATTTCTTAGTCCTGAGAAGACACAGGCAAATGTTACTGACATGGTTTAGGAATGGTATTCCTCAATTTAGTGTTCTCGCCAAAACACTCCAAAACATGCAAAGATACTCCAAGCCATGTGCAAACTCTCTCACTCCCTCCTTCCCCTCCCGTCCTCCTGCAGCAGCTGGAGAGGAGAACTGGAGGGACAAAAAGCAAAGATCATTGGTGGAGACAGGAACAATTTACCAGAAACAGCAATGCAATAAGCATGGTAACAGCAGCAATATCACTGACAGAGGGCAGAGGAGAGACAAATGGTTCAGACACAATTGTTCACCACCAGCAATACCTTGAGCATGGGAATACTCCTGCCCCTGGCAATGATGGGAGGTAGCATAGGATAACCTCTTGTGGCTACTGCAAACATTAACCCTTTCCCAGCTGGAACCAGGGCAGTTACATATACTTCTTTCCTGATTTAGCTGTTTCATCCTTTTGCAGTGTATTTTAAGCCATCATAGAACAAATAAGCCCTCAGTTCTTCAGTATACTGGAAGTGTACTAGTATACACTTCTTTACACTGGGAAGTCGGCTATGGGTTTGGGGTTTTTGGACGTTGCAATTGCTCCCAAACATGATGAATAGCTATTATCTATCACAAAATACTTGGAATATGTTGCCAAAGCCATTTCAAATAATTTCTATAGAAATGGTGGCCTATATTTTTATTTATTTATGCATGTGATTAACTTCACAGAGTCCAAGTCTGAAGTCTGAATAGCCTCTGAAGCTATTCTACATCAACCCAAATTCTCAGCTTTCTCCCCTTTTCTTATTAGTTAGTATAATGCTATGTTTTGCTATTAGAGCATAGTGCAGCAATCTGTTGTCCAAAATTTATTTGCATTTCCTATATGGAACACACGGTTCCTTTCTCCCATAATAATCAATTTTTTTTTTTTTTAAGCTGCAGTAACTAAATGCATCAAGATTGTGGGGTTATACAATCCAAGCTGGTTTGAAACCTTTAGTGGTACCATAGTTGCTAGGTGACTGGACCTTCAGATCATAAGTGAAGGTTTTTTTTCATTTGAGTCCTGTGCATGGTTGAGAAACAGCAGGCAGTGGCCTCAGTCTGGCGCCTGGCTGCTGCAGACAGGAAGCATTTCTTATCTAGAGTACAGCTCTTAGACTACAGGTGCAGAATGAGGCCATGGTTTCAGTTCAGCAAGGGCAGACACATTTTCAGATTTTCAGTAACACCCCAAAGAGGATGACTGCGCAGTCGGAGTGGGACAGCCTCTCCCCCCGGGCTCCGTGCACCCTTCGCAGCCCATTGCTGGGGCAGAGGGCTATTCTGCCAGCCAGTGATAGAGCTGGTGACAAAACATGGGTTTTCTGAGTCTGAGCTCCGTTCTCTAGCTCCATTCAAGCTTGGACTTGTCAAGCCTGGGAGCTGTGCTGCTGGGGATGAAATACTCTCCCCAGGCTTACTCTGTGTGCTGCACAGCCCCTGAACCATCTACCTGGTACTGAAATGGTGCTCTGTGCCGTACACAGGCTATTTCCAAAGAGGACCTGAGTTTGGCAACTGGAAAGTTGGGTGCATAAAAGCTGGGAAATGCAACATCAATCCCTAAAACCTATAAGCCTTTTTTGAATTTAGCTTCATGGTACTTTTTCATGGTCTGGGAGACAGCCATGGATACAATCAGGTTCCCAAGTCTGCGTGAGTCAGTTAGGTATAATCACAGACATATCACAGATGAGAAAATTAACACAGATTCAACTCAAGAAATTGTCCAAATATTACCCTGTAATGAAGTCATCATTGAGAAATCATGCTGAAATGCATTACTTAAGATCCTATATAACAAATTCAATTAATTTTTGGTGACCCAAGCAGCGTCAGGTATACAGTCCCATATCAAGTATGGAACTTCACATTTATTTCGTGCCACTAAAAAAAGTTTGCTCCCAAAATGTCCAGAAGTATACGGAAGTCTTCTAACAAATTACATCGAAATTAAATTGAATGACTAAACTATGAGGACTTGGTTCTCCCTCACTGGTGAAACACCTGGTCCTTTACCAGATGAATGGAGCCAGATGGAGATAAAGGAAGGAAAAAGCGCATGTCCTGTTGCCCTGGCTGTCTGTGCACTGTTAAAATGAAAACATGACTGCATCAGTACTAAACTGATCTCAGTCAGTTTCCCCTCGCACCAAAAAGATTGCCTGCTAGATCTGACAATTGTCCTCTTGTATCACTTTTTTTGGTCTCCATGCAGACATTTGATGCAGTTGGTGAATGATGTCACTTCTGGTCAATTGTCCTGAAAAGATGAAAGTGCTTGCCTTGAGGAAATCATGTTCTATTACACAGAGCCCAGTTACTTTTCTCCCCATTGTGCTTTACAACTCGCAAGAGCTGTCTTTACAGATAATACAATTTTCACTCTGCAGGGTCATTTAAGCTACACTGTCTTCTGTCAGTGATGGCATTTGAGAGCTTTAATACTGTCAGAGAGCTTTAATACTGCAGCTTAAGAAGAGATGGAGAATGTTAGCCATTTTCTTGTTCAACTTTGAAAATTATTTTTGCAATGAGAAGCCAGCTATACCATCCATATGTCACTAAGAAACTGATTAAACAAGGGATTAATAGGAGATTTAACAAAACAAATTCTGGTCACATTTGCACCTGATGGACAGATTGATTAAGACCACAAGAGAATATTCCTCAGTTTAATTATTGTAATTAACAATTTAATCAGCCAGTCGATTTTTTTCAAGAGAAGCCAAATAAATTCTAAAGGTTTAGAATCAAAGGATCAAATCCTACTGATTTTCAGTTACTGCTCCTAAAAATCAAGTTTATTGCTGGAACCTCTGTATGGTAATGATTAAAAATAATCTGTGTGTGCTATAAAATGGAGGCATGATTCCATGGTTGGGAGTTTGGGTAGCATTCTAGATGGATTCATCCAAACCTCATTGCTAGATCAGGACCTTAGAAATAACAGTGTGCCAATTTTGTGAGCAACAGAGTGTTTTGAAAGACATATCATAAGGGCACAAGACTTATATCTTAAGAATTTAAATAAATAAAATAATAATAATAGTTTAAATAAATAAATTCTTGCATTACACAATTGTCTTGTTGTGTGTACATGTTCTGGTTCTGTTTTAATGCAACATCATTCAAATGCAAAAAAAAAAGATTCTGGGAAAAAGTCAGAATATTGTGAATGCCAGTTATATAAAAACACAGAGTTGAACTGTGGAAATAAATTAAAGTATTAACTCAAAAACTTGAAGGTGTAACAGGATATAAATCAAGGGTGTTTTTAGGAGAAAAGAGCATGAAATGGCAGAAAATGCAAAATAAAGAAAGGAAAAAATAAAACAATGAGATGGAACTGAAGCATACCTAACCTGAATAGAAAAGTAGAAGAAAATTAAGGGGGCTAAAATGAGAAATATGCCAAATTAGCACAGTCTTTAAGACTGTGCTATTTTTTCTTTTTCTTTTGTTTGATGTGGTTTATTTCCCTATTTTAATTTTTTTTTTTTTTGTCGATGTCATATTTTGGTCTGCCTTGTAAGAGAGGGGTTTGGGCTATCCTTTGTTTAAATGAAAGAAACAAGTAACGATCACAGGATTCTATTCTTTGAATTCTGAACAAGATGCCTTTCTGATTTGGTTTACTTGGGCTTCTATAGCTATCAAAATACCCAAGCTTCATTTTATTTCCTCCTGCTTAAAAACTCTCTGGTGGGTCCCTTTTCTGCTCTGAATGTCTTTTCAGTTCTGGTTAGCTTAAGGTTGTCCATCAAATTAAGATTGTACGATCTTAAGAGAAATGGTGCTATTTCCACATACATATTATGAAAGATTGCAAATAGCAGAATTTTGTGCCCTGGAAAAGACATCAGTGGCATTTAACTGAGTTATTGAGTATTCTGAGTATTTCTTTTTCTGCTCCAAAATAAATGAGAAAGGAGAGATAATAGGTTAAGCCCCAAAGCAAACCGTTCAGTGGTAACAAAATAGTAAAAGTCAATTGTAACTACTGTAATATGTCATATTATGTCATATTATGTCATATTATGTCATACTATATCTTCCTTAACTCTACACAAATCCCCTCATGCTGATTGCCCTCTTTATTGCACAAATAAAGAAAGAAATAATAAGTTTAGAATAGGACATGTACTCTACAGTGCTGCTGTACTTTTGCCTTCTTTTGGTACTGGGTCTGCTTGTTGTCTGACCTCAAAGCTGCAGAATAAATCCAGGACTGTGTTTGGTTACGTTTACAACAGCAAGCAAAATGCCCAGTGGGTGTGCAGCTGGAAAGAGGAGGTGCTCAGGATGCCCACAATAGGTGCACTTTGGAAGAGGTTCCTTTGGAGCAGCTCTAGTTTGCCCAGTTTCCACTGCAGTCTCTGCTATTAAAGACACATGATGCATTACCAGAATACAGACAAGAGATTTGGCTTTTTCTTCACTCCCACCCCCTTCCAATACAGCAAGAAATAGATATCACTTTTTAAAAGATCCACTGCCCCACGAGTCTCAAAGGACTTGTATCATAAAGACTGCACAGGTAGAGAAAAAAGATGCCACATCACAAAGCTATGTGCTGAATCATGCTAATGTAAATGTGTTTAGGAGGAGCTCATAATAAAAGCAAATATGATACTGTTGGCTATATTATGTGTGTGTGAGAAACCTACAATATACAGAAGGGTCTGAGAGATGTCAATTACTCCATGACAAAGCCTTGATGCCTAAAGGAAGATTAAAATACTTCTTACCTAGTCATCCAAAAACTTGTCAACCATTTTAATATTTTCTAATGTCTGCTGATGGCAGTAGATTCCTGAAATAAGTAGTTCCTAAATCATTATATGACGACACCAGAAACAATCCTGGAAATTACAAGTGTGCAATAGGGGATTTAGAAAAGGTATGTGATACTGAAGTAAAGATTCATTATAATTCTGCAGACATTTAGAATATTTTAGACCAGAAATCTAAATAAGTAAATATCATTTCACAGTAAATAAAAGACTCTCAATTTTTTCTTTTTTCCTTTTCTTTCTGTACTTAAGAATAAAAATATATGTGAATCATACATTCTTGCAGCAACTGCATATTATTTACAATATTTTTAGGACACTGAAAAGAATTTTGCATATTAGATTATTATAACGAAGACTCTGCTTTACTGTTGTCATTAATAGACTGGTTTTATGTATACTTTGAAGTGTAATTAAAAATAATTTAAAAAATGTGTTATGCCAAAACCTTCAAAAATTTTCTTGTGTGATTGTCCAAATGGTCTGACAAATTATCCACGTTAACAGTCCATGAACCCTTCTGTGAGAGATGCTAATTTACACAGATTCATAAGTGATAGTTCTCCTGCCTTCAGAACTAAATACCAGTGATCTGATTCTAATTTCCTCAATAAAATCCCCGGAAGTACTTCTTAAAAGAGCATCAAACATTGAATCATGCAGTACCTGAAAGTTGAGGAGATAGTGTAAGTTTGGTGAAGACCCTTAAAAACTGGAGGTGTTGAATCAGTGATTTTGAAACAGGATGAGTTTTTGCAAACAGGATGAACATCAAAGAAATAAAAGATGAGTGAAAACAAAACAAAAGAAGAGGGGAATTTTGACAAGGTGGAAAACCACATAGCTCAAGAATCCACATCCTTAGCAGATGAAGTAGCAACAGATTACTTAGAGCAAGAAAAGCTGCAGGGAGAAACAATGAAGCAAATTAATCAATAAAACCAATAGCTTGAACAAGTTAAGTTCCATCTAAACAGTGTAGAAAGTAGGTAGTCAGACCAAATGGGATGAATTAAAACCAACTAAGAAACATCATATTAGAAGGCAGAAGTGGCTATTACTATTGGTTTTATATAGGAAAAAGTGACAAAAAATAGGAAGAACAACTGAATCTGTAGGAAAAGCACAGTCAGGGAAAAGGTAATGCAATGCTTACAGGAAAGTTGTGTCTGTGAATATGAAGTCTGTCTCTGCAGTATTTTTATTTAAAAATTAATCTGAACTAACACTAGTACAAATCACAGGGTTACTACTTCTGTTCACTTTTAGGCATCTCCAGCAACTTCTAGCTCCATCTAGAAGTTGGAGTATCTAAGTCTAAATGCCAGCTAAAACACTAGTCAGAGATGAAATCCATGATGTTCACACAAAGCTCTGTCAATTTTAGGGATATAACCCTACGCTTTACATTACATAAATAACAATTGTCTCAGTGCAATTCCTCTTAATAAAACCCCAAATGCATAGTCTATAATCAACTAAATAGTCTATAATAAACTAAATTTTGACAGTAGTCACTTCACATGATCTGGTTCATGTTTGTGTCTACACGAAAGCCAGAATGATAGCAGGCTTTCTGCTTTAATAGCTTAGGTTTCCACACTGTGTTCTAAAGATTTAGTTATTATAGCTATATTATTATTGCCAGGCTAGCTACATGTCTCTAACATTTTGAAAGTTATTTTAAATTCTGGCTTTTATTATGTTGCATTCGCTACGTTGCCTTGCTTTGGCATGTTGAAAAAAACCCCAAACACATTTATTTAAAAGAGGAAAATTTCTATATTGAGTAACTAATGAGTCTGTTTTGATATAATTAACTAAGCACAAGAACTAACATTCAAGTTTTAGAGAGAACTCTAAATAACTTTATTCCTGTTAATATGTCTGTCATTGTGTTCAGATTACATAAATTATCTACAATTCCACCCCTAAAGACCTGCGCTAATATTAATATTAAGTGAGATATATGTCCATAGTAAGGCATTGTGTTATAAATTCAGTGCAGAAAATACACCAAGTAATTACATTTTTGCCTGCCTAAATTTCCCCTGTAGGGTCAGTGGATAGTAGGAACCTGCCAGCTGTTAAGCAGCTACTGTGTTTCACCTCAAGTAGCAGCTTTTCAGCAATGCACCAGGCAAAACAACTCCTCTAAATCTCAAGTCTCAATGCTATCAAATGGACCAACATATCTAACTCATCACCTGTACAACTGCACAATTAATGAAACCTAGTGGTTGCTGCCTCCAGTAATACATTGTGCACTACCAACTTACAATGGCCATCCTTTGAGGCAGGGAACACCACCAGTTCTCTGGGGGTTTCTTAGTAAGCAGTGAATGCACAATGTGGCATAGCATTTTCAGGAATCAAAACAAGACTACTGATAGAAGTAAGGTACAAGTGGAACAATAATCTGATCTAGCAAAGCAACATTTTAGCAAAAATGAATGCGTTTATTTAGGGACTTATGACTTTGCACCGTCAAGAGAGCCAGTCGCCAACCGCCTTCAAAGGTGCATGTCAAAAGGTTGAACACTGCTTTATGTCTCCTGAGAACAACACAGTGCTACAAAGATAACACCTGAGCTCTGAAAAACTCTATCCTTGAAAATGCAGTCTCTCTGCCCAAGAGACCTGAGACTCTCTCTTATGCGGGTTTATCCTTCCAGGCGCAGTGCGGTGCTCATTTTGCTTCTGGTTTCAGTGTTTGAACAGATTCTTGAAGCTGTGTGCTTCATCCTCATTAGTACTGCTATGAGCACAGGAAATGGGGAGTGAGTCGGGGGAGGCACAAAGGCAATGTGAGCCAGCTGAAGCAGAGACTGCCCTGATGCTACTTTCTGCTTACTCCTTCTGCTGTCCTCAGTCAGCAATCACAAGTTTAACAGGCTTGGAGAACTCACCTGACTAAAAAAAACCCACTATGTACAAATAATCTTATTTTTCAAAGTTGTACCCCTTGAGGGATCACATTCTTTTCAACAGTAAGCAACATGAAAATCACCACTGCATGAAAATATGTTCCAGCTAAACAAAATGAATTAAGCAAGATGCCACAGATATTGCTATTGAATCATAAAATGTTGGCCATGGTTATTTCCACAGGGAGGCTGGTAACAGCGATGAAGATGCTGACTTTAAAGATCATGTGTTTAAGTTAGTTGCAGCAGTAAAAGAACCTAGAAAAGGGCTTCAAACATCTGGTTTATTTAACAGTACAGATGCAAAATAGAAGAGTGGAATAAATAGCCTTTGCTAAGCCTCAGCTCTATCTATCCTCTTCAGGAGAATAGTCAGGAGTATCTTGAATCAATAATAAACCTACATTCTGAACCTGGCAGGGATTTCTTAGACATGTGGTTCCCTGACCACACAGCTTTCATCCATGCTGACCAAGTAGAAAAAGGTATGGCAGGTAAATACCTCCAGTCTCCAAAGAGACACCAATTACGGACTAAGCACAGTAACTGTCTCCTGCTACCATGTTGTCTATGGACTAGGAAAGTTTTGTATCAACTGCACTGGATCTACATTCTGAAAAGCTCTAAAGGCTCTCTGTAAAGATCATAATATGCAGGAATCACAGACTCACAGAATGGAAAACAGTTAACTACAAAGAGAATGAGCAATTTGTATCAGAGGCCCAGTCTGAATGCTACAATGGAAAGCTTTGGGAAATGACTTGGAACTAAGGGTACAAGGGAGAAAAACTTAGATTTCCTTACAAAAATGTAGATGGGAAGGAAGCTCCAAGAAGAATGTTAAGTTCTTTTTTTCTGGGAGATTTCTGTTGTTTTGTCCAAGTTTGTTTTTGTTTGTTTTGTCCTTTTATCCCTAGCTGAAAGCAAAGGGAATTTTATTACTGGCTTTCAACAGAGAATACAGTTGGGCCCAAAGTATTTGAAAGCTACAGAGACTAACATCAAGTCTGCAGTCATGAAGACACAAGTAAAAAAGTAAAAGAGATGGTTACAAACAAAAAATGTTCATGGCCATGCTCTAAGCATAGATGGACAGACAAGCAATAGACAGCCTGCCCACTCCTAAGACTTAAAGACAGGTGGACAAGAGCTCCCAACACAGCCAGCTGGGACACTGCCAGTTACCAGTGCTCTAATTTGAAAAAAAAAAAACCAAAAACAAACCAAAAACCAATCAGGTAACTAAAATCCAAAACCCATAAATCAACCATCCAATGTAGATGATGGAAACAGTATTAGTATGAGCCAGTTAGGAAATAGGGCAAGCCAGCCACCCCTTTCTAGGACTAACAGAACTGAGCAGAAGACCAGCTAACCGCAGTACATTCTGACAGACACCTAATGACTGCAGAGATCCCACAAAGAGTTAAGAAGTGAAACAGCCAAACCCACAACTCTCAGATGGAGTAATTCTTCACAAAAGATCAAAGTTCAAAATCAATGTTTTTAGCAGTTGCTTAAGGTTATAAGTATCATGCAGTATTTTGATGACATTTTTCTATTTAAATAAGCACCCCAGGAGAAGAGTACAAAAATCAAATGTCTCTTGCAAAGATATGTCACACAGTTCCAATTCAGCAATATTTAATTCGACTCCTGCAAAAGTTTTATTAAAAAAAAATCCTCACTTATTTCCACTTCTCCAGCTTTCTTCATCAAACAGCAGTTTGCTCTGAAAATTTTTACCATGCAGTGGCACTCTGGCAAACCTGGTGAGGAATTCAGATGTGTTGTGAAATAGAGCATGGCTTGGAACTACTAAGAATGCTAATGTCAGGTCCATCAACTGTGGCATTAAAGCTATTGCACAGGCTGTTGGCTGATCTGGGGATGCAGTAGTGGCTGATGCACACTGGTAGCTGAACACATCCAGCCTGTGTTGCACTACACAGTGCTTTGTACTGCCAACCTGATGTTTTCATGTGTACAAATATATGATAGACTCCTAAAATGCCACTGTGAGACACTACATGGGAAATTACCAATACTGACACCAAAAAGAAAACTGGGAGAAAGAATTTAAGCAAGCCTGTCAAGAGATTTGAAATAGCACAGTAGTAAATCCATAGGAGTGCAAATCCCTTTCATCCCATAGAGCTATCCCTTGTTACGGAGCTGGTTTTGGCTGTCGCCTTTCAAGCTGCGAAGGCCTAGACACTTCTCTGCAGAAATTAGAAGTTTGCCTGGGTATAATATGTGAATTAATAATTCTGAGTTATCTAAAATGGAAATTAGACTGCCAGATATGTTCCACTAATGATTCTTTTAAAGTCAGAACAGCATTTTCAGAAAAATTATTTCCTCACAAATGTAGGTCAGTCACTGTATTTCACTGATCAGATAACTGAAATATCTTAACCTACTTAAAGGAGTTAAAATTTAAACTTACTTCCAAAGTCATCCATTGCAAAGTGATATGTCGCTGTGTGACACTGTGTTCTGTGTATGTTATACATAAATGTATGTTTTATATATGTATATATACCTATACATTCATAACTCAAATTTAGCATGACATTCCAAATATTATCATAAAATCAAAACATATAAAATATAAACCATCAGTGCAATAGCCCTTGATTATGTCTAATTATTTTAATTGCAATTCAACCCAAATTTTCTTGCTGCCCTGCCATATTGCCCAATGTTTTACAGATTTCCAAGTAAGTGAGAGATGCTAATGCATTCATATACAATACATCTTGGCATGCTTTATTTGGTTTTCTATTTAAGTGCTTAGCCAATCCATGCAGCAATAGGAACACATGTAATATGTTAAGGTGAGTGTACATCATGATTCCCTACTCCTGCAAATGATTCTCACCTTCCTGGAAATATGCATGCTATGCTCCTAAATACAGATGGTGTTAATCAGAAAGGATTGAAATTTTTACAACAGGGTTCCACCATTTTTGTCAACATGTTTCTTTGTTCAGTATTAATAAAAAATAGGCAAAATACAGGCAGTGTTTGCCAAACTAGAAATAGAAGAGATGTAAATCTACAATTTTTACACAATTCTGCTTTAAACAAGCTTACTCAAAAATATACCCACTGCCAAGGGATTTATGATGCACGCACCATCAAACAAAGTCTAATTTTTATACAGCAACTATTCACTCATTCTAATGAACCACAACTCTTAAATTCTACCCTTGTTTCTAACAAAAGAAACCAGAGAATGTCTAGACAGGGTGAAGAGAGTAGTACTGCAGAATTGTCTACAGTGTGCTATCCACTTTTGAGGTTGTTGCATGTTGGTCCTTTAAAGAACTGCTGAACTAGAACAGAATACAATTCCCAGTGCAAAAACCTAAGTTCACAGAATATTGAAGATATGAGCTTGTTGGGTAGTCCTTGAAGCTGAACCACTACAGGACACAGACAGTATCTAACCCACCACTGACCTCCCATCTCAGGGGCAGTAATGACTGTGGTGAGTAATGTGGCACCATGGGCCTGATCACAGAACCACAGCATCATGGAATTACAGAATGGCTTGGATCGGAAGGGATGTTAAACATCTACTTTCAACCACTGCAGTGGGCAGGGAGACCTTTCACTAGACCAGGTTTCTCAGAACCCCCTCAAAACTGGATTTGAACACTTCTGGGAATTGTCCTAGTTTTGTTGAGTACAGGGTTAATTTTTTGCAGTAGCTGGGAGCAGGGCATTGCTGAGGGGGCATGGCCAGGACCCAAATGTTATTTGATACCACTTCCTGTCATTGCCAGGGGCAGGGGAAAGGGACTCTGGCTTCAGAGGAGAAACATGGTGGGTGAAACAGTTTAGTAATGTTTTATTTTGCATTAAATTATTTCTTTGTCTTATGTGTTTTGCTACTAATACTGTTGCTGTTCATTTTCTTACCTCATTGCTGTTTCCAGTAAGTTGTTCTTAGCTCAACTTATGATTCTTGCTTTATGTGCCTCACATTGGAGAGAAGGGGAAGGGGAGCAACTTGCGGTCTTTTTGGTGGAAGTACTAAATTGGAGAGTACCATTCCTAAACCATGACAGGCACCTACAGCTTCTGTAGCAATCTTGTTCCAGTCCCACACCCTCACAGTAAAGAATTTCTTCCTAACATCTAATCTAAGCTGGACTTTCTTCAGTTTAAAGCCATTGCCCCTCGTCCTATCGCTACAAGCCCTTGCAAAAAGTTTCTCTCCATCTTTCTTGTAGGCTCTGTTAAGGAACTGGAAGACTGAAATTAGTTTCCCCAGAAGCCTTCTCTTCTCCAATCCCAACTTTCTCAGCCTTTGCATAGGAGACACGCTCTATCCCTCTAATCATCTTGGGGGCCTCCTCTGGACTACTCAAAGGTCGATATCCTTCCTGTGCTGGGGACTCCAGAGCTGGGTGTTTTCTGTAGGTGAAGTTTCACCGGAGCAGAGCAGAGCAGAGAGGCAGAATCACCTCCCTCGGCATACTGGTCACACTGCTTTTGATGGAGCCGAGGATAGTCCTGCTCTGCCCTGCTCACCCTGCACTACCAGCACCACTGTGGCCAGTCTGCAAGGGGAATGACAGTTCATTTTAATTACTGAGCACATACAGTCATACATACATACACAGCACGTGGTCACTTGGTGGTGATTACGGGCAAGATTATCACAAAACCTCTAATTTCTTGCTATTTAATACGCAGAACCGTAGCTGCATCTAGTTTTGGCTGCTGTGGTAGATCAAAGTGCAAGATTTGCCACAACCTGAAAAAATTCCAAGGACTTGTATGAATTTCTTTGTCAGATTATCCCACTATGATGTAGAGAGAAGAGGAAAAGAGAAAAAAAGGAAGGGAGTGGGAACCAATTTCCAAAACCTGCTACCAGGAGTATAGATATCAGTAAAATATCTAGGAAAAAAGCTCTTTTGAAAACAACACTGAACATTGTGTTTAAAAACATGTGTTTGAAAAATATTGGCATTCAATGCCATGGTTTAGTTGAGGCTGTGTTAGGGCATGGGTTGGACTCAATGATCTTAAAGGTCTCTTCCAACCTAGTGATTCTTTGATTCTGGGATTCTGTGATTCACCCAATACTAGGCATGGTGAAGCAAGCACAAAATTGTGTGGGGTATATAGGCCATAAAATAAGAGTTTCTTTGATAGTTAAATGTATCATATTCTTGACCATAATCTCCATGATGGCAACTGCGATACAAAACTCTAGATATCCAAACACATATCCAAAGAATACTGACACACAAAGTACAGCTTCCAGTTCTCTAAGACATGAGTAAAGATCTCCCTCAGCTGTTGTGTTGAGGTTCACTTCATTCCAAACAGAAAACCAGCAGAGCACTGCGGTCATCCCCTAAATTAGATGGTTTATTGGATTCTTCCCTTACACCAGCCAGTTTGAGATCACCCTTCCTTCTTTCTGCTACAGTCCTTCTACACTCTATTTGGCCTCACTTTCTGCTGCATAAATCTTTGTGCTCAGGCAGCTGTAACCATTCCTGGAGCTGCAAAGAGAAGTTCTTTTCCTGGAACAGATCAGTGCCAGAGAGATACAGAAAATCCTTCAGCAAAACTATCAGTGCTCTGCTGAAGTGCTCACTGCCAAGAGCATACCTTCAGAGGAAGGTGAGGGACATGGTGTCATGGTGACTGATAAAAAAAAGGCACAGGAAGCTTTTAATTAGATGGAACAGTTCCTTCCTTCTGTGAAATCAGTTCCATTCTACATGTACCTTAAGGAAACATGGATGCCTTAATGATAGAAATACCATGATAATTTGTTATCATGGTATTTGCCTTAATACTTACTGTTTGCCATCAAGCACGAGGATAAGACATTTATCTGTGAGGGGGCAGAGATACCTAGGAAGAGTTAAGGACCATCTTCCTGGTTTTCACCAACACACCTCCCAGCTCAACAAAATACTGATGCACATCTTTGCTGGAGAATTTTTAAAATTTCTTTTATTAGTTTTTTGGGCAACAGTGCTGAAAAGATATCAAAATAAGGAGAGTAGAAGATTTTTGTGGGGATTGTATTTTTCTATCTGATTAAGGTCTGTCTGACCTTCTCTTCCCCTTTTATTTTTCTTCCTGGCATTTATTTGCATAGGGGTTACTTAATGAGGCGTGGTGCTACATACAGTCGAGTGGGACACAACTGAGGAACAGCCTCTATTTATTTTAAAATAATCTACAGTCCATGTTGTCTTTCCTCTATCATAGTTTGATAAACCTTCTGCTTTCAGGAGCATGCAGGTTCTAATGCTGCTTCCAAGTGGAGCCAAATAAAATTTTAGAATAATTTTTTCTCTTTTTTAAAGGGAAAACATTTTCATACCAACTTAACCTTCAGTTCCCACCATAGTGTCTGACTTTTTAGCACAAAAACTTAGCATGTACTTCTCATATGCTCTGTCTTCTGTCCATTTTTAATGCTCTGGAAATCCCTGGCCTGGATGCTGTATGGCTTGTGCTCATCGGTGTGATTAAGAACAAAAGAATAAGCTGTGCAGTTGCAATCACATGATAGCCCTGTCACAATCCCCCCTGGTAGAAAAGATAGTATTTATCTGTGTGATTCTGTTTGATAAAATATTTCTTTTCTCTCTGTATGACTTCAACAGCAAAAAAGATATTATTCTTGCTACTTAGCATATATCCAGAGAAAAAAGTCTTTAAAAATATTTTCAGTGCACTAATTCAGTGTATTCTGGGGATATTTGATAAATAGTTGCAATCAAACATGGAGCTAAAGTTGCTGGAACTGCGGGGGTAAGTGTACTCTGGGTCAGGGAATAAAGGTAAATGCTTCATTATGCAATGCATAATACCTTTCTCTCCTGTTTCAGTAGGGTCTCATCATGAATGAAGCACCTATCACTATGTTTTTACTATTGCTGCCTGAGCAAACATTTGCTCAGTTATGCCGGTACCATTTCTGTATACATGTCTGATTGTTTGGCACCAGGGTTCCCTGTCTTGACCTTTGAAACACACCATCTTACTATAGTCTAATAATTAACAAAGGCCAGTCACAAACTCAGTATTTCCACAGTGCACAGCTGGTGCTCATGTTCATATGGAGGGAATCACCAGGCTGTGGTGCTTACAGAGACACCTGTGGGGACGGCAGTGTGGCCCAAATGGCAATGCAGCATATATCCAATTTCAAAAATTGATGCCTAGGCTTAAAGGCTTAATTCTACCAAAGTCATGGGGAGTTCCATGATGAGGTGTCTTTTGGATGTTTTGGCCTAAGTGGATTCCACAAGCAAGCCATCTCCAGTGTGCAGTCCTGAAAGGTGCTCCTGGCGCAGCTGAAGCATTATTATTATTGTAACACAGCTTCTGTGGCACAAGGGATCCAAGGGTATCCACCTCAGGTGCGAGTAGGAAGATCAACTTTTTTTTTGGCATGGAACAGGGAGAGTTGTACCTCCTTCTGCAGTGAAAAGGCAATCAAATCCATTTGTCAGAGTTTAACCACCTTTGCTCTGCTGTGCCCATTATATGTCCTCTGTAATGGGACACTGGACCATTTCTATCTTCATCCATTTGTACTACACAGCTTTTATGTGTCCCTTATGATGTGGAGTCTGAGAAATAGCAAGTGATTCCTGAGCTGACATTTATCAAATGAATAAAAAAGGGATTTCACATGGAAGCAAATGCCTATTCTTGGCATTTGCTTCCATGTGAACCAGTTTCCATCATTATCCAAGGTTTTCTAACTGTCTGCTAGTAAAGACCTGATTATGGGGAAGTTGTACAAACCAGCTGAAGGCAGTCAGCCGTGTGCTGACTTGGGTGCAAAACCACACACACCATTGGGTGCCTAATTGTCTCAAGATCATGTAGGGGCCTTAATCTGTGCCCTGCAGTCTAAGTCTCATTGAATATATGAATAATGCAGTATTCAATATATGATGTAGTCAGTGTCATGTCTTAAATTATTTCTAAAGGGACATTTAGCCTTCATAAGAGTGAGTAGAGGGTACTTTTACAAATTTATGCTTAAATGTTTTTACATTACTGACTAGTTTGGAGATAAAACCTGAGCAGGGGTCTGCCTCTCGGTGAGAAAAGAACAAAAGAATTTGTTTCAAGACTCAGAATCCATGAAACACTGCAAGCAGTCAGAAGAGCCATTATTGAAATCTGTACTTAACTTTTCCTTGGCTTTTCTAGTCAAAATCCATGACACGGAAAACATTCCTACAGAAGGTCACAGAGTCTAGCCCTGTACAATTTCCTACTGATTTTCCAATGTGCTAGCCTTGTGTTAATTACCATCTGAGCAGTGTGTATGAACAGAGTGAAATCAACATTTGTACTGAGGGAAGAAAATAAATGAAGACAATAGCTTTTTCTTTCTCCAATCACCATGCGGGGTAGGGGGAGGAGAGGAGATAATTATGGAAAAGGGGAATCAAAGTAAGAAAAAGTGAGGAGGAAGAAAGATTGAAAAACGAACAAACAAAAACCTAAAGAAAGCAAGAAATGAATGGATAGACAATTAGAAAATGGCAAGAAAACGGTGGAGTCTCTAAACCTGTGTGAACTAACTTCCTTTGAGGCAGTTGTCTTAACAAATAAGCAGAAGTTCTCACCTCACTTAGTATTAACAAAAAGATGAAGTAATTCTTTAAAATTTACTAATGAGTATACATAATTAAAACAACCTTCTAATCTAGGTCATTGTTTTGTATAGTACTTGGATATGCATGAATGCCTTTGGTGCAGAAATCAGGAAGAGTTATGCAAATATAGCTGAGGACAAGATCTGCTTCATTTCCCAAAACTACTGTGCCTAAAAGACCTCTTTAGTTGCACAAGAATAATAATAATAATAATAATAAAGTTACCACAGTTTTTACCATGTTGTCTAAATCTTACCAAGACTAACCACACTGCAAGTACTGGAAATACATTACCCAAAGCACAATTTGAAAGTCACTCAAATAGAGTGTTTTATCTCTTTTTTTGGTCTTGACTTCTAATCTATTATATTTTAGTCTATCATTAAAGTCCAGTTGAGTCAATTAATACACTGCTCATACACTTCATTGATCCCACCATATAAGAAGGGTAAAATTTATACACTGTCTGTTGGTGCTGTAGTAATATTGAATTAGCCATGCAAAAGCCAAGCTTGTAATGCTGTTATCACATGGAGTAGTATGTCACAAAAAGGCAGAACAGCAAAGGATTCAGAGCCCAAAGGTTGAAAATGCTGCTGCTTATTGCAAACAATTAAATTGTTGAAAGAGGATGTTAGTCAAGCGGTGTATGAGTTCACATGGAGATTGTGAAAAAAGGTGATTAACACAATCACCTCTTTCTCCCAGGAAGTATACATGTTGAATTCAGTAACAATGCATGCACTTCTTCATAGCCAAAGCCCAAATACGTTCTGTTAACCAAAGAAATCCCTCTTTCCACAACTGAATGGCAATCAAGAGCTGTTGTGAGATTCAGCAGGAGTGGCAAAGCACATTGCACTGAGAAGGAGCTGTGTGTCAGTCCCTGGTTGGGTGATAAAGGAAGGCTACTGCTGCAGCACACAAGGAACTCTGACAGGTCTCTTACATCACACCAGTCATATTTACAGCCCAAACCTCACTTACAAGTGCAGTTGTACCATATATTCCCATGCCTTTAAATAGTCCAGATCTGAATGAAGATGATAGTGGTACGTTTTCACGGGGAGGATATGATTTGAAATTAACATGCTGAAGTGTGAAATAATCTTCCAGCAGACAGAGAAATGCTTCTGCTTGGGAGAACAGTGTTTATGAAACAGCAGGCCCTTTGGTTGTCCTGGAAACTATATTTGTAAAGGGGTGTAACTTATATTGTCCTGAGGCTTTTAACACTTGCATTAAAGCTTCACAGGACAAGAACTTTCAGGGAGTATTTATTCAGAAAAAACCCAAACTTCACTTAAAGAATTCTGTGATCTATTTTTTTCCTGGCAATTGATAAATGATCTTTCAAGAAGCAAACCAAAAAAGCTCAAGAAGTTTGATATGTTTGCAGAAAGTCACAAGCAACCAACTTAGGCTATACAGCTGCTAGTCAGGGTTACACAGAGAACTTCAAACCAGATAGAAGGCAAAAAGAATTCATAAAAGGAATAACAAGAGTGTAAGTATTTTCAGCATTTTATGCTTACTGCTTTTCAGTAATGACCCTCAGGTTGCATCCAGAAACCTCCATCAGATTATGACATACTCTGTAATCACAGAGTTAAGAAGATCTCCTTAGAAATAAGATGCAGAAAGCTAAAATTAAATTTTTTATTTCAAATATTGACAAAATGGTCTTTGTTTTAGGCCCAGAAGACCTTTTTGTTTTCCAACAGCTGTGAAAAAACCCCAGCCTTTCAGCCATTATCAGAGCTTCACAAACTTACCTTGTACCTTGCAGAAAGTGCCAGAACATTCCCTATTGTTTTCTGACCTTAAAAACAGTTTATAAGGCAGTCTTGATACTTATATTTAAGCAAACCCACTACTAAAGTTACTGGGTGAAATGCTTATTGCAGAATGAAGCAGAACAGTCAGAGAGGTACTATCTGATTTTTCTCATTTCTGCATCCATTTCTCTTCTTGAAAAATCTAAGGAATGGAAGCTGCCCCAAGATGAATCCTCTTTTGAGGATCTTGCACAAGCAGGAGTTGAGGACAACATGCAGAAATTTATATTTATGACTTGCATAATAAAAACTCCAAAAATATATCAAAAAGAGAGACCTTCCCCTGGTCATAGAGATGCTTAGAGATGAGTTGACAGAAAATTTTTATGAAGTCCATGCAAGAACACTAACAAGGAAAAGAGACAGAATGAGAAATTGAGAGTCCTCTGACTCATTTCTTTTGGGAGAGAAAAACTGAATGAGGAAAGAGAGAAAATAAAAAACAGGCAGGATACTTCTTTCAATAACTTTCAGAATAAATATGCTTTGTCTTTGTGCAGGTGATTGTGTACAACAGACCATTTGCAATATTCAGTCAAAGAGAGGAAAATTATATTTTTTCATAATATTTTATAAAACAAGTCACTTATATTCCTCATATCAAAACCTATTTATATATTTTTTGATAATTTTGATTTTTGTGCTACAGTATGCTTCAACCATGTGCTGCCAAGCATACTGACACAGCTAAAGGTCAATAATGTACGTGGCAAAGTTCTTCTAACTCACAAGATTTGTGAAGCTGCTCCTGGGAATTATAATCTGTTAGCAATAGGCTACAGAGCAGTCTGCCTCTTCTTTTTTGACTAACCAGTAACTCCCTCAAGCTTCCTCTCAAGTACACCCATCTTATATCCGCTTCCTATAGGTTGTGGAACAAAATGAAGCCCAAATCCTCTGCAGACAAACCTGTGTACTGCCTCCAAAATGCCTGCTAATAATTCTTTAGAGATGGCAAACAGAAAATAAAGCAATGAGCATTTAAGGGCCATTTGAACTTTTCAGATTATCCATTGCTTAGTGTACCTTTCTTACCATTATCACAATTAAACTACAATATGCTCTGGCATAATGCCATCCATCTTTACCACACTTTATCTTGTACAAAATTATAATAGATAGCCATTACAATCTACAAATTGTGGATATTTTGTTCTAAAGCCAAGATGAAAATTTATTCAAAAACATAGTTGTAATTTCCAATGGACAAAAAAATGAAATTAGGCAAATTCTATTGTTTTTGGAAAATATATAGATGAATAGCTCTTCTTACTTGTGTACAATCATGTCATTGCTTTGGGTAAACAAATTCAACCTTTCATTTACATCTTATGGAGTTAATAACAAAGTCACTGAAGCAAATACATGGAAAAAAAAAATTAAGTGGCTCATAAACATGCTCCATTTAACTGTAACATGAAACTCCTCACTCTTTTATGAACATCCTGCCCCGAGTCATGCAGACCAGAGGAAAAGCTTCATCTCAGAGTAATTGAAAAGAAAACATGACAGTATAGCTTAGCCTAGAGGAAATGGAAATATTTTAAACTATTCCTTGAGGCATTATGATGCTTAAGATGAAGTCGTTACTTATTAAATTCTTGCCCCAGTCAACTGCAGCTGAAGTCAGGACACTTCCAATCTAATCTGACTGACCTCTGAATTTTGGAAAATCACCTCACTTCTCTTCCTCTTAGCCTTCTTCCTTTTCTTTGCCATGTCTAGCAGAGCAATATGAATTACCTGTTACTTGTGCACTTGGACAGCAAGTAGTGAGTTGAGTAGCTCATCAGAATTGACACTTGTAGATATTACCATACCATCAATTATTAAATAATAATAAGATATAGTGACTTTCAGCCTAGAATTTGTTATGTAAGGTTTGTGTTTGCTTTGTGCCAGTGTTTTCTCAGCCACAATGAGAAAACAGTGATTGGGAAAGAAGCGCCTTAAGCAAGTAGATCTTTCCTGAAACACAACTGCAAAGTAAGACTAGTTTCAGGATATGGTACTAGTGTATTTTGTAGCTCTGCATCACTAATTTTCAGCAAGCACTCTTTTGTGCTTTCAATGAATTTGCTACAAGACATCTTTATTTGAACACATTCAACAATATTACTATGCAAGACCTCTTCCTGAAACACACTGCAAGACCAATTTAAATAGATTGTAAATCTTCAGCTCCTGATGTGACTGGATGCAACAGTGCTGAAAAGCATAGATTATTACAGGGTATTATCTTGCCATCAAAATTAAGGCCTTCTTTGAGGGTCTGCTTTGTAACTCGGGTATTGAGAAAGAAATATAGCCAAAGCAATAGTATAAGATAGAATCTGCCTATTTTGTGGGGGGAGAAGAAAGTTTTTCTCCATTCTGAAAGAAACAATATATTCACATAACATTTCCAAGCTAACATGCAAAGCCTATTGATTTCCCGTATCAAAATTCCATATAGTATCTTTGGTACTCGATACCAGGCACATTACCTGCTCCAGAACTAACGTATTCCATGACTCAATCACTGAGGCCAACATGCTGGTTATAAATGATCCACTTCTTTATGGACACTGATGCAATTTTTGAAGTTTTGAGGCATTTAAAGAATACCTAGTATGAATCCAAATTGTTTAAACAACGTTATTTGTTTCTAACAATTTTTAAATGCAACCTATTTTTCAGTATAATTTATCAAATTGGTTCCTCTATGTCCTGGGGTGACACTGTATGACCATGTATACATGGTTTCAGGGGGGATCCTTGAATTGCTTTTCAAATGCTTTTGAAACAAAAGAAAATAGGATTTTTGGTCCTTAAAAGTAATTTATGTTTTCAAATTGCGTAATAAGGTTTGGAACCTAAGCTTAGAGTTGTTCCAGGATCCATCAAAGGAAGTCACTGTTTTAACACCTATACTAAATCAACCAACATTTAACTGTAACACCAGTTTTAAGTATTTTCCAAAAATCTGTATCTAAATTAAGGCACATATGATTAGGAATAAAGTGAGAAGTTAGGCTGCATTTACAAAAGATGTAATCAGGCTAACACTATTCCTGCTGAAGTCCATGCAGCAGTAAATACAACCTGGCTGTTGTTACATGAGGATCTAAACTCACAGAACAGTAAAAAAAACATTTCTAGTCCTTTTTTTTTTCACTGGTTGCTCATTCCTCTTCCCAGTCTCTTCACACCAGCACAGAAGTCCATGCAGGTGGGATGATAACTTTGGAAAGCATCCATCTGAAAGCCCATCCTACTGGCTGGCTCTAATTCACATTAGCAGCTTCCCACTCCACTCAGTGCAGGGATTCAACTGTTATTGCGTGGTGGAAACAGGGAATAAGGGGGTGTACCCACATGCATGAGACTACTTTTTTTTTTTTGGTAGTAGTAGTAATGATGATTTAAAATATTGATTCGTAGTAAAATTAGGCTGTTAAAAGCTGGTTTCTGGAAACCCATAAAGAAACAGCTGGCCTTTTAACTATTGTTTAACCCAAACCATTCATCTATGAGACTTCCTTCCTACTACACCCTAGATATCTGATATTCCTGTAGTCTGGGCAAAGTCTAGACACTGTCTTTCACTGTTAGAGATTCCTGGTTTCTATTCAGAGGACATTACTTAAGCACCACATGTCATCACACCTACTAATGGTTTCCAAGTTTACTATTCAGGACATACACAGCCGATGTGATGACCAGTTACCACCAGGCTTCATGACCTCTCCTTTTATCTCATCTGTGTGTTAGCACTTTAATGCCATTTTATCATCTACACAGAGATGAGGTTACAACACAGAGGGCTGTATTGACAAAACACACCTGCCTGTGTTACAGTGTTTCAAAACTCTGACGACTAAGCTTGACTGACACATTCCCAAAAGCTGGCCTTAGGTGGGGCAGTGCAGAGTGCTATTCACCCTTAGGAAAGGCACAGGCACAACTGACCTAGAATAGGAGTGACTCCACAGTGCAGAAGGTGAGAGCACCAAGGTCTGTCACCATGTCATCGTCTTCTGAATGTAAAGAATTGTGCCGCAGTTTTCTTGAGTCAGAGGAGAAAATGTATTACCTGGAGCTCCTGCTCTGCTTGCATGCACTATGAAACTGGCACAGTTTGTGCATGGAGCACCCAACTTTGCAACAGTGTGCTTCAGATGCTGAAAGCATCAACAGGCTGGTGCAAAATGCAGTTTGGTTCTTGTCTTTAGAATTATGTTTTACCAACACTGACATTTCAATGTGTCCAAGGACAAAATTAATCCTCAAAATGGCTAGTGGAACCAAGACTGCTGTTTACTAATTGTTAAATGGACACCTACTAGCCATTTACATGTCAGTAATTTTGTCTTGATAAGAATTTCCTCCATTCTTTTTGTACCAGACTAGAAATTCATTCATTTAGTGAGGGCAGGAGAGGTGTAAGAAATGCAGCATCCTATCTGCTGGACAGAGACTGAGAAAGCTAACTAGATCCTATTTTTCCTATGGTACTCCTTTGTCACATTAAATTCCCCAAAGTTTAACCCAGAAACTGCTCAGACTGATAATACCAATCAGCATCTACAATTGTTAATACTGCAATAGCTATGTGATACAGTGATACAGTATTATGTCCAGGCCACCAGCAGACCTCTGCCACCTACACCAATTGAGGATTAATAATCCTATCCCTAAGGGCTTTCCCTTCTTCTTGTACTCCCATATAGCCTGCCTCCTATCAACTTTTGAACTACTGTACCTTCTTGTCTTCAGACAGCTTAAGGATTCCTTGAAGTAAAAACCCCACACCCTCTAAATACTCTGCATTTATTGCCATGCTACACAGAATTAGCTCATACTGTACCCAGTGTCTTCTTACATGTTGCACTGCTGGCATCTGCTGACAAGTCAAAGCCCGTGGGTTTCCTTGGGACTGGTTTAGGGTCAATGTGGCTTTGCTTCTGTAAGAATAATAATATTTACCCAACGTGTTAAGAATCAAATATGGCAGTGGACTCTATAATGCCCTGGAAGTAGGATTGCCTCACTTTCTGTAGTTATACAATTCTGCTAATTGTAGGTGCAGAGGTCCTGTGAACTTCCATTACAATTCCACAAAAGGTATACCTATTACCTCATAAGCAATCTTAGCAAAACAACATTCATGTCTGGCCACAGACCAAGGAAACAACTTTAAGTTTGCCAGGCTTGCTCAGTTACCAAAGGTGATGGTATATAAATAACTAACGTTCTCAGAAACTGGACTAGGGGCAGCAGTCTTTCTCTACATTTTGGTAGATCATCAAAATATCTTTGGATACTAAAGAAACTTGAACTTTACAAACCAAAATCTGAAATATGGCTCTAAAGAAGAAAAGACTATTCCCTCATACACCTCCACTCTTGAACCCCTTAGCTGCAATAAGGAAGAAAAAAAATCTCTCTTCCAAGGTCTGTACCATTGAATAGAACCATCTCCTTTTAGGATTGGGCACAGTAAGATCGCTGCAACTCAGCTTTAGAAATGCATTTTTTTTTTAAATTACAACTTCAGAAAAAGGTTTTCAGCTGTACAAAGTAGCTGTAAATCTTTCATTTTTCATTTTTTTTTCTATTTTTATGAGTGGAACGGCAGCAACTATCACACACAAGGGAAAAGGAGCTGAGATAGCCGATATATCCCTGTGAGTGAAGAGAATTTCTTTGAGAATGTTAGGTAATGGTTTATTTATATGTCAAATCCTTATGTTTAAAGAGGACCAGAAAGTCTTAGTAAACTTCAAAGACTTCTTCAGGGGCATATAAGACATTTTGTAGGAAAGACAATTTCTCCCGACTTTAGGTATTATATCTTCATCCCAAGAGAATGAAGAATCTTTATGATCAGTAGCTAAGCTCAGTTTTTCCGTATACAATTGTGCTGAAGAAATGGGACTTCTGCAAATGACAGCAAAGAGATTTGGAACAAAGGTGCATGACTGCAGACCCACTTAATGGACAAGAAAGACTAGGTCTTGGGGCTGAATATTGTGTACCCTTAGGGGAATTAGGAACGATCATCCTCCTTCCTGCAGTAATTCTCCTCCCAGAAGAATGTTCTCTGTTTTGCATCTGGTTGATGCTCCTTTTTGGGGGAAATTCAGTAGAGACTACTGCACCAAGAACTACAGTAATCAGCAAAAACCTGACAGGGACGTGTTGCAAAAAAGCATCAGCAGGAAAAGAAAAAAAGCAAGCAAGTGAAAAAAATATTTAAATTATTACATCCTCTGATGATACACTAGAACAGCTACAAAAATATCAGATAAGGATAGAAAATAATTCATAGCTTTACAAGTGGACATTGCCCATTTCAGTACTTCTGTTCATCCCAACTGTAAAATGCAAACTGACAATTTTTTCAGAGTACTCTTCAAGGACTCAAGAGTAAGAAAAGTACATTTTTCATTGGCCAATAGGCAAACTAAGAAAATCCAGAAAATTATGCCCACTTTTTCCTCTTAAACATCACTATCCTTTTCAGTGATGGGTACTCCGGAAGCTATTTTAAGAGGAATATGCAGTCTCAGGTAGAAAATCACACTGCTCTCCCACCAAAGTAATTTCAGCCATTGTGTTAATATTAATCATATTGTGAAGTGCAGTTTAGAATAGGAAACCCTCTTCAGGCTGTGGTCTCTTCAAAGGCACAACCCAGACTAATGTTTTTAATAGTGCAAGCAAGAAGAAATGGACTATTGATAAAGCAGTTTATTTTGACTAACAGATGAAGCAAATTAACTCAGCTGCAATCTCCTCAATCTACTGCTGCCTAAAATAGAAAGAGCTGCATGAAGAAGGCCAAATAAGCTGCTGTAATCTTTCCATCTGGGGGAACTCAAGCAGCTATCATTCACCACTGTCATTTACATAACTGGTAAAGAGGAAAGTCACATGCTGAACATGGAGATAGTGCTCAGTTTGTTTCTGTTTTGAAGAGCATCATTATTCCTTATATTTCAAAGCATATAGGAATGACAAAGCATTCATCATAGCTAATCCAACTATGAACTTAAAATAGGGTTCAACTCCCAGAGCCCCTGAAGTGACAGCTGATTTACACTAAACCAGCATGGATCAGCAGAGAGATCAGCACAACAGCTTGCAGGGTGGAGTACCAGGAATTGCACAGGACATTAATGAGGGGTAATCCTCAGTTTCCAGAGCATAGCATCACAGCTCTGGGATCCATAATACCAGGTGAGAGTAGCACTCAAATCTTTGACAGCCATAACTGCAGTGACCAGGATTCTGCAGAGCGGACTCCAGAGACAACCAGCAGCAGTGGAAATTTGATCTTGGTAGAGCTTGTCTCTTGGGTGCTTGTTTGGTCAGAATTTTATACTGCCATTACTACTTCCATTTCATTTCACAAACAAGCAGATATTGACTTTCTGTATAGTTCCCATCAAATTATGGAGCTGTTTAGTTAAAACATCCCAGGAAGAAATTATTACTAGCAAGGAGAATTTTTGTCGCATCAGGTGAATCTCCCTGAAATCCGCTGAGAGATGGTTTTTGGCATTTAAAGGTGAAATGAGGTTCAGTCCAACATCCTCCACCTTTGAATGAAAAGCGATCAATTTACATCAAAATTAATTTTGCTACATTGTATTTTATGCATATTAAGAGAAAGGAAGGAAGGAAGGAAGGAAGGAAGGAAGGAAGGAAGGAAGGAAGGAAGGAAGGAAGGAAGGAAGGAAGGAAGGAAGGAAGGAAGGAAGGAAGGAAGGAAGGAAGGAAGGAAGGAAGGAAGGAAGGAAGGAAGGAAGGAAGGAAGGAAGGAAGGAAGGAAGGAAGGAAGGAAGGAAGGAAGGAAGGAAGGAAGGAAGGAAGGAAGGAAGGAAGGAAGGAAGGAAGGAAGGAAGGAAGGAAGGAAGGAAGGAAGGAAGGAAGGAAGGAAGGAAGGAAGGAAGGAAGGAAGGAAGGAAGGAAGGAAGGAAGGAAGGAAGGAAGGAAGGAAGGAAGGAAGGAAGGAAGGAAGGAAGGAAGGAAGGAAGGAAGGAAGGAAGGAAGGAAGGAAGGAAGGAAGGAAGGAAGGAAGGAAGGAAGGAAGGAAGGAAGGAAGGAAGGAAGGAAGGAAGGAAGGAAGGAAGGAAGGAAGGAAGGAAGGAAGGAAGGAAGGAAGGAAGGAAGGAAGGAAGGAAGGAAGGAAGGGAGGAAGGAAGGTCATTAGAAGGCATAGGCCACTTTTCAACTTCTTGTGAACAAATTTCCTAAGTCCTGCTCAAGCAAAATACTCTTTTTTCAGCCTGATGATACTCAAATTAAGGATATATTTTATGTATATCTCTTTTTAAAACTGTGTTTATTAGTGTTATTTCATTCTCTAATTTTGTGTGGGTGGATAATTGCTTTCATCTTCTAAGAGGTAATCATAGGCAGATTTATGGCAATTGATAAACATTTCTACATTGTAGTGTTTGAATGAGTAACCTATGAAAAAAACCCACAACAGCCAAGTTAAGCACTCCTTAATTTTATGTGCTAACCACTGTAAAAAGTTAATTATGTTTACTTCTAGGAAATTGTACTGGAGTATGCACAAACATTTGAACCCAATAATTAACATCTTGCTCCCGAACAAATGTATGAAAGGTGATGTTAAAAGTGAAATATTGCTCTATAACATTTTTCATGCTAGCCACACATTTCTTGCAACACACATCTCTGGATGAAAAGGGATTTCTGTAGTTCCTGAACCACAGCTAAAGAAGTACCTGTCTTTCTTGAGGTTTTCTTTGCACTTTACTGCTCACCTTAGAGTCCCACACTAGATCCACATTTCTGGGATTTTTCAAATAGTGATGGACAAAACAGCTTTTCTGTATATATAAAGTGTTTGGTGATTTTATTTCAGGAATCAGCTCATGTGGTAAATTCATGCAGAATATAAACAGCTGAACAAAGCAGTAACTATGTTGTTTCCTCATATTTCTCTAGGTATGTATCTTAAAAGTTTGAAGCAAAGCAAATTTCTTCCACAAAAGGTTCCATCAGAGGAAGAATGTAAGAAAGAAAATTGCATATTTTGGAAATTATGAAAAAAAAGAGAAAAAAAATATTCCATTCTACTCATTGATAGTCTCTCATACCCATCCATCATAGTCTGCCAAAGACAAAGCTCAGCTCAAAAACTTGAATTAGTCTCTTCTGCTGGCACGCTTTCCTCACCTTCCCAACAGCAAGGGTCTTACAGGAGTTAATACTGCCTGAGTTCTTCCAGTCATAAAACACAAACATTTCAAGTCCTAGATGAAATTTTCTTGTAACATTATGAATTAATCAGAACATGAAGTCTGTGTGAAGTCATGCCTTTTCCACATTCATTGCAGACTTTCTAACAATTATTCCGTCTTGACACCACCAAGAGCTTACAAGGAACAAGAAACAATGCTTTTCCATACATGCCACCTGCATTTAGTTGTGTTTGTACCACTTTATGGTAGCACAGAAAAGAGACATAAAGCCAGGAATATATGGCCTTTTGCATCTGAGAAAGTTAAAGACCATAACAAACCGTGATAGACAGAAAACATTATTTTACGCTAGCTAATGTTTTGTGGGATGGCAAGAGAAGAAATGCACTGCGTCTAAACTGACAGAATGAGAGAAGATGCTAGAAAGAACATTTCTGTCCTAGTTCATAAGGCCCATGTACAGACAAGCACACATTCAGGGCTGTGCTTAAAGGAGATGAAAAGAAATTTAAATCTGCACTACCTAGTTGTTATATTACACTGGTTCTGTCTAGAAAAGTATTGCACTATGCCACTAACTGGGGAAGACAAAATGAGGAAAAAAAATACTTAGAAGCCTGAATGGCAGAACATATCAAGAGCAACTGCTCCCTACAATTAACATTTTCTCAAAGGAGTTTAGCTCTGAATATATCCAAAATTACATGTTCAGGAAGAAAAGAAATTAAGGAAAAAAGGAGTAGAAACCCTTGATAACTTACCACATAGAACCACCAAAAATTTGTAACCCAAATTTGGCAGCCCCTGAGCTCAGAGCTGCACAAACACTGAACACTTTGTGAAAACTACTTTTCCACACAGTAAGCATGTCAATTAAATACAGTCCATAATGACTAATATTACATGCAACGTTTTGCTATAAACTAGGGCCTAGGCAACAGCATTTTACCATTTTGAAATGCAAACACCCTTGGGCTCACTTTAATAACAGTAAAATAATGGCAGCAGCAATACATGTGGAGACAGCCTAAACCACACAGATGAAAAAGGAATGCAACAGTATAGCCCTGTAATGCTGTATTGCCATTGCTCTTACTGCATTGCCACTGCTATATACAAAGCTATAAGTTATGCACTAATCTTGCAAGACCTCCAGACTGAGACATGTCAGACTTTTTCTGGGCTAGAAGTTTAGCTTCTCAGGCTGAATTTTTCTTTAACTACTGCGCACATTGTTTTACCTCGTTTAAACATTTTTCCCTAATCCACCTCTCTAGTTCATTTATGTTACTTTTGCTTTTCTTTCTATGTTAGCACAACAGTTTCATGGCTAAAACATAACACTGTACTATGCAGAAATGTAGGCCTATGGAAACACAGTACAGACCTTGAGAAGGGGAGACATGGGAGATGTTGGAGAGTACAAGCATGGGATTACAAAAGGTACAGAAGACAACACCTATAGCTATAAAAAAGACTCCCCCATGGTCAGCTAAGGAAATGTGAACATGGAGATAGCCAGATCTGGTATTAGTTGAAACAAAGGGAACAAAGACCAAGTATTTAACATACACAAAATAAAACTATTTTAAAAATTTGGATGAAACATGGAACTGTAGAACAATAAAGGAAGAGAAATGACTATGTCAACATTAGCATGAACATCCCCTTCCTTCCTGTAAAAGACTCCAGATGCTGCCGATGTAGGCAACACTTCCAGCAGAATGAAAGACACCACCCTTAGAACCTGGAGAAGCAGGAGAAGGGAGAGCCTAACATCAAAGAAAGTGGGTAGGAACTGAATGTATAACAGTATTAGCATGTGTTTTAATTAATATTTTGAATACTTTTTTGAATAGAAGCCCTCTTTTTCTCCAGTAATGATGGGATCTTGCCTATTAATAACAACTAAACTTCTCAGATAAACTGTTATTGACTATGTCTCCAAGTCACATGATTCTCGTCAAGGCTTCTTGTTTCTCAAGCATGCAGAACCATCAGCATGCTGTTAATTTTTGGAAACCCACAAAGAGCAGCAGTGTCAGCATCTGCAGACTCAGGAAGCCAAGAGCATACTAATCTCTGTGTGGAAAAAGATCCTGAACTCTACATTCCATAGAAAATCCTACACTTCAGCCCTAGATAAAATGATTGTGGTCAAGACCTGGCAAAGCCTATGCCACAAATTAAGATACCACTTTGATTAGAAAGGAGTAAAAACCCCACCCCACCCCCAAACTTTTAACAATCTTTCAATATGGACTAAATATGAAATGAAAATTAGAGTTACACACAGATATTGAGAAACTCTAAAAACAGTGTTCCCTATCTTTGGAAAGAGAGGAAAATAGTGAATTCAAACAGATTATTAGTGGATAGATATGCCTGAATTCTAGACAATATTATAGATAATGGAAGGCTAGATATATTCTGATACTAGTGTTTGAAAAGCATCACAAAGACAGAACTAGTAGAGTCCCTCACCAGTATTTTATATGCATGAAGGAGAAAAACTGAATTTTGCACTGAATAATAATGACAATGGAGCTGAGCTGTCTTTGATTCACAAGCCCTTTTATTAGGCTGCCTTCTATGTGAGAGACAAAGGTGTGGAGATTAACAGTTCTGTCAGTGATGTGTTCATTAATTTCTCTTTAAACATGAGCACAAATAAGATTAACTTTGTCATAACAATTCTTGTGATATTCTATAATACTATCACACTAACTTGCAAATAGTTAAGATTATAAAATAAACTTTTAAGTAATAAATTAATTCTTTAAAATAATTATACCAATTTCCCCCCATTATCCTTTACAGAGTCTATCAAATCCCAACTAAGATTTTTGGTACTTGCTGAATCAATAAAAGTGCTATCATACATATAAATATGCAAATGCATAAAATCAGTTTTAAATGCAGGCAAAAAAATCCAAAAACAAACAAACAAAAAACCCACCAAAAAACCACAAACCCAAAGAAACCAACTGAAACCTAAATTTGTTTCACCACACTTCTGAAAAAAATTCTGTATTAGTTTATGAGAGCACTATTCTTTCTTCTGCTCTTTGTTACTCATGCTGTAATTCTGGTTTGTTTTTTTTTTTTCTGAAAGATTTGCTCTTTCACAAAGACTTCTGTGATGTGTTAGGGTACTTTAGTGGTATATAATTTGGTTTTTAATTCTCTGGAAATAAAAATATATTTTTTTAAAAAGGGAACTAAAATATTTAGAGGGCCAAAAAAAGTTATTTAATGGTAAGACATGAAACGGTGCATATGCCACCACTGAGTAATTTCTATGAGCAGCCTTTGCCTTCCTTACCCCATCTGGTCCTCATGTCTCTAACACCCACTCACTGCATTACAATAAAAATTATATTAAGATCCTTCGGGCAGGATTCTCTATTTCTGTAAGGGCTCTGTAGCACCTAACATATATCTGGAATATGTGGAGGGAAAAAAAGAAGAAAGAAAAAAGGAGACAAAAGTCCAAGTTTTTAAAACTTCATTTGTAGGTTCAGCCATCTGTGAATACCTTGTCACCTTATGTGGCAGGAGCATTTTGTTCCATGATTCTGAAGGAAAGCAATGAGTCCAACTAACATGATCAAGATGCTATTGGTTATATACACACCACTTATTCCTTATCACAATGCCAGATAAAACATGCAATATCAGCTGTGAAGTCAGTATGTGTTTGACATGATCCCAAATGGGATCAAGGTTGCTCCCAAGTACTCTGCATATTTTTTAGATGGCACTTATTTATATTTATATATAATCTATTACTATATTTCTATTTAGAAATCAGCAGGACATATTAGTAGATTGGAACGTTTCATTTGATGAACAAAACACTTACTGAGTGGAAAGATTAAGCTCAAGTTCTGTCACATTACTCCCCTGACTCTCATTACCTCTCTGTACTTGCCTTCCTGCTCTCCTTTTGCCTTTATACATACCTACGCCTCACCTCTGGCATGGCATGGCATGGCATGGCATGGCATGGCATGGCATGGCATGGCATGGCATGATCTCCACAGACAATACTGTGCTGTCAGAAAGCTATCACTAGCAAATTAAATGTGCTTTACTCAATAGAAATCATGACAAACTTCTGCCAAAATGAGCATTGGTTTTACCATGTAGAGAATCTGTACATTTAAAAGAATGCAAGTCTTAAGCATGTCATGGGGCGCACTCAGCTTCTGATCTGTCACTACTGAAGTTAGTGAAGCTTTGGGCATTCAAAGATTTGCAAATGGAGATTCCTCAGACTTTGTGGAATAGAAGATGCACATCTTAAAGCTCACTTTGGGAGAAATCCCTTAACTTAGCTATGCCTGTTTTTTAATGGGTTGAACTTGAAGCAATATGAACTATTTGGTTGTGCTGACCAATTTCCAGTTTAACGTCAATGGAAGATTACTAGATCTGCAGTCTCCTAAAGCTCAGGCTAAACAAAAATAAGTTATTCCCAACTTGGTTCCCTGCCCAAATCACAAAAAATCAAAGAGGTCTTTAGCAGAATACCAATCTCAGTGATTGCTGCAGGTGTTTCCGCATTTTCCGATACTTCAGATATCTGTTTAAAAATTAAAATTCATCCACTTGCTTAGGGCTAGGGAGCAAGGGGTTGGGAGAGAGAGCAGAGCCTTTCATGCTATTGCAGCTCTGCATAGAGCCGTCCTGCTTCTCTGACGTATCAACTGCATGCTGTGTCTACAAGCACGGGGGCCATCACGATAATATCCGGTGTCTGGGAAGCAGATCCCAGTCAGGAGGAGAAGTCTACTCTAGCCTTTACAAAAAAAGGCTCAGCTACTGTCAGGCCAAGCAAATAAAATTCAGATGATGCGGCCTTTACGTATCTTTAAACTTCCAACCACTGCAAAGTTGTTCTTTGGAAAAGCAAAAATCTTCTTTGTAAGGGAAAAGTCCCCTCCATACATGGAGATGGCCTTCAAATCAGAATACGTATTCCTTGCCAATATGCCACAAATCAGTGTGCATTTTTGTGTGTCACAAGTTCACAGACCAGTTCTATTGCCTGACTGAGCTGGTTTCTGCCTCCTGTTATCAGTAAAGCATACTGCTTTGGGGACTGCATACAAACCACTGAAATTACTCTGGTTGGGGGAAATGGTGATGAAGAAGAAACATAGATATGTTACACCAGATGTTAGTCAACAACTTCTATGCATTTTCAAGCCTGTTTCTTGCCTGATGAATAACTGAGTTAAACTAGTGTGAAGGGATAGAGCCAGAAGATTTTTTCTTTTCAAAATGTTTTACATTCACGACCTTGGTTAGATAATTTAGTGAGCAGACGTTATTGTCATCTTCTTTATGTTACTCATCTAGAAGAGCAGATGCCACACTGAGCTGCAGCTTGGCATCAAGGAAAGTCTGCCTGTGTGTCAGGGTAGCCAGGATAGCCTGGACTCCCTTAAGGACTAATTGTACTCCAGTAAAAAGAGCTATCTTCAGCCCTGTTCAAAAAGAATATTCTAGTGTTTTTAACATCCTTCCAGATGCTTTTTAGGAAGGCTCCTCTCAGCGCTCCTGCATTTTATCAGCTCTCCCTCTCATGGAAACTCTAAATCGCATATTTAAAAATAGACCATCAGATTATCTGGGTAAATCATAAAGCTCAGCTTATCTCTCTCTTCCCCTTCAAAATATACAATTTATTTTGTCCACCAGCTCAGCAGCGTGAAGCCATCAATAATCCTGTTTGTCTCAGTAACCCCACTCACTGATTGTCCCTGTGTATCTCTACTCTGTGCATGCATGTCACGCTGGGGTGTGTGTGTCTGTGTGAGCACCGAAGAAGGATCCAGGAATTCACAGTTCTGGGCACAAAGGTGTACAACCCTGCTGTATTTATGCCCATGTCAACTGTTTACCTCCTAGCATCACAACACTTATGGAGAATAATACCAGCATTTTGCTGAAGTAATGTACTGAGTACTTCAATTATGCATCAAATTGTTGTTTAACACCAATCTGGACGACAGAAGCCTTGTGCTTCTCCTGAGGGCAGGCATAATCAATGCGTGCAAGGAAGGACACAAAAATTTTTCAATTCCTCTCTCCCAGTGGTTCACACGCACCAGATAATAGAGCCTTCAGTGGCAAACCCCGACTGCCAGCCCACAGGTTTCCTATACGCTCATCTCCTCATCCTCCTCCCCCTGCCAGTGCGGCCCATCAGGCCACGAGAGCCGGAGAAAGCCCTGCAGGGATATAAATAGCTCCTCGGGGGAGGAGGGGAGAGTGCAGCAGCACGTTTCTAAAGATGCTTGCTGCAGAGGGAGGTTTTGCTGGATTAATTCAGAGGGGAAGGGGAATCGCTAGGAAGTTCACTGCCACAGCAGGTAATGTCTGTGGAAAGAGGGCAGCAGCTGCCCTGGGGAAGCTGAAGGGGGAATGCCCCGCTTTCTGGGAGAGCAGCGAGGCGGGGTCCCATTCTGAATGTCCCACCTATTTCAAATCGTTTTCTCAGAGTCCCCCCCGCAGATGGGCTGTGTATAGGCACGAACGCCCCACGGCTGAGACAGACAGCGAGGATACGAACCAACTCGGTGGAGGTGTTATTACCACACGCAGCTTATTGTCTGTGCCAAGTTTGTACGGAGCCAGGTGATGCTGCTGGTGCGCGCAGTGTAATAACACTGACTGTGCATGCGGTGCTCTGAACTTGCCCCATGAGCGGAGCACGGTAGCGCTGCCTTCCCTGCCCTGTCCCCGGTTTTCCTTGGAGAGACAAAGCCGAGAGGTTCCGTCTCCCCAGAGCCGCCCTATCCTCCCCTGCCTCCCGGAAACTTTCGGGAACTACAGACACAGATGCCTGAGGCACAGGTGCGCGCTCGCCCGTTCCCGGCCGGAGACAGCCGGGCTCTCCTCAGCCGCCGCCTGCGCTGGATGCGCGGGGGGCGCGCAGCCCCCGCTGCCCGGGGCCGCTCCGCGCCGCTCCGCTCTCCCTCCCCCCGGCGGGCCGGCACCGCTCGGCTCTGCGGTGCTGCAGCGCCCGGCTCGGCCCGGCCCGGCCCAGCCTCTCTCACCGTCCTCCAGAGCCTCTGCCGCTTGGCACTGACGGAGGTGGCGGTGACGATGAGGTGGGAGACGGACACCACCAGCCCGAAGACGATGGCCAGCAGCGTCCGGACGGGAAGCAGCGAGTAGGAGACGAAGGTTACCAGCATGAGCTGCCACATGCCCTGCTCGGGGGCGCTGGGCGGCTCCATGCCGTAGGCGCCGAGAGAGAAGGGGCAGCAGAGGAAGGAGAAGGTGAAGCTGAAGAGCAAGGTGAGCTTGACGATCTGCTGCAGCTGGGTGACCTGCAGGTACTTGACATTGGTGACGATGAAAAGGGAGAGGAAGATGATGCAGTGCACCGGGTGCGAACCTTTGGAGATGGTCAGGCTGGGGCCGGAGAGCAGCTCCACCAGGGCTAGGCTGGCGGTGAGCACGATGAGGACGGCCAGCGCCTTGAGGGTGGACGTCTGCTCCAGCTTCAGGTTGTAGCTCTGGAAGAGAGCCTCCAGCTCCTTGCAGTCAAACTCGTCCTCGCAGGCGATGGCATCCAGCAGCAGCAAGGGAGGGGGGTCCCCTAACCCGGCTCCCGCTCCCGACGCCGCGGCAGCCGGCGGGGAGCAGCAGCAGTGGCAGCACTTCTTCCTCTTGGTCTTGACTTTCTGAAACGGTATTTCCTCCATGTCAGTGCCATTCATAAACCCGGGGAAGAAATGCTCCTCCAGGTGTCCCCCGCTGCCGCTTTGCCGCCTCGCTGTTCATAAAAGAGAGGGGGGCTGCGCGCAGGAGCCGCGGCCGCTCGCCCGCCGGCAGCCCCCGCCGCTCCGCGGGCGCGGGTCCCGGGCGCACCCGCCAGCCGCCGTCCGCAACCCGCGCCGGCAGCCGCCCCCTCCGCTGCCACCCAGGAGCCGGGGGTGGCTGGGACGGCGGGAGGAGAGTCTCACTCGCGTTAATGTGCCAACCTTCCTGCCTGCAGTCTCGCTTTCCCCTCCACCCTCCTCCTCCTACTCCTCCTCCTCCTCCCCTGGTGCTCCAGGGATGCTAATCTCCTAATGACACCAAAACACCATCCAAAGGTTTGGAATCAAACAGAGGGAGGGGTGGGGGCAAAGGGTGGGTGGAAGCTCAGAAAAGGGGAGACGGGGATAATCAACAGGCGGCTTTCCCTTCAGATAACGGTATTTTGGGGAGCGGGAGCTACAGAGGAAAGCAAACGGGCTCCCGTGAGGTGGGCAATATTAAAAAATAAAATAGCGGCTAGGGGGAAAAAAAATTAATCCGAGCCAGGGATATGGAGGAAAAGTGCTGCAGAGGGGCCGGAAAGAAAGCAGGCAGGGAATCGGAGGGCGATCCCCTTCCCAGGTCCGAGAGCATCTCACCGGAGCTGGGGATTGAGAGGCGCCTGCGCGCCGATCGCTTGGGAAGCCGGACACGTCCCCACGGGGCTCCGCGATTCGGGAGCGGCCGAGGGGCCCGCCGCCCCTGCAAAGAGCCCGGCGTTCCCCCTGCCGGGCGCCCGGGGCTCGCCCGGCCCTCCGGGTGCGTCCGGCATCGGCCGATGGCTGGCAGCCCCGTGCTGCCCGTCTGCCCTGGCAGCTATTCATAAATGTACAGATATATAGGTTCATATAGAGAGATACACACACACACACACATATATATGTGCATGTGTGTGTGTGTATGTGTGTATAAAAATATACAAAATCTACCTATAAAGATGTAGAAGTACATGTAAATATAAATACATTTGAATGAATATATATATATATGTTTATATAGATGAATCCTGCTTCCTTTCAGAAATAAAGGAATCTTTCATATCTGACTGAATAAATATTCTGATGTTTCTTGTTTCTGCCTAGCTCTGAAGCAGTGGGAGAAAGTGTAGTGAATGAGAAAATTTTCAAGAAAACACACTTCTGTGAGCATTTCTGCCTGTCTGGTAGTACAAATCAGTCGGTTGCTGTGGAGGATTACTCTTTTGACAGGAGTTGAATATCACCCCACTCAAAATTGTATTTCGTGCCTCATCAGGAACTTGGATGTGTTATTTAAAAAAAAAAAAGCCTCTAGTTCTAGCAGCCTATAATGCTGCTATCAGATACTATTACCAAATTGTCACAAAAGAATACACTGAAATATGGGTTTTTTGTATTGCATCTAATTTTGGGATTATGAGACTGATTTCAAACTCACCAAAGGCTAGGGAAAGGACACCAGTTTATTTTTGTTTTGGGTCAAGCATTTGTAAGATTCAAGTCTAGGAAAATGTCAAAATAGAAAACTAAGGTTATATGTACACTTGGCTTTTCAAAGGCAGGGCAGGGATGTTTTCCAGAATCAAAGCAAAATCCTGCTATCATGAATAGGTTGAAGAACTAAACACTGATTTTTGTATCAGTGATGTCAGATTCTGGTCCCAGATTTGGGCTGAAGACTGTTAAGATTGACAGTAGGCAGGGATTGTTTAAGATTTGTTATGGCTGTGAATTATGTTGGCACTTCACTTCTGGACAGTAAAGTAGCACTAAAAAATTCTCAGATACATAATCTGAGGCAACATATTTTTATATTAATATTTTAGTATTTGATGTTAGTCCATGCCCTACAGACTCAGCCAGTATGCAGTCATTCTTTTTGAATCCGGACAGACCTCATCAGGAAAAGAGAATTAATCAACATTGCTGGAGTTTGTGTATTACAGATTCAAAATATTCCACACTTGGGACAATGACTGATACTTACTCTGTGTTCATGGGAAGCGACTCATTGTGATTTCCTAGACTGTGACTTAGACTCTCAAACACTGCAGAACTGTAAATACAGCTGATATTTAGACTTCTGTAACATCCTTCCAGAAGAAAGTAAAGGTGTTGGATTTGCTGGCCTGAGTACTGGGAACAGGAAGAGATGTTTAGCTGAAATGAAATTAAACCTGACAAACAAAAAGAGGCTTCCTTTGTTTTGCAGGATATCTAGTGTGTTTGAAAAGCTTAATAAATTAACCTCCTTAACTTTGGTACATAAATTCTCTTTGGTCACACATATATTAGATAAACACACACTGCTGTGTTTTTACCTGTCCTCAGCTTTTTTTCTGAGCTCATATATCCTAAGGGATAAACTAATATTTCACATCTCACTAAGTATAAGAGGTGGCACTGAGTTGCCCAGCCCTAGGAGCTATTCGCTGAAAGAGTTGTCCTGCTAGCAGTTATCAATTCTTTCTTCTGGCTCTCAGCCTGCTGCTGAGGAAATGGAAGGTGAGTAATTCCCTACAGGGCACCCTGTGGTTTAGATTATTTTCATGCTACTTACAGTCTCAGGTTGGCTTAGTTAGTGCATACAAAAAGCAGAGAAAGATGGTCATGTGAAACATATACATCTTCATTCTTGCTAGGTCAAGGGGAAGCAGTGAACTGTTGAAGCTTCATCTTCCTTGGACACACTAGGAGTATGGAAATGCCACACAGTGATTAATGAAACTCTGCCATCCTTTATAGACTGTTTCACATCACAGGGCAAATACTTCACCATACCCTCCGTAGTGAGGAGCCCAAATTTTACACCTGATACAAAGAGGAAAATGTCACAAATAAAAAGAGGAAACCTCAAAGCCTTTGTCTGAGACAGACATATTATTAAAGCAAATAGCCAGCTATAAAACTGCTGGAATCCACTTGACACAGGACCATATTTTCTGACTTATCTGTTGTAGATGACAGTAAATCTAAAATAATCTAAATCTTCCTGGGGTTTTTTAGTGATAAACTGCACTTTCTGGACTGTAGTACAATTCTGCCTCATTTTTAAGAAAGGTATGAGGTTGGTTTTGACAGTTACTGCCCCCAAAATTCTGGATGTTGGCCAGAACCAAGTCAGTTCTTTGTTTTGTATGCTCTTGCATTTGTAATCAGAAACTACTCTGGGAATGAATGTAGTATTGACAGGAAAGAGTGATTTGAGTCCAGCTTTTTCATCTTTAGAACTGAAAAACCTATCTGCTTTTCATTTTTTTTGTAAGAGGCAAACTGTCTTGGTTGTTTGAGTCACTGGAAGTGGAGAGTCAGGCAGTGAATGGACCTAGGTTACACTAAATACAAATATCACTGCCTTTTACTGGACTATAGTTTTGAATTAAAGACCTACTCAGAGTTTCGGTTCCCCCTCAGTTCCTTCTCCCCCAGTCTACTTTTATTAACTTTGTGCTTGTAAATTCCCCACTCAATAATTATTTTTCACTACAATCTTGTTTTACTTTACTAAACTCAGTACTTGCTTTTTGTATCTCATCTTCTGTAACAGTTTCAAGCATTCATTGCCGGGTGCATTAGGTGGAGATCATCTTTAAAAACAATGTCTTTCATAAAACTGGAGCTCTTCAGATGCAGGACAATTTTAAAATTAGGCATAATGAAAGTTTTTGCATTGATGGATTTTTTTTTCTTGTGGTAATTTTTGTCTGAGTAAGAATTGCAAGGATTTTCATCTTTTATCCATATTTAGTATTGCTTACCTGTAACAGAATGCCATGCTCTATGATCGGAGACAGGGATAGACATCTCTTTTTCCTCTCACTGGCTCTGACAGTAAGACTAAAGACTCTGCATAAAGCTATTGAGAAATTTCTGCAGATTCATTCTAGCAGGCACAGCTTTTTAATGCCATCACAGAAATCTGTCTAGTGAGAGAAAAGCAGTGATATGGGCAGGACAGAAAAGGTGCAGCACAAAATAGTAGGAATGGCCAAGTTTAAATATAAAAATTGAACAGTGTTTTCCTCCTCTCATGGATCTCTGAAATAGATTCCCAACTTCTTCTAGATTTGGGGGAAAGATTTGAAAAAGTGAAGGTATGTTTTTCCAAATCATACAGAGATTTCATTTGAAATGAATCTGGGGACTCCATTCGCAGGCTTTTTTCAAGAAATGTAGAATAGATTTCTGTGAGGCTGCTGAAAAATTGTCTGAACAGGTCTCATAAGCATTATAATGACTCTTCCTTAATATTCTTTGTGATTTTAAAGTTTGACTTACGGTACATGCATTTTGATGGAGAAGAAATGAAAGCGACCCTTCTGATACATTACCACTTCCGCCGTTAAACAATTATCTGCATGTTCGAATTCACCTAACCAGAGCACTTCTTCTACAGAGATGAAATAAACTTTGCCCACCTACAGTGAGTAAAAACCTCACAACACCTACAAGTTTAGTCATTAGGAGACATTGGCTTTAGCCTCAGCAGTGTTGTCCAAAATTACTTTTGGATTTTATCTTTTTCTTTGTGCTTCTTCATAAAAGAACCAGTTTTAAGAGAACAGAGATGAGTCTTTCAAGGGTAAATTTAGGCTGCAATACTAATCACCCAGTGACAAACTTGTGCCTTAGTTTCTGCTCAGGTCTAACAACAACAGTTTTGTTCTGTTTCTGTTGGACTGCACAGTGTTTTTTCACTCAGATTATTTTGATCGCTATTCTATCTGTATAGAAGTCTATCTCACTGTGTAATCTACTGGAAAGAAAAAAAAATCAGATGAGAAAAAAATTACATTAAGACCTTGACCTCGAGTCACTTGTCAGACAAGACTGATCCTGAAGCAATTAGGACATTTGACAGAAAAATAATATGGCTAAAGTGGCTAATTTGCCAGCAGAGAAAGGAGTTGGGTTTTCTACAGGCCTCTGCTGAGCAGGGAGTATTGGCATTAAGAGCATTTTAATCCTTTACCTCTCTCTTCTATTTTAAGCCTTACAGGAGAGCAGGAGGCTTCTGTGACCTACTGAACTTCTGTATTAATACTAATGAATATCTTCAGTGAGCAAGCAATGTGCTTACCAGCCAGAATGGATGCATAGCAGGTCAGCCAGACCCTTCCAGCTTTTGACCAGTCATTAATTTTCTTCATCAATACTGTATCAACTCAGATTTATTTATTCTTCACCTAAAGTTAGTGCCATCTAATATCTATTATAAAGGCAAATTTTCAGGAAAGAAGGTCGATGCATTTTTATGAGGAATTAGTTCGCTGTTTCTGTTATGGTCTCTAGTAAGCAAGCCACAGTTCTCAGGATGTCTCCCAAATACCACACCCCACCTGGCCATGCTTCTGTCTCGCCTCTTCCTACTTTATCCTCCCTGTTACCTCAGAGAAATGTCAGGATTTTTCCTTCATGAGCCTGTGGATGGTAGGAGGGTGGAAACGACACAGGAAAGGGTTTAATACAATTTGTTGTGTACTTTGCCAAGAGGTATACAACAGTGACATATACTGATTAAAAAACATCAGCAAAACAAATCACAAACCAGCTGCAAAACCGACACAGCACTTGTAGTACCTGCTTTTGCTACTTCATTTTAGAGGTGTACGTTAGAGCATACTCCTTTTCAGCAGAGAATGCCATAGTGCAGCCATGGATGTTCTGGTACCCCCTCATGGTGCCGTGGCACTCCACACAGAGAGCCACCAGCTCAGTTACTGACACCCATGTCACCAACCCCTTACACTTGTATCAGAGCTTGCCAGCTCAGGCTTCATACTATATTTACATGTTTGTGCATTAACCAGGTCTGGAGATAGCTTGTTCAGGGCTGCCACGGGATCTTTGCACTGCAGTCTGGAGACTAGAAATATCGTGTTAGCCTTCAACAACTGACAACTTTTCCCCAATATATAAAAACACCCTTCCTTTCAGTAAGGTGCATCTTTCAATACACTGGTTATCTTCAGAATCACAATCCCATCCCAGACTGAGAAATCACCCAAGAAGTTGTGTGGGTTTCCTCTAGTATGGCTATTATTTTATCTTTCCCAGTGAGCTTCATTAACAGACTTTTTCAGAGCCAACTTCATTCAATATATAAAAACACCCAAACAACAAAACCCAGCCCCCAAAATTAGCTGGATCCATTCTCAGGCAAAATACAAATGTTGTTGAGTTCCCACAGACTTCCTTTTGCAAATCCTTTCAGAAAAACCAAGAAAAGAAAACAAAACTGAACCCTCCTTCCCCAACATCTCAGTACTTGTCCCTGCACTCAGCCAATGAAAATTTCCCAAACCAGTTAGCAGATTTGGTGGAAATTTCTGTTATGCAGGTGATCTGATTGACCAAAGCATTCTTAAAAGTCCTTTAGTTGTCAAACCAACTTAGTAAAATTCAGACCAAGGTCAAACAGTCCATTCTTGTGGAGGGACTTTTTTAGGAGTTCTGTAAAAGTCTAGCATCAGGGCACTGGCAGTGGGAATGAATCTGATCCTGTTCCATGAAATCAGAGGAAGTTTTCATATTCACTTCAGCTATATTAGCCCTGGTATTATAACTGTGCTTATTTCGCTAGGAAGGTTTCTGTTCTTCTCTCTATTAATACTGCTGTTGCCCTAAGGTAAGAGCATGGCTCTGTTCAGAGCTTGTATTATTCTTGTTTGCCTAATGAAATGTAGTTTAGATTTATTTCAGAATGTGTATAAGGACAGATATTTTGGTTAGTTTATTCCCTTGAATCTCTTGAAAGAGCAAGACAAGAGGTAGGCAAAAATAAAGACAGAAATTATAGCTGTTTATAATACACAGTTCACTTGTAGCCATATTTCTGATACATCAAAATTTTAAAAAAATATATTAAATAGTAATTCATATTCAACAGAGACATTTTCCTCCTATTTTACTTATCTCTAGGTTATGTAGCACAAATGTTCTTGAATCACTTATGCCAAAGCATGGTATTATAATTTATGTACTGAGGTTTTAGTAAACAAATCTTCTTTTTCTTTCTTTTTCTTTTAATGAAGCCTAGATTTTTTTAACTCCATGTATATTTTCATTATGTCAAGCTTTCACTATTGGTAATATTCAGAATATGCTCTGCTATGACTTTTTATCACAGTTCACTCATTAGAAGTTCTGAAGTAGCTGCCTCAAGTGCCAGACATGAGGCTCCCTCCTGGAGTTCTGATTTGGGCAGAACTTCACACCAGTTTCATTTGGGAGTTTTTCTTGAGTAAGTGTTCTGAAAGCCTGCATATTTTCATCATTTGCAGAGCCTCCTGTCAAAGAGTGAAAAGTACAGTGACAATATGAATTTTACAATAGCAGTAGAAATAAAATATATTTGTAATGACTTCCTATTGGAGAAAAGAATTGCTTCTTTATACTAATTTAATGTTTTCTGATGATAACTATAAAGCTAACAATAGTTTCAAGACACAGCATACTACAGACAGCCAGAGTGCTCTCTGCCAGTTAGTACTTGTACTTCATCACTGAATGGAATACAGATATAGCCATTTGCTGGTTTTTATAAACCCAAGGAAACCATCCCCAAATCCAGTGGAATTAAAAAAAAAACCTTAATGATGCTTTTCAAATAGAAAGATAAGCTTGTTACAGAAGGCTAAGTCGCAGAAGATACTTATTAGAGATTCACCTCCTCTAACACTCTCTTGCAAAGAACAGAGTACCCCAAAACAGCATGTATCAGACATTAAACTGCTCTTCCAGATTATTTCCACCAAGGGCCAAGATTCCCTCTATTTTATTTCTAATCTATGTAATGGGATTCTTCACGTAAATCCTGCAACTAGCAGCAGCTAATTAGGTCAAATTAACAGGACATATGTTACTGGATCTATTTTGAGTTTAACTCCTCAAGATGGAGCTACCCTCCTCTTTAAGGTAACGACTACTAGGTGTTAAAAGTGAAAAGACAATGTTATTGTGGTGTGTTTACTATTCCTTTAGTCAAAGCCTTGCTCAACATTAAGACAGATTTCCGGTGGACTTCAAAGCTATATTTATTTTCTTATCACCTGTGTTCCCCCTTCATCCTAAACAATTTGCATAAGCCTGCATAATGCTTCTTAGCTTATGCCTCACTGCTACTATATATAGATGAACTGGAAATTCAGCTTAGTAAAGCAACTTAATTATTTTCTTGTTCCCTTCTTTCTTCCTGCCTACACACTGTGCATGTGTTTTTGTACATGAAGGTGTGAAAGAGAGATCATGTACTCAAAAGGAATTTTAAGTGCTAAGTGCTATTGTTCTTATTAATTACTGGGGGAAACAAAATTTTCTAAACTGATGCAAAAGTAGGAGCCATAAGTGTAGGGGGGGATAGAATATAAGAAAATAAAGATAGTGTAGAAAGTAATCTTACCCCTAAGGAGTTGCAGCTGGGCCAATTATCAAAGATGAGGAACAGGCCTGACTTTCACAGGCCACAGCTGTAGCCAAGAGAAGAACAGTGCTATAAAAGAGTGGGGTGGCTGGTTGGGAGGGGAACTGGAGTCAGCTGGCTGCTTTGTGAAGAAGAAAGAGTCAGTGCTCTGAGGAGCTGCTCATGAGAAACAAGAAGGTATGAAACTTTTGTGATAAGGAGACAACAGTTTGGAACCCCTGCAATAAGATAGCAACGCATAAGAACTATCCCAAATATCACAGGGATTCCAGCATGTGTGTGTACACCCCTGTGTGTGAGTGGGTGTGTTTGTAAATGAGAAGCAGGATTTTTTTTCCCTTTTTAAAAAAGAAAAAAGACAACAAATGTTTTGCATTTTCTTTGTGATGCACATTGAGAGTTATGTAGCCAAGTCAGGTGCTGACATTATTAACAGTACATCTCATATTTCATAAAGGCTTCTTTTTGTTTTCTGTGTTATTATTTATTTGCTTAACAACCTGTTTGCTTTCAAGTTTATATTTGCAAATTAGGGTATTTCTTTAAAAACCTAGAAGTGAAATCAAAAATCTCATTGAACATGGAATATTTCTGGTTGGCTAGGACTCATAAGGAACTAAAAACACTACTTACATTTTAGTTGAAAGTAGACATTTTTCTCACAACTTTTGTTTGCAAAAATTGTAAAAAAATACAGCAGTTTAAATACAGATCTGCTTGCCTAAAAAAATTAATTTTATATTTTTATGAAGCTAATTTTGTAGCACCTTAGCAGTTAATCACTGAGAAGCTTCCTCTCCTCAGGTCTGATAGCCCTTTAAAGCAGAAAGAGGCATTACTCTAAGGAGAGCTTACCAGTGTTTTTAACTCTAGACTGAGTAATGCAAACCCGAATACATTCACTATAGATTGGGTCTTATCCTATTGTCTGAAATATATCTCACTTCTCTAAACAAGGTTAAATGCTATTTTTCTTCCCCTAATCCTGTTTATCAAGTTAATAGGTAGTCTGGACAGTTTAAGTATTCCAGTTAAGTGGGAGAAAGGTCACTGCAGGACTACTTAAAAGGTATCAGGGTGTGCTAAAGAGTAAATGCAGTTTTCCAAAGGATTTCCTAAAGGGTTGCCAAAGGATTTTAGGGAAGGCAAGTCAACACTAACATTAAAATAAAAAATCTGATATCTAGGAATTTCCAACTACCATTGCAGTGATAAAACTTGTGTTTATTTTTGTAAGTACATTTTACAGTTTCTTCCCAGCACTGACATGCTCTCCCTTGCACCCAACTCACTGAAGCTGAAAGCTGATGGGAAACTTTGACTGTCATTAGCCCCAGGTGCTGCTCCTCAGTGCCCAGGGATGAAGGACCTCAAGGTGGCCAGCTCTGCTCATTGCACTGCCTAAGAAGAATTTCCCTGACTGGTAACTTATCCCACAAGGCTAGATCCAGAGGTTAAGGAGGCTGGCTTGATATTTTCCACCAACTCTATGGAAAAAACCCTATACAGTTTTACGCCTAGCTTGTAAGTTTTGGGCCTTTGCATTCATGATATATTTGTGACTGATGGACCTTCTCAGTGAGATTTGCCCCTGCAGTTAGCAAGGTACTTGCAGAGGTCTGTGTGTCCAAAGCCACATTTACCCTACAAGGAAAACTTGAAGAGAAACGCCCTATTGACCAAGTAAAATTCTCACCAGCAGATTTTTGGGGTTTTTCTGCAAGAGCACTAGGGGAATTTTTTCCCAAGGACCTTATGTGGAGAAGTAGCAGCAATAATCCAAAAAGTGATGATAGCACTTTCTGAGGATAGCTTAAGTACCAACCCTGATGGTACAGAGATTTCATGCACCATCCCACAAAAAATTTATGCTGGGGACTTCCCTGCTGGAAAGGAGCTTGGCAGTAATGGACCTGGGAGTCCCATTGGACACCAAGTTTTCCATAAGCCAGTGATATGAGTTCATGGCAAAGGTGATTAACAGTATCCTGGGGTGTATTGGAAAAACTTCTGTCAGCAGCTCGAGGGAGGTGATCCTTTCCCTCTTGTCAGCACTGGTGAGGTCTCATCTGGACACCTGTGTCCAGTTCTGGGCTTTGCAGTACAGGAGCCATATGGATGTACAGACAGAAGAGAGTCCAGTGAAGGACCACACATATGGTTAAGGGACTGGGAGGAAAGGCTATGAGACCTGTGACTGTTCAGCCTTGAGAAGGGAAGGCTCCAGGGGTATCTTATCAAATGTCTATAAATACCTAAAGGGAGGGGCAAAGACAAGGGAACCAGGCTCTTTCCAGTGGAAAGTCCACTGGCAGGACTAGAGTCAATGGACAGAGAGTGAAACACACCAGGTTCCCTCTGAACATCAGGAAACACTTCTTTTTACTGTAAATGTGACTGGCACATATTGCCCAGGGAGATGGTGACATCTCTGTCCTTGGAGACTTTCAAAAGCAAGATGGACATAGTCCTGGGTAACTGGCTCTAGGTGGCCCTGCTTGACAAGCAGATTGGATTATATGACCTCCAGAATTCCCTTCCAATATCAACCTTCTGTGATGCTGCAATTCTGTGGCATAGGTGGGGAAGGTGTTCATCACTCTGGTGCAGGCCCATTTCAAGATAGGCTAATAGAATGTGCAAGAAGTATCTCTTACATTTTCTACACCATGTTAAAAATAAAAATTAAAATGAGTCAGTCTGTCAAAGAAAAAGCAGACTTGACCATGCACGATCTCCCCTAAAAAACATAATTATTGCAAAATACAGAACTACAGCTGCATTTTCTGATACACCTGATTCTGCAGGGTTATCTGTATTACAAGCTTCTCATGCGATTAAGGAACAATTAAAGGACCAATTACTTTAAAGGTGCTAGCTATTCATATTCATAGCTTCAGTGAGGAAAAATCCTCAACTCTGTCAAAACTGGTTTTCTCAGAACTGGTAGTTCCAAGAAAACAGGTGAAAACCCCTAGTCCCTAGAAAATAAGCCAGAAGAAAAGAGGTATGGAAATATTATTTTAGCACTCCAAGTTCACACATCAGTTGAATGGAAGATTTAAAGACTGTAACTTGTGTTTAGGTTAGCTTGGTTGTCAAATCACTCATGGGATCTGACCTAGAGTATGAAAATTTGTGTTCATGAGCAGGGAAATAATCAAACTGAGCACTATCAAGCTAACCTTCACAAATTCTGAAATATCCTGCCTGGAAATTATTCTGTAGCGTAGCTTTCAGAAGTTTTAATGTGTAATGATCTGCTTTTGCAGCCTTTGCACTTTATGGAGAATTATTATTTCTCTTTTAAATATATTGTGATGTATGGTGATATATGGCATGTGTTGATTTTCAATATTTCTTCTCCCCTCATATTTATTCATCGCCATGATTAAACTAACAAAGCAATTAAAAGAAATTAAATGTGAAATATATTAGATATATTCCCTCACCATAACTGAACATTTGTTTTGGTTCAGTAGCATCCTTGTTTTTACCTCATATTACTGTGTTCCTTTGATTTCATTGAAATTTTTCAGACTCCTTTATATTCAATGTTTCTTTTCACCTTTTATAGTATTTCAGTTATACACAGTAGATGAAATGCCCTCCTAAAATTTCAGTATTTGAAATGTGTGGCTTTTGAACAGATTTGGAAAACCTATTTATCATCAAGGAGAACTTTTTTCAACCTAAGAAGTTTTATGTATATATTTATAGTAATGAGTACAAGCTATTATGCCGGTCATAATACAAAGCAGATCAGCTGGTATTATTTTCATAAATATTTAAAAGTTAGCACACCTACAGAGTAGGCAAGAAGTATTGTATTAGTCACTAAAAAAGGGAAAACCTATGTGATTTTCATCTAAATAAACTTGTTTAAAATAGAAGTGGACATGACACACTTGGGCTTTATTTTGAGTTAGCAAGTTAAGCTCAGATTTAAAGATCATTAGAATAAAAGCTTGCTACTTTTTCTTCTCTGTCTTTTAAACATAATTTAACTAGATCAGCTTAGTGACTTGTAGTTTGGGACAAGTTCTTCTGATACAGTGTAGACAGAGTTTATGTGTCTACAGAGGATTCATACATGCTACAAGTCCCAGGAGACTGCAATCAAGATGAAGTCTTGGACATGACTTTGATCAACCTGATCTGCTGAGGATTTCCCTGCCCACGGCAGGGGGGTAGATTATCTTTAAAATTCCTTCCCAACCCAAACTGTTTTATGACTTCTTAATTGTATGTTCCAGCTGATGATTCCAAGGAGTGCAGACAATATCAAACTTGGCCTCCTGTATCTAAATGTGAGAACAGACATAACTGGGATTCTGGACCATGGCAGAATTGTGTGGAGGGATAAAGCATATCTATAAACTAGGAGATTGCTCCAAAAGCACTTCCTTTTCTATATCCCTTTGCTCTTCCAGTTTTCTTGTGTTTATAAAGGTCATGTGGCTAGATTAATAATAAAATTTAACTTTATCTGAGTCAAGAAAAAAAGTTGAGGATCTTTTTGGCTGTCTTTTTAGATGTTTCCATTTATTGCTCACTTAACTCCATAGCCTTGGACTGGAACAGAAATAAGTATTTTAATCACAAAGATGTAACATATCAATAAAGGGAACAAAACCCTTTTTCTACCTTCTGCTTTGGTATCATTGCTGTCTCCCATAAGAAACTAGAGTAGTCTGTTGGGAGCTTTTGCCAGAGGAACAACCTTATGCATATTTAATGTCATTGCTAAATGGTATTGTGCTTATCATTTGTGAATCACTGGAGCTTGCATCTGTTTCTTGTAGCTGGGTTTCGGACTGAAAGGGTTATTTTAATGGCCCATTAAACTCCCACCTGGTTTTTTGCTTACACTAATCTATTTGCAGGTTCATTTGTGGATTTTTTTAAGGGATGTAAAAGCATATGTTCCTTCCCACAATCCACCTTAAGACACTCTGTCACCCACATAAAATGCACAAAGGACTCATAACAATAAGCAACTAGTTCAAAGTGGTGAAATGGTGAAATTCCTTTAGTCCTTAGTGTCTACATCCAGAACTAATGAAATGTAAAGGATAACAAAATGTCATAGCTTCCTAAGAATTATGTGAAGTCTGAAATGTTGCAATAATATTTTTTTTTTTGTGTCTTGGCAAAAATCTTGTAGAATGTTGTTTGCTCATACAAAAATGTTAACATTAAACTATGGCATTATTGCAGATGTTACTCTGTAGGAATAATTACTTGTATTTTAATAATACCAAAATTAATATCATAGAATTATAAAAGGGGTTGGGTTGGAAGAGACTTTTAAAGGTCATCAAGTCCAATGCTCCCTCTGCTGTGAGTAGGGACATCTTCTGCTAGATCGGGCTGCTCAAAGTCCCACCCAACCTGAATGTTTCAAGGGATGAGATATCGATCAGCTCCTGGAGAAATCTGTTCCAGTGTTTCACCATTCTCATTTTAAAAAAATGTCTACCATCAGCACATTTATACAATCTTTTAAAATCACAAAGGAAATCTTGTTTTCAGTCTAACCACACGTTTTCACCTCTTGTATTTCCACTTGGTAACAAGTAGCATCCTGGAAGACTGCACATACAATGACTAAGGGCTTGTTGTGAAGCCATCCAGTCTTGATTTATCAGAAGTATAAATTGGTGAAATAGCTGTATCACAGTTGAAAGAGATACTGAGTTGGTAGTTACATAAGGCTTTCCTGCTTATTGCACTGGGAATGTTTGTATCTCATCTAAAAGCATTACTTTTCAAATAATGGCCCATAAACATAAAGAAGTACAGCAATGCATGTGGCACCAACACTGCACTTAGAACTTCAGCAGTATGGATCCTCAAAGCAAAGATTTTCAAGGCTACATAAACAAAATTGAATAACAGGATTTTTTGAAAGTGGTCTGATTTAACCTCTTTCTGTTCCTACTCAGCACTCACCAAGACTAACCTTTCCCATCAGTGGAGATTTATTTGCAATAGATGCTGAAATTGCTTATCTCTTCTTCTTTAACCCCCATTTGTTTATCTTCCTCTATTTCCAGTTTATCAGTACTACTTTGAGAAAGGTCCTTCTCTGTTGACATAACTGGTACACATCTAAAAGCTTTATTTGAGATCAACATTTCAGTTGCTTTTGAACTGAGAGACTGCCAGTGTTATTGGCATAACCACATGGACAGAAATAGTTGTGCTAACACCCACATCAGAATAGCAAGCACTGAATTTTTCCTTTTCAGCTGCACATAAATCCCCATCTCTGAGGTTTATATCTGTTGTTCTGCCATTTTGATACAGAATAATATAGTTTCAAAGGTCTACTTATCTTTGAGAGAAGAGAAAGGTCCTTATCATTAGAGGAACAAGTGGCTTGCTAAGAAATTATAAAAAGACTTCTCAATACCTGTAATACTAAGCAAGCCAGCAACCAACACATCCCAAAATATAGGTGGACAACCTTCAAGGCATAAAACATGCATAATTTATGCAAAACTCGAATTTCCATGAACTGTAAAGACATCAGGAAGAATAGGAAGACATCTTTAGAAATGAATTTGGTAGTTTGGAAAGATCTGTAGAAATATCTAAAGAAATTCACGTGTGAATGGGTATGTTATACATTTAAAATTATTGGGTTTGAAAATTGAAGGATTAGGAAACACTGGAACTACAAAGGTAGCAAACACAGAAAACAACCAGGAAGGGTGTCATGAATAACCAAAATGTTAGGCCATATGTGCTAAAAGAAGAAAACAAGCCTAACCTGTGATAAAGCAATATAAGTCTCCCAACTAGTAAAGAAAAACATGACTGCATATTATCTGAGGCACCTGTGTTTCAGAAAGGCATTTCTTTTCAGGAAAAAGTGTCATACAAGGAAATTAGCAGATATAAATCACAAGGAAGTGCATTGAGTTTTCACTGGATTTGGGGTGGTGGCTGCTGAGCAAGGCCCTAGTGATATCAACTTTGCTTTTCTTTGTAGGATTTTGAACTACAGAATAGACTATAAAGGAAAAAACCCAAAGATAAAAATCATCAATATGCTGTTTATGTTATAGCTGGTAAAACAATGGTCCAGAGCCTAATGGCAGCAGACAAGGTTTCTAAGTCTTGTCTCTTATAATGAAAAGCTGGAATACAGAGGTGTGAGCAGGTGGTTAGAGTAAACTTAGGTCATGCATACTTCAAGGTACTTTAAATAATGCTATCTAAATGTTCTTACACTATCTCCTCAAGTTGCCCCTTATCACTTTGCAGCAGCTAATAGATGTCCAAAGGTATATTCTGTTAAAGCATGGATTTTGAAAAAAAAAAAAAAAAGGGGAAAAAAGGGATTTCAAATAATCTGCCTTCCTTTTTTCCATATTTATGCTGTTTAGAGTCAAGTACTGATGGTAAAATTAATGAAAACCATGGGCTAGAATTACTAAATAAGTGGGAGGTTTGCCATAAACACACTGAATTAAAGCATCTACTCAAGTCTGGTCTTATTGTGGTCAACTGCTATTTGAATCAGGAAAGACTTAGAAAATATGGTCTTTTTCAAATCCTGAAGGAATAGAACTATGGGGAACTAAAACCAAAACATCAGTTTTTTAAACCACTGTCAATACCATTACTTTGTTTTCTGTTCTTCTGATTGAAGAATTTCTGATGGTATATTCTTATAATTGCAATGATTTTTCACTTTATTCCTTAGAAACTCAGCTTAAGACAAGAACAAACTAAAAAATATCTATCATGTTTTTAAGAATCCTGTGTTCTGAAAGGTAAGCAGATCTTGTCATAATATGGATAAACTAAAACACTGGGAAGAGCAATGGCTTTCCCAGTATCACCTCTTAAGTGCTAGAAAAGTTGTGAATAAAAGAAATCTTAGAATCTTCTCTACCAAGTCACCTGATAAAGAGAAAAACCTTTTTTTGATTTATACCAAGGAAATAATTTACTTTGACTTAAGTTTTGGATATAGGGAAATGATTTTTAAAATTCATCTGTAATTTCACAGGTAGTAGTGGTCTTGATCTTTCTCTGCATTTGCACAATATAAAAACTGTGCATTTTCAGACTGCCCCAACAACTGTTCAGCCCATTATCTCTGCTTGCATATCTAGTTCAATGTCACTTTCCTGGCTTCTGAAAATGCTTCCTGTTTCTATTAATTTGTATGCACCCATACCTATACAAGAAGCAGTGGTCTAGAAACTATGTTTTTAGGTAGGGCAATACAGAGAAAGGGGTATAGATCTGTGCTGGAGTGGGTCACAGACAAGAAGAATAATGTGCAACATGATTTATGCCACTTTTACTGTGTGCTTTCATAAATGTGCTACAAGTTATTCAATGAAAGGAAGGAAAAATTAGAGTTCATTCATCTTTGGACAGTTGTTTGATATAATGAAAATTCTTGAAAGGCACTGACTAGCATTTATTACCAGCAATAAAGAGATGGTTTTGCTTCGTTTTGGTATGTGCATATATTACATGAAAATTATCAGAGAGAAGTGTCCGTGCCTATTAAGCTCACATAAAAAACTTCAGATAATAAAGCAGCCTCTCTTTAAAACAGTAGGGTTTTTTCCCTTTGGCAGAGATCTCATTATGCTATTATTTTATCTATAATTAGATGTATCATATTATTAAGAGCTGACATATTGTTTGGATTTTTTTTATGAATTTATCAGAATATAAATACTGACAATTTTCACATATATGTCTGCTGACAAAGACAACAAAGAGATCCACATCTATTCCTCTTTAAAACTTCTTTTCTCCTCTATTTGCTTTTTAAGATCAGCATTGTTTAGCAATCCCCAAACATGTCTTTTCTTCCATGTTCCTTTCATTCCCCCTACTACATGCACTGGTTGCTGCATTGAAGAATAAAGCCTTCTTTCCTCTGCTCACAACTATTTACTTTTGACAGTGCTTTAAAGGTTTGTCTGCTCAAAGTACAACAATTGGAATTTTGTGCTGGTCTTGCTGAAGACAAGGAGACTATGGCCCCTTCCCATGATGACATTTTGCACTCATCTCTTTGAGACAATTTAAAAGGTAGACACCTGTAATGTATTGCCTACTTCTACGGTATTAACCAATTTCTTTCCCCCAATAAGGAAAGAATATGAGTAGATATAAGTGAAAAAAGAAGTTTACTGAAAAGCAAAAGAGAAACAGGCAAACATAGCAGTAAACAATTACTAGACAAAAAACTGTCAATTGCACAAAGCTCTAGGGAACAAAGAGACCTGGAAAGGTGGGATAATCCTTTCCCCACAAAAGATGGTACTCTGCAGCCTAGAGCATGGCTTGAAAGACCAAGGGAAAAATGGAGTCTGCCTCCTTTTCCCCTGCACTCATCCCTCCAGAAGCTGGAGCTCTGACTGGTATTGTCCAGATCAAGGGGCTAGAACTTATGGCAGAAGACAGTGGGAGCAGTTGGCTGGAGCATCTCAGGGGAGTAAAAAAAGAAGGGGAAAGAACCTGTGGTAGAGTTTCTCCCTTGAGCAAAGACCACCAGGCAAGACAGAAAATTCAGTTCCAGTGCTTCTGTCTTTTAAAAGGACTGTGCTAACCCTTCAGGTGCCCCAAGATCCCACCTACACCAAAAGACAGTAAAAATAATGGGCATACATGTGGAATACAGTTACACTTTGGATTACCCACATTAACCCACAATCTTCTTAGAAACTTCCCTTGAGATGCTAGGGCCAAACCAGAAAAAAAGGACTTAATTGGCTAATATGATAACATAGTAAACTGGACAAATGAGCCTTCATTAAACCTGCATCTCAAATGTGTTAAATCTCAGTCTGTCTTACAAAGAAATAACATTACAATCAGAAGCAAGCTTGCCAGAAGAAAATCAATACACTAACTTGCCCACATTACTGAAAGTAACTTCCTAAGGTGCATTTTGCAGGGTTACAGCATATATAGAAAAAATTACTAGTCAATGGTAATTCTGACTCACTAGCATTACTATATTTGCACTGGCTGGCACATATCCACATTAAAAATCTGGCACACAATTCTAAAGTGAATCAATAAAAGAGAATCTCATTCAGAATGTTATGATCTCTATAATTTTAATAGTTTATCTTGAAAATGGACCTTTAAATTAAGTCTATGACATCAGGAAAGAGCAGAATTTGCATAGTCCAAATTTGGATGTCAAAACTGCAATCTTTGCATCTCTCTTCATTTTCACTAATGAACACTGCAAGTTCTAAATCTTAAAAAGATTCCCATTTTGCCAGACCAATCTTATTGGACCAGAGACACGTCTTGTTTCATATCAGACTGAAGCAACAACAGAAGACTCAGCAAAGGGTTCAATTAATTGACTACTAACACAGCTACAAGTGTTGGTGGTGTCCCTGACGAGATGGAGCTACAGCAACTCATCTGATGATGCAGAGTTGAGCACCAGGTTGGAAGAGACCAATAAAATATCCTACAGCTCATGGCAGAAAAGGATGATGAGAAAATCACAAGGTAACAAGGTCAAAGTTGAGTTTTCTGACAGCAACTGATGTTTTACTTCCAATGCAGATTCACAGTGCTTCCTTTTTCTTTCAGCATCATTTGAGCTGAAGAATATTTCATTTCCTATGCCTTGAAGTCGTGAGACATATGAAGTTCCTTTGGGAAATTTCATGACTTCGAGAGGCAGTGCAGTTTGCATTAAAAAAAAGAGCAGTAGTCGCAACAACACCACTGATTTTCTCTTTATTCTTATGAGGTTAAAATCCTTCTGTGTTCAGAGTATGGATAATTTCTCAGGTGGGCTGTACGTAAAGCCTTTTTTATAGGCTATGCCTATAGCCTGTTCTCTTCTTGTGTACACACAGCTGTAAATACAGGGAGTCTGTGCACAGGCTGGCTGGGGTGTCTGTAGACAAACAAGGACAAAGTTTGCTCAAGTTACAGGGTTGCTACTGTAAATCTTGGGAAAGAATTCCTACAAAGCAATTCAAGCTCAGGCATCCACATGTTGGAACCAGGCCAAGTAACCAAAGGTGAGAAAGTTTTCATGGAAGGGAAGTTTCCAATCAGTTTCTTCTTTATCATACTTCTAGATTTCCACAGCTTTCCTACTTGCTCCAATATCTCTTGACTAAAAGCATTTATTAATTTTTCTCAGATAACTTATATGATATCTTTTCTCTCTAATGCCTCCATTTATATTGCTGTTTGTTCTCTATTATGATCCAAGGACAGAAATCTGTTAGAATACCTCCCGTCAATATTATTAGAAGGTATTTTTAAAATGTCCCTATTTGTTTGCAATTTTATTTTCTTCTGGACATAAGGCTACACGCTTGCTTTATTTCTAAGTAGGTAAAAAACTTGCCTCTTGTTGGCTAATAGAACAAATGTCATTTTCCCCAAACATTGATTAGCAGCAGTCATCACATTCTGCATAATCAAGGGCACTGTAAAATCTCTTTGACCTTGGGCTCTATCCTTCATAGCAGAGGTGCAATTTAGGGGGGTTTGTACTGGGGGTTGTTTCCCTGGGAAGAAGGGGCTGTCTGTTTGTCTGTTTGATTTTGATTTGCCCTGGAGCATTAGAACTTTGTGTTTCCTGCTGAGTACATGATGGCTTGCAACATGAAGGCTACAGTCTTGTCTTCCCTGACATAGTGGAGATCTGAACCTAGACTGAAATGGTATCTGTAACAAATGGCATGCTGCTATCAACCATATAGTTAGCATTTCAGCTGGAGACAACAGAAATCAACAATAAGAATTTGGTCCAAGGTCTACTACGGTCAGAAGTACCAGAGTGGAAGCTACAGTAACTCTATTTAACTCAGCCACAGACATGGTCAGGAGTCATAGAATCATAGAATGGCTTGAGGTGGAAGAGACCTTAAAGATCATCTAGTTCCAATCCCCCTGCCTTGGGCAGCATACTAGTTTGAAAGCAATCCAGTGAGAGATTCCAAGTCAGAACTAAAATTTAATAGGAAAATTAAAATAAAGGCAGAAAAGACTAGCTTAAACTGACAGAGTCAGGATACAACCTTACACCCTGTTGATCAGGGTGATGGTAGCACTCTGATTAAATGGTGGCTGCAGTCTTGTTGGAGTGACAGATGTGGTTCTGATCGTGTAGAAGGGTCTGGCCTTCCTTTGAAGGTCCAGTGGTGGCTATGGAGCTCTTGTCCTCTGGGAATTCAGTAGGTAGGGCTGCCCATGATGTTCCAAATCTCAGATTATATCCAGGTAAAAAGGCTTGGTTCCTCCTCCTAGGCTGAACATTTTACAATGGGATGATGTAATTTTATCAGTCATGCAGTGAGACTCGATGGCCCATTAGCAGAAGATAGCCCCCAGAAGGGGGATGAGTCATGGAGGAGATGAAAAACCTGTTTTTAACAGCTTATGAAGATGTTAATAGAATACATATTCTTGGTTACATTTTGGTTACATTTTACATTGTAACCTAAGACAGGTAGGGACGCCTTTCATTAAACCAGGTTGGTCTGATCCCCATCCAATGTGGCCTTGAACAATTCCAGGGATGGGACATGGACAATTTCTCTTGGCAACTTGTTGCAGCGCCCCACCAAACTCACCAGGGAAGAATTTCCTCCTCACATCTAATCTAAACCTACCCTCATTTGAATACATTCTCCCTTGTCCTGTCACTACATGCTCTTGCAGTCTCTCTCCATCTTTCTTGCAGGCTCCCTTCAGGTATTGGAAGGCCCTAATTAGGTCAATCCAAAGCCTTCTCTTCTCCAGGCTGAACAATCTCAATTCTCTCAGCCTTTCCTCAGGAGAGGTGCTTCCTCCCTCTAATCATCCTGGTAGTCCTCCTCTGGACTTGCTCCAAGATATCCTTCCTGTTCTGGGGGCCTCAGGCCAGGATGCAGCACTGCAGCTGGCATCCCACAGAGCAGAGTGGGTGAATCACCTCTCACCCTGCGCCCATGCTGATTGGGATGCAGCCCAGGACACCTGTGGCTTTCTGGGCTGCAAGTGTACATTGCCAGCTCATATCCAATATTTTATCCACTAGCAGCCCCCAGTCCATGTCAGCAGGACTGCTCTTGAAATGCTTATCCCCTAGCCTATGCTGGGAGCAGGGGTTGCCCCAACCCAGGTGCAAAACCTTGCACTTGGTCTTGTTAAACCTCATACAATTCCCATGGGCCAACTTCTCAAACATCCAGGTCTCTCTGGATGGCATTGCATCCTTCAGGTGTGGCAGCTGCACTACTCAGCTTGGTGTCATCTTCAAACTTGCTGAAGGTACGCTAGATTCCTTTGTCTATATAGTCAGTGAAGATATTAAATAACACTGGTCCCAATTCAGGCCTGTCATGGTTTGATGCTGGCCAAAAGCCAGGCACCCACTAAAGTCGCTCACTCACCCTCCCCTGCTACAGCTGGGCAGAGGAAAGAAAGAAATTAACAAAGGGTTCATGAGTTGAGATAAGGACTCCAAAGGCAAAACAGGCTCAACTTCAAATTAGTTTATTAAACAAAATGAGTTTATTTTTAATAAAATCAGAGGAGGATATTGAAATGTAAAATAAACTCTTAAAAACACCTCTCCTTCCCCCAACTCCCTCCCCCTGCCCCACTCCTTCTCCCTGACAGTGCAGGGAGACAGCAGGGTGGGGGTTTTGGTCAGTTCATCACCTGAGGTTTTGTTCCACTGCTCAGGGAGAGGAGTGAGACTGTGGGGTGCCTCCCATGGGAGATGGTTCTCTGTGAACTTCTCCACTCTCACAAGCAGCAGTCCTTCCAAAACCACTGCAACATGAGTCCCTCCCATGGGCAGAGAGTCCTCCCAAAACTGTTGTGGCATGGGTCACTTTTCCAGGGGTGCAGTCCTCCAAGGACAGGCTGCTCTAGCCTGGAAGCAGGGACCCCCCCTCTCCATTGGGTTTCCCACTGGATCACAACTTCCTCCAAGCATCCACCCGCTCCAGCATGAGCACCTCCCCCACTGGCTGGGGATCTCTGCATCCCCCGTGGATCCCCATGGGCTGCAGGGGCACCGCTCTTTCAACATGGTCATCTGTCACCACAGCTGCAGAGGATTCTTGGCTCCAGCGCCTGAAGCACCTCCTCTCACTCCTTCTTCATGGACCCTGGTGTCTCCATGTTCTTTCCTTCGCATGTTCTCACCTCCTCCTCTTCTCTGACCAGAAAAAAAACTGCATCGCCACCTTTGTTTTGATTTCTTCTTAAATATATTGTCATAGAGGCATTACCAACCTCTCTAATTGGCCCAGCTTTGGCCAGAGTCATGTCCATCTTCAGCCCCATCAGGGATTGTCTCTGCTGGACATGGTGGAAGCTTCTAGCAGCTTCTCACAGAAGGCACCTCTGTGGCCCCCCTTCTACCAAAAACTAGGCTGTGCAAAACCAGCACAAGGCCCCAGAGGGACATCACTTATTCATCAAGACTCTCATCACTAACCTCTGGACGTGTACATTCAAAAAGCTTCTTATCCATCTAGCAGTCTACTCATTCTTCTACTCAGAGAAGAATGTTGTGGGGGACTGTGTCAAAGGCTTTACAGAAATCCAGATAAATGATACCTGTAACCTTTTGTCCTGGATACAGAGAAATGGGTGTGGAGTGTTCAGTGATGTTTATAAAATTCTGTCTTATATCACTGCCACGGGAGTAGTTTCAGCAGGGGCAATGCCATGTCCAGAAATGGAAGGGGGGGCATTTTGTCTGGCACACTTCAGCAAAAGGATCTGTGGACATGGCATCCCATGCCTAGCCATTGTTTTTTGCCCACTTTCCATCCCTCTAAGATGCTTTTGTGGGACAAGGGGCTGAGAAGAGGCAGTGGGGCTGCTGCTGGGAATGTGGTGCTGAAGCTCAAAGAGGCAGCCAAGACCAATGGGGCTGGGGCACAGTTTTACAGTTGCCGGGTGGACCATTTCCCTACATCCCGGAGCAACAAGGATATGGAGCAACAGTGCCAATACTAACCAGCTGAGCCAGAAACAAGTTCAGCAGGGCCGCACAGAATTCCACAGGTAGAGACACACCCATCACAACTGTCACCATTGCTGCCACAGAGAGGGAGCAGGAAAACCACCACCACAGGCAAGCAGCTGCTCCAGCAGCATGAGCCATCGGAATCATCCCGCAAGCCCCTGCCATCGCATTTTTGTTCTGGGAGGGGCACATGGGCTGTCCAGGGTAGCAGCTGTTTTGTCTTTTGTTCCAAGGGGATAATGTGATAACTCTCTTGTTGGCATTCCCTCTTTTTTATATTTTTCTTTTGATTGGTGTTAATTGCTATTTTTTAAATAGAATTGTGGCTCTAATATTTTTTTAATCTTTCATAGCTTTGCTTTTGTTCTTTTCTTTTCCCTTCTGCTGCTGGGAAGGAGGGAGGGATTTGAGCCACCTTGGCCTTTTGCTCACTTCAAAACTATCACAGTGTTCCCTTCTCGACTGATTTAGTCACTCCATGATAGACAGCCATTAGTTTGGTGAGGCAGGACAAACCCACGGTGAAGTTGTGCTGTCTGTCCTATATCACCTCATTGTTTTCCACGTGCCTTAGCATGGCTTCTAGGAGGATATCTTCCATCGTGTTTCCAGGCACAGAGGTGAGGCTGACAAGCCAGTAGTTCCCAGGGTTGTTCATTTTACATTTTTAAAGATGGGTACAATATATCCCCTTTTTCCAGCCAACTGGGACTTTGCCTGACTTTTCAAATATCATGGAGAGTGGCTTAGCAACTGCATCAACCGTTTCCCTCTTGGCTGCATCTTGTCAAGAGTACATAATTCTCATAAGAGTGGGCATCATCAAGAGTATGTCTTTGAGAACATTGGAAACACAAAGGAAGTTGATTTGTCAGCAACCAGAGAACTTTTTTCCTGGAAGAACTCAGCTTGGTTACACTCTGATTAAGCATCAAAAACACTCAGTTCACAGCTGATGTACTTGGAATGAATTTAGTAGGTTTATGATCCTTATGGCAAGGGGAGCACTTTTCCTTTACAAAAAAAATTTGACTTTGAAAATAAATCATAGTACTAGGAAAGGTTTTAATCTAATTTCTTAGTCAAGGTGCCATATTCATGTTTATTCCTTTAGATACTTGCTACTTAAAATAACAGTGTATCACAGAGAAAACATGGAGTGATGTTTCTGAGTATGAAGAATGTTTTGTCTTATGACAAGAGCCATGAAGTCAGCAATATTCCTCAGTGAAACTAAGTGAAAAGTGATACATGTGACAGAATAGGAAATCCCAATCTTTCTCATTACTTCCTTTGGAGAGTTAGGAAAAAGATTTGAAAAAGTAAGAAATAAGGAAAGCATTTCACTTCCAGATTAACAGTGGTGAAAAGAACAGTTACCCAAAGCCAGAAGACTAAAGCCCAAGGATAAGGATGATTCAAAGTGAAAGTGTGGTTAGGACAAAGTGTCAAAACACTGAAAGGCTGGCTCTCAGGAAAAGGGAGCAAAACAAGTAAAAGGGAAGGTCTGAGGATGTTTAGCCCTGAGGCTTCCTTTTAGGTATAAGCTGTTAAAAATTCTGGGATGTTTTACTGGTCATGCAGAAGCTGCACAGAAGCCTCTGCATAATGGCCAGAATAAAAACCCAGATAGTTTCTGTGTTGCTGAAATTTTCTTAAGAACTGTTCCTTAGTGGCAGAGCTTCCCTTTCCATCAGTTCCCCCATCTTTAAAAGCAGACTCTCCATTCTACCTCAGCTGACTCCCCAGTACTCAAATTCCTTCTTTAGTGCTCTACATTTGGAGTAACTACATAATTTTACTCAGTTTGGAGTTGAACCTGGTGCAGGCCAACACACAAAATCATCAAGAAAAATCCAGCTCCTCCACATCCTACCCACTCCCCCAGGAGACAATTCCTGCATCCTTATATTCAGCATATATTTCAGTAGAAGGAAAATACCAACAAGTCTAGTTCATTGACATCACTAATCTACTGTGACAGCACAAGCCAAGCAGACATTGGCAATATCTATTCACTCAGAAAACACTGAGAAAAAAGGTTTTGGAGAGAGGAAGAGAATTTAAGAAGGGAAATTCTGTCTAACATAGTATTAAGTACTCCTCCTCCTTTTTTTTTTGCACAGCACAGTCAAAAGAGTAAAGATATCACTAAAATATGTTTGCTTTTAAATAATAAATACCTTTCTCTCAGCTTCTGGCCTGGAAAACTGGGTTTATTATATGCAAAGCATCTTTGCAGTGACTGGCACCTGCGTAATGCATTCCAGCATGTCTGTTTGGTGCAGGGATGACTGTCACTAGTGACTCACATGAAGAAATCCACCAGGACCCTGCCAACACGAATACATTAACTGCTGATCATCAGCAGCATTGCACAGGTTGGCCACATTTGGGTTCTACAGAGCGGTATTGTCTGCTAATAAAATATACCTAGAAGCCATATGAAAACACAGGTTATGGAGAATTCCAGGAAACAGTGGACCAAATGCTGTCTGTTTCTCTCTGATTCATCTGCTTTAAAGCTGAAATAACAAAAAAATAGGCATAAACTTGGTTTTCCTAACTACATTTGATTAACAGAAGAAAGTTTCCTAAACAGCAAGAATAAACCCTTTTCTCTGCTGTACTCTGTGCCATGCAGCATGGACAGTTTAGCAGGTAAAGACAGCATAAACTTTGAATCCCAGCTATTTCTGGATAGGTGAATGAGTTTGAACTTATGTAAATTAGAACCCTATATTTCTTTCAATTTATAGAAAAGACTGTGATAATTACAAACAGAAAACAAGAGCCTTCAGAGTCAGATGTGATCTGCTTGTTACTGTATGCAAACCTACAGCGAGCTTTTGTCACAGGCATAAAGCATTTCACAGATGCTCTTGTTTGACAGCATAATGTAGAATGATGGCATAGACCTGAAAGAAAGATTTAAAAACAATAAAGATATGCCCATATGTATATGCATCAAAACTTATGTTTGTTTCACAGGGGCTTGAAGCAGCTTCAATTACATTATTATTTTTTAAAGCTTTCTCTCTTTTTTTGGGTGAATCTGATGGTGTAAACCTCTGGAAGGACTCTAGTGCTGTAAAGGTGTTCCTCTGTTCTACAGTAATCAGACTTAAAATTGAAAGTGAAAGAACCAAAAATCCTTCCTTTTCTTGTAGTCAGTGTGCGTGTGCAATCATGACATCAGTACTTTCAAATATTAAACTGTGACAACCTCCATGTGAATTTGCAAACTCCACCTGATTGGTAACTAAAGGCTCATCAGTCAAGCCCTGGCCATAGCTTGAATAGCAGTATCTCACACATGAATGGATGCATGTGCCTCTTAGATCTTCAGTTGCACCTATCAGTAGTACCAGAGATAGCCCACTATGTCAGGCAAAGAAGTAAATCTGAAAATGGTAGCCAAAGAGGACAAAAATTATCACTGGCATATAAAGATTATAGCTGGCTACAACTATAACTATTCCATTTGCTATCCTGCATCTCATTTAGGTATGGGTACCATTTGGTATTTTCATTTGTCCTGTTTTTTAGTTTGTCCATGTGATTATTTAGTATTAATTTTAATTTTTCTAACTTGGCTTTGGGAACAAGGTTTCTGTCTCACTCTGTTTTTCATCTGCCTCTGTGTGCACAACCTGTAGTCATTTTGGAACATTCAACCATTTTTAACGCTCTCTGGGGTAAAAGGCTCTAACTTTATGAATTCTGCAGCTTTGGGGGAGAAAGGCTCCCTGGTGTAAAAAAAAGACAGTTTGTTTAAAATGTTTATTTGAGAGAAAAAGCCTCAATATGAGCCCAGATTTTAGTAGACATCAAAGAATACACAAAAGACAGAAGAAACTCAGGCAGCATGTACATCTTCTTCGGTGTACAAGCTTCACTAGTACTTCTAGAAGCACTCAGAGACAGCCCTGTGTTCTGAATTTATCATTCCAATATTTATTGAAGTCTGCCTATAGATACCTTTATTAACCAAACAGTTGTAAGAATGAAATGCAGGTTTTTTAAGACTTGTGTTCCATAGAATTATGTGCTGGTTTCAGCTACAGTCTGATCCTTTAATTCTTCATCAAATTACCCCCATATCTGCTTTTCAAATTTTGCCTGAACTGTTGACAAGCTTTGATTCATTGTATCACTTTTCTGCCCTTTTTTAGCATAATCACAGCAGTACATCTTTTCCAGTCTTCTAGAATTTACCAATTAATTTAAGATTTATGAAAGTATTGAAGTATTTTCTTAAGAGGTTACAACTTGCATGAAAATCTGAGGGATTAAGTTACACATCATTCCCAAATGCCCATCTTGGACAAGCATTTTTTATCTTCTGGTACTACAAAATCATGAGAACAACGTATGTCTTCCTTACAGGCCAAAACCACATCATACTGCACTTCAAAAAGATGTCTTGTGTTTTCTTATCACTGGACCAAGGATGCTAAAAAAATGTCCATTGCTGACAATACATCAAACACCCCTATCCCCCAAATAATTATGAGCTGCTTATGCCAGTACAACCAGTGCTGCCAATTATAAATTCTTCCCCTCTGCCTCCAATCTGCTCCCCACTTGCTTTGTGTTCTTGGTAAGTTATTCACAGTCTGCCTCCTAACCAAACTGAAATGCCGCATTTCCTGATGCAATATTCTGGAAGGGTTGTGCTGACACAACTAGCACAAACTCTCCATCCCCCTCAGCTAACCTTTGACAAGAGGGGGCTGAGCTCAAGAAAAACACTTTTGTTAACACTGACTGAAGTGCAATAGGTTGCAGCACAGCATGAAAGTTTTGCATAGTGCTAACTTCACTGTACCAATCTGTAAACATGCTCCTTGTGTTTTCTTGCACTTTAAGAGCATGCTGCTACAATATGTTTAAGAGCACAGTGTGTTCCCTGAAGGCAACTGTTCCTTATTTTTAAAATTTTGTCCAAATCTATTCAACTACTGATAGTACCAAATTAAAAGAAAATATCCATACATAGAAAAGTTCGCAGTAGGTGTTTTCTGGTTGCCTTCTCCAAAACCCAAAGCAACCCAACCCTTTCTTCTCCAAAGCAAGTTCTCGCTTTTTTTATAGAAAGAAAAGTCTGTAATAGTGTCTGTAACAGAAAAAAATAGGAGCTTGGTCACAACCATCTGTTGCTTACGGCAACCTCTCTGTTTAAGGATTCTCTTACAGTATGTGTCTCTGACACTCGTTACCTACTGAATTGGAACAACACAACAGAATATGGATATCAGCTACTTTATTGCATAGCCCAGCACACTTACTGCATAGTCTTGGAAAAGATGCCAGGAAAAAAGCAACAAGAATATTTTTTTCCCCTGTGTGTTCTTTCTTTTTTTCCTAGGTATGATGCATTGAGATCTAGACCAAATATTGTAAATGCAACTCTGATTTTATTTGTAACATGAATGTTCTACCTCAACTTACAGTCACAGAAATTAAAGATGGAAGAAAAAGATTTTCTTTAAAAGCACATCATTTCTATGAAATTGCTTACACTATGCTACACAGATATTGAATAAAACAGATTTATGAATGGTAACATCCCCTTGCTTATTCCTCTGCATCCCTCTCTGTGTTCCAGCTGATAATAAAAGATGTGGAGAAAACTTAAAACAGTACTTGCTGGCTGATCCAGGAAGTTGTGAAAAAGATAAAACTGTTGACAGGATTATAGTGTTATCTGTATATTACTAATTCCAGAGCTTTAAGGATTTGCCTTTCAGTTTGGACTACCTGCTATGAAAAGAGAAAAACACAAAGGCAAAAAATTTGCTTATTCCCCCTTTTAAGTTTTTATAGCCAGTGTGTTAATAAATCTTTCTTAAAGCTATAGTTCCTGGAGTTCAGTGACTGCATAAAAATCTTTACATTAGGGTTTATTCAACGGCAATAAAAAAATCTAGCCTTTGTAGTGTCAAAGGAAGTTTGCAAACCCGCTCTGCAAATTGACATAGGGAAATGGCAATCAAATAAAAAATTATAATAGAAAAAATAAATTACTGATTTGAGTACAACTTTATTACTGAAATTTTCCAGGCAAAATCTGTAAAAACCTGTAAAAATCCCTTTCAGCTTTCTTATACGCACATGACAAGAAGTCTTTGCCTCCTTCAAGCTTGTGACCAAGTCGCAGATTTCGTTCAAGTCACAGTCCGATCCTGATTCTCCTGATGGTGAGTGAGATGTAGCCACAGGCTCTGGTGTGCTGTGCAGCTCCTCATTCATCTCACCTTCATGGACTGAATGCCACAGTGGCTGGTTTTAGGGAGAGGCTTCAATGTGCTGGCTGACATCCTCTCCCAAGCATCCCAGCCTATGCTTCCTCCCTGCTTTTCTTTCTTTAGCTCATCATGGGGATCAACTACTTTGCTCTTCATATAGACATGGACACAAAATGGGTGTTCCATGTCAGACACCAACTCAGCTTCCAGGATTATCAGACAGTCAGTCACCAGCAATACCAGCTGATCTGCTCCTACTGCCTGAGAACCTGCAGAACAATTCAAACCAAAGGACAGAGACCAGTGAATGTATTTACTGCTGGCAGAGCACTCAACAATCTAAGTGTGAAGGGCAGGGGAAAATACCCATTTTCAAGCAGTCTCCTACACAAAGGAGGACTTAGCTAACTCTCTTTGGATAACTACAGACTTTTCTTGAGAGTACACTTATGTGCTGTAACAGCAGAAATGTAATTTAGGTATCTTGCTCTTTCCTGTGACCATCCAAGAATCATTGCTGATTTGCATACAATGAAGCAATGTTCTACTAGCAGTTCTATAATGGGACTTATCCTTTTATCAGGGCAGAAAGTGGAACAGCAGCAGAGACAAGAGAAGTCAGGAAAGGAATAGAAAAAAAAAAGTCCAGATTCTGATACTTAAGTATAATTACGTGTATTAATACAATCATGCAATTGTCTTAATAGGAGCAAAAATCCTTGTGTTCACATTAAGTGTCATCAATTAGTTTAAGTTAGCATTATATTTTGGAGATTGGTCTTCTCAGTCATTGGTCTTATTGGAAACAAACAATAGTCAGTAAGGTTATGGGAACACAGGACTTTGTTCAGAATTTGTCTACTTCAATTGGCATCTACACATACTTTCATCCCTTACTGTCTAGAAAGGTTTTGTGGAATATAAAGGCTCTTATATGAGAGATATACTATATAAATTATTAAAAATGAAAATTTACTCAAAGGGTATCTTGATTTAAAAAAGAAGTCTTGTGTCTGTAGCAAGTACCTTTCTTTTTATTCTGAATTGAGTACCTAACTCTTTCCAGTATTCTTAAGCTCTTCTAATTCTCATTCAGGCCTCAGAATCCTCATGCATGTTTTCTAGGAAAAAAAAAAAAAAGGCATACTAATTAAGAGCAGTCTCACAAGTTATTTCTGAAATATGGGCACTAGAAATGTAAGCATAAAGACCTGATCTGGAAATTTTTATGCCTTTACTCAAGAACAGCTGAACTTGGAAAATTTCAGGTTTAGGCAATGATTTGGGCCTGCTCTTTTTCTTGTTCACCTTATTTCCTTGACTGCTTGGCAAGCTGGAGGGTTCTGTAGCAATTTATAAGACTAGATGGATTTTGCAAGGTTTCTGAAGAGGGACATTAGGCATGAAAAATGGGCAGCACTCTCACCATTGTCACTAAGGGTCAAAGCAATCCATCGGCTGTCGGCATCTCTTCAGTGAAAGCTTTTTATCAGCTCCATTCCCAAAGACAATTTACCAGCAAGCCACAAAAATATACCAGCAAGTTTCGGTAAAGACCTTGAATGAAAAAATCTCCCTATGTTTCCTACCATATAACTAGCTCCTTTATAACATAATAAGACATCAGAAACCATCTCCTAGAATATTACTTGTATCTCAGCTGGTTCTTTTACTAGAATAGGAGAAATAAAGAGAGAAAGAAATATAATCAAAACAGAAAATATAAACCAAATGAGCTACACTGTAATGGTTCTCCAAACAGACAGGAAGTATGTCTTATATTTTCTGCATTGCAGCAGATCACATTTACTGCTGAAATGTCACACAATGCTGAATGACAAATTGAAACTCGAAATACCTCTTTGGCTTTTCCTTTCCCTATAAATACATCATGTCACAGCCCCCAAGGGTAGGAAGGTCATACTGGGATTCCCTCTCTTAACTTTGTTGGTAACACTGTGTGGGGAAGGAGATTTTTGTTTCATCTATTTTTTCTGCTGAGTTACAGTGGAGACGATGCTTGTGCTGTTGTTTCAGAAGCTGCCACAAACATTTATTCAGCCATTACAAGTCCTGTCTGCATGTTTCCAGAAGCATACATCTTGTTTGCCTCCTCTCTTGTTTTCCTCCTCCTCCCAAAAAATAAACACTGTATTGTGAAGGTACAAAGCAAAAGATCTGAGTTAGTACATTGTTATGCTGCAGACAGTGTTCCAGTGCTGGCAGAAAAGCCAGGACATTTGGAAGCCCAGCAGTAAGTACTGTTTTGTCTTGAGATATCCAGTGAATGTGCAGTACAAGACATTTTTTGGAGGTAGGCAAGGTTTTTTATTTCTTCAGTGCAGGATGTCTTCATATGTATTACTTGCCTAATGGGTGAGCTCAAATTTCTTGGTCCTATTAATCAATGCTCACCGGCATGCCACTAGTTACATGCAGCTGGGTAAAGTGGTTAACACCTCCTCATTTATCAGTACACCAGTACCTTTGCTCAGCACACCCAGTGGGCCATTTTCTATTTTCTTCTGTTGAGCATAATCTGATACAACCAGAAAAATTTGTGGTACAAACAAACAAACAAACAAACAAACAAACAAACAAACAAACAAATATATGGTTTAAGAACACAATGAGTATCTTGATCTTCCTTCTTCCCTTTCTTTCTGACCAATGTTTTTGAAGGAATTATTTTCTTTTTTTTTTCCTCTATTTGCACAAAAACTGCAGAAAAATAGAAGAGCCCAGACTAGAAAAATCCAGGTTAGTTTTGAGACTAGGATCTTGAAAGACCATCTGGACCAGGCTTTAATTCAAAGTAACTCATGGACATTATAGTTTAATCATTAATTAGTACTTCAGAATGAGGATATCAATTTTAGGTCATGCTGGAAGCCAAATAAAAGACATTTGGTTATAATGAATTAAGAGAAGCTGAAAGATCTACCGAACCCACTTTTCCCCCCACCCTCCTTGCTTGTGCACTGTACTGCTTGCTGATCACAGAGAGTTGTTAAAGTTTTATTTCCTACTAAACTCTACCACTGACAGATCACATATTTGAGGGCAAAATGTATCCACTGAGCGGATATCCTTTTTTAGATCCCAGTTTATAACAGTTCATTAGTCTTTTTAATTGAAATTATGTAATATTCAAGCTCTTCACTTTCTCAGTATTATCGTAAATTGTGGTTACACTGAATCTCCAGCTGTATAAATACAGGATGAGGCTAGGAAGTAGTTTTGCCAAAAAAAGCAGACAGGGTTTACAGTGGAACGGAAGTCCAACATGAATTAATATTCTTAGATTTTCACCAAGTTTCCTCCCAGAGACTGAGATAAACCACAGTTTTACAACTGAGATATTTCTGGCCTATTTCAGCTAAAATACCATCTTTGGGAAAACGCATTTTTAAGGAAGATGTGTGAGAAGTGAAGAAATCCAGATGAGGAAACTCAAAGGCCTAATGAAATGGCGCATACACAAAACCAAAAAAAAAAAGAATATAAAGATGAAAGAAGAGAAATCAGTGTCTCTGTGAGTGCTTCAGAGGGGGAATGGAATAAGCCTCACTCAAATTCATGACAATGGGCCAAGAAATAACAGACAATAATCAATTTATTTTAATAGTATTCAGGGACTAGTATTATTAAACCAAGAACAGACACCTAAACAGAATTAGGAGCTGTACAAAATGACAATTCCTATTCTACATAGCTTACTTCCAGTTATAATCTGACAGGAGGGGTATGGGTTAGGAGAGAAAGGAGAGCATGTGTACTGTACTTAAAACTATCTATTTTCAACAAACCTACTCAACCTGTTTTCATGATACAAAAGTATACGTAGTACCAACTCTGCCACTAAAAGAGCAACTAATTTTCAGAACAGTCTGAGAGACATTCAGATTCCCTTCTTGCAAAATGCAGTCATATGAACGTCCCTAATCAACTTTTTCTATGAGACTTTTAAAGGGGCTTACAATGGTTCATGTAATCTGGGTTGGATGCAGAGAAGAAATACTGGCAAGATATTCTCAGGAAGTCAAAATAACACAAAACTTTATTGGGAAACTAGAAGAATCAGAGAAGTTTGGCAAAACGTTTAGTGCAACATCCAATCAACATAAAGTTCACAGCATTAACGTGGCCCATTCTACTTGGCAAACTTTAAACCCATTTGATGTAAAGTTGCTCAAAGTATTCCAAGTAGAAGGAATTAGAAGAAGGAGAAAGAGAGAAAGACAGAAAATATATAGAAAAGGGGTTATAACTACCAACTCTTGGTTTCCAGCAGTGTTTGGGCACAAATCCCAGGAGGAAGGTAGGGCCTAGAGAAACATGATGTCCTTGTGTTCAAGCCCTTGGGCTCCCTGGGCCCTTCCCCCAGGTGGGACTTCCAGTCATCTGGCCACTTCGAAGTAGTAGGTAAGGGGAGAGCAGAGCACCACCTCCAGTGTTCCATGATGGGCAGACACTATGGAGCTCTAGGGTGTAGGGCAGTTCACTGCCTCACTAGGGCAAGCCCAAGTAGTTCTGCAGTCCTCATTTGTCCCACCTCTCACACACTGTACTGCTAAAAATGTATAAACTGCAATACAATTACTCCCTTCCTTGTTTTCTTTAATTTCCTTTTGAACTGGTGAATGACACTGGAAATTAGACTCTGTCTGTTCTCTTGATTTTATGCAAACCACCAACCCAAAATGAACTCTGTGTAGAAAGTTCAGATGCTGTCATGGACCATGTCCATGGATATTCAGGTGTTTCAGCAGAATTCTGCTTTCAAATTTGAGCTGTCCCAAATGGTGATCACAACACAGAGACATTGTGGTGCAAGAATGTAGATAGCAGTACATGAGTTTACTTACAAGACAAATGAAAAACAGATCTTTCTTCAGTAACAGTTATAAGACAGCCTTTTTCAAGCTGTTTTTCCTAGCAAGATTTATGCACATTTGTCAACTTCACATGCAAGTTTTTAGAGAGGCAATGAAAGCTAGTAGATTTGTCAACCTGTGATCATGTTTTCTGTTTGATAGTTAGATTTGGAATCTCTGTTTTATTAGCATTTCTGCCTAGACTTGAGGAACAAAAGGCCAAAAATCTCCTGTGAATGAGGAATCAATTCCCAAAATTTTCTAAAGGAAGCACAGTTTTTGGAAGAAAATAAACTATTGGAGCTGGAATCAGCTCACCTTGCTCATCTGAACCTGATAAAATCTCTCTGGTATCTCACCAGGTTCTTATGAGGTACAGAATCAACCTCAAACCTGAACAGTTGCAGTGAGGGGGGCAGCTTTCTCCCTACCCCTGTTCCAAGGTGTAGTATTTGATCAAGTTCAGGAAGCTTTATTTGTTTCTAGTACTGCTCTGTACTCAGCAGCCTGATCAAATTGGACAGAATTTGGATGCATCTCTGTATGCATTTATCTTCCAGTAGGTACTTATTACCCACCCAAAAAATTCTCAAACTTAAGTGAAAATCCAACTGATATAACAAATCAAGACATTCAAGAGATAAAGCTGAGTCTGAGTTATTTGGAAGTGTATTTTGCCCATAGAACACCTTTAAGCAAGTCAAAATATAATTATTTTGTTAATACTAAGCTGTCCTTTCATAACTTAAATGAAAGAACACTGAGAAAATGGATTTAACTGGAACAAGGCCCAAGAAATATTGACCCTCAGAAGCTTCCCTCTAAATAGTTGCTCTTTCTGGAATGGGAATTTAATCCATCTCCATCTTTTACAGTCATACACACTGATTAAATGAAAGGAATTCAGAGCTATGCTTGTCACCTAATGCACATCTCTGCAACCACAATATCAAAGCCTCTGCTCTTCTGCATCTCCCTGGAGTTAGGGTTGTAATTTCCAGCAGAAAAGCAAAGATTATCACACTCAATAGGAAAACTATCAGGTCTCTGATTTACTAGTGCCTCACTCCCTTGCTTTCAGAGTTTTCAAGTATGTATTCCTTTTGGTCTGTATACTTGAAAAAAACAATTATGGAGTGTAAGAGTGGTCTTTTCTCACTGTCTGGGTTTAAGACAATTTAAAAAGGTGGACGCTCTAAAATGAGTCACCTCCCCTTAGTTTTAACCAATCCCTTTCCATCAATAAGGAGAAATGAAATACAAGTAGATATGAGTGAAATAATAAGTTTTCTGACAAGCAAAACAGCAACAGGGAAAAAACATAACAGTAAACAATAACTAGATCCAAAATTGCTAAATCTCACAAACTCCCTGAGAACAAAGAGACACCCAAAGTGGCACAAATGCCCTTTCCATGATGGTGCCCACCACAGGTGACCTCAGTAGGGAGACAAAGAGAAAATGGCATCTGACCCTTCCCCAGGACAGCACCCTCCATGCAATCGCACGGAGGGGACAAAGGGAAAGCATGGTGGCAAACTTCCTGGGAAAGTAGGAGCTTACACAGCAGGTCGAGTGGCAGATGAGAATTGCCAGCCTGTGTGGGGTCAGTGCCACCACCCTTCACTTCTTCCTGCCGCCCACTGGACTCTGACAGGGTTGGTGCTGTTGTTTCTGAGCCATGGGTGTGTTGGGGCGGGGGAAAAACCAGTCTGGCAGCACCCTACCCCAAAATTCTCGTTCTGGCCATGGCACCAGGTCCTAAAGAGACACTATCAATGTGGGTGTGGGGGCCACAGATAGATATGGAATACAATACTAATTTGGGTTACCCATGGCACTCACTTATGTCAATGTTAAATAGAAACATAACGCAAGACAGGTGCGGTGATCATGAAATTAGGTTGAAGAATGCTTGTAGGTCTTATTTGAAGATAATGAATGCGAGCAGAATGACATAATATGGAAGTAAGATCCCAGGATTTTTTAGCTATCGGATGCAATATCTACTGTGGTGACTAGAGATGAAAAATAATTGAAGTTTTACCATGATAAAAAGTCACTAACATCATTTTAAGATCTTGACAATGTCCTTTTCTTCCTTCCTCCTTCTTATAATTTGTTATAAAATAACAGCAAGTGTCTGGAAACCTTTCCCTGGGTATCATACAAGCCTTTTTGATAGAAGTTTTTGGCATTCCACACAAGTGGAATGGAAGATGTTATAAAGTTTTCTGGGATTAAACTAGTTACAAGCAAACATACATAGAGTCTGTTAAAGTAGCTCCTGCTCTGCAACACTGCTTAATATTAAAAGAAGCATGAAGAAGAGAGGGCAATGAAACAGCCTTGTGCAACAAAAGGGATGAAAGAAAGTAGGAAGGACAATAACAGATGCAGGGGTAGGCGAGTCTACAAACCAGAGGAAAAATGCTAATGCTGTGCTCTCTATATTAGGTTAGCAGAGCCAGTCTGCAAGACATCACTGCCCATACCTACTTGATTGAAGTGAAGCGAAAAAAATCCAGTCTATGACTTTTTATTTCCTCCTTTCATCTTCAAAGACAACTTCTTATGCTCTTTAAAGATGCCTGTGGTTCACTAGTAGTTTAAGGAAAAACAAAGTGCTTTCTTAATTATTCCCAGGCATTCATTCAGGGGAGGGATATCAAACTCCCAGTCTGCAAGCTGCAGCTGTAGAATGGTGTCTTTCAGCTCCCAGACTTCTTGCCACACTTTGCCATACCAGACAAAGTCATGTTATGACCCCAGTAAGCAACAGTGCAAAGTTTAGTGTTTATATAGCGAAAAATATTGCTCTGGAACACTCTTCAGGTATATCTAGAAACAAGACTAACACAGTGACTTATATCTCTGCCAGAGACTACTCTTTTAGTCTCTTAGACACAGAGAAAACAATCAAGGGCATAGAAAGCACCAAGGGAGAGGAGGTTTTAGATCAAATTCTTTAAAACAAAATGTGGAATAGAGCATTTCACTACCTGCAAAGATGACTGATTGGGATCCGGTTGTGAGAAGCATATCAAGGTAGGAAGGAAAGAGCACTTATTCTTGTTCAAACATGAGCAGTTTCATTCTGTCACTCATCACCCCCTGGTGAGCCCAGCACCTGAACTTGCAGCTCAAGTTCTTTCTGCAGAGCAGGACATGCATTGCAGAACCTCACATGCACCTTCATATCACATTAAAAGTCCATGGCATGGCTCAGTATTCTTTCCACAACAGAGAATTGTTGAGTTACATTCTCATCAGGCTGTGGACATATTTGCATTTGTGCTAACTGAACATAAGTCTCATTTCCTTCATTCATTTAAGTACCTATAATCAGATGCTTTAATATTGTGCCAGCAAGACAGCTGCATAAGAACTGATTCATTTCTTTCCATACCTTAACTTCCATTAATGACAAGCTATCACACAAATGTCACTGAATTAAACATCAAAAAAAAAATCCTGTTAAATTCCTCAGGAGGGGAAATCGTGTCACAGAAGACCCTTTGCATTGGCCAAGGTAATCCATTTGAACTTTGGCAGAAGACAGAAACAGATGTTCACACTACCACCACATCAGACATCATCTCCCTCATGTGCAACCACGCTCTTCTCCACTTCATATGTGCAGGGACACTTTGTACAGGAGTTTTGGTTTGCCAACATCTAGGGAAGATAGAGAAAGAGGGAGAAGAGGAGGAGAAAGAAGACTGGAGTGGGGAATCTTCCAAAAGAAAGTGTTTTATTTTTTGGAACATAAGCACCAAGCTCTAGTGCAGCAGACACAAGATTATGAGTAAGAAGGCCTGGAATCCATTCACAGCTTCTGTCCCGTGTGTGTCTGCATGGCTTTGAAAAACTAGGTTAGCATTCTGCTTCTTTTGCATCTTAACTTGGGTTACCCAGAGGTGGTTTAACCTGGAATTAAAAATCAGGAAAGCACAGTTTGGGGTAGAAGGAAATGACGCTATTCAGCATCAAATGAAGACAGGCATGGCATCTCTGCACTGGATGCTGCTGGCCTTGGTGCTGCCACTGGCAGGAGGACACAGAAGAGATCCCTCATCTCCCACTCACAGGAGGCTGGGAGGCAGTGGCAGCAATTTTAATGGTTGTTTGATGAAGTGGCATCCAGAAAGGACATTTCAGATGACTGCCTTACTGTATTAAAGGCGTATTTTTATCCATCCATACAAGTTCAAGGATATTTCTCCCACAGTTGTGGAGTTCTCTGATAGCTCTTTACCCCAAATCATTAAAAGAGAAGTCTGAGCCTCCTTCTTACAGGCAAGTGCAGCAGGGATTAAAAAAAAAAAGGATTTGGAATGGGTAGCACATGTTTTTTTCAAGAACAGATGCCTAGAGGAATGGTACTTTCTAGCCAAACATCCCTGATAAAGGCCAGACCAAAGTGGCCACTGGCAATACAACAAAAGACTGCTCTACAGCTGCCTCTTCTGTCATCCAGCCTGCAGTGCCTTGGAGAGTGGAGGACTAGAGACAAGTATAGAATACAGTACAGACAGCAAGCAGTCCTGTATTCTTGCTGAAGGACTTTGACAGGCATCCTTCATAAGAAGTCCAATCCTCTACACCCAAGGCTGCAGTAGTTTGGGTGGAGAGGCCTGAGTGCTCAGAGAAAGCGTTATAGGTACCTGAGACCTACACACAAACTGTCTTCCCAAACTCATACATTATGTCTGTCCTAGTAGTTGGATGGATAAGTTGTTTGAAGCATTCTTTAAATGCTCCAAAAATAATATGGGAAAACATCTACTTACTTTGATGCCTTTAATGTGCAACTCCCTCAGCTTTTCCTTTCTGCTGTTTTGATGTCTGCACTAATGCCTAAATGTGGGTCACTGCCTTCTTTTTGAAAGGGGTCTGATGCTGAGGTAGGCTATGCAAGAGCCAGACAGTCCTCTTTTCTTTTTTCCCCTTAACTTTCACACTCTCCTTGACTCTGATTTCTCTCTTAGAGTCTCCAGAAAAAGAGTGTTCCTTATAGTTCATATTTCCTGTTTTGGCTTTGTAATTTAATGTCACACAAAGACTAGACATTACCAAGAATAGCAATGGCCTTGCCTGTGAATGCTGTGAAATATTAGTACCAGTAAGGCCTCTAATATATTTTCAAGAAAGCACCTTTAAAAGCACTCAGTAGAAGCCTTGATAAAAATTGGCTCCTTATGCCAGGTGTGTGCCAAGCCATCTCAAGCTACATCCAGCAAGGTAACTTTACAACATGTATAAAACAAGACACTTATAATATTTTATTTAGCTGGATATTGACACATTGATTTGCCATGGAGCTGGCACATTGAAAGGGCAAAAGGACATAGAGCTTGTCATCTTTCCCTTTCTTTTTTCAAGGTCATGCATATAAAAGATCACTGTCTTAGTTTTGAAGCAGGAAAGAGTTGACTTTTTTTACTTGAATGATGTCAGTACCAACTTTTGTCATTGTAGACATATATGAGCATCAGAAACCAGAATCAATTGGCCTGAACAATATATCCTCTAATATACATATAGAAAGGAAGGAACAGAATTTTAAAAAGAACAATGACTGAATGGGCATGAAAAGTAATGTGTGAATGTATTTCTTTCATCTTGGACAGAGAGAAGGTGGATCTCCAGATCTCCATTCACATCAACAAAATAATCTACTTTCCTGTATGTTAGTAGGAATGAGCACAGAGGTAGATTGTACCCCACAAAAAATAGGGGCAAAAGGTAGTGTGATCTTAAGTCAGAGGTCATACACTTCTGTGTTGAGTGATGAGAGGAAAAATTCTTCACTAAAAGAGGGAAAGATGGTAATTCTATAGAAAAGTCAGCATGTCCTTTATAATTTTATGCAAAATACAATTTTTAAATCATCCAAGTCAAGATTCATTTTCCCTGAAGAGAATACAGTGGGAGTGAATGCACAGATGATGTCAGAATAGGTACTGTATCAATCACACACTCTTTCTTAAGCATGAGATTCCAAACGTGCCTCATTCCCTTGGCATGGACATAAAAACTGGTTGAAAAGGTGGAATGAAAGTCACTGAGCAGCTTTCAATCTCCATAAATATCTATGTCTTGTTGAAGACGTGAACAAGAATTCTTCCGTATGATTTGCTCATCATCCAAATTATGCTTATGCAGCATTTTTCTTATGGGGAAACACTAAGGGAGACATGTTCTTAAGCACCAATATATGCAGTCATCTGCTGCTAATTATCTCTTCTGTTTCTGGCATACTTTCCATGGGAAAGAGTCCAGGTACCTTATGGACATAATTGAATTAAATTATACAGTAGTTCTGATAAATAATGAAGCACTAGCTCTTCCAGCTGAAATAACCAGTAATGAAAGTTTGAGTTATTTGTCCAGATCTGATAAATTTTTACACAGTTCACCCCAACTGGTGAATTAATCTCAGTCCATTTTCAACCTGTTGCCACTACACTAAGCCCAGTGTGCTGATAAAAGAAAGGTGGCAGTCTCTGAGTATCTCAAATAACAGAGAATCCATCAATTCTTTCAACATTTCTTCTTCTGAGTGAAGATTACCATTGTTTAAAAAAAAAATGCTGTCTTTCCTTTTGAATTTGTAAGCCTTCAGGTTCCTTTTCCTAACAGATCCAAGAGGCCTTTGGTAATGATATCTCCCCATGGAAACAGAACTGGTTTCTTGGAGACAAGGTGGGCTAGTTCACACAGGGGTCTCCTTAAAAACCTTTCTTCAACAAATTAATTTCCTAATATTCCTGCTTCCTGTGTGCAGACTGTTATTTTACAGGAAGGACTTTACATTCTTCCTTCTTCCACCCACTCAAACTTGATCTGGAAGTGTCCAGAAATGATCCCTCATTTTAACTCTGTATTTCAGTTACTATTCGCTTGACTGTACCCTTGAATGCCGGAATTTAATCCTGTCACTGTATCTTCTCCAGATTATATGTTTCAAGTCTTTCTTCTTAAGTGAGTATTTTCTCAAACTTCGAATCATATTAATATATTTTCATCATTTGCTGCAACATTTCAGTAAGTTTTTCTCAAATACTGGCATAGAGATTTTATAGGTTACCCCAATATTATTTCAGTCAATGTATTTTCAACTGTGTAAGCAGCAATAAATTTGTCTCTTTGCTCTCCTGTTTATTCACAGAAAAATCTTAACCCAAGCATTACAGTGAAAGTTAAGGACACGGAATAAAATTGTCCATCTAAAGCTGTTTTACCATTTTATGTCAAATTCTTCGAAATTTTTGTACTGCAAATCATATTTTATGCATATTAACTGTCCTATTTAAATTACGAGAACTATCCACTGAAGCAAGAACAACTTATTTGACTAAGAATTATAGAGACAGCCCTGGTCTAAACAATATGAAAACATACTTCCTTTTTTTACATGATTCTAACTAAAAATGTTTATTTTGACAGTAGCTTCCTGGCTACAAAAAGAAAACTCTCTTGATTTCCAGCCTACTTGTATCCTGTCCTGTAAGTTTACAATGTCCATGTCATCTTGCACTAGAACCAGTTCTGATTCCCAACAACAATCCTCTTATACTGGTTTCTATAAACATATATATGTATTTCACCCAACTTCTTGATTATAGAAAAAATTATAAAGGATGCCAGATCAAAAAATTTATGTGATAATTTAGTATCTAAAACATTAAGATACACCAAGTCCTATTCTTGAATAGGTGGAAAGCTTACTTTTGAGCACATTTTTACATCTAATACATATATAGAATGTCTGAAAAATATTTCTATCTGAAGAGACATTTTTCATGACCTCTTCTAACTACTAAAAGCTAGAGAAAATTGTTACAGAAAACATGAATCCTGACCTTTCAAAGAAAATAAGCATCAAAATAAAAAGTTGAAGTACAAACCACAAGAGCATTATTTAATTGAGGTATGTAGAAGGAAATGCACTTACTCTTTTGTCTTTTTTGGAGCTACAAACACAACAGTTCAATAAGGACTTTTTTACTCTTGCCTGGAACTGTACTGGAAAGGGTGAAAAGGTGTGGGCATCAGTCTGAGAGAGATAATGCACAGTAGCACCTCATAAGCACACATGGCTTTCTGTCGGTGGTAGGATATGAAAGTTTTGCATTTTCATGGAAAATTCTGATCCATATGAGCTCCCTACTCTTCTGCTAGCACTTGTGCTAGATTTTGTGCAAGCTTGAGAATAGAAAAAGGAGAGACAGAAAGACAGATATGTTCCCCTCTGTTCATCTGCTTAGAATCTCTGTAATAATGTCAAAGCCCTGCGACTGCCCACAGAGCTCTAGCTCATTGTGATTCCCCATATTCCGTGTACAGGCACTTCACAGAATTATTTGATTATGTCAATATCCCAGCAGGAGTGCACAGGGACGCTCTTGTCTTGGGGTTATGTCTTTGGCTGCTTGTGCTTGATCAGGGTATTCTCTCCTAAGCCTCCTTTCACTTCTTGGCTGCTCATTATAGTCCTCCTTGTACCAGGCTCTGTCAAGCCTGGCTATGCCCCCAGCCTCCTTCAAATATAGTTTCAAGCTCTCTCAATGAGCCCTGCTAACTCGAGAGCTAGGCTCCTTTTCCCCCTTTGAGACAGGTGGGCTCCATTTGTTGCTATCAGGCTCTGTGTATAAACTGATCAACGACCAAAACCCCCCAAATTCTTCTGGTAACACCAATCTCAAAGCCAGGTATTAATCTGTATTATTTACCTGTTTCTTGCACCATCATTCCCTGTAACTGGCAGGACAGGAGGGAGTTTGCAGACAGAGGAGCTAGAGTTTCATTTCTTTACTGGACTTATTAATATTATACAGTTCAAATATTTTTCAGTATGTCTGTCATCCTCAGTAGAAGATAAATATGATGAATTAATTTAATTGGTCTTCTAAATTGTTATTATGGGAGAAGAGGTACATGTGAGGCAATAGTAAGGAGTTCCATAGCAACATGTGTAGAATCATAGAAAGGGTTGAGGTAGAAGGGATCTTAAAGATTACTTGGTCCCAGCTCCTCTGCTTTGGATCACCTTCCACCAGATCAGTTTGCTCAAAGGCCCATCCATCCTAGCCTTGAACACTTCCAGAGGTGGGACAAGTTCTCTGGGCAACCTGTGCCTCACCATCTTCACAGTAAAGAATTTTTTCCTAATATCTAATCTAAACCTACCCTCTACCCTCTTTCAGTTTAAGGCCATTACCCCTTGTCCTAACACTACATGCATTTGTAAGAAATCCCTCTCCAGCAATCCTGTGGGCTCCTTTAGGTACCAAAAGGCTGCTGCTATAAGGCCTCCCCAGAGCCTTCTCTTCTCTGAGATCAACAATCCCAATCCCTTCAGCCTTCCCACAGATGTGTTCTATCTCTCTAATAATTTTGTAATCCTCCTCTGGACTCAGTCCAGCAGATCTATGTCCTTGTGCTGGAGTCAGGTGGGGTCCCATGAGAGTGAAGTGGGATAATCACCTCCCTCCACCTGCTGGCCATGCTGCTTTTGACACAGTCCCGGATACATTTGTCCTTCTGTGCTGTGAGCTCACATATTGAGCTTCTTGTCAACCAACATATTAGAGTGCTTCTCCTCTGGGCTCCTGTCAATCCTCTGTATTGCCTGCCCTGTATTGGCACCAGGGATTGTCCTGAGCTATGTGCAGCCCTGTGCACTTGGGCTTGTGTCACGGTTTAATCCCAGCAGGAAGTGAAACTCCACTCAGCTGCTCCCCTCCTCCCAGCCCCTCTAGTGAGAGAGACAAAAGGCAGAGATCACAGGTTGAGATAAGAATTTACAGGAAACAGTGATGAGATAAGAAAATGAATAGTAACAGAAACAATATTAATAACAAAGGTATAAAAAAGAGGGTGATTTGCATACAAAAAGTACTCCCTGACTGATCAACCCAACCTGCGACACACAGCTCCCCAGGACAAAGAACAAAAAAATGGTCCCTGTACCCTCTGCACCATTTGCTGCTTGCTTCCCTGGAAAACCAACAAAATGGCAGAGGACCCTCCACACTGTTTCCTCCATCTGTGTCCAGGCCCACCTTCTTCTTGGAAGTGAGGATCCCTTATCTCAGTCCCCTGGCAATGAAGTGATATAGAATACCTACACAGACATGCCCACATGGCCCCAGGGTCTGCACCCCCATGGCCACTGTGAAAAATTATCTCTGCCCTTGGCTGAAACCAGGATACCTTGTTAAACGTCATAAGGTTCACTCAGACCCACGTCTCAAGCCTATCAAAGAATGGGGAGCTGACTGCACCACACAGCTTGGCATTGTTGACCAGCTTGCTGAGGGTGGGATCAACCCCAGGACTTCTCAAATACGCTGGATAGCAGTTTAACCACTTCCTCGGCCCATTCCCTCAAGACCTGGGGATGCATCTCATCAGGTCCCATGGACTTATGCTCCTTCAGACTCCTTAAATGGTCTCAGACCTGATCTTCTCCCTGGCAGGAGGTTCCACATTCTCTCATTTCCGTCCTTTTCCTTATGTGTCTCGGGAGGAGCACAACTGTGGAAAGTAAAAATGCCTTTGTCTATAAAAAAAGCTTCACTTATTGGAGAGAAACTCTACTGAAGCCAAACAAATGACCTTATTGACTGCTAAATAATCTTGTTCTGTTCACATCTGGTGGGAGAAAGGAAAACCAAAAAACATCAAGATTTTAAATACAGAGTCCACTGAGAAGTGACATTACACCACTTACCTTAATATGGTGTTGTCAAGACAATATTATTTGCAAATAATCTTCAAGGAACTTTTATAAATCCTCCTTCAAACTAAAGAAAGACACAAATCCTAAGACAAGCATTTTGTCCGAATAAAACAGTTATAAAGTTTAACAAATGAAACTATATGTGCTACAACCTCTCTCTTTTTCTCTCTCTTGATTTCTCACCATTCCAACTACAAGGACTCAGCTTACTCAGATGAGCAGATGTCTCACATTGTGCGAAGAAGAGTGTGTACAGCCTGTTCTAGAAACACCATGCGCTGTGCTGAGGTTTCTTTTTTGTTGCTATTTGGAAAATGAGACAATGTTACTCTGATCCTGAGGGCTGTCACTCTTAACTTGGCTAAAATATCCTGAAAAGTTTGTTCTGTCTTCATTAATAATTTTACATGTGAGCAGACAGGCATTTGCTGTTCTTTACACTCTTTGCCTAATTTTCAGAGTGACTCTCCTTTGTATGGAGAGAATTTACATCCACACTACTCTGTTTAATGAATGAATGAACAAATGAATAAATAAAAAGATATTCATATGATCAAAACTACGATCTGAATAAAATTAACCATGGTGTTAGGATTGTATTGTTCAAATAATTACACACTTTATCAGTTTCCCACTTCATAGTTGATCCTGGACTTACTTTAGCATTAGACCACTGCATGCTATAGAATAATATCAATTAGAATTAGAAAAGAATTGGTGTAACATCTTGCTTAGGTTTGCACCTGAACAAACAGCAGGTCCTTACTCTATCTGTCATCCTATTACAGCACTACATTCCTTATATGCTTTGTAATCCTTACATGAATTTTAAAAAGCAGAGTTATCAAATATCTATTGGAGGGAAGCAAAGAGGAAAAAGAAGAAAAAATGTACCTGTATAAGAATGTTAGATAATATGATATCTATTTTTCCTCTTCTGCTGTTGTAGAGAAAGACATACAATTTGCTGTGATCAAAACCTGCAAATCATTTTCTGCTTGGTCAGTGAGTTGAACGAGTTCATCATGAGACTAACTATGTGTCCTATTGCAGATGAAATAATTTTAAACAACAGAAGTTCTAAATTAATATGCCTATTCAAAAAAGTTTAGTCTGTTTGGATTTCTGAGTAGACAGAGCACAAAGTACTACTCTTGTCTAGGGATTGAATTAGAAAAACATTTACCTCTTCTCCATTCCTCCCCCTGGTCCAGTCCTTCTGTCTTGGTCACATGGCTCTATCCTAGCAAATATTTTAGTTCTCATCCTACTTGAGTCAATGGATGATGAGAGCATAATTTATTTGGGTTTATATATATATATATATATACACACACACACATATATAAACAGTTCTCTTCAGAGTTAGCAGTCTATTAGGATAATCTGTAGAATTGTCTATTGAAAGGAAATGGACACCGGTTGATTCAAGAAAAGTGAAGCTGTGGTCAGGGATTCCAGTACACATGCTCTTACAGCCCTTAGATATATGCAAAAAGATCAAGAGCATTCCCACAATTTGTGATAAACTCATCTCATTGTACATCAAGCCCAACAACAGAACTAGATGGCAAACACAAGTCACAAGCTATTGGCTCTATGGAGATACATAATCTAGGTAACAACAATATTTCAATTTTTTTTTGTTTTATGTATTCTCCTGTTCACTCACTCATATCTGATTTTTAATCCAGATTGACTATGCTATACAGATGCATTTCAATCTACTTTGGAATAAATTTTTTAGTTCTTTATACTCAGCAATTTTCTACTCCACAGGAGCTTGAAAGACTACATTGGCATGCCATAAAGTCTCCCAACATTTTGGCTTGCCATAAACAGTGAAATTTAACAGAACAGTTGTTCTTCTTCTGTCTGATGCTGAATTTCGTTCACAAGTAAAAATCACTCATGTTTATGTTTCAAAAGCACTAAACCAAAAACTTTTTGATGTGCTACAAAAAATTTACACTATGTCAAAGCTGCTTGCTAAGTATATTAACAATACTTCTTATGGGAAATGGGAGTTTAATCGCCCAAATGTCTGCCTGTGCTGCAGTGAGAGGTGGCTGGAGAGGTAAAGTTCCTTTCTCCAAAGAGAACAGTGCACATGAGCCTAAACCCAACTCAGAGCTCAAGGCCTTTGAGGGAATGAGTGACTTACTAATAAAGGAGATAATTTGGCCTTCATCACTAGCATATGTCTCCATGGGTAAGCAGCTGTTGTAGCTCACAAGAGTATTGATTTAGGGTAACTTCTAAAGTGCTTTGTTATCAAGTGCTAAGTACCCAGGGCAATTGAAGATAAGGAGTGATATAGTTAAAATCTGATGCTGTGTCACAAGACCTCTGAGACAAAAAAGCTCTCCTTGAGAACTTCTATTCAAGTGAAAAAGAGAAGCCACTTGATGAGCTTTGTGAGAAAACCATGGTAGTCATAAGCCACAAGAGCAGACTACAAGTAAGGAATCACAAAGTAAGGCAAGTAAAGAAATGCTGCTTTAAAGATGTAAACAAATGTAAAGATGTAAACAAAAAATGTAAACAAATCTGTCAAGATAAATGCAGAAAAGGAGGAAAATATCCGTGTAAGAGCATGGCAAGATCAAAATGCACAACCATATATGTGTAAATCAGAGTAGTTCTACTGACTTAAAAGGAGCTTTCCAGATTACCTAGCTGAAAAGATTTGCAATTAAAAAACTGTCATTCCACTGAAAAAAATAGCTGTATTTGTAAATGTGTGATTATTTTCAACTCCTTCAACTCCTATAAACCCTTTATCAAAACCAGCTGAAATAATTATGTTTGGTTTTAAATGATTACACATAAGCCACTAATACTTCATCATTACAGTCTTAAAGTGCTTCAGTCTAATGTGACATGAACCTCATACCACCTTATACAGTCTCTTATTACCCCATATTAATATTTTTCCTGTAAATAAACTGCTAAAGAGCTAGCTGGTTTTAATTTAAAGGGTAGCCACACTGAGTTACCTACAGCAGCTTGGAAAATTCTATTTTCCCAGAGTTCAAGATTTATATTATATCTTGAGAGCCTAGTATGTATTACTACGTATTTTTTCTAGCAGTGAGCCATAGCAAAGGGCAAACATACAATACCTGCATTTGAGCTGCCAGAATTTCATTGTTATTTTAAGAAACGGACTTAATATCTACCATTTACTGGTTCTCCTCAAACCTCTGTTCAGGCCTCACTGCAGCAGAAGAGAGTTTGGGGGGATCAGGGAGCAGGAAAACCTTTTTCAGCAGAACATATCTGCCAGGGCAGAGATTGTTTTTGTGAAGGTCAGACAAAACCAGGCAACAATCCTGCTTCAAATCTCAAGCGTCAGACTGTTTTAACAAAACACTTCTTGGGTTCCCACAAAACTTCTTACTACAATTCATCACAACCCAATGAACAATCCCACACTGAATCCTTTGCAGCTTTAGGCTGAATACTTCTCAGTGGCTCCTTTCACCATCTGAAAATTTTAGTGCTTTGATGCTTAAACGAGGTACAGGAAAATGACAGTTCAGCCACTTAATACTCAGATACAAGTGAATGAAAATTATAGAAAAGCAATATAAGGTGCTTAAATATGTGGGAATTCTGTGAGGAGAAAGAGAGCCCTTTCTGTCTCCCTAAATGTACTGCAGAAAAAAAAAATGTAACTATTATGTGTGGGCAAAAATGAGATAAGTGCAAAATTCCTGGAGGTGACTGGGGAACTATTATAATAATTATTACATAATTTTATCATTGTAGTATTACAATTATATTCATCAGTGATGCAGTGTAGCCCTGGATCTTTTTCCAGGTCAAACTATCCTTCTCAGAACAATGCTAAGGAAGACACGTACTTTGGGTGTGGAGGGGGAAGGGTTGTTTAGCACTCACACATTCTGGTTGCATTCCCTGAGCAGATGTTGGTGCTTGGAGGATGTTAGCTTTCATCCCTGTCGTGGTTTAACCCTGGCCAACAGCTCAGTCCCACACAGCCACTCACGCACTTCCTCCATGGAGGAATGGCAGAGAGCATTGGAAAAGTAGAAGTGAGAAAGCTCATGGGTTGAGGTAAAGACAGTTCAGTAGGTAAAGCAAAAACCATACAAACAAGCAAAGCAAAACAAGGGATTAATTGACCACTTCCCATGGGCAGGCAGGTGTTCAGCCATTCTCAGGAAAGCAGGGCCCCATTGCATGTGATGATTACTTGGGAAGACAAACACCATCACTCCAAAGGTCTCCCTTTTCCTCCTTCTTCCCCCATCTTTATATACTGATGTCATACAGTCTGGAATAACTCCATGGTCCCTTAGGGTCAGTGATCCCAGCTGTGTCCCTCCCCAGATTCTTGAGCACCTCCAGCTGCTTAGCTGGTGTGAGAGGCAGAAAAGGTCTTTGCTCTTTGTAAGCTCTGCTCAGCAATAATGAAAAATATGACTATGTTATCAATGCTGTTTGCAGCACAAATCCAAACCACAGCCCCATGCTGGCTACTATGAAAAACAATAATTCTATGTCTATCCTAGCCAAAACCTGCACAACCCCACATGCCAGTGCATGTACCCTGAGGCTGCGTAATGGTATGAAAGACAGCATGATAGGTGAGGATGATCAGGATATTTGTTTCAAGAGCAAATATCCAAATAAAGCTTAAATACTTATGTAGAGGTACTTTGGATACCCTTGGCATTACTGGGTTTGGATTTTGTAGCTAAAGCAACCAGAGTCCTTTGCTATACTAATTACAGTACTGAGAGCCTTTTAACATTACACCTTTTGGGTCAAATAATCCCCATGGAGGGAAATACACTCTGGATTTTCATCATCAAGCATAATTTAAGTGCTGTATGGCTACAAATCATAACAACCATAATATTGCTATCTCTTAGAGATGTCTGCTGAGATACTTTTCCATTATTTAGTTTAATTCCAACAAAAACAATTCATAGCTACCAGAAATAGCTATGTGTGTGGGGGGGTTAACAAAAGATTATCATGACTTTCTAGTCCAGTCTATTTTATGATAGCAAAGGCACTCTGAGGTTACTCCCTTGCCTTCCTTTTACTCTTGTGGTTATCACAGTCTATTACTGATTTTCTAAAGATGAATTTCCATACCTGACAGATAAGACCTTTTGACATTCTCAATATCCAAATATATTAAAGCAAGACATTAAAAGGCAAAATGGAATTTAAAATTCAAAGAAGACAACAATATATAATTTAAACTATTTTTAACTTTTCATATTTTTATTTTAAAGCTGTGAACAACATGGCATTCTATGTTTATACATTCCAATAAATGTTTCATTTTACAGTGCTTCCAATGTGCTAAGTGATTATTACTTAATTGCTGAAAATTTAGCAGAACCTTCAGTGACATTTACCAGATACCAGCATCTGAATTCATTGGCCAAATTTGGCACACACACTTTGTGGTATCATTTTTACACTTTTATGCATTTGTCAGTCCTTTCCCAGCTGCTAAATTACCCCACAGAACTGAAGCTGACTCAGAGTAGAGTTAATAAGGTGGCACTAGGAAACAGATGAAGAGATTTTAGAATTAGTATTGAGGTGGGAAACAAAATAGAATTTATGAGATTTCAGCCAGAAAACCAGAGTGTAAATGTGAGTTATTTCTATCAACCCTTCCTGTCAGCAAAGTCTAAGCTCACATTTGTGGAAGGAGCAAAAATGCTAGTGAGTATGTTTTCATTACTCCTGTATGCTTTGTGTTGTCCTAAGAAAAATTAAGAGACCTGTTCTGCATAGTTGAGCATACAATAGCTTTCTTTAGTGATCTGATGCAGTCTGGTGAAAAGATGTGAACTTGAATAACAGTTGCACATAAAAGTCCCTGCAAGTTTGTACCCCACGCTGCTACACAAGTTTACAGAGAAAATAACACAAATGTGATGCTGAATGTGACCGCTTGAAATGCATGCACTTGAAAAATTAGCTTATTTTTCTGCAAATAATAATTCAAAACAACGTCTCTGTTGTGGTTTAGAAAGGCATAAGATCCCAAATAAAAAACCCAAAAGAGATCTCTAAACAGTATTTAAAATCAGAAACTAATCAAATTGACAAAAAGAAAATAAAAATCAATGCTTCTCTAGATCATCAAATCTATCAAACTACATCTGTGATCTGCACAAAATAACACAGAGTATTTCCTTACTGGCACATAGCAGAACTAAGCCTATTTTAGGAACATTGCAATTGCAAATACATTTGGAAGTCAGATTTCTTTCTGTTTCTTCCAGCATACGAGGGCAGTCATGCAAGATACACTGAATGCTGACAGGCAGAAAGATGGCTTGGCTTCTCCCTCTCTCCCCTCAAAGCATTTTACTTTACTGTAGAGTCTGCCACAACCTTTTCTGCACAGCTACACATGGTAGTATGACTGTATGCATTCGGGATTGAGTGGCAGGTGGCTAAATACAGTCTCTGGAATTGCCTTGTTCTCTTCAGTCTCTACTGGCTGCTATACCTGCCCTCTGCAACCCTTTATTCTTCAAGACAGGTTGGCTTAGATCTAAGACTTCATCTTGAAACCCTGCTGCCTTTCTCTCACCAGATTTGACACAGCTGAACTGATCTTTTGAGTTCAGACCATGTTTGTTGACTGGAATTTTTGTCCTGCACAGACAACAAGCATGCTGGTGACAGGCATCATAACAGTACTCTTACTTAACTCAGTACTTTTTTTTGTACTTCTATTGTACGATTTATATTCAGAATGCGAAGATGGAAATTTTTTCCCCTAAAATGTTTGGATAATAAGAAGGTACGAATTTTGATTGTCGTCAATGCACACAATAGGGAAGAAAGAAAAATAGAATTCTTGCAATCCTCAAATATCCAGTAACTAGTATCTTCATATAACCAGGTGCACAAAGCTGAGGTTTGCTGTATTTATACCTGCCTGTCTGATTTCTAAATGTTAAGTTCTTGCTTGTGGGACCTTTGAGAGCTGGTTTGAAATGACTGTGCATAAATATCCAACATCTGTTCTTTTTAAAGCCTTGTCCTCATAAACAAATTAGAACTTCCAGCAGGTTCATGCACAAATATAATTCAATAAGATTTCCTCAGAATGGAAAAAAAATGCAGGTTATTTTTGCTTCATTTAAATTTCCCCAGTTCTAAGCGTCAGGATGTGTACACAGACTTTACCAAAACATGGTTTTTAAAAGATTAACAGCTACAAATAGATGGAAGGAATAAGATACAGAATGTCACCGGGGTACATATTTTCCATGCATCAGTTTGAAAGGCTTTAGCATTTTTTGAAGATTAATCAGACTAAATTTTCTTTTCATCGCAGTTAGCTCTATCAGGTGTTCATTGCAGAAAGCTACTTGGAGCCTTCTGATATAATGCAAGTTTTATAGCTACAGGTAATCATTACCTGTGGTGAGCAACATAATCCACAACCAACTAACAGTAAAGGGGCTTGGCACACAATATCTAAACAAGCAGCAAGACCTTTAAAACTTCTGGGACTCATTTGCCACAATAACAGTTCATACCATTTGACTGCAACCTAAAAATATCCCCTTCCTCCACACATCCCCTATGCATAGTGTAATGTACTCATTTTCTGGTGGATCTTAAGTTATTTGTTCAAATGTGATAATTTTTAATCCAATACCATATATACAAGGCATCAATGCGCATTCTGCAAACATAAATTGAGAACAATTCACATCTTACATTACTTCCTGCTTCACTGTACACAACACATCACGTGTGTCTGTCTGTATGTGCAATTCATTCTAGCTCATCACCACTTACTAGAGGCTGGAATGGTGGCTGATAGGAAATGCATTCAAGCACGCACCATTTGATAATATTTAACAGACAGCCTATAAAATTCAGATTAACTCATCTGTCATTAAAATCCTAGACACATATATTATGCTCAGATCCACATTCTTTGCGCTAAACTTTACGGGAAAAACAACATGCACACACAAAAAAAACCCCAAATACTAAAGAAAGCTGTGGGGGCTGGAGAACTGGCCAGGTAAAAGCCTGCTCTGTTCTCCGGGTGGGCCAACCCCTGAACCACAACCATTTGGTTAGGGAGAACAACAAAATTGTTCCTGCTCACAACAAAGGTTTATTCTCTGTGGAATGCCATACCAGGCTCTTGTCTCTTCCTTCCTCATCACCTGGCAGAATTGAACAGCTAGCCAGTGTGAGTGAGGGACATGCCGGTGCCCCTGAGCTGTCCTTCTGCAGGAAGGTTGCAGCCCCCTTACCACCTCTCCATGTGCTGTGGCAGACACCAAGAAAACCTAATAGAAAAACAACAAAAACAACAAAAAAATCTATATCCAGGTATTTCCATATGCTGTTTTGTTTCCCCTCTGTTTATGATTTATAATGAAACCTAAATGAGAGTGAATACATTAAAAGTGGTGTAACCTTTAGAGTAGCTAACTTCATGTTGATTAACGCATTATAAAAATGATTACAAGATGTCTCTGTTGCCCATATGGGCACATGAGAGTAAAGCTAGAGAAAGATTTTATTTAGGAACCAGGAAATTTAAAATTATTATTTCCATCTAATATATGAAATGATCTCCCTTTTCATTCCTTCTAAAAGTTCTAAGAGTTTATAGGGAAATAGAATTCCTGAAGAGAAAAAGAAAAAAGAATAATATAAAAAGAAAATTTAAACCCAGCCAAAACCAACCAAGACCCACATATTAAAATCAGAAGAGTACAGAAGATTTCTACATGTGAAAGTTCAACCACTTGCACTCTGTGCTGGAACCTCTTCAAGAAAATCAAGACACATGGGAAATCAGGTTTCCCATTGCACCAGCTACAGATGTTTGTACAGATAAGATGTACCAACATGTCAATTTATCCCTTCTGTGACCTCCAAAAAACCAGAATATCAGCTGAGAGGAGGCTGGCAGCATGCAGCTGACACTGAGACAGTTCTTTTTCAGTATTTCTGAACATAACTCCTACTTTAAAAAATGTTTTAAAGAATTTTGGATCAATGACAGTAAAACAATAGCAATATTTTGTGTCAGACCAGCTTAGAGGGAACTAACTCTAAGGAAACAAAATTATGATTTTGGTTTTCTGAATGTGTAAGTTCAGTTAATAACAGATGCAACATTTATTTTGCACAGTGGAATTCTGTTCACAAATGGGAGAAAAACAGTTAATAAATTATTACTAGAGTTTATGGTGTTATACAGGAAGATATTAAGATGGAAGTACTGGAAAGCTGAACTATTCTGCTGGTGTTCTGAGACAGAAGACACCATTCAGTGAAACTCAGGGGTGCAGTCTTACTGAAGCCTGAAGCTCTCAGTTTAGGAAAGGGTCACAATATTTTCCAGTCTCAAAGAGATTCTCTATTGATTATAACTTGAAAGTGTCCCCACACCTTGCTGAAAAGCCCCACAGCATACACAACTGCCTGCTCCACCTCTGTCCTCATCTCTTTTTCTAGGATGCTCCTGCTCCTGACACTGCTCTGCTGTTTGCTTGACTGCCCGTTGAAGTGCTCAGAGAGCTCCTTGTGTGGCCCAGCATCAGAACACAGCTCAGACACAGCAGAGAATATGGGTGTCACAACTGTTAACTTCTCGTTATTCAAAAAGCCCTAAATAGAAATAAAATAAATCTTAGCCAAGTCAGAAATACTTCATTTTTAGCTGGCTTTCTTTCTAGCTAGAAAAGCTGCTTAAGTAATTCTTGGAAGAGCAAGTGATCTAAAAGGTAAGAAGGTAAAAATGTGATGTTCTTTAGACAAAGGACAAAATAATTTTGGAGGCAGTGCCTTGAGTTGTACCTCCAATCTGTTGAAGGTCATGGAACAGGGGCCTAAGACCACAGATGATGGTTATATGGGAATAAGCAGTTTCCTGCATCGCTTTTTTGTAGTTAAAATATCACTGGGCAATTGGTGCTTCACCACCACCGTGCTACCTGCAGAGCCTGGCGTGGTTTCAGTGCACATCACTGGGGTCTGGGTGACAGGTCTGCCAGTTTGATTAAAACAGTGAAAGTAGATTTGAGATCCTTGAGGACAGTTTTGTTCTCAGCGTGGTGCATGACCATTCTCTATCCATGACTATCGATATAATGTCTGAATGTTTTTCTGGCTTTGTTCCTCTTGTCCTCAGTTTGTATTTGTTCAGGGGCAAGGAGCAGAGCCAGATCGAGGGTTTGGGATAAAGCCAGACAGAACTTGATTAACTCGCCTCTAACTACAGTAATTACGATAATAAAGACTTAATTAGCATTTTAGAAAACAAGAAAGGGTGGATATATTCTTCAGTTCATCCTAGAAAAACAAATACATGTTTAGCTTTTGCCTCCATCACCTCATGTACTAGCCTATGCTCTACTCAAACTCTTCATTTTTACCAAATGCAATAGCACTGACTGTTAATAAGCATCTAATAGTACTAGATGCTTCTTGGATGCACGTTGGTGTGCCAGAGATTTAACAGCACAACAGTGCAAGATCAAGCTTTCATCTCTATGCCAGAAGCTTCTAAGAGTCATGGTAAGGACCCCACTACCTATTTCACTAGGAAGGGAAAAACATAATTTATGAGCATCTACTTGGTTTTAAAATAAATTTAATTTCATGCATAAAGTAAAATATGGTCACTTTACAAGTAGTGACAGAGACAAGCAGAAGTGCTTATTAACACATTCTCTGCCTTTAACACAGATGATCAAGGGGGCTTCATTGCTGTGAGCTGGAGGACAACTACTATGAGAATGATCACCTCCCAGTTGACCCTGCAGTTGTGCGGGATCTGCTGCTCCAGCTGGATCCCTAAAAATCTATGGTGCCTGATGGGATTCATCCAAGAGTTTTCAGAATTATCTGATGTCATCACATTTTTGAGAGATCTTGGGAATCTGGAGAGGTTCCAGCTGACTGGAAACTGGTGAATATTGTCCTGATTTTCAACAAGGACAAAAAGGAGGACCCTGGGAACTACAGACCTGTCAGTCTCTCTTCAGTGCCTGGTAAAGTTATGGAGAAGATTATTCTTGAAGGTATGAAAAAAAACCTAAAAGACAATGCAGTCACTGGTCACAGCCAGCACAGCTTCCTGAGAGGAATGTCCTGCTTGTCAAGCCTGATTTCCTTTTACGACAAGGTAAGCCACCTAACTGATCAAGGGAAGGCAGTTGATGTAAGTAAAGCTTCCCATACTGCCTCTCACAGTATCCTCTGGGACAAAATATCCAGCCCACATTATGGCATGCATGAGCCACAGGCTCACAGGCTGGGCACAAAAGGTTATAGTGGATGGGTTGGCATCAGAATGGTGTCCTGTCGCTAGAGGGGTTCTGCAGGGCTCCATCTGAGGCCCCATTCCCTTTAACATCTTCATAAATTATTTGGATGCAGGGTGGGAAGTGATATGGAGCAAGTTGATCATACAAAACTGGCTAGAGCTGTTGACTCCCTCCAAGGCAGTGAGGCCCTGAAAAATCAGAGAGATGGGCAATCACCAACCATATGGCAAGGGAAAGTGCTGGATTCCACACCTAGGATGGAACAGCCCTGGATGTATGGACATGTGGGGAGTGAGATGCTGGAGGGAAGCCCCACAGAAAGGGACCTGGGGGTCCTGGTTGGCAGGAAGTGGAAAGTGAGTCAGCAGTGCCCTGGCAGCCAGGAGGGCCAGGTGTGTCCTGGGTACATCAAGCACAGCATGGCCAGCTGGGCAGGGCAGGGGATTGTCCCACTCTGCTCTGCACTGGGGCAGCCTCACCTCGAGTCCTGAGTACAGCTCTGGTGACTGCAATATCAGAAAGATGTAAAGGTATTGGAGAGTGTCCAAAGGAGGGCAGTGAAGATGGTGAAGGACCTTGAGGGGAAGCTGTATGAGGAGTGGCTGAGGGCACTTGGTCTGCTCAGCCTGAAAAAGAGGATACTGAGTCTACAACTCAACCCAGTCTACAACTTCCTTGTGAGGAGGAGGGGCAGACACTGCTTTCTTCTCTGTGCTTCCCAGTGACAGGATCCGAGGGAATGGCTTGCAGCTGTGTCAGGGAAGATTTAGGTTGGGGAAGATATTAGGAAAAGGTTCTTCACCACCCAGGTTTGTTGGGCACTGGAACAGGCTCCCCAGGGAAGTGGTCACAGCACCAAGCCTGACAGTTCAAGAAACATTTGGACAATGCTCTTGGGTACATGTTGTGACTCTTGGGGTGTCCTGTGCATGGCCAGGAGGTGGAGGTTGATGATCCTTGGGTCTCTTCCTACTTGACATATTCTGTGATTCTGTGATTTTGTAAGCCAAATGTTTTCCCTACATTTCTCCACAACACCTTGCCCTGTTAAGGCAAAGAGGTAACAACTAAGTACTCCTATTCAACAGAGGCAGAGAGGAGTTTTGGACTCCGTCTGAATTGCATAATGAAAATGGAAACAGTCCCCTGTGCATGGAAGTCACAGTTTTTGAATAATGCAGGTATAGACAGACTGATGTGAAGTCTCAAAATTTCCTTTTAATAAAACAAAACAGAACCCTAAAACCTTACAAGGAAGGGTACCTTCTTACCACACAGTGTATGTCACTTCAAAATCTATGTCAGATTCTTTCTCATCATACTTCCTTCAATGCACTCTTTTATGACATATCAGCATTTTCACATTTCAATTAAAAACCCACATCTTTCTCAAGGCCTAAAGACTTTGAAGGCAAGATTCTGACTACCAGTCATTATTGATATGGTGTTTACCTCAATACATAACATTTAAAGCATTCTGCATGGTCATGCTCATCATTCATAATGGAAATCTCAAAAGCCTGTGGCACTATGATGTGCTCTACTTAATGTACATGTCCATGTCAGTTATGGGCCACAAAACTGTGTAGTCTGCATGTACATGTACAATGGGTTGAAATTCTAAGGAAATAAGGAACATTTTTCACATACAGACATACATGAAAAACCTCAATAAAAAGCTTCATGGCACTTCACTCTTGGTGTATTGCAGAAGTTTTGATTAAAATAATTTCAGTATTCTAAGACCTGTTTAAAGAATAGGCAAGGAAATCAGTGCTTCCCTGAAGCTTGGAAGAGCTTAGCCTCATCTCTTCTCACACACATTCAACATATCAGCAGTCTCAAACACTGGGCCTTTTGTGTCTGTACTTCAGCCCCTCCACTTAATAAAGAGGTACAAAAAGGGGGGGTTTTATCCATGAACATACCTCTGATAAAACAATTCAAAAATTTCAATAATAAGATATCTTAACTGAATCTTAGATAAGTTTAATTGCTAGGATAATGTGTTTGTAGTAGAACAGCATGTATTTTGGCCAAGCTAAATATTTCAGGAAGCTTTCTAGGGTCTTGGATTTAAAAAAATGTAGACTCTCACAGAATCTAGGTGAGTATTTAGAATGCAGCTTCTCTGAGCTCCTGCAACAGACAACCTCTCCAACAGACACTGAGCAGGCGTAACAGGCATAAAAATACAAGCTTCAGACAATTTGTCAGTTAGCTCCCCATTTTGCAAAATTTTTGCAGATCTAATTGTGCACCCCTTGGCAGCCCTATGGAATTTGTGCTTAACTATGATTAATGACCTTATGAACATACTATATTTTAAGAAATGGTTATAGAAGTACTTATAATAGAAGATGTACTTACTTTAAATGATCCTTCTTAGATGACTTAAAATACATGTTTGTCTCTTAATTAATTTAAAACTCTCCCTAGTGTGTTGTAACACTATGTGGGGCATATATTGTGCATTTGTGAGTAAAATAGAAAAATAAATAAACACAAGTAGGAGATGTTTTGCTAGAGTGAAAGTGTTTATTTCAATAGCATGTCTGGCTGGTAGAGAGTGAGATCATCACAAGAACAGAGTCAAAAATACCTGGTACTCCAGACAAGAGGTGATTTTCTCTGAAATTAGGCAGACCCCTCCAGCACATTCCTAGAAGTGTTAAAGCCTTAAGCTGGCATGCCCCACAGAAAAACAGCAAAATGGACCCAAAATTGTCTCTACAGTTATTCTTCACTAGTATTTTCCTAAAACCTGCAGCTAGTGCAAGGTGCAGAAAACCTTAGCAGTACTATTTCTATGATATCCTGATGATTGTAAATATTAAAAAAAAATGTCACCCAATTCTGCTTCTCTCACAAGCTAGTTCTATTCAGAGAATCTCAAACTCCAATATAAATAGATATTCACAAGGTGAAAGCAGGCATTCTTACCTATTCTACGATTTACAATGTACATTTCACTTGAGTTCTTGAGAAGTCAGACTTAGTTACTAATACCAATACTAGTAGAGGTTTCAGTTTTCTCCTTTTTTCTCTAAAGGCATCCTTTAAAATAAAGGTAACACTTTTCTCCACTACAGAGAGAGGAAAACTGAAGGTGGGTGCAGCAAAATGTGCTGTGGAACATATCACAAGTGCTGTGTGTCTGCTCTTGGTATATAGTTTTGCTGTGTTCTCCTCATTCCTAATCCCATTTATTCATCCCACGCTGAGGATGTCACGCTGCTGCAGAGTGTAGAGGCAGCCATGGCTCTCAAAGGATGCTGAGAGCCCAGTGCTGACTCTCCACCACTGCACATTGGCTTTGGTACAGGACTGTCTCACATGCAGCACCCTGCCTCCATGCCTCCGTGGCTTCACAGCCATTCCATCTGGTGCTCTGAAGCCTTCGTTTTCATTGTTTAATTTCCAGTCTAGAATAAAACAATTCATAACTGAGCATTTCTGTTTACTTTTTAATTATGAAGATGTATACTATTAAAAAGATGAAATTATTCTTGATAATAACTCCATCAATATGTGCTATCCATTATTGTGGTGGGACTCTTATTTGTCTCCTATAACAAACCGTCAGAAATTAACTATTTGACTTCAAGAACCAATGTTAATTTAATGTCAGTTGCAGATGAATGTCAATACTAATTATGAAGTGCAGAAAATTAGAAACTAAGAATATTCAACTATTTATCTCTATTTATTATTATTGAAGACTATTTGATTATTTATCACTAAAATGTCATAGGCTAACCATTCCATTTTCCACCAAAAAAGTGCCATTTTCATTGGCTAAACATGATTCAACATCCATGTTGAATAAGGGAAGAGAAAATGGATACAAAGTCCATTAATATCTACAACCAGCAAAACTTATTATTAATCTAATGATTTGCTCTGTGTGATGTGCCTTTGGACAGTCAGGTCCTTCCCAGGACTCTAGCTGAGTAGAAGGGCTCTTTTCTGAAAAGCAGAAATAAAAATGAGCTGAACAGCAAGGTCTGTTTTGCAGCAGATTTTACCTACACTGCAGAAATTGCAGAGTATCAGCGGTTCAAAATTACAAACATGTGCTGCACCTGGTTCCTAAACAAACAAAGCACAACACAGGACTCTCCCTTGATGACTTATTTTTGATGAAATCATTGAGCCAAGGCAGAAAGCTTGAATTACGAAAGCAGCAGCCTGAATAGGCCTGCTTATTCCTGCTACAATTACCTTTTCTCAGTGAAGGTTGCCTATTTTATCAATAGCTCTGTCAACATTTTAAAACCTTCTCAGAGTAATTCAGATTGTTGAATGTAAATAAGCCACCTGCTTTCAGAGATCAAAACAAGATTTATTTATTTATTTATTTATTTATTTATTTATTTATTTATTTATTTATTTAAATAAAGATAAAGAAGAGCCCTGCACACAAGTGAGAAAACACTGCCCATCTCTTTATTTAACCAGTTTCTGGTAATCCAGATGATGTTCTAACTGAAAAATAGGTTACAGCAAAGGAACTTAACAACGCATGTGCTTACCTCTATAACATCAGATGAATAGTGACGCCACCCAGAACTTGATGTTTTGTGCATGTGCTGCCCAAACTGTTCACTGCAGTTCAAGGGATCTCTAGGAAAGCCATGACAGGGTCTTATCACATTAGATGGCAATATCAAACCCCTTCTTCTCAAGCAATGCTGTCAACATTACAAGGAAAATATTGCCTTTAATAGTACCCCATGGAAGACGCACGCTCCTTCGTCAGTGATGCTGGGCACTGAGAATCTACTGCTGTGCCTGGAGCTGGCTGAAGGTTGGGAGATATGGGGCCCAGCACAAAGCAATCTCTTCTAGAGTGTAAAGCTATTTGAGTGACAGAAATGCTCACACATGGTTTTTTGTTTTGGTGAATGACACCAAGCTCCTCTTTCCTTCCCTCTCAACATTTTTGTTGCTATATGAGCAAATACAGATTCTAACAGAAAAGGAGTATGACAGACTCATTAGCATAAATATCCTTGTCATTTCAACCTTGTGCTGTCAGAGCATGTCAAGCTTCATCTTCCTGCTGCCTCCTTTTATTCTTTCTCACATCTACACCCATATCTAGTGCATTACACTCATGTCTAAGCTGGGAACAGGGTAGATTTTAGTTCACATTTCATAAGCCAAAACCGACCTCAATTCTCTGGAACTTGGCACATTTTGTACACATGCATGCTTGACTATAATTTATGTGCATAAAATGGAAACTTTATTTTCACTTTTCATTACCTTAGTATGCACAGCATAAAGCACATGCACGCACACGCACACACACAAAAAAAAATATATATTTTACATATATATATATACACACACTTTTTAGCTCTGAGGCAATTTCTATCTGACTTACTATATAAACAGTACATTTTGCAGTGTGAAGGAATTCCATACTCTTTTAACCTCTCCAGTCTCAAGGTAATCTCACAGCTCCAAGTGGGAGCTTTGCCATTGCCAGGAACAAATTCAGGTTTCCTGTTTGTAATAAAAATGTCCATAAGAAATAATTTACTATATTTTTTAAAGTCTCCTATTTCTTTCATACAAATGAAATAACTTATATTTACTGTATTCCAGTATAAAAGTTTAATTATCTCCAATATGCCAACATTTTCTCACTGTGTTTGTTTTAAGGTTTTTCTAAGAGCACAACTCTTGGTACATTCCTTTCAAACCTATGCATCTTAAGTCGCAAGCTTTTTGTTTCAAGACAAATATTACATGTTATTTATCCAGGCTTTTTTCTACTAAAATAGTTCAGAATCAAATTTGAGATTTCATGACAGCACATATTCTTATATATCTGTGTCAAACACATTCCTTTTTCATATGCACCAGCACTGAGATTATATAACAATGACAGGCAAACAAGACTTAGATGTTTCTCACAAGTATTGGAAACACACAATCAGCAATCATACTATCCTTAAATCAGTGAGTATGATTTGAAATTGAGATTTTGATATTTTTAGCACCCCACATAGTCTGGGGCATGTTCAAGCAATGTAGGAACATTTAATGTAAGTTAAATAGAAATACTGTAAAATATGACCATAGTGTAATTGAAACCATACTTTATTATAGATAACAGTTTCAGACATTCCACCTTTTGTAAACATTATGGATAATTTCACTGAACAGACCAGTGCAGAAGAGGCCCTTGAAAGAGAAATAAGCAGATGGTTCATTGGCACATATCTCCATCTTCTCATCTCATGATGGTGGGAGACTGGGAAAGGGAGATTTAGAAAAGAAAAAAATGTCTTGAAGGAAACCAAGGGCACGGGTAGATATTTCAACTTAAACTACATGCCACCATGTTCAGAGTTTTCATTTGATTCCAACCTTTCATGGAGATACCCACCCCAAATATTTTTATGTAATTCAAGAACTGTAGCATTTCATAAGTAAAGGCGAACGAGACTGGGAATGAATCTCATTCTCTGAGGTTGTTTCTTGTGTGTTGAAGTGTTTTTTTTTAAGATATACAAAGGCATGGTAAGGCAGGCACATGCCATACATAAAATTTGAGACATTTGTTAAATATCACAAAATCAATCTGAGTTGCTGTTATGTCCAACCACTAGAAAACAGTGACTAAGGTAAAAAATTATGCTCTCTGAACCACTCATGAAGTTCCTATTTACAGGCATATTACTTTCAGAGACATAGTCAGAAGTTGACTGGTATTATGAAGACGAAGAGTGCAAAGGAAGAAGATTGATATTTTTATGAGAAATACAAAATCTAGCCAGATTTAAAAGGTGAAAGCTTTAAGGTCTGCATTGATGTGCCTTGGTAAACTGTTTGGCTGATGATCATAGCCTCTTTTGTCAGTTTCATTGAACCATTATGGCTTTCTATTTTGTTTTCTTTTTCCCTCAACAGAAACACTTAACTAGGAGAAGGAGATAAATTAAAACATTCTCCCATAAATGTGTAATTTTTCTAGATGAGCAACAAGTCTCAAAGCTCAGTTTTATCTGGAAAGTGTTCTAGTAGATTTTCTTATCTGCTTTTTTGAGATTATGGCACAGAAAGAAAAGCTTTGAATCCAAACCCCTTTTAGCAGGGAAAGACCAAATATTTGGTGATATCCAAATATTTTTTTTTAGAAATCAATAGAATCATAGTTAAAAATTTCTTATCCATTTACAAACTCTGAAATATTTCTTTCCATAGAAGATGGTATGCTTGAGAGGACTTACAGTAGAGGAAGTTTAAGAGTTATATTAAAAATGTAAAGGCTCACTTGAAGTAGGTCAAAACAGCAATCAGCTTGAGTCTTTAAATCAGACCTCCAGCCTGATTTCCAAATTTATTTTAAGTGGGTGAAAAAAAGGTGATAACTAACCTTCCCATTGAATACCAATATTCAAAATGTAAACCTTAACAATTAATTAATTTCAAGCATTGTCCCAGAGACATTTAGATATATTTCCTAAGGCACACAGCTTGTAATGTCTCAAAGCACTCACACTGCTCTCAAAATGCAAGAATACCATCCTCCAAACACATTAAGCTGTCCTACTCCTCCAGCTCAAGCAGAATTCAGAATTCATCAATTAAGTCAGACAGATCAAGGACATCTGCAGATCATGAGCTGGCAGACTCTCACAGAGCAACCAGCTTTTCTGATCTCCTGACCTGCAGGCTAATATCTTGCATAGCCAAGAATCACAACATGCCCCACAGGCCTCAGGGAATGAGTTTTGGGGTCATCTCACTAGAGGAGTCAGTACTCCATTGCTGATAGAAATGAGGGAGTAAATTTGGGCTCTGCAGCCTTCTCACCTATTCTGGGCTGGTATTTTAGATTTACTGGATCCTGAATTCTGTGAACTAGGTCTGCTGACTGCTGGGTTTTTTCGCTGTTGATGTACAAGTTCAGCTTAGTAGTTATAGCTCCCGGGAGAAGAACTGTAAAAGCTAGAACTACTTCCCCACCACTGGCGTTCCGTTGCTCTCAGTCTCTCCCATGCTCACACAGAGGTAGGAAAAGCTTCTTGTGTCATGTCTTAACAGAACAGAAAAGAACTTAAGAGAACAGAACTTATGAAGATATACCCCCAAGATAAGGTTAAAAATTCCTTTGGCACAAGGGCTCTCAGTCCAGGGAGTTTTGGAAGTCATCAGGCTATCTATTTCAAAAACCATGAAACCATTGTTCTTTTTAGGAACAATTGAAGATTCATCAATACACAAATTTGATCCATCCATACCAGCACTTAACCACACAATAAGTGTTACTTTCTGCCTCTCTCTGCTGGACACCTAACTATCTGCACAGGATCAAAGAGCTTCAGCAGGAGAGCCCCATGTACACTGTTCTATCAGCAAGGGATCTGTAACACAAGGTAAAATATCCCGGCTGCGAATACGGAGAGAAAGGAAGCATCCTGCTCCAGGTTACACTTGGCCACTCAAGTCACACTTTTTTCCTTATAATCTTTCACTGGTTATTTCAGGCGAGTCCCTCACAGAAAGTGGGCACATGCCTAGCTTAGGTTTGGAGGCAACATGCTGGAGTGAGGTTGTTACAGCTTTGGTATATAACCAAAAGTTTCAACCACTGAAGAAAACTGGAGCTGTGAAATATGATTCAGGGAGAATGTAGTTTAATCATTAGAGTGCCAGTTCTAGGAAATTCCCTCTATGTAACAGTGAAACTCAAAAGGTAGATATAGTTTCTACTGTGAAAAGAAAGCACTGAATTTCACATCAATATCTTCCCCTGCATGAAGCTATGTCAACTGGGAGTGTAGAACAGTAACCAAAACAAAATTAAAAACTTCTGTTTGACCTAATGACTGTCTAAGACAGCAGATATTTTGAAGAAAATATGTTTGGCCTGAGTATGCACAAAGAAACAGCTTTTTAATTCATCACACCAAGTGGAGATAGAGAAAGTCTTGCTGATGGGCCAGATGGCCTGGGTTCTTAATTGGTATATGCAATTTGTTATTCTTGCAGAATAGATCACTCTCATCTTTGCATAATGAGTAACTTTTCCACAGGTTTCACATTAAATTAGTGGGAATAGGCAGTGAGAGTACAGTTGCAGTAGGTGCAATGTGTTTCTCATGTTACTTATCACTACCTTAATTTCAAAAATTCTACAACAAGCAGTTGGCCTAGAAAAAAAAGTACCCCTAGGAATTTTCCTTATGCTAGGTACTCCATGAAGTTAGGGAGAAGCTATCTCTCAAGACATAGGAAGAAGAGAATGTGTCCTTAACTTACTCTGTCTTCACTTCTGGGAAGACTAAAAACCCTCTCTGGAAAAAGGTTTCTAAAGAAAAAGATCAGGGAGCTTAATCTAAGCATTCACTGAGACACCAGCCTCATTCTGAACCTGGGAATCCATGAGAGCAGCATTTTTTTGATCCACTGACACTGAAGAATAACAGACCTTTCAAATATTTTCTAATTCAGTGTTGTTAGTTTTTTGGCCTTAGAATTTGTGTATAAAGTAAGAAATTGTAAGAAGAACAAATCTGCAACCCCTTGCATATAGTTCCTAGCTTGTCAGATCTGTCAGGGTATTTAGAACTTAACTATGGCACCGATGATAAAAAGTCCCATGCCTGCTAGCAGAAATACTCCCATTTCTTGCTTCTTTCTTTCCTGCCTTCCCTGTTATTTCAACAAAGTGTTAAAAGACTATACCCAGTAGCAGAAATTGACTGCTTCTCATGAAAGAAGGGAACTTAGAAGAGCATTTTGTGTTTTGCTCAAGAAATAAGCCCAGGTATAGTGCCTCCAATGCAACTCCAATAGGCAACTCCAGTGCAAATGTGAAAAGTAAAGCTCATTTCACAGTTAATGGATAGTATTAGTATAGGTGCACAGACTCAGATGGAGAAGAAAGTCTGAAAACACCAGCCCAATACACATGAAAGTTAGCAGAAGCTATTCACTAAATTCAGTATATCCTAAATATGGGGATCTTTTTGTTGTTGTTATTTCTCAAGTAGTTTGCACTTTGCTCTTCTGGTGCAGCAATGGGATTTACTCAGCCTCCCTCCGAAAAAATTTTCTAGATGAAATATCTGCTTTCACATTCCATTTTTTTCCCATCCCAGAAGAAATCACCTGTTGCTGAAGGTATCCCTGAAGGTATAATGGATACCTTTTTACACTGAAGACTGTTGTAAACAAAGAGTATCACGAAGACATTGTTAATGTATACCAGTAGTGGTACCTTAGGACAGGTCATCATATTTATTTCTAAACAGCACAGATCACCCTTATGCTGAGAGCCTTACATTAGGATCTTACTAACTTCCACTGTAGGAGAAACCAGCAGTTAACTCTCCATGGTTTTCTTGTTTAATTTCAATAGTGAAAGCAAATTTCTTACGATTGGAGTAATGAGATATTAAGTAGCAAGAGCAAAGGCATGGGAAGTTATAGGTTAAGCAGAAGAAAGTAATTCTGGTTTGCTTTGGTGTCTGCTTTTCCTTTCAAACTAATAGGCTAAATAAAAGAGCTATAGTAGTAAAATGAAAACCTTAAAATGCACATACACTGATATAAAAATGGGTATATATTTTTCCTACTTGGATCTTAATACTCCCATTGTTCCACAAAAAGAAGGTTTTTAGTTCAAACCATTCTTGCATGCACTCCAAAAACTTCAAAAGGAAACATTCATAACTTGAGGTTGGAAGTTGTTTTCTAACTGCTGAATGGCTTGACACTTATGGTTTATCTTTACAGTGCTCTTCAAAAGAAAGCTGTTTTGTTCTACTCAGTTTAGTAAGACAGTACATCTTGTCTCTGATAGTTCCTGCAACAGTGAGCTATCCAATTCCCAAATTATTTCTCCCTCTTTACTCACAAGGCCACAACATTATGCATGTAGATGGTGGCAGAGTATGGGTGAGCCAAGACACAGTAGCATTCCAGATTTTCTGCAACCCACATTTTCCTTATCATACAACAACAGTGGAAGTCATTACTATGTTTTCTATTGCAATAAGAAGAAAAAAATTTCTCATCCAATATTAGAAACACAGATCTGTTGCCATACAGAAAGGAAATGCACAAAAAATGAGATCCAGATTAAGGAAATCTCATTGAAATCTAAATACTGATATGAATGCCTATATGGATTGATGATTCCTGGGGGTATTGCTCAGCTCCTGACATACCTTGGAGCTTGACTCTACAGTGTCAAATCAATTTCACCTCAACATTTATACTGGTTATGCCCTATGCATATGATCATCTTGTCTTTTTACACAGATGCAGTCTCAATATATTATCTTGTTGCCAACACATCTTACACAGGCCCAGTACACCAACAATGCAACTATATCAGACTTCCATCCCAAAACCAAGGTAATATTTTGCAGACTCAGTAAGACAGCAGATTGCCTGATTTAGCCAGTCCATATTTTCAAACCACCATTTCAGATATAACTGGAAAAGGAAATATATTCCTTATAAAAAGATTTTGCAATGTTTCCCAAAAGTTTCATTAAGACACCACGGAGGTCTAGAGAAAAAGGTCAGCAAATAAAAGTGGACAAATTAATAGTTATGCAAGAAAAAATGTAGAGTATCCTAAATTCCTCTCTCCCAAACAAGTAATAAAAAGTTTTTGTGGACATTGACCTGGCTGGCACATCTAAATTATTTTTTCTTCTCTATTGCACATTTGTTCTAATCATTTTTAGACCCTCAAAGATGTATAAGAGGATAGATATTTCACTATATTTATATTGCAGGGTTAATGGGTGATCTCAAGAGAATGTTTAAGCATGCTAAGCCCCACAAGTAGTGCCTGTCATAATTATTCTTACTAGATTAACTTGCATTTGACTTCATGCATCCCCTTGGTGCTTGCAGAGATACAATGTCAAAACAGTGATTGACAGATAAGGTCTTTGTTATGAGAGAGGTGAGACACAGGAAGATGTGGCCCAAAGGAGCTGTGGATGCCTCTGTGGATGGGCTCTGAACAACCTGGTCCAGTGGAAGTGTCCCTGCCAGTGGCAAAGAGGTTTGTAACTAGAGGAACTTTAGGGTCCATTCCAATCCAAATTACTCTGGGGAAAAATGTTAATTTTGCTGTACTCAGCATCTCCAGGACTCATTCTTGACTCAGAGCATTCTCAAATCTTACCTCCCTTGTGCTTCTGAGCATGTACTAAAGGCCCAATTTTATATACAAATACATAGACACTTGTATGTGTATATATGTGCATGTGTGCATATTTTTCTATGAAAATATACACACATGTGGATAAATACTGCAGATAATAGGTCAGATAGATATGTAAAGACAATTAGCTCAGTAGCATGTTCTGCCCTTGGTTGAACTCTACACATTTTGAGAACATCCCTCTTTGGAAAAAGCTGTCTGGGAAACTTAACAGCAAGAAGGTCTTTCAACCTTTAGATAAAAAGTGTGACAGTAAATTATTCTTCTGTCTTGCATATTTAAAGCTTGAAAAATGTTAACCACTTTACTTTCTTATTCTTGAAACATGAAGTTTTAGGCAGTATTGTTGTTTTTCTCTGGTAAAATGAATACATTTTACCATAGCAATTTTTTTTCTAGCAATATTCTCATGTTTCATTCCTGGGAATTCCAATACTTATTTGTATAAAAAATAGCACAACTGAGCACAAAAGCAAAAATTGCACCAAAAAACCAGCAAAAAAGTCTGAGATGTCCAAAGCCTGCTTTGCCTCAGCCTTTAGCAACAAAGTCTCTCTGAGGTCTTTCTGGCTGGAGATAATGTTCAAGGAATAGACAATATACCAGGAGGGGAAAAGGATTGATTCAGGTATTGTTCAATAAATCTCATCCCATGCAAGTCCATAGCACTTAGTGAGATGGATCTGGGGTGCTAAGAAAGCTGCAAGATGTCACTGTGACACTCTATCATCTTTGAAAGGTCATTTAATCAGGGAAGGCCCACAATGGCTGAAGAGAAAAAAAATATGGCACTCATACTCAGAGAAAGCATGATTCAAGGTTTTTCCTAACATTCATGCCCATAAAATCATGTATGTATTCTTATGCACATTCTAGGCAAATGAAGGAATTAAAAGTAATTGGAATGGCAAGCAGCATGCATTTACCAGGAATTAATATTATGAAATCAGTCTGATTGCCTTCTAGACGAAAGGACTAAATTTATACATGGGGAGTGAGAAGTGAATGTCAAATTTCTTGACAAGACCAAGCCTTTCTAGATTGTGTCTCAGAGCAACTTTAAGACCAAGATAGGCTGACTACTAGGTGGCTAAAAAATTATTTAAAAGGACACTGGTTAAAAGCAAAGTACCACAGGAATCTATGCTTGTTTAATACATTTATCAATTCCCTGGAGGAAATGGAGTGCCCTCTCATCAGGTTTGTAGAGTATTCCAAACTGAGGTGGGCTGCCAAGTATGCACAGAGACAAGGCACGTCTGGGTGGCTATGGAACAATTTCTGGTAGCAGATGAGAAACAACAGATATAAACTGAGACAAGAGAGTTGCATTTGATGAAACTTTTCCCCTATGAGGAGAGTCAAAAGGTGGAACAGTATACCTGGAGAGGTTTTACAGTCTCCAACCTTAATAGATTTCAAGACTTAGGTGGATGAAGCCCCGAGAAAGTTGGTCTCAAGTCAGCACTGGCCCTGCTTGGAGCTGAAGGTTGGATTTTCCAGGTGTCTTCCAACCTACTGTGATTCTGTTTGCTACCTGCAAATGGCTGTATAACCACCTCCACCTTTATGTGGATACACATTAAGTCTTTCTGCTTAAAACCATAAAAGAGAGACTGTACAGTGTCTATAGACACCCATTGTCAAGTATAATCTGCTGACCTACATAGTGCCAAAAAAGAGCTGTTGCTACTGAGCTGCCATTCTCTTTTTTAAAAATTCTCTCTTTGGGCGATAAGAAGGTTATAAATTTTTCAACTAAATTAAGTTGTCATTTTCCCAAGGAAATATTAAAGAACACTGAAGTCTTTAGAATGGAGTAAAGAATTTGTGTTCAAATCAAAACAAGTTTAATGGAATTTTATGTTCTTAACAGCAAGGAGGAGAACAGGTTTTTACTGAATGCTCTATTTTGCTCCACACAAAATGTGTCAGTCATCTGCTGCATGAATAGAGCAAGTAGGGAAAAAGGAGACATTTTCCCAGGAAAAGATGACTGATGAATGCAGAACTATGATTAGTTTAATTTTAAGAAATTAACAATAATGAGGCAGGTAAGATACATTTATTAAACATCAATGACACATTTACTTACCTGCAGCCTCTTCCTGCAGACCCACATAGCTCAGGGACCCTACTCACTTGCCTTCCCTCCCACTTGCCTTCTATGTGGCATCACCACTAATCTTGGTGTCATTTAAAGACAATGTCTCCTGTCAGTGCAATATTGTGTCTCAGATGTTAATTTTAAGCATATGAGTGTAGGAGGCTTTTGCCTAGAAATTCATGTTTTTCTGAGCCATTCAAACCTCCCAAATATGGAAGACTGGGCCAAGAAATCCCTAAATACTGCTGTTCTCATGAAATTGTTACAGTGAGCAAAACAAACATAAAAGGACATATAAAAAAATCAAAGGGCTTTTCCAAATTACACATCAGGAACAGTATAGTTTCAGGCTCTATTTTTCTAAATTGCCCTCCTGGAAAGAGTGGGAATGTAATTGACTTCTGTCCCATCTCTCACTGATGGGCAAAATCATTGACAAAGCAGTGCCAGGAAAATAACAAAACAGCACACCTGCCAAAATCCTGAAGCTTTTTCAATCAGGCTTTGAGCCAGGTCACAGCATTTAGAAAGCAGCAGCAGCAGTAAAAGACTGTCTCCCCATGGCAAAGGATTGGCTGTTTCTTAATGCTGAAATTACTCAAACTCCAGCAGTCAGTGCCTCAGGGTTGCTGTCCCATTTAAGTGACATTTATGAAAAAAGCTTTTATAGTTGTACAATGAATTACTCTTGTGAAAACCCAAGAGTAATAATGGCAAGTTGTTTCTCTACTGAGGACTAGTGGCAAAATACTAAACAGGGTTACAACTGCACTGCTTTTAAAGAATGTATGGATTTATTTCTTATGAGAAATCCTGCCCTACACTGGTTAGTCTGCACGTGAAAAGGAGTGACCTGTAAATGCACAAGGACACTATCCATATCAGATCAATTGTGAAACCACCTGGTTGTCCTGGAAGTTCAGCAGGAACCCTGCCAAGAGGTTCTAGAGGCAAGTGGGCAACATCATCCTTCTGGGGCCCGGGATACCTCACGTACTGCCTGATTTCAGCACTTAACAGCTGAAGCTGAAACAAGACCCAGCAGAAGCACTTCCTACTACAAGGTAATGCCAATTAATAGCTTATAAATGCTATTCTGTGAATTCTTTAGAAGTCCCTTCCAAGATACAATTTTTTTTTTTTTTCAGTTTTATTTGTATCCTGGTTCTATTGTTACTTAGTGATCTAGCATTTCCAGCCACAGTTTCTACCGTGGTTTACCTGGCAGCCAAGTAACTCTGGGCAAAATTCCATTTAGAAAAGCCCCTAGGAGAAATATAGATTTACTTGTCATACTAATTTGTAACCAGGACTTGAGTATTTTGAAGGGAAAGGACGTAATTTCATTTTTTGAGGTGAAAAGATAAAATAACGCTATGGTTGTATAACAAAATCTCTGTAGGCAATGTTAGGCCTTAACTGTCTTAGGAAACAAAGAACAGAATGAAAACAACACAGAAAAATCTAAGTTAACCAAATTCAGGCATAAACACCTCAAAAAATCTGCAATATGCACTTCAGATTTGATTTTGAAATACTTTATCTCAACAATCCCTTTTAAAAAAATCTTGTCCGTTTTCCAAATTACAGTGTTTTCCCTAAGACAATGTCAGCTTGGGAGTCTTATAAAGATTTAAGACTTACTTACATTGTAAGAACATGATTTTTCCAAATATGTTACTCTCTGCATGTTGTCTTATTTTGAAAAGAAAAGCAGATTTTAAAATAGTTTTTATTTTTTGCCTGTATTTATTTTTGCTATTTAAATAAAAATTGTGGAAGTATGGGATATTTTAAGTATACTTTAGCATATCAGTGAAAAACTGCTTCCTCCCTAGTCTGTGCTTCCTCCCTAGCTTTCTTACAACATTATATATCTTTATATTCCTGCCTCTGACATGCTCTTCTGGTGTAAGTGGAATTTAAACTTCATTTAATATTATTTGGAAGTTAAGTGCTTTATTGTAAACAGAGGAGAACATGATTTCTTAATCTGTATATGAAAGGAATTTAGCACAATAAAATCCTATAACTGTCCATGCTTTTGAATACGTCCTCAAGAGTCATCATTGCTAGTAAAAGATATAGGCTATAACAGGGCAAAATCATTGTAGAGGAAAAATAAAAGTAATGTTTTGATCCTAACAAAATGGCTGAGTTTACTTCAAATACATCTCTGCATTCACAGTCTAAGGCTACGGAAGTTGATGAGAAAGCTCTCATTTATTTGAAGGATCCATGACATAGGTCTTAAAAAAATTCTAACTCTTCAATCTGCTGAGTGATCTGGTTAATTCCAGATTTCTAAATGAAATGCTAAATATATGAAAGTTTATTGTCAACTATAAATACGAAATTTAACAGCACAAATTGGCCCTGAGCAGTAAGCAGTAATGTTGCAACACATAACCTGCTGCTCCCTTTATTTCTCTTAATGTTTTCATATTACCAAATGACATGAAGACAATTAATGGGAAAAGATGGCTCCTGGTCTCTCAACCCTGATCCCAATGTTCTAAGTGTTTGTTTTATTAAAGGGATAGTGTGTTCCCTATGTTATTAATCTGTGCTGGTGCTGCAAGAACAGCTATAAATTTCTAGCCCATTATTTCCATTCAGCAGCATATGAAATGTTTGTATAGAAATGGAAGTTACCAGATGATGCTTAAAAGTGTTTCTAAATTTGATGGGAATAGTGCACTAAAGCAACATTATTGACTCTCAGTAACAGACTTTAAAGTCAGTAAGGAGTTATTGGACACTTTTCTAGGTCAGAGATTCTTAGCAAAGAAAGACTTATTATTTCACTTCATGTTTTACTCGCTGCTTTGAACTCAAACAACCAGAAATATGGAGATATAAATATTGTTGGTAGATTGTCAGTAGCACATTGCTGATTTGGTGGACCTATATTACTGCAGGATATTCTCCAGGAAAATTAATTAACATTATATTAATATTCTTCAGGAAAATCAGCAACTGGTAGAAGCATTGAGTGTAATGAACAACAGTGAGGATGCCCTTACTTGCCTCCTCTTATTGATAGAGCCTTAAAATTGGTATGTGTCCTTTAAAATCCAAAGTATAGTATAAATTGAGGAAAGCTGTGTTGTTAGGTTATCAGGGACCAGGAATATGAGGTCAAGATATTTAGGGTTCCATCTACAATTTATAGCCTATCCACAGTTTAACATTGTGTGCAGTTCACTCACTTCCACTTCTCCATTAAAATGTAAATGTCCTGGGCCAAAGTCTAGCAAAGTTCAATGAGTTAATTAAGGGTCCTTGCAGAAAGCCGGTGAGTGATGACCGAAATCCCAGTTAAATAAGTTCATATTGACGTCCATCTGTCCTCCAAAAGGCTGGAAAAACATGTGCAAAAACCTTGAAAAAACCCAAATAGCTTTCTAAAACAGGTTCTTCACATTGCCTTCAGTTTGTTTTCATTTTAGTTATGTTTATCACATTTTCATTTTTGTAATGCTCCAGCTTGTCCTTGCCATCAGCTCAGTTGCTCTACATGTGTCCTCTACGCTTCTGAGCTAGTTCCCAAAAACATAAATGAGAATTACTAAGGAAACATTAAAGAGATCACTGGATTTTGGTTCTTTTGTTCACATATTCACATTAAACACACTGCAGTAAGCCAAGCAGGAGTTTTTTAATGCAAGCAGAATGTGGTTTTGAAGTCAGAAATGAATAGAAATTTCTTCTTCATTGTGAGTTAAACACAGGCTTGCCTGCGCACACACATATGCATGAAACAAAAATAGCTCAAGAAAAGAGACTGAGGTTTTGAATATGTATAGAGTCATCTATGATAGCAATCACAATGTTTGTTAGCTTAAGGTGACAGAATGAATAAGGCTGTACTGTGTTTGGGTAATATAATTTAATAACCTTAGCACTGTTCTACAAACGTGGGATTTTGTAGTATAACTTAACTGGATAATGTAGAAAAAGACTAGACTGAAATACCTGAGTGAATAGATCTGATTTTGCATTCTGATATGATTTTTTTCAAATCCCACTTGCCTTCTGGGAGTTGTGCTGTTTTTGGTGGAGATAGTTTTCTTCATAATAGCTGGTATGGGGCTGTATTTTGGATTTGTGCTGAGCACAGGGTTGGTAATTTAGAGATGTTTTTGTTATTGCTGAGCAGGACTGGCACAGAGCCACAGCCTTTTCTGCTTTCCCTACTGCCACTCTGACAAGAAATGTGGGGGTGCTTGTGGAGGTTGGGAGGAGGTGCAGCCAGAACAGGTGAGGTGACCTCAAAATGACTTGAGAGATCTTCCAGACCACATGACATCATACACAGTATGTAAAGTGGGAGGAAGAAGGAAGAAGAGATATTTGAAGTGATGGCATTTGAACTCCTATATAATGATTACAGGATGTGGGGCCCTGCTCTCCTAGAGATGGTTGAACACCTGCCTGTTTATGGGAAGAAGTGAATTAATTACTTCCTTTGCTTGTATGTGTGGCCTTTGTTTTTCTTATTAAACTCTCTTCATCTCAACCCATGAGTTTTCCAGCTTTCACTCTTCCAATTCTCTTCCTGATCCTATTGGTGGTGGAGTGAAGGAATGGCTGTGTGCGATTTGGCTGTTGGCTGGGGTTAAACCACGATAGAGGTTTAACCACTCAAATGAGTAAAATTTCAAAAAGAGAAATAAAATGGATGAAAGAGAGCATACTATTCATAAAGTACATAATCCTTTGTCACTGGAAACATAAATCTCTCCTACTTAAAGCAGAAAAATTATGTCTTGGGCTAAGTTGCTATTCAGCGACAGAGATTGTTCAAAAAAATAAGAATATGTTTGTGAAGATGTGAGATTGCTCTTTCCCTACATAAGCTCTAAGAGAAAAGATTTGTTGCCTTGGGAACTATGGTGTCTCCTCTGCTTTCCACAATAATTACTTTTTTCCTTTCCTTGTATTTTCTTTTTTTTTTTTTTCTTTAATTACTTGTTGCCTCTTCTGTATATACTTACAGGACCACAGGCATGCACAAATAGACTCTGTACTACCATTTTTAAACACTTTGCATTCATGTATCAATCATTTGCAGGGTGGAAAAGCTGATGTCTGACAAGAATTAAAAAGCATATTGAAGAGGGTGGAGACACCTACATGACTAAACATGCCGTCATATCTTGTAGATACACAGAACTGGCAAATCTTTTGATGATTTGGTTTCACTTGGAAATTAAATACAGTGCTTATTCCTACACCACTGTAGCTGACTGTGCAAGGGCTTCTACTGCTAAGCTCAACATATGCCAAATTAGTTAAAAATAAAATTAGTTTAAAGTATAAATATTTAGAATTAATGTGTTTAAATTTGCCCTGAAATAGCCTAGGGAGTGCTCCCTTTTTTGCAGAAGTAAGGAGGTGGTAAGATACTGGTATATTCCTGTTTTCACTAACCCCCTTTTGCCTGAGCTGCTAAACAAGATGGTAGTATTGTGAATTGGTTTAGTATGCTCCACCATAACTTGCACAGTGATAGATTTTGAACATCAGATAGAATGGAAAGATAAAATTTGGGGAAAAATCCACAATTTGATTTTATGACACGCTGCATATTTCCCTTTTTAAAAAAAATAAAAATTTGCAAACTTTTAAATAGTGTTAATAGTCCTGCATCTCCTCTACCCCAACTCTTACCTGCTTGTTAAAAAACCCCAAAACATCAGTCATAAAAATCAAACATTACAAACTTCAACAATACCACAACTAGGACCCTTTTTGCTCTCATGTTCACTTATCCCATTCACACTTGTACACTGCTTCTAGGAAATAAATCTTTGATACTGTCCTGTTTTCCTCACAAGGTCTCTGCTCCTCCCCACATACTTGAAGTGATAGTACAATGGCCTTCTTTCCAGTGATCATGTAATGTTCCATGTTTTTACTTAGCATACACTGTGCTTTCAAAGCAAAATCCCAATATAAGAGAAGAACACCAGCATTCATGGCAGGACCTATTTCTCCAGCTTCCAAATCTGCAGATGAAGAGGAGGTTTGGTCTGACAGTTTGTCACCTTGTCCTCTACTGTTCCATTGCACCCAAAACCAGAGTAATTTCTTGAAAGAATCAGGTTTCACATTTCAGCTAGAACCTCCCCTGCATAGGTGTTTTACAAAGGAATGAGGTCTCTATTCAATTAGAGTCCCCATGCAGGTTCAGGAAAGCACAGACCCCACGTGATGCAGGTACAGCTTTGAGCACATCACCCAGAGAACCTTCAGGACCTCCATTAGAACACCTCAATCTTCTTCATGGACTGTGGAAGAAGGAAGCTTCTTCAGGATACAGTCCATCTCAGGCCCCTTACCAAAGGGATTCTGACCTGGAGAAGTTAGGTGGAAAAAATGGAAAAAAAGTACCTAAATTAGTTGTCCAAAAGTGGGTGTTCTGCCTCACCGGTCAATTACTCATCAGGGTTAATTTTGAGTGTGGCTCTTAAAATGCCACTCTGATGCACAATCCAAAGCACAAAATTAAAATTCAATAGCTATAGCTATAAACTCAGTCTGTACTACTTCAGAATGCTCACAGGAGGAAGGAGAACGGTCCACGGTCCGCTGTCTCACCCCTATTCCTTCCAGGTCTTTTTCCACCTACTGATTTTGGCATCACAAGCTTTTTTGTTACTATAAGGTAGAAAAAAAACATGAGAAAAAAGCAAAGGCAGTGTTGAGCTCTTCATGTTCTCTTGTGTACACTGATGTTGTCAGATGATAGCAGAAATGTTCCTGTTGTCACAAGGAAGTGAAAAATTGAGCTCTAGGATTAGAGTGTGAAAGGATGAAATGGAAGAGCCAGTTTAAATAATTTATGAACTTATGATGACCTTCTTGACCATATATTGGATTTCTACACAATGAGGATGATGAAGCGCTGGAACACTTGTCCCAGAATTGTGGATGTCTCATCCCTGGAAGTGTTCAAGGCTAGTCTGGATGGGACTCTAAGCAGCCTATTCTAGTGGAAGGTGGCCCTAGCCATGGCAGGGGGGTTGGAACTAGGTGATCTTTATGGTCACTTCCAACCCAAACTGTTCTATTATTATATGGTTTTCAAAGAAAATTCTTTATAAATAACAAGGAAATGCATTTCGGAGGCATTATTTGAGAAACAATTCATAAAATCTCAGTAAATATGAAGAATAACAAAAGGTCAGCACCCCATGGCTACTGGCTAAAAGCATAATTCAGCAATAACACTTCATAATAATAGAGTCATCCATTTATTTAAGTACTATGCCATGACTCATAATATTCATGAAGCAGAAAATGCAAGGTAGAGTAGTATTTATAATCACCAAACGGCACAGTTCAAATGAAATCAAAACTGTATTGAGTAAATATATACACAAATTATACATATAGGTAGTCTGTTTATTCAGTAACTAAAATTGAGATGCTTTAAAAAGTTGAAGAAAAAATTATATGAGGTGACAAGCCATTCAGTGATAGTCTCCTGAACTTCTTTTCAGTCTTCAGGTTTATGCCTAGGAAGTAGAGAATAGAGAAAGAAATGAAATTATTTTAAATGATAGCCAGTATGTGTTCAAGTCTTCCTGGCCTCCCCACAGAACACTTAGATCTTACACATTAGTATCTACTAACACAAATCTAGAGCTCTGGACATCTCTGGGCATGGTTCTGGGATGTCTACTTTAGGTTAGTCCTTCTTAAGCAGGTGCGTTGTATCAGATGACTTCCAGAAATCCCTTCCAACCTTAACCATTTTATGATTTCATGATTTGATCATATGTGATTTTTTTTTCACAGTGCTATGGTGTACTTACATGAAAAGCAAAGTACAGCGATTAAACATATGAGGTCACAGTCCTCATATGAGGTCCACAGTCTACAATAATGCTGTTATTGCTTCAATACAGCTACAGTTTCACCCAGAGCTAAATTTGGGGTTTTATTGCAGAATTTTAATGATACACTTAAAGTTTTTAGAAAGAATTCTAGTATTTCCCAGCATTTAAGACAAACAGATTGCCTTTGGAAAATACTGGCACCAGTAGCAGCAAGACTCTATCTTGATTTCATGGTACTTTTAACATTTTCATCCACCACTTCCATTGCTCAGAAATGTGGAGTCCCATTAGAGGCTGATCTTGTAGCATCTCAGCTGAGAAGTATGAGAGTAAGATTTCCACTCTACATTTGCTGAACCAGAAAACACAATCACTTCAAGATAAACATAATCAATAGGCCAAGAAAAGAATCAAGCCTCATTAGTAAATGTGTGTTAAGGAAGCACATGGGCATACAGTCTGTGGTTGGTACTGATGAAACTGTCCAACACCAATGGGATCTGGTCTGTAAGGGAGGAGAATAAAACAGATTGTTTAAGAGCTCTGTGGGGAACACATTGAATTTCTGGCAGTGACTACTGATGTACCACAAGGTCTTTCAAAATCTTTTTCATAAATTCAACTGTATAAAAGGTATAAAGGCAACATTTTTAGTTGGCCTAAATGTATTCCTATCTGGTATTTTTACAGATGAAGTAGAAAGGCTTTGTTATTTTTTTAACCCATAAGATAGTGGTACTGTCAGCATGATATTTAACTTCTTTGATAGAACACAAAGACAAAAGAAGAACAAAAATTTCAGCAAGGCAGAAACCCAGAACATTAAATTTTTTCATGGTTAAGTTAGTATTGAGTTTAAAATTGTGACAATAAGTTTTCACTAATCAAAACAAATTTTATAACGCAGAAAAGGCATGTTTATATTGTGTTTTATTTAGATTACAGGAAGCTACAGGCAACATAATGATGATCCATAAGATAACTTAGTTTATCTACTGAAGAGTCTTAGTTTATATTATTTCAAAAAAAAATTTGCAAACTAGTCTGGTATTATTAACAGTGCTTCTACATATCTATAAAGATGCGTGTTTTGAGTCTTCCCATAACAAAGCAGTATGGTTTTGCATAGGTAGAATGAAATTCAGTGTGCTTGTAGTTGTGTTGCATAGCCTTTGTATAAATGTATAACTTTCTAAATATTTTTATATCTGTCAGTATAACCTCAATTTCTGTAACCCTCATATATACAGCTTAGAATGCAGAAGATGTTGGACTTTTTATTTTGTGGAGGAAGAGTAGAGGTGCAATAGTCTAAGAATCAGGCTTTAAAGGAATCCCCTTGGGGGGAAATAACTGATATAAATGTTCCCAACCAGAAAAGATTTTCTCTAGGAATAGAGAATCATTGCCCCCTCTGTAGTTTTCTTTGTTGGTATATTTTGTATATTATTGGTTTTCTTTTCTTTCTTTTTGTTCCCTTTTTCTCCACAGTTTTAATTTCTTTTTTCTGTGAAGTAGCAGAATATATGAGCTATTTGCACCATTGTCTTCTGATAAATAAATGTGAAAAGACAGTCATCATCATTTGGTTATTTAAACTGCAGAAACACACTTATTCTTTCAATGTAAAACAATGTATGTAGTGCACTGACTTCCATGTTCCAGCCTTTAATGAGCATTTGAGGACAAAACTGTGAATAAATTATGTACTTTTTATCTGCAGAAGAGACACTAATAAATTAATTGATGATTTTGGCTACCATGAGTGATCCAAAATGATGGTTTTTACTAGATATTGATCACTTGCCAATCTCTACATTCCACAGAATTAAAAACAATCATTTTACTACGCATAGCAAACCATATTGTTTTAGCAATAAAAAAAGCACAACATACAGCAAGGCTTTCATGCTGTTTATCTTTGAGTTTGAACTTCTGCAGGCTAGAGGTTTACAGCACATCTATTTAATAAATGGGTAATAACAATTTTAAAAAATGAATAAAATTATTTCCGGCCTAGTTCAGTCTTGAAAGGGATATGTGAAAGGGCATGAAATTTTGTTAGGAAGATTACTAACTTATTGCATATGGACATTGAAAATGTAGTGTTTATTTGACACATTGATATTTTGTCACATATGTCTACCCCAAGAGAATTTTTTACAGTGGTAATAAAATCCTTTTGTCCAGTAAAGAAGTTTCCCTACTTCTCAATGCAGTGATTAAGTGTTTAACTCACCTATATCATTTACTGCTGTCTATCCAGTGAGCATTTTTATAGTTCCAAATTCATTACTTTCAATAGGAAAGAAATATTCACTATTCCCAAAAAACAGCTCACTGCAGCCTGGGGAGGAAAGTATGATAGAGCAGCTCTCCACACGGGAGCCCATACCAGAGCAAGTGAACTATTTCCTGAAGGAACAGTGAACCATGGGGAGCCCATGCTAGGGCAGATTTACCCTGAAGGACTGTGCTCCACGGAGAGGATCCACCCTGGAGGCAGGGGAGAAATGTGAAGAGAAGGAATTAGGAGAGAGGAGCTGACTTCAATCTCACCAAACCCACCTCTTTGTGGCCTATAAGGGTTGGAACAAGTCAGAAGTCAGAAATGAAGAAGTGAAATAGCCTGGGAATAAAGGGTGTGTGACATGGTGTCTTCAGTTTTTGTTCCTTTCTATCCAACTTTAATTGTCAATTAATTATTTTTCCTCAAATCATGTCTGTTTTGCCTGTGATGGTAATTTGTAAATTATGTCCTTGTCTTGACATTCTTTTTAATTACTTTCTTTTCCAGTTCTGTTGAGGTTGGCAGTGAGAGAACAGCTAGGTTAGATGTCTAGTGGTCAGCCAAGATAAACAGACAGAAGAAGTTGTCGTAGACTTTGCTGGAGGGGGATTTCTCTCTTGTGTTGGGACCCCAGTTACAAAAGAGATCCAGTCACCACATCATGACTTATCCCTAGGGTGCTGAGCATATAATTCACTTTCTTGTTGCATAGGAATAGGTCTTGAAGACTTTTCCACACAATCTTAAAGAAGCTTCATGGAAATAAATGCATTATAAAAATGTGTGACCCTCTATATTAAGAAGAAAATTTTTAGGTGGACTGCTTACCGCACCAAACAGGAGAATCTCATTTTCTTTTATTTCTGCTTAGGGATATCTCCTCTTACAGTCAGTGCTGCAGGATGTAAAGCATTGTTTTTAATGAGATGTTAGACTTTAAAGGCTAAAACAGAAAAACTTTTTCCAAGTTATAGGCTAACAAAATTCTAGACAAATCCACATGCCTCAAAAGTAACAGCAGCTTCACTTTCCAGGAAGTACAGGGTCAAACCTGAATGGTTTAGATCTCTGTGCAAGTGCTATGAAGAAATAGGAACATTTTCATCTTCCAATGACTTGTGATTTTTATTTTTGTGAGACTAGAACAGACAACAATATATCTTGTTCCCTGCTCAGTGTATGTTCTCTTTTTCGTGTACTGTCTTCTCCAAGCCATTTAGAATACCTTATATTTACTACAAGAAGTTACTTGATCTAGCAGGTACTTGAAAAAAACCAAACAGCCTTTTTTGTTTTCTTATTTGGGCAGTACTGTAAAAGCTCAATATAGACTGAACTGGCCAAAAGAGAAGAGCCCAGATCTTGCTCCAAGAGCTCTGAGTCTGCAATTGAAATGACTTTTTATTTGTTCCCCAGGCCTTTAGAAGTGTTAAACACTTCTAAGCCTAAACCTAAAAGAGCTACTCTCAAAAAGCAGATCAGAAGCAAAGAAAAAAAATCCAAATATTTCTTTCACACACTTGCATATTTCACTTCCATAGTTCCCTTCAAGAGAACTAGTTTTCAATTTCTTTACCAATACTAGATTATAAATCTTCATTGCAATAGCAATTAAAAAAATAGTCACTTTGCCCATGCTTCCTTTATCAGTTTTCTCAGGTGAAAGAATTTTATAATTGTTGAGGCAGGAAGCAAACTCTGGAATTCATCAAGACCAGTGCCCCTGCTCAAGACAGAGTCAAGGACAGTAGGTGACTCTGGATGTCATCCAGGGTCCTGAAAGTTTCCAAGTACAGGGTCTCCAGAGTCAATCTTAGCAATCTGGACACCACTGGCAAGACTCAGTCTCCATCTTCTTTAATCCCTCCCACCAGGTATTTAAGCACATTCCTAATACCCCCCTTATTCTGTTCTCCACACTAAATAGCCTCATCTCTCCTTGCTTCTCCTCATAGATCAACTACTCTAACTCCGTGATCATCCTTATGGCCCTCTCATGGACTAGTTTCAGTACATCCATGTCTTACAGTGGCAAACTCTTAACTGGACCCAGCACCCCATTCTCAGTCTCACCAGTTTTCTAAAGAAATATCTCTACCTTTTCATGAAAAACTACATCATTCCCAGCTGCAGGGATATATATTAGGTCACCTTCTTAACTCATGTAAATGAGGGCAGTTCCACAGAAGGAAAGTACACTTTGAATAGCTACAGACTAGCTGAATAGCTGCCTCAAAATGTCATGATTTTAGGCATTTTCAAGCCATTGTATTCACCTTGTGTCTGGTCCAGCTTTGGTACATGCTAGAATATTTGAATGCACATTTCTTTCACTACAAATTTCAAATGACCTTTTAATGAAGGGATGAACTGATTTTCAAATGCAACTATGTTGTTAATTAAACTGCTATCTTCTCCTCTATCCACTACCAGCTTCACATTTTCATACTCCCACATTTTGGTACAGTCACTGGAGTTTCTGCTCTCCTGAGCATGACAGTCACATTTACCAGCACTTGTAAAATACTACCTTCAGCATTAACTTTATTAGATTATCTCTAAAGCAGCAGTAAATCAGTTTCAGCAGCACCATTCTGATCACCTCAGCCAGGACCCTCAGGGCAGTCTTATTTTAGGTTTTGAAGTTAATAAAGAAGTAGCAGTGATCTGCCTTTTAGTGAAAGTGCTAACTGAATTGAACAAGTTGACTGTAATCTTTTTCCCCTGCACTAATCTCTGCAGACAGTCTTTCTGCTTTAGTCCTTTCTGCTCACAGATGGCATTTCAATACCTTTGCTCTATCATTAATATTTTTATAGCCCCAAGTCTTCATCGTCTCATGACTGTTGGTGCCAACTGTCTGGTGTAAAGGGAGAAAACCAGAAGTTTAAGATAGTAGTAAAACCAGGCTTCCATGGAGCAGGGATTTACACTGAGAATTTTGTGGATTAATGCATAATTCACAAGTACAGTATAGTGCTATCTGTTATTACAAATTATTTCTGCCACCCATGTGTTTACCATGTATGGGTAAGAGCAATAGCTAGGCTTTTAAACAGAATGTGATAGATTTTTTTTTTTTTTTGGAAATATATTTCCCCTAAGGATAAAATTTCATCTCTGACCTAAATTGTACTACTTACTACTACTGTTTATTCTCTCCAGTGGATAAGCACTAACTCCCAAACAAGGAACTTGGTGTTCCCTCTGATACAAACATAGGCACAAAGAACTTTTGCCAAGGAGTTCAGTGGTGCCATTTTTATGTTGCACAGGAGTCTATCTCAAAGTAAAGATGGTCCTTGTGATTTGGAAGGAAGTTTAAAAATGCTAAGTACTCTATAACCATCCTGTATTCTTCCTGTTTTGAAAATATTTGAGAGAATTTTAGTACTTTGATTTCAATGTACATTATATAACATTTCTACAGAGAGAGCAATGTTATAAACAAATTCTGGTTCTCTTGCTCACCCTAAGCCTCATCAGAAAAGCCACTTACATATGGGGACTCTAGCATGGAACTTGCAGATAAAACCTATATTTAAGGAGTTAGAGAGAGGAAAGATTGTTTAAGACTGATACCATAAACAAAGGTTCTTTGTAGGGGAAGTTCTCAATGAGTCATCCGTGACGTGCTGGTCATGGAAAGAGATGCTGAGGGTTAAGATTTCCAGGTTCTTTAAATGTCAATGAAAGTTGGTAGAAACCCCTTGATTCTCAAAGATTATGGACACTGTTTTCCTCTTAGATTTCACTAGGGAGCTGTCAGTTCTTAAAACAAAAAATCAAGCTCATTTTAACATTACTTTTCCAAACAGTGAATAGTTTAGATGCTAGAGGAGTATTTTTAGTATTAGAACTATGTAGTCCAGAAAGAATGGAGGAGGAGAACCAACCTACAAAATATGGTCATAACTAAAGTGTCATTTATACAAGGTGAATCCCTGTTGTACAGCACTCCTTCCCTGTTGTGGTTTAGGAACGACACTCCCTAATTTAATGACCCTCCTGCCACCCCCAAGACTCTTGCAAACCAGACATCACTTTCCCACTTCCGGCAGAGGGCAGAGATTATGGGTTGAGATAAGAACAATTTACAGCAATGAGATAAGAAAATGTACAGCAGCAGCAACCATATTGACAACAAAAGTGTGCAAAAGAGAGTGTGGACCCCAACTCAACCACAGTCACACCACCCAAACCACTCCCTCTGGCTGAGATTGGTGTTACCCCACTACTCTGTTTGCTAGGGTTTCTCCACCCAAAAAAGAACACCCCCACCCCTCCCCTCTTCTGGCAAGCAAGAGAGTCCCTTTTCCCTGCCCCTGGCCATGATGTAAGATGCTATAACACAATGTCTTGTACACCACGCTCAGCTCTGTGCCCTCCTGGCCACTGAGGAAAAAATAACACTGTCCTTGGCTGAAATTAGGACATTCCCTTATGTTGCTGTCACTCTACCCCAAAATGAATCTTATGAATGTAGGATCCATAATCACAGAAATTTTGGGAAAAAATTAAACAGTGAGGCTTAGGCAGGAAAACTAAAGACACCGTTCATTTAAGATGTCCAGAACTGCAATTTTTTTTTTCAAATGCATAGCGGGTAAAGATTTTTTCTTTTCTTCTGCTTTCAATGGACATTTTAACTTGCCAAAACTAATTAGCAGTTATGCATTAAAAGTTATAGATGGAAGTTCTATTTTTCAGTAAGTTCTGCAGGACATTTTTAGGAGTGCAATTTCTGTACAATTAACTAACTTGGTTAGACCTAACTATCATTTCTTTTTTAAACTACATATCCTCAATCAGGTAGCCTTTGCAATACTCAGAACACTATGATTCATGCTTAATTCAGCAATATGCATATTTACATAGGAAATACTGTTAACAGTAGCAGGTTTTTTTTTTGTTTATAGCATTTCCACATTCTGTTTACCTTGGCCTTTGTTTCCAATATAGAGACAGATAGCACTGGAACAATTTCTTGCTCTAGTAAAGTGAGAAAGGCAAGCTCTGAGATGTCACCACATGTTTAGTGCACAGTTGTAGCTTTGTTGTAGGCCTGAATTATACAAAAGCAGCATAAATTACAGCAGAAGGATAACCAGGAGATATTGCACTGGTGCATGTTTGTTGTATATGACATAACTAAATATGCATTGGCAAAACAGCATTATATCTTGACTGAAGGGAAAAAAAGTCTTATAAAAGTGTTGAAAAATATGCCAGTCTAATCATCTGGAGAGGAAGATTTTCAAAGGCATCATGTTTTAAGAGTAATGTGGGCTCAATTCTAATCAAAACAATGGAGAAGTAAACAACCAAAGGCCAAAACTGAAAAAGGACTTAGGCCACATTTTCAAGGTAGCTATAAAAACACGACTGCTAACACCACTGAAGCAGGCAGCTTAAATTTAATTTGTGTTTGTTTAAAATATGTATCAGTAGTTTGTTCACTTTTAAAACCCACCAACTGCTTTCTGTTGCTCTTAGTGTCAGACACATCTAGGCCAGCTTTACATTAGCCACCTGAGGTGCCAACAGCAATAGAGACTTCTAAATGTATTAAAAATACCTCACTGGTATTCTGAGGCTTCAAGAAGGTCGAAGCCACTGTCTCACATGGCAGCTAGTGATCCAAGATGCAGTTTGTCAACCATTCAAGGTGGAAACTGTGCATTTATGTTCTTTGGGGCAGAGGAGGAAATGGAGAAGCCTGCCAATCTGAGGGTTTGGTGCTCTGGATCAGAACTCTGAGTGTGGGTGGGATATGAGGCATAGAGAAATGTAGCCTAATGCAAACTTTAATGTCACAAACCAATAATGTTTTAGGTAGTTAAGCAGTTAAAATGTTCATTTGTTTAATGGAGAAGAAATAAAAAAGCTGAGACTGAAATTCTGGAAGGAGCTTGGATATTAGATTGGAGGGTGAGGGCATAAATCAACAAATAAACTCTGACTTCAGGTGTTTGTGTATAGTCAATACAACTATATTAACATAGTTATAAAGTAAAGCTTTGACAGTGAAGAGTTGGATGGCTTTAAGTCACCTGTTAAAGATCCAGTGCTGTATAAGATATTCCATACTCTATCTTCAAAGGCATGTTTCTACTCAGGAATATCTGTGGAAATGGTACGATTTTTCAGAAGTAAAAAGGACACATTTGAGGACTTCCTTTTGAAATACTTTTTCTGCAGCAAGAGACTTGATATCTATCATTCATCTGTCTCCTGTCAAATTGAACTGGTAGCAAGCAAAATAAGAAAATCTTTGCATTGTGTTGAAATAATTCCTTAATTTTAGCACTGAAGAGTGTTAAATCTGCATCATGCTGGCTTCTGCTATTCAAACATACAATATGTTTTATAAAGTCTAATAGCTTTTAGAATTTGTAGAAAGATGAATCTCTTAAAGGAATCAATATATAGGCAGGCTTATCTAATACACAAAATGCATGTAAAAATTCTCCATAAGTTCCACTTCAGATACCTACCTCTTTTATTGAATCTAGCTAGGACTCCTAATGTCCTTATGAATTTACTACTCAGAAGTTCAGAGAATTTTCCACTTCTAATAGCCAGGCCATAAAACAAGGACCTGCCACTCTATGTGATAAACAGAAACAATAGAGGCAAAAATAATCCCGCTCCTTGAGATGGTTCAAAATGCAATGCAAATGAGCTACCTTTTTTCTAGATTGAAGAATCATCTATATTCAATGAACAGCAGTGGAAAACAACATAGATAAGACCAGTTAGGCTTATCAAACACTCAGTATCTTTCATCCAGAAGTAATTTTTGTCCTGCAGTAACCAGAAAACTGAGGATTAAGAAACACTTTTTAATTATAAACTAAAGCTTTGCTTCCTGTTTTATTTTACCTTGCTGGAGTACTTCCTGGTGAGGATATTTTCAAAAACACATATGTTAGTTCAGACACAGCACAGCAGTATTTTGGTATTAGATCCAAGTTAAAAACCAGGGGCAAAAGGAGGATAAAGCAAATTTTCCCCCCTCAAAAAAAAAAAAAAAAAAAAAAGGTTAAGTTTATTCATGGGAACAGCCAAATTTCCATAGTCTTGACAGACACTTTTACAAAAACTGTGTATTTGGGCTTTTTAAGAACTGGTTTTAAGAGTTGTCCATTAAACTCCTGATTTCTTCTTCTTCATCTGGAAATTCTGAAATATCTTTAAAATTAAAGTAAAAATCTGACCCAAGAAACTTTGTGTGCCTTTATTGTATCAATGTTGCTTTATTTTATCAATTGTTTCAAAAGGTGACAGAAGGGGCAGAGTCCCTGTTTCAGGCTTCAAAAAGACCATTACTCTGTGAAAGGACAACCACTAAAGCTAGGAAGGTTTCTGCTGGGGATCTCACCACCACATTATCAGTATGATCCCTCTCCCAGTACCCTTTCATATCTTATCTATGCTGCTAGTGTGAGCCACTAAGCTTCTAGAACAAACCAGAAAACTAAGGCAAATAATGGACAAACCATTAGACTAAAAAAACCCCAAATTTTGCTACTAAATTAATGATAGCAAAGAAGGAAATAAATTGCATTATATACATCCAATTTAAAAACAATTATTAGATCTAAGAAATTTAAAAATATCAAACCAATATCTGTACATGATTAGGAAGTTAGCAAATTATTTTGCTTGTTGAAGCAGTACATCAAAATGATACACAACACAATCACATTTTAATAGGATACTTATTTATTTTCAACGGGCACAATGGATGATTTTTTTCTTATCTAAGCAAAAAGGTTGCTTAGAAAGTGTAACAGCCTGTTGACTCCTGAGATTTCTGAACTGTGTATCACCAGGACTAAATACCTCCTTGTCCAAAATGAGGTGAGGAGTATGGCTGAGAGAGTGCTGGGGGCCAGCTCAAAGCTGAAGACCTTGTTCAGAAGTAGACTCAGTTTTGTCTTTATCTTTGTCTTTTACTGACTGTCTTTGCTTGCAATAAAATGCCTCTTTTCTTTTGTTTTTTTTCTTTTTTTTTTTTATTTAAGGAGTGGTAAAAAGGAGATTTAGCTATGGTTGCTGAAATGGCTCTGAGCATCAATATTACTATAATAGGATTTTCTCCTTTTTTTTGGTACTGTGACACTGTCTTTTCCTTTATAGAATCTGAATGAGTTTGGGTTGGGCAGTTGCAACTCTATGAAGTACATCTAACTCATGTAATAGAAAAATTTATGTGCCTATGTATTAAATAATTTCTTTTACAATACATTGAATTAAAGTGGAGAAAAATCTCCAGTGAGCAGGTAACTGCAGTACATGACTGAGTATCTTGCTTTTATACTTCATTGCTTTGTACTGTACTGCCAGAAAGCTATTTTTAGATCTGTTCTGCAGTTGCACAGTTGTAGCTTATATCTTGTCTAAGGAAGCAAGGTTGCCCTACTGAGACTTTGCCCTTCTCTCAAGGGTAAACTAAAATCCATTAAACTTAAATAAATGCTGTAAACCCTGCACATTAATGGCTGTGATGGAAATATTATGTGATTATTTATAGCAAGATATCCATTTGGGAAAGTGAAATAGATAGCATATTTGAAAGCTATTGCCTCTCTGTTCTCCTCCTAAAGTCGCTGTCTTTGTGCCTAAAGCTTGAAAGTTTGTTTTGCTGGCACCACGGCAAAGTAAGCAAATATGTCTACATAGAGCAGATCCCTGCTGCCTATAAGCCCACAACAAATAGTCTTTGAAAATTAGCACAGACATTCAACCAGAACCTAAATTGCCCCAAAGAAATCCAGAGAAATATTTCTGATTACAGGGAATGTTTTTCAGGAACAAATGCTTATATTAGCAGGAGATAAATGAATAGATTTGGGGAAAAATTGTAATTTAATCTAACTAGATATAGTTAGATGGGAATAAACATGTAATGATAGAGATGAGCAAGGATCTACACATGCCCATGATCATGCACACATGCACAAACACACACACACACACAAAAGTTTTAAAATTGACTGTAGACAAAATGATGTTTTATCCTGACTTTGCTCTTAACAAATTTCAAAGCTTCAGATAAATAGTATTTAAACATCAGCCTTTTTTACTGATTTTAAAACAAAGAACTGAAGATGGAAGAAACTGGAAGGGAGGATGCAGAAAAGCTGAATAAGCAATTCCTTTGAGGCATTATGTAACATATAGCCATCCTGTAAGATACAAGAGCCTCTGAACTATTTTATACAATCCTGGTTCTTCTAGTATTCAGCAATCATTTCCTCTGGTCTTCTAAAAGTTTTCTTTCCTGAGTCTATGTTATGCATCCAAATGTTCTTGAGTTAAAGTGCTAGTATTACACCCAAAAGCAAGACCCAGTGATTTACAAAGAAGTATCTAGCTGTGGTATTCCCTGCTAGTCTTTGCAGGGATCCTGTACAGTCCTCACATTAATTCCACTTTCGTGGAATTTATACACACACCAGATGCAGGAAATTACCTTGCCAGTCTTTCAAATAGGCCATTTTGCCTCCCAAAGAACTTAATCTGTCTTTGATTTTGTTTTTTATAACTTATGAAGAAAAGCAGTGAGAGGTGCAGTAGCAGACAGCTAGTTATCTTGCAAGATTTGATGAGGTCTGCAGCCAGCTGCAGGATAAAATGTTAAGAAAAAGAGCCATAGCAAAGTTCTTAGCAGTACAACTTGAAGTTGTACTGAAATTGTAGCTGTAATTTTTCTGGTTCAAGATTCTGAACAAGACTATGACTTCTCTGTAACAAAATAAGACAGCAGCCACATCTAGGTTTCTGGGTTAGGAAGCTGAACATGAGCCTTTTGCTTCATGCTTTATTATAAAAGAAGGCAGACATCATGAGTGAAAAAAGATAGTAGTAGTAAAAAAAGTACATAAATATACGTGACAACACCTCACCTTGCTTTTTATAATCCCTTATTCCTGATCTCCAGTCTCCTTTAACCAAATGTGAGCACTATCTGCATTTTGTTTGCATACACTTGGGAAAACAAAGAATTAGAGGGAATGTTACATAATGAGCACATAGGATGGTACTGCTCAGTGTGAAAAAGACAACAAACCAGAACAGGATATGGCACTTGATGAATTTCTTGGCAGCTAGGGCTTACCATGACTGGGGTTTTTTTGAGCTTGGCACCACAAGTGATTCTATTGCTCTTTTAGTAGTAGGAAGAAAAACCTATGATGTAATTTTTATTCAGATAATTATAGGAAAAAATAAAATGTGCCCTTGAGAACATGCCTATCCAAAATTAAACACAGATATTCTCGAACTAGAACAGCACATTCAGGATATGAAACAATTTTTCTGAGTTTACATGGAACTTCTAAATTCAGAGAGGCCTATGAAAAAATGAAAAAAAAAGGCGCTTTGAAGAATTTGAAACAGTTGTGACTTTGCTAACATGTTTCTGTTCTGGCAAAGAGAAGCATACATTATATATATAAATGCCCAGGATACCTTTTGCTTGAAGTTCAAAGCCCATGCTGTCACTGTCACATTTCTGTGACTGTTTGCTGTGTCTGAAAAGCAAGGTTCACGTGCAAATAAACCTTGAGTCAGGTACCTTGAAACAAGACAGGTAAGCAGGGACTAAGAGGGGCTTCAGAGATGCAAAACTAAAATATGACAAAGGATTTTAAAACTTTGTGCCTGCTTCTGTCCTACTTTACAAAACTTACCAAATTCAAATAAGCTAGTGCGCATAAACCAAAGAAAAACCTTTTCCCCTCCAAAAAAGGGCCCACCCACCCCAAACCCAGGAGTAGCAAAACTGTTAACACTTTTACTCCTTTGGCTGTTTACTTCCTTTCTATTTAAACATACACTACAGACATGGTTGTGGTTACCACGATTAGAAACACCATCACACCATCATCTTATCATCTTCTTCCCTGTTCTTCCTTCCCATACTAAATTCTGTTCAATGCTTCCTTTGAACCAAGAATGTATTTGTTTCAATGAGAGTCCTCCCATTCCACATGCACATCATATATCATTGCATAACACAAGTACTCCCCCAAATACTCTACACCTTCCCAAATGCTGTCTACTGGTACCTTATCTACTGTTCATAAAACTGCATTCCTGCTATTGGACATCGGCTCTACTTGGTATTTCTAATTGTATAAAGGGGTGGATTACAGTACCCTTAAATTCTCCATCTTAATTTAAGAGTTTTTCTTGTTGTGTTACACAGTTATCTATTCCCTTTGAACCTTGGAACTGTAAATAAATAACTGTTCCAATCGGTCAGACTAACCCCTTCCATGGTAGGGCAAATTTTACCCAGACCCTGCCTGATCTACAGTCTGGGCACCTGAAGCTCAACCCCATTCCCCCATACTTTGTTTTAAACAGACAGTTTAGGAGGCAGATCTTCCAAAATTAGTTACTTCCCCTTTAGTTTTAAGCAATCCATTTCCACCAATAAGGAGAGACAAATACAAGTATATATAAGTGAACAAATAACAGCTTACTAAAAACTGAAACAATAACAGGAAAAAGATAACAATAAATAATCACTAATTACAAAATTTCTGAAATCTCAGGGACTGTCTGGAGCAAACAGAAGCCCAAAATGGCAGAGGAACCCCTCCCCAAAGACAGCAGCCTCTGCAGCCCACCATGTATGGGGAAGCGTAGAGGAAAGACAGCAGCAGCTCTGGTGGCAGCAGCTCCATCAGCAAAGGCAGGTGGCATGCTCTGGTGGCTGGATCCACCGGCCTTGGCACTGCAGCTTCCAAGCCACTGGTGTCTTGGGCCTTGCCCCAGTGGAGGGGAGGAAGAGAAATGGACTCTTGAGCGCCGACGCGCCATGGTCCAACCCAAACCTGCTCTGTCTTCGTACTGCCAACAGGCGTTGTAAAATTCACTCTGAAAGAGTTTCTGAGTAAGAAATGCAAGGCTGCTACTATTGCTGCCTTGAAACCTGTCTGAAACAACCCCCTGAGATGGAAAACCAGAGGGGAGCCTCTGCCCACAGTACCTCTGCACACTCTCCCTGCAAGAACCAAACCAGAGCCAAGAGAGCTCTGCTTGGGTGACTGGACTTTTTAAAAAGCCCAGGCACTTCCCCTAGCCTCAAGGCTGGGACTTAACGAGGCAATAACAATTTTAGGCACAGATAGATGTGGAATACTGTAACATTTGGGGTTACCCAGGACACTCCATGGCCTGACTTAGTGACTACGTCTGCATTCTGTGTAGGCTTATCTCTATAAATTTTGGACCTATGTTACAGGCAGATTGGCTCTAGCTCTGGCTCTTGCTGTTCCTCATTGGATTCTTGGATTGACCCTAGATGTGATTTGTTACTTCATCCTGAATGAATCATCCCTGGAATGCCAACAGACCCTGTAGCTACCTCTGGTTTGGCTCAGCTCAGAGCTGGCAGAAACCTTCTCAGTGAGCCCCCAGCCTGCCCTGGGGTCACTTGCTTGGCCCTCTCACGGAGCAGCCCTATTTGTGCTGCTCTCCGATGGGATGGCTCCTGCTCTCCCTGGGCAACCTGTGGCACCACTGTTGACGTGGAGCAGGCACAAAAGCAGATCATCTCCTTTTCTGTGGGACCTAACCATATTTTACCTTGCGGCTATGCTCACAGAGGCGACCGTGTCCTCTGTGCCATCACTGAATTGGAAAGCAAAAAAACCACAGAGAGCTAAAATACCAGACTGCAAGAAAGCAGTGCACTGAAATGGCATGATCATCTAATGAGAGGAAAGAGGGCAGGTAGGACAAATAAGCACTATCACATTCTTCTTTATCAGTTTTGATACTTTGTATCCAACACTTTGTCTCCTCTACTAGGAAGACCTAGTAGAACTTTTGTTGACCCTGCTTCTTTTATGATGATAAAAGATTAAGGAATAAAATAGTTCCCATAACCTGCAGAAAATTTAAACATTTTCAAAAAATCCTTTTTGACAAACTGGGGAAAAAATAAAGTCAGAACACACAAAATGTCTGTGATGTAGAAATCCTTTTTTCATTCTCAGTAAATCATAACGTTCTACTTCAATGAGAATTGTTTTGCATTTTAGCTACCTTAAGGATGAAACTTTTTTTAAAAAATCACTTTCTACTACAAAGCTGGAATTTTTAACTACAGCAATTGCAAACAGGAGTTTTACAAAACCAGAATTTTTTTTCTGTTAAGTTATTAGTATGTTTTCACATATGCTGCTGGTAGGTGAAGTCTATTTTTTAGCACCAGACTTTCTCAAGACCCTGTAAAAATAGCTTAAGGCAACCACCTCAGCAGTAACAGCTCCAGAGTGGAATCAAGCATTTCAAAATTAGTTTGAATGGCAAATATTAGAGATGCTGAGACACAAGAGGTGTACTGCAGTCCCCAGATGACCACAACTAACAGTCACAGGCAAAGAATAAAGCAGTTTGTCTAGTATTTGCACATGAAGCTGCATCTTTCTGGAGAAATACAGACCCAATGCCATGTTTCTTGTGTGAAGAGGAATCCCTTTGATATGCTATTATTTGACATCTGTATGGCAATAGCTATTCAAATATTTCATAAATGTGCCAATTTCTCTCCTGAGCAGAATATACACTAAAAATCCATCAATGAACAAATCAGATCAGGGGAAAAAAGGGGTAAACAAATAAAGAATTCCAAGATCCTCAGCAGTCTTTTCAATCAGAGGCTAGATATCCCTTTAAAAAGATAAATATATAGATAAATATAGATAAATAAATAGATATATTAAATATATCTAAAGAGATTAAATAGATTAAATAGATTATTAAATAAATAGATATATTTTAACTTTCTGGATCTTTTTTTGTTTGCTTGGTTTTTGTTTGATTAGGCTTTGTTCCTCCTCTTTAGCATTCCATGCAGCCAATCTCAGATCAAATATATTTTTCAAAGCTTCTAGTAAAAGTTTTTCAGGGTTTGGGCTGACATTGCAGTTTCTTTGGGATCTTGTCTCAGTTGCCACGAGGGAAAAGAAAAAAGTCTTTTGCAGACCATATTTTTAATTACTCTCTTAGTTATTTTTAAAATGTTATTTATTATTTAAAGCGCTCTTTTGGAACCCTGCTATATTTGAGTTGCAGTCAAGGCCTGTCAGTTAGGAACAAAAACTGGCAGTTGAGAGACGGCCACTGTTAGTTTTTAGAAAGGTTACCCATCCTTTACCTCCTTCTGTGAGAAAATACAGAAGCTGGGAGGCTAAGCCAGCTGTGCTCTTTACTTATCATGACTGATACCATGGTGGCTCTCTCCTGCATGAGACAGTGCTGCATCCTTAGCATAGAAGTGTGCGGAGAAAAACAGAAACAAAATGCCACAACTGACACCACAAGAATTCCAATGGGGCGACTATTCACGAATCCTGGTTTTCAGGAGCTAAACGCAAATATGAAATATTAATTTATACATTCATTCTCCAGAAAAACACACTCATGTAATTTAAGAAGCAGCAGTGTTTACAGAAGAAGGAATAGGAATCAGAACATCTCTAATGGATTAATGATCATCAGGAAGTGGTTTGGTGCAGTGATGTTGTTTGGCAAAACATGTGCTATCAACTTTCTCTGGCATATGATGCCAATATATTTGATGATATTTGATGCAAATTTTGCAAAACAGATCCTTCTGGGTAGAACATCCTTTTACTTTTCAAGGTCTTTGTTTACACCTGAAAGAAATAAAAGGGCAAACATAATTTCTATAATGAATAACAATAAAAATATTTGTTCTCTAGACCAAATAGAATTCTATACATTGATTTTAAAAAAGCACTCGACATTTGGTAGAATTTTATGCCAGCTGTTGTAGGGTGGAAAATCTCTGTGATACCTAAGGGTTGGAAAGTACTCTTTGTTGTTGTTACTTGAAATAACAGCTTGGGTTTTTGACAACAGTTGCAACCAGTTGTCCTTTGTTTTGGTCGTTTTGTTTGTTTGTTTGTTTTTAAATGAAGCTTTAGCCTTTAAACAAAAGGCTTTTTTTTGTGTAGGGTTATAGATAGAAAATAATTAGGGTAATTATCTCAGTCTTCATGTAATTTGAGGAGAATCATCCGGTGTTACTTTATTGCTGGATTCTAGTTGGAGTGATAGCAAACAAAGGATCTGTCACCTTCTTTTCTTTCTTTGCCACAAGCATTACCATAAAAAATGTATCACATGGGTTAAAGAGTTTGTTCTTATTACAGATTTTACCATTAAAATATACTCTATAATAAGACAACCTGAGTTTTTTCAGATAAATTTTCATTCTTTCCTCAATGTATCTCAGGGAATATATGCTGATTGTGCATATATATGTACCCTATATATGCAGGGTATATAGGCTGATTGTGAAACACATTGCAAAAAAAATCCCATTTGTTTTTAAAACTGCATGTTTATTTCATATACTATTGAGCAGTTTCATGATATAGTTTTCATACAAAAGTAGGGAGATGAGACTAAATTTTTATAAAGTTCTCCTTTGGAACTGTGAGACTCGAGAGTTTCTAGTTCTCCAGATTACAAGGTTGCTTCTTATGTGTGGGCTAGACTATTTATAAAGTAACAGAGTTTTACAAAAATAGGTATTTTGAGCCTGGCAATAAAATCACCAGAAGGGGACAAGTAAGAAAAGAATTGGTGGAATTCCAGAAACACACAGAGAAATGTATATATGTCATGTTCAGAGCAGTAATTACACGTTTAGTGGTTTTTTCATGATTTTTCTAAGGGCTAAAGCAAGAGAAGACATGTCCTTATAGAAAGAACATCACATCTTGTGTTAATTCAAAAAACCCAAAATTGCACATAACAGTAATTTTTCTCTTTTTCAGCTGACCATGGAAACACAAAGTGACTTCAGTCACAAAAACTGTGCTGTGTGCTTGACATCCCCAGTCTGCTGGTGAACAAAGTTTTACACATATTTTGTCTTGATGATGGCTAGGAGTTTATGTAGGACAAAATTACCAACAGCTCTTTCCTTTCCTTTTGGGCTCTGTTCAATGTCTTTAGTTTACAATTTATTCCCGATTTCAGACTGTAGTGTTCAATTTCCTGTCTTTAAGGGGAAAAGATTTTGATGGAACAGATGCATATAGTAGGAATATCTTGGGTCTACTATTCACACCTAAACCTGTTACAAATTATGAATGGAATTTGTGTTTTAAAGACTTTATAAATGGCATGTCAGAATGACAGTTTTAGAATTTTATCCTTCTTACCCAGTAAGGCACACCTAACACTGAACTTCACTAGAGCTATAAATAACTATTGTGTTTTGTTTTTTCCCTGTAAATGCTTTCAAAATTTTTTCAAACGAACATGCTTTGATCAGGATACATTTTCTGTGAATGCTTCTATAATAGACTTTCAATGACATAAATATGTACAAAGTAAAACCCTAAAAGATGTGTTATCTTGTCATTTTCCTTGAACAATATTCAGCAGATTGCTCAGTTCCAAAGCTCTCATTTGTGCTGGAAAGGCTGAGTTGTGTATGTGAATAAATAATGATACTGAAGGGTAAAAATCTTACATGAAATCAAATGTCTTTAGCTATTCTGGACGTAAGGAGGCAGAATCACTGACAATTTGGCTGTGTTTACTTACCTCAGAGTCCAAATTCAAGTAAATATAAGAAAGCAGTCAGTCAAACTTGCCACAGAAACGTTCACTGGCAGTTTCTCAGTACACTTTTTTTCTCTTTATTCAGGTAGCTCCACCTGTGTAAAAAAAAAACAGTTTGAGCATCAGGGTCAAACCACATTTTTAGATTTTTCTCAATTATTGTCCTTGCCTATGGCAGGGGTGTTTGAACTAGATGATCTTTAAGGCCCCTTTCCAATCCAAAGCATTCTAAGATTCTGTGATTCTCTATATGTATGGTTTGTACATTCATCCATGCTTTTGAATGATTTCAATTATTTTGTGATTAAAATGGAAAATAAAAGCAGTGGTAGGCTGATAGCATCTAGTGACATGTTTACATTAGTTCTGAAAGATTGTGTTTTTTCTGCAGCATCTAAATCCCACTTCTCATTTTTGTGACACTTAATTGCAGTCAACATCCTGTTATATTAACTGTATGTATTATTTGAACAATATCATTATGTATTAAGATGCTTTTTCTAATTTATTACCTTGCCAGCCTGACTACTGCTGCAATTTTATTCTCATTACCACAGTATGATTTTCTTTGCTCAGGATTACACAAAAAAATGTTATACTTACTTTAAGAGAAAGCAATTTCTCCCTTAAAGGTTGATTTATGCTCTGAGATAATAAAATGAAGGGAAAAAAGTCAAGCACCTTTCAAATTCTCAGCTTCAGAAATTTTGTTGAACATGCATCAGTATATATTGTGAGGGAAAAAAAAAAGAAATATGAAGTTATTTGTACATAAACCAATATTTCTGTCTTCGCCGTTCCAAAAGGAGCAGATGATTTCTCACTACCATCTTTGGGCATTTAAATACAGGTCCAAAACTAGAAATGTAGGATCACAGCGTGCTCAGGAGAGTCAGATGTCTACAGAATTTGTTTGAGGGTACCATTGTTGCAAAACTAGCTGTTGGCTCCTTCCAGCACTCTAAATAACTTCTTGGAGACAGAAAATTCACTCTCTGGACTGCTGGAAGAAATTTGGTTGCTATAGTAGGCACTTGTTTTAGGCAGTATGTGTGCATCTCTTTCCTCCACCTAGTGTTAAAGTGCAGGCTTCTGCTCCCGCCTAATAGACAAGATGTTGCACTTAGGAGTATTTGAGTAAGGAAAAGGGGATTGTTGGTTTCAGCTCAAGGGGTTAACATTTCTAGTGTAAGTACTCTCTCCTCCAGACCTAGATGATTCATTAACAAACCTGCCCAGGAGGAGTGCACACTGGGGTATGTTTGTCCTGATGGACTGTAGTCCACCACAGTGCACTCAGCAAGTGAAAAGTGTGAGCAGGCATGAGTGGCAGAGAGCACCTGAGCTAAGTGATGAGGCTGATTTTCTTAAGGTGGTGGATTTTATCCGGTGGGATCTTGGCAAGTTTAAGGGATGAGCTCATCTGAACACCACAAAATTTAACAAGTGAAATGCCCTGCATGTGGGTCTAGGAGAAACTCACTATCAATACTGACTGGAGGATGAATGGAGTGACAGCAGCCCTACAGAAGGCAACCTGAAAATACTGGTGCATGTAAAACTGGACACATGCTGTCAGTCTGCACTTGCAAGCCAGGAAGTCAATGGTTGTCTGGGTTGCAAAGAAAGAAGCTTGCCCAGCAGGTACAGGGAGGTGGTTCTCCCTCCCTACTCTGCTCTGAAGAGACCCCCCCATTGGAGTACTGCATCCAGCTCTGGGATCCCCAGCACAGGAAAGGCATAGACCTATTAGAAACAGGTCTAGAGATGGGCCACAAAAATAACTGGGGAGTTGGAACACTTCTTCTCTGAAGAAAATCTGAGAGGGCTGGGATTGTTCAGCCTTGAGATGAGAGTTTTTGGGAGATCTTATTGCAATCTTTCTTACAAGGGGCCATAAAGGGGTGTTGCAGGAAAGACATCAAAAGGCTTTTCACTGGGACAAAAAGATAAAAAATTGTTTTAAAATGCAAGAGAGTTTTTTATGATGATGGCGGTGAGACCCTGGCAGAGGCTGCCCAGAGAACTTGTGAATGCCCCATACCTAAAGTGTTCAAGGTCAGGTTCAGTGGGACTTTGAGAAACCTGGTCTAATGAAAGAAGCCCTATGGCAGGGGAATTGTACTAGATGATTTTTGAAGATCCCTTCCAGCCTAAAACTTCTAATGATTCTATGAGTGTTTTAATTCAACTCTATTTTTATAGGTAATAAATTAATTTTCCCCAAGTTGAGCCTGGTTTGCTCATGATGATATTTGATACTTGATTTCCTTGTCTTTATCTTGACCTGCAAGCTTTTGTTTATTTTATTTCTCCCCCTGTCCTCTTGTAGAGGGGGAGTGAGAGAGCAACTCTGTAGACAGTTGGCAGCCAGCCAAGATCAACCCACTGCACAGTATCTCTTGAAAACAGCCCAAATTAACCTTAACTGATATGTCTGGAATTATAAACTTCAAATAAAATTTTATCTGCAAAATATTAGTAAGAGTTTTGCTCTTTTATTGATAAACTTCTGTTGCTTGTCATGTCTCTATTTTAACTAATCAGTTGTGCCTTATCATTTTTGTTAGAAAAGGTTCTTTTCTGCCTGTAGGGATCTTTACCACCTATATTGTGATTAACTAATACTGTCTGGCATTAAGCAAATCCTTAAGGAAATCCTTAAGTGGTTGATGACAACCTCTCCATGATTGTTGTATGATGAAGCTGGGGAAAACTATTTAATCATGTGGCTGTATGTAATGTCACTAAATGAACCTACATCAAGAAACGTAATTAAGATTGGCAAGCATTCTAATTTAAGTAGTCATTTTCTATCAGTAGTCTTTCTTTAAAACAAAAACAAACAAGGAAAAAAAACCGCAAACAAACAAAAAACCAAAAAAAACCCCACCCCAAAACAGCAATATCTATGCTTTTATAAACATCCAGAAAAGAAGCCAGTGAAATTCTAAGAAATTTCAAAGTTGGGGAATAGTACTATTTAATTAAATAATTTACTATCCTCTAAAATTCAAATGAACCTTAAATTTCAGGGTTCTCCTTATGCTTTTCCTAATATGGTTTGTCAGATTGAAAGCCTCGTGGGGGTCCAGTTTGGCTAGCTCTGGACCCCGGCTCCACCGACCAGGACAAAAACAAAAGACAGGAGGTGCTCTTCTCGGGATGAATGTCCCACAACTTTATTGTGGAACACCTTCAGGGTTTGAGAAAGAGAGTCCAGGATGGAGGTAATGGCCTCCAGGAAAAGAAAGAATAGCTCATGGTGGCGGACTTTAAACCCGGGGAAGGGGGGTGGAGGAGAGAGGCCACATCCAGTGGGATACAATTGATGGGAGGGGCGAGGGGAGGAACCAAGCTGGACTAGGACCACCACAAACCACTTCAGTGCAAAATAGTGCAAACTCCTCAGTGCAACATTCCAGTCACCCAGTGGGAAATAATAACTGAAGAAACTACTTTGTGCAATACAACAATGGTTGTTTCTTCTCCTGAGGAAGTTGTTTTGTATGTATTTGTACACACTCGGCTTTTTTCTTTGGGCACTTCTATAATTCTACAGATATTTCAGATGCATAATTTTATTCTTAAAATTGAATACACGTGAAAAGAAGCAAAAAGGCTTATAGTGACTGTTGAAGTTAAAACTCAGCCTCCAGGCATGTCTTCAATGTGTATTAATCTACTCATGATTACTGCACATTGCTGTAGCTACTGTTTATACCAGCTATACTTATTCTTGCCCCTTTTCTCTGTTAAAGAAGGATGAAACCAAAACATCTTAAAAGCTATATATCGGAGAGATTCACTTAATTTGAGTCTATATGTACCTCCTGCCATTTATTTTAGATTCTTCATGAGTAGAAACAGAATGAGTGTAATTGAATGCATGGAGACAGAATAATTTCACTGAGCAAAGCACATGATAGCAGGTGCCTGGAAAAATTGCTTTGACAGTGTGCCGAGGAAGACATGGAAACTGCATTCTCTCATGTAAATTAGGAGGCAGAGAAAATTAATATTATTTCTCTTATCCAGTCTTTTTTCCCATAGCTGATTTGCAGGGTATGTTTCCAGGGAATTGAAGGCTCAGAAAAAATGTATTGGCAAGGAGAGGACCAAAACGGATGTTTACTCAATAGTAGAACTGTCAGGTATGTTGAATTCCAGGTGCAGGAATTCAGGAACAGGCAAATAGTAAGAGATTTGACGTGGATCATCTCTTTTTCATTTGAGAACTGATTCAAATCTGCCTAAACAAGTGGGAATAAACAAACAGTGTTCTGTGGTTCAGTTCTTTAAAAAATCCTTTCATGTAAGAATCTCAATATAATTTACAGCTTTATTACATACACTAGAGATAAGCACTGGGCCTTCAAAAATTAGGTTGATCACAATGCAAATATGTACTTTTGGATGCCCATATTTTCAACTGGTTCTTTCATCCAAACCTTGAAGCATGATTTTCAGAAGAATAATTTTAGATCATGTAATTTGAATAAATTTCTAGTTTTTCCATTGAGTATCTTCACTTTCAAAGCCATGATTTTCTTGAATTCTAAGCATAAAAATGAAGTATTGGCCTAGAGAAACTTTTTTTAGGCTTGCATGACTAATTTACATGTTCAGTAAAGACCACAAATACAGACAACATCTCTCAAGCATTAAGCTAGCATAAGAATAGGCATGCAAGAAGGTATGTGAACAACCTCAGTATACCAACTGGTTGCAGAAACATCAGTATTAACCTAATTAAACATGCAATTCATCTTTTCAACCACAGTTTTCAAGCCATTTCATAAATGTGCTATTTGAAAAGACAGACCCTCTCTTTAATCACGTATAATAGTGAAACCTTTGTAGCTTGAGAGTGGAGGTGGAGCATGCCATGTCCTCTTAGAAACCACACCTCTGTCTCTTTCCTACCCTGGACAAAGACAGAAGCTGCCCAGCACAATGCACCTTTATTAAAAGCTGTGCTCCGTGTGGTAGGTCTAAGAAGAGTTTGGTTGCATCCAATTCTGTGAGGAGAGAGTTGTTGTTCTGCTAGGGAGGGAGGGCAGAATCTCACAGGGACTGTGAGAAAGCATCCCTAGATGAGTTCCTGCCTGGGATAGTACTACACTGATATTAAGTATTTGCTTTCAGAATATGTCTGTTTTTTCAAAATTTCATTGATGGTTGAGTTATTTTTGAGTTACAAGACATTACACTTCTTTGTAACCCACATAGCTTCTGTCTACAGTTCTCAGTTTATTATGATATTCAGTAGTTGTTAAAAACACTGTGACAGAATATATGAAAATTTTAGTGAAATTGAGTCTCTAAGGGAATCAGATGTTTCATCTGAGACATGGACAAGCCATACAGAAATCAAGGGAAGCTATTCCTTTTCTCCCTATGCCTGAGTTGTGTGTGTGAGTGTTTCCCATCACACTCACACACACAACACTAACACAATTTTTATCCTACAGATAATTTGAAGGCATTGCTATTCTTTTGTTAATGTAAGAAAAGTGAGTTTAAAAATACATATAGTAAAGAGTTTAGTTTTATTTGATATACCAAAAGCTAAGGTTGCATTGCTAGCAAGTTTTCATCATATCTGAATAAGCACATTTGGCTTGCAGCTCCTCAGAGAGATAATTCACTGAAGAAAAGTGAATTTTCAATGGCCTCAGCAGATGTTTGAAGTTCTGCATGTACGGGAACTGAATAAATATTTGCATGAATATGGAGTGTTATTACCAAGGAGTTCTCAGTCAAATTTTGGTCTCCTTACTAATATTGGTAAAGATAATAGAACTTTTATATATTCAAAGTCAGAATAAAAAAACTTTAGGAAACCTGAGAGTTACACAAAAACAAATACGAAATCTTTCAAATAAAGCAAACTTTCAGAGCTCCTAGGAAACCTGTAGAGCACGTTACTTGAAGCAACAGGGATGGCAGTGCTTGTTATCTGGCAGATCATGATTAGTCTGTGCATCATCCTACACTCAACCCCCTAGTGTTGTTTTATGCTATCTGTTATGAAAAGACAGAGTAGTTCAGAAATAAAGACAGGGCTGCTGCATTGCCTTCCACCAAATTCTCCTCTTCCTCTGTCAGACCTGATGTTGTGGTTTAACCCCAGCCAACAACTAAGTACCACACAAGCTGATCACACAATCTTCACTTCCTTCCCATGCTGAAGGGGAGGAGAATAGAAAAGATAAATCTCCTGTGTTAAGTAAGAGCAATTTGATAATTGAAATAAACAAACAAGCAAAAGCCAAAAACCAAACCAAAACCAAAACAAAACCCCACAGCTTCCACCTGCCCCCCCCCCCTCCAAAAACCAACCTCAATTTACATATTGAGCATGACATTCTACAGTATGGAATATCACTTTGGTCAATTTGGGTCAGCTGTCCTGGCCATGCTCCTTGCAGCTCCTTGTGCAGCTCCTCATTGGCAGAACACAGGAAAGTGAAGTCCATGATTCAGGGTAAGCTGCACCAAGCAACAACTAAAATATCAGTGCATTATCAACATTATTTAAATATTGAATCCAAAATACAGCACCGTACAAGCTACTAAGAGAAGAACTGCGTCCCAACTGAAAACAGCAAACCTATAGATAGTAAGGCATCCAAATAAAGAGTAAGACTGTTATATTCAACTCTATCTCATTTATTTAACTTGTCCTGCCACTGTCCACAATCTCGCAATTAGATTTTAACACTTTGAAAAGGACAGTAGAACAAAACAGCATTTTACTCTAAGGATAGCAGAACAGAGTAACATAGCCTTGGAGAAGTAGGTAAAGAATGTAACTTAAGCAAACAAAAGTTATACAAGACAAGCAGGATGCCAGCTCATCTCTTGGCTAACCAAGTAGAAGTTATGCAAAACAATTATGTCGTGGTTACTCAAAAGTGAGGGTTGGGGAACAGCCACCTGTTCCTCAAAAGGACACTGGACTTTGAAGACCCCCAAAGAAGATCCCCCAGGAACCATACTGAGACTTCTGATAAGGGGTGGGACAATGTAAAATAAAGTAATACATATGCATCAAGGTCATGGGGAGAGTTAAAGAATATGCAATTAAAGCGCATGATGAAGACTTTGTTCACCTGACACTTGGCACACTCAATTAGAAAAGGATCTTCTGAATGACCAGCTCACTGCAATAAAGGGTGCTTGCTTTTTAATACTCAAAACTGTGTTAGAAAATTTCTATCAATTTTGGCATCAACTTCAAGTCTGAAAGTTACAATTCTGGATGCAGCTTGAATTCAGAACTCTTGAAATCTTCTCAAGTGCCATGAATTCCATCACCAGTGATGTCTCAGAGTAATGGACTATAGTATTTCACCAACAGATAGTGCCCTAATCCCAATATTTCATGGCTCTTGATAATAAATGCTGTGCACCAAGTAGTGTAAAATTTGATTATGTCCATAGGGAAGCACGAAGACAGAGCTATTTTTTAAAGAAATTGGTTATTCAGAACAAGTGGGGTTTTGCCAGATCTCTCCTGGCAGACAGCAAAATAAATATTCCCATAAATAAACAATCAATTACCTTTTCTGTCAGGTCTTATTTTGTATAATAAACTGTAGTGACCATGGAGACTTTTCTACATAAATGACCAGACTTGAGCAAGGAAAATCTGTGATAGTTTTGAAAAGCAGGGGTTTCTGAATTTTCTTTGAGAACAGCACATTTTTTTATTTGAATGGTTTCTCATATGCGTATAGAGGATGAGTTTAAAATCCTTCACAAATCTTACCATTCCAGCTCCAGGAGAAGTGGCAAGAGCAGTGCTATAGCATGTGTCATCATTTTCTTAATGTAGCTGCTAAAGCCAGTATCCATAGATCCTGATAAGGGATGTCTGATGTTTTCTCCCTAGTAGTTTTCTTTTTCCATTTCCCCAGACATTTTTGACATTGAGAATTTTTGTTTGCAGGTTGCCGTTGTCTAGGAGATGGGGTATAAGCCTTTTCAACAGAAACTGGGAAAAAGAGAAAGAGAGAAAATGAATAAGAAATTGAAATGACAGCTTTGGTGATGGCTTTTTTGTTCATCTAGTCAACTGTACTATAGTGCTGCTGAGTGAGCAGTTTCCACTGTACCTCAGAAAAAATATGAAAGAGCAATGAGTATGTATTTCTTTCCTTTTTGTACTGCTGCATATGAGGTTTTTAGTGGTTTTTCAACTTGCTGAAATAAAATTGTTACCATATGTTCCCTATAAAAGAAGTTGTCATTGTTTATGAAGTCTTAAAGTCGTAATATATATAAAAATGTCAGCATTTAACCTTCCATGATACCACAAGTAACCTAAGAGAAAAGTATAAGTATGAAAAGCTCCTCTCATGTCTTGCTGATTTCAATTTTTACTCTTCTTGTATCTGTTCAATACAGTATAAAACCAGTTGTGTACATGCATTTTCAACTGATTTACAAATGCACCTCTTTGTGTCTCGTACTTAATTTTGAAGACTGTATAGAGTCATAGGATCAGGAATCATTTGGGCTGGAAGGGACCTTAAAAATAATTTAGGTCCAGCACCCCTGTGTTGGTCAGGGACACCTTTCACTGGACCAAATTGCTCAGAGCCCTGCCCAACCTAGACTTCAACACGTTCAGGGATGGGGCATCCACAGCTTCTCTGGGCAACATCTGCTACCTCATCACCCTCATAGTAAAGAATATTTTCCTAGTGCCTAATCTAAACCTACTCTGTCAGCTTGAAGCCGTTCCCCCTGTTCTGTCACTACATGCTCTTGTAATAAGTTCTTCCATATCTTTCTTGTAGGCTTCCTTCAGGTACTGAAAGGCTGCAGTTAGGTTGCCCGTAGGTTTCTCTTTTCCCAGCCGAACAAACCCAATTTCTTCAGCCTTTCCTGAAAAGAGAGGTGCTCCATCCCTCTAATCTGTGGTCCTCTTCTGGATGCTCTCCAACAGGTTCCTGTGCTGGGGACCCCAGAGCTGAATGCAGCACTGGAGGTGGAGTCTCACCAGAGCAGAGTAGAGGGGAAGAATCATGTCACTCATCCACCACTGCACCCAAGTCCTTCTCAGCAGATCTGATCTCAATCTGTTAATTCCTTGGCCTGTACTGACAGTGGGGCTTGCCCTGATCTTTAGGCAGCATCTTGCACTTGGTCTTGTTAAACCTCATGAAATTCCTATGGGCCCACTTCTCGAGCTTGCCCAGGTCCCTCAGGATCCTGTCCTTTATGTGGTGCACTAGCTGAGGATGCACTTTATTCCTTTGTCTATGTCTTTAATGAATATGTTAAATGACACTGGCCTCAATACCCAGAGGGACACCACTTGTCAGTGATGTCCATTGGGACTCTGAGCCATTGACCAGTACCCTCTGGATGTGACATACAACCACTTTCTTATCCACCTAGCAGTCAACTCATCAAAACACTTTCTCTCCAATTTAGCAAGAAGGATGTTGTGGCAGTGTGAAAGGCTTTACAGAAATCCAGATTAATGACACCTGCACCCTTCCCTTGTCTACCTGTGCCCTTCCCTATGCAGTCACTCCATCACAGAAAACCACTAGGTTGGTCAGGTGGGACTTGCCCTTGCTGAAGCTGTGCTGGCTGTCCCAAACCAGCTCCCTGTTCTCCATGTGCCTTAGCACAGCTCCTAGGAGGACCAGTTCCAGGATCTTCCCGGTCACAGAGGTGAGGCTGACAGGCCAGTAGTTCCCAGGGTCAACCTTTTTTGCCTTTTTTAAAGATGATTACAGTTTTCCCCCTTTTCCAGTGACATGGGACTTCACCTGACTGCCATGAATTTTCAAATATCATGGAGAGTGGCTGGGGAACTGCATCAGCCAATTCCCTCAGGAGTCTGGCATTCATCTCATCAGGTTCCATAAACATTCAGACTCCTCAGCTGGTCATGAGCTTGATCTTTACATTCAGTGTGAGGGACTTTGCTCCCTCATCCCTCATCCTGCTGTCCATCCACTCGAAAGGTGTGGGAAAAGATGTTGTTGTTGAAGACTGAGGCAAGAAAGCTGCTGAGTACCTCAACCTTCTCTTCATCCATTGCTACCAGTTTTCCAGGGTTGTTTATCAGGACAGCATACGCTTTCTTTCACCTTCCTTTTCTGGTTAACACACTTGTAAGAAGCCCTTCCTGTTATTCTTTGCATCCCTTTCCAAGCTCAGTTCCAGCTTTACATAAGCCTTTCTCACCCCTTCCCTACACAACCAAATTCCATCTCCAGGTCCCCTGTCCTAGCTTAAACTGTCTATGCATTTGCTTCTTTCCCTTTAGTTTGACCAGCAGATCTCTATTCAGCCATGCTGTGCTCTTGCCTTCCTTGCCATATTTCTTTCCCCTGGGGAAAGTCCTTGAACTTTGTGGAAGACTTTCCTTTAAGATCTGCCAACTGTGTTCCAGTTCCTTGCCCCTGAGGACAGCCTCCAAGGGAATCCCACTGACTATCTCCATGAAGAGCTGGAAGTATTACAGCTAGAATTCCTAAACTTCCCAGAGTTCAGGGGTTTAACTTTATTCCTTATCTGACCCATATCCCTCAGGACTATGAACTTCACCCATGCCTGGTCACTGCAGTCTAGGGTGCCTCCAATCTTGATGTCCCCAGCTAGCCCACTTTCACTGGTGAGCAACAGATGCAGAAGGCATTCAATACAAGGGACCTAAGTTCAAGTTGCCATGAATACAAATTGTTCAGTAATTAAGAAACTGATTTCAATTTACATCTCAGTATTCAAGAAATGTTGGAGCTTGCATTTGCTTGAAGGCAATGTATAAAACTGTGAAAACCGCCAGTATTTTCTACTTTCCATGCACAACATTTCTTATTAGAGTAAATAAGAAGATTTGCATATAGCTCCATATATAGCAATTATATTGTACATATGCATGCATTAACTTCTGGAAATCCTGAAAAATCTATAATATAAAGTAATTCTAGGCACTTGGAGTGGTTATGAGCAATCTTAGACTATGTGATCATAGATTTTGATTACATTGGTTAAAACATTTCCTACAAGAGATGAAAACAGGAAGCAAATTGTAATAAACACTGCACAAAAGAGAGAATGCAGACAATCCCAAATCAATCCAATTTCCTTTCCCTTTTAGTAAGGTTATTTAGCTTAGGAAGATACTTCAAACAAACTGTGCTTACATGCAGGCATTATGAAACCACTCACAAAGAAAATGGGATGGCACGGTAAAATGGGCACTGAGACCCACATCCCTAAGCCACACTGAGATAAAAGGGTGTGTGCAAAGCTGCTGCCCATACTTTGATAGATGCAATTTATTTGAGTTTAAAACTTAGCTCCATGGGGATACAGGGGGGCCACTGCTTTTCTGCCCTTGTGCTTCTGTTGGTGCATACTTTGCCTCAGAGGTTCTAAGGAAGAAATCTACAGTCTTGGGGAAATCCCCTATTTCTCTTTGCTTGAACTTTGATTGACAGAAACAAAATCTAATGTTTGCTTTTTAATTTTACATGATACCTGAACAGGCATGAATTTCACATTTAGTTTTTCATATCTAAAACATACAATACTGTGAATGTACTGCATGAGGTGAAGGCTGATACAATGTCCTCCTCATAAAAATACACACACACCATTTGCCTGTATGTTTGGCCCAAGGATCTTGTTTTGACTTTCTCAAAGAAATTGTATTTTTGTAAATGTAAAATGTAAGCTCTGATTTCTTATGCCCTCAAAAAAGATATTGAAATACCCAAGAACTTTTCATTCACTTAACAGTACAAAACAGCAGAGTTGGCACAAGCCAAAAAGAAATACAAAAGCAAAATCTGTCTACAAAAAAAAAAAGGATATATTGTCTGCTTTGAAATTCTACTAAAGTTAATTTTTCTTTTTTGTTCCTCTTTTCTTCCTATCCTTTGGGAAGATCACTTGGGATTTGGTGGAAAAGTGAGTTTTGATATGTGAGAAATAGCTATCTGCTAGAGATTTACAATGTTCTTGGAAAAATACCATGACCTTATTCATAATGGACAGGGAAATGGAGGCACAGCAAGCTGGTAGCTCATCCAGCAGAGCAGTATCAGGAACAAAAGTGGGCATACTTAAGCCACAGCTCCAAATCCTATCAGCTAGGACACTTTCTTGTAATTTGTAGTGACACATAGTCATGCATTTTCCACTTCATTTTTCCCTTTAGATAAATTCCTGTAGTGTTTCTACTGCTATCCCTTGAAGTATTTTCACGGTGTTGTGTTCTTTACCCTGGTCTTAATACACCAGTGTCATTCTCTGTTACACTGTAGAGCTGCATCCCAGCTAAACATGTCATGGGAAGTCTGATTATGAGCACCTTGGAACCTGTTCATTTAATTTATAACTTTAATGTTCTTTTAATGCAAACTTTTATAGTGAATGAATATTGTAATTTATCTACTGTGAACAAAATTCTTGAATTAAGTTCATTCCTGCTGCAAAGCCTTGCCTTGAGATTACAGACCCTGGAATGCATAGATAAGTAAAAAAGGATTTAAGAACATGCTAATGAGCAGATCAATAATTTGTGCATGCAAAATGAGTACCAGGTAACAAATTCTGTACAACTGAAAACTGGAATGCTGTTTCAGCTGCAAGGTAACACAGAATCTTCTTGGATTCTCTATTATGTCTTCTCTACATGAAACAGAGACATGGCAGGGGGTGGTGGGTGTGATGTTTTGGGGACCTCTTATTTGTAGAACACCAGATCCTCCAGAAAAATTAAGCAAGATGTAACCAAAGTATCTAATCAAAATGAGAACCAAGTATTTATTAAAGTATTCCCACAGTATCAGACCCATAGAATTGTGAGGTTGCCTATTAGCCTACCAACTTTAACATTTCAGAGGAAATTGTCCTCAAAATTAAGGTATGCTTGACCTATAAATTCAGAGGCATTCCCATTCTGATGAAGGGACTTTCTGTTTCCCTGTCCCTAAGAACCCAGAAACATAGAATGAAATTAAATAGCTTTATCAGCTAGTGACTTTTACAACTCTTCCTATAAATTGCATCCATCTCTGCAACAATGAATGTGAAATGACATTCAGCCTCTACTTTGGTCAGCCCCTATCTTCCCCTTCTAACATTATTCTTTCTGTCCCTCTTCACAGCCTGTTAAAACTGAGTTTTGTGAACTAAGGCTAATTTTTTCCAAAGCAATAGCAAAGTTTTTGTTAAGGTATCATTGGAAGGAAAGAAGACACAAACGAAAAAAAAAAAATACAAACAAAAAACCCCAAACCACCCCAATCCTAAAAAAAAAAAAATCACTAAAGAGTGCTTATGAGATATGAACTGAGTTTGAAACTAAAAGCTCTTAGGAGACCTCCCATTTTAGCTCTGTGAAACTTCCCATGGTGGAGCTTTAGATTAAAGCTTTTAATGAAGCTGAGGAGTAGAACACAAAAAATATAGGTCTGTTATTGCTGTTTTGCTGAATTACCATTAATTCCATCTGAAAAAAGCAAAGAACACTGGATTAACAGTAGCTATAAGAGTTTGATGTAATTTAGGCACTAATTTGCACAGCATGGAAGCTCCACACCCACCACATTTTCTGGTCCCAGCTCTCTAACAGGTGTGAACTCCCTGACTCCTCCAGCAGCCCCATCCATGCTGGGAAGTATCAAAGTAGGTAATGGCTGCTGCATGAACAGTAATGATTTTCATTTCCATATTGCTTATTACAGAAAAAAAAGTAAACAAAGCAGTTACTTTTTATTTTATCAAAGTACTTGTGCATTTCCAGCACTGTGGTTATCTTATGTCCCTCCTACCAAGCGTAGGCTCTGGAGGGAAAAAACTTTCCCTCCAACAAACAAATCTAACTTATTAAATGTCTTTAGTCTTGTCTTGAAAGATCACAACTTTATAAACTGTGAACATATAACACCTACTTACCTCTCAATTCTGGAACAAAAAATTTAGAAAGCCGAAGATTGTAACAAACAATAGGGTATGTTTTATTTGTTGGAAACTGGAAAAAGAGGCTGGGTAGGTAACATGCCTGATGAATGGTCAAGCTCTTCTAAGACTGTACAGAATCTGGCTGGTATTGAGTTAACTGTCTTCATAGCAACTCCTGTAGTGCTGTGCATTGGATTTGAGCTTAAATCAGTTTTGATAATATATCAGTGATCAGTGATGGAGAGAGGCAGGGAGACTGAGGGGTGGTCAGAATCTGTCTTTATTGTGGACTACATGTATTATATACCATTCTAGGAAGGCTAGTAATTTTTTACTACAATGATTGGGTTAATCTTCACATAGACAAACATACATTTTGCAACATCTCTTGCTTGCAGAAACCTTGAGTCAATCTTCTTGTTGCTAGTCTCGATTCAATCTTCAGCTCTGTTTGTTCTCGCCAAGGCATCCTGATTATCAAATCTTTTATGCTGATCAGGTTCAAAGTACATCAATAATACACCAGTATTTTGACTACAGTTAAACATGGCTTGCACAGCATCAATGGTTTCTCCTTTACTGCATGCACCCTCATCCCTCCACAGAGAGTAAGCTGGGTGTCAGAAAGAAGCTGGTAGGTGTCTGAGACAGCTGTCCCAATTTTTTCCAAGGGAAATTCCATAGCATGTAACATCACAGTTAGCACGAAAACTGGGCTAGAGGAAGAAAGATGTGGAGCTCCTTGGTTTCCAAGGTGGCCATTATGTGCAGACTGTCTGGGCATCAGTATGCTTATGGGAGATGGCAAATGATTAGATTGCATTGTGTAGCTTTTTTTCCCCTCTCCTTTGCCTATTAAACTTTCCCTATCTTGATCCATGAGTTTATTAGTTTCAGTCCTTCTATTCTCTCTCCTGTCCTACTTGGGAGGGAAAAATGAGTTTCTGTGAGTGCTTAGCTGCTGGCCGGGGCCAACTCATCACAAAAAGAATGGAGGCAGAAAAAAGTAAAAGAAAAATAATTTTTTAGAAACAGTCACTTTCAGCTAAAAGGGGACAAGTTCAGAGTGGCATAGATTAAATACTGTATAGCAGAATAGACAAATTCATCAAATGAAAATCACCACAAAAGGAAATTTGTTTGCCTGGAATTTTTGTTCAATGAGGAAAAAAAACCCAAAACCCAACCAAAACAACCCCAAAACTGAAACATCAAAATGTCTGGTTATAATGTGCGTAGGAGAAAATTATTTTGTTCTTTCCCAAAATATCTCTCATATTTTTTGATTCCTGTCTTTCACTGTTCAAAGATTTAAAGTCCAAATGCAATCAAAAAATTTAAGGGATTAAATTCTTCCAGTATGCATCATGTAATTCTCCAAGCATGTCTCAGAGTTCTATATCTTATTGAAACCCTTCCATACAGGAAATATCAGAGTGAAAAATGTTGTCATACTCCACTGCACAAAATTAAAGAGGAACTGAAGGATATACTGGGAAAGATTAATTTCTTGGTTGTGAATGGAAACATTATATACTGAGATACCACAATCACAGACACATACCAAAGCACATCTTCATATTAATCTTCCAAAGGGCATTCAAAATTAATTAGAAGTTTAAGCACCACCATTCCTACTGGAACATAAATGTTTTATTTCAGCTGTAACCAGAAAGATAATAATCAGCACAAGCATTTGAAGGAAAATTACATTTCAAGATGATAGTGCTCAGAAGCCCCAGTGCCTTTACACTGCTGAAGCAGAACAAAATTTCTCTATCACATGGCAGCCTGGATTAAAGCCATTCCTGGAAAGAAGTGCATTTTGAACTAGCTCAGTGTGAATGTCTGGCCTTAAACATGATTCATGTTTGTGTTAAAGTTCTGGCACTTCTGAAGTGTTTGCTTCCAGCCTTTTGCCAAAAGAAGGGGCTGACACTCAGCTGCTTTATTTATTTTATTTTGCCAGTCATAGCCTGACGTTTTAGGGAAGCTCTTCTGAGGCTGAAGCCTTCAAAGTCTAATTACAAGGAAAAAGGAGCACTTTTCACACGCTAGCTCATATTTTTGACTTCAACTACTTGCTTATCCACAGACACAACACTGTAATCTGCTTAATTCATGTAGGTCAGATACTGGCTTGGGCAGCACAAACCATAAGATTAACCCCTTTCATGGGTGTGACTAGAGCAGAATTGTCACTGTCAGCTGACTTCAGTGTTGCTGTAGTGGCTTGTAGAAGCTCAGGGTGCACCCTCAGATAATTTGACCAGTAAAACACTCAATGTTATAAATTTTAGGCTTCAGTGAAAGAAATCCTGAAAAATAACTTACACACCTACCTTAGAATGACATTTTTAAGATTACAGTTTTTAATACTTGCCAGTTTTCCAGCTCTCTTGAGTACAAGGAAAATTAATGTGATAGGAAATTGCATAGGGAAAGGTTTACTCGTGGAGTTGAGAGTAAATCCTTATTTCCAATGCTAAAGAAAAGAACCTGTAAATATAGCTTCAGTAGTGGAACTTCAGCATTGCTGCCTTGGTCAGAATTTCAAGTTACTAGTGGGCTGGAGTAGGGAAATCACTGGAAAGAGGAAATAAAAAAGAGGGGAAGGGTGTGTGGGAGAATGGAATGTAGGAGAATAGAGATAGTGCTGAAGGCAATCTCACCCCTGAGCAGTTGCAGCTGTACTAATTACCAAGGATCAGGAACAGGGCTGCCCTTAATAGGCCACAGCTATGCCCAATTAAGACCTGTTCTTAATAGGTCACAGCTATGTCCAGTGAGGATGGGTGTTAAAAAGAGGTGGTTGAATGGAGAGTTGTGCTGTGAGGATGAAGGGTCAAGTGAGGGACAATCAGGGTTAGGTGGTTGCACAAGGGACAGGGAGGAATCAGCTGGCTGTGTAGGAGAAAGAGAGGAGTCAATGTTGTGAGGAGCTGCCCATGAGAGCTCACAGAGAAGGTATGAAGGTTTTACAGTAAGGTACCGACAGGGTGTAGTTCCCCTAAGCATCTAAACATCCATTTAAGCATCTTAGAATTGCTGGGAACCAGTATCTAATCCCTGTCTCCCATCTCTCTTCTTCTCATGCTTCTATGTATTAATTTCTTGATGTGATTCTGGAGGCTGTAGCCATTTGAGAGGAAAGAAAAAGGAATGGCAAATAGTTCTACATATCAAGCATAATAATTAACAGTATCAATTTTTTTTTTAATAGTATGTAAGACCATTAGAATTTCACAAAACATACAATTCAATCTCTGTGAAACCTTTTCCAGCAGGTTTCTGGGGTGATAAAAGACATAACCTAGGATAATAAGTTGAAATAGATTCTACTTCTAGGTTTACTTTTTGAATGCCTGTGGTGTAGACACAGTGGAGGGCTATTTCCTAATTCGTGAGTGGAAGGAATGATATTGGCTGTCAAAAATGACCATGGAAGAGGTGAGTTAAATAACTTATTGTTATTATGGGGACACCTCAAAGCAGGCAGCAAAATAGGCACTTTGCTGCTATTGTTGTTGTCACCTTCGATGGCTGCTAAACCCAGGACTCATAAGTATTCAAAGGTCTTCAGAAACAACATGAAGCAAAGTAGTTTACAAGTATTAGGTTCTTACAGCAGCAAGGACATCTCTCAGCCAAGTCTTGGTCCTGTAATGCACAAGTCTCTGGTCCCACAGCTGATTCAGCAAGCAGAGTCTGCAAAAACCATCATAGTGAGGGAGGAGGAGCTTGCCTTGCCTCACCTGCAGCCCTAATCCATCTCAGAAGAGACTGGGAACCTTGAATATTGAATTTTTTTGTTCAGTGACAGAAGGCCTACTTGATCATTGAAGTCCTCTAGTTCAAGATGGTTGCTAACTAGAAATGCAGATATTCCTCTTGAATTTCATTAGTCTGAAGCAAATGTACATCTGCTTGACTACTGAAGAGCCTGACTCCAGTCATTAACTTCTGCCTTGTGTTTGCATTCTGTGGTACTGGAACTGCTAAGCTCCCAGTTGCTGTGCAGTAGTGTAGCACTCTGTCTCCCTCTACCTCTCTCCCATTTCCAGAGGTGGAGGGAAGGTACAAAGCTCTGCAGCTGTGGGCTGGGTCTGGCTGGGATGAAGCTAACTCTCATCACATAATCCCAGAGGGTGCAGTGGTTTGGATTTGTGACTAGAACAGTAACAATAATGCACCAATCTTTCAGCTGTTGTTGAGCCATGTTTGCACAGCATCAAGGCCTTTTTTCCTCCCATTCCACAGGTGTGTGTTGGGGATCCACAGGAGTCTGAGAGAGGACACGTTTGGGACAGCTGACACAAACTGCCCAAAGTGATATTCCATACCTTAGAGTGTCTGCTTAGCAATGAAAATTCAAGGAAAGGAGGAGGAAGAGCTGATCCTCAGTGCTGTGGTGTCAGTCTTCCCAAGCAGCCTTTATGTGTGCTGAGGAAGCTCAGGAAGCAGCTGGACATCTAGCTTTCAACAAGAATAGTGAATTAACTACTGATTTGCCTTCTTTGTGTGTGCAGCTTTGTTTCACTTATTCAACTGTCTGTCCAAGCCCACAAATTTTTTTCACTTTCATGTTTCTGATTTTCTTTTCAATCTCACTGTCAGGGAATGAGTGACCTACTTTTTGGAGAGGTAGCAGCTGGATGGAGTCATCCCAGCGCAACCTGAAAGAATACATTATGGATATATACTTCCAAACACACATCCTGCCTCTTCTGCCTGCCTCATTTCTCAAGGTTCAGGTCTCCAAATAGCCATTTCTGTTTGTGGGACATATAGATGCAGTGCAACAGGAGAAATAGGCCCATGAAATTCAGGTTAGGGAATCTTTCCATCCCATTTTGATGTAATGTACATCTAACCAACTTTTCTTCACTTGAAGAACCAACTCAAACAGCAGCTTAGTTCTAACAGTAAATGAACAGACAAGTGGTAACTGAGCAGCAGACCTATTAAACTTTTGGTTAGTGGCTTATTTCTCACACAAGCAAAAACAAAATCATAAAAAAGCTTTCAGTTCTGTCTGTCTAAACCATTCTATCAGCAGCCATCACCTATCATGTACTCAAGTGGTTGTGTATTTTTATAGCTTTAAGCATGTGATTCCTAATAACTCATTTCACTCAGTCATTATTAAATGTTCTTGAAATGGAAGAATAGTTGTTAAACAGGAAGGCTGCTGAAACAGGGCTCTGCTTCACACTACCTGCTCTATGGGTCCTGGTACAAGACTGAAATTTATGGGGAGGGCTCTGACCAGAAGCAACAGTACAAACACTGGCAGAAGAAAATGTGATACCAAATTTCTTCATAATTTTTATCAAGACATGTAGTCTTTGTGAAAAGTTGTTGGAAATTTGATGAAATAGTGGTGAACTGTTTTTTAAAATAGTGTACTGCTTTTTGGCTGGGATAGAGTTAACTTTCTTCATGGTAGTTTGCATGGTGCTGTATTTGGTTTATGTGGTCAAAACTGTGCTGATGACACTGTTGAGCACTGCTTACATAGCATTGAGGCCTTTTCTGTTTCTCATGTTGCCACTCCAATGTCTAGGCTGGGGTGGGCAAGGAGTTGGTAGGGTACACAGCCAGGAGAGTTTATCCAAATTAATGAAAGAGGTATTTCATGTCATAAGGTGTTGCAATGAGTGATAAAAAAATGGTAGTGGGGGTGGGGGGGAGCATGGGAAGAGGGACAAAGGTGTGGCATTTAGGGAGAAGGTGGTTTTATTTCCAAGTAACCATTATTCTTGGTGAAGCCCTGCTTTCCTGTGCCACTTTTGTTAGCATGCTCAGATTTTTCTTTACCCATTAGTTTTCTCACTTTTACCCCTCCAGTTCTTTCTGCCATCCTGCTGCATGGGAGTGACCAAGCTGAACTGCCTACTAAGGTCAAACACAACAAATAATAATTGTTTTACATTTATGAGACATATATCATCCCAAAAACCTGAAGAATTTATCAAAAAATGTCTTCTTTTCCTACCCTCTACTGACTTGTGTGTTGCCCCATGCCTTCAGAATTTAACTACAGGCTAAAAAATTTAGAAAGCTGGTCTCAGCTGTAAGAACTTTATTTCTATATATGGAGATATGTCCAGAGAAAGAAAGATAACATAATGTCCTTTAATCTGATCGCTACTAATACACCAAAGTATCATATCAATTTTTTTTTGCCACATTAGTTTAGCAGAAGTTGATAATCTCTTTGCCCTTTACAAAGAATTTTCCAGGATAACATCTCACAGGCTTCATGTATAAATATATTGCTTTGCATATGACTACATCACATTTGAGCATAGACTTTACTACTTTTGAATACAAATATTCTCTAATGAGCATGCTCTTTTTATTTTCTCTGATCATACAGCAAGAAAACAAAAAAAAACCTTCAAAAAGTCAACCTTTTCTACACAATCTTAAACAAAATTTACAAATTTCAAAGCAAGAATGAAGAATTTATTTTTTTAATAAAGCATGTTGGACGGCCATCAGTTATATTCCTTTTTTTCCTTTACATGAATAATATATCAGCTAGTCTGTTGTTTTACTTGGCTAACAACGCTGTAGACAATCAGATAATTTCCTAGAATCCTAAGAGAAATGTTTATTTATTGCTTGGGCAAAGAGTGGCACAAATGGAGGTGGAAGGCTTCTAAATCCAGTAACAGATTCTGCTCATGTCTAGATATGACTGAAACACCATGAGAGATGGATAAAAAGGTCAAGCAGTTTTTAATTTCTTGGATGTAGCTGTTAAAGGTTTGTGCAGGTAAAACTAATATCAGAATGTATAAATATAAGAATGAAATTTCAGCAATAGTTACCTGAACTTTATCATGGGAGAAATCATAACATCTAATCCTCCAGTAGCAAACCTGCCTCTAACTTACCCTGGCAATAATTCTGACAGTAATCCAATCAGTTTGCTGAATGACAAAGGTGGCTCAAGGAACACCTGGTTTTCAAATATGTTTTCAGGTATGCTGGTACAAATATTAAAAACCCTGGATCAGTTCCTTGATCTGTTTGACCATGAAGTTGCATAAAAATTAAACCAGCACGACTGAGAGGGTGTAAAGAAACATGCAAACAGTGAAAAGACAGAGCAGTTCAAAGTGAGCTTGACTCCAAGGAAAAATTCTCTGTAATGATATTCAATGAGACCAATGGGAACTGATGAGTTTTTTCCCCTAATTGAATCCAGAGTTGATTTCAATTAGAATTCATAGCCCATGGCATTAGTGCAATCATTACTGCAAAATCACATTACAAAGGGTATAAGTTATACAAACTAAGATTCAAAGTTTTCCATAGTTTCAAGAAGGTGACTGTAATTAGAGTGTATTACTTGGAAGCTATTAGATTAAATTACACATTCACATTCCTTTTAAAGTTAGTGGATTTTCTAGATTGAAAGAAGATGTTAGATTCAATGGTAATGAAGCAATATTAACTAGGTAGTAGTTAGGCAAGAAGAGTGAACAATATTATTATGTCATATATTCATGTATTGGTGACAATCAAGACAAAATTTAGAACTAATCTGTGGAATAGCTTCCACTTTTGATGAAATCTATACTGCTTTTATAATATTAATTTCCTAAAAACACAGAATAAGCTTCCCTAGAAGAGTAAATTTTGAAATTTTTCTGGCTAAGTAAAGACTTTGGTATCACAGGTTATTTTCACAAGATTAGTATCTCCAGGCTACAAAAAGTAGAATATGTTAGCCATCTATTCAGTACCGCATGTCAAAAAAGCCCAATTCAGAAAAGTTTATTAGGAAAGAATTGAAGCTGAGAGAAAAAAAAGGAATTTTCAGAAGGAAACTAACAATATTCTTCTTAGTTTATAATATTAAGAATATAAAGAATATGTAAAAAGCCTCCTACCCTGCTCTCAATTATGTTTGCATGTAGAATCACACACTGAAGACAATTTGGATGCCATGTTTTTTAGTTTGGAGGCTGTTTTGGGTTTGTTTGTTTTGCTTTGCTTTTATTTTGAAGACTTTAGCCCTACTTGATTGTTTGTTTAGGCTTCTAAGAATCACAAATACAAGACTTTTTTTATTTCAACAAATCCTTCACTCCCAATTTGTCAAAATGATAAATTTAGCTTTTTGTAGTCTTAGGTGTATTAAGTATAAAACAAAGTCCTAACAGGAAATACACTTGCCATCTCACATTGACTGTTACATCTTATGAAAATATTCTCTAATGATGAGTAAGAGTTTACTGAAAATATGGTTCTGTTGTGCTGTGTATTACCTGGAAGTTTAGTTTTGATCAAACCATGTCATGGTCAATTCTGTGTCTCAACAAGAATGCAGAGCAGGGTTATTAACTGGCATTTTTCTAAAAAAAAAAATAGTTGCATAGAAGAATAATTAATTTCAGAAGTGCTCACAGAAAGTGAAATGGTCAAATGACAGTAAGTAAAGAACTACTGCAGAAAGTACTCAAATTAAAATGATAGAAGAAAGTATTATTTATTATATATTCTTTTTCAAATGCTCTCCCAAAATTTAGCATTAGCAATTCTCTGTTTACTTAATAGAGACTATAATTCATGTTGACAAAAATTAGTATGGTACTATTTTGGCTGCAGTTCTCAGTGGAACCATTTTCAGATTAATTTACTGCATGACACTGAGGAAAACACTAGCTGAGTGCCTCCACACTGCATACCAAAGCAGAAAGCCTTTTTTACTAGGCTAGACACGAGAGACCCAGGGCAATTTGGAAAATGTTGCTGGAAGAGTAGCAAGAATTATACATTTCCTCATATGCAAAAGTGAAAAAAAAGTTACTTGTTTGAGCTTGGCAATGTTTGGAAGCAAGTTCTAGACGTGTGCAGCACTGTTCATCACGTTAAGTATCCACAGACAGAAAAATGTGCTCTGTATTCAGAAACTGGAAAGTATTTTGGCTTATTGCTCCTTTTCCCCAAAAAGCACTACAAGGCTACCTATTTTGTTTTACAGTTACTTTTCTAAGTCTCAGCACATGTTTGCTTTCAGAAATAGACACGACAGAAAGGGAAAATAGTATTCCTTATTAGATTTGCAGTCTATGTGTGTCCTTACATTGCTGGGCACCAGTGGCATGCTAATGACTGCAGCAGCTGTTCTTGGTGTTCAGTGGCATCTGGGGGTTCATCCTGGGTCTAGTCCTGCCTCATATCTTAATCAATGGCCTGAATGATGGGACAGCATGCCTGCTCAGCTAGTCTGCAGGTGGCAGGAGACTGGGAGAGGCGGTGGTACCTCAGAGTTGTGCTGCCAGGCAGAGGGGCTGACAGCCTGGAGGGATGGGATGACAGAAGACCCACGAACCTCAGCGAAGAGAAGTACCAAGTCCTGCACCTGAGGAGGAACAGCCCCACACACACACCAGTGTATGCTGAGGGACACCTGCCTGGAAAGCATCTAGGCAGAAAATGCCCTGGGGCTCCCGGCTGGACATGAGCCAGTGATGTGCCCTTGCAGCAAATGTTACTGGCATCCTGGGCTGTACGAGACAAAATACAGCCAGCAGATCAAGAGATGTGGTCCAGTCCCTCTGCTTAGCTCTGCTGAGACCACATCTGGAGCACTGTGTTCAGTGCTGGGCTTTGCAGTGCAAGAGAGACATGGATGCATTAGATAAATTCCAGAAAGGAGAAACTTAAGTGTTCAGGAGACTGGAGCATCTCACTGGTGAGGAAAAGATGAAACATCTGGGACCCTTCAGCCTGGTGAAAAGAAGGCTCAGCTGTAAGATTACTAATTTTGCTAAACACCTGAAGAGAGAATGTAAAGAAGACAGATTCTTTTCAGTGGTGGCAAGACTAGAGACAATGAGCATAATTGGAAACACAGGAGGTTTCCTATTAACATCAGAAAACACTTCTTATCTGTTAGTGTGACTGAGTACTGCCACAGGTTGCACAGGGAGACTGTGCAGTGTCCCTCTTTGGAGAACTTCATAAGCTCTCTGGAACACTGATTCCCTGTAGTCCTGCTTGACTGGGGATATTTGGCTAGATGACATGCAGAGATCCCTTCTAACCTCAACCATTTGGGGGTTCTGTGATTCTGTGATTCTCTGGCTCAAGGATTACTCTATTACTCTAAAATAATATTAGGTGATTAACATAGTGGGAATTTAATACTGGATGTTTGTTCCTCTGTAAGATGTTTTTGAAAATAAGATCTGTTAGAAATCAAAGACAGAGATCTAGTTAATTGCGTCTGAGGCTTTTAAAAAGAACACAATCCATTTCTCTTCATTTAAACAACTGAATACCAGAAGACACTAAAATATCTGTTATTTCACTTCTTTCTAGTACATTTGTTAATATCCTGGACTACACAGGAAATTTCAAATAGCATCTTCTCCCAATATGGTTTGGCAGTTTTTACCACTTTACCAAAAACACTAGTGAACACATTGATTAGCTGTAATATATTCACTGTGATGCTGAATATTACAGTCCCTTACATTTTTTTTGCTAGATTGCACAAAATATCAGCATTAAAAACAGACAGTTCAAAAAATCTAAGCCTGCATTCAAAACCACACAGTCATTCTTTTTTGCCTAACTTTCTAAGAAAATTTGCAAGGCTTTATGGGGTGGAATTTTCTTGGTGATGAGTCTGGTAGGCTTCACAATAATACATTTGAAAAAGCAATTTTGTATCATGGCAGATAATTAATAGTTTAGGATGTCTCAAATATCAGTAGCAGTTGCAGGATAATGATGTTATTTTCTATTTCTATGATTTTCAGGAGATTGATGGTTAAACAGTTCCTCTTACAGTTATGAAGAGAAAGAAAAAAAAATGCTCTCAAATTTTCTTCTTGAATAAACACAAATGTAAGCAAAATCAATAAAGAGCAATGAGCCACTCAAGTAAAGTTACTGAGAAGTCCAATTACTTAAAAACAGTTAATCATTTAGAATGGAACAGGACATACAAATGGACATGATGAACATTTTTTCTTTTATGGGGGTCATTTTGAAGATCCAGAAAATTTTACTTTGTAAATAAATATAAGTATTTCCTTGATTGCTATTTTTTTTTTGAACAGCAATGAGAGTACATGGTATTCAAAGAGGTTGACACGTTAGAGGGCAAGTTTAGAAATCAGTCTGATTTTTTTGCCACCAAATAATCATGCAGCTCTAAGTGGTTCTGGTTTTATCCATTTTCTTCACAGCAGCTACTATGGGGCAATTTTAATTGATTTATGCTGAAAATAGTGTTGGTAATTTAGAGATATTTTTCTTATTGCTGAGCAGCACTTTCACAACATCAAGCACTTTCCTGCTTCTGGTACTACTCCTCCAGGTAGGAGGCTGGGACTGCACAAAGAGAGGGGATGGGAAACAACCAGGATAGCTGACCTCATCTGACCAAAGGGTTATTCTGGACCCTATGGTCTTGTGGTCACTGTGTAAAGCTGGGGAACAAGAAGGAATCAGGGTTTAGAATTATAGCATTTGCCTTCCCGAGTCACCATTCAGGATGATGGAGCTCTGCTTTCATGGGGATTGCTGAACATATGCCTACTCATAGGAAATGGTGAATGAATTCCTTGTTTTGCTTTGATTTTGTGAGCAGCTTTTTCTCTAAAGACTTTTTTATCTCAACCCGTGACTTTTCACTCGTCCAATTCTCTCCCCCATCCCACCATGATGGAAGTGACCAAGTGGCTGTGTGGGACTTAGACAGTGCCTGTTCTACAATATGAATGTAAAATACTTATTGCACTTTTTCCTGAGAGTATTATACTAGGCCACTGATTTTACAGAAATTCAAAATGCCATGCTGATACAACAAAAGAAAATACCATACCTTTTCACTAGCCATTTCTATCACAAATGGAATGCATATTTGATGAATCTTTCCATTCTACTGAGTAGTTGCTAACATTTCTCCATAAATTTCACCTCCATAATTAAGAAAGAAGTTAGCCAGAGTCATCTAGAAAGGAAATGCAGAAAGGATCAGGGATGAAGTTTAGTAAAAGGAAAGCTTGACTTACAAGGAGAGACTAAACTACCAGAGTTTTTAGCCAGAAAGGAAAACACCAGCAAGAAAAAAATATAGCTGCTTTCATGGACCTAAAAGATTAATGAAGTTCCATCACCTTGTCTTTGCAGAATAAGTCAAACTGTGGTTGTGGAAAAAAGATATTTGTAAATTTTTATTTATTATTATTTTACTGGGAAGCATTGGACTAGTTTGCAGGGGAAGTCTATGGAATTGCATCACAAGGGGCTTGGGATTTTTATTCCTCTCTCCAAGACCAGGTCAGGTAAATAACTGCCAGGAAAAAGGAAGTATGATCATTTTAAGATAGACGTATGGTGCAGATGACCTTTGGAAATCCCTTTTACTTTTTTTTCCTCATGAATCTGTGCTTCTACTCCATTATTCTATGCAATACCAGAAATTCTGACAGAGCTTTAAAAAGGCTATAAAAGGACCTTACAACTCAGAAATATCACTTTTCCTAATTTTGACCCAAACTGGAACCTGTGTGACAAAATCCCTGTCACGAACTTGTTGAATATCAGCTGAAAATGCATTCCTGCTCCCTGGAAGCTAGAACCTTGCATCTTCCAAATGGGTAAAAGTTACCAGCTCTTGCTGCCAGGAGTCTGCTTGATTGCCTCTAAGTGAATTCAATTAGAAGTCAATAGCTTCTCTGCAGTGAGAAGCACAGAAATAATAGACTTACACAGTTCATTGTACACAAAATCAAACAGGTTTTGTTTAGTTTTATTCTCCTTAATAACTTCAAACCAAAACCACATTTTAATGAACAATTACCAGGTGAGACATTGATTTATTCTATGCAATACTACAATTCTTGCATCCCCTTTGACTGTCACAGAGCTGGCAGAGTGGGAGCTTCAGACAAAGTTTATTAGAGAAGTCCTCCCACTGAGTCACAAAGTGCAGAAAGGACCCCCTTTGTTTTCTAAACTCCTTCTCAGAGAGGAGCCTGGGTGTGGCTGGATCCAATCTTTGCCCCTGCCTCATCAAAGGTTTAAACCTAAGGAGTTATAGAGGTGTGAGGAATACTTGTACAATTTTGTCCTTCAGGATTAAGGATCGCAAACCAGATATATTTCTACAAAAATGAGTGATCTAGTGTGATAAATGATTTAGCAAAAATATCTTAATCAGAATAATTTACTGCTGAGCACAGAATCTAAAACTACTAGTATAGTATAGTAAAATGTATTCTGTCAAAACAATTATATTAAAGCAATCATATTAAAGCTAGCAAAAAACCCCCAAAACCCCAAATTTTAAGTAGAGATTTATGCCCATACCAACAACCGTGGGCAAAGCTCTTTCTTACAGTCTCAAGGAGATGCCTGGAGGGGCTTCCTCATCCAAAGGAGGAATTTCAACACATTTAAAGAAGGGATATGTTAGAAGAACTGGCCATTTGAAAGTGGAACTGGACTCTTGGAGTATAAAGTGGTTGACAGACAGTTGTATGTTTCCACACCAGCAGTGCCAGGTTAGCATTTTTAGATAAGAATGCTTTAGATCTGCCCCATCTTCACCTCACTATCAAGATGCTTAACTTTGGGGTTGATGAGTCAGACTGGTTTTAGCATAACTCAGGACCAAAAGTAGTATGCCCTTCTCAGTTCACCCATGATAGCTATGCAAAACAGGACGTTCTGTGAGCTGCTTTACTCCATTCCAGGCAGAGCATCATGCTCCACTGGCACTGTCTCAATAGGGCACTTTGTTTCAGGCAGGTTTAAGGTTCAGCCTCAAAACTGGCCATGCTTTTATCCACCATCATGTGGTTTTCTCCATGCTGTGAAACCCCTGTGACATGCAGAGATAGCATGTCACTGTGAGCAGCAGTGAGACTGCCATGGTGACCAGTGATCATCTTGCTCCACATGCTCTCTATTCCGGCGGATTTTTTAAAAAGCTGAGAGCATATGTTCAGTGGTAATAAAAGTTCTTCACTGAAATTGTATTGATCATGGAAAGGTGTTTCTTTCTGTCTCACACTTTTTTTTCCAACCTTAATGTGCAAAAATATTGAAACATGCATAGAAGCAGAACATAGCAGGAGAGACCAGTCAGGGAAAGACTAGCAAGATGCTAACTTGTATTGAATGAAGTTTTAGGAACCTAGACTTAGACACTTCACATGCAGTTTTAAATAAATACATAAATCACTATCTTCTTTATTTCAGCGAAAGTCATAGAAACAATCTTTCTCAGGGGCCCAGAGCTACACCAGCATCTTAGCATGGCAAGACTGAACACTAGGCTTCAATGGGAGATTCCATCGAGGCCACTGATGCTATATTTGCATTCCCAAAGACCTATTGCTGGCTGCATTTTTTTTTTTTTTGCTACAGTCTTAATGGGTAGCCAGCATGTCACAGACAGCATTAAGTACACAAAGCTGCTCACCATAATAGCTGTCAGTCTGCACATGTACATCATTAACTAGAGAACTATGCAACACAAGCTTCAGCAGGGTGTGCTTGAGCACTGATTGAAGATGCCATGCCATGACTGACTTTTTCTTCCATCTAGGCTATTCTAAACGTGGCTGATCCAACAGAGTCACTTTTTAGAGCAGACTTTTTCGCAAAATTTTCATTGATGACAGTTGGTGCCGTTCAAAAATAAAAAAGAAATAATACCTTTTCATAAAATCAAAAGATTCAAAGGAGAATGTACTGAGTTTTTCCTTCTTACATTGTAGATGGAGAGAGTAAATCTTGAAATGGAGGAAAAATATTGCCCTTTTAGTAGCTGAATTCATTATCCTTGTTTCCAGCTATTTTCAACTTTTTTTCTTTCTGAGCAGTGAACATTTGAAAAAGTTACTCTGTTTCATCTTCCGCTACACACAGTTTTCAGATAGTTTCACCATTCTATTAAAAACTATGGTGCTATGCCATGAGATTAAAAAAATAATCCAGCCATCACTGAGAGTATTGTTCCCACATTCTATTACTGGCTGGCAGGTGGACAAAACACCCAGTAAGAAACTAATATAAATTGGAAGGGATACTTAAAAAGCACTAGAAGTGTCAGTAATGCTTTAAATATTTTACAAAAGCCATGATCCGTAGGCTTTGCCTTCAGCCAAAATCCACTCAAAGCAAACTAGGCCTAAAAAACCCCTCTGCAATAAATAGATACCTCCTGGAGATATTCTAGCCAGCAAATCTCAGCCTTTGTGTTCTGAACAAAAGCTTCAGAAAAACTTTGAAAAATCCTCCATGAAAGGTAGAAGAAAATGGGAGACGGTTTTTTTTTTCTACCTCTGTTTTTCTAGTTTGCCTCACAAATGATCTATTTTAATAGCAATGTCAGGCCAGTTCTGGAGTACATTTTCTGAAGTGCTGCTTCTGAATCCACTCCTGGTGCCTTGAGAGGCTACCTAGAACAGAGGCTAGGCAGTGCCAAAGGAATAAAATAGGTGTTTATTAAAAGTCCTTCAAAGGACACACCTTGGGCAGTGTAAGAGCCTGGCCATGGCTACACCTGAGATGGATGTCGGGTCACACTTTTATAACATGTAACTTAAACTTTGTAAGTTTTGGTCCATTTACATGTTAATTGTCCAGTTACAGCTTCAGGTTATGAAGTCTCATCCTCCCAAGCTGTTTGTTTGCTGTTGTTTAAACTTTTTGGGCCCAAAGCTACAACAGTGTCCTTGGTTCTCTGGCTGGAAAAGGATTGTTTTGTCTAACTAAATAGAGAGGAGACCTTGCTAACACTTTATATGAAGTTCAGAGCTACATTCTAATGCAGCACAGAATGTGGATAAGATGAAAGCTAAAGCTTAAGGCATCACTTCATGCTATTCTCATAAGAAATAAATTTTCAAAAAAACATAAATGATTTTCTTGATCTGAGCACAATGACAATGAATTTTGGGAAGAGATAGCATGCAGAGAGAATAAACACATATATATTTTATTTGCTACATATACAAATTATAATATTTACAGCTGAGATATTGGTAAACCTAATGGACTTATGTTGTAGGAGGTCTCTGTTATCTGTTGTACAAGATGGAAAATTCCTAGCATTTTAAATTTGAGGTTTAACAGCAATATTTTAAAATTCATTCAAGTTAGGTGGGGTACTATTTGACTGGGGAATAGTAAATGGTAAGTGATCTTCTCAACTAAAAATCTGCCTTTTTTGCTCTGAAGAAAAGACAAAACTTCTGCAAGTTGGGAGCTAAATGACAGATAAGATAATAAAAGATGACTCTACTAGTGAAAGATAATTTTGTACTTACTTTCTTCAACATGTCATTTATGTCCATACAGGAAACTAGAAAAAATTATCTCCCTGGACGTCTCCAAATGTCTCCTATCATGCCAAGTGGAAAATAATGGTGAAGTCTGAGGGAAGTATGGGTGTCAGATATATGAAGTAAATGGGCAATTTGGGCTGAAGGAAGAGCCCAAAATGATTTATACTGAAAAAGGAGTTTTGAGACTGTAAAGCACATGCCTAATGAATTTCTCTGGAATACAATTTGGGATCAGTTTCATTTATGCTTTCATTTAATGATATTGACAAATTAGTCAATATACACTAATGAAATTTGCCATCACTGTCCACTTGGTGAGCTATCAATACAAAGGAGTCTTGGAGAAAGAATAGCTGACCTTGAGGACTGGAGCCATATAAATGGATGGGCATCTTTGTTATGAAACAGAGGTTCACAACCTTGGGAAGAAATAATGAGCCGAGAGCTCACTAACTGGCAGCAGAAATAAAAAAAAATATACAGACTTCTTGAATTAATCACAGGAGGTGAAATGATGAAAATAAACTTGGCCCTGGCTATTAAAAAATCAAATACAATCCATAACTAGGAGCAATGTCTAGCAGGCATAAGGAAATAAGAAGAGAGATAAGGGGCAGAAAAAAAAGAGAGAAAGCAAATGGAGAAATCTCTTTGAACCTTGTCTTAAAATAAGAAATTCAGAACATCAAATTAAATTATCAATACAGCTCAATAAGAATATACATTTTCACAATATGCATAATTAATACTGTGGATTTTATCGTGTGAATGAATTCTATGTTATGTCGTAAATGTCAGAAATATGAACAAGGTATAAGGTAGTCAAACTGGATGCAAGGTCCCAAGGAAAATTCCTTTACCTATGCTCCTAAAGTCATATATTTTTCATGTCTTTCCCAGTGTTTATTCCATAGCCCATTCCCATTCTATATTTTAAAATAAAAATCTTGGCATGTTAATTTGAATTTTAGCTGCAATATAGTCATAGATGTACACACATATAAGTGTGTATATAATAGATATTAAAGTAAATAATCTGTACACTATTTCAAGAAGAAATTGAATCATAGACATTGAAATATAAAAATCTTATTAATCATATTATGGGGTAAGTAGTCTACAAGTGTAGATTATGCTTCATAATTGTAAAGGAAATATTAGTCTTTCTACTAAGCCTCATGAAAATAAAGCTCATCTCATCTTGCCCCTAACAAAACAAGCTGCAGTAACCGATGGAGGGAAGACAAATACACAAAATAAAACACCAGAAGACCAAACTGAGTACCAGACTATTAAACAGAGTACTAGTACCTTAAGTAGCAAGGCATATAATTATATGTCCTCCTTCACCACAGAAGGTGTTTCAACAAATGTGCTAAATAGTATTTTGGGGGTTTTTTTTGCCTTTTCACATATTCATTTAAGACTGCCCTGTCCCCTTATCCGACTCCTCTTTACAACACCACTCTGTTATATGAACTAGGTTTTGTGTTATACACAATTACATGTTTCCAAATTATCACTCTAAATCATTTTCTACTGCACTTAGAGTACCTAGTTTAACCCAGCAACACACCCTCTAAGAGTGTATGTGCTCCTGCTGCAGGCTTTCATTTTTTGCTTGAATAAGTATGTCTATGATAATGCTTGCTTGCCTGCATTTTGTTAGATGAGGTTGCAAATTTTCTCCCAAATTGCAGTGCTTGCAAGTACACCCACATGCTTAAGCTGATAAATGAAATGCTTACAAGCCATGATTATTAGGAACAATTTTAATGAGACAAAATTCAGAGGAAGACCAAGCAGTTCTGCAAAAGTTCAATATATGTAACACTGCTGCCTTCAAAGAAAGCCATGAATTTGTTGTATAGAAGGAATCAAGGTCACAACAGCAAACACAGTGAGGCATCTTGATGGGTAACTCCCTTGTCCTTCATGATCCAATAGAGTTACACTGAAAAGTAAAGAAACATCAGACTTAAGACCAGAAAGTATAGCTCATATTCAGTAAGAAATACAGTTCTGCTACCATAAAATCTACACAGCCCCCAAAAGCAAGAAGTGGGTGATACTTCATATACTTTGTAAGCCTCACCCAGTTTGATCCAAAATAAATCTTTTTCATTTAGTTAGACTTAACAGCCCCAGCTAATATTTAGTTGGGATTTATATACTTTAGTATCAAATTCTTTTGTCATCATCATTGAGTCAAATTCTGCCTTTCAAATTCTGCACCTGGTCCTAGTGCAGACTGAGGAGAGTGAAGGGTTAAATTCCTCATTTTTTTTGCTGCAGTCTTCTGGCTGCTTGTGTATGCTAAGTAAGTGGAGCATGAAACAGAGCAACCAAGAAAAGGAAAGAGAGTGGGGGAGGGAGAAAAGTTTCCTAACCACCTACTAATCTGTCTGCTGTTAAATACAACATAGTCTAAATTTGGTGGGAAATTCCATTGCTGAATTCTGGATTTTACAATTATAAATTATCACATAATGCTCCATTCAAAAAGTCTATCAAACATCCATTTTGATCACAAGCCCACATAGAAAACATTTCTTAATAACATTCAGTGATGATATTAAGGACAAAGGAAAGGAAGAAGAGATGAAGGGCACACCAATTACTAGATCTCTGTAATAGCAGTGATTTTATAAAATAAAACTCCCAAATGATCTTTAAGACAGCTGCAGTCATGCTGGAGAAGGAGGTAGAAAGAAAAGGAAAAGTGTTACCAGCAATTCCTGCCACCACCCCATCCCACACATCCCAACCCCTCTGCTCAAATAGTCCCCATTTCCATGAAGAATGAGCAAAGTGCCTCAGATAAAAGGCATATCCTACTAGACCCTTAAGTCTCAAATTAAAACCAGTAGTTCTTTTACAGAAATATGGAACATTTTTTCTTTGCTATTCTAATGCAAAGCTTTTTTGTGTGTGCATGTTCGTCAGGGGGAAGCAGAGGGGCAGGTACTGATCTCTTCACTCTCCTGTCCAGTGACAGGACTCGAGGAAATGGCATATAGCTACTACAGGGGAAGTTTAGGTTTGAAATCAGGAGAAGCTTTTGTGCCAGAGGGTGTTTGGGCACTGGAACAGGCTCCCCAGGGAAGTGGTCACAGTGCCAGCCTGACAGAGTTCAAGAAGCATTTGGACAATGCTGTCAGGTACATGGTGTGACTCTTGGTGAGTCCTGTGCAGGGCCAGGAACTGCACTCCATGATCCTGATGGGTCTCTTACAACTTTGCATAGTCTTTGATTTTATGAGGATTCTTTCAGGTCAGGAGTGCAATTTTCTTCTATCTCAGCTTCCAGAAGTATATGCACAGCGACACTGTAGAAACTCATCTGCCGTCGGCAACAATTTTCCCTGATGAAGCCATATTCACTTCTTTTTGTAGAGAGGTTTTGTGTTTCATTTATTGAGATTAAGGCTATAAGTCTTATTGAGAGGAATGGAACTTTAAATAAAATATGGTAACTGGAGCATTTTTACTGTTTCAGTTAGCACAGACCTGACATCAATGAATGAACAGGGATTTCTCCAGGACCTTGTATCTCTTTGTTTATCCATCTTCCATCTCCAATATTTCTGTTATGGAGCTCTGTTACCTCTGAGTTCTTGATACATACCATAGACACTGGAAAGGTGTTGTGATGCACCTGAATGTCAAATTAATCAGAACCACAACAAAGAAGTGGGAAACAAGGAGCCAAAGACAGGGAGAACATTAAAAACTCTTCCCAAAAGAATCTGTATACTACGTGTTCCCTCCTATTACATGGCCAAATGAAGCTTGAGCAATCCCCAGGCAGCACCCACTCCAAACTCTTATCCTAGTATCACCCATATTTATTTGTTGTCAGAAGCTTGGGTAAATTCAGCCATGATATCAATGAATACATAGGAACTAATGTACTCTTTCTCTCTGAATATGATACAAAACTGTAACAGGCTAATTGGAGAAAACAACAGTCCTCCTAGTCCCTCAGTAAATTTAAGATTTCACAGAGCTACATAATTTGCTATTTTTAATTTCAAGATAATTAAAATACTCCCCACAGCCTTAGAGTTCCCAGTGTCTCCCACAGGAAAAATGAAATAACCTTCCTTCCTTTTAATTTTTAATTGTCAATTGTTACACTACAGATATAGATCTAATACATCAAGTGGAATAAATAGGCCACCATTGAGGACACAATTGAGGTTACCATCCCTGGGGTTGACCTGTACTGTGAAAAGCCTCACTGACAGTGACATTGTCCCACATCTACATGACATACTATGTTTGCTTATAAAGCAACTACTGATGCATAAGCAAACCATAGGGTTCACTGTGTGAAATGAGATTTTTTTTTCCATATTGTCAAAATAAATTCAGTTTGAGCTCAGGGAAATACCCCAAGAGATTTTTAAACTTAGGAAAGCAATGAACGTAATGAAATAAATAAACATATTTTTCTAACTAATTTTAAGAACAATTGCAGAAATATTAAGAAAAACATGCTTTCAAGAATTTGAAGTATGCATTCCTAAGTCTTACAAGATCATTAGAAGAATGATAAGCAGAGTATTTGCAGACTTTTGTAGTTTTGCTTTAATTGTTCACGTTGTAATCTTATATCCTATTCAAAATGTCATAGAAATATTGGATAAAATTAAGCTTTAGTCGGACCACTGAGGAAACCAATTTGAATTACCCCTATTTAACTCATAAGCTAATAACTTATCTTCAAGAGTGCTTTTTTCATGGATTAGATACTCACTTTATCTCTTTTTTATAGACTGCGTTTCTGTAGTTTAAAGATACATCTAAGACTATATTATTATAGGCAAAGATATAGTGCTTCTTGATGATATTAGTCTGCCAGAGAAAACAGAGCAAATGAGCACAATTAGACCAAAAAGTGATATGCATATTTTGCCTATTTGAAAAAAAAAAACTATTCTACTTTCTTATGTATTGATAATTCATCTTGGGTTTTTACCAGAAATCTGACTTTAGTTAAAATATTTATGTTCTGTCTTCCCTCCCTAATTTATTTCAACTACTTATACCACTGCACTTTCCCTCATTCCCTCCTTTTTTGCCCAAAGTCAGCTACTGGTGCAGTGTAAATTGGTTTAAGTCTTCACATGTATTTATCAAGATATCTCTGGTACTTCTAACTTGTCTAAATCCTCCTTGATTTAATTTCCCAACAGCCTGCTAGATTTCGGATAACAAATAAATGGAATCCCTTTGGAAAGAGCTTACATGTCTTCTCCTTCCCCAATTGTAGTGAAAATTCAGCTGTAACCTGCAAGAGGCTTTCTGCTGACTGCAGGCTGCCAAACAGCAGCTGAGCAACCACCAAGTGTCACAAAGATCTGACATGACTTATGTCAGCGTGGTCAGAGGGATAAATTATTTTTTCAGTCAGTTCTTATAGAGCAGTGCAGTGGCCTTTCCCTTCCCTTCACATGTGGCATCCTATTCTTTTTCAAAAATGAACCTCTTTATGCAAACCTACAGCAATTGTGTCAACCTATAGTGTGTTAATAAATGGATTCATTAGGAAGTAAATTGAGCAGCATCACAACAGGCACTGAAAGGTTCACATGATGCATGAGAAATTTAGGTATTTCTAGAGTGAAATTACACTTGTAAAGAACAAATAATTAAAATACTGAGTATGTTAATATATTTCTAAAAAATAGTAGTAATTAAACCTGTTCAGTAAGTCATTCAGAATCCATGCTTTTCCAAAGGGATGTCACCAATATATACTGATTTACAGTTAATTGAACTGTGTAAATCTAATATTGTCATTTTCATGGCAATAAAAATTATTAAACTGCAATTTATAATATAATAATTATGAAAAAAACATACAACTGCAATAAAAAAATTTAAACATAAATAATCAATTATAGGAAAAAAAAAAAGACCAGATGGCCACATTATTCAAAGAAAGAGTATTAACTATGGAGGCCTTATTTTGGTGGCAACAAGATTATTATTAAAGTTAGTAGTAATAACACCATTTTTATTTTAAACACCCCCTGCACTGGATGCTCAAAAACAATTTTACTTTAAATATTTTCTGTAAAATAATGCCAAGATATTCTTCCTGTCTTGGAAGCATCATCTTGTTAAAAGCTAAGTCATTCCCACCAGCCTGTACTAGACCATATCTGATGGTCTCTAGGGACACTAAGCAAAAACTGCATTAAAGAACCAGTGAATTGTAGATATTGCTGTAAAAATGACACATCCCTCACAAATCCTGCCTTTGATGAGTGTTCTCCATCTCAGTGGGCAGAACACTTTTACTTGTCTGTGTCCCTGTTATTCATAACAGATTGATGCAGACTAGAAAAAAGTTCACTGTGACAAATGTAAAGAAGTTACTGTGGATCCAAAATACTGGCCAGTAGTTCCACGGATGTATTTCCCTAGGCTGGAATGAACCTTGACTCATTTTTCTCTGAAGCCCCTTTCTTGCAGTGGCAGAGTATCTTTAGATTCACCTCATGTAGTAGATCAAGTTTAGTATAATTGGGTAATTACTAAATGACTGTAATAGTGCATAAAAGGAAACATGTAAGAATCTTTGCAGAATCAGGACTCAGGAGAAATTTACTTTCTAGATGATACATTTGGTAGCTACCAGGTGCTAATTTAGAATTTAGAAGTACATGATTTTAAATGTACCAGTATTTAATCCTGTTTTCCCTGTCCCTAACGGTTTTGACAATGGGAATTATTATTGACCCACAGCCAATGATTGCTGATTTTCTATCACACTTTAATAACTAAGTTTACAGGATTGGAAATAAAAGTCTAATTGAATTTTTGATCTGCTTTGAAGCAAAAGAACCAGAACAAGCATGAATTACGACAGTCTGAAAAATTGAAAACTATATCAACTGCAACACCTAAGCAAAAAGTCATTTATTCCAATAGTGTAACATCAATTGAGAAAAAACATTTCTCTTCCAAAGGTCCTGTCTCTTGTTAATACAAAGTAGAAAAAGTTTTGTTGTAGTCTTCTGAATTCTTTTTACTGCTGTTATCTTGAATACTGTAGTATTGGCCTATCAAATGCACGTATACTAACTAAATCAGATACTTTTAGTTTGTCTAAAGACAGTATATTAAATAGTGTTATTTCAAATTACTAACTTACATTCCATTCCCAGGAACATTATAATGCTAGGAAATCAGTAATTTTGTTAGAAAATCTGAAATTTCTAGGAAAGCTTGACTCTCACATCTAAGAATATGCCTTCTAAAATGTAGGTTTCTTTGAAGGTATTTCAGGCTCAAAGTCCTAGGTGGAGAAACCCTGGATCAGCAGTCCCATTTGGAAGTCTTGTCCATGAGATTCCTCCCCAGTCTCAGAACACTGCTGTCCAGGAGCTGCTCAGAAGGGAGTGCTCTTCCCCTGCTCTGGTCACAAACACTCGTGATGATGTACTAGGACAGAAGAAAGCACAGACTCAGCTGGTTCCTTCTCATGACAGTGTGGACTTCAGATTTCAGACAGGCTCCACAGCTAACATTTCCTTGACTGCCAGATCTTAATTAATAGAGCCTGATAGACATTTTAATTAGTAGGCTTCTGATAGACATCATGCCCCAAAAGAAAAGATGATGTAAAAGAAGAAGAAACTGAAGCAATTAATCTGACTAGATGCCTTGTAGTACCTTGAAAAGAAATGGAAATTTCTCACTAATAACCAACTGTATTAAACAAAAATATAAAGTGGAAATCTTTGAAAACGAACAAAACTGAGGAAAATGTGTGTCACAATTCATCTTTTCTTCCTGGTAGAAAGACAATAAAAGGACCTACATTTCATTTGTTTCCTCAACTTGTTTGAGAAGCATTTGACTCCATTTAGCATGGACTCCCTTACCTCCCAGTTCTCTTAGCACAGGTGAGAGAGCATTCAAAACAAGAAATGGTCTGTAGACAGTAGAAAATTCCCATCTAATCTCAAGTTCTTGCTTTTGTTTAGGATCAATTCACCTCTCAAGTGTTATATCTTTACATTTTATGTCTTTCCTGTCTCCTGAGGGTCAAGCCCATAAAATAAAATAGAATTTTCATGACTGGATAACAGGCTCATATTTATGGCTAGCAAAGGTACATTGAATGTATTTGTCTCAGGAGCCTAAGGTTCACCTGTAAATAGAAAGTGCACATCCTTAATAACAATTTTTCTTTTTTCTCAAGACTTTCAGATATTTGCCAGCCTGGTCAGGGATACTGTTCTATGTATACATTAATGCATTAATGAAAATCAAATGGGCATATAGAGGTGATCTGTGAAGAGTATCTATCTGTACACAGATTAATAAAGTGAAGACAAATGTCCTGCAGGGTTATTTTGTGTTACTTCCACCCACAGTTAGTTTTGGATATTTTGCCTACGAAATATAATTTCTGAGTATCTCAAATTGATGAGGCACATTTTCAATTGGTATCAGACCTCCATTTTTGAATTATAGCACAAGTAAAAGATTGCATAGCAAAGTGGCATGATATCTTGTTTTGCATTATGCTGGTATTTAGTTGACTGCAGAGCAAAAGCAAGACACAATTAAACAAAGGCAAAACAGACCATAATGCAATGAAAGACATATAAAATATAAGAAAAAGGTAAACAAAGCTAAGAATATCAGCAGTTTTTCTGCTTTTGCCATGTTTTTGATATTAAAACCTTTTCCCCAAGATAGGTGTGGTGGGTTGATGCTGGCCAAATGCCAGTGCACCCACAAAAATCATTGACTCATTTTCCTCTGCTGTAGTTAAGCAGAGGGGGGGAAGAAAACTCATGGGGTGAGATAAGGATTAGGAGAAAACACTTTAAGGGCAAAACAGGCTTAAAACTTTAGAAGGTATAAATAAAAAAATATTAACAGAATTAAAAGAGGATAGTGAGAACTGAAAATAAACCTTCCCCCCCACCACAACCCTTCTTTCCTTCCCACCCAACAGCACAGGGAGACAAAACATGGGATCTTTAATCAGTTTGTCACTTCTAAAAATATTTCTTCAGTTCACTTAAGGAGAAGAGTCTCTTTTGCTATGCTATGGAGTTCTTCCTATGGGAGATAGTTCTCTGTGAACTTTTTCAATGTGGTTTTAATTTTCACAAATAAGAGTCTGCCTGAAATCTGCAACAAGAAGTCTGTCCCACATCTTCCAGTCTTTCCACAACTGCTCATGGGCTGAAGGTGAATGCTGCATCCCCCATGCACTTCATGGATCACAGGGAAACAGTTTGTTCCTTTGCAGCGACCTTAGTGCCACCATGTTGTTCCCCTCACCTGTCTTCACCTTTTCCTTTTTCCTGGCTTGGGAGAGAATTGGTGTTCATAGGTTCATTTGTTTCCAACTTCTATCAATTGGAACAGTTTCTATAGAGTTCTGCAGTGCTGAAGGTTGGTCTTATCCAGGCTCCACAACTGGGGAATCACTCGCCGTGCTTCTAATCAGAATTAGCCAGTCTTGCAGTCTTGCAGAGAGCAAGAGAACTTTGCGTGGCTTTTTCATTCTTAAATATACTGTCATAGAAGCAGCCATAAGAGGAGGCAGTGTCCAAGGATAAATTAGATCTAGGTTATGGGAGACAGTGTGGCATTTACCCCTTGTAAACACAGGTAACATGTCCATCCGGAGCCACATACTGGAACATGACACACAATTGGATTCACTGCAGCACCCCTCCATTCCAAAATATTGCAACAACTTCCATTTCAATCAGTCCACACACACAGCATAAATGTATATTTAAAAACATCAGCCTGAACAGTGAAATAGGGATTTGAACTGAAGTGATTTGATTTTGGATTTTTTGTTTTTCCCTTTTAAAGCAGATCATAGAGCTTTCAATATTTTAGCTACTTATGGGCTACATTGCTATCAGTGTTAGTTTCTTGTCCTCATATAGAGTACAGCACTGGCTAACATGCCTTGGTGAAATTTGTTTTTTGTGTAGACACACACACAAACACACACATTCTCATTTTATAACTCCGAGCCAAACATCTAGATTCTACCAGAGACCTCTAACAACCTCTTCACCAACAACTCTGAAGTTATTAATAGAAAAGTAGTATATTTACCAGAATTGATACCAAGAGTGCTAGTTCCAGGGTCTGTAGATGTTGAGTGAAGAGCCAGCAAGGCTCTTCTGAACCTCAGGGTGGCCCTGTGTTAGATATCTTTTGGGGGATCAGGGATGATGCAGCCTTAACCTCCACGATGGGTCTTGAACAACAGCCTCTGATTCCCTTCCTTCATGAGAAACAGGATTTTTTTTATGTGCTGGAAAACACAGAAAAACAAGATAATGCCTGGTATGTGAAGACAGATGAAGGAATCACTCCAAAATTGCACTAGTGGTCCAAACTGACTCATTAATGTAGGCACAGCCCTCATGATGGCCATTACCTTCCTCAGAAAGAAGACAAGTCACACTGTCTGACTTGATGTTCACCTGACTCCTCAATCTAGATCACAGATCAGCAGTAATCCTATAATGAAAAAGGACACTAGAACATTGCTGTTTCGAAAGAAGAGGACCTTTCTGAGCTTGCTTTGCTTATTTCTAAAAAGGCATGGTTTTGATCTCTTGCTGCTGCTGTGAAATACTTTAAAAGAGAAGATGCATAATAAGACGGTCTCTAAAATTGCCCCACAAACAAACAGCTTCCAATCTTAAAATTATCTAATTTTCAATGGCTTCTTGGCTGAGTTATCAATCTCAAATGTAGCAACCCATGCACACAGGCTCATGTAAAGTGTCAGCCATACTGTAGATGCCTTTTATCTTCTTCCTCAGCTTTCCCAGCTCAACCTAATAATCTGTGCCCACAGGTCCTCAGCATACTTCCAGCTCCTCAGGATCCTGGTGATTAGCTGGTGTCTGGTTAATTTACAGACTTTTTGATTAAAATGTTAGCAATCAGTTATCAGTCTCTCACTGCAAGAATCCTATTCGTCTTTCTGCATGTATGCAGCAGTAACTATCACACTCTTCTTGCAGTACAACCAAAGAAACTCACATAAATGTCAGAACAAGAAAATCTCTGTTTTGCTGATAATTTATAGCATAAATTTATTATTTCCTTGTTGAATGAAAAATGCAGCTAAGTTCCTTTTTTAAATCAAAGTAGGTCATATTGCTGTCACAAATATTTTGACATGTAATTAAAGAAAATTCTTTTGCAAGGAAAGATAAAACTGTATTAGAATGACAAGTCTCACTTCTTGCTGATTCAAATTTCTTTATGTTCAATAAAAGAACAAGATTCTTGGCCAATCTGAAAGTTCCAGCAATTTACAAAAAAAAAAAAAAATCAGAATGAATTGGTGAAGTGACCAACCATTATCTTACAATTTCTCTAAGAAAACTGCATATTCATACATTCATGAATATGCCAGCAGTATTTTTCAAGACAAGAGCATGGAAATACTCCTTACTAGTGTAAACATAGCCAGAAAATGAGAGAAAACCCAAAGAATAAATAACTGGTAGCTTTAGCAAATCATAGAATACTCTAGCTCGCAGAGATATTACTTTGAAATTTTATTTTTATTGGATTGTCCTCCAAGGAGAAGATGGAGAAGAATTGGTAGCTTCAGTCTCTCTTTATTCTCCAAAACCAATAAATTCTTCATTCTTGGCTAAGTCTCAAAGAATTACATTGCAGCAAATAAAAAGCAGTGCTTTACAATAAGTCATTCTTGACACTAATGAAGTGAGGGTGCTGGTATAATCTCCAATATATTCATCATTACTGTAATGAAATAAATTTTGTAATCAAAGCATGAAATGATTGTGTAAAAACTTTATTTATTTATTTATTTATTTATTATTTAGAGCCAGAAAACTTCTTTAGATATCATGTCTATCTCCACATTGCCCTAAGATTTTCCTTGAAAGACTGTACAGATAGTATTCCATTCACAGAAATTTTCAGGTAGCCTAAACATTTTGCTAGTTTGCTTTATAGTCTCTTTATAATCTTCTTCTTTTGTTTAATAATCTGCACCATTTTAAACCACACACAAATGGTTCTGCTATTTGTGTTTCATCTCTTGTGATGATCAGACTGTGAAAGAGTAGGTTTAGATTAGATATTAGGTAGAAATCTTTTACTGTGAAGATAGAGAGGCACTGGAACTGGTTGCCCAGAAAAAGTGTGGATGCCTTGCTCTGGAAATATTTGAGGTCAGGCTGGATGGAGCTCTGAGCAACAAGGTCTAGTAAAAAGTGTCCCTGCCTATGGCATGGGATATGGAACTGGATGATCTTTAAGGCTTCTTCCAACTCAAACCATTCTACATTTCTATGTTTATGCAGTACATTCTTAAGGCCAGGTAGTGTTTGTACAGGTCTGCTGGAAGCTACATACTAGCTGGTTAGTTCTTCCCACAACTGAGCAACTGTACATACAGTGGCACATCCTCCTTTCCCTTCTCACTAGAAACATCCTGGTTAAAGTAAAGGCCACAAAAATAACAAGTAATATTTTCTTTAGCTATAGAAAAAAAAAACAACAACCTTGTCAAAAGGTTGTAAAGAGAAGAAAACTAACTTTGGTTTTTCTAGCATCTCCAGAAACACACATTCAGTAATTCACTCTCCTTCTACTGGCAACACTCTCAAAAGTTTTCCTGAATTCCCTTAGTAATAACAATTTCAAATAGTGTGCTTTCCAACAGGCAACTTCTTGAAAATCCACAGTCATCCACCTAAATTCCTTAGCACTCCCTGGAAGCACCCTATAATGAGCATTGTTTATTAGCAGGACAAGTTATGTTATGAAAAAAAATTGTTCCTGTTGGCGTGAGAAACGGGGAATGAGAAAGAAGGGGCAAATAAATACTTTTAAGTTTATGACCGTTATAATGGACTAGTTTCAAAGGATGGGAATTAAAACCTTCCAAAGGCAACATGATAATTACTAATTACTTACCCTGTCTACCATATTCAATGCCCTAATTTGGAAAGTTAAACTTTATTTAATCGCCTGGAAACTGCATGGTAGTGTATTTTTTAGAACGCTCATCTTTGGTACAGGCAAGGTTTAGCAAGTCTCTATCTGTTTTCTTGAATTTAGCCAATAAAAGGAAAACAATGATAAATAATGCAATGTTAAGAGATTAAAAAAAATTCTTAATTATTTTTTTATTCTTTCAATCCATCAGCTTAAATTTTCTTTGCCTATCTCTTCCTGAGGGATTATACTCTTGCCTTTTCCTCTCAAAGTTTTGTTCTTGGACTTTTACCTGTGGTTTACCTAAAAATGCAATGAAGTAAATCAACAGACAGGATACTTAAGAAATACACACATCTCTTTTCTTTCATGGAGCAGCCTCCACATTACAGTTTCTTTCTTGAAATTGTACCTTTATATTAATAGAAGTAGTACTACTGAAACTATTTTTCTGTTTGTGAAACATCAAGTTGGTTTTTTTTAAGGCCATGCAGTATAAAAAGAATCTGAACATTTAAAACAAATTGAAGCAGGAAATACCATATGGCATGAAATGGTTGTCAAGTTCTCTTTCAGTTAGTGCAGTCAAAGTGACAACTAAGTCTTTTATCGAGTGACAGAGAGCATTATTTTCCTCAGCTGAGAATTCTTTTCAGGCCAATAACAAGACTGAGGTCTGAAATGCTGATAATTCAACTTCTTCTCTTGTCTGTAAAGGCTCTGCTCCTATTTCACTCCATTAACTCCAACAGCACATCTTTCTGGTTTGCTCAGTTGTCACTGTGGTTGCATGACCAAGAATGTGCAGATCCACCCCTGTGGACAGTCAATGTTGTCCTTTCTTTGGGCATGAGGTGGCATGAGCTATGTTCAACATATGATGCATCAAATAGAGGAAGTTCCATTATCTCTGTTAAAACAAAATCATTCCTTTCCACATCACTCCTGTAGCTATTTGCAATACTATTGTACTCTACTCCTAGAATGAAAAAAAAACCAAAACAAAAATCCCAACTAAATTTTTTAAAGCAGCCTCCATGCAAAACCTCTTTTTATTCCTGCTTGCTGTTACGGACTGCCACATCAGACATGGTCACCTAGCTGTTGCACATTTTATTCCTGTTATCATCATTCAGTGCTATTAAAACACTACCACTCAACACGAGTGGAAAGGCTACATTTTGCTGTCAGGGGATAAATACTCATTACATAGCATAGCATTTGTCTTATGTGAGACATGGGTAAAACCCTTACTGCAAGAGCTCCACAGCATGCAACAGGCTTACGAAATAGTGTATCTGAAAACTGCAGCGTTTGGACCTGCTTCTGGATCTCTGACTTTCCTTCTGATGAAACAGCCCCAGTTCATAGACTTTGTGGAAATAAGTAGCTTTAAGAAAAGAAGAAAATGCAATAGTGTATGCATCTGAAATAGGGTATAAGGAATAGGGCATGATTACTTTTAGAGTTTTTTCCCCGGCAAAATTTTGGTCAACTCTTATTTTAGTTCAATGCACTTTTCCATCCTTCAATAAAAGATGAGTATAATATACAACTCAATCAGGAAATGCCTGTTAGGGTTTTTAGTGGATACAAACTTAATAAAAGCACATACTGCCAGGTTCATGCCAGGCAAAAAGAGAAAAAAAAACCAAAACCACCCAACCAAATAGGAACATGCTTGCGACTTTTACTAAGAATTGCTTTCATGGCATTGACTTTACTATCTATATCATATATCCAAATCTCAGTAACTGGGATGACTCTAGTGATTGTGAACTCTCTAACTTCATTTTCTTAAAGGTATTAAAATCTGGTTGTATTTTTAAAAAAAATATGGCACTGATGAACCATTTCATTTTGCCATTATCTCTCAGTGGTCTGGAAAAATAATTTCCATTTAATAGACATTGAACAGCTCAACCTTCTTTGATGGCTCATTAAATTATTGCAACTCTGCACTCTTTTTTTTTAAACTAGACTCCTGCAAAATTGTTTGTAAAGGGCTTTATCTCCCCCCAATTTAGATGCATGTAAAAGACATTGCACATTTTTGTGTCACCTAAATTTCAAAAAACCCATTTTTCAAACAACCTAACAGATGTCCGTCTCTTCCCCTCTAATTACATTCCTTTAGCATCAGCAGCAAAGCTGTTTCTCTTTTTAAACTTAGGGAACTAAATAACTGTAGACTCTAAGTTACTATATGGTGACAAGATAAATGGTGACATATTAATGGAAATTACTGCAGATGTTTTTTATTTGCATTTTAAATGGTTTACTGTTAATGGCAGCAAAATTTAATGTTCATTTGGCTAAAGCAGACAGCATGTACATAGCTTTTTTTTTTTTTTTGTACAGTGATCAGCTGCTAGCCTGAAAAAGAAAAATTGAGGGTTTAGACAAGGTTCCAGAAATCACAGAGCAAAGTAAATGGCATTGAGACAGACAGCATCAAAGTGCCTTAGTCATTCTTAGTATTCAACAGCCAGAAAGTTTTCAGAAGAGTGATTGCTGATTTTTAAAATCTTTAAAGCAACAAAGTTATTAATGACTTACCATCTTTCAATTGCTATGAAAATGGACTTTTCACGGTGTTTTGAAGCAGGGCACCAAACTCTGTAAACAACCTCTGCTTTCAGTGTGCGACAAGTGAGAAGAAATATCACATCTGAAGCATTTAAACTCATTTTAAGGCCCCCACATGGCTTTCTTCCTAGACAATAGTCCAATATTGCCTTTTACACACTGATTCTTTCATCATCTTGCCTGTAAAAACTTTAATTCATTTTCTCCCAAACCTGCAATCATCCTGGTCTTACATATCCAAATATTTCTCTCGTCCCTTTACCCTCAGAGCAGGGCTTGGTCAGACCAAAGGTCCACCTAACTGTTTATTGTAGCGTGACACAAATGGCTGACAAAGGACAGGTAAAATCAAAGGAAATAACACACAACACTTGCCACTAATTTAATTCCAGCCTCTGGGTATTTTTATGTTATAGAATCAGAGAATAAGCTGAGTTGGAAGAGACCCATCAAGGTCATAAAGTCCAATTCCTGGCGCCACACAGGACACCCCAGGAATAACACCCTGTACCTGACAGTGGTGTCCATTATTGTATTTGCGGGGATGCCCCGACAAAGGCAGGAATGATGCATCTGACTCCATGTTCTCAGAAGGCTGATTTATTACTTTATTATACCATATTATATCAAAGAATACTATACTATACTATACTATACTATACTATACTATACTATACTATGCTAAAGAATACAGAAAAGATACTTACTCAATGCTAAAAAGATAATAATGAAAACTTGTGACTCTTTCCAGCGTCCTGACACAGCTTGGCACTAATTGGCCAATGAGTGAAAACAACTCACACCAGAATCCAATCCGGCAATCACCTGTGGTAAACAATCTCCAAACATATTCCACATGAGCAAAACACAGGAGAAGCAAATGTTGTAAGAATTGTTTTCCTTTTCTCTGAGGCCTCTCAGCTTCCCAGGAGAAAAATCCTGGGCAAAGGAATTTTTTCAGAGAGTGTGAATGACACAGTCCATATGTGTCTTGAGCTCCGTCAGGCTTGGTGCTAGTGACAGCTTCCTTGGGGAGCCTGCTCCAGTTCCCAATCACCCTATGGCTGAAGAACCTTTTCCTAATATCCCACCTAAATCTTCTCTGACACAGCTTCAGGCCATTCTCTCATGTCCTGTCACTGGTCATAAGAAAGAAGAGATCAGTACCTGCCCCTGCACTTTTCCTCATGAGTAAGTTATAGACTGCAGTGAGGTCTTCCTCAGCCTCCTTGGCAGAACAAGCCAAGTGACCTCAGCCTCTCCTCATGAGAATTCCCCTCCAGACCCTTCACCATGCTTGAGGCCTTTCTCTGAACACTCTAACAGTCTTTTTTGTATTGTAGAAGCCAAAACTGTCCCTAGGAGTCCAGGTGAGCCCCCCCCAGTGCAGAGGAGAGCAGAGCAGACAATGACCTCCATTGTCCAGCTGGTAATGCTGTGCCTGATGCACCCCAGGACATCACTTGCTCTCCTGGCTGCCAGGGCACACCTGACTTGTGTTGAAATTTCTGTCAACCACAACCCCCATGTCCTTTTCCATGACACTGTTCTCCAACCTCTTGTTCCCCAGTCTATATTCACAATCAGGGTCGCCCCATCCCAGGCACAGGATACAGCACTTCACCTTGTCAAATTTCTCATGGTTGGTGATTGCCCATCTCTTTAATTTGTTGAGGTCTCTCTCCAGGTCCTCTCTGCCCTTGAGGGAGTTGACAGTTCCTTCCAATTAAGTGTCATCAGAAAACTTGCTTAGTATTCCTTGAAGTCCTGCTTCCAGGTCATTAAGGAAGATGCTGAAGAGAGCCAGGCTGAGGGTAGGGCCTTGTGGAGCCCCACTAGTGACAAGTTCCCAGTCTGATGTCATCCCGTTCACTGTAACCCTTTGTGCTGGACACATGAGCCGGTTTCTCACCCACCTCCTGCTGTGTTTATCTAGCCATGGGCTGAACATTTTGTCAGGAGGATGCTGTGTGAGAAAATATTGAAAACTTTCCTGAAGTCCAGAGGTTACATTTGCTAGCTTTTTTGAGATCAACTGTGTTACTGTCTTATAGAAGGAAACCAGATTTAACAAACAGGACTTCCCTCTCGTGAAGCTGTACTGGCTGTGACCCATGACTGCATTGTCCACCAGGTGTTTTTCAGTACCTCCCAGAATAATCTTTTCCATTACTGGGCACTGCAGTGCGACTGACAGGTCTGTAGTTTCCAGGATCCACCTTCGTGCTCTTCTTGAAAACAGGGAGAAGGCTACTAATGCATTAAGGGTAATCAGGCTACTTCTAATCCTTTCAGGGTGTCATAGGTACAATGGAGATACTGAAATTGGTGAAGAGATAAGAAAGGAGATGACTTCTGATGTTTTTCAGTGAATTAATGTATTCTCATGCTATTCTGCTCCTTTCCCCCTAACAGATGGAAGCACAAATGCTGCCAGCTATGGGACATAATGCAACTGCATTCTCTTTCGTGTCTGCTTCATCACTCTTCTTTCCAAACACACATTTTCTTCCTCAAGGAGACAATGAACAGCACTGAAGAGAGTATGTGATGAATGGAATGATAGCATAACACTGTGGTTATGGCATTGATCTTATCACTTCTAATATTCTCATTGTTGTCATCATTCATCTTTCTTCCTTTAGAATGTTTTTCTTCTCCATTTACTGATTTCTTCTACGATCAAGCACTTCAAGCGCAGTACATTAATTTCCATGTTGCACTCCGTCTATTTTAGAAAGGAACAGATCTAGGGACATGTGGAGGTTTGTTTGTTTGCAACTCCATTTCCTCCATGTAACATTTTTCTATACTCATCAGTTTTATTTTCAGTAGTTAAGACAATGAATAGTAAATTCAGCGCAGGCCTGGGCGTTCTCATGTCTTTACTCAACTTTTTTTGCAGTTAGGAAGGGTTCATTGTCTAAACTGCTGATAAAGGTTGGGAAGACTTCTATAGGCTCACTGTTGCTTAGCAATATCATAGGTAACTTCTCATTTTTCACACATACAGGAGATTCTCTTACTGGAGTTTGTTCTTCATCTGAAATAAATTTCAGTTATACCCTTACCTTCAGATTAGAAGGGAAAAGCTACCAGAAGGGCATTTCTTAGCATAGAAAATGTTTTCATTATTTTTGAATACAAGTAGGAAAATAGCACTAAATAAGGCCTTAGGAAACAACAAAAAGTTCAATCATTTTCAGTAGCACTGTTGACAAAAAATTCTTCTAGGTCCACCTTAAAATTCTTCTTCAAAAAATGTGATTGTAAAGGAGTCAGTTCAGAGTAGTCAGACAATAGGCCAGCATGATAGCAGCTCTCTGGCTACAGGCCACGTCTACAGCTTTCCATTAACGATTCTAATGTCACTCTGTTGGTTACTTTGTCTGTTGTTTCATCCTCTGTAAAGGAATAACACTTCTGTGTTTTGGTCTGTTCAGTAACTAATATTTCAAGGTTAGAGAGGGGAATCTGCCAAGAAGTATCATTAAATGCCTTATTTTTTTTCTACAAGAACACTACCAATATGGGGTTTTTTAAGGAAAAAGAAAAAATATACAGTCAGAATGGCCATGTTTACAAAATCACCAATAAAAAGAATTCAAAATAACATTTCAGACAGTTTGCATACCTGCTACATTTTATCTATTAATGCCAAATAATGGAGTATGTGCAAAGCAAATATTGATTTTCATAAGAACTTGTCAAGCTCCTAATTTCTTTTATCAGCTTTCCAGCAAAGATAAACACAAAATATGTTTTTAAAATATGAAATATACCCATTACCAAATCCTGTGTAGCAATTCTAACACCAAATTAACATTCTGTTACCTAAAAAACCCAAGAAAACCCAACCCTCTAGACTTTACCACAGTTAAGTTCTGCTTGCAAGACTGACAGAACAAAGAACCACAGGTGATGAATTGGCAAATTTCTCCCTACCATCATTTTGCTCTTGACTTCTTCTCTGGCTGTAACAATGTAAGAATGGAAATTACTTCACTTTACATGGCTGACACGTCTCACTTAATTGTGGGGAGTTTTCTCAGAACAAGTGATACTATAAATGAGTATGAAGGAAAAGCAACATAAAAAAAGTCACACTCCAGTTTAAGAAAAGAAAGCCTGCTTCAAAAACCATAATTTTTCCCTCAAGAAAATGTTTCTTTATATAAGACAAGACAAAACAAAACAAAAACCAAAAAATAAACCAAGCACCATAATCTCAAACAAAACAGGGTTTTCCCAACTGACTTGGTCTGTTGATAATCTTTCACTTTCATGGTACCGTATTTATGGGATGTTTCTGGAGAGGAAGAATAAGGACTTTAACAATTAGTGTTAGAAAAAATATAGTCCACATATACATTTGTGCCTCTTCTAAGGCCTACTCCTTCTTCTTGTATGTTGTATTCAGTTGCGTTTCCAACAGTATTCCTGTTCCTGAGTATTCCTCACGAGGAGAATATCAGAGCCGATGATTATTATGGATATATTGGACCAACTAGACACCCAAAAAAGCACCCTGTTATTGAAGTGAAGAAAAAGCCTCACATCCTCATCTGAACTTTTTTTTTTAATGTTTAGACTAAGCATCAGGAAAAAAAAAATGGTCATTTTTTTCTTTTTCTGCTTAATATCTGAAGGACAGAGACCAGTAGTGCCCATTCAGTATGCTATGGCAAAATTACACTTGAAATAAGGCAGCAATTCAAAAAAGCCAGCAGCAAATTGTCACCTCCATGGACTTCAGCAGGGAAATGTTTTCACTTACATTTTTCAGCTACTCTTACTGAAAAGACTATTAAATAAATATAAGAAGGGAATCAGTGGCCAAGTGTGCTGAACTGTATATTCAACATAGCTAAAGATGCTTAATGTTTGATGAAGGATATAAATAATTAGTAACATACACATACATTTAAAAAGTTTCTTTTTCTCAGGCATGCATATATCTAACATCTGAGTCTGTCATGGCACAATGTGCTCCCTTTGATACTCCCTTCCTTAGCCCTTTAAGTGTCTAAGCAGGGGACCATGTTCTTTTCCTGTGCCTGACAAAGAAGCAGTGGCCCATCATTTCACTGTATGCTCTTCGTTTCCTTCCACTATAGGCTGGATGTCCATTCACTTCTCTTTGGGACTTGTATATAGGGGAACACAACATAATCCATTCATTGACATCCCTATTACTGTCATTCTTGCACAGGCATAACGCCAAACACACATTTCCCGAGCTCTCTTCATCTGCCTGCTCACAATCAGTGTCTAAGGCACTTTTAATCACGTCAGACCTGATCTGAGAAAATATAAGGAATTTTTATTTTTTATTATAAAGGCAATATGCATGTTTGTGTGCATACACATAGATACTCATGAAGTGGAAGCTACAAAATTCTCTACCTACATAGAATGCAGATATCCTGGCTGAAAGCATATTTTAAAGACTCAGATAAAAGAGACTGGTATGCATTAAAATATTAGAGGTATGCTTTAGCACAAGTGCATGCACTAAAAATAGCAAATCTATTATGTATTTAGTCTAACAATCTTTATATTCAACCTGCCATACAAAAACTAACTGTATAAACATCTTCAAACATCTAAAGGACTCCAAGAAAGCTGCATATTTACCATCATTTACTAATTTACTTACCATGAGTTACTATCACCTTCATCTAGCAATGATAGTTTTAAAGATAAAATGGAGCATTCTTGAATAATTTGTTTCAGTTTGTTTTGTTTTGAATTTAGCTATTCCAGAAATTGCACTTGAAAAGAACTCTAGGAGCTCTAATCAACTTTGGCTTAAGAAAAAGGACCCCCTAAGTGATTAATTTAACTGAAAGGTCTCCAAATGGAAAAAGAAATTAAATGGTTTTTTCCTTTTTTTTTTCTGTAGTGACATGACAGAGTCAGGACATACTCTGACTAAAAAACAATTAAGGAAATGCTACACAAAGGATGTATGATTGTTATCAAGAATGGTTTTCCTCCCCCATTTGTTTTCCTTGCCGACAGCTGAAATTGGTTGCTCTTCATCAGTTAGACTGGTCTAAGAGAACACCTGAGATCCTGTAAACAGTAAGAGACATTTCATATACAAGGAATAAATTTAACACCTCCCCAACCTGAATGCAAAATATTTATTACATCTACAGGGACCATAATTAGAAAGTTCTCAGTGCAATATCACTCTATAGCAATGAAATTTGACATGGCTACCCATAGAGTTTGTTGGTTAGAGTTACTTTTATGTATTTCCAACCACAGAAGATGGTTGGAGATATTGTTCATTCTATCAGGTGAAAAAAGTGAAGTGAATGAAATGTGACCAGTTTTATAACTACTCTCACACTTGGGAAAAAATATAAATACCTTAATTTATTTTTCTGCCTGAACTCAAACAAAAAGCCAATCATGAAGATTATACTGAAATAAAAAATGCAATCCCTACTTACATGTCTGTATGCAACAAAATATTAACCATAAAAGCTTTTAGAAAGGTTAGAATTTATCATAAGATTTTTTACCTCAGTGTGAAGATCTAAAAATCATAGCTTATGGCTGGATCATGAGAGAATGAAAAATAGTTCCAAAACAAAAAAGTGTTGGGGAAATGAACAGATGGATAAAACACCCCCATAAAAAGATCTGAAAGAACAGTCTAAATAAAGAAACATTCAATTAAAAACCTTTGGATGTACGGTGCTGTCAGTTCTGCTAATAAAAAATATAATGAAGACTAATACCAAAATTTTTACCTCCTGTAGTGTAGAAATAAGTTTTCAATATGCAGGAAAGCAATAATAAACAGCACTAAAATAACAATTCTATATATAGAGTGCTAAGATGCAAGGTGTGGGGAGTGGGTGTGGGGGAAACCATCAGTGGTTTGTTTTGATTTTAATAAAGTATGTAATTTCTCAACAATGTCAGGTTTGTGTCTTTGCCCCATGAACAGGCTCTGTGCATTGAAAAGGTCATGGAGCTTGCTCATGCCTTAGGGAAGCCATTTCACATCTGAAAGACATTTGTGAAGATCAGATGCAAATAAATGACAAAGTATATCTATTTCTAGTCAGTCAAAACATATTGTAAGTAAGCAGCAAAATTTCATATGAAAACTGCTGAGCATGAGAAAAAGCAAAGATGGGCATGTGTAACGAGAGATAAACATCCAATTACCACATTTCTAGCTTCCCTCAACATTTCATAGTGCAATATCCCCAAAATATTTCTTTCTCCCCAACTCAAAAAGTCTCCAAGTTATCACAAAAAAGTTACAATAAAAGGGATAGTTCCAAAAAGTGGCCAACAAGGTCTGTGATTTTCTCTATCTGGAGGATTTTTCTTTATACTACTTAATCCATTCCTCCCTGGTCCATGACAAATGATCTGGGACCAATTTGAAGCAAACCCTCAGCCATTATTAGAACAAAATAATTTAGCACCATGGATGGAGAATCTTAGTTACAACAGGGTGTCTGAGAACTGGACATCCACACAATGCAAACTAGACTCCAATCTTACCAATATCACACAGCTCTTGGCTTCCAGAAATGCCAAACAGTAGCAACACCACAAAGGGTCTCAGAGAGTACCTCCCAATGAGTACTATATGACAATAGAAATGAGACTGTCAGAAACTTTAGAAGTCTTGATATCAATTCGAACAAGATGTCAACATCTTTAGCATTCACAGAATGCTTTCTTCAAACCTTCTAAGAAATATTAGTGAAAGCTAGTGAAAGAATTTTTATATTGTTTCTTTTTTCTGTAAAATATGCTTTAAAATACAGAAAAGCTGTCAGATTAATAAATTGCAGATTACAAACAGCTACTACAGAAAAACAATGTCTCCCTCACTCTACAAACAAGTATCTTTATGCATCTGATTTTAATTCTCTCTCATGTTTTCTGATATTTTTGAAGATAAAGAGAAACTTACTAATGTACAATTATGTCCATTTCTATCTATCAAATATGCTACACACATTAAAGAAAGGTATTTAGTCTGCATGTGGTACAAAATTTTGCCTCAGCTTTGGAGACAGTCGTGCTCTGACACATTCCATCCATTTGCGTTCTGTGCACTTTCATATGCACTTCTATCCTATTCATTGTCCTGAGGGGACAGACACCCCCTCAAGCTTTCACAAGTTAGTCAGGTCTTTTGAGTAACTTAAAAGACTTTTGATCTTCCAAGCTTCTTTGGTTTTATGGGAAAAATTCAGGGATCATTTGATTTAACAATTTTCTAAAAACATCTGAAAAATGGTGTGCTAGCTGCAATGCAAAGTTTATACTGAAATTTCTTACATTGTCCTGGGTACACAGCATATACGTAGTAGTTTAAAAATACTTTTTATTTTATGATATTTTACTGACACTGTTACCTTATAGAGTTTTCCTCCTAATCCTGTGAAAGAGTAACTCCACCTTTTTCCAGGACAATGCCATTGAAGCATGGAGGAAGCTACACTTTCCCCTGTAATTAACATTCTAATTGCAACACACGCAATTTGAATGAGTTTTAAGGCCTGGCATCCCATCTGCTGATACCATCTCAAAGATCTCAAAGAGAAAAAAAATAGAAAGACATACTGGAAGAAATTAATGTAATTCTCTGTTTGAGAATTTTTTCAATAGATGGAAATGTATGCTTGAGTGATCCCTTGATGCTCCTAGAAAGTACCAAATGTATCTTGAACACAATTTTTTTCAAATGGACCCACAAGTTGGGCTTCTGATATTTTCTTTCCTCTTTCCTCCTGTGGAACTCGACTTGTTTCAGCTCTCCACCATATGACCCAAAAAATTAATAAAGAAACTGTGACAAGATACAGGTTCACTGTACAAGAGAAACCATGACTTGTGTTCTGAAAACAGCTGTATAGGTTTTCCATTTATCTTTCAGGTGTGTTAAAATACCTAATTATTGAGGAATGGAAGTCAATCAGACTGCATAGGGAAATTTCTGACCTGAAGCAGCCCTTGTAATTCCAGTACAAGCGTTAATATTTTAAGGAAAAAATGCCTTTTGTTTAAGATCCTGAAAAACAGGAAAAAAAAAAAAACAACCAACCAAACAAGCCACCAGAAGCAGTAAAACTTACTATGACAAATTTCCTCTATGAATAGTTGTATCAGTTTTTAAGAATATAGTATCTCCCCTAACTTCATAAATACAGAGAAAAATACTGACTTCAACTTCCCCAGTACATGTGCTCTAATCCATATCTTTTGTGTTATTCTTGAAAAGAGATGAAATCTGTTTGTTTTCTTCTGACATCCATTCCAGTGCTACTCATCCCACAGAACTTTGTAAAGGCAATGCAGGCTTGCTTTTCTATTAAATTAGTTGCAATGTAATGTGCCATTAATTAATGACCAGAGTCTTTAGAGCCTGGAGCTCCACTTCTGGAATTAAAGAATTTTCACTGTTCATTGGCTTCACAGATCTGCCATATATTGTCTTCATTATCTATTCATAGTCCATGAAGTTAACTTTACCAGTACTACATTTTCTATCTCACGCTTCTATGTTCTGAGTTCTATTCATGAATTTTCTATCCTCCCTCTCAAGTCAGCATAACCAGTTCTGGAAAATATTCCCCCTATGCATACTTCACGCTCTTCACATTTTAGTGATGTCTTAAGTCCCTAAATTAACGATCCATGACAAGGCACTTTTTTTGCAGCATTATCTCTTCTGGAATTCCATGCCTGTTACAGAGATAATTTGCCAAAACAAATAAAGAAAATTATGTTCAGTACACCCATGTTGTTTGCCTGTAGTGACAGCATAAGTCCTCATCTTTAAGCCGTTCTGAACAAGAATGGATGCCAAGAATCAAAGCTGCTCCTTCTCTGCAGCTTTCTGCAAAAGAGAATCTAATTTCTTTATTCTTTCCTCCAAGGCTGTTTCACAACTACATTAACTGAAAAAACCCCAGGGGTTTTAGAACCACTTCCCTGAGTCCCTGCTTTCCCCAACAGCCAGGGAACTGAAACACTGACCTGATTTTTGGAGTTGTCATCAGGCTACAATCGAATGAAAAATTATAATTGCACAACGGTTTGTAAATTAAGCTGTGCTACTTATCACAAACACAACTTCAGAAAGCAGCATGTAATAAAATTACTACTGAGATCAGAAAAGAAATCCTGTACTTTTTGTATTTTTTGTTTCTATTTTCCGCCTTCAAAACTGGTCACATATCCTCTTACCCACCATTCTTTTGGATTTCTTTTTCATTTAAACTACTATCAACTGTCTGTTCTTCCTTTTTTCCCTTTCTTTTATTCTCTCCACTCATCTTTAGCAGTTCTTAATGTAGATTTCTCTAATCTATGTTATTGTTTTGTCAGCCTGAAACCACAGCATTCCTGTTAGTCACTCCCTTGAGAAAGCCCAAGCATCCCATTTCTTGCCTTGCTTTTTCCTCCTAATGTTTTTCCTTGACATGCCTGAGAGTTGCTGTCTCAGTAGTAACATTAGAACTGCTGTTTCTCACAGTCCATGAACATACCTCCCTCCAGAAGACAGGCCAATGAAAAAAGTGGTGAAGGAGGGTCTGCATTCTCCTTGTGGCTTAAAATTTAAAATGTAATACTCATAAAATAATTATGCAATTTAATTCACAAAACTGATACAGAACTGACAAGGTAAAGAGATTAGAACAAAGTATTTTTTAAGCTCCTCCTTTTGTTATTAAAGAAGGGTTGGTGTTTGATCATTAAATGTTACTGCTGTGTTCATCAGTATGTGCCAGTAAAGCTCTTTAGTGTCATACTGTCATTGCATTGTGAATTATCTAAGTATTGGAAAGGACACATTCTTTTCTTTCTTCCCCTTCATACTTGTCACACTGATTAAAACACACAACCTGCAGCAGAGAAAGCAATTTCAGTTGTTTTTCACTACAATGATTTAAAGCATTTCTTTCTGCAATGGACATGATAAAGGAGTTTATTTTTTATTTATACAGACAGAAAACAGTTTATAGTCTAAACCCCACCAATTAACAGAGAAAATCAAACTATTTATTGTATATATTCAGTTGCTCTGCTAACTGATCCCCCTGAGATATTTTAGAGGCTCTGCTCATTTTATTATAGGGAAAATAAGGGATTAAATTATCATTTTAAGTGAGATGTGATTATATAATATCAATCTCGCAACAGGTACTACATAGAAAGATTACATAAGAGAAAATTCCAGCTACATTTTTTGCAGGGCTTGAGAGGAAGTGGTCATCTTAAAAAACATAGCAAAAATTATTTCCTTGAATATTAATGTAAGAGTTTGTACTGTACCAAGGAATAACAGCAAGTTTAAGGAAACACGATGGCAGCAATTTTTAGCTTTCTGAATATTAATAGCTTTATTTTCAAGTCATTGTCACTGTCACATTATGTAATTGTGGATGCAGACTCGACCACTTACATCAAATAGGCATATGTTCTTTTCACTGGAAAAGCAAATCTCAGGCATGTGTACTAACAGAGCTGGGAATAATGTGTGTTTAAGCAGGCAGGAAAGATAAACAGAAGTCAGATTTTTCAGCCATACCCTTTGAGATACAAAAAATTTTCTTTCACTGAAGAACCTTCTCAGACCTTTGGATGTGCTCTGGCACACATTTAAATTGCAGTCTTGACTGCAGTTAAGCATCAGTATTAAATTGCCAAGACAGAGAATAGATGTCACCAGTAGATCGTTTCCCGTTATCCTTTCAGTAAGAGTACTTGACATCAAATCAGGGCACATCCACTTTGCTGGGGCTGCTCTACAGTGAACTTTCTAGAGTGGTGCCAAAATAATGCTGCAGAAGACATTAAGGCAAATAAAAATATGACAGACATATTTCTCATACTCTGGTCCGCAGTATTTGCAGGCCAAGACTACAGGAAAATACCTGACCACTCATAAAGCAGAAAAAGAAGGAAAGGTAATTCAGCTTTTCATTTGGGTTTTTGTTTGTTTGTTGAGGTTTTTTTCTGATTGTTTTTGTGGCTGTTGTCTTTCTTTTTTTGTGTGTGGTTGTAGGTTTCATTTTAAAGTATTCTAAAATGTGTGTTAATCTGAGTTTCTATTCCTCATATTAACTGCTGATCTGTGTACTTTTTTCCCTACAGATTTAGCATAATTCATTATCCAAGATTTCATAGCCTTTTACTCCCATGCATTTAATGGAGAAGGAAAAGCTTTCAGAGAGTCCAGAGTACATAAAATTTACAAATCATGTGGGCAGAAAATGCTATTTGTCACTTAAATAAAGAATAGTCTTCAATATTTCAGGGAAGATACCTACAGAGCATCAAACCCATAAACTACTGACCAGGTTACAATGGTCTGTTTCACACTGAGGATATTCAATTTCCAAAACTTTTGCTTTCATTCAGGCTAAAATACTATGGAAAGACAACAACTAGAGAATTAGGTAAACAGGGAATAAATAGTTCAGCTGACCTGAGGTTCCAGTCAAGAGAGGCACACCCAGTTTCTTACACTGGTAGAGCATCATTCAGTCTTAACTCTTTATCACTGACACACTGTGCCAAGAATATTATATTTTAAGTACAGGAGCAAAGCCTGAAAAATTAGTAAACACAGAATCAAAAGAAGCATGAGAAGATGTCTACTTGCTCTAAAACTGGCATGAGGAGACTCCTCTATGATCTAAATTTCCTGGAGTAAATCTTGACCTGATTCTTACAGACAAAAAGAGACAAGTTCCTGTGCATCTATGAAGCTTTACCAAGTAGGACCAAGAGTAAAACTGGGAATTTGATTTCACAGCACTCTGTTTTATTTGCTCACCATGGAAAATTTGAAAGTAACTAATCTTATTCAAAATGAAAATTTTTTACTTATACCATGAGTCTTTATCAAGCAGATAAATGGGCAGACCTTTTTCTAGAAGACAGTTCTCTTCCAGTTTCTCCATTTCTCTTCTAGAAAAGGTGTTATGCTGGAAAATATTTGCAACTATCTGAATGCTGTAGAAAGATTTCTGAACCAGTAGTTTCAACATAACTGAAGAGTACTATCCAAACACCTATATGTCCTATGAATGATTTAAGAAAAATTATGGGCAGGGATATTTGCTATATACTCAAATTTACTTACATTTCTCCCTCTATACAAAAAACAGTGAGACTCCTTTGTGTTTGCTTGTAGGATTTCTTAGATAACTGTCTTCTTAGGAGGGTGTGTCCAACACAAAATCCAAATATATATTTGACAACATGTTGGACAGTTATTTAATAACCATAGTTGTCAGGGTTGTAACATCCAGGATATCAGGCTTGATATGAATAGATGAGAAAATCCTTCCTCAAAAGCTGAATCTGCAAATTAATTTCAAAACATTAATATATCCCAGTATATAATGATAAAAATACAAAGGCAAGCTAACGTGCCAGGTAAACAAAAATATTCTGTAGAGATAGAGAAAGCAATCTGATGGTTCTGTATAATGGCCATTTATTTTAGTAGTACTATTCTTTTTTTTGAGCACCTGGAAATCAGTTGTTCCCACTCATAAAATATGATAGTAGGTAACAATAGGATAGGTCTGGTACTTATATCTTTCAAGTGAACTGGGAGAAGAAGGGGAAATATTCCATTTGGAGAGAGATGGAAAAAACATGGTCATTCAAATGGTGAAATTCAAGCAACAGTTATTGCTGCTCATACCAAGGGGACCAGCATATAATGGTTGGCATATGTAAGTATAAAAATTTCCAGCAAAATTAAAGGAGAGGGATGTTGCGAAGTTTGTAGACAAACGACAATATGGTCAGAGCTTGGTTGTCAGATTTAATCTTAAATATAGCCTTGTTCACAGAAGCAGCAAGACAAGCAGAAAACATATCAATCCCTATTTAAGTATTAAAGCCTGAATAAAGGAAGAACCTAAAAAAGATGTCCTCAACCCAAGAGGAAAGGGGATCAGAGCATCCAGTAAAAATGTTAAGCCTAGCTAATATGCATTGGAGAGTATAACATAATGGATTAGTCAAAACCAGCCTTACTTCTAGTTTTCTTTTTCTCTCAAATTTAGAAGATACTTAAAGAAACCCATGGAAAATGTCCGGGGTTTGTGTTTGGTTTTGTTTGTTTGCTTGCTTGCTTGGCTGGTTGGTTGGTTGGGTTTTTTTATGCAGTCCCTTATCTTGTTAGAACAAGTTCAAACATTTCCTTCTGATAATTTTGCTACTGTACAATTTCCTAGAACTCTAACACCATGTGTCCTGAAGAAACGAAAAGGCATTCAGAGACTCCCATTCATTGAAGAGAATAGAGTATCAGAACATACAGACACAGTAACAAAAGATGTATTGGTACAATGCACCACATAATATATCCATATTAATTAGAACTGAAGTGTATTTACACTGTTCAATCAATTACTTTGTAATTAAAATTGCTCGTTTAACTAGAAGCAAGAATTAAATGCCTGAATTGCTCAATTATGAAACAGAAGGGAAAAGACTAATACATTCATTACTTACAAGCAATCCAAGACAATAAATTTTATCTGCAGGGCTCTTAAATGTACATGTAACCAGCGCAATTAAAATACTCAGATTAATTATTTATGTCTAAGCTTGTAGCCATTCTTCTACCCACATCCATACTTAGGCTGCATTTCTGCACAGGGAATGCAGTAGTTTAGCTGCTGTCACTTTTTTTAATGTAATTATATAGCTTTTTCAGACAAGTGCTTCAGTGTCATAGACATTTATATAGACCTGAATTTAATTACAGGGACAGAAATAATTTACATAACAAGCCTAAAATCTGGTTCACACCCTGTGGGCCTTTGAGACAAAAGAAAGTGGAGACATCTCAAACTGTGAAATGACAGCTCTTGGGAATTGTGTTTCAAATCTACTTTTAACATTGATTGGAAGAAGTGGAAACAACCACACCATGTTTCTGAACCACTGAAAGCACATACTAACAGTACAGCGCATGCCAGTGCATCAGTGTTTTGAGGAGAGTGTGAGTCCATTGCTTAGTGGGGCAAGGGACCCAGTGAAAAACAGTAGGGGAAAAGCTGAGGTATTGATAGAGCAGCCACAAAGGCAAACAGTTAAACATACTAAAAAAGAAGGACATCTGCTCGGTCAGGAACCCTGAGTCATTCCTGAATAGGTCAGTCAAAACTTCCTTTGAAGGGAGGTCGTTGGCAGGATAAAGGCACCTTGATGAGTGCAGGATGATAACATCAGCAACAGCTATTCCAGAAAGAGTAGTGCCTATGCCTACCTTGTGTCTACCAAAAGTAATTCCCTCCTACTTAAAATTATCTTCTCTGAAAGAGCTTCTGTGCACACCATCTCCTGGACAGAGCAGACCCTTGCTAGGGCCACCTGGCTGACTTCATATTCCAATCACCTTTGAAGTGGGTCTTCTCTATCATTGATTTGTGCCATTCCTGGGAATGGTTTGGTGAGTGTTGCAATATTTCACTATATATATATATATATATATATATATATATATATGTGTGTGTGTGTGTGTGTGTGTGTGTGTGCTCTCTCACAGGTAAAGGTTCATAACTATATACTTCATAACTACTTACTTCACTAGTTGGAATTATGACCTTACTTGAAATATACATATCTATACCTGCTTTACTCTTGTAATGCATACTTGCTTTCCTAGTGGTAACTTTTCAGTGACTTGTAATCTATATTTACTAGTGTTAGTAGAAATGTGGGATGCTTTTTACTTATAGTAGAAAAACAATTTGTAGAAATTTGTAAGGGAATTCTCAGAAACCCAGGCTTCTTTGGCTTTGTGTACTAAAGAATCCTCATGGGTCATGACCCTCATGGGTCATGTCTGCCACGGGTCCTTAAAACCTTCTGTGTCTCTGTTTTCAATGGTAAGACTGTCCTCAAGCATTGAAACATTACCCACAACAAAGGAAGAATTAAGGACCACTTAGTCCATTTGTACATACAATAGTCCATATATATCTGAGGGTTCTAAAGCCTGCTGGCTTTAGTCTAAATCCTTTGAAAGGTCATAGGAAACGGGCATGTTCCTGATGATTGAAGAAGGGCAGACCTCACACCCATTTTCAGAAAGGGCAAGGCAAGAAGGGGAATTTAACAAGCTATGGGCCAGTCAGCCTCATCTCAGTTCCTGGAAAGGTTATGAAGCAAATCCTTAGAAACAAACAAACAAACTAGTGATTGACATAGCATAAGTTTAAAAAGAAGAAATCATGGCTGACCAACCTCCTTGCTCTCTGCAAAAAGGAAACTGACTTTTTGGATAAGCGAGGGGATATGCCTGTTGTATTCCTTGACTTAGCAGGGCCTTTGACTTGTTTATTCTTCTGTAGTGTCTATCTCCAAATTGTTGCAATATGCTCTGGATAAATGGACAATGAGTGAGAGATTGCTGCAGTACCACATTGAAAGTGTTGTGACCAATAGTTCAAAGTCCAGCAGCCAGTAACCAGTAGGGCTCCTCAAATCAGTACTAGGACTTCTACTGTTAGTGTCTTCTAAACAACTTTTTAACTGCAGTTGTGCAATCAAAGGATACAGAGGATAGGAAGGAGAGGATGGTATGTTGAGGAGAGGGTGTTGTTCTTCATGTGAGAAAACAGTTGAATGTCTGGAAGCAACTTAAAAACAATAGGGTCAATTTGCAACTCTATGCTACTTCTTCTGAAAGAGTGTAACTCAGTTTTCTTTGAATATAGTTTCTCATTTATATCCTGTTGAAGAAAAAAAGGTAGAAGAAATGCCAAGTGAAGTGAGAAATGAATGTTACTCTCTGAAGAATTTTGCTAAGATAGTTTGCTCTAAAAACTTAGAGCTTTATTCTTGGATCTAGAATCTTTTAGAATTTGAAATTTATGTAAAAATACCCAGAACACTACAGTGATGTGAAATAGTTTATGATTTCCTTACAGGAAAAGCAGAGTTTCTCCCCCTCCAGTCCCCCTCTTCTCCCATAAGGGGTCAAAGAAAAACATTTCAAAATTATACCTCAAGGAAAAAGATCTTTAAATTCTTTTCATGCCCGCCTTGAGAAGCTGCTTGTTTGTGTATAGAAACATCTTCTGATCTGCATAAGAACAGCCCAGGTACTGAAGGGGTGAGCACTTATCACTAAAAAAAAGTCAAACCTTTTTTTAGCAACAATAAGACAGGTTTTGAGCCAAATAAGTGAAAAGGCCAATGAGCAGATCCTGCTAGGTGGGACAATGCTTTCTATTTTGCCAATGTCCACTCTTACACAGCTGACTCCCTTCCCGAGAATGGTATTGGGACTTTCATATTCATGAGGATAGTCTCGTGAAGGCAGTCATCCCTTGCCATGGGGTACAAATGGTTCATTATGCTCATGTGAGAGGCAGCTGTCGTGTCATAGGTGTCATGAACTGTCCAAGACTCCTGAAACGCCCCCCAGACACTCATTTCTGGGCTTCTCACCTCTCAAAGAACTACACAGTGTTACATCAGACAGTGTAAAACTCCCCTCTACTTCCCAGAGGAGGTATCTGGGCATTCCCACCTGAACTTGATATACATTAACCAACCACAGCCTATGTTTCATGTGTTTGCCCCACCCTGACAGGTTGAGACTGCAACCATCGCTTCAGCCAATGGACCTCAAAACTGCAACAGTCAAGTCTCCTCACTTGATCCATGTGATATCTTTCCTCTCTGCTAGCTATTCTTATCCTTTCTTTCTCTCTTTCTTTTCCTAATATATTTTCTTAGGTGACATATTTAAGTTTTTATATAGATAATAACTAAAACATCTACATACCTCTTTTCCATGGCAACCAAATTTTTCTAAAATAAATCCTACATACATATAGAAATAAAAAAACCCCACTGTTTTGTTCCAGTCTTATCTGCTCTGAGGAATCTATTAGCCAGAACCTCAATAACCCTCACCTTCAGTGGCAGGTCCTAAGACAGCCTCGAAGGACACCCCGACTCAGAGCACTGAAGACCCTCCTCCTTTGTAGCTCTTCATTTATGCAGTAACATATATTATTATCAGCAATAGCCATTATAATATTAGATATTATTTTTTTTTCTCCTCAGAATGAAAATATTAGAGATTATGTTTGAAAAGACCAACATGTTTGACTCAGAAAGGGCAATGAAGATAAAGGCTAGTGGAGATTATCTATTTCCAGATAGAGTTTATTTTTGTTCCTGCCATGGGTTCAATATTGAGCAGCCATCACTGGCACCCACAGAACTGAGAGGAGAGGAATTATATTTTTTGTTTAGTGGAAAACCGTCAGTCTGGGGCAGAAAGGAAGGGCAGAAATGCACAAAGTAGTTAGAGTTCTTAAGCACACCTGTTACATACATTACATTGCTGATATTTCCTAAGAATCTGAAATGCTATTCATGGGGACTTTGTTTCTTAAAGTGTATTTATATTTTATATCTGTACACTTACAGTACAAGAGCAAACTTTAAATCTTGCAATGTCTTTGTAGGCATATGTCATAGTGCATTTTAAAATACCAGAAGAAAAACAGATTGCTTTCCTTTTTGTTGACTGAAGGCACAAAAGTTCTTTAGTATTCACATTATGAAGTCACAAGTACAGCTTGGAATGAAAGCAGTGAAACAGCACTGAAAGATAAATTTATTAATGACTGTTTGCAACATTTAGAAAAAAAGCCAGTAAAGACCACATTATTAATTTCTTTGGTTTAAAGGGCATTCCATAATACAGGACAGGCTGTAAGAGTGAAATTTCATGTTCATAATAAGTTAGTATTTAGTGTGTACTTATAAGACTGGAATATTTGTATAAATTTCTGAATTTGTATAATTTTTTGTTAAAATATTGCATAAATTATAAGTAAAAATATAGTTCACACCGCTAAATGTAGTTTGTGTCTGACTTATTTAAATACAAATGAAAGCTCAGTATACAACCAAACTCCTTTACCATGGAAACTCTCCTACTCCTGAGCTTATGACAAGTTATCATAAAATTGCTAAAAAAAGGACAAACAACAGAGGATTTCTTCATTTTCCCTTAGCCAACTAAATTTACTTCTCCAAACTGGTCATCTGGGCCAAAAACAGTAAGAGAAATCATTTCATGGAAGATAAATGACAAGCATTGGTCTGATTTGCCTTCCTTCAAAGAAGCTCTAAAATGAAAACTCTTAACTCACTCCAGCCAAGTTTTAAGATCTGTTCACACACCCACTCATCACATCTGCCATCAGCTCCACACTTTTAAGCTCCCTCAAGCTGCAGCCTGAGTGGAACATCAAATCTGGCTTAACCTACTGCAGCATATTAAAAATCTTGCAATCAAGAACTGTTCCCATTCCCTGTGAATAGTAGTTCATGATCTGGTGTATTTTCTTACCTCTTGTCTCTGCAACCAAGTCCTTTTTTTTCAGGTGGCTGTAACTTTATTCATACCTTTCTTTTGCAGACCTAGGTTAAGTACCATACAACCCTAAGGAGGCAACAGCAGAGTCTTATTATTTATGCTGTATGCCACAAATGAGTCTTCCTTCTCAAGTGCAAGCTAAAAGCATGTCCCTTTGGGTGTCGTATGTTTTTGGCCCTGAAAATTATACTCAAAACCTTTTGTTGCCTTTATTGTGAGCTAATGACATCTATCAATTCCAAATGTGTAAGAAAGAAAGAAAGAATAATAAATAAATAATAATAAATGTATAAGAAAGAAAAAAGAAAATAACTGCTTTAGTGAGGGATAGCTTTGTTCTCAGCTTTCTGCTCTCTAGGCTATCCCTCATACTTAAGGGCTACTGCTGAGGAAATCAGAGATACCAGCAAAAATATCAGACTGACTGCTTCTACTAAGACTCAGTTCTCTGTCAGACTGCTCCTAGAGAGAAAAACTGCTTCAGCATTCCTGTTTGTTTTTTTTTTCCTAAATGAACTATCAGACTAGTTCACCAAGCCAATTTGGTTAGTTTCTCACTTTTTCAGACTTTCCATTTGAAGGCTGTGAAAGCTTCCAAAATCCACCATTAGGTGGTCAGTCTCTAGAACAGTAATGTGAACTTTCCCAAATGGCTGTTTTAATCTGGCTGTAATCCTGGACTGCCAGTAGATCAGATTCCTGGCAAGAATTCTCTTGTCAAAAAAAGCAATCAATATGCTGACTCACTGCTCCTCCAGTAATATCATTGTTATCTTCAGGATTGGGGTTTATTTTTCTAAGACTCCTTGGCATGGAGGTCTGGCCTGAGGCCCTAGGAAATTAACTTCTCATAATTTTGGGATGAACCTGAAATGGAATAAGGTACTCCTATTTCAGACAGTGCATTTACACTTGCTCTTCAATTTCCAGCATTTGTACTTCCTGCTCTGAGGTAGTTACTGACATAGGGTAATATCCATTTTTGATATCTGGTCTGGGCCCTAAAAAGCAACACGGTGCCTCAATTTGGCAAGCTTTGTAATATATATATTTCTCTCTGACTGAGGACTGATAAATACTGAATACCAAATTTGGTGCCAAAACCCAGATTTGTAATTTGCCGTTACTTCTTTTCCATCAAAGCTTTATATGCAGTGCTGAGGATCAGTAATAGCAAGGAAGCCACGGAAGAATTATTTCTCATTTGGACTACTTCCCCAAGGGAGGATGAACAATGAGACAGAAAGGGCAGGGGAAATGTTTCTCCACCTCCCCATGACCCAGCCAAAACACTAATGCTTAAGGTAAAGCTGCCTAAACCTGTAGCAGACTGAAAGCTCTCTTTTGTCACAGCATAATTTTTCTCTTCGTTATCAAACTTTTCTATCTGTCCTCTCTGAATTTTCATTCCCTACATAAGGAATTTTCACTGACCACATATATTTCTCATGTATATTTTACATGAGAAAAATTTAAAGTTTTATATATATATATAGGTTTATTACAACATTCTTCACTTGACTCAAAATTATGGATTCTTAATCCTATACTTGTGTTAGAGGTAGCATTTCAAAGAATTTACTGCTGGGAAAAAATTCTTCTCCTTTATTGTTTATTAATTTAGTGTTCTAACTGAAATCATACTACATTGTTTCACTGCAGTTTATATTTTCAGTTGTGGACAAGAAGAAAATACTTTTATTGATACTTTATTCTTTTATCACTTTCTCCAGACATCTCTATTTCACAGCATTATTTCTTCAATTTATCTTCAGAATATCTGTTTTCAGTATAAAAAGTAATCTCAATAATGGAAAAATGTGAAATTTCTACTTCATCTGCCATATCCTGTAAAGAAATTATTTTTATTACCAACATTTTAACTATTTATATGTTGATGTAATTTTCATCTTTGTTATGTTAATTTGTTGAAAATATACTGTGTTCATGATTAAAAATAAATATTTAAGTAGTAATATGTTTCAAGCATAACTTGATTCATTTGATTTAAGTTTAATTACATAGAAAATAACTGAAAGTGTCAGATTAAATGTCAGCTCATTTTCTGAACAGTGTGTTTTTCCTAAGCTGTGGAAAATTAATAGAAAGTTCCTCACAAGAATGATGATATTTCTCGGTTTACTGTAAAATATGGAAATCATTCTTTTTGCTCATTTACACTCCTTTCAGATTTATTTCAGACTTAGCTTATTCATCACCTTGAAAAGTGCTGATTGGATGGTGGCAACACAAAACATCTCCCAAAGGAAAGCCATGAGTGCAGTTGTCATGCCACCTATCTGTTGAACATTCCAACATAGAAATTACTTTTGAAAAATTTTAGATGTTTGCTTGTTCATGTTATCTGTCACTTTCCATGGTATGATGATTTTTCTGCTTTAGGAAGGAAGTTGTCTTAAAATACCCCATGCTCTTGAGACTGTAATTTTGACTTAATTTCAGGAAGCTAGTGGGTTAGTTTCTGACAGAGACTTTCCCTAAAATGTTACCTCAATCAGCAAGATAATATGTGCCTCAGTTCCTTAAGTGTTACACTCTGTCTCCTGCTAAAAGAACAAATGCTTACTGTGGGAATGTGCAGCTTCACGGGAAGTAAATTGCCAAACTGTTGTGCTCCTTGTAGCCTCGTGGAGGAGTCACCTGCTGTTTCTTTTTCAAAGTGCCTTTGCCTTCTAGCAGCTCCCAACTCTGTGTTTGGTGACTGTCAAGTGGTACCACAGTACAGATAGTAAGGAATGAAAGTAAAATTACTAAAATAATCCAATTTAGGCTTTGTGCCTTACAGTATTATGTTTGATGACCAACAGAGGTAAAGTCATTGTAGCTCCGATTCTGCAATTCTTTCAATCAGTCATCTGAAATGCCTCAGGGGAAAAATGTTATGTATCTTCCAAACCCCTTCTGTATCTCAGCACATAGTTATTGTTACTTTAGCAATTCTCTATTTTCTAGGTTACCTCAACATAGCTAGTTTTTTTTTTTAAGATTTAGCTGCATTGCTGGTATACAGAGACAAACCAGAAAACAATAATAACATTTTATTGGATCAGTAAGGGAGTTATTCCTGGGAGAATTTCTGGAATGGAGGCCCCCTCCAGACATCAGAGTGAAAACATGACAGACATGCCTCACTGAACTGGTGGCTAGCACCTTTCTGGTCTGGCCACCCAGACAGCAGTGAAGAAAGTCACAAAAGCAAGTCAGCAATTACCCCTGCATGCAGGGGTTGGGTACATGAAACTATGTGGGCCCCCTGAAGTTGCAAACACCTGGGAGTTCTTTGCACACATAGAACAGCAATGCTTAAATGCACAGAATCTTTTGTGTGGAAAAGTAAAATTCCTTAGAGATTAGGTAGATTCTTTGGGGATTTTCTGGAAACGCGTACCTACCTGAAAAATGTGCAAATGGCCTTATGGCTCTCACCATAAAACAGACAGTATGGGCCTAAATTTGAGAGTAGAATTTCTCTCCCACCTCCACAACAGTTTTCAGATTTTAGTGTCTAGATATGTCCTCTCTACACACACACACACACACACACACACAGAGAATTATTCTATTTTCACATAACCAAGATAGAACTAAGGTACCCTGTGTTGAGATGTGAAAACATCAAAAATTGCTTCTCATCCTTGCATTCTTATATGACAGATTTTGACAAAATTTCTGGTGAGATGCTGCTTTTTTCCCCACAGCCACCCGTACTCGGTGAATCAATCATAAGCCTTCCCAGGAGCAAGCAAGTAGAGCCAGTTACCATGTGAGTTTGTTTTTCACTTACATAAATAAGCAACATATCCCTTGACTATATTGCTACTGTTTATTTAGATTTATCCATCATTATATATAGTAATGCGTTTAGTAAACTTTACCATACAAAATGCCTTTCCCAAAGAGAAATGTTTATTATACAGCTCCAGTCACCTACATGTTAAGGCATGCTAAATTTTAAAAAAATCCACAAAAAAAATTGAAGAAAATTAATTTTCAAGCAAAACAAAAATAGATTCCTCCAAAGTCACACCACTGATCAAAGATTTTTAGGGTAAATAATTTCCTTTTTGTTGTGAATGCTCGAAACCTTTCTGAATTGTTTCACATTGCTAAAGCAACTTATTGATTAACTAGTGTATGGTATACAGATAGGAGGCAATTGAAACATTATACAAGGACACAAATGATAAAACATGCATTCTGATCTTGTTCTTTTTCCAGTTTATAATTCTGGGTAAATTTTCAGTCATTGAATCTGGCTTGTTGCAGCCAATGTACCCTGGACTGTGCAAAAAGAAGCATGGCCAGCAGCATGAAGGTGATTTTCCTCTCTTTTCTCTCACAAGACCCCATTTGGAGAATAGCATCCAGCTCTGGCATCTTCAGCACATCAACAACAGAGACCTACTGGAGCAAGTCCAGAATAGGGTAATGAAGGTGATCAGAGGGCTGAAACACCTCCCCTATGAGGAAATCTGAGAGATCAGGGGTTGTGGCCTTTCAGTACTTAAAGGGAACTTATAAAAATGATGGAGAGTGACTTTTTACCAAGGCCTCTAGGACAAGAGCCAGTGGTTTTAAACAGAAAGAGAATAGATTTAGATTGCATATAAGAAGAAATTCTTTACTATGAGGATGTTGAGGCACTGGGACAGGTTGCCCAGAGATACTGTGGATACCCCATCATAAGTGTTCAAAATTAGGTTGGACAAGGCTTTAAGCAATCTGATCCAGTGAAAAGTGTCCTTGCTCATGTCAGAGAGGTTGTACCAAGGTGAACTGTAGAGGCCCTTTCAAACTCAAAGCATTCTGTGATTCTCTAATCCTACGTGCAAGTTTGTGTTGTACGTGGTGCTCTGTGTGTGCCCCTACTGGCAGTACATACTCAGCCCTGCAAGTAGCTGTAGTGGGGTGGAGCATGCAGCACTGCCTCTCTGGTCTGCCAGATCTGGCCCAATTTCCTTATCAGTTTTGTGATTTAGAAATTACACCAAAATTTATTGCTCATCTTCTCATTAATTTGATCACTACCTTCAGTAGGGTGGCTAGAGTGTAGCAAATACATAGTGAGAAGTCATCCAAGATATTATGGCAGCCATTATTCAGAATTAATATGCAGAATCACTGTAGTATGCTGAAATGGAATAAATCAAAGAAAGTGAATAACATCTCTGATGAAAATTGTATTTTAAAAGCCAGAGTGCTTTATCAATATTTTTAGAGTACTAATTCATTACAGTAATAATTACAGTACTAATTTTACAGTACTAATAATATCAAGAGTACTGAATCATATTGAAGATAAGCAACAGGGCAAGGCACTGGAATAGCTCTTAACGTGATCCAAAAAAGAACACCCCTGAGCTGTGATCTGTCAGGCCAGATTTTTGACAGAGTACTGTTTCCTCTTCCTTTTGTGTCTCAGTGTGCTACTTTCTTGTTTGTTTATTGCAGGGTTCTGTGGCTTTTTTTTCATAGAAATGAACATCTTGAAAAACTTTTCTTTTTTAAGACTCTTCTGAAAGTATGAAACAACTTCTGTCTGTTGTTTTTTTTTCTCTGTTTGCATGATTCCGTTGCCAGCAAAGAGTATATAAAATATAATGCTACACTGGGCTTAATTTCTAACACAAATACTCTTCATCTTCTATAGCCAAGACTAGATTGTCACAGAACACTTGCTGGCAGATAAGAGTAATAAACAAGAAGAAACAGATACTCTGTGTAAAATCATCTCAGAATGGCTTTGTCTAATCAAAAGTTGAAAGTACCAGCTTGGAGAAATGAGAAGTAAAATGGAAAAGTTTACCTTGCTGATACTTACTGCTTAAAATGCAAAGTACCAACAAATGTAACTGAGCATCCTCAGTGCCACTGCTTCACACTTTTCAGGACTAGAACCTCAATAAATAGTAAGGTCTGATCTCACTGTGGGAAAATCTGGGGCTTTCACGAGCACTGCATTCAATATGAACAACTAAGGTAAGTAGAAGATAAAGCTATACCTTTCATCCCTTGTTACTCAATGTGCTGTAACTATTCTTGCTGAAAGTACTCCGGTGCAGACTTTCATTTTACAATGGGGGTAATGAAAAAGAACAGCATTTTTTCTGCTTTAGATCTCAAGCCCAGAGATTTTCACAGACTCACAGAATGCTTGGAAGGAACCAATGGAGGTCATCCAGTCCAACCTCCCTGCTCAAGCATATTACTCCTGATTGTGTCCAGACAACTTTTGGATCTCTCAGAGAAGGAGGTCCCACAGTCTTTCTGGGCAATGTGTTCCAATGCTCAGTCACCCTGACAGTAAAGAAGTTCTTCCTCGTGTTCAGGTGGAACTTCCATGTTCCAGTTTCTGCATTTGCCTCTTCTACAGTTACTCAGCACCAGTGAGAAGAGCCTGGTTCCATCCCCCAGACACCCTCCCTTCAGATATTTATCAATGTGGTCCTCTCTCAGTCATCTCTTCTCAAGGCTAAACAGGCCCAGCTCTGTCAGTCTTCACTCATAAGAGAAATGCTCCTGTTCCCACATCATCTTTGACCTCTTCTGGACCCACTCCAGGAGCTTCATGTCTCTCTTGTACTGGAACCCAGCACAGGACACAATGCTCCAGCTAAACCCTCACCAGTGCTTTCTTATGCAGAAAGCAGAAAGATTTTATGCAGAAAGCTCTTAGATTCTGTTCAAGCCATTAGAAATATTTTAGGAAACAATTCTTCAGCAGCTAAAGGCTTTCTGTGATCAAAAATCCATTATGCTTTTGCCCAGATTTTTTAGCTGTTGAAGATCGCTTCAAAAACAGTGAGTATATCACTGATGTATCAGAAACATCAGGGAAGATAGCTGAGTATGAAACGGTATTTTAAAATTGTGCCTATATTTTCAGTGTTATAAACCTCTTACATTCAAAACCATACTTCCTTTTTTCCTCCTCTTCCAACCCAACCTGAAGTAATGAGGCTCATTTAAATGAGATTTTAAAAAAGAATGTATTTTAGATATTTTTTTTTTAGTTGTTGTTGTTAAACTGGATGCTTTATAAGCCTTAGTCTTTTTATTTTCAAGCTTTCCCTCTATAACTATGACGTCTAGGTGTTCACATTTTTCATAATGAAAGCTAAGGTTGCTCAGCACTCGTATATCTTCAGGAGCTAAGGCTTTAGGAAAAAACATAGAATGCAACAAAATGAATATTAAAGTCAAAGGACTTGGCAAGACCATGTTTTAGTTGCTATCTAGCAGTGAAATCATATTGAAAAACAGGTTTATTTACAGTGGATGAAATCCATGAATATTTACAGAAAAAGAATTAATTTTACAGTAATAAAAGCAATCAGATACCAATTCTGTGACTTTTCTAATCAGGGGGATTCTGCTTCTCAGTTGCTATATATGCAACAATCTGACAGCAATTAAGCTTGTATCCTACATTATTGAAGGCAAATGAATTTTGATTTTGCTCAGATTGCCACACCTCATTCTAATTGTGTTTGTGGTAGTCAGAATTAATGGGTCATAGGAAGTCAAGAAAATAAATGCTCTTAACTGACTTAATTTTAAATTCCCACAGGACAGTTCCTACTTTCTTATAGATATAGGCATACTTTGTCTCCCTTAATGACTTGCTTTAAACCAACGAGTCTAAGTCCTCTTTGGAAAGTAAGATTTACTGCATCTTAAAAAAAGAATCTTCAGACATCATGAAGTGCCTTATCAAAACATAATATATCAATGCACACAGGAATATACAATTATAAGCAATCCAATAGCCTGTTCTCATTGAGATATTCTATCAATGATCATAAAAACCTTTATCTCTAATGTGCTTTGAGATTATGGTGAGGCTGATACAGGTACAATCTTTTTTCAAAGAACTGAATATTCCAAGGTAGAAGAATATTCTTTCTACCAGCTTTCTGATGCTAAGCTTTGACAGAACAAAGACTGCTTGAGAACAATTCTCAGTGGCAGTACGTTTTTAAGCAAGCTATGGTGTTAAACATGAGAGAGTGAAAAGCAGCTTTATTTTTTGCCTACATATAAGCTCAACCTTCAAGCTGTCAAAGTGCCTTAACTTTTAGTAACTTCACATTTAAAACATACTTTGATATTTTAAAAAGTGAAACGTGTGGACAAAACTCCACTGAAGTACAACACATCAAAATGAAAGACACTAACCGATCCTCAAATACAGCGCAGGAAATAAGGGGTGAAATTGTTCTCTCTAGGTTTGCACTTAGAAAGTCCCAAATAGAACAGGATCACAACCCATCTGATCATGGGATTTGGGTTTCTTTATTCTTTACCCCTGCTGGCCATTTTCATGTTGAAAAGGGAGAAATTTGAGTATTTTGCCAAAGATGTCAAAAAAATCTGCTTGGAATCTAGCAAACTGATATGCTGAAAGTCCAGACAAATCCTCTCAACCTGTACAGAGTGAATGCAACATCTGTACAGAAAATATTTTCCTGATATGGACCTATTATTTGCAAACAGAGAAGGATTTGTTGGGGGGGGGGGGTGGAGGCCACCTTGAGCATAGAAATCATGAAATGATAGTTTTCAATTCTTAGAGAGAAGTCAGTAGGGGAATAATGAGAACTGCTAATCTGGAGGACAGACTTTGAGACTTTGACCTGTTTAAGACCCTGGCTGAGAGAGTCCCTTGGGAGCCAGTCCTGAAGGGGCAAAGGAGTCCAGAAAGACTGGAAATTTTTCAAGAAGGAATTTTTAAATGTGCAGAAGCAGACAATCCTCATGTGTTGAAGGACGAAATGGTGGGGAAGAAGACCAGCTGAGAGCTTTTTTTGAAACTCAGGGGGAAAAAAGGAGAGTTTATGACCATTGGAAAAAGGGCAAAACAACTCAGAAGGAGTAAAAAGATATCATAAGATTCTGTAGGGAGAAAATCAAAAGGACCAAAGACCAACAGGAATTTAATATGATTGCTACCAAAAACAAAATCAAAACAAAACCAAAAAACCCTCTAAAACCCAGTAAAAACCCAGTTTCTTTTAATATATTTGCAACTAAAGGATGGTTATGAAAAATCTTCAACCTTTATTTATTGCAGTGGGGAACAAAGGATGAGAACAAGACAAGCCAGCCTTCAGTTGTGTCAGGAGAGGTTTAGATTGGATATTATGAAGACTCCACCAAACAGGTTATCCATCACTGAAGCAAACTGCCCAAGAAAGTGGTTGAATTGCCTGGAGATATTTAAAAGACATGTAGATGAGTCACTTAGGTACATAGTTTAGTGGTGTACTTGGCAGAGTTGGGTTAGAGGTTGGATTCTATGGTCTTAAAGGTCTTGTCCAACCTAATGGATTCTATGATTCTATATATAAAACACACATGGCATATCAATTATGTATGCACTGCAGAGACATTCTGATTCTTAAGCATTTGTAACACACATTCTGGCCATCCAGATTATTCAGAAGCATAGAATAAGTACTAACTTTCTGAGAAATAAATAGTAGTTAAGTCAATACTTAATACTGCAATTAAGCTTAAATTTCAATAACAATTCAATAACATTTCATAACATATACCAAAATCCTGAAGTCATTTATCTGGTTCCTGAACTAACATAATGATAAACAGACATACAATATACTAAAGATTACTTTGGTCTTTGAACTAGGATAATCCTAAAGTTAATAAAATAATTAGGGAGTCAGATTGGGGTTCTCCACAAGGTTGTATGATAATGACATACATGTTCTTACAACTCAAAGTCCATTCAGATGAATCCAAGCCAAATGTCACTGCAGTTAATTTGTAAGTAGTTATCCCATTAATTTTGAAGGACTGGATCAATGCTATGAGCCTAATGCTGGAATAGATTAAAAATTCAATGTATTACTTCACCTGGCAAATTCCTGTATCTATCACAAGATACTGAGAAAATGAATGATACTGAAGTTACTTGTTTTGAAGTACACAATGTAGGAATGATTAACTCATCTTAACTTTTATGAAACGATTGCGTCAGAGAAGTTTTTTCTTTCTGTTAGATTGAAGTTTGGCAACACTTCCCTCCTATCCAACAACATTGTTCAGACAAGCCAAAATATTTCATGTAAATTTAATTAGGACACTATTTTTAGGGGATGAATCTCTGAAACCCTTGCTACATTATCCTGTCATAGAAGAGAGAATCAAAGCTGGCATAAATTTTCAGCAGCAATGGCATGTTTTAAATGAATTGCTCCAGGGATCAGCAGAAGGGATGGAGAGCTAGAATTGAGCAGCTCCTGGGGCAGTTTGAGCTGGGAGACACAATTAGTCCTGCTGGCTGCGGCCCCAGAATTACCTACTGCTCGCTGTGACTGCCCAACACCTCCCTCAGCAACAAATCTGGTTTTATGAGGCTCTGCTGGACAGAACAGACAATGGGACCAAAGCCATTTTGCCACTTCTAGGACACTTACCAGGCTAAACTGCTGCTTACTTTAACTTGCCCAGAATAGTTTCAGAGAGATGCAGGTGAAAATCATAGTTTTTCAATAAGAAAAGTCTTAACAGATGGACTATACACTATACATAGAGAAAAGAAATTTAGAGTTTTCATTTTAATCTGTGCTGAGCAAACCCCTAAGGTCATCCCAAAATGGATAGTCAAAGTTTGCTCCTGGTCAAAGTTTGCTTCTGGTCAAAGTTTGCTTTAGTTTACCTGGGAAAATATGAGTGGACTGGTTCAGTGGAAACTTATCTGTACTTATAATTGAAAATAAGTGTAAGTAGTAAAAAATCATCACAAATGCATAAAATAAGCAGGAAAATTTAATTATCTTTAATAAGAGGAGATTACCAGTAAGTCTTTGTGTGTGTGTGTGTGTGTGTGTGTTTGTATATATATTTGTATTTTTATATATGTATATATACACATATATATAACTCTTTATATTCTTGAAACCTCCAGTAACTCTTGATATTCTTCTAGAGAAAAGGTTCAGCATACAGCTAGACAAGTCCATAATATACTGGATAAGCAATTGACTGAAGAGCTTGGCTAGAAGAGCTATAGCAAATGAGAGTACATCAGGCTGGCAGCCAATCACTAATGGGCTTCGCCAGAGTTCAATTTTAGGGCCAGTGATTTTTAATTTTTAAAAATTATCTTTATGCAGGAGTGCATTGCCTTTTTAGTAAGTTTGCCAGTCATACTAAATCAGAAGGAGCTGTCAACTCCGTCGAGGTTAGAGAGGCCTTACAGAGAGAGAGATCTGGATAGACTAGAGAGCTGGGAAATCACTAATCACAATGAAATCTAACAAAAGCAAGTGCCAGATTCCCCACTGAAGATAGCATAACATGAAAACTGGGGGATGAGAAACTGGAGAGCAGTGGTTGAAGACAAGTTGAATGTTAGCTGGCAGCGTCACCTGGCATCTGGGTGGGCTAGCTGTGACGTGGGTGCATCAAACACAGCATGGAGGAGAATTCTCCCACTCCACACTGGTGCAGTCTCAGCCACTAGTACTGTGTGCAGTTTAAAGTGGTCCAGTGAAAGAACCTAATCAAATTATTAGTGTGTTCAGAGAAGGGTGACCAAAATATTGAAAGATGTCAAGGTCAGGACTTAAGAGGAGTGCCTGAGGTGACTTGGCTTATTCAGCTTAGGAAAGAGAAGGTTAAGGGGTGACCTTGTCATGTCTACAACTTTCTCAGTGGGGGACAGTGGAAGGGAAGGTGCTGATCTCCTCTCTCTGGTGACCAGTGATAGGACAGAAGAAATGGGAATGAAGCTGCATCAGGAAGCTCAGGTTGTACATTAGGAAAAGGTTCATCAGTGAGAGAGTGGTCTGTCACTGGAACAGACTCCCAAGAGAAGGGGTCATGGCACTAAGCCTATCAAAGTTCAACCAGCATCTGGATGACTTAATTTGTTTGTAGGTTGTCCCACAAGGAGCAGGGAGCAAGACTGGATGTCCCTTATGGTCGCCTCCAACTTGAGATAATCTATGATTCTATTACTTAATGTATATTTATAAACATAAAAATACCTTTATACTTTGTAATTATATATATATGTATATATATATATATACATGAAGTTGTCTGTTTTGTCTTTTCTGACTATTGGAATCCAGTCATCAATGAAGAAATAAGAATATAACTCAGGCATGCCTGACTCACATGGCTCATTTCCAAGCACTTTAGAATAGTCTCTCTTGAATAATTCTGGTTGTTTTCTTAGCTTTTTTCTCCTTCCTATTGATTTAATATTCTTTTACCCAATTAAACATCATTTTCTTGAGGTCAAGTATGATGAAGTTTTCTTCTGCATAGCAATGAAACACTTAAAATATAATAAACCCCCTAGAATTAAAAGTCTGAATTCCTCCTTTCTGCTTAAATTAATTTTAAATATATTTCCCAATACTCAGAAGAGCAAAAATATCTTCCATCTGTTTTTCTTTACCTTGTAATCAAAATTGAGCTATCAGTCCTGCCAAAATACATATACTATAATCAGCTGACAAGTATACAGCCCTTGTTTGCCATGACTGAAATTAGAAGTACTGAAATTATTTGGTACTAGATCTATCCTAGCCACTATTTCTCTCAGATTTTTATATGAAACTTATCCTTGCACCCAGTTTGAATACATCAAAACCTCAATTTTGCTTATCTTTTGGTATGTGTTTTAATTTCAGAATCTTCTTTTCAAGTAAACTTTGCTCTTTTAAATATTTATCAAAATTCATCCATATCCAGACAGATATTTAGAGAGCACACACAAAGAACAAATAAATTATTGAACCAATGTGCCTTTTAAGATCAAAGCCAAGAATCAATTAGAACTGCGAAGATGTCAATCACAGAGGCAAAAGGACACATGACAAGGTCCAAAATTACTTTCTAGAGGGATGATGACAAATTTGAAAGAAAATAATCACTCCTCTATTGTTGACAAAGGTAATTGACAAATATATAATCAAAATATTTTCCACAGAGGAGAAACTCGTTGATATCTCAGTTTTTAAAAAATCAAGCTATTTCTTTTGCCTAATTACAAAATAACAGTGATTCTTACACTCTTTCAAATAAGTCTGGCAAGTCCTGACAAAGGCAAACACCCTGGACTTTTGAGAATTAGAAGCTGAACAACTGATCGTCTTCTTCTTAAAAAAAAAGAATAGCAAAACCCAGAGCTTTTGTTCTGGGTGGTGTGTGATGCATAAATATGTGATTCATAAAATGTTTCATGTGGGAAAACTGCTCTTGAGGAACTAACTTACAAATCCCATTTGTGACACTAATTTTTCAGATTCCCTTGAGTCTTTGGGCCTGGAAAGCTCACAGCTGAGCTGTCAGCCAACCACTCCATCTGGTAAAAAGGGATGGACCTTTGCTTCAATTTTTGACATTATTTGAAATAAATCATAACAGAAAAAATTATTTTCGACTGGTATTTGTTCTCTAATTAGCTGAATTATCAATTCAATTCTGATCACATTTATAATGTTTTGCCATAAGAATTATTTGAGTTGAAAAGGAATATATATAATATATAGAAATTATATGTGTGTATATTCTACACAAATATATATTTTATTAATAGTACTTATACATGAAACAGGAAAAATGAAAAGCAAATGCAGACGGTGTCTAGTTTTTGCTGTGTTTAGTCTGACTAACAGATGTTCTCATTATTTTAACAAACTTATGCATGCCAGGAAATTAAAACGTAAAGCAAAAAATATAGCTTCATAGCAGGCCTTTATAAATAATAAAATGAAAAAATAAAAATAAAATTAACCATAACAGGAAGAAAAAGGATAGGAAAAAAAGGTGGAGCTAGGAGAAAAGATGGTAGGATTCACAGATAAACCAAAGTTGGAATAAATTGATACGGTGAATAGTACAGGAAAATATGTCATTTACATATTAAAGTTATAATTTGAGTAGAATTGGTTAATTCTTAGCTAATTCTAGTCAACATTTTTTATAACTCAATTGGTGAAAGAAAAATACATTTAAATTGTTAAACTTCTTTTTCATCACATTGTTCATCATGTTTCGGACTGAAAAATTAAAATTTCCATGTTATTTTATTGCCATGTTTTCAGTTTTTATATTGTTTTCTAGCTGCAGTGGAATGCATATCACTTCATTTTTTTCATCTTTGCACAATTTTTCTGATATGCACAATGTAATTATCTTTTTTTTTCCTCAGTGGCTAATTTCAAGAATTTGTGCAGTGTCCTTCATAATTGTATGCTTAGATTTTACTGTCTGGTGTGAAAGGAGGGAGCAGACTTCTCGCTTAGATTAAGAATTGAGCTAAGCTCAGCAAAATCTGGTTATGAAAAGGTGGCACACTGGCACCAGTCCTGCATTTGCTCTGCTGCAGTAGCGGTAGCTTGTTAGGAAACTCATCCAGTATCCAGTCTAAATCCTTGGAGCTGCTGTTCTTAACTACACATACCACCACTGGTGCATGTTAATGGGGTATCAGGATGAAAGGGCAGTGAGTATTTGTGCCTATGATTTTCCAGTCATCTGTTTGCTGCTGCAAAATATGAGAGGAGAGAATCTTCTATAGGTTTTCTTGCTGAAGGATGCTTTGCCATTGGTTTTTCTAGCAAGTTCCAGCCTCTAATGAGGTACCCCATAGTTTACATTACTGATCTATACCTCATCTTCTTCAGGAGACTGGCAACTTCAGGAGACTCATTAGGGTACTTCTGTTATACTGAAGGAGTAGTCATACAAATCTCAGCTTCATACCTGCAATTCTGAATAAAAAACACCAAATCTAATCAATGCCACTTGAAAAATACTTATATTATTTGACATGGAATGATGACAGAGAGTTAATTTCCAGCAGAATTGCAATAGCTAAGTATAACTTGGACTTTTTCTGAAGACAACTACCCCATGAATTGCAAACTATCCTGAGAACGAGGATTAAAAGCAGTGGCCCCTTACTAGTATCTGGCATTCCAACGTAGAGAAGGTGTGAAGTCGACCTGAAGGCAAAGAGCTCCTGAGAGCTGAAAAACATCAAACAATTTAGTTGCCATTCCCACAGGAATCTTCCATCAATAACTGAAGAAGACTTTTCTAACCTTTTATAAAGAATGGCAATCAACTTAAAAGAAAGACAAGCAAATTTTCTGATGTACTTATTTGGAACAGACCAATTCATCTATCTGTAGAGTTGTTCTAATGGCCCATTTATTTTAATGGCTCATTAAAACGTAAAAGTGTAGTGCAAGATGAAACAGCTGAAGAGGCATTTTCAAAAGTGTAGAAAGAATGTATTTGTTCTACCATATCAGGAGGAACAGGTACATACTTTCATATTTTAAATCAGGTAACTTAGAGTTTGGGGATTATTACCTTTCTCAATGCAAATGAGAATTGCACACAGAAAATATTCTTGTTGATATGGAAGGTAAGTACCTATATAATGGTAAAGTTTGGGACAGTTGCCATGAAATGTTGCTAAATATTTACCATCTGATCAGTAATAAGTCCATCAGATCTCTTTAGTGGGATTTAGAATTTACAAGTGGTATAATTAGCTTCTCTATGCACACAAAGTAGCTTACCTATATTCAATACAAAAAGCCTTTAAAATTTAGGAGGAGCAGGTGGTCAGTATCAAATTAAGTACCATAGAATCACAGAGTTGTTAAGTTCAGAACAGACCTTTAAGGTCATCTGCCTTCAAGGTAGCACCACCACCATGTTCACCTCTAAACCATGTCCTTGGGTGCCGCATCCACATGGCTTTTGAGCACTTCCAGGAATCATGGCTCTACCACTCTCCTGGTCAGTGTGTTCCAATGTTTTGCAACCCATTCCATGAAGAAATTTTTTGCTAATGTCTAGGCTAACCCTCCCCAAGAAATAAAGTGCTTAAATGCTAGAAAAGTACAATCATGGTTGCTTTGGTAAAGGCAGTTGCTGTTTTTTCCTCATGATCACAGAATCGTAAAACAGTTTGGGTTGGAAAGGACCTCTAAAGATGAATTGTGCAAGTGAGGTACTGGAATAGAAGCGTCACTGGTAGGAGACTGACTGAGCCTTGTGTCTGCAGGATTGGGCTGGTCATCTTACCAAGCTCTCTTTCATCTTCCCCAACCCTCTGTGGTCTGCTCACTTCCCCACACTTCTCCCACAATTTCTCAACTTGGCCACAGAGCTCCTCAACCAGCTCTGACCTCCTGAAGGCAAGAGTCAAAATTCTACTCCACTTTTGAATTTTTTGCCAAGTTTTCATTTTTCCTCCTTTTCTGTTTCTCTGCACCATGCAGCATGAAAGAACCCAAAGCCTTTAAATGTTACTTAATAAAATATAATGCATATCCTCTCATTCATGTGTTTGTATCAAGGGAGAAATAGGTTCTGTGGTAACTAGACAAGAAAGTTACACAAGCAATAAAAAGTTGGACATTTGGGACTTCATGTAGAGCACATAGTGGTTTTATAGAGCTGAAGATCACATAATTTTCTTTATATCACTCCTGATTTGTGCTGCAAAAACTGCAAGGAAAATTCAATCTGTATTGTGATTTATAGGCATACAACTGAACATATCAGGATAATGACTGTCTGCTCATTAAGGGACAGGCACCTGAAGACAAAGCATGAAAACAGGAACAACAAGACAAGTCTCACCTTCCAGGGCTCCACCCCACAGTCCCCAGGGTGAAACAAGCAAAGAAGTCCCAAGGGTGGCAGCCAAGGATGACCAAAAATCTGGATGACTGTGCAAGTTTCTGACAGGCCACAGCTGGGACCAGCACTTCTGCAGTCCCAGTGGGGCAGGGACTACAGCCCCAGGCTGAGAAATGCTGGAAGGGGCTCATGGCCCATGGGTGCCCCTGGGCAGAGGCCCAGGCACTGGTGCACTCCGGTTCTGAAAAAAGCAAAGCATGTCACCTATGGTATTTTAGGCTGTGAGGCTGTAAGAACTTAGATTAGATGGCTGTAATGAGAACTTCTGAACCAAAAACCTGTGGCAAGTACACCTTTCCCAAATGCCTGCCAAAATATTCTCAGCTATAACAGAAGAAATACCAAAGCAATTTCAGTTTCCCTCTGGCAACTGGATGCAACAAGTGGGTCTAGACCAAACTGTGCAATTATATTAATTATAGCATCTAATAAAGATTTTCATGAATAATCCCAAATACTAATTTTAAAAACTGCAAAAAGGTCTAATAAGACTGTATCAAATTTCCTTGCCTACTTGATTTTTAGTCAGAAATTTTAGGGCCATATATGCTGGGTCAGGCAGAGGCTTTTGAGAACTCACTCTTCCATCTTGGGTACTTAGAAGCATTCTTCCTGGTCCCCAGCATTCCCCAGGAGCTGATGGTATGGTTAGGCCTTCATCAATAAACTAGGTCACCTTACATCTTACTCTTCCAGGCAGGAAAGGGGTAAAGTGGCTATTCATTTTAAACTTCTTTGCTGCATGGCTTCACACACAGACTCCGACATTTGTATTATCCTAAGAAATTTCGTTTCCAGGGCACCCACCAGCCACTGCAACATTTTCACAGACTGCATAAGCTTGTGAATCAAGCAGCAATGTTATTCCCACAGAGGGTAATTAGTGAATTCATATTAAAAATACCAAAGTGATGGAATTGAGGGCAGCATCCAGCAGCTTCTATTAATACTGTTACCAAGAGCTAAAGGTAGCACAAAAGTTTGTGTTTTACTTTGTGTTTTACCAAGAACATCTGTCCCACTGGAGTATGGGGATTCCTGATCCTTGTACAAAAGGATGCTTTTGTGTGCAGCTTGTCAAAATTTAAATTTTGTGTGTTTTCTTTGAGTTTTTGTGAGAAGGTTTTTGGATTGTTTTTAATATGTTTTCTGTAGTGTTTAATACGTTTTCTTCAATTTTTCTCTTGATCTGAGACAAATAAATGCAAAAAGACCTTCATCAAAGCCTCTTCCTTGATTTACATCATTACTAGCAGGAGCTGCTGTAAGCCTTGCATGTTCTCCCTCTTATTTCATCAGTCATGTAGGTTGATGAGAGTTCTCTTGGGCTACCAGTGGAGGACAGGCAGGGTAGCCAGTGGCTGGGTACAGAGGCCTGGAAGATTTAGCTGAGCCTGGACACCTGAGAAATACATGTCTGATTTTTCAAAGCACTCATTGCTATTGTGGAGCTTTAGCCATGTTTCTTATCATTTCTCTGGTAAAAATGAGAGGAAAAATCTAGATATTTGTGACAGTATTAGTAGTGTTTTTGTAGAGAAAAGTAATATAACTTTTTTCATCTGCCTGAGTCATGGAACAAATTGATTATTGGGAGTGATCAAGTAACTATTCCTGAAATTCACTATATATTTTGTATGTTAAAAGTAAAAGGTGCATTTCACTTACGGTAATATTGAGCACAAAACTCAAATGGAAATATCATTACCTTTCATTACTTTTCTGTGAAATCTCTGCAGAGGTTTGTTCTTAACCACATCCATGAGCAATGACATAAGCATATTTTGTGTAACTAAAAAGATGCTGATTTCTAAAGGGAAGTGTGTTTTCTGGAATCTTAGGTCAGGATATGCACCACATAATGAAGACAGCATATTATGGAGGGATAAATTGCACGACTTTTTTATCTTCTTGACCCAAGAAATCCCACTGTTCATAGTGCTCTGCACGGAACCGCCTGTCTTTTCCACATGTCAGTTTGTGTCCATTCATCAGAGTAAAATTAATGAGAGAAATTTGTGTACCTAAGATTCCTTTCATCAGAGAGGATCAAACATTGAGATTTGCATTTCAAAAGTACTTTTTGTTGCTACAGTGATTAGTTTAGTTTTACTAGGGAGCAAGTAAATTTGATTTCCCCACAGTAGCCACTAGAAAATAGGATATCTGAGGAGAGACATTACTGACCCACCAGGAACTGCTGGGAAAAAGACAATTTCTCTTGGAGGAAGTTATAGCAGCAGTAAATCCTCAGATTTTTCTGGCATAATATGTCAGTTTGCTACTGACAACCTAAGGTCAGACATGCCTGCTCTGGTTGTGAACATAGTTTCTTCTCCCATACATTGCTTTTCAGTATACGGCAAAATCTGCTCTCGATCATTGCTTTACACCTACAAGTACTGGAGCAGCTTTTGCAGACCAAGATAAACAAAACTCTCAAAGAGGAGAATCTTTTCCTGAAGATTTTAAATTTCTGCAGTGGTATTTAAAGAGCTTTCTGCAACTGTCTTGGGAGGTTGTAGCAAGTGCTGCCATAGGGAAACCCCAAGGATTGTGTTCAGCACACTGCCTCACCAGAGCCTGCTTAGGACAAGTGTGACACAGGAGGTCACAGAAAAGAAAGTGATCATCTGATTACTTCCTTACTCTGTCAGCAGCCAGGCTGATTGCCTGCTTTAGCTTCCTGGACCTTATGAGAGGAAACAGCTTATAACCCTTCAAAAACCTCGCCTCTTCCAGACCACAGAAAAGTTCTTTGTGTCAAGCCTAAGCAAAGAGAAAATGTCTTCCTTCCCAGAAAAGCAAAACATCTACCAGAACCAAAAACCCACCAGGCTGCAGCAAAAGCACTCAAGTCCAAGAAGAAAATTTTGTCTCTTCCATATGAACATTTGTCTCTTCTATGTAGATCCTTGCGTCCAATTCTCACATCCTCTCCCTCCCTCCCTCCCTCCCTCCCTCCCTCCATTCCTGGTATGAAGTTTACCAAAAGGGAGTTGAACTAGCAATAAAAAATTAGATTATAATACATTCTGACAGTTAATATTCCACTTCTCGCTCGTAGTTTAAAATTTAAGCTTTTGCAAAAACATGGATAATGCTAACTCCAAAGGACTCCTGTTTCCTGGATCAGTTTTTCATTAGTGTGTTTATGGGATAAAGGAGCCTGTGTCACATGGCTAGATCTTTCACTGGTGGCCATCGTTGCAGCTCCATTTACATCAGACAAATGCTCTTTATTTACAGCTGCCTTGGATAACCCAAAGGCACTCTCGAGGTCTGTTCTTGTATTTGCAACTTAGACAAATTTATCATGTACCATGATGCTCACCTACTGTCAATTTTGCAATTATGGGCTGGTTTAATTTTCATAGATACTATCACCAATGTTATTGTGGATTCTAGACATAGTGTTGTTAGTTGAAGGTACTGTAGTGATCCAACATGTAGTTGGATCACTACATGAGGTAGTGATCCACGTTGCAGTTCACATGGACAGGCTGCACAGTGCTGTGCTTTGTGTGTCCCATGGCTGTGGAATTATCTCATCCAAAACGCTGGAGATTGAGGCTCACCAGAGCAAAGAGGCTGCAGGCACCTCCTCCATGGCTGTCACTGTGCCACCTGCACATCCTTGCCTTTATCCAAAACTCTATCAGAAATTCTCATAAAACATCCCTTTTTATTTAAAATGACTACAAGAGCTGTTTTAAGAAAATCTTGTAAGGTCTTGAGTGACCAGAATGAGATACCTTTCCCATGGACAATACCTGCATGGTGTACTGTGGCATCATTGGATGCCTAGGCATTACCACTCAGTCCAGGATTCCCTTCATAATTTTAGCTCTAAAAACGGCATTTAAACAATAATTTACAGTATCTGAGTGCTTTCCTTAATGTGTTCATAAAAAGTAGAAGCTGCTGGTAAAAAAGCCTAAGCCAGCATTTTAGGTTTATGAGTAAAAATACCATTTAGTGTTGCTCACATATTATAAAAATGTTTTCCAAATGAAAATTTTACCAAGAACATCAATTTTATTATTTAGAAGTCACCTATTTGGCTGTTGCATCTGTAGAAATATTTTGTATGAAAATACTGTAATTAAACTCATCCTTAATCTAGATCAGTGGTTCACCTGAAAATATTTCACAATTTATCACTTAATTTTTTCCATTGTATAGTTAAAACTGAGACCGGTTCTATACCACATTAAGAAATTGTTGTAGGTGTGGTGTTTTGAAAAAATTTGTCTCAAATTGCCTAAAGCATCACTACAGTGAGGAAAAAGCTTTCTAGAAGTGATGTCTTGATATGATCAAATTAATTAATTTTTTATTTATTGCCTGTAGCAGTTCGGTTTAACACACGCAGGAAATTTTCTGCGTCAGAAATACTTACTGTGACCACATAATACTGCTTGACCAGCACTTCTGAACTCATGGGCAGGTGCCTAACTACAAGATTTTCAGGTTTTCTAGATTTTTCCATGTTATACAGCCTTGTGAAGCCAGCTGTCAGCAGAAGGATGTTTTGCTCTCAGTGTCAGTGCCTTTAGTAATGATGCACTCGTACAGATGGCGTGGAGGCTGGGCTGTGGACGCGCACAAGCAGAAGACATTCCAGTTCTCATAAATCAGTCTCGCTTCAGAGTGCCCAGTCTCACTTGTTATATGCCTCTAAGAAATAACCATTATTCTGAGAAAACACCAAGCCAACTCAATAGGGTCTTGAAAAATACCACTGCATCTTGTCACATACTCTAAGAAATCTCAACCAATATCCATTAATTCTGGGTGAGCTCTCTAGGGGGCTGGTAGTAAATTAAAGAGTAATACTCTTCCCCAGGAAAGGACCCAGAGGACTCAGAGTTTGCCAGATGATGGAGTAAGGGAGAAGTTGTTTTCTGGGTGATTGGCTCTGTGACCTACGCCTGGAATAAGACTGGTACCTTGGAATTGCCATCTTCTTCTCCAGGACATCTGTCATGAAAACAGTTGAACTGAAAACACTGGGGCTAGGTACAGCAGAATGAGCTCTGCAAGAGGTATAAGTTCTGCTCCTCCATCTCCATGCATCTTTTATAATGATGCATGTGTAGTATTTATTAAATGAGTGGTAATCACAGCAGCAGAACAAAAAACCTTGTTATAGCCATTAGAAGGAATTGTAGTTTCACATGTTTGGAGGTCTGTGCCCACCCTGTGAATTTGGAAAAATCAGAAGACACTTCAAAAATCAAATCTTTTGTAGAAAACACCAACGAACACTAATTTTAGATTTTTTTTTTTCTTCTACATTTTAAAAACTCTTTCTCTACATATGCTCAAATCCATCTGTACTGATCCACAAACATGCTAGTTGGCATATCTACTCATATAAAATTTTAACTCTAGTTTTATCCTGACATCATTACGTTTCAGTTAAAAATATTTTGCTGTGAATAACTCAGAAAGGGTCGATCCAATGTGTAAATACTTAGTAAGAGTTCAAGTTCTTTGCTATACTTGCTTGTGCCCTTTTCTCAGATCTCGCTTCTGTAAACACTTTTAAGACCACATTTCAGCAAGTTCAATGAAAAATAAAACTATCTGTAAGAGTTTGTGGAGTGGGAGATGTTTCCATCTCACAGGCTTGGTAAAACTTTATTCAACTAATTCTCATCTTCCTACTGTAGTTGGATAGCAAGACGTAAGACATAAGTAAGAAGTCTGCAGTACTATTTCTAGTAGCATCATACTCCTGCTAGATTTTACCTCTTGGAAGCACTACAAGGAAAATTACAAACTCAATTTTAGTAAAGGATCTCAGAACTGCTCCATAGAAAAAGGACAGAAATAATAGAGAAGCATCTAAATTAATTTACTTGCAATGATAGGGCTTAAAACAGGAAATTCAAAGTACCCACACTGTCTTGCAGAACATTTTTATAGACTATGACATCTTGCTTCACCTAAGGCACAGAGGTAGAGTCTTGCTGTGTGAGCAAGCAAACTAGTAGCTAGTGAAAGACTACTTCTTTTATTTACAATTTTCATTCTAAGATGATCTTCCTGTTTGGTTTCCTTGTGATCCACTGCTTGACGTAATCCCTACATGTTCAAAAACCTCTTAAAAAGTGTGATATATGAGTGCAGCTGCATAGAGGCATTTAAGCTGGGCCTCTGGTGATGCTGACTGTAACTGGAATGGCTTGGGATTCCTTTGTGCTGATCTTCAGGTGCTCTCCTGGGGCCTTGACTCAGGGAATCTTTTGCTGGCTCTTGAATTAAACCAGTTTAAATGGGATGGATTGAGGTTCCACTTCCCGAGGAAACTTAATTTAAAACCTTCTCAACAGCTGCGCAAGGCCATGATCAAACAAGCTGGAATAGAAATCCATTCTCCCAAATAACAGACATCTATGAGAGAATTGGAGTCAAGCTTTTTAACCATAATGACAGCAAAATGATCACGGATAGATAGTACTGCAAGCAGGTTCAGAAAAGCATGAAAATATTCTCCAACAGCATGACAATATCCTTTAATAGCTTCACTCTCCCTTGATGCTTTTCTGAAAATATCCTGTTCAGTCCCTAATTCAACCATGGCAGGCTGAACCTGTACACAGAGAGGAACAAGAAAGTGTCAAGATTGCAGGGCTAAATTCACTCAAAGCTTCTGTTTAAAATTTAAATACTGAATTTCATGCTGCTGGGGCATGGTGTTTTAAAAAATTCATAAACTTCTGAAAAAACAGTAACATGCCCAGTAATGGATGAAGTAATGTGTGAATCCCTGCTGCCCATTATTCTGTCATTTCTTTCTCTCTAAATAAGAATCTAGGCCACATACCAAGGAAATGCAATATAATAAATGCATGTGTATAAACAAACTAAGGCTGATTAAACTGGAAATATGCACTTGCCTTTTGTTCCTTTGTCTCTATTTCTTTCCCTCTTCTTCCTCGCACCCTTCATTCTTTTGTTCATCCTGTCTCAGTCGTAATTTTCCTTTCATATAGCATGTTCCTTCTTTCGATGCGTAGTTTTCAAATTGCTGTGCCCTTTCTCCCAGCAATGTTTGCTTCACCAAAATTATGTCATCATTCTTGATTTATTCTCTTTAATAGCATTCACTACACCTGAGTAATAAAAATGGGTCTCTTTAGCCTGAGGCCACACGGTGTGACACAGTCTGAGTTTATGCACTTAAACACTCCTTCTTCCAAAAGACAATGGTGACTGTATTTTGGAACACACAATATACTGACAACAAGGTGCTGGGCCAGACTCCTATTGCATCCCACAGACCTTTGCATCTATCTCCTCACTGCTTTTCTAAACCAGCACAGATGACACAGTCTCCTCACTTCTGCTCCATGTGTAATACTTCACATACCTACAGCCAAACAGATTGATGCATGCTATCCCATCTGCCTAAACCCTTCAGTCACCATGGAGAGTGTTAGGCGCTTCTGCATGGCTCCCCCAGCTTCTGCACAGTCCAAAATTCACCAGCTCCTGGCACCGTTCCTGCTCCCACTCTCACTGCTTATTTTGGTGCCATTCTTTGACATCCTCTGAACCTTCCATGAGCCCAGAGTTAGTAGGGTGCAACACAAGTATGCTAACATAGCATATAACTACTTATGACATTGTTAACTTACAAACCTTTGATTGCAAATATTCCTTGTCCCTCCTCCAAACAAAAAAAAAAAAAAAGAAAAGCTCCAGGATTTAAACTATGTGCAAATGGAAGAGGAAGAGGATGCTGTGGTGCTGTGGCAGGGCTTGCTGTTGTGTATTGTTGTGCTTGCTGTTGTGTGTGTTGCGCTGTATGATTTGCAGTAGCCTTTCAGTTTAACAGGATAATGCTAGAACGATTTGGCCAGAAGAAGCCCATCAAACAGGCAGAACCTTTACTAACAGGGCCCATGCCATTCTCCAGACTGTGCATGAAAATTGCTTTGGAAACTCTGGGTGGCCTGGATCAGAACCATGCTGGGGCGTATGCCAGCAATGTAAAAGTATTGGACAACTGCGTGACAGTGTTCAAAAATATGTTGTAGTTTGGCTTAGTTTATAAGCAGAGACATAGACTTTTTTATTTGACTCATGTGTACTGCCTAGAGTGACAAAGTACTCTTCACTTAGGTCAGGTTCTGAACTCGTGGAATCCATGCTTTTTTTAGAAAAAGAATATCAAAATTTGGGTGAGTTTTTTTGAGCCACATATGGACTTGTATGCTTTATCTCTATTCATTTTAACTAGGCTTCTGAGTCTCTTAAGTGGTTTTGAAAATCAAAACAAATTTCTTTAGCTTGGCACTAGAGATAGCTTCCCATCCCTCATTAAAAGTGTGATACATTGTGTTTATATGTAAATGAGAGGATTTAAAAGAAAAGTTTGCATGATGCCTTAATTATGGGAAATAAAGGCAACTTCATATAAAATCTGTCATCCTCTCCCACTGCAGTCAAAATTTCTTTCAGTTTTCTTCTCATTTTTTATTTATTTATATGCATTTACTGGAAAGGTATGGAAAAATAAAAATTTAAATTTTTGTTTTTACAGAGAAGTAGCTTGTTAATGCAGTTATCTTCAAAGTCTCAGGCATTATTATGACAGTTGTATGTTATACATCATCCTTTGTGAACCAACATTAAGGGATAGACAGATCCTCTGAATATAATTTTTCCCTCCATACCTTTGTTCAATATGCTAGTCAGTGTCTGTTGCTCTTCATCTTTGCCCTGAATGATATCAAACTTCTGTCTTTAGTCATCTGGTGAATCAGCCTTCAAGAAATCGGAGAATACTCTGTACAAGAACAGCCTGGTGGAACATGTCTAACCAGTAGTTTGCTCTAACAAGAGAATAGATCAAAGAAGTGTTATGCAGAATATATTTTGATGCATCAAGAGCAATACAAGGAATTTTTCATGTAAGTCGTGCAGGTGTGTCTGTATTTCAAGAGGTCTTACACTAAAATTCTAACTGAACCCCAGGTTGAGGCATTCCTTCACTTCATTTATGTCTGGTAATAGTTCACAGCTTTCCTAAATCTGATCCTAGCTAATTTCTGAAGGGGTCCATTTCTTTGGTGTTCCAGATAATTATCAGGTTTTTTTCAGGGTGCTTACCTTGAAGTGCCACATCTTGGTTTATCAGAGATCCAAACTCCTATGACTGCCCACATAGATAGGTGCTACCAAAACAGACATACATTTACTTGAGATACTATTTAGAGCCCTTACCTAGTTTCTCAGACAATTAATAGCTGTCTTTCTCCTTTCAAACATGATTATTTTTCTTCCCAATTTCCATTCAATGGCTCAGTCACTGTAAAATCCTGCCCCGGAATTTCTAATCCTGATGAGGAGAGCTCACTTCCAATCTGTCAATATTGATTGTCATAACTTTTTCATGCATGTCTTGCTTCAGAGGGTATAAGAGAGATATTAAATGCAACAACTGAGCTGTGAAAATGTGACTACAGAACCCAGGAGCTACTGTAGATCTTCAGCAGCACTTTATACCATTCTAAAGATGGTTACTGTGAATTAATAGCACAACAAGGGCTTGTCCCAAGTCCTTCCATATCCCTGCTGCAAAATGTTAGCTTTCATGCAGATGCATGTAGTATGTGAACTTGTTTGTTTTTTGCCTACTGAGCAGTCCTGAAAGCATCCATCACAGTCAGTACTATATCATTACACTGGGTCATACTCTGAACTGTATAAATAAGTACAGTTGCAGGAAGCATATGTATATGTATTCATGTATGTTCCCATAGGTACCATATGCTACATTTAGTGTATGCCACTAAATACATTTAGTGTATGAAAAAATTCCCCAAAACCACTTGCAAAAAGGCCATCATTGTCACAAGAGAGAAGGGACTCTGAAATATAGACTAAGGTGGCCAATTTTTGCCATACACAGGATTCTTTCTGACTATGGTTTTCTCTTCTTTTCACACATTAATTATTTGCAGTAGCTGTTGAAATATTGCAGAAGGAATGTCTTCTTTTTGCTTTATGAAATGTTGTTAGTGTTTTATCAAAAGACAAAATGACAGGAATAACCATATTCTAGGAATCACTTTCAGATTCTGAACAATATATTTGAACATTTGAACTTTTATAATTGTTCACTATAAAGGATTCATTAACAGCCTAAATTAGGAGTTTAACCTGCATAATACAATGCACTCAGTTAAAGCTAAATGCAGGAACACAATTTATAATGTGTACAGTTGTAGAGGTTGTGTGAAATGGAGACTACTCCCCCAATTACCTTTAGTGCATCAGTTGTCTTTTTCCCTCCTGTCTATTTTTTTTCAAATAGAAATCCAAAAGATTTAAAAGGATGGAAGTTAACAGTGCAAAATGAAGGCCACCAAATCAGTTTTAGATATACTGAGAATCTAAAATAATTCCTCAGCTATCTGTTCCTTGGCTTTTGTATTCTGATCGCTATTTTAAAATGGACCCACAAATTTAAATAATACAGAAGACCCAGAATTTCTAGAGAGGCTCACAGATTGTTGCAGAACAGTTTTATAAATCTTACAACTCTTCCTCTACAGGCACATCTCTTCTGCCTAGTTTTTAGGATTGCTGCCTAATCACACTAGCAACAAACACTGGGAAAACTTGCTTGAAGTGCCATAGACAAATAGCCTTTCAAACAGACAGATTAGCAGTGGAGATCCATTGAAATGCTCTATAGAAACATATTTTCTTTTGAACTGCAAAACACTGTGACAATCCTGATGGCTCAGAGGCATAAAAGTACTTCTTTGCATTCTCAACCTGAAGTTCAGTATCTGTGTCATCCCTAAATGATGACTTCTGACTGTGTTATTCACTCCTGGAGGATTTAAAATATGCTTTGAAACTCCAGAGAGCCTTCAAACTGCTGGATAAGTTTTCAGTGGTTGCTAGACTTCAGCAGTAAGCAATAAGATCTAGTGGGTATGTGTAGTAAGTGCGGAGATTTCAATGGTAACAGCATGAAGTAAATTTAGGGAACTGATGCTAACAGGCACACAAGACACATTTAAGGTAGTAATTCCTAAGTATTTCAAAAATATTGCAAAAAATGGAAAAGCTGATTTCCTAAATATTTATGCTGTATGATTTATAATAGATGCTCCAAACACTTCAAAAATTGAAAGCTGCCATGGTTTTGTTTCTCATCAGAGTGCTTATTACAGATTATACCTGGATAGAAACTTGGACATTTCACTGGAGAATTTTATTCAAAGAGAATTTTATATTTAAAATAAGGGCAATTGCTGTGCTTTATGCTCCTAAAAAAAAAAAACCAAAACAACCAGGCATTTGGATTAGGTCTAAATTTAAGAGAGATTAGCAAGTTGGTTAATAATCGTAGCTCCTTTTGTACTCTCTTGGAGAGAGAAATACAGATCCAGCAGGCAATTCACAATAATCTTGAGTGGATTCTGCACTGAGCAGTCTTGAAAGGTCCTTGCCTTCATTGCATCCTTCTAAGTGGGGACAGTCAGAAACTAATTTGCAAATAATGGTCAGAGGGGTGGATAATAACCTGCCTTTGTTTGTGTAAAGTACTGTAGATAGTAGAATTTTTGGATGCCAGGGAGCAAGGATTGCTGTGTGACCTTTAGAACAGGTAACTACTGTGCTTTTTCAACCAATGCCAAACGTCACTCACAGATTGCCCAGAATTAGTCCTCCCACACTCCAAAGTGATGGAAACTCTTTGTGTAGAGGCACTAAGTGGTTCACTGTGGGTCTCAGATTACATCTTGTGATGACATATCATCTTTTATAGATTTTTGCATTTGAATTCTTCCCCTGCTTTATCATGTATAAAAAAACAAAGAAGCACCAAAGCTGTAAATATTATATTCCCATAAAGCACAGTAAATGCACAGTGTTTAATACATTACTGTACAGTATATATAATAAAAACAAGCCAGCTTGTTGATGAACTCACAGAATGGCATTTTCACCTTATGCATGGTAACTGAGAGCCCTTACAAGGAATTTGCATTATTGGGAAAACCCTTTTCATTAACAATATATGTGAAACAAGAAGTGGGATGTGACCTCCTAGATCTACTTCCTCTGTAGATACCAGCCTTCTCTATCACACATTGTTGGAAATATTCAAATCCAAAAAACTAATCCTCTCCCACATAACTAGCATTTTTGGATAGGAAATGTCATCTTTAAATCTGTATCAGAGTTGCCTAAATCAGCACAGAGGCTTGGAGTTCTTTTTCCTGACTTTTTTTCCTCCTTACCTCTGTTTATTTATAAGCACATGCATTGTGTATTATACCTGTAAAATGAGATCCAGCCCTTATGGCTGTGTGAGATGTGCTACAAAGGTGCAACCAAACCTCTGCATGAATGCACATGTATCCATGTGAAATGCATTAAATATAGTACATCCTGATTTCATACACAATCCTTCATCAGTGTATAAGTAGAATAGGCTGCCAAATCAAAATTAAGTTTGAAATAAACAGGATGAGACATCTGAAGTCTCTGAAGGTTTTTTTTCTCTTTATGGGTTTTTTATACAGTATGTCAGATCACTTTAAGCACCCAATTAGGAGTATTTTAGCATAACTGTAATAAAAAGTTTAGAAAACACCAGAAATCAAACCCTGAAATGTTGTTTTGGTTTTTTCCTTGTTTGAGATTTTTTGGGGGACATCTTGGGACTTTTTTGGGGGCAAAAAACTTTAGTGACAAGAAGCAAACTGTGCCCTCAGTGAAAGATTTATCTGAGGCAGAAAGACAAAAGTAAGTCTGGACCTCAGTCTTCAGCTCCAGAAAAACCAACAAATGAAACATGAGGATGGGCAAGGAGAAGCACAATCATTTGCCTCCATGCAAACTGAGTAGCAGAAGGTTTGTTCCCGTCTGTCATCCTTACAAACCTCAGATTCCCTAAGGCTATATTGAAACAGCATTTGGTAGAATCTCAGTGCACCTGCATTTTCAGGCCAAGTTGCATCCACACACTGCATGGGTCTGAGGAACAAGGGAAAATCAGTGTCTGCACATAGTTTAAAAAAAAAAAAAGTATTCCTGCATCCCTAAATCACCTCAAGAATGGAAGATTCCATAATTGTTCCTTTCATCCTCCCTCCCTTTCTTCACATGCTGTAGAAATATCTAGGTTTATTTAGCACCTCACCTTTCTATCCATTTTTCAATGCATACACTCAAATGCAGGTTCCTGTATTGTCCTCCAGCTCAATTTAAAAGGACTTCCATTGCCCTCAAAAAAATGCACATTCAGTTCATGCTCATGATAGATTTTAGCCTTAAAGCAATATTTAAGTTTGTCAGCACTGAAGGATCCAGTTTCTAAAATATGAAGTTTTCCACTCATTCAGCATACTCCAACTTCCAAAGCCTTGGTTTTGTTTTTTTTTTGGCAGGTTTATCAGACACACAGTGGCCTTACAAGATCGCCACAGCTATATGGTAGATGACTTTCAAGCCATGAACAAGCTTTGAGGTACATCTTACCTGCAGGAAAGTATATTGTTGCAATACTAATATGAGCAGAGTGCTCTCTCCAATTATGCAAGTGTCATTTAACCTCCTGAAGCCTTTCAATTATATGTAAAAAAAAAACCAGAATAGCAAATGCTTTCCTTTGTTTGTTAATTCTAGCAAATGCACACTCACAAATGTCATAATATTTGTTTTTATGGGACAGATTACAAAACCAGCACATATACTGTTTTACAGTTAATTAAAATATTAAGAAATCAGCAGCTGCAAACACTGACAGTCTCATACCAATATGATTTGTACTGTGACATTATTACATTGTCAGTGAGTTACAGATTTTAACATACAAAACCACACAGATTTGCATAGCCAGGAATGTTATTGTTACCTTTTTTGGGACTCTGCAGAGTTCAGATTCCTGCAAGGAACATTGGCCATATCAGAAATATTGATCCATGCAATTTCCACATCCGTTAGATCAGGGCTGTACATGCCCTGAAAGCTGACCAAAATAATCATTACAGCAGAAAAAAAAACCTATTTTGTTGGAACAAAAATTTATTCCAACTTAAAAAAAGCTTTGACCTGATTTTCAAGAACTGATGTGTATGAGAGAAAAATATTATACAGAACAAGACAACAAACTCACTGATTTCCACATGATTATGAACTCATAGTATTATTGTGTGTGCATTATTAGAACAACATCTAAGTGCATATTTAAATCATTCATACTTTTATTTGGTGCTGTAAAATAAACCAACTATATCCAAATTCACAAATCCAAGAAGAAATTCTAAAGGAGGACAATATTACTAAAAAATAAAGTCTTGTCTATGTCTGTAAAAATAGATTATGGCTGATTTTTTTCCAAATCTTTTAAATAATTTCATTTCAATAACTTTGATCATTTATCTCTTGCTTTAGATGAAGTACTGAATGATGATAGCAGAACAATGAGACAGTATTTGTCTTAGGTCAGCCTGTTCAAATGCTCATGGAAGCACTTCTTTCTCTCCATCTTAGCTCAGTGAAATGCAGGAAATAATCTTGTAATAAGAGAATTCCTAATGAGGTTTTATATCACACAATATTTAAGTCATCAAAGCACATTTTGTTGCTATAGTAACAATAATCCTCCACACACAATATGTAAAGAAATTGGTCTAAAATAAAGCATTCTGTATTCATTCTAGACATTGGCAGGTAATCTTTTCAACCATCTAGCTGTCCTTGTGTTCAGAAGAATTTTTTTTTCATTTTTTAAAGGAGCATCTCCTTCAGAAGAGGTGAGAACCACTGCTTATTTTGCTAAAAAACACTTTACGATACTGTGTGCTCACACAACTGGTTAATGAAAGTCAGCAAAAACCAGGACTGAGAGCATATCAGAACTTAAAAGAAAAAATGTCTAACTTGGTATATCCAGCTGTATGACATCCAGAGACTAAATTGTTGTTTCTAAAGTTCACTTCAGTATTACAAATTTTAGTGGAGCATTGACGAAAAATATGGAAATCATCAGGAGCAAATGACAGTATTTCATCAAGTACAGTTGGCATTTTCTCAGAAGCATAAGAGAGTTAGGAGCTCCCTCTGGAAGAACATGGTGCTTTTCATGAGGGGAGACTACTGGGAAATTGGTGAAGTTCTGAATTTAAAATGCTGTAGCAATTCCACAATAATTCCCTAAGTGAATATTCTTATTTTCCACTGAGCACTAAAGATATTTAGCAAAGTCAAATGCCACATCAAGATGATTTAAAACTCTGTCTGTACTGGTTCCCTAACACAACATCAGCAAGGAGAAGCCATTATAGAGAGTGATTAGTGGGACTGGAATAGCTGGGAGCAACAAAAGGTCATAAACCTTTAACACCCCAGTGAACAGGAGGGCCAAACAACACATCAGAAGCATGTGATGTGGCAATTTGCCCAGGCATGCAGGGAGGATGCTAAAATCTGCAGGTAGATCCACACCTCAGGTAATTGCTTAGAGCTCTAGGTCTCTGCCATAATTGTGGACACTCAACTTAAAACCAAAACTGTTCTGTTTACTGAGACAGCCCCTGAGAAGTCTGATACTTCCACTCAGGTAGAACTGGTAAGGAAGGAGATGCCTGCACAGGTGGTGGCTTGCAATAGATGTCCAGCCACTCCTCCTGGAGAAAAGGCAGCACCTGCAGAGCATACACAAGTTGACAACCTGCTACAGCACATGGCCAGATTACAGGAGATGGTTAATAAGCTGTGCAGTGTTAGAGAGGATGAAACAGAGATGGGCATGTGGCTTCAGAACCATATATCTACAATGGATACCACTGAATGAGAGGCATCTTGGACCCTGATGACCCAAAAATCAGGGCTACAATTCGACCTCCACCGTCCAACATCCAGACCAAAATCAGGTACTAAAGCTTTAAAAGCTTTAGATGTTTATGAGCAAGAGCAACAAGGAGAATCTGCACTAGCAGTGCATGGTGGTTACTGTAAAAAGAAACACTGAATGATCATAATGGGTGACTCTCTTTTATGGGCCATTGAGGGACCCATCTGCTGGCCTGATAGACTGTTACAAAAAATATGCTGCCTGCTGGGGTACAGAATTCATGATGTTTTGAGAAGGCAGGAAACTTTCGTGGATGGAGGCCACTCCCAATAAATCTCAAATGCAAGAAAAAAATTTATGAGATATGGGAAAAGGGGCAGGCCACATAGCAAGACTAAAGGAGCATCATTAGGGTATGCAGGGGTATGCTGAGAAATGCCAAGGCTAACTTGGAACTGAGTCTGGCAAAGGATGTCAAGGACAACAAGAAGGGCTTCTCCAAGTAGTGCAGCAGCAAAAGGAAGATTAAGAAAAATGTGGGGCCGCTGCTGAATCAGATGGGTGTCCTGGTAACAGAAGACACCGAGAAGGTAGAATCAATGAATGCCTTCTTTGTCTCAGTGTTTACTGCTGAGGTCAGCCCTCAGGAGTCCCAGACCTTGGATGTAAGAGAAAGGCAAGAGAGAAGAAGACTTGCAGCTGTTCAGAGAGTTGGATTAGCAATTGGCTAGGCAGTTTAAATACCCAAAAATCCATGGGCCATGATGGGCTGCACCCATGGGTTCTGAGGCAGCTGGAAAATGTGTATCTGCCAGTCTCCATCATCTTTGAAAAAGCATGGAGAATGGGAGACGTGTCTGCTGATTAAAAGAAGGCCAGTGTTACTCTCATCTTCAAAAAGGGCAAGAGGGGGGATCTGGAAAACTACCAGCCAGTGAACCTCACCTCCATCCCTGGAAAGGTGATAGAAAGGTCATTCTGGAGGTCATCAACAAGCATGTAGAAGAAAAGCAGACCATCAAGAGTAATCAGCATGGATTCACCAAGAGGAAGTCTTGCTTGACCAATCTGATAACCTTCTGTGAGGACATGGGAGGATGGGTTGATGAGTGGAGAGCAGTGGATGTATACCTCGACTTCAGCAAGGCTATAACATCTATAACAGCTATAACGCTGTCTCCTGTAACATCCTCATCCTAGGTAAGCTCAAGAGATGTGGGTTAGATGAATAGGCAGTGAGGTGGATCAAGTGCTGGCTGAGTTCAGAGGGTTGTGATCAGTGGAGTAGAATCCAGTTGGAAGCCAGTAGACAGTGGCGTTCCCCAGGGATCAATACTGGATCCAGTCTTACGCAACTTTTTTATCAATGAGCTGGATAAAGGGACAGAGTGTACCCTCAGGAATTTACTGATTCTAGGCAACTGGTGGGTGTAGTTGGCATATCTAAATGGCAGCAGGTGCTGCCATTCAATGGGATCTTGATAGGCTGGAAAGTTGGATGGAGAGAAAACTAATGAGGTTTCTCTAACATGGGCGAGTGTAGGGTCCTGCAGCTGCAGGGAAATAACCCCAATTACCAGTACAGGCTGGAGGATGACCTGCTAGAGAGCAGCTCTGTTGAGAAGTTGATCATGAGCCAGCAGTGCCCTTTAGACAGGAGGGCCAATGGTATCCAGGAAGACCTGCAGGTCAAGGGAGGTGATCTTTCCCCTCTACTCAGCCCCAGTGAGACAACATCACAGATGTTGTGTCCAGTTCTGGACTTCTCCATACAAAAAGATAAAGAGCTACTGGAGATGGTTCAGCAGAGGGCCACAATGATGATGAGCATCTCTCTTATGAGAAGAGAATACCAGAGGTGACCCTGTTTAGTCTAGGGAAGAGAAGACTGAGAGAGGATCTCATTAATGGATAGAAATATTTCAAAGGGGGTGCCAAGAGGATGGTGCCAGATTCTTTTCAGTGGTGCTCAGAGACAGGACAAGGAGTAATGGCCATAAACTTAAACACAAGAAGTTTAACCTCAACATGAGGAAGAACCTCTTTACATTGAGGCTGGCAGAGCACGGACACAGGCTGCCCAGGGAGGTTGTGGAGTCTCCCTCTCAGAGACATTTAAAACCCACCTAGTCACATTCCTATGTAACCTGCTCTAGGTGACCCTGCCTTGACAGGTGGCTGGACTAGAAAATCTCTCGAGGTCCCTTCTAATTCTAACAATTCTCTGATTCTAAAAAAAAATATGTCTTGTGGAGCTACTCATAGGGATAGGTGTACACTCAAAAAGGTGTGAAGACCACTGTCATAGATTGCACACATTTGCAAATGCAAAACAGCAAGCGAATGCTTTAAAGTGACTCAATATGATTCAGAGGTAAATAGAAGACAAACTTGCTATTTCACATTACTTCCACTGTTCTGACAGAACTATTCTTTGTACAAGCACAATCCTAGATAGTCCTTGGGGCTTTTTAAAAACAACTGAAAAACTAAGTAGACTCATTTAATCTGAAACATGCGCTTATTGTTATTAAATGTAATTTCTACAGGAGTCCAATATAAAATCTATGTGTCATAAAAATTGCAGGGATGCAAAGCTGAGAGGATTTAAAAGGATCTCAGAAGAAATGCAGGAAGTTTAAGAACTTTGTTCAGGAGTTTTGAACAAATTCCTGAACAAAATCAGCCTCTGGAGAAGTTCACGTATTAAATATACAACAAATTTCAAAAAATAAAGAAAATGCAATTCCTACTTTCAAATTAAATATCTTCTGCCTTTTCTTATCCTTGACCATTTAAAAACCTTGGATTTTCACAGTTTCATAGCATGGATGAATACTAGTGTCAGGATAAATGAGTCCTATCAACATAATAGAATTTATGGGAGTCTCAGATGAGTCCTTGAAGAAATATTTTCTGCAAGTGTAGTGGCTTTGAGAAAAGCAATTGCACACTGAGGCACCTTCAGCTACTTTCTCTTACCTGAAGGGCTCCCTGGAAATTCTTTCTCTCAACAATCCATCATAACCCATACATATATAAAAACTGTCAAACAGATTTTAGTGATTTTTCTTTCTTCATTGGACAGCACACTTTTGAGGGAAGGGGGGTGTTGTGCTGCATAAAGTATCTCAGTAGTTGTTATTAGCAGAATTGTTAAAATATTCATTGTAGCGTAGCTCCAGAGTACTTAACTTGGCCTAAACATTATTAACCACACTCCTCAGTACAAGTTTGACCTACAAAGCAGCCTGGGGGAAAAGAAAATTTGAAATACCCAACATTATCAATATTTAAAATATACAAGGTATTAATGTTTTAACGCATGCTCTAATGCTGTTTTTTTCACATGGACGAAAGCTATTCTGCATCCTATTTGTACGTCACGAGACCTTAATGGTCTCAGGTGGGGCCCACATGGAGGAAGGACATATTCCCTTGCAGCTCTTGCTTTTAAGTAAGCACAGAATGGGGACAGAAGCCCAGTATCAGGGAAGAGAGGAATCCAGTGAACCGTGAGCAAGGTGCCTACACCTAAGGAAGCAAAGACAGGCTGAGCCTCTCCAAAAGACACTATGGCAATACGTCCAAATTTGGAGAAGGTTCTGGTTGTCTGCTGTAGCAGGAGGTGGCAATGGTGGTGGGAAAGGGCCTACAGAATGCAGCTGGATCTGTGGGGCATGAAATCTCATTATCCTTACAGAGCATTAAAAGTATTTATTGTTTGTCTGTTTAAATTGCAAATAAAAGTTATTGAAAATAACAATGCTTAGGTTTTCCATTTAAGTTCATGGAAATCAAGCATGCTTCCAAAGTAAACAAACATCATAATCAGAGAACATAAGTGGTCATAAGATTGAAGGCTGACCTTAAATGTCCTCTTTGATTTTCATTTTTATAGTTAAGTGATACAATAGTGATGTTATTCTGTGTAGTTAGCAATCTGTTGCGAGAAATTAGGGGTGAGATTTTTAAGGAGTGTTCAGTGGGATAAAAATAATCTCAAAATGCACGCTGACAAATACTTATTGCTCTCTGTTGCAAATTCATTAAATATCTCTAAATGCACATTAATACTCATAGAGAAAAAAATGTGTTTGGGAAGGTGATAAAGGAGGATATGGTAGTGGGGATGAGAAGATCATGCGGTTTCCTTTGTTTTTATTGTATAGGAACATGTAAGAAAAGCTTTTCTAAAATCTATGGAAGTGTAGGGGGGTCAGGACGTCAAGGACCACTGTGGTAATCCTGAGTCACTTGTCAACTCAGATTTCCCAAAGAGCCACTGGTTTTGGGCTATCATTAAGTCTGATGTGGTGTCGTTTGATTAAGACTTAGTTCTCCAGAGTCACAAAGATTCTGTTTTATTTTGCCTATCAATATCAGGATCATACTATTGGAATTTTATCTAAGCAATTTAAAAGTTAAAGGTATGGACTAAAGTCATAGTCTTTAAAAAATGCTACAAGATAATTCCTGTACCACAGTCTGGGATGTAGCTCCTCAGAAATGGACTGAAATGACAGAAATGTTAATCAATATGGAATTCCAAGGCCAGGTTGTGTAGGAACACTGGGAAACTGGTGGAATAACAGACACATTAGAAATTTAAAATCCTGAAATTACATGACTGCTTCTATTTGCTTATTTGGAAACAAGTTTTATCAAATTTGGCTCATTGTTTTCCATCCATGAAATTAATTACTACTTGAAAAGAAGATACTTCTGCTTTTTCTATTATGGCCACAGATATTCTTCTCATGGATCCTCCTGTTTCATATTAAAAAACATTATAAATCTTAACTATGTAAATGTTGTATGACTTCAATGCATCCCTTACTAAAATGATGTATTTTCTCAAAGTCACCCTTACACCTTGAATGAAATACTCAGATTTCAGCTATAAGATAAAGTAAGCTACAGAAACAACATGTTCTCTGGAAAAAGATACATCATGGCCTTAAATATTGACCTTTGATCCTCAGGTAAAACACTGCAGTACAGAAAAAAACCACAGGCACAACTTGGTACTCCTCAGTCAGGACAAAAATCCAGACTAATCTTCAGAATAATATGAATCCTGGGGCAATGTAGAAGACTGGCCTCTAACTGAAATACTAAATCTAAGAAATATGTTTTATTACACATTTTGGGGCATTTCATTAATAAGGTGCTAATCAGGTACTTTAGATTGAGTCAACTCCACTCCAAACTTTGTCTTGAAAAGCAGAGGAAAATGCTATCCATTCCTCCAGGAGCTCTCCCATTTTGTCACTGACTGTGGTCCTAGCCTCCAACATCAAATTTCAACAAGCACAAAAAATGTGATGCTGACAGATTACATGAAATTGAATAAGTAAAATGGACTAGAAAAGAAATAATATACAGACTGCTTTTCAAAAATCACCTTGACCCATGACTTCTGCCTATGTGAGCCATTAAGCATAGTCATGCCCTTTCCTGTGAAAAGAAAACAAATACATTTCTTAAAATTCCTTTTGCGTGCATCTTTCTTCAAGAGCCATACACATTAAGTTTTCTTCTACACATGCACAAGGGGGACACTTCACCATAAATGTTACATCAAATATTACCAACAGCCTTGCTTGTGTATTGTAGAAAGATGCAATGGAGCCCATGCTGCAGCAATACTGATAGCTCAGTTTCACCTAGCCTCATAAAGCAGAGGTGGGGGACGCAAAATTTACTCTGTTACACTGACCATAGGTATTGCATTATGTCCCCAGTCATTAAACACATAGCATGCCTTCCTATTATTGACAAAAAAAATCAGTACTTCTATGTATCAGGCAATGGTTCACACATCAGAATTTTGTAAAAAATAAACATTTTTCAGAAAAAGTTTCTCTAATGCAGATATCTCTTCTCCTCAACATTTGTTTTAGTGGATTATTTTAACAATGTCATAATTTAGTCACTAGAAGCTTCATGCCTTTGATTGTATGTAAAGAAAAATATCTGAGAAAAATAGGAGAAACCAATCCACACTTCCACAAGAACAAGGAGATAAAATTTCAAAATTACAGCTAAATTAAGGATAGTATTGTAACAACAGCTAAACCAATGCAGCAATCTATGCCAGTTTAAGTGTTCTATTATGCAAAATTGCAGCCATTATAAAAGAGAAATCAAAAACTGTTGTTCACACAGTTAAGCTACGGTTCTGTCATATCAGAAAATACTGATACATGAGCAGTTTTCAAATTATGTCAGTCAGAATAGGAATTTAATTTAAAGTATCTAGCACTAGGACTGTAGAGACAAAGGTCCTGATCCCAAACTGCTCGACCTATTTCTCAACAGCATCTTTCAGACTCCATTCTATGCACTATGTGCCTGATGCAGCAAAACACCCTCTTCATTTCAAACATGTGGCCATCTTCCCTGCAGTCAACAGACTGCTTACTTCACAAGTGCTTTTCTAAATCAGTCCTGAAGGGTTGGACCTTTGCCTGAATGCTCTAAATATTCCCTGGATAGTTTCTTACTAGTCAAGCAAATCTCTGCTCACTTTTGTGGTAAAAATTCTACTTACAAAACAGCATAGAATCAAGGATGTAATTTCCACTGCATTTTCTGATTTCATGGCTTTTGTCCTTTGTATCACTGGTCACCTGTACATGCTCTGTAATTATGATAAAATGCTTTTTCATTTGGGAATAAGAAAGTAGAATTGTAACATAAATAGTTCATTGCTTTAAGTAAAATGAATATCAGATCTTTAAAATGAAGCAAATTAAAATTTTTAAGATTAAAAATTTTTAATTTATACAGTATTTTTCCAATTCTGCTTTCTTTTAAAAAGAAGCAGAAAAACTACTGTGATTTCCCCAATACCTTAATAATTGAATAAAGAAGATCTTATAGGATATCCTACGTTGAATGCACTGTGAATGGAGAAGATGCCTGTCAGAAATGGAGAGCATTGAAAGTACAATCATAGCATCTGAATTCCAGTTTTACCTTCGTGATTCTTAATTACTTATTTCCTCCATGCAGTTCTAGTCCTACCCAACCCCACCCCTTTCTTTACAGTCCAGAAAGGGTTTAAATGTAGTAAAAGGATAAGAAGACAGTGGTACCTTCTTCTTAGAAATCTTCAGACATTCTGTAAAGGATAGCTTCCTGATCTTACTGATTCACCAAATTTCACCTCATCTTACTGTTTCACCAAATTCTTCAAAATTCACATACAGTTTGGAGGCTGGATTCATATCCATTATCATTTTATTTAAGGATCAAACTTTGACCATTCCTAAGGTGACATTCTGGTTTGTGGTATCATAGGCATCAAATAACATTATGAGCCTTCATAGCAGATTACTCTGGAACAAAGACAGTGATATTGTGTTCCTCTTAAGCATGTGTTCTGAAAAGATTGACAATACATGACATCCACAAAAAATATCTGTGTCAGACACACAGCAGCTAACAGGGGAACAGCTAACTAAAGCTGAACATTATGAGATGCATAAAAATGAAGCTTATAATTTTATCAATTTTGTCTTTCATCTTTGATGCGCTTAAAGGTTTTATTTTCATCCTGACTCCATGGCATATATAGCATCCAGTCAACATCAAAACAAACTGCTTGTCATTAAATATTAAATTCCTTGAGGGGTAAATCTGTAAGTCTTTAATTTCTTTTTATTTTTTCCAGCTGAAGCTGGCACCACTCAAGGCTAGAGAAGCACTTGGAATCCATAAATTGAGATGAAACTGAGAGTTGAAAAACTTGAAAAAGGACTGTTTAAATAAAGCCCTGAGGAAGAAATTGCATGAATATGCCTACATTAGACAACATAGTTCATAATGAACTGGGTTTTACACCAGAGGAAAATCATAGAAATGCATCATGGTTTGGGTTAGAAAGGATCTTTAAAGATATCTAGTCTAGCCCCACCTGTCATGAGCAGGATCCTCTTTCACCAGATTAAAAAACTTTACTTGGACAGTATTGCAGACATCACTTCATCGGCAGTCTGCCTCACCCTGCACCTATCAATCCATCTCGGAAAATACACTAAACATTTTCAGAACTATTTGAAGGTTGAAACATTTTATAGAGCTTAAAAAAATAGCCCATGCATTGAGCAGTATTGACTGCACAGATGTTGCTTTAAATGCATTTGCACTCCAATGCATTCTTAGCTTTTGAAAAAGACTTTACATGGCTTAAAAACAAGTTCTTGTCATCAGCCCTTCCTTGCATTATATAGATTGCTGTAACTTCTGTGCACAGTGAGCCAGAATGTGACAACTTCTTTCTTTTTTCTTCCTGCAGTACTGGACTACAAGTCTCTTCCCTTATAATTCCGGAACACCTTTACTTCAGTTTATTTTAAACACTGTGTCAATGGGGACTAGCATAATTTTCTCAACATAGCATAATTTCTAGAAAAATTTTCTCATCATTTTCTCAATCAATTTTTTCAATATGATAGCTGAGCTGGACATCCTTGTAAACAAGACAGACAGTAACATTTTGTGTAACAATTTTTGAAGCAGTCTGTCGGAAACGAGAAAGGCACAGTATTTAAGATGATGAGATTGAAAATTCTCAATCATATTGTAATGGGTTAATAATTTTGCTACTGGTCATCAATTGCTTTACGAGACCCAAGGATCCCATTTAGTTTCAGCAACAGAGAAGCTGTGTCATCTGGAGACACCTCTGTAACTTTCTGAGTTTCCAATAAACATGCTGTGTCTAGAAAGTGAGTGTATATCTCACAGAATGCAGATAATCTACTACTGCAGACAGTGAAAAGCAAATTATGACTGTTTCATGGTATCTTTTGTGGAAAACACAACTTTCCACAAAATATGAGGCTGAGAAGTACTTGTCTACAATCTCATGTAAAGGTATACTCAGGCCCAGGTTAGCAGGCAGCTGCTAAATGAAACAGAAGTATAGATTAAAAGGAATCAGACCAAGCTCATGGAATTATTTAAGAGCCAAACCACAACTAAATGTTGGCAATTGTAAGTTTAAAATTCAGTTTTAACACTGAAGTTTACACACCTCCACTGATTTTCACTCTTGTTATCAGTCAGAGACTCTTAAAGGGAAGACCAGTAGTGCCTTCTAAATAGCAATATAATGTAATTTGCATTATATTGTTAAAATGCAGTCACAGTGTTTGCATACCATAGCTGAAACATCTCTTTGCAGAGAAGATGAAGGATTTTGATCAGGCCATAGCATTTCAATTTTTGAAAGGTCTTAAACCAATGTATTTCTAAAAAAATGAGTACCACTGGTGTTTCCAGCATAGAAAGGTCTTCTCAAAAAGTCCTGGGATCACCAATGACTTCAGTCCTATAAGGAGAAACAGAAGATTAAGACTAAGGCTTTCCTGTCTTCCTATCTGTTGGTAGATAAATCCCACCTGTATAACTTAATAAACACATTACAAAAATGCAAAGGTAGATATCATCTTCATGCATTTTAGATGAAAGAGTTGTGAAATAAATACATAATGACTTAGTGGAAAAGCAAGTGGAAACCAAGTCCTTTTTGTGTAGGAAACCACTGGCCAAAAAAAAGCCCACTTTCTGGCTCAACAGCTTTCTACTTCTCTTCTTCCAGAGTCTTGGTAGAACAAAAGTCTACCTAGTTAAGCTAGACCCAAAACTCTCACCGTGCTGCATGAAAATGCAACCTCCTTCCCAAAAAATTTGATGCACCACCTCTCTTTGGCCTTGCTCTTGCAGGAAAGTGCTATTTTGCACCAACTCCAAACTTGAAGAAATCCTATAGTGTTTCTCCAAACTGATCTGAAAACTGGAACCCTTTAGGTACAGTCCTGTCTTATTTCCAGATCAAGAATGGGTACAAGCAAGAGCTAGGAAGGAGGAAGGCCAACACAGCTTCTGAGGACAGCCACAATGAGTGAGTATGGAGGAACCTTGCTGATTAAAAGGTAGGCAGTTGCAAAATTAAGAAGAAATTTTGGTAACTTCTGCACTTAAGGGTTTATACCTAGCACTTCCAAGTTTATTTGAAAATGCTAGTTAGAGAATTTCAGCCCACAGTATCTCAATTCACTTAGAATTTACACTGAATTATGTACAGTTACACCAGATGTACTATTATGGGGATAGCATCCTAGTGTATGTACTATAAAAAATTGCCAAGATTTTCTCTGTTCTACTTTCATCAGAACCTGAAATTTCTTATTCATTTCTCTTTTGACAGATGCTTTTTCTTTTCAGAAAATGCACTGCAAGAATTCAGCTTCAAATGAGAGAAAGAGGCAATTGTCACTGGGTAGCAATAGTCAAAGCAGCACACTACTGGTAACATCTTTTCTCAATGAATATATTGTCTGCATATATTTAAATGTCCATGCATATCCACACAGTCATACACTTACATAATTAGTCATGTCTTCGTGTTACTTTTCCTTAAAAAATTGCTTTTGACATCGTGTCACTAAGTGACTAATTAATTAGTCATAAGTACTCTGTCCCCTCTAGATATTATTGTTTACTAAGATGATCATCTGGCTAGGAAGACATGAACCACGTGTGTTTGGTCATTATGTGATAGTTGACATTGAAGGTCAAAACTGAACTAGAATTCTAGAGGCTGAGAAGTCTGCCTTGATCATTAATTTAGGATATAATCTGGGAACAGTAAATTGTGTTATTTATGCTCAGCTTCCCTATCTGCAAAGCCAGGATACTAACACTGCTAAAACCTGTCAGAGTTCCTCCAATTCATGTTGAAAAGGACCTGAAAAGTCAACCATCTGTCAGGAATCAAAAATTTACAACTAACTATGACTTCAGTAATACCATCAACAGCACATAAGTGCTACAAGTAGGTCACACAGATAATAGCCAATGTGTCACAAACTCTCAAAGACTATATGCAGTATAACTCTTATTTGAGTTAAAAAAGGGTTGAGCAGAGAAGCAGATCAAGGCTACGCAGTAATGCAGTGATTATAGGCACAAGACCAGCAGTGACAAAACAGGAGCCCACAAGCAGAGCAAGACTGGAGACAGTAAGAGGTTAACTAAGAGTGTAGTAATTGATTGCTGTAATTTCTACATGTTAACTCCAGGATGCAATCAGGAAAAAAAGAAAGAAAAAACTTATCTTTGATATAGACACACAGCTATTCATGGAAGCATAACCAGAAGGGATTGTTGTAGTCTGAGGATAATAGAAACTAAATTAATATCTCTTTCATGTTAAATGTTCTTGCTGCAGATTTATAAGCTTTCATAAAAAGCTCTGTTTAAGCATTGTCTTAACATAACAGTGATTAATATGTGATCCAGAAAGCATAAAAAATCTAAACATGTGCTGATCACTTTGTAAGCACATTAGCTGTTTTAGCAACATTGTTCCTATGTTAATGTTATGATGGCTATGCACGAGCATCACTTCATGGTCATAACAGGTGATGCATTGAAATAACCGTATACTCCTCCTTCATTATTCTTTCTCCAGTACTCACAAAATCTGTATACCTGGAAAAACCTTTCCAAATTTTCTTCTGTGAAATTATAAATCTTTAAGAATCTATTTTTGTCTGTATCCTATTTTTCACTGATGAAAAGTAAAATGTTAAATCTTTTGCGGTGTATGTATAATGAAAAAAAATACAGACATTGGACATTACTTGGATTTTTTCCCTACAAAAATATATGCTTTTTCAATGCAGAAGTGTTAATATTAGGAAGATTTTAGCATGAAAAAGGTAATTTCTTTTGGAAACTTCTTTCAAAACAAACTTACTATAGAGTAATTGTTAGGTAGAAATTAGTTGCTAGATTATGTTGGTTTTTGGCCCAGCCAGCCTACGTGTGGGAAAACTTAGGATAAATTAATTGAAAACCTAGAATTATTTTCAGGGTCCTTCCTTCTTTGACAATGTAATAAATACAAAAGAGTTTTTAAAAACAGACTTCATCCTTGTATTTTCCATCCATTTGGGACCCACTCCCTCCAGGCTGCAGTTGCAGTGTAATTCTGCATGATATTTTATCACAGATGAACCTCAAAGAAGTTAGGAATTTGGTTCATATAAATTCAGATGCACTGCTGAAAATTCTGATCCAGAAACCAGGTTGATACTGCATTTCCTTCATGAGCTTTACAGCATATCCTGGGTTTAAATGGCTTAAAAGTTTCTGCCAACGTATTTATCACAGTCCTTGCAGAGACATGCAGCCTTTGTCCCTACACAGCTCAGGTAGAGTGTTTAGAGGCTGTACATAAACTCTGAAATGCACCCGTTGGACCTCAGTACAAAAGATTTTCCCCTCCTAGAAGTCAGAAATGCACTTTTAATGAGCTTTGACTCCAAATAAAATATGACAAAAAATAATTTTCCGCTGTGATTATTCAAAATTGTCAGGTTGTAAAAGGATGAAAAGAAGTTTACTCTTTAGAATAAGCAATCAGGCCAGTTTTGAGGTTAAGGCTTCTGGGAATTTTGGAAAGTGATTCAGCTTCCAAAATCATTGATACCTTCCTTTCTTTGAACTAAGTATTTGCTAAATAGTACAGGAGAGTTATTGTCCACTGGGGAGCATGTTAAGATAGCCTAATTAATTTCCCTAGTAACCTAAACTAGATCTGGGTCCTTAGAGACACAAGGAAAGCAAAGTCAAACAATGTGATCGCTCTCTTTCTTTGTCTCTCTGTATCCTTTTTTAGAGAAATTATTTAAATTATGAGAGACTATTTTAGGTCACTGATGGAAAGCTAAATTTGTTCTTCACGCTTAAGACTCCTTCTGTTAATCCCCTTTACAAAGCGTATTTTTAGCATGCCTCAATTAAAAAAAAGCCTCTAATTGCAAATGTTCTGCACTCTGAATTTGGTACAGCTTTTGCTGTTACTTGATGGTTGACTAAAGCTAGCAGCTTGGTAATTTTGTAAAAGAAAATGTGTTAAACTTTTTAACCTTCCAGTTGTCCTTTTTTGTTGAGAGTAAAAATTTTTCATAAACAAACATGAAGTTTCCTTTCATCTGGAATAGAGTACTGGTGTTTCACTGGAAACTGAATCAAGGTTTGTTGTGAGATATTTTTACTACTAGTGTGATACACTGATCTGTAGGAAACACAGAAAAAAAAAATTCACAGTAAGACTAACATTTTGTAGCTCAAAATCCATCATGTTTATGCTAAAGGCATCATGCAAATGCTAAAGATAATGCATTAAAAAAAAAAAAAAGCCTTTCTTGGACATTACTGCTTGATCATTTTAGAGCATTTGCAATTCTGCATGGCTGTTTCCATAGGCCTCTGTATTGTCCCTGGCACCTCTACCATCCATCTGATTTGCCCAGATCAGGAGCAGGGGCACATTAGATTTGCTTTGTATGAAGAGTCACATCCCCAGAAAGTGATGCAGATGGAGAGTTGCCTAAGAAGAAGAAGACCAGTTTATACAGTGTATGCTTGGCTGCACATGCAATTGCAATTTAATTTTACATTAACACAGAAACAGAGGAAATAGTCCTGCTTGACCAGCTTGATGTTATTCTATGGCAAAGTGATCCATAAGGGATCTGGACAGGCTGGATCAATGGGTTGAGAAAAAGTGGGGGCAGTACAGAAAAAGTGGGTGCAGTACAGAAAAGGCAGAGCCTGTATTGAGAGAGTTGTCATGCTTTGTTGGTCTGAGTTTTATTTGGGGTTAGAAATAGCTAAACATCTGGAAATGGCAACTATTAAAAATGATTAATCGGTCTAACGTTATCCTATCAATCATACTAATATGCAACAACAACAATTCATTTTTACATAGCTCTGAAAGCTGATTTTAAACATGTTAGAACAGAAATTTGTCTCAAGTTTCTCTCCAACAAATGGAGTAATTTGGGTTACAATTCTAATTTTCTAATAGACCCAGACATCTACCAGAGCCCGTTGAATATCAAGAGTCTGTATCACAATCAGAAGTTCTTAGACCCCACCTTAATCAAGACCAGAGAAGTCTTAAGACTTAGCAGTCCTAAGAATCTGGAGATGTGGAAGCATAGCAAGAAATGGGGAGATTCTGGACATGCAGAACCCATTTTGGTAGCTTTGCTTCTGGCACAGGTTTACTTTGGCTTTTAAATAATTTTTCATTAATAATTTGGCATTTTTCATTAATAATGAGCCACCCTTCCTGATGAAAAGAGAAGACTCCCCTTGAAATCTCACAAATTGTCAGATAATGTTGTGCTGCTGCAAATTTATGAAAGAATTAATGTATACGTAATCACTGAAGGTTAAAGCTCTTTTCTGGATCTCTATTAGTCTAAAAACCCAAGGATATTCAGCCACAAAAAAAATCTCAGCCTCCCATACAGGAGTCATGGTGCCAGGGTCATGGACTAGCTGTGCAATGGGAATGAGGAAAAGACTCAAATCTTACCATGCTAGAAAAACTGTATGGAAAAAAATTCCACAATTCACTAAGGACAAGATTCTGTCCTCTGCAAGACATATAGCACATCCTCTGCAGAAGACATAGCACAAGTTTTCATAACAGTTCTGCAGTTCTATGGATCTCATGTCTCAGAAAATATGAACATCAACCATAATGAGTCTAGAGTGAACAGGAACAGCTGTGTTAGACAGGAATGCCTGTGTATGAGAAAATGCTAGGAAACTGGAACTGTTTAGCCTAGAAGAGGTCTGAGAAGTTCTTGAATTCATGCATTAAGGAACTGTAGTTCTTTTAGCCCTCTCCTTCAAAGCAACAGAGAAAAGTGTCATTTTTCTATGTTTATATGAGTATGGTGAGTTAAAGTGCAGGATTTTCTGATATTATGAAGACAGTTTATAACAGTGCATACAATGAAGCAATGGAATAAGCTCACTGTGGGGAGAATTTCCATCACTGCAGAAAAGCTTGGAAAAAAGTTATCAGTGAGGAAGAGCTTAAGACACATACTATGATGATACAGGCATGCATTTAGGAAAACGAAGAGTGATGGAGTTAGTAAATTACCAGTAAACCTGAAGCTGAAAGCTTGCAAATGTCACTGAAAGTAACCAATCATCAAAGCTGTTCTCAGGCCATTTTGTGGAGAGGATAGCTGACTGCATCTAAATTGTCACTGATGTTTTTGTATACTGAGAAATCTCTGTGATTTAGAATTCATTTAGGAAGAGTACAATTAGTTAAGGTTGTATTTAACACAGAAGTAAATATAAAGAAATTGGTGAGAAACTAATCAACACAAATTGAAGGATGAATCATGGCTACAGATATCTGTGGCTGTAAATGCAGCAGATACTGTATTGCCATTCACAATTATGAAAGCCGTGGCAGAAAGCAGTGAGGAATCAGTTTATTCACAGGTCCTACACTGCACAAATCTCTGTATGACCTGACCTCTGATGCCCTCTTCTTCAGTTTTACAACTTCCTTTTTTTTTAAATATTTTTTCCTGCTTCTTGCAGGAGTGCCTTAGTGGGCTTGCTATATTCAGATTATTAATTTAAGTAAATCAGAGTGTACAGAGTGTTGCAGCTGGCTTCCTCAGAAACCCGACCTACTTAAGACTCATCAATTGTAAAGAAGAGGGAATAATAAATGTGGAATGAAATGAAGAAGCATCTAGATCAAATGTCTAATTTATTTGGCATGAATGACTTATGTGCCTGTTTCTAAAATAATGCAATACTAGCACAGCAGCTTTAATGCCACTGATGGGATATAGAGCTCCAGATATAAATATTATTTACCTGATAATATTTACATCTATGCCTTGTCCATCCCTATTCAATCACTTACCATATGTTGCAAACTGGATTGCTAATTAAAGGCCTTAATCAAGATGCCAGGGGAGTATCTTTGTTCATTGGTGTTCCTCTCTATCTCACAAAAATATATGCATAAAAGATCCTCTGATATATAATTTTGTCTGAAGGAACAGAACTGAAAACACTATTTTAAGGGAGTCTTGTACATTTCTAGGTCTACAGTAGATGGACCCACCTCACTTTATTTCGATTTTCTTTCTTATTAGATAAATTAAGCTGTCAGGAGCCACTTGTTATCTCTCATTCTCAATTTAAATTGTCCATCCACATTTTGTCTTACTAAAAGGAGAGACAGCTACCAAGAATATAATTTATAATGTTGTCTTTGGCTGAACCAAGGAAGATTGCTTGGTACAGCTGGCGATCCATCTGTACAATTAGTCATACAATATGAAATAAGTGATGAACATTTTAGGGAGATCAATGGTTTTAAGTCTTGCACCAGGATTGTTCTATGCAGAATGCACTCACCATCCGATGAAAAAGATCAAAGATGACAATGGAAAAGGTGTGTATGTTTTTCCTACATTCAGAATCTTCCTATGAGTGAAAAAGAAACATACCTCATATATAAAGGCAAGAACATATTGCTAGTATATTTGCAATCTTAGCAGCCCAATAAAACTATTAGTACTGATGGTAATAGTAGTATTGCAGGTCTAGTTATTGCAGGAAGTGAATATAGACAGTTGTGTTGGCTTTGCACATCCTGGTTTTTGGTAGCTGGTTTGCTGGTAGCTGGTAGCTGGTTTTGCACATCCTGGTTTTTGGTAGCTGGTTTGCTGGTAGCTGGTTTTGCACAGCCTGGTTTTTGGGGGGCCGCAGTGGTGACTTCTCTGAGAAGCTGTTAGAAACTTCAGCTTTGTCCAGCAGATCAATCCCTGATGGGTCAATTAGAGATGTTGGTGACACTTCTGTGATAACATATTTAAGAAGAAAATCTAAACAAAATGGGGCACAGTTTTTTCCTAGTCAAAGAAGGGAAGGTGGTAAGAATATGTGAGGGAAAGAACGTGGAGACACCAGGGTCCGTGAAGAAGGAGTGGGAGGAGGTGCTCCAGGCGCTGGAGCCAAGGTTCCTCTGCCGCTGTGGTGACAGATGACCATGGTGAAGGAGCGGTGCCCCTGCAGCCCATGGGGATCCACGGGGGATGCAGAGATCCCCAGCCCGTGGGGGAGGTGCCCACACTTCCTGGGGGAGGCTGTGATCCAGTGGGAGACCCAGTGGAGAGAGAGGATGCTTATTTCCAGGCTGGAGCAGCCTGTCCTTGGACAACTACACCCTGTTGAAGAGTGACCTGCACTGCAGCAGTTTTGGGAGGACTGCTGCTCATGAGAGTGGACCCACATTGGAGAAGTTTATGGAGAACTGTCTCCCATGGGAAAGGACCTCACAGTGTAGAGAGGGAAGGACTCCTCTCCCAGAGCAGCAGAAGAAGAACTCAGGTGATGAACTGACCAAAACCCCCATGCCCTGTCTCCCTGCACTGTTGGTGGGAAGGAGGGAGGGGTTGGGGAAAAAAAGGTGGTTTTAAAAGCTTAATTTGCTTCTTATTTTTAGTTCTCATTGTCCTTCTCTGATTTTGTTAGTAACTATCTCATGTTGTACCTTTAAGTTGAGCCTATTTTGCCCTTGGAGTGTTTTCTCCAGGTCCTTATCTCAACTCATGAACCCTTTGTTTAAATTTTTCTCCCCTCTGCCCAGCTGTGGCAGGGGAGGGTGAGTGAGCGACTTTAGTGGGTGCCTGGCAATTGGCCAGCATCAAACCATGAGAACAATAATTAACAGTATTGTTATTCATTAAAATTATTAAAATTTTCTATCATAAAGTTTCACATCCACATTTAGTGTTTTTCCTTTTATTTAATGCCACTTATATTAATAATCTGAACATAGCAGAGATTTCCCTTCCCTGCTGTCTGCTTGCAAAGTCAAGGGCAGTGGTCTGAGTGGAGTTGAAAGCACTGCTTGGGTCTGTCTGAGCAGGTGAAGGATTCCTCGAGTTGACAGCATGTCAAGTCCTTTGCTGGGGCTGCTGATGGCCTCTTATTCCTCAGTGTAGAGTCTGCTTAGGGTTGCTTTGAAATGTTTGGCAGCATGTTCTTGCACCTTGCACTTCCTTTTTTAGCTTGTAAGCTCACATCACACACAAATTTCCAATTTGTTATGCATTTTATGTCTTTTAAATGCTTCTGTTTTGTTCTGTTTGGTACCCTTGAAACTGATTTTGCTCAGCTCCAAGTCTGCATTTCTTTCACAGACTACTGGAGACTTGTTTAGAGCCATAAAGTTCCTGATGTCAGCCATGTCTCATTTCTTATAATTCCATCTCTGCCCTGCAGCTTGTATGTATACCTTTCAAGCCTTCAGCTCTCATACCACATTTCTCTACATTGCAAGGTTATGCTAAAATCAATATCTCTGTGGACCTCTACCTCTTTGGGTCTACATTAAGGTTTTTGTGGGATAGGAAATCCCACATTGATTTCAGCATTACAGGATAAAGAAAATAGTGATTAATTTAAATGAAAGGAATAAATATCGCTATTTCTGCATTTAGTGCAGAAAAATTTCTCTAGTTTCAGAAAGAAATTAAATCTTGAGATAAATACAGTGTATTCAGGAGTATTTCAGGTAATAGTTTTTGATCTTTTGTATGTCTTGCAGAGGTTAACTGAAAGAAAAATGGCTTATTCTAATTGTTTTGAACAAGTCTGTAAACAAATCCTGCAACTAAAAGAAATAATTATTTTACCACTATTTAACAGCAAAGTAGCAAATTTTTGTGAGGAAATCTACACAAACTGTCATTTTCAACAAACTTTGTGCAATCCATTACTGCCAACAGGTTCCTCACAGCTTTTCTGTGTGCTGAATATATTCAAGAACATATATTATGTCATCCTTAATGCCAGAGGTAAAAAAGGTTGGATTTTTTTCTTCCCCTCCAGAACTATTGAAGAACCAAATGCACAGATGTTTTTTAACAGAAAATTTTTGTTACAGAAGGAGAATCTTACTATGGCATCACCCATTTATTTTCTAAAACAACAAGAGAAATATTTTGTATACATCACCTGAATGTCACATCTATGAAGTAAGACTGTGACTTTTACACTGCATATATTTTCTACCTGTAGAAACACACCAAACCTCAGGGAAAAAAAAAAAGGATCTTTTAAAAACCTACCTTGACAAATCTGAACATATGCACTCTATTGAAACACAAACTAATTCTTTCTTGCAATAACACTGTCATTTATATTAGATTAATTGATTGACTTGGGCCCCCAGCAGTGCTGGGATTGGGCAGGATTCTGCTTTATAGGTTAGTTTCTGTTTTATAAGGTTAGTGTCACTGTGTTTTAGGGATTCCTTGTAAGCCTAATATTTTCACATGCTTTCACAGTTACCTTCACACTCCTCCATCCAAATATGAACACCCTCATGAATATGTATTTATATTTATAAATATTCCAGTTCATGAAAGAAGGCTAGTCGAGGCAAGTGGAGGCAAGTTTATAAATAGGGAAAGGCTATAGAGATTTTCTAGGGAGTTCAAGGAGGTAATCAGAAAACAATAGGAATGGGACAACAATTGGAAACCTTGTGTAAAGACAGTAAAACAATTCATTTGTATACTTTGAATGGGAAAATGAAGAAAAATCTCATCTACTAAAAGACAGCAGAGAAGCAAAAAAGAGCAAAACTCCTTGAAAACCATATCTTTCAAAATATATTAAAAATATAATTTGATTTTTGCCTTGGTCTTTGTCTGGGAACACTGACACACAACTTATGCATGTAGAAGATATTTGACTCTGATATTTCAAATCCGATCCTTTAGATGGCTTTCGCAGTAAATCTTGATGAAAACATGTATCCTTGAGGCAAATTCATCACTAATACCCATTTCAGCTCGCAAAAGTAATTTCATGACATATTGTGTTGCATGCCTGACTAATCCCAGGGGATGAATATTCATGGTGGTTATGAGATAGACTCTTTTAAATTCGTGGAGTTCCACGTTGGCATCAGACATCATAGCAGCTTCACAGATCATTTTGTTCAGCTAGAAATAATCTGTTGTTATGTCTTGAAAGTAAGGTGGTTTTATTTTTATCACAAGGGTCACCAAACCTAGCATTATTGCTCAGCTAGAGACATATTTACCAAAGAAGTGCTAGAAATAGCAAAGTGTAACTGAACAAGACAGTCTTTCCACTTCAGCTTCTCTGAAACCATAAAAACCTATGTTCCTCAGTGGTGTGCCACTGAGCAGTAACATATTAACCAAGGGAGGATAAATCTATCACCAGTAGTACTCATTTGGAAGCTACAATAACTGAAGATACATTAGCAAAATGAAAAACAGTAATTGGGATGCAAAATAGATTAATTTGAGATTCCTTCCCTAAGGACCCAGAGAAATCAAAGGTAGAAGGAGATTGTTAGATTTTGCATCAATTTCTCTCCTATATAACACTCTCTTAATGAATTTTCCAGCCAAAATTTTAATGAATATCCACAACTCTTCTACTTTTTCACACAGACAAAGCAAAATCATAATAGAAATTTTCAGCAGAAAATGGAACTCATGATGCTGAAAAACTGAGTATATAGAATTCAATCTCGGGTTAATTTGTTTATAAACCAAATAAGAGGACTTTCTAGAGCTTCATTCCTAACAATATATCTCAAGATCATCTGGGTACCCTCACAATACACGAAGAATGAAGAAAATGTATAGAAGAAAATGTGCAGGAAAAAAATAGCTTTTGAAGTTCTGCATCTTTACAAAAACTTACTGCTCTACCTAGCTCTTACCTAGGTCTGCACCTGCATCTTACTGTTCCTTAAACCAGAAACCACAAAGCAGTCATACCCTAGGTGATGCAGCCCACCTAGGAAGTACAGAGGAAGGACACAAGGGAATACGAGTATCAAACCTGTACTTTCATGTAAAATATAATACATAATGGAAGACAAAAGAATTATGAAAACTAATACAAGAATATTCTTAAAACTATAACAAGTAGCAGAGGATGGCAAACTGGCAGTCAACTGTCTATGGCAGATCTGATAAAGCCTGAATAATATAGAAGAAATAAGTTCATTTTCATAGCAGCTGAGAGACCATTACAAGTGACTGGGGAGGTGGAGGAGTGAAGAGAAGACAATGGAAGTATATTTACCCTTCCTCAAGAAGCAGCATAGCATCAAGAAACACCAGGAAAGCACTAGAATTAAGAAGAAGGTTTAAGTTCTTAGGTTGTGGTAGCAGGTGTGCTTAACTGGTACATCTTGCAGCTGTTGATCAGTCACTGTTGCTCTGATCATGCCTGAATGTAGCATATATTTCATTGTCCAGCTCCATGAAGAGCAAACTACGGAGGAGATCAAATGTATTCCTTCGATACACCAGCTGAACTTGTGAGTGGGAGCACTGTCAATATGTAAGACCCAAGAATTTCTCTTCATCTCAGCATCCTTTGGAAAACTCATAATATGAAGAAATTTTGCTTAAATTTCTTTCAACTTATGCTTCTCTTCATAAGAGTAAAGATCTCGTGAGATGTTTTTAAGAGTGGTTACTCATTCAAAATAATTTATTTGAATATTTTTAAATTTAAAAATGATATTATGAATGCAAGTAAAAATTAAAACATTTATAACTACAATAAAAGTAATTTTTTCACACTACCAAACTAATTTTTTTTTTTTTAATTCTTTTTCCACAAATTTGTGTCATTCCAATTATTTAGTCAGATCCCTTTTGGAAGATCCTGGACTTGAGAATAGTTTCAATGGTGTAAATCTGATAATCAATATGGATTTTTTAGTTTTTTGCCTCTTCTTCCCTTCTATGTACAGTGGTTATTCTGTAATTTGTGTTCCACCATCATGTTCTCTTGATCTTTATAGGTTTGTTAATATTCTGAAAGATAATTGTTCCATGTTAAATTTCCAAACATTATTCATAATTGCTAGATTTTTATTGTATTTATTCTTTGATAGGCAACATCAAGTTTCCTTGCCAGACAAGGTTTTTCAGTTAAAAGAAAAGATGCATTGAATTGCCCTTTAGCTTGAATGGTTTGATTCTCTAAAGGAAATTTTCACCTCTACATTTTTTCACATACATATGGCTGATATGGATATTTGAAGTACCAGATGTTAAAAACATGCATCTCCCATTAAACTCGCTTGATTCTTCTGCTTAAATTAATCATTAAAAACATATTTCAATTCTCTGTGGCATCTTGCTGTTTTGCATCCTGTTTCTGTAGTTTTCCATCCTGCTATTATCAATCCTTTGAATAACAGCTAGCAGGAGTCATGACTGCACCAAGATGCAATGCAGAACATCAAGAATTAGGCTGGGAAATGAAAGATTCCAAATAAGCCTCTCAGCTAAGCTCCCTTTTCCTTGAAATGTTGGACCACATGATCTTTTGGGGTCCTATCCAACCTGGGCACTTCTGTGATTCTGTGACTCTATAATTACACAGTGTCTGGCATCACACAAAGCCAAGTTTCAGCTGGTGTGCTTCCAATGACTTTCACTGGAGATAATGAGGCAAAGTAAGCCCTTTGGGAGTCAAAAAAGCTTCATTCTGCTCCATGACTGGACTCCCAGGCCCAATTTCATGCAGACAAGATTCATAGGAACCGCTAATATTATTGTTATTATGTGACAAGGAAGGGAAAATAAAAATGCATGTTTGCTGTGAATATGCATCTTCTTCTTATGTTGCCTGCATACCTTTAACTTATTATATTTTTTATCATTCTAAAATCATTTGGAGTGTCAATTAATCAATTCTCTAGCATGAAGAGTAATTTTAACACTTTGGAAATTGATTTTACTCATGTTTAAATCCCTGATAATGCAGTTCCATATATCTATGCAATTATACTTCCAATTTCTTCACAATTAATTTTCAGCTGAATTTTGCCTCTCTACTCAAACACGCATATTTATACAATATAGTTGTCTTTGAATATGTTAAAACATCTTGAAACTAAAACTGATTGGTTAAATCAAAAAGATAAAGGCAATTTAGTGATTTCTTCCTTTTAAAATTTTCTTTATTTCTCCCTCCCAGCCTTGCTGGAAAAGTTGACGTTTAAAGTAGAACACACAGAAAAGCCTTTGAAAACATGTCAGAGCTTTTCAGATTTGGTTCTAATTTCAAAATAGGATTATGTTTTTAAACAAGGTCTGGTAGAAGTCTCCAGCTCTAAGGAAATCAAAATCACTAGCTTACTTTAAGTAGGAGCTAGCAGAGCCTTGAGCAGTTAAAGGTTTAAAGCTCTGAACAAATTAAAATAAGTGCCATCCAACTGCAGAGAGGTATTATTTAAATCGTAGTTATTAGGTTCAGCTTTCTGCTGTTTTTTCTGATATTTGAAACTGGTCTGTCTCTTGATAATTTAGAGTCAATAAACAAATGCATATCTGGGGGTACATCAGTTACCCTACCTGACTAGGAACAACATTTATTACCCTTAATCTGTTTTCTTCCTAGATAAAGGTGAACAAATGCCTTGAGTGAGATCACACTGCATTATTTCTCCATTTTTTCTTGTCACAGTAACTGACAATTTACTACAGTGAGTTTGCAGATTATCTAGAAATTGCTCCCTTTCCCTGCCCTCCCCCCTCACCAAATTAAAGTTGGTCACATCAATCAAGATTATTTTTATTGGTTGGAATTAAGGCAGTAGCAGGTTAAAGAGCTTAAAAGGGACATAAATAGAAAAGACTTTGGTGGTTGAAAAATGCTCCTCTCAATTTGGAGCTTAGCGCATAGAAGGTTTTAACATGAGAAAACCCTCGTACTGGAGGGTTGCAGCATAACAGCTGTCTCAGAGCTCTGGTATTGTGCTCCTCAGAAAAAACACTAAAAACTGTTATGCGAATAACCTAGGATAATATGATTTTGAATGCTCTTTACACCCCAAAATATGAAAATAATTCCAAAATTGATTTACTAGTGTTATTTAATGCCATTAAAATCCATACATGTGCCTAGTTTTATAATAGACATTTTTCAGAATAAAAACCACTTTTTAATTTGGACTTGGTTTTAGTCTTTTAAAAATATCTTTCCATATCTGTAATAAGCTTTTGATATTAATATTTATCTGTCATAGTCTTATGAGACATAGTTGCTCTATTTTTTGCTGGTCCATAGTCACTATACTTGCTGCAATCTTGCCAATGGATGAATTAAATTTTAGTGCATTAGGCTATCATTTTTCTATCTGATCTATGCTAGAAGTTGCCTAAACCAAAACTATGTTAAGCTGCTGTAAGATTAAATAAGTAGACTAAGGGGTCATCAAGAGGTGACAGAAAAAAGCTCATTCTTAGCAGTACTGATGTGTTGAGCCATCATCCATAATTTTAGTTCAGAGTGCTAGAACATGTAGAGCAGGAATAAATCTCTCCAAGAACACACAGGATGATTTGATTTGACAATTTCTCTTTTATGTCATTTTTATCAGATCTAGATCACCTGATAATAAAATTCTGCATTGAAACTAAGTAGAACTGAATGGACAAGGTAAATGAATAGAACCTAATGCATAGTCATGCATAGTAGACCTGGTTCTCCAAATTAAATATGGTGTAAATTTCACATTTTCTGACAGATGAGCCATGAATGCTGAGACATTAGAAATTCTTCACTGCGTTCTTCTATTATTACAAAACACTTTTGTTCTTAATCAGTTAATTAGAATACAAAAATATTCCTATAAAAGATGAGAAGGTTGGGCAAAAGATGATTACAAGTTTGTTTACATGACACTGAGCCTTCTGGCAACAAGTGAGGTACCTGTCTCAAAGGGAAAAAAAAGGGTACTTGCTCAGGAGTTCACAGATCTCACTAAGAGAGCTTTACACTAGACTTGAAGGGGGAAGAGGATAAAAACAAGATCACAAAAGATAAGACCATTTGTGGGATGCCACTGTTTGAGGGACAGTGCACAAGCAAGATACTTCAGTCTGCTGTCTCAATAGATGCAGGCAAGCAATGGAGATCTGTGTGGCAGCAAGGATGCAGGAGTTATTGAGATTAGAAACCACAGACACACTGGAGAATTGCCCTGCGGGAATTGGAGTTTCTTCACCAAAACAAAGTGCCAGGATTGATAACCCAACTGAAGAGCACCTACGCCACGCACCCACCATGGGCAGCAAATGGGAGGAGCTAAAATCCATGGTGCAGCAGAAAAGATATGCATAATTGCCATCATGGAGGTGTGTTGGTATTACTTGCACAGCTAAAGTGCTGCAATGGATGGCTGTAAAGTTTTCAGAAGGAACTGGGAAAGAAGGGGAGGTGGTGGAGTAGCCCTGTATGTTAGTGAGTGCCTAATTTTCTGGAGCTTGATGGTGATATTTACTGATAAAAATCAGGGATAAGACCAACAGGGCAAATATCCTGGTGGAACTGTGTTATAGACCACCTAACAATGAAGAAGAGACAGATGAAATATTCCATAAGGAGCCGGGAGAAATCTCATATTTGCAAGCCCTTGTCCCAGATGACTACTAGAAAAACAACATGGCATAAAGGAAACCCATGAGGTTCCTAGGGTGTGGAAGACAACTTCTTGACATAGCTGATCAAGGAGCCAGCTAAGGAAGATGTCCCTCTGAACCTGCTGTTTATAAGCAAAGAAGGACCAGTGTGTGATCTGATTATCTGACGGATATGGGCCATCTTGGCCGCAGCAATCCCAAAAATTATAGAGTTTTCTGCTCCAGGGGAGCAGAAAAGGAGGGGGAAAAGCAGAGCTCTCACCTGGGAGGGTAGACCTTTGCTTTTCTGGAATATTGGCCAAGAAAGTCCCTTGGGAGGCAGTTTGGTAGGGCAAAGGAGTCCTGGAAGGCTGGACATGCTTCCAGAAGGAAGTCTTAAATGTGAAGGAACAGGCCATCCCCATGTGTCTAAAAGACAACTGATAGGGAAGACCAACCAGGCTGAACAGTGAATTTTGACTAGAGAATGAATCACTTTTGGAAGAAGAGAGAGTTCACTCAGGAGGACTACAAGGATCTTGTGAGCTATGCAGGGAGAAAACTAACAGGGCCAAAGCCCAATTAGAACCTAATCTTGTTACTGCTGCGAAAAAGGAAATAAATATATTAGCAACAAAAGAAAGGCAAAGGAGAATGTCCACCCTTTAATGGAAGTGTGGGGAAAAGTAGTAATGGAGGATGAGCAAAAGACTGATGTACTAAATGCCTTCATTGCCTCTGCCTTTCACAGCAAGACCAGTTGTCCGCAGGACATCCAGTCTCCTGAGCCAGAAGACAGGAACAGGGAGCAGAATGAGGAACCAATATCCCAGGGCAAATGGTCATTGACCTGCTACACCACTCACACACACACAGGTCTGCAGGGCAGGATGGAGTCCAGCCCAGGGTACTGAGGGAGGAGCTCACCAAGCTACTTTCCGTCATTCATCGGCACTCTTGGCTGACCGGGGAGGTTTCGGTAGCCTGGAGGTCAGCGAATGTGACACCCATCTACAAGAATGCCTGGAAGGAAGATGTAGGCAACTGCAGGCCCATCAGCAGGGGGAACTTAGGGGAGACCTGATTTCTCTCTGCTTCACTGCCTTAAAGGAGAAGGGAGAAAGATGGCATTCAACCTCTCCTCCCAGGTGAAAACTGGTGAGACAAAAGGAAATGGCCTCAGTTGCACCAGAGGAGGTTTAGATTAAATCTTAGGAAAAATTTCTTCTCTTACGGGGTGTTGAGGCACTGGAATAGGCTGCCTAGAGAAGTGGTGAAATTATCATCCCTTGAAATATTTTAAAAATATGTGGATGTGATACCTGGGGACATGGTTTAGTGCTGAACATGTGGGTGCTGGGTTAACTGTTGGACGTGGTGCTAAAAGAGGCCTTTTATAACCATAATGGTGCTATGACCCTATGGCTATGATGTGGTTTGAGATAATAGTTTCAGTAGCAATGGTTCCTGAAATGTTTAAAATAACTGCCCTAGAATATCTTTCAAATTTTTCTTTCACAGACCTAAGACAGGGATATATATATATTTTTAGTATTGATACATACAAATGTATTTCTACTCTTTGGATGTCACAAAATGATGATAAGGATCATCAGTCTTGATATAATTCTCCTTGATGTGAACAAAAAAAAAAGCCATAAGTTCAATATCAAATTCAGAGAAGTGTGAGTGAACTAGTTTTCTACTGCAAATAACTTACCCTAACATGTGATTGTAGTAACTTATGATAAATAAAGTTGGTTTTTTAAAATTATTTTCAAGCCATATCCAATGTCTCTTGCTTATTGCAGCTGTCCAAGCCCCAAATACTTCAATTCATTGTTCCAAATCTCACTCATACTTCTCTTGCCAACATCTAGTTCTACTGACATGTTTACCCATCCCTCACTTCCAAATCAGTCTTAACTGCATATTCTGTACTTGCTTCCATGTTAGCTGGAATAACTTTTTCAGTGTGTTACTGTTCAATACTGTGAAGAAAATCATCTAGTATTTTACAAATGTATAGGCAAAAAATTAATAATAATTAATAAAAAACAATAATAATGTTTTTTTGCAAAATATGGGACATTTTCCCATCCCATAAATAAATTATTAAATAAATAAATATCTAACCAAGCACAAAAATTTCACCTAGAAAAAGATGCTTTTTTTCAATTTGTATTGCATTTCAATCAATCAACTAGTATTGCCTCCACTCAAGATTTTGGGCCCTACCAGAAACAAAAAACCTAATTGTGTCCAATCTAATTGAGTCTAAAAAGAAGCTAGGTAATTTTAAACAGATCATTGTGAAAAGGTATTTCACTTCTTGTTTTGGCTAATTAGCCAACAGCTCATAGAGATTGCAGTTGTCTCCTTTTAGAAGCTATGTGAGGAAACCTGGTTCTTCCACAACTTGGAAATTATTGCTATAAATTCTGTAAGAGGACCAAAGTTCTAAAAAGACAATGAGAAGTAATACAATACAGTATTGGATTCTTGTGTCTTCAGTGTATTTTTTTTTCTTACTCCTTCATTTGTTTGTTTTTATGGATCACAAAAATTAATGTATTCTTCAGAACCATCACACATAGTATATACCGAAACTTCTTGAAAACAAGGAGGGAAGATGTTAATATTTCCTGTTGAAGTATGTAAACCTGCTTCTGAGGAGGTCATCTTTCTGAAAAATCTCCATATCTAATCTAACATTGCCCCCTATCCTCCAGTTTTGATCAAATTTGTTCCTAGCTCACATAATCAATAGACTTGAATCATGAATGAATTCTAGGTATTTCGCCTGAATAACCTTCGAAATTTGAAAAATATGTTGATACGTTGATTTGAAAAATATGTTGATAAGAAAGTTCTTTTGCAATGTTGATAGTTTGTATCATTAGGTGAAGCAGCAGGATGGCATTAAATGGGAGCAAAGGAGCAAAATTAGCACAAGGAAAAAAAAATTAAAACTGACAAGAAGAGACAAGCCTTTCCCAACAAGTCTTAAAATATCAATGTCATGTTTAACCAAACAGCACTCAAAGGCAAACTCTCTTGCAAGCAATGCTTTTCTCAAACTTCCTTGTTAATGACTATTAGACTGTAGTAATCAAGTAAAAATGCTCTCATTTTGTGAAGTGCAGTTGCTCAGCATCAAATGGATGTGTTTTTACTGCAACAGATACTAGAATGAGCAGATGCCAGAAATAGAAATTTCAATCATATTTGCCACCAATGGTCACAAGTGAACATATTGAGAGAGCTACCTTTCTTATAATGATTCTTCTGTAGTTGCTAACTGGCTTATGCCACAGCATAAATGAATGATTCATTAATATGAATCAGTGTTATAATAATAAATTAGAAGGAAAACCAGTAAACTTAAAGGTTGCTTATGCAGAGACAGTTAGTTAGCCTTGCAGACTTTCTCAGGGCCATAACATGTACAGTTCAAAAGCAGAAGAATTTGTGTAAAGGATAAAAAACTAAACATAAGTTTGAGATTACTGGAAAAAGGGAGAGTGGTGCTCTCTATATCCAGCCATATATCTTTTTCATTCAATAAACCATTTCAGAAGGCTCTGGCACAGCTTGCTTTAAGTAGGATTACACACATCTATATCTGCTGAGAGCCTGCTTCCACTGGCTCTGAGCCTGCATTTTTACAGACTTTTGCATGTGGTTACTTTCAAAGAGCTCATACTCATCTACAGAACCAGCACTATTCCAGCTCTCCCCACCACCATCATTACTGTGCCACCAATTTCCAAGGCTCTCTGAGATGTCTTGAGATGTATTAGATGAGAAGGGACTGTAACACTGTGAAGTCTAACAGATCTGACCAGAGCAGATTAAGTAAAACCCCTTAGAGAATGAGAAAGATCTACTGTGTAATTAAAGGAGCATGATGATCTTATCAGAAGCATAAAAGCAATGCCAGCATCTTTTTTGCAATCAGTTTTTCTCTCTAGGCCCAAAACATTTTATGGAGAATGACAGAATTACCATCTTTATTTTACAGACTGAGGCATAAAGAAATTACTTGTTCAACATCAGCCAGCAGACAAAAGGTGTGGCCAAGACTTTGAGGGTCACAATCCTTGGTTCAGAGTGATCCCAAAGTGCATTCAGTGAAGAGCAGCTTTGAACAGAAGTGGAAAGAAAGGAGACAGACATAGCCATCAATATGTATTCATATGTATTTCCTACTCCTACATGCATTCCATCCATAGCCTTTATGAAGTTTGTTCCCACCTACACCTTAAATATATTTGCTCATACCTTCTGGCAGTGGAGACAGACAATTTCTAAGACATACCATTCGGGATTGTCATGAGAAAAAACTCCCTCAGAAATTAATTCTGAAACAGAGATTACTTAATTTAGCTTACAGAAAAATACTGTCATGACTCAAGACTACTAAAAGTACTATTTTGTATCACATATTTTATTTTTTAGTACTCACTACATTTTGGAGGCAGGGAAGAGGATTCTAAGTGCAGAGACAAAAAGAAGCTGTAGGACAATTATTTTTCCAGTTAATGGCATACCTATGACATTTTATCCTGTTTCTCCTACTAAAACAAGAAGAAATAACAAGTCACTTGGTTGTCTCTTCCAAAACAATTCCATATAAGAAAGGAATACTGGCAATTATTGTCCACAGAGAAAAAACCATTTTGGGTCATCGTTGGTCTAGATCCCAAGGGGTCAGATCCTAGCACTTATTATTAGAATTATCTCATCTTAATTGGTGCTATCTACCAAAACAAAAGAATATTTGAAGATAATATTTCTTCAAATATAACCATGGAAAAGGACCCCTTTTTCTTCTTCTAAAAGTCCCCCTCTTCCTCAAAAAGAAACAATAAAATCTTTATATTGATAGGAAAACCCATGCATTTTCCTGATTATTGGTAAAGATCTCACTGGAGATTTCGTTATCACAAGTTTGATTTCAGCAACTTGTGAAATCCCAAGTCAGGTAATTCCATATATTAGTAGTTAAAAAAATAATACTACTAATGATAAAAACCCCATCACAAGTGGAAAACCCCACTAACCACACAAAATACGTACCCTACCACCAGCATACTGTTTGCAAACTTTTTGTTGCGCAGTAATCACGCTCCCTGTCTGAACTGTGGACAATTAAGACAGCAGCTCCTACTGTAAAGCAGATCAAATCCTCTTAAAGTTGCATATGGCCCTTTAATCTAAGTGCACTGTACGGAGGACTTAGTTCTAGTGCTCACCCCTCATGAGTCAACTCAAACTCTGTAACTGACCTCATTTGGCATCTGTCAGAAACTAAAAGCAGCAGCACCCAGCTGTTCACTTTATTAAAACATACAATTGCATAAATAAAATATAAAATTATAAATGTAACTCCAATATTTTGGAAACTCAATCCCACTCAGTGGTAAAAATTCAATTGCTATTTTTATCTGTGATTTTTATACCTTCTGAACAAAACTTATCCTATTCCAGTTCCTGGCTCCAAGATTTTCTGCTGTGTTTTCTCATTCTGTAATGATTCTGTCATGGCACAGAGGATTTTTTTTTACCCTTTCTCAGGGTGAAAGAGCATCAGACAAAGGAACTATTTATTAGTCAATGTTGTTGAGATGTGAAAAAAAGTAATTCATCACTGAGAAAAGCATTCAGCAAGCTCTTTACCAGTGATTAGAAAAGGGATTTTAGCTTTTTATAGCATTTCTTAAAAGTTGCAATTTCTCTAACGTCCCTTGCTTCTTACCAAGAACGGTGCTCATCTTCACTTATTACCTGAAGCACTGGTCAAAAAAGGAATTATATAAGTGTCTACAATTATTTTCTGCTACTGGGTAGGTCACCCTTAGAAGGAGTCTTCATAGTTTCAGCAGGAAGTCAGATATTTCCCTCTGTAAATAATGACAATAGAATGCATAATCAAAATTCAAATTTTGAAGCATCAGGAGAGAAGACTTTATCACAAGAAAAGAAAGTATTAGGGGGAACATAGGGAGGACTGTAAAGATTTATAGGGGAAAAGAAAATGTAGAATCGTTGAATATGCTGATGGAAGGCAATGATCAGGATCATCAAGTCCAGCTTGTGGCCAGGCACAGGACATCCAAAGAGTCAAACTGTGTGCCTGAGAGCGCTGTCCAAAAGCTTCCTGAACTCTGTCGTGCTTGGTGCTGTGACCACTTTCCTGGGGAGCCCCACCAGGCTCTGGGATAAAAACCCTTTTTCCTGATATCTATGCAAAACTTTCCCTGACTCATCATAACAATATGATTACTGCTGAGGGAAGTCTGGGCCTTTCTCTGTGATGACTGCATCTGACTGCTTCTGGCTGCAAAAGAATTACCTCCTCTGGTACCCAGACAGATCCACAGAAGGAAACCATGTATTTCTGACTCTAAAGGAGGATGAATTATATTGTACAGACAGGCTGGTGGTAAAAAAAAAGGAAAATAAGGGAATAGATATGTGAATTTATGAAGAGGAAGCTGATAGTAAAAGGACGGGAGGGAGGTCACTGCTGCCAGGGGTCAGACACTAAGAGGGCGAGCCAAATTATACTGCAGGAAGCCAGTTATAAGGAACTGAGGTTTTAAAAGAGAAGGAGAAGAATTACCAAAACCCTGAATGACAATGAAAAAGAGGAGGAAGAAGAAGGAAGAAGAGGAAGAAGGAAGAAGAGGAAGAAGGAAGAAGAAGGAAGAAGAAGAAGGAGGAAGAAGAAGAAGGAGGAAGAAGAAGAAGGAGGAAGAAGAAGGAGGAAGAAGAAGGAGAAGGGGAAGGAGAAGGAGAAGGAGAAGGAGAAGGAGAAGGAGAAGGAGAAGGAGAAGGAGAAGGAGAAGGAGAAGGAGAAGGAGAAGGAGAAGGAGAAGGAGAAGGAGAAGGAGAAGGAGAAGGAGAAGGAGAAGAAGAAGAAGAAGAAGAAGAAGGAGGAGGAGGAGGAGGAGAAGAAGAAGAAGAAGAAGAAGAAGAAGAAGAAGAAGAAGAAGAAGAAGAAGAAGAAGAAGGAGGAGGAGGAGAAGGAGAAGGAAAAGAAGAAGAAGAAGAAGAAGAAGAAAAATTAATAATAATAATAATAATAATAATAATAATAATAATAATAATAATAGCGCACCAAGCCTACAAAGTTCCTTTGGAAAGGTAAATGGGATGAGGAGGCATGTAGCAGGACAGAGGAAAGACTGAGACAGAAAAGCCCTTGGAAAGAAATATCAGAACAACAAATTCTATCCTTAAAAATATATATAGAATTCATTAGTCCCTCTTCAGTGCCCCAAAAAAAAAAAATCATTAATTCCTACCTCTATCCACAGATCTCTCTGAAACCTCTGGCAAAGTGTGCCATTTACTATTGGTCCCTCTAGAATATTTCTACTAGTTAGTAATAAACACTTTTTACCGAACTCAAGTAGTAAAAAAAATTATTCAGTTTAAGGTGCCAAGTCTTCTGAAGAACGATGAAGAAAGAACTCATTGGCAACATTTAATGGAGAAAGTATAGTGTCGTATTGCTTTTTTTGCATTGTAGAAAATTGTATACAACAAATATTATGTACAAACAAGCATGCATCATACAGTACATTGAAAGAACACAACCACAATTGTAGAGAGAAATATTTTTGAAGACTCTAAAATCTCTGTTGGCATTATGTCAATACATATATTTTTGCACAACATTCCTGCCATTGTATTGGTTGGAATGGGCTCCCTGAATCTCTGGAGACTGCTGGAATATCTTTTCACATCTAAAAGGTGGTGTCCTATATATGTAAATGTAAACACTTTTCTTTGCTAATAAGGTACTGCTATGGAAAAGTACAACATGATAAAACATTTTCTTTACATATTGCAAGTTACATATACCTACAGCAGAAGCTTCTTTGCAAGTAATTTCTGATATTATATACAAGTTTTTACACTTTTTTTCAGCGTCCCATGGGCAAATATCAAACCAAATTTGGAATTAAATATGTGGGATAAACGTAGATTATTTCCCTATATTTGAATAAAATCAAACATAGAATCTAATTTGCTTGTAACTAAGTTAGGAATGTTTTAGTTGTGAGACACCCCCAAAATAATGAAGATAAATTGACATATTTAGTTTAATTCTGTTTACCTGTCCTGTTTTGGTGTAATTTTTTTAATGATAGTATAGCTAAGAAAATACAAAATATTCAGTTATACTTGCATTATCCAATGAATTTGCAAAGGAATAGAGACACTGTGAAGACAGATACCCACAGAGTTGTTTCCCTAGCAACAGGAAGAAGGAATGTGCTGACAATTTCCATACCTTCATCAAATTACTGGTGGCTCACCAACACGGTTCATACAGGAGAAATCTATTGCACTTCAAAAATAGAATAATTTAAACTGGAGCTTATGTTTCTTTCCAGGTATATTTTCTTTCTCAAATCTTTAAGAAAACTTTCTTTGAGAAGGATTGAAAGTCTGGTTGAAGATGCTTCAAGGGGCAAAATATTTCAGAAAAATGCAGCGTTATTTGCAGAAAGTTGGACCTTGTCTAAACTTCCAACTTGGTGCTCAAAGGTTATGGAATCACCATACGTTTCTCACTGAGGTTCTTCGTGGCAGAACACAGACAGATCTGAAGACACTCCACTTTGGCCACAATAGAGAACAAATGCATTTATTGCAGAGAGCATGATGCCAAAAAAGAAAGTATTGTTCCAATATCAAATTTATTTGCTTGTCCTCTGTGACACTTAAAGACAATCCCATAATTTTTAAATCAGAGCTGGCTTGTAAGGCACAAGACAGGAGCAAGGAAGCCTTCTCACAAAGAAAATAATTTTGGATTTCTAAGGATATTTTTGAGTCATTGCAGTGAATTTTCCCCACTGTTTATATGTGTAAATCCAAAGGGGGAAACACTTCCTTCTGGGCTGATCTATGGCTATCTATTAGTTTACCAGTGTTACCATCATTGTTCCATGGGATGCCTCTCAACATCTCTAGGATCTAGAGAGGTCTTAACCTAAGGAATCTACAGAATCTACACAAAATGGGTATAGAAGCAAAGTACTGATCAGAAACAGCCACCTATTGTCAAACAGTTTTAGCATTTTGTGCTAGGAATACATAAAACTGACCTGTTGCGTCTGCCATACATTCACATATATTACTGATTCTAAATGTGAAAAGCAAATTCCTTACAGCAGTACCATCTGAAAAAACTTCTGCTAATCACTCAAGGATCTTTCCCTGAAACACTTACTATCTGAAACCAAATTAACATGAGCTTGAATTTTGTAAAAACAGATAAAGTTTTGCTATTAATTCATGAATGTATTATCTTCTACTTGCAGTTATAAAAAGAGTTCATTTTAATTTATCAGAGATATAAAAGAGAGGAAGGAGTGATGAAGAAAGACTGTTCGAAAACATGATGTCATGGTTGTAAAGGTCAGAGAATAAGCTTTCCTCTCCCTCCATGGGCTAGACACTCCAATCTGAATTTGCTCCACCTAGGCTCTGGCATTTAAATCAGGAATATTCCTTAGTTTCCTCTGCAATCAGTGGTAAGATGTGATATTCTGGTAATTCACATTTTAGACGGGCACAATCATCTTCTGGAGAGGTCTTTCCCTCCAAACCACGAGCAATCTTAGAAAGTGCCTCATACAGGCATACAGGTTCAATAGTTGCCTCCACCATTTCATGCCTTTCTAAACCTCCACAGAGCTAGAAATTATGTACCTCACACCACTTATGAAACTGGCAACTCTTGAACTGTTTGTGTTTGTGTCCTTTTTATGAGGGACAGAAGAGAAAGTAACACAAGAGACAAGAGAACTGAGAATCCAATTTCTGTGTTGGAATCCTAATTTAGGTCTGGAATCTGTCACCTTCAAATTGGAAGCGGGTGGCATTAAAGGCAGTTATCCCATCAACATATTTTGTGCTCTGACTCTGACAGCAACACAATGATGGCATTGCATTTGCAGAGCTGGTCTCAGGATGACAGATGGCACCTCCATTGCATAGTGATGTCCCCAAAGAGATTTAAAACTGAGTAGTTTTCAAAGATAATGTTAAAGAATAAAATGTGATGATTATTCATACAATTTAGACAATGTCAAGCTGCGGCCAATAGCAGTCAATATTCACTGGAGCTCAATCTCCATCCCTAAAGTCCCTGAGGAACACCTTCATTTTAAAGTTGAATAACTGTGAGGAGCACCAGCATCAGTGCAGAAAATATGTGATGGAATAAGACCAGCAAATTGAGATGTTTGCTCAGCCCCTTCTGCTCTCCAGGGAATCTGCACTGGCTGAAAGGCTTTTAAAATGTGTAGGAGCAGTGTGAAGTATCTGACTCCAAAATTTCACCCACAGAAATATGGAGTATCTCCATCTTGTCTGAATAAATCCATGTATGGCAATTTGATAAATAAGAAAGTTCCTCTTTCTTAGACCCAACATCATGTTCAACAATTACTAATTGACAGAGGTGAAAAAAGCAATATGAAGGTCTTGTAAGGGATCATACATACAAAACACATAAGATTAAGCATTCTGTATGCCAATCCCATAGTACAGATCTGTGGTGAAAAATATTCAGTTATAATGAATTCTACTAAATTCTACTTTTTTGATTGTTTTGGTAAAAACTTAGTAAAATTCTTATATAGTTATTTTTTGAAACTGTACTGCATATTTCCTATGATTCTGAGCTGTTCCAGCATGATACACAACACTAATCAACTAAACAGAGATAGATAGAAAAGTCCACAACTTTGCCACACTTTTGAGTGAAATGAGCTAGCTGGTTATCTCTGGGCAGTTCTGTGAGTATAAATATGCCATGAATTACTTTTTCTCACATCTCAACAACATTATAATGACTAATAAATAATTCCTTTGTCTGATGAATACATTTTTAGCATTTTTGCTCAAGAAAATCCTCACCAGTATGAATCAGAGAATCACAATCCTGCCTCTAAAAAGTAAGTCGATTTCTCAGTGCTCTCATTCATTTTTAAATTGTGAGAAAGAAAGGTCTAAAAACAACATATATCAGGAAAAGTAAAGAAGAAGTAATATCTTTCTACTTTATCAGCTCTTAAGATTCAATAATCTTGGTATTTTAAGCTATGTATATTTCCTAAATAATCAACAGGACTTCAATCAGGAAACAATATTCTCATGTCAGCAACTATCCAGCAGACCTTTAAAGGGTTGATATCTTTCAATATTGCTCCTCTAATGCTTTGGGGAAAAAAGCAAAATGTAAGAAAAGCTACTGGAGACGCATACCTAAAAAATAATTCTTAATTTTTTGGGGGGAATTTTAAGAAAGGCTTAACTAAACCACTTTGATGCAGAGTATCTACCTCTTTACTAACCATCCATTCCTCTGTACATTCATGACTCTCCAGAATAAAATTGTCCCACTTTTTTTCACTCATCTAAATGAGATCTCTTAATTAGAAATAGAGTCTGCTTTGATTCCCTTGACAGCTAGCAGTAAGGGATATGCCCTTTGGCTGATACTGGATTTCGTTATTAAACAGCTCCTCAAATTTAAAAATGTTTATCACAACCCTATCTAATATAATTTTCCTAATTGTTAAGTAGCACTGATAATTTAAGCTAGTTCAAAGCAACTTCAAAGCATATAATCTGGATTTTATGGACAAAATACTTCTGTTTTTCAGAGCAGCAAGTAATGTTCAATGAATGCAGCTTATACCAAACTCAGTAATGAAATGGAAAATCAGAAAAATTGGAGAACAATTGCAGCAAGTTTTCAAATGAGGCGCCAGGAAAGGAATTATAATTCAAAGCAATCTTTTTTGTTGATTAAGGAAATTAAGAACCTAAGAATACACCTTAACTCATTCTTCATTTCCCCTCCTTTTTATCTTATTCTTACAAAACCTCACAAACACATCAACTGAATTCTCTGAGATGCTTTACCATCCTAGTAGTCAATCTGATGTCAAAGCCATTCAGTTGAAAGCAGCAATAATCTAATGAAAATATGTTTTCCTGGGGACATTAATAAAGTCCCATCCTAAAACTGATGGACTCTCCAAGAATCTGAAGGAGCTCAACAGTATGTAGCAGTGAATACCTAATGAGACACTCACAGGAATGATGATAAAAGGTATCACTACGGTTCCACAATCAGCTTTGATCTATACAAATAAATAAAAATTTTAAAATTCCATTGCTTCATCTTAGGAATGTCCTACATCTCATTGCATTTGACAATGTTGATACTGAAAAATACAGAATGGTGAAAAAGCATCAGAAAATGCAGCTGGGCTGTGTTCCTGTATTACTTAACTATTCCCTGCTGAAGTGGCTATGAAGGCTTGATTACATTGAACCTCAGCAGATGGGTTCATCCAGAAAAAACATAATAGGCTGCCTATCAGAGGAAGTGGATGGATGGATGGATGGATGGATGGATGGATGGATGGATGGATGGATGGATGGATGGATGGATGGATGGATGGAGTGATAACTCCTCTGTGTGTGTATACCTTGCCCAAATTCTCAACAGCAGATGTTTCACTCAGAGTGTCAAAGTCATCTTTTCCCTAAGTTGAAGATCCTGTATTTTTAGACCATGATGATGATTTCTTCCCCATCAACTAAATTGAATACATAGTGAATATACAAAGTCCTGTGTGTTGATATACAAATGAAATTTCATGTGCATATTGCTTTAATTCATAAGCTCCTGACATTCCTATTTAAGTTCAGTGTACATGTAAATTAAAGTTACAAAAAGGATTTGTGAAGCAGATCAGTGTAGGCATCAAAAGAATCAGAGAAAATCAACTTATTTTCCCAGGCCACCTCATACCACAATCACTGCCTGAGAAACAACTAGGAAGACGTACATGATTATAAGTAGTTAGTGGGGTTTAGTGAAGGAGATGAAGACAGGAGGTTTGTACAATGTAATAAGTGCTGAAGATAAAAAGTAAAATGCTGTGAAAAACCAATGGTGGTCTAAAGACAGACTTTTTGTTTATGAACCTTGCAAAAGCATGAGTAACACATACCAGAGGAGATGCTGTTCTCAATCTTTCTTTAAGTTTTTTCAGATTTTGCTGAATTACAAAGAACACTCCTTATTAAAATACTGTGTAACTTTGCTCCAATCAGTGATGAACTGCTGCAGTCCATTTAAAACCGCCATGGAAACGGTGGTGCTAGTTTTGCATAATATTAAGGAGTGGCTGGATATTTTTTTATTCAGAAAGGATGTAAAGCAGAGTCATTCTTTTTCATTTCTGTTTAAAGGAATGTTAACTGGCTGAGCAAGTATTTTTTAACATAGCATAAAACCTTCTTTCCTTCCTGCCCCTCTCCAAAATATCGCAAAGAGAAGAGTGAAATACTCAAAAGACAAATGTTGAAATAATTCCTTTTTAAGCCATCTTCATTGAGCTTAACAAAGATTTTTCTCTTGTAAAATTTGGACAATGAATCTACATTGAAAAAGAATAATTTTTTATTAATTAGGATATGCTAATTTTAAGTCAAGCACAGATGAAATGGCCACTCCTACTTCATTCTTTTAAGGTCTGCACAAGCATTTCTTTCCTGTCTTTTTTTTGGGCTACGAGTTTCCTTGTACTACAGGTTGCATGATGAAAATCCATAACACCTGATTTTGCACCAAAGCTGCATGTACATGAGAGAAGCAGGAAAATCAGCACATGAAGAACTTATCACGTACTGTCTTCGTGGGATGTACCAGGTGACAGACCTGCTGTATTTGATTTCACAGTGTATTGTAAGTGAATTGTAAAACATCATTAATCAAAAGAATAGGACTGAACGAAAGAGAGAAGATAGATCTGTCTTTCTTAATGGTGTTTCGATAGAGTGGGAAGAGAAACACAGAGAGAAACAGATGGCACTTCCTTAGAGAGTGTACTCATTTGGAAGAAGCATCTACACAGCAGACTTGGGCAGGCAGAAATGGCACACATAGTTCATCCAGGATGAGTGCAGCCTGCAACTTTAAAGATGTTAAAATAGATAAAGAGTTTCACTATTACCATGATCTTCCCTTATTTGTTCCTGAGCTGCTGCAAGGCATATGTAAAGACTCAGGAAACAAAGGAAAAGAACAACTCAAATATGACTCTGACCATGTACATGTACACATTCTCTTTAGCATAGTCCCCATTTATCATACACAGCATGACTATTTTACTAGGGTTTTAGCAATCATGAGGATTACAAAAAAATTTATGGTTCTTGAAAGTGCTTAACTTTTTGTCACAGACTCCTCAGATTTATCTGTAACAGTGGGTTTTGGCAAAGCAAGTCAGAAGTAGAGGAAGAAACTGTATTTCAGCTTTCTTGCTTTGAAGGGAGATGCAGAATCTACATGCTCCCACAAAATGACCTCCACAGTATATTTCAAATACAAGACTAATGGTGTCTAGATGCACAAGTGGATACCAGACAGCTCATTATCCAAAATTACAGGAGCATCCCTAGAAAATGCATGGTGTTTTAGTGTGAATAAGGACTGTATTGTAGGAGGAAATCACCTAATTCCCCCTTACTGTGCATATGACAATGAAGGAGTCACACAACAGAGAGTGTGAATTAGACTGATTCCAGATGAAACTAAACCAGAGTGCATCTTATCATGCCTATGGCAGGGCATGCTTAGTCATTAGGGCCATATTTGAATTAATGCAAAATCAAATCTTTAAAATACACATAATGTGGACATCAGATTTACAAGACAAGCTACTCCACAAATTCATTCTGATTTTGCTTTACTACTTGTTACCATGTCACAGCCACAGATCACACAGCCAATAGTCATCTACGGGTGTCATGGACTCATTTATCCATCAGCCTAGGTAAGAGTAGATCAACTTACATGCAAATTCTGCGGGAGGAAAAACAAATTTGTCAGCCATATTCCCTTGGTGTTCTAGTTATTGAGGGCCTATAAGCCTTGATGAAATTGTAACAATGAACAAAGATAGCAAGGATGAGCAGCAATAGTGCTAAATCTCCCCAAATAAAATATAGACCTGTTTCAATACACTTCTTCAATAAGACTTTCAAAAGGGACTAAAAACATAAACATGAAAACATTCTTACTTTCCCTGTTGTCCGTATTTCTTTAAAGTAGAATTATCTGAAAAAGGCAATGCTACTACATATTCTTGAGAATCTGTGGGAAGAAGGTCAGAAGCACAAAAAATATGGAGTTTTTACACTACAATAACAGACTCGTCAATTTCCACTTTAGAGAAACAACTAGAACAAAACAAAGTCTTTAGCCATCTTATGGATTGGAAGATGATGAGCAGCAAATTTATATGACTTTATCAAGTACAATATTATCATTCCTCCTGTGATAGGAAAAGCAATGTAACTCAAGCATCTTGCCTACTGTTATGGCCTTTAACTGATTTGTAGTACTTTGCATGAACAAAATAACGGAGCATTATAGAGCTACAAAAGAGTACAAAAGTGGTTGCAAAACCTTACTTATAATGATTACTAGTCTCCATTACCCTATAAATCCCTAAACCTGGCATGCCTTAGTATTTCTGTTGAAAACTTTGATGATGAGAAAGACACTGTCTTTGTTAAAAGTGAATGGATGCTAAGCTAAGAATTACTGTCAGGGACCTGAAGAACAGGGCTATAAAATTTCATTCATAAACAGCAAAAATAAAAATTGTGTAAGAAAATGTCTTCATATTCTTAAAATAAAGAACCTATTTTATTGAAAAAAAAGAGAGCCAGGTAAAAAAAGAGACAGGTGAGAGTTTTTCAAAGAAAAAGGCAGATATTATTTCTAATTGGAAGCTGAATGAGAACTAATCAATAATATATTACAAAATATGCTACAGAGTAAGGACAATGATAAGTATAAGGATAGCATTTAATTCTTGGGCAGTTTCAAGCTATTTAAGCCAGAGGTTATGAAGGATGGGTTAGAAACTTCCTGTCAAGTATGATAAAGATGTCTTAGTGAGGTAACAGTAGATGTTCAAATGGCTTTTAGTTATATAGTTGCTATTATATTTCTTGGTTTTCCCCATTACTTGACTGTTATTGTTTAAAAAACCCAAACAATTAACTTGAATTTTATTGATTTAAAAGCCATCTATGATAGAAAATACTTTGTATTTTTAATTTGTAGCTAGCACTTTTTTCAGGAAGGCATTTCAATATGCTCATTCTATAACTCTCTTTTAACCAACAACCTTTTATATATTGCTGCCAAATGTGTTTGGAAAATATCAAATTTATTTGATGTGGTTTCAAGTTATTTCAACTTTTTTTCTTTTTTTCATGTGTCCATGTGTCTTGTATGGGGTTTTTTTGCCCTGAGAAATATCAGATTTAGGATAAGCAGCAGCTTGATGCTGTCCTGGTATTTTTAAAGTACCCTCTGATTTGGATCAGCAGTGATGACCAAAACTATCAGAAAGTTCCAAAACACAGGAAAATTTTAGTGGATTTTTTCCCCTCTCTGCTCATATCTTGATTTTAATGTAAGAACACCAGTTTTTCTGGACATTAAGTTCCACAGAACAATTTCTAGTGAATTCAGTGGGATAGTACAAGATTCTACTTGTATCTTACTATGCAATACATCCTCTATGAACAAAATTAATTCTAAAAATTCATTCACTCACTAAAAATTTACACTACTGACACAAATAATACGGGTGCAAATAATGAGGAAAGTTCTTAGCCAGACTGAGAGTGGAAAAGAAATTCTGTTTTAGAGAGAGCATGAATCGCTACTTTTGTAAGGTCAGTGGAAAACCTAATGCAGGTTTCAATCAGACCAGGATTAGCTCTCCTTTTTACGTTTCTCAAAGGTGTTCTGAGTTCAGCTACTCTGAAGATATCTTCTCCTCATTCATTGTAGAAAGAAAAGAAAAATTTTTGCTTTTCTATTTTTAATAAACTGAAACCTAAACATAAATATCTGTTACTCAAAAAATATATATTCTGCTGAATATAAACATTCAAAAACTAAATTTTTTTCATGGTAGCTGTAGTTATAAATAAACTCCCATAGTGATAAGATCACTGTGCAAAGCTTGAGTTCAGAGCCAATACTGGGTTATATAATTCCTTGGGATAAATGATTTAAAATGGACATGCCAACAAAACTTTTAACTACAATATCACTCTGTAACTCTATTGCTATAATAAGGCTTCATTTGACTTTTCTTGAGAGGCATAATAAGATTAAAGCATAATCATAATTTCCCCTATGACAAAAGATAAACTGCTTCTCATTGATCTCTCAGAAACCAGACCAATCTTTGGATGTTAAATAGTCATTTGCAGCAGCAATAGGTATATTATCATTCCAATAACACACTGTCAATGGCATTCTGATTTTCAGAGACACATACTGTAGTGGTCTCTTGAGAAGCCTGAATAAGCTCCTGACCCAGACAACAGGGAATAACAAGAATTAACCAGTTGCTTGAAGGATATCTTATGGATCTTGTTTTCATTTGTGTTGATTTATATAAACCCTCTCAACAGGCTTACTGGCTTTTTTAAGTGGGTACCAAAGCTACATAGATTGGATTGAATGAGAACCTTTTTCTCTCTTCTTTTTTTCCTATTGCTATTGTGACATTTAGAGCAAGGTAAAAGCACTTCAGAAGTCTTTTGTCACACCTTTCAATAAATTAATTAAATCCTTATGAATGCATTTACTGTATAGGCAGAGTATCTTTTTAACTAGATTAGAGGAAAGGTATATAGTTATTATTGAGTAGTATTGCTGAATATGTCATTCCAAACTGCCCTTGTCAAGTTGTTAGGATAATTTTTTATGTTTAGTTATTGCTGTTAAAATTCCAGTGGTGCTATTGAGCACAAACATAAAAAAAAACATGCATTACTTGTCAACCCCCAAACCAAGCATCTTAAAATTGGAATATTCAGGAAAACAGACAAGAGTACAAAAGAATTTCTGCCCCAGCTTGAGAAGAAAAGTCACAGTAATTAGCAGGCGAAATAATCTAGAAGCAGTTGGTACAACTTCAGCTTTGACATTATTTACAGTAATTTTTCATCCAAAATAACTTGCCAATGATCATACAGGAAGCTTAAGAAAACCACCAGAATTAACCACAAATTTGTACATCTCCTGGCAGCATTGTAATGACAAGAACCTCTTCCTCTGTTCTGTCAGATAAGACCATATTTCCATCATAACATCAACTGACTAACTGAGTACGACACCAAGAAACATGTATAACTCTATGAGATTATATTAAAATTTCAGTGTAACAAAATCATGTGTAATTTCATTACTGTAATTCAAAAATTTACCTGCAAAAAGGCAGCCCTGAAAAGACAAGATTTCTTGGATCCTGCAACCTTTGTGTATTCTAAAGATATTACATAGCATAACTTGGTTAAGAAACAGTAGAGATCTGGCTTTTAAATGTCAAACGTGATGTTAGTCTTCTCCAAAGCAATCCACATCTAAAATATACAAAAATCACTTATAAACCTCATTTCAAAGTGAAACTGACCAGATGTATCAACCTTAAAAAAAAAAAGCCTTGATGCAATCAAAATAGCTGACTACTCACTAATTACTAAATTCACTAACTACTAAGACTAGTGGTAAGTGAATTTTCTGCTAATGGAGAGAAGACACTGTCCTAAACACTGAATTTGAGTGAAAATTATTCTCTTAGTTCTTAAGCAGGATTTACTTCTTAAGACAGGTATGAGTTCTCTTTAAAAATCCATATGATGAGATCCACACAGGGAATTCTATAACCTCTGTGAACCACATGTTCCAGTGCCTGACAAATCACACAGTACATTTTCCCCTTAGGTTTAAATGGAATTTTTTTCAATTCAAACTCTGCACATTGCCTCTTTCCCATCCACTGGATACCACTGAAAAGACCCTGTCTCTGCCTTCTTTACTCCCTCTCACCAGATATCAATCCACATCAATAAAATTCCCAGTAAGCCTTCTTCTCTGCAGGCTGAAAAGTCCCAGTTCTCTCAATCTCTCTTCATATTTCAGGTATTCCAGTCTTTAATAATTTTTGTGGCACTTCAGTCAACTTAGTCCTTTAAGTCCATGTATCTCTTGTACTGGGAAGCCCAGAACTGGGTGCAGTGGCCTAGATGGGATCTCACCAGAGCTGAGTAATGGGGAAGAATAGTCTTCCTTGACCAATGCCCTGGGTTGACTCTATGATGCTTTTATCCCCAGTCATCTGTTCAGTTTATGCTGGATAAGAAGTTTTGCACCTTTAAGACTTGTTCCAAAGAGTAAAGAGAAGAGAGAAGAAGCGCGCAGTTTGTTTTTAGTCACTGCACTCACTCCTCCACATTCCTGCTCCTAAACTGTTGTTGTCTGCAGATAGACAGCAGGACAGAGCTCTCCTTTGTTTTAGTTAGTTTTAGCTAGCTAAAGGCAAGAAGTTCCCTAGACTGTAAGTTTTTTCTCCCTTTTCTTTAAACCTGTTTAAACCTGCTCTGGACTGAGCATCCAGAGGAGCACCGACAGCTCACACCTGTGCCCTACCGGGCTGGGCCTGGGCCATGGCATTTCCAATGCCAAAAAGATTAATAAAAAACTAAGTAAGCCAAGCTACAACTCAAAAATAAGACTTTTTCTAAGTTTATACTCTCTTTCAAAGCAACAAAAATTTTTCATTTTTAATATTATTTAAGTTTTATTGTTTAATAATCAATTTTTTCCACTTTTCTGGAAAAAAGTATTTTTCCCGAACCAATTTCAAAAAAAGCAAATTAAATCTGCTTTTCTAAAAAAAACCCTTTAAAAGTTCCTTCCCAAATTTGCCCTAAATCAATCTGCTAGCAACATATTTTAAAGCCCAAGAGACCACTGACCTTCATTGGTGCAAGGGCATATTTCTGGCAGGTGTTAAAGCTGACATTCACAGAGACACAGAGGTCCCCCAGTGTGCAGCACTGTCTGAAGCTATTCTGCCTCAGAGGCAGAGCTTTGCATTGCCTTTTCTTGAACTTCATAAGGTTACCACTGGACCATTACTCCAGCCTGCAGTGGTTCCTCTGGATGGCAACACAACCAACTGGCATATCATAGTGGTACCTGATGCATCCCTCAGGCTGAAAACAACTTATAAACTGGTTCAGGGTGCTCTCCCTCCCATCAACCAGATCATTAAGGAAAATGTTAAAACAGCATTAACCCCTTAATAACCCTGGGGTACACTACTATTGATGGCCTCCAGACAGCTTGTCACAACCCTTTGAGTCCATTTTTCTGTCCACCTCTCTGCTTACTTACCAATGCTTCGTACTTTGTCTGTGAGTATGCTATGGGATGCAGCGTCAAAAGCCTTGCTAAAGTCAGGATAAACAATATCCAGTCCTCTTCCCTCACTCACCTAGGTAGTAATTTCCTCATAGAAGAGGCTTGAGTTGTCCAAGTACCATTTCACTAAAGCCACAATGACTATGCCCAATCATCTTGTTCTTTAAAAATTTGCAAAAGGTTTTTAGGTATTTGCTCTACCACTTCCCCCAGAAGAAGGGGATTTACTAGCCTGTAGTTCCTCAGATCCTCCTAGGTCTTCTTCAAGACAGGAGTCATATTTACTTTCTTCAAGCCCTCAGAAATCTTTCCTGATTGCCATGACCTTTCAAAGACAAATTACAATGACATTGATGAGAACTTTTCATAACTACAGGTACATAATATACACTTTCCAAACGTCCAGGTTTTTTAAATTTTCCATAGCTTAATTTTCTTTTACCCAGGCTGTCATATTGTTGCAGGTGCTAGTATTCCTGAAGACAAATCCTGGTGGTAGAGACTGAGGCAAAGATAGCCTTGAGTACCTCAGTCTTCTCCATATACTTTGTCAGTAGGATTCCCATTGAGCCATGTTTTCCCTAGTGTGCTTTTTGCTGTCTGTGTACTTGTTGAAGCACATCCTATGGCACATCCTGCTCCCCTCCAGATTCAATTCCAGACGTGCTTTGGCTGTCTTCACACCCTATCTCTTCACACTTGAACAATGTTTCTGTATTTCCTCTCTGCACATTTACCTGAAGCAACTTCAACCTGTGTGTTTCTTCTTCAGTCTGAGTTTAGTTAGGACCTACTTGCTCAGCTACACAGGTCTTCTGACATTCTACTGCATGGGAGGTTGGACAATTTTTTAATTCAGTAAAGGCCATCCTTGAAAAGCTACAAGCTTTTGGAAACTCCTTTTTTCCTCCAGGATTGTCTCCCATGGCATACTTCCAAGTAGGTCCCTGAACAAACCAAAGTCTTCTTCCTTGAAGTCAAAGTTTGTGATCCTGGGTTTTGCCTTGATACTTCACCCAGGAATCCTGAACTCCACTCCTCACTCCTGAACTCATAGTCTCTGCAGCCAGGACTTTCCTCAGGCTTCACATTCACATCCCTGGTCAGTTCTATTTTTTTTTTTTATTTGCAAGAATAAGATACATCACAGCATCTCCTGCACAACTTCTTGGTCACATGTGTCAGGAAGTTAGCAGCAGTGATCAATAATCTCCAGGAATATCCTGAATTGCTTGTGCTGCCCTTCCCTGCCTTTTTCTCCAAGAGAGGAAGTGATTCAAATCTTTTTCCTCACATCTTTTGTGCAGCTTTAAGGTAATTAATTATCTTGGAGGTATTTTTCACATCTTTCAAATTTTTTAAATTTCCCAAAGGGTTCATATTTTTAGGGTGAATTAAGGGGGTGACAGAAGTCTTGTCTTCTTCTACTTAAGAGATCAGATGGAAAATATTCTCAAACATGGTCCTATCACCATCACAAAAAATGGTGCATGCATAGGGGGGTTTATCAGTCAGAATAGTATTTTTATTTTTGCTTTCATACCTATCAAAAGGAGGTGTCATTTTGCCCCTAAAGGGGTCATCAAAGCTTCTTCCACTTCTGGTCTGTAAGCTCAGACCTGAAGAAGTAGCAAGCAAGGCACTGGCTGCCATCAGCAATTCCTTTAACCAGGAAAAAGGCCTAATCTCACTGAGTTATCACATCATTATCATTGTGTATTCTAATGAGGTTAAAGGTATGGAGTCCTTTAGCTCCTGCTAACATCGATCAGCACATGGTAGTCCAGTTGGCTACTGCTGATTGTAGCATCTTAAAATAATATTCCCATTTGCTGTAGAAACTGAAGTCTGCTTCTCTCAACTGCCGTTGTTCTTTACATCTGAAGATTACAATGATTTTACTGATAGGAGAATCCTATTTGCTGTCATACACTCAAAAACCCTGGAGTCAAAGAGCCAAAGGTAGGATATCTGACAAACATACAAACACCTGACAAAGGTACCAAACGTACCTATGTCATAAGGGGCCACCAAGAAGCTATTCTCAGGAAATCATGTCTTTCAGGAATTGTGACCTTGTTTCAAAGTGGCAAAAGACGAGTGTTCTGTACCAAAGACTGAATCTGTGGCAAAGACTGAGCAAGCAGAACACATGGTACTGACAAGAATTTTATTCCAAAGTAGGAATTTTTTTCTATAAGGTTTCCATGAAACAAAGTATGCTTTCAAAGGTCAAAATCCCAGACAATTCTTTTTTTCCGTTTGTGTTAGTGGGAGCCACAAGAGCATCTGAATATGTTCCCAAATTTGGAAAAATATTTCCAGTATTTCTCAGTATTTCCCTCTTGTCTACTCCTAAGGTGCCTCATATTCCTAAGGAATATGAGAGAAGGCTTCTGTAACACAAATATTGGAAACATGCCAGGGGCATAACAAATAACTGGAGAATCATCAAACTTCAAAGACTCAAATTATAATTGTGAGCAGTAATGCACTATCTCAAAATTATCAAAGAATTTCTCCCTCCCTCCCCGCCAAATATGTGAGATCTAATACCTCATCCTCTTATTTTAAGTAACACTGTAGCTTTTCACAGTGTAATAAACAAGGGAAGCACATAGTGTTTCTTCAGATTCTCACAGCTCTCACACCTAAGCTATATTTAAAGATATCCAGAAAAGCAATTACATAGAAAAGTATGATAAAAAAAACAGAAAAATGTATCAGTTCATCTAGATGCCATGCAACAGTACTGGAAGAATGGGTCTTATGAAACACAATCAATGTATATATACATTTGCAACCTGACGGGTTTTAAGTTTTTTAATGTATTTTCTCAATGAAAAAAAAAACCAACCTGATATTCCTTATGATAGGCAAAGGATACATTTTTGAACTTCTTTGTAATTGCCTAAAAAGAAGAGTTTTGGATTTGATAAATGCAGATTCCCTGCTGTTTGCCTTACGTCGAGAGACATATTGGAAATAAAATCAGGTTCTGCCTTACAAGGCACATCAATCACATTCTTTTTGTGCATAGGGCTAGAAAATGTTTTCTGTAGATTTGCCTTAATTTGGATTCAAAGCCATTGTTTTTCTTCAAGCCTCACTTAGAAAATATTTATTAAGTAGTCTACTAACCACAGTTCACTTTAGTTCATTTTTCTAAAGAAAAAAAATGTAAATAGCTCCAGTATGTGGCTGCATGAAGTAAACTGTAGATTAAAAATGCATTCTAATAAAATGTTTATCAGGATCTCTTCAGAGTTTTGAAGCAGGCTTTCAAAGCAGTGGTGTGTGAGAGTTGATTAAATGCCTCTTATGTGCCACATATCCGTAGTATTAAGGTCAATCGAATTCTCCTCAGCAAAAGCTGGCAACTCAGATGAAATTCAGTGGGATTTAAGCAGCAGCTATTCGGGCACTGAAAGCTTACCAAATTCTGCTAGCTTTTTCCCTTGCTACAGGGATGTATAAATAGCAAGACACAGTAAACAACCTGAACTAAAATCACCAAGCTTGGCAGGCTTTAAACAGAAGGAGGTGAATATGTAGCACCTATTCCTAAACAATACTTGTTAGGCTGAGATGACCAGTTAAAACCAACTGCATGGTAACTACTAGAGGATGCAATTCAAGCCAATGCAGAAATATTTATTCATGTTAAAAAAAAAAAAAATTAAAATCACTATGCACCAGCCTGGCAAGCTTGGTATCTGAGCGATTTTAGCAAGATTTTACAGCTCTGTGCCATTAGCACCTTTTTTCTGCTGCAGAGCTCAGCAATGTCTTCTTCTGCTCAGTCCCACCAGCCCTGTTGGTGCCAGCTGTCAGACTAGTTTCACTGGTCTCTGTGCTCAATACACACATCCAAAGTTTAGTACTTCTCCTCCAAGGAAAGATTAGAAACACCAGCCTGATCCCTTTAAACAGCAGAGATGAGACTCAGGCCAATAATGGGATTTTTATGTGATGAATACTCCTTTCAGCTTCAAAGGAAATGTCTGCTGAGAGGTTGCCAGAGTTTGTCACAATCTTTTTCAACAATATAAGACAGAGAGTAAGAGTAGAAGTGAATTAAGAATACACACTGACATCTTGTGGACACAGAGCCAGCAAAGCATTTCAAAACACTTTCAGCACACCCCATGGGTGTGTTGTTTAATCTAATAGATGAAATTGAATGGTAGGGGGAAAGGGAAATTGTTTCCTAACACTTGTTAAACTGGACTGGTACTGCAATGGACCAAACTAGGGCAGAATGGTGTCTCATACAATAAATATGAGAACCTGGATATTCATAGAAAAATGTTCAAATCTTCATTTAATATTTTTATTCCCAAGGCTCAAGTTTAAAAATGAAACATAATTGAAAGGGAAAAAAAGTTTAAAACCCAAACAGCAAAACACTTTACAACGTTTATGTAATTATATTAGAATACAAGCAGTGATTTAGCTAGGAAGTCTATACTTATAGCAAAAAAGGAAACCTGATGAAATTAATATGTTAACAGTTGACATCTGCAAAGTTGTCTGTTACAGAAGCATTTTCAGAATAGCAGAAAAACACTGCTGGTCTGAAAGAGGTCTATTGTTACACTGTGCTTATGTTCTGCCAATTTTAGAAAAAAGACCCAAATAATCCTTGAAATATCTTGGAAAAATTTTTGTCAACAGAAAGTAGAATTACAAATTTGTTTGAAGTAAATATGCACAGGAATGTTTCCACAGACAGCAGAGGAAAATATCTTACTTCCTGCCTTTGGAAGGAACAGCATAAAAGGAAACATTTTTAATCTCAGCCTTCGGGAAAAGCAATGGTAATTCTCCCATTTCTTCTGGGACCTATCAATGTATCTCATTTTAAACAAGGTGTGCAGAGATGAAAAGAAATCTTGAGCACTATGTTTTGCATTACATGTCCTGAGAGATTTGCCTCAGAGAATTATTAACACAGACACCAGAATAAAGCTGCTAAAGGGAGGAAAACACACCTTGATATAGAATATGCTTCCAAGATAATTTTTAATAGATGGTGCCAAATATTGTGTCCAAAAAGTCCTCTAATATAGCTCATTCTCATAAGAACTGGCTTATTTGATGACTTTAGAGGCAAAAAGATTCTGAAGTGATCATTTTATGCAGGAGCACATTCCAAGGGGCAACAAATTTTCAGCATCACCAAAGGCTTCACTTCAAATGTTACAATTTAATTAACATTCAGCTAAATATTTTAAAACAGTGTGGTTCCAGTAATTTTCTTCTGAATCACATAAGATTGCTTTTTGCCAGAGCTGTATCAAATATAGGAGCTGTCTTTTCCTTTTAAAGACATTTTCTCTTTATCTTGGTATTGCCCAGGAGATCCAAGACAAAACTGAGTCACTGCTCATTTGCACCATATTTGGACTATGTTAATCCTGTGCTTTTTAATTTCCTGCAGCTTTCAGAAAGGATTCCTCCTTACAATCTCCCTTCAATGCATAATTTTGAGAATTTTGGGGGTTTGAAGAGACTTTTCTGTGGAGATCATTCCCAGACCAAGAAAATATTTTAAATGGTAGATCCATCAGAGACTTGATAGTTCAGGCTTATGATCCCAGTGTTGACCACATTTCATATCCAGAACCTCCAATTTCCTTGCTATTCTATTGAAATCTGACATTGCTTGTTCTATTTCTCTGGCATATTTCAAGGGTTGATATTCTTTCTTCCTTTCTGCTTGATTTAAGCATTTTGTAGCTGCATTATGTGAGGATTTGAAGATGGAATGTTCTATGGATCTTTCTTTATTAAAGCTCTATTGCTGTTACCAGTGTTCAACCAGAACTGGACTTTAGGTTCCTGTCAGCTCCTTGTGCCTGCATTGATGAGAATCTCAGCTCTTCCCTCAATAAACTTTGGTTCACTTGCTGAACATTCCTGTTCACAGGTGTGGCTTCTGCTGAAAAAAAGTTAAACTTCATCAAAAAAATAAAAAAATACTTTGGGATTTCAACCCATCAGAAGTGAAGAATGAGAAAAGATTTAGCTGTGGGTTATTGAATAACTCATGAGGAAAATAAAATTTTACTATTTTAAACATTGCAAACATTCACTCTGCTGAGGAAAGATAATGTAGCATTTGTCTTCCACATACACCAATTGCATGTGACAGGGATCTTCATTCTGTGCCACATGAAAGGACAGATATAGCTTGCACGTATAACAAACTACAAATGATTAATGAAAGTCCTAATTTTTAAATCAATAAACTCACATTTTTGGTTTATAGCTATGTAGAGAAAAATTAAGAGAACTTAGTTCTGCTCATATTGATGCTCCCCTACACTTTAAAGTGCACTGAAACATATTTGGATTCAGCTTATCTCAATTTTCAGTAACTTAAGAGCCTGTTCTCCAAATAATTAATCTTTTGTCTCAACAGTTTATATATACATCAGTCTGGGCAACAATATTAAAGGTTTCCATGACTTTATGACTAAATCTTCAAATTAAAATATAGATTAATACCACAGCTGGTTTTTCAGCCTCAAAAACACTTAATAAGAGATGCTGTGTTTCACATTTTTCCCTTTTACATTCTGAATGCTCCATTTCAATTTCTAAATTACCTATTGTCTAAGTGCCATCTTGATCCTCTGAAAACTTAACCATGCTTAAATTTACAGGTTCCATTCCCATAGAGTTACTGCTGTGCTTAAAGTTGGGCATATGCTGAGAAATACATATATGAGAAAATTATTTTAAATTATGGAAACCTAAAGTAGCCATATTGGAAGTTTCAGTTAAACCAAAATATTACTTCCAAAAGCATATGACTAAAAAAAGGGAAGACAGCACAAGGAAGATCCTCAGTATAACACACCATCTTTCTTCTGCTGAAGTTCAGTTGCAGCATTTCCCCCATTTGTTTCACCAGTCCAGGCATTCTGATTGTTTTAATTTTTAATTTCAAAGATAATTGTAGAAATTAATAATCTGGTTTCACTTTCATTTTTAAGGAACCCATTACTGAAAGATAAAAGAATGTATGGCACCACCATTAGCTTTTTATGTGTTTTTTTTTTTGTAGTTCAATGAAGAAAAACATAGATCTATGTACAAATGATATCAGAAATTTGGTGTTTCTCTAAATTGTCCTCTCTCCCAATTTTTAAATTTATTTCATAATTTTACATTTTATCCATATTAAAGAGCCTATCTCCCACAAAGTTCATATGCAAATACTAAAGCTTGAAATTGTTTCACATGCTATAGGAAGTACAAACTTATCTTTTCCAAGAACCGCATGCACTGAGTGCACAGCACAATATCATATTTCTGTGTGCATACTTTTTTATCTATATGTAAAGAAATTCCACTTCATTCAACCATGATAACTGCATGAGAGCAGTAAAAGAACACCATGTTCCAGGTTTCAGAAAAGACCACTGACTGGCAGCCTCCGCCTTTCCCTAAACTTTAGTAAGTCTTTGGTCAAATCTCTTCCTTCACTGTGTTTGATTTTCTAAAGGTTAGATAAGGTTACAGGTTATTTGAGAACTTATTTTTTTATAGCCCTTATTTTGAGGGTATGTAGATCATCAGAGACAGAGGATTGTATAAAAGTCATGTAAGAAACATCAAGAAAACTGGAGTAGTGGTAGGGTTCCTCTGGCATTTTCCAGCGCTACTCCATTAATAATTGGATATGAAGCATTTCCATTAGAAAGGATATCTGTAAGCACATAGACTAAAAACCAGTTACATCATGTTGCTTCACTAGGGCAACCATCCTACATGCAGAGAAATCCTTTCTTGGCCTGCTGGCGGTGGCAAAACAGCAGCAATGTGCTTCAGTTTGCGCATTTAAACTAAAATTCTGAAGTGATGGAGAACCAAAAGAGTTGCAAGGCGTAACTGTGACCAAAGACACAAGACTGAGGCTTTCATTTGCTTGGTAAGAAAGCCTTGCAAAGATAGAAATGAGACCAGCAGCACTGAACAGCTTGCTTTTCCCCATTTAAACATTATTTGGGATCTAACTAGCCTAAGGATCCTGGACTTCTGAGAGCGTCCATGCCAGCTTTGAAGGCATCCTGCAAATATATTGGCCTACTGTTACAAAGGTAGCACTTCAAGAGATATCAAAGCTTTCAAAAATAAGGTTTTCTTCAGTCACGCAGAACTCTGCGTACAAGTGAGGAGGCATTTAGGCGTTGTTATCCCTTCTGCCAAAACCAAAACAACCTGTGACTTTCAATATACTTCACAGATTGTTATGAAAATTAAAATGAATTATTTACAAAGAACTCCAGAAAGCTAGCAGATTTGCACAGCAAAGTATAGTTCTAGCATTACCTCTTCAGACATGATGACATGAAATGCTAAGATGTGATGTAAGCTGGCCTAACACTAAATCAGAAGTCTCTGCCTTCTTTGACAAGCAATGTATTCAATTAAATACTGCTACAAGATCAGCCATAATTACACTGAATTAGTGGGTATATCTAAGACAGTCTAAGCAGTGGAAAATTTCCAGATACCCAAGTAAATATAAGTGAGCATATGAATATGGCTCATCTCAAAAATCATAGACACCAAGGAAGAAAAAACCAAACAGAAAACATGTAAGAAAGCACCTACAAACTAAAGAGTGAAAAAATTATATCTGAGGTGTTATTTTGAAAACACTGAAAAAGTCAGATTGATTGAATATTGAACATTGGATCTGTGAGAAGCAGTAATGGGAAAACACAGTTTGTAAAGAAAATCTGTATCCTATTTTTTGGTTTTTATATAGTTAAATTTGGTAAAATTGCAACTGAAATTGAAAAATGTATGATGCAAGTCAGTCTCTCCTTTTAGCTTAAAAAAGTATGTATTAAAATTATTCCAATGAGTTTTTACAGCTTATTAAAAGGTTACAATGAACAGTAGAGCCTGATTAGACTGTGAAATAACACGTTAGTTTCTTTTAGAAAAATCTGTGCCTTAAATCCTTTCTACATTATGTAAAATTTCACTTCAGTGATTTAAGGTAGTGAGAAGCCCTGACTGAGATTTTTAAGAGCCCTTTTTTTCTTTCAGTCTAATTCTAGCATGTTTTATTTTTGTCATATGCTTAGATATATTAAAGTCTCTGAGGAGTGAAATAGATATTAGCTACAAAAATACCAGGTTCAGTCTCCTGAGAAGAAACATTAAATTTTACATGAATACATAAACACTATGAATTCAATTCTATTGCCCATGTTTAAACTACATTCATACTTTATTATTGCTGATATCCTCACTCAAGCGAGTCAGGTGTTTAAGAATGGTAGAAATAGAACCTACAGGGCACATCCAAACGTGACCAGCAGAACACATTGGACAAATATTAATTTGAGACACATTTTCCAGCCTGTAAAATTATCCAGAGATTGATGTGAGTTAATGTCACTTGATTGTTTCCAAAGGTATCTGTGCAAAACAATTTTAATACAATTTATTAATACTGAAGCTTTGGGCAGTGGAGTGTAAAAATCCTTCAATTAGAATACTACATTCTCATGTCTTTCTGAGGCAGAGAGAGATGCCTAGTGATCTTAGGGACTCCCTTGCCAACTCAGAACACACAGCAGGGTTGGTGATGTGAATTTATCTCCAAATCACCACATTTTTGTTGGGTGATTTTTAAATGTCATGCATACAAAGAGATGAAGTCTTCTGGCCTCCATTGGAGTGCCACTGTACCTCTTTTTTGCCACAGCCTTGCCTGCTCCCTCTCTCTCACCCCATAAATGCTTTCTGCTGCAACTCTGGAAATCTGCCTGAAACTATCATAAGCCCTTTCCCTGATTTTCTCCCAGCTGCCCTTTGTCAGATCAGAAATTAAGCTCTTCTAATGCTAGTGTAATTTGCAGTAAGGATATCAGCCTTTCTCATATCTGTAAATAGCCCCTCTTATCCTGGATCCTTTGGTTTTATTCCTTCATCTCAGTACTTTACTACCAAGAGAGAAACACAGCTAGGAAAAGGAACCGGACTCTAGATCCACATAAACTCTTAAAATAAGATCCTACCAGACATCAGGCTCTTTACTGCAGGAGTATGATCTAAAACACCTTCAGCCACCAGACATGTAACACTCAGTCAGTCCCTCTCTCTCCCTGCCTCCTCTAAGAAAAGAAGGTATTTGTTTCAGGGAATAGCTTAGTAACGCAGGAGGAAATTCCTGGGCACAGCTCATCTTTTAAGAGTCTCTATACCAGAGGCTTCCAAGACCTGTCTTGAATCAATTATATACAGCCACTCTGTGAAGGAAGAAAAAATTTCCAAAAGGAAGCAAAAATCTCTTTAAATATTTTCAAATTTAAGAAATAGACCAATAATTATTTTTAAAGCAGTCAAACAAGCAGTTATTATTATAATTATTTACTTTGGAAACATGCATTGCAGTTTGCATGTGACATTAGCAACTTTGGGGGTAGCACACAAAACGAAATCTATATGTTCTTATTGCTTAGATTAAAACACCCAAAGCTCTTTCACCAGTATGCAGGGAGCCTAGGCACCCACACTGGAGAGATAGCTTCTTATCTCAGAGCCAGGCACCTACTTTGATCTCACATGCAGCTTTTATTATATTTTTTGCTTCAGCCTCACTGTTACCTTCTTCCCCTGACAAGAGGCAATTTGGTCTTTGTTGTATATTCTTTAGAGGGGGATCAAAGTAGGAGGGGCAGGGGTTGGGAGGAAGGTCAGGAGGAGGGAGATCTTGGCAAAAGGAAAGTTTATGAAGGGCGTTTAACTGATGTCCTGTCCTTAATGAATGAAACTAGCAGGGGCACATGCATGCACTTTGAGACTGTTTTCCAAGGAAACAGTTTTATAGTTGAAGATATTTTTGTACAATTTCAATTTGTGTATGTGTTGATAACCTCGTAAGTCTGGACATAATCCCTTTAATAGCTATTATGAAATAATGCACTGCCCCAGTGACAGACATTTCCCTCTTTGAGCTCATGACCTATCTTCTCAGAGCCACCGCTTGCCTGGAGCCACAGGGCTCAAATTTTACTTTAATCACTGGAAATTTTGTCAAGAGTTTCATTTTTGACAGGTCTATGTTCCTAGACTTTATCTAATATTGAGGCAAATTTAAAGGATCTCAGAATCTTCATCTTTGAATTTATGAATGATTTGCAATTCAGAGGCACTTGACCTTACCTCATTATCCTTCACTTACTCATTACCATGCACTTAAGGTTTTACCTCTATTTCAAATGAAATACTTTGTCTGTGTTGAAGGAGGGTAAAATTAGTCTAGTTTTACTTTTCATTTAACAGAACAGGACTGTAAGATTGGCCGCCTACAGGATCCAATAAAAAGGCATCGAAATGTTGACTGAGATGATAACTAGCATATGTAAAATGATTTAGTATCAGATTAGACTCAGATACAGATACAGATTAGATATATACACAGATAATTTAGGATTTAGTAATCAGATGTAAAATGATCACTAATATTCATCTGGCCATGCCTTTATTGACATTGATGGTACATGCACACTTATGCAGGAGGCTTTTGTTCCTACAGATTACTATATCATGTCTATGCACAAAATATTGCCTCAGTGTTAAAGCTGGATAAATTCCAAAATGAGGGGAGTAAGTAAATCTAGGAAAAATCTGAAAGTCTGTCCCATTGCAGGTTAAGCAAGAAGATGATTGCAAAGAAGTTAGCATTTTGGTACAAGACAATTACTCAGTTCTACAGGGAACAAAAAAATTAAAAAAAATGCTACACATTTAATTGTGTTATTTTGATTAATCACTACACATTTCCTTAAAATAAATGGGAAAAGGAACAATTCTGTCCTGGGATAGAGGGAGAAGGCTGGAGGTGGGTATTCAAAATCCTCACAACATAGTTTATGCCAGCCTCGTAATTTAACATAAACAGACTTCAACAACTAGAGTAATAGAGAGTAGAAACTCAAACACTTAAGTTTTGTTTATGGCTGGCAAAAGGAACACATAAATGAAATCACATACAATTGAAAGTATTCTTCGCAAAGTAAGGAGCTGCACTTCTGAATTATATTCCCTACCATGTGCTTACACCCTCAGTGGCCTAAGACTCCTGAAGGCTGGTTTTCCCTATAAGGACTTCAGTCTTTCCATAATTAAGGAAGTGTTCTTGTCTGACCATTTAGGAGCCACTCTGGGAACCAAAATCACACCACCTAAAAATTTCACTGATGGGACCCAAGCTGTTTTGCAGTGGGCAGCTCCAGTGAGCCTGTGGGTCTCCACTTGACTCCCGCCAGACACCACATGCCCAGGGTCAGACAGGTTTCAAAAATACGTGCCTAGGACAGCTTTCCTGCCTGTGTGTCTAGCAATGTGAGATTCTCCATTCGAGCTGTACAGCCCAGGCTGTATTGCCAGGCAGTTGACAGGCAACAGAGAAAAATGCACATTTTTAAATTGCAATATTCTGTATCTGTTTTTGAGACATAATATATTGAGGTGAGATTAACTTTGCCTTGAACCAAGAGGTATCCATTAAGCTTAATTACTGTGCATGGGCACTCTGAAAATGTCAAACCACACAATGACAATCTGTTGGCATTTTCAAGCACTATTGGACAAGATATTTTCAGTGAAAAATTACATCCTGACTAAGGCCAAGAAAGCACTCTAGAACTGCAGTGCAAAATCACTAATCAATTTAACTTCACACTCTATTAACTTAAAGAAATGTCTTTATAAACAGAATCTGAAGAAGGAAGTCTGCTCCATACTAGACACAACACAAAGAATTGTGATTTCTATACAGGAGGATGTTCCTACATCTACAAATAATGAACTAAACCCTGTAGATCCCGTTAGCTCTAAGGTAACCAAAACAAGAAAGATGGCTGTATCCTGAGGTTTATCTTCTGCATGAAGGTTACCACCAGATGCCAGTCTTACACCAGAGAAATAGTTACAAGAAGTTAATTTTGCCTTTTTTTTTTCCAAAACGGTAGATCTGGAAGCAAGATAAACCAAATGCTGAATAAAATTTAGCAAATTATTCCAAAATATTTCAAGATTATTTCAAATGTAGGTTTGGGTTTCTATTTTGTTTTTTTTTTTTCATTTTCTCTATTGCTATTACTCTGAAGGAAAATCTTTATTTAAAATACATTATTTCTTTTAGTGTGTGTTATTGAACAGAATAAGGAATTTGTGGTTTAAGGGCAAGGCAATATCTTAATTTAAGCACTGGAAGACTCAGAGGAGTTCCCAGTACTCACAAATCAAGTGGTCTGCCAGTGCTTCACAAGGCTTTCTGGAAGTCTTCTTGACTGAGTAGCTCTTGTTTATGCAAATCAAAAGTCTAAATAGAAGGTATTAAAGGTGTCTTCCATAAGATTCAGCTCCCCTTTAAATTTCATCTCCATGGCTCCTAATTCCTTAAAGCTCCATTCTTATGGGTGACTTTGACAAGCTATGATTTATGATGATTCCTGTTCAATACACCGCCAGAAACACTTGTTTTATGCAAGTTCACAAAAACATACCATCATTTTCATCTGCTTTAAAGCAATTTCTTAGTCTCTCCGAATGAATATAATGTCACAATTTATTGCCTTTCAGTTCTGCAGAGGAGATATTAAAAGGGTCTAGACAGTTAACTAATATTAAATCTGGAACAAGTGAAGATAAAGAGCCCAAAGTCTCTAATTTACATAATTGATTAAAGTGCCAAAAATTAGGACGTCAGATAAAAAAAGCACTATTCAACATCCAACTAAACCATTTAGTCTAAGTTAGTTCTTCTAGATCTGCTGTACGGTCAGGGAAGAAAGGCACCTTGACAGTGTGTTTCTCCTCTAAAATGAAAGACTTAGAAGAGATACATCCCTGTGTGCACAGACACATTTTAGAATCACAGAGTCCTACAATTGTTTTGGGTTGGAAGGGATCTTCAAAAACCATCTAGTCTAACACCCCTGCCATAGCCAGGGACACCTTATATTAGATCAGGTTTCTCAAGGCCCCTTCTACACCTGACCTTGATCGCTTCCAGGGATGGAGGATCCACAACTACTTGGGCAATCTGTGCCAGGCCACCGACCTCACAGGGAAAAAACTTGCTTCTTATATTCAATACATACCTGCTACAGTTTTAAACCACTACCCCTTGTCCTGTTAATACAAACCCTTGTAAAAAGCCTTTCTCCATCTTTCTTATAACCCTCTTTTATATACTGAAATGCTGAAATACCGTCTCCCTGCAGCCTTCTCTTCTCCAGGCTGAGGAACCTGAACTCTCTCAGGCTATCTTAACAGAAGAGGTGCTCCAGATCCCTGATCATCTTCATGGCCCTCTTCTGGACTCATTCCAAGAGGTCCATGTTCTTATAGGACCTTAGAGCTGGAGGGAGGTGGAATCTCATGAGAGCAGAGGGAGAGAGCCACATCCTTCAGCCTGCTGGCCACAGTTCTTTTTGATGCAGCCAGGGATACAGTTGGCTTTCTGGGCTGTAAGTGCACATTGCCAGATCATGTCCAATTTACCATTCACCAGCATCCCCAAATACTTCTCTACAGGGCTGCTCTCAATCTATTCATCAACAAGTATCATCACCCGTATTGATACTGAGGTTTGTCCTGGTCTAGCTTCAGGACATTGCACTTCTCCTTGTTGAACTTCATGATGTTCATATGGAACCAGCCTGGCAAGGTCCCTCTGGATGTCATCCTTCCCCACAGAGTATCAAGAACACCACTCAGCTGGTGTTGCCTGCAAACTTGCTGAGCTGGCAATCCCACTGTCTATGTTGTTGATAAATCTACTAAAGAGTATTGGTTCCAGTACAGGGTCTTGAGGGATGCCACCCATTACTGTTTTTCCACTTGGACACTGAGCCATTGACTACTACTCTTTGGTTGCAGCCATCCAACCAATTTTTTATCCACTGAGTGGTCCATCCACCAAACCTGTATTTTCCTGATAAAATAACAATATTATGGGACACTATATCAAAAAACTTAGAGGAGTCTGGGTAGATGGCATCTAAGCACTTCCCTTGCTGACTGATGTAGTCATTCCACCACAGAAGGTCACTGGGTTAATCAAGCATGATTTGTATTTAGTGGCATCCCATGTAGGCTGTCTCTAATCACCTTCCTGTCATACGTGTATTTTGACATCTATTTCAGGGTCATCTTTTCCATTACTTGTTTCATTATCCCTTCAATGATGACTGAAGAGTTCTTGACATCCAGCCTTTAGGTTTGACATTTTACTTTTAGATGGGTAGAAATATAGTGAATTGCTATCAGAGTGTTCATTTAATGTCATGGGCTACTTTGCACCCAAGCACTGACAAGACAGTGAACACAACTTCCTCATCTGTCTAGATGTGAAGACTTAAACTGGCTTTACACAGCAAGAAACCTTTCCCAAATATGTACACGGTGTTCCAAATATATCTACTTATACTTGGTGTGACCAGATCTCTGCAACAATTGGGATTATTTTTTCTTCTGTAGAACAGGGAGAGATTTCTAGAAGCTGAAGAGGAATGAAAGGTGGTATCTGGAAGGGATTTGTTCTTACAGGACAGTCCAGTGTGTATGAGGGGAAGTGGGGAAACTCTTGTGCCTTCTACATTTTGAGGCCCACCACTGTGTGGTCCCCCTGTTCACTGCAGCTGAACCAGCTGTGGGAGAAACCCAGCAAGGAGCTCCCCAGTGAGCCCACACCCGAGCTGCTGATTAACTTTTGTTAGTAATACTCTAATGCAGAGAAGACCTTTATTTGCATTTAAACAATTAATAGAATCAAACCTACCTGGAGTCTTAAAGCACTACATATGTCTAATGAATTTTTAAAGACTCTTACTATTAGTTATCTAAATATAGATTTCAGTAAGAAACATACCAGAACACAAGAGCAGAATGTGATACAGGAAATTAACGGAACTGAGCTTTGCTTGCAAAGTTGGATGTTTCCAACTTAGACTCCATATGCAGTCAAGAAATGCATAGTCAGTTTTTCTGGGAAGCATTGCTTTGCAACCAAGCTGGAGTCAAGCTTCCAAGTGTTCTTTGGAGCAGTTTTCCTTTTCCTTTTTTTTCTTTTTAAATTGGGCACAGAATGCCCAGATGCCTCCCTTAAAAACTTTTAATTTATGTTTGTCAAATGAGGTAATTTGCATTTTCTTTTTGTCACCATCAATAAAGCAATCACTTCACTTACTTCCTTGGGAAGAAATAAAGCAATTTATACGCAAATGTGCAAATCAATTAGAAGTAATTAATTTAATTTGAATGTGGCTAGAGCAGCCAAAGAAAGTTTGACAGACTATACATCACAGGGTGGAATTCAACCACAACTCAGTCTCACTATGAAGAGATCCGTATTCTAGAAACCACTTTAAAACAACTTTCATAAGTGAAACATGTGGATTACATATCAGTTAAACACACACTGAAACAGCTTTGTAATTCTAATACATTTCCTCCATGTTATTCAAAATCTCTTTGCTTTATAAACAAAAATATGAATGGTTTTTATGTAACAAAATTTATACAGCTGATGTTGGATCCTGATTCATTAGGGAGTTTTGAAATAATCTCATTCAGCATAAAGAAACTGGCACAAAACATGCTATGTTGTTAATCAGAAGAGTATTTTCACAACTTAGGTTTTGAACTATATATTTCCTGTGGATTAATTTATCTCCCTGGGAAATTTAATTTCTTATTTTCAAAACTGAAAGAAGTTAAACAGATGTGTGTCAAGTCTTTTGGTTTTATTTTCTCATTTAATATGAGAAGTTAATATTTCAGTGATTGAATTCAATTTTGAAGAAATTTCTGACTAGGAAATAGAATATGAAGATGACTAGTGCAAAGCGTTCATACACGAGCACATGTGGGCATAGCACATTTAGTGAAAACTTGTTTGGAAACAACTTGATACTTGATAGTTACTGTGGTATCCTGTTAAATTACACAAATGTCAAATGGTATCAATTTTTCTTTCCTCATTAACAAAACTCATTGTTCTTGTGCCAGTTTCTGCTCAGGGGTCTTTTTGACGCTAACTATATACAGCATAATTATGTGAAGCTACTATCAATCTAATTAAAATCAGACCTCATCAAGCACACACAATATAAAAGTCCCTCAGACTTAATCCTTTATTCTTCATCAATCCAGCTGACTTATCCTAAGTTCCAAGTTTTAATCACATTATGCTAGTTCACTCTGTGATGGGCGAGAGACTCAGTGTTGTCATATTTCTGACTAGATATACCTGTGTGCACTTAAACAATGATATATTTGAAACTCCTTCTTTCAGTACTAACTACTCAACTTGCAGAAATTGACCTCTGAGATCTAACAGTGTATGTTTGAAATGCTAAAGCATAATTACAAAGAGAGAAAATAAATGCCCTCGATGCAGTAATATTTATGGACTTTTTTACCTAGAGTGCAGTTTAGTAGGCTAGCAATTGTCCTCACCTCCTTTGTATTTTGAAATCACATGGTTATATTGCATGTGACAACGTACAACACACAACCAATGAATCATAATATGAAAAAAACATGCCATTTTGTCCAAAGCAATGTTGGATATTATTAATTCATGAGTTTCACTGAACATAGCCAGGATATTTAGAGAAGGGAGGCACAAAATTTCAATTCCTTATTCTCTGATCAACATACCTAGCTGCATTTTGTGATATGCCTAAATGTTTGCAAATTCAGTCCTGTAACAATGCAGTACAGTGAACAGGTTTCATGAGTACCACTGATTAATGTAAACATGGTCACATTCTGGAGATGAATTTGACATTGTTCTGGTTGGGGAACATACTAATGGGTAGTAACCTTCAGCAGCCCAGACATTTAATTATTGCTGTTTTATGCCTTCTATATTTCATGATATTTCCAGACACACCAAAGAAGCAAAATTTTGTCCAGGCCAAAACCATTCATTTTGGATCACATGTACATACAAATTAAACATTCAAAAAATCTCTAAACACGTAAGTATATTGATTGCTCTTAGTATTTTCAGCAAGCACTGGGACATTGTAGTATTCACAAAGCTCTAGAACATGCCATAGCTTAAGAACATTTCAAAAGTGGTCAGTGACCGAATTCTCATTGATTGCAGAGTAACCATCATATATAAAACAACTGCAATCAGCAATAAAATGGAAGCAATTAATTTTGCAATTTTGCACAAAAGAAGAAACAGAGGCTAGAGGGAGGTATTGCAGTTTGCTTCCACTTAGCTATAACAGGTGTAAAACAACCTCAAAAACCTTATTAAATAATAAAAATATCTCCTGCTGAGAAAAAATTTAACAAATAGCAAAATGTCTTGAGCCAATCTAAAGTCACGTGCAATTATTCAGTTTATATGGTTTTTGTTTGCTATTCTATTGTTCCAATTCAATTATTTAGTAGATGGAAATTTTGCTTTTAATGACCAGAAAGAAAGGAAAATTGCAACCCTTCTCACTGCACATGTTAGAGCCAGCTATAGCACAAGACAATTTTTATTCCTCTAAGCACTGGGGTGAACAGTGGTAACTGGCATATGTGTGGCTATACCCTGAGCTCAGTTCATAAAGTCTTGAGTGGCTTTATGTACATCAATCCCTGCAGGAGCTCAGTCTTGCAGACATGTGAACTTAGTCAAGCAAAGCTGCTGGAAGGGCTGGTGTTGCTGCAGTGGCAATATTCCTTCATCCAAAGAGGAACTTCCTTTGTCCTGCCTTTCAGCTTTCACCTTCTCTGCAACACAAATACAGGTGCAAGCGGACATGAAGGCCACCATACATATTTCTTAGAATGCCAAAATTAGACCAAAAAGATATAATACATTATATTCCACAATATTTGGGGAAGGCTTGTATCAGTCCTGAATTGTTCTGTCAAGCTGAATGACCTAGCAGAGAGGTTTTCTCCCGTAGATACAGATATGCCGTATTTCTCCCATACCATCAATATTTTATGACCTTTGATTTATCATTATGTATCTATTAATTTACACCTACTATTTAACCTATAATTTGATTATTATGAGCACATTGAAAATAATAAAAAAATACTTAAATTAACCTCCTAGTACACAATATATAATTCATATATAGTGTCATATTTTTGTTTCATTCTCAGCTGCAAGGGAACAGTTCTTTTTTTTTTTTAGTAGAAATATTAACCATATAATCCTTTAATTCTGCATATCAGTCTGGATTGTATAGGTGGACAACTTCCACAGTTTGCCAATATTCAGATAACTAAAAAACCCCACTCTCATATCTATCTCATTCTTCAACATTCAAGTTGACAAACAATACCAGCAGCAATACATTAACCTTTCAGAAGGTAATTTGAAATTACTCAGTTAGTGACCACTAGAATATTTCATTCTGAAAATCTAAAAATACATGATAGCTACATAATGCCTAAAGCACGAGATGTCATTTCTACTGAAAATGTCCATCATGTAATACATTGCTATGTTAGTTTTGGAGAGCTACTCTATCAGTTTCATTTACACCAAAAATACACTCTAATTGCAACTCTTAAGCCTCTTGCTCTTGCATTATACAGAAAGATTGTGCAAGCCATAGGTCTAATTTTGATCTTTTTTAATTCTAATTTTTAAAATTACTTTGTTTCTCTTAGTGCAACTTATGTCCCTTTCAATTTTCCATATGTGACTGAGTGCATCATGGAATGAGATTTTATGGATGTCTAAATTTTGTATAACATGTCTGTTTTAACTTAGATCTTTGCTACATTTGAAGTTCTGAAAAAAGCTACATATATTCTTAACTTTTAGCTTTAGCAAAAAAGGTATCTGGTACTCTGTCCAAATTTTTATGTGGAAGAACTTAAAATGTTAACTTGGAAAACAAAATTCTAATCTTTTTCTGCACCATCTTGGAGTTGAATTGAAGAGGTTTCAGTGTAAGAGTGGTATCAAAGAAAACCAGTTATGTTATAGCTGCCACATAGTTCTTCAAGGTACTGACTTTGATAAGGTCTTTTCTTAAAGTTAGATAAATTGCATGTGTGGGGAAAACTGCAAATCTCTTACATCACCTGTCTCATTGTATGATGAAAGTTGAACAAGTCAGAGTCTGTGCAACATTTTTCTCCCACAAATAAATATTACCTCTGATTAAAATAACCCAACATACTGAGATTTTACTGGAAATTTGTCAGTCTTCTCAGAGCTACTTAAAGGAAAATCACTGCTGAGGCTGCTGAAGAACTCATCACCATGTGAATCTGTCATCAGGTCTACCATTGCCTCTTTAAATGGTAACACTGACAGGTGTGTGTCCTTTTCTCCTTATGGATGCTAGCTGGAGTCCGGCAGAGTGTCCCAGAGCACCTCGGATACTACAGCATTCCTGAGAGAAAATAACAGACCAGAACACCTTCTGCTTCTATACTGGTACACACATTTGGAAGCCAAAATGTTCTTACTAGCTTTCCTTTCACTGCTTACTCATATTTCTTAATAATGATGTCAATTTCATTCTCTTTTCAAGTAAGCTTACAAAAAATGAAAGAATACATATCTCCTTCAAGTAATTTGGTTTATTGCAGCCATTACAAATCTCTTTCTTTTTCTTTTTCTTTTTTTTTTTTTTCATGTGTTACTTTTGCGGTCATTTGGGCTAAAAAATGTGAATTTTTGTTCCTTGACTTGTGAATATTTACAAGTGTAAAAAAGGTAAGCTGCTCCTTCTTTAAGTATAATTTTAATTTCATTAAGGTCATTGACAACATATAAAGTCAAAGGAAAATTTGTTATCATCTACAACAGAGGGAAAATATTCATACTGTCTGATAATGTAAGAAAGGATAAACATTAGTTGGGAGTGCGGTTGAAACAGATAGAAAAGATACAGTTTTCAAAATAGATATTTTACCATGTTAATCTGTGAATTCTCAAGGATAACTAATTAAAGGATTGCAAAAAATAAAGGAAACCCAGCATCTTAATACAATTACTTAAACATTTAAGATACAAATAGAAATGGTATTGGTAATGAGTGCTATGAGTGATAATTGTTCACTCCATAATGAGAGTCTCCGGTTTCAATAGCTCAAATCCAGAGTAATTCAGAAACAACACAGTATTAACAAAGGGCAGTACAGTGCAAGCAACTAAACATCTTTGTCATGCTGTGATCCTACACCAGCTTAGTCATTTTTTAAAAATTACTACAAGCAAAATTAAGTATGTGCTTTTGTCATGGAAGGATATGGTCTGAAGTTTTTGAAGGAGTGCTACATTCTACTAAACTTCAGGATGTCTTAATTCTTGTTTCAGAAGGGAATCATCAAATTCCAATATATGCCATATAGATGATCTCTCTGTAAGAGTGTAAATATGAAATCTAGCTACCTGCAATTTTAAGGGTTCCAATCTTGCTATTCATTACTAAAGTATCCCGAGGGAGGGTGCTCCAAAACCTTGCAGGCTGCTGGGCTCTTTTGCTTGTCTTTCCCTGAACAAGTAAAGAGAATCTCTGCAGGCTTCTCAAAATCTGTTTACACCTTGCTCATACAGAACTTCACTGCTATGTTATGGATATTCCTTATAATAAAATGCAAGAAGAAGAGCTTTCAGAATCATGCCAGGAAATTGATGCTGGTTGTGCCTTCAATGCTACTGGAAGATCGGTGGGTAGAGAGGAGATAAAGCAAAACTTGAAACTCATATTTCAGTCTTTTTAAAAAAAGGGGATGACATTTTCCTCCAAAAGCAATGATTTTTAATAGATGTTCTCTTTCAGTGTCAATTACACAAAACACAAAAGTTTTGCATTTGACCGTCAATATTATCCTCTAACATTAAGCTTGTGTTTCACTAAAGTGAGTGCATTCACAGTATTATACTGTATCAGACATATTAAAAAGCCCATCCTTTTCTTTATTTTACAATGCTCAGCTAGGTCCTTCTTCACAAATTGACTGCACTTATAGTGAAATAAAGGTCATGACATTAATAATTACTATTATATTTACTTACTAAATGTAAATAAAATTTTTGAGAACTTGGGGGAGTGCAGGGTAAGTTATCTCCATTCAGGCAGAAAAGACAATCTTGTGAAGAGTAAAGCTGTTTCATTGCAAAGTATGTTGCAAAAATCTTGCACATTTGCCTACCATAATGAAAGGTTAGACAAAATCCAGAATTTCTGTGGCAATTCCGTCCTCCCATCTCTTTCAGTTGTAGATTTTACTTTTTCAGGCAGTTTTCTTGAGAAAATTTTACTGGGCTTTCAGACTTAACAACAGCTTAATAAAAAAACAATCCTTCACTGAACTATTATCTCTAATGTAACTTCTGTTTGGATGAAGACGTAATGTAATAAAGGAAAAAAAAAATCTTAATTATTCTCTCCCTGGAGTTCATATTTACTCAAAATGTCTTAAGCACAGTAAATCCCAAGTATTTCATATGCATATTTTCTCTTGTATTTACAAAGACTTTTTCTCATTCTTTCCCACTGCTTTATTTTTTGATGAATTTTGTAAATATCTCATATTATTTTGGGGTCACATCACACAAGAGGTACAGCGGTTGCACTTTACCCTGATAGAAAGAAAGTTTAAATATTTAATTGGCAGTTTAATTTAACTTTCCCCCATTTCATGACAACTCTTAAAAATGCTTGAAAACAAATCTCATGAGACCACAGGAGTAGCACCTGTAGAGTAATTAGAAGAAAGCTATAATGGAGAAATGAATTTTAGAGTGCATATGAAGTGAAATTTACAGTGCATATTCCAAACCCCAGGAGGCCTAAATGGAATACACAGCTGCCATTTAATTGAAAAACAGAGACTTGAAATGCAGCTTATGGCTATGGCTTTCAATGAACTATTCTAGTCAGTGTTCATGCTTAAAAGGTGGAGTTTGTGACACGAGCTGAGTGCTAAAACTGAAGGCAGAGATACAATTAGCAAAATAAAATATATAGATATATAGATATATAGATATATAGATGTATATATGTATCTCTTTGTAGAAGCTACACACAGTCACCCAAAACCACTAAGAACAATAAGCACTAATACCATTTTAGGGCATTTGATGCTGTCTTCTCTAAACTGAGATATGATTTCCTGAGTTTTCTAGATGTTTATATTGCTCCAATCTACAAGGCAGATTTTCTATACCTAACAATAAACCTAGAAAAGGCTGTATCATGGATGTATGCATATAAATACAGGGCAAATAATCCTTTCTTTTTTTTTCCCCTCCAAAATAGGAATAAAATTGAAATATTTTGTGACAGATAGATAGATGTCTTTCTAGAGTATAAATCTTTTAAAACAATGACCAAAAACCAATCAACACTCAGTCCCAATGGCTTTTAATTTTATTTTATTTCTGATATTGCAAACTAGTTTCATAATGCACTTTTGAATATATAAAGTTACATTTCTGTGAGAGAGAACAGGTTGTTTTGACATTAAATATCCATCAAAATGCATCAGAAATTACAATTTTTATTGGTTATTTATCTACTATTTCTTTTATTTGAAATAACTTTAACTTTTCTTCCATCTTCTGGACAGACTCACAGTGTGGTTATTTACTTTTAAGATGGGCTCTATTTTCAGACACCGAGCTATGCAAATTTGCTTTTACCTTCCTTGGTACAAAGGTTTTTAAATGTATAAGATTTTAAAAACATTTTTATCTTCTTTTAAATTGTCATTAAATTCAAATGTATTATTTCTTACAAGGAAAAATACTAGGAGATGAAAATATTTTAAGCCAGTTCATTTGCTAGTAAGTTTACAAATACAAAATACTGATGTGAAACCCACTGAACATAGGTTTTCACATAGGCAAATTCTGTTGTACATAACTCAAGGTTCATAGTATCAGAAGTTGCGAGAAGCTGAGGACAAAATTTGCCTAACAGTAATTGATTTTGTTCATAGAGATTCTTTTTTTGTTCAGCAGATAGATCTGTTAATCTGTTTCCCGTAAGGTAGAGAAAAAGGAGTATTTCCCACAGTAGTCAAAAAGACTGCAGTTCCTTTAAAAAGGCCATGTTTATCAGCAGAGAAAAGTCACTGCTATGCAAAATGCAGATTTTTTTTCTTTTCTGTGCTCTGCTGGAGAAAGGGGAGATGAAAGCAATCAGGAGAAAATTGAGATTAATTAATTTGAAATAACAGTCACAGACACTAGGTGGGGATAGATATCAAAACAAAAATATTGCTTCCAAATGCACTTTTGCTGCAAAGAGTCTAGGTCATACTATATGTAAGAAATGAACTGGGATGCTTCCTGTTATTTCCATTTTCTTTTTATATACATCTAGGAATAGTCTAAACTGGGCTGGTAAAAAAACTAACTTTTTCCTCTTTTTTTTTCAATTTACAGCCTCTACTTCATTCATTTGACACACAAAAGAAGAGGCTAAATAAAACATTTTTGGATTTTCACCAGCAATTCACCATCAAATTTTAAACAGATGTCCTCCATTGGCCTTAGTCTTCTTTGCCTAGCACTGATACCTGAGTTTTTTCCTGCCTAAAGACACTATTATTCCAGGCCATCTTTTACACTTGAAATTTGAGGAAGCAGCTTTAATGAAAGCCAACTAGAAAGCCATTATGGTGGCTGTGTCAGCAGAATGAGAGGCTTGCCACATGAAGGTAGGTACCCATTTTCCTCTTCTTTTTGAGAAATTCAAAGGGTATTTTAAGGAAACATGGGAACAGGCCAGCTCCTGTGTCAGGGTTCTAGAGGTTTCTTTGTAGATGTTCTCCTTATCCTTTCTGAAAATTTTATGTTCGCATTCTCACAAACAACCACAGCACAAGACCCCAGATTTTCCCATTGCCAATGCAATTTCAGGTGCTGGGGAATGACTGATATGGCAGAGTTGCATGGTGGAAAAGGGAAGAGATGTCTCCCCATTTGGGAAAGGTCAGAGTGGAAAATTCAGGGGAAAAGCACAGTAGACTCTTCCCTTCAGAAAAATATCTGGATTTTGTCTGATCTTATGCTAAATGAGTTAAATGTAAGTTATATTGTATGCTCAAAGTGGGAAAAAAAAATTAACTGAAACAAAGGTCTAGAAAAAGCAAGAGAACTGCATAATTTTTCATACTGAACTGCAAAAAAAAAAAACCTTCCCCTCTGAAATTAAGTTTACATACACAAAGACTAGATTGAGAAAACATCTTTAGAGATGTAGAACTTTGATTTCTCAACACACGTAGTGCAGAAGTAACATCAAGAGCAGCTGACATGGAAAAGTTAGTATGAAAATCTTTTCTAGGATAATTTTAGGCAGGTAGGATAGCTGTCATAACTTAAACCATTTGAAATATTAAGACAATTTTTTCCATACATTTCCATTTTTTCCATACACATGAACATGGTAAAGACTAGCATTTGATGTACAATGATCTGAACCAAGAGCACTGAAGAGAAATGAGCTAATTATTTGGATAAATTAATTCCCTAGTCTGATTTCAGTACATCAGTGACTGCAACGTTGCCAGTGAGTTCTGACACATCCATATAGAAAACACTTTGTCTTTTATGGAATGAGAAAAGACAAGATTTGAGGCATGTTAATAATTGCCAGAGTGCTTATTGTCATCTGTGCAGCAGATATTTTTCAGGTCATTGTCTGAAATAAAAAATTCTTGGCAGGGGAAGCAGCCTGCGCAGCCTCTTCTCCCCCACACACCACCCGTAGTTCTCAGGTGTGCCAAAAAGCCAAGGTTACACAGAGAAGCTTGTTTCGATTAGAAATCACCTTGAGAAACACCCAGAGATGTTTTATTGCATAAATTAGCACTGTTTTCAAAAATGTCAACATTCATTAAAGTCTGTATGAAAAACTCAGGCTATACTATTATAATAGACATCAAATGTAAACAGAGAAGATTACTAAAAACATTCAGGCACAACCTCCTGAACTAAAAAAAGCCTTTAAATGTATTTTGTTGTTAAGAAGAGCAAAAAGACAGAAAAGCTGGCAGCTGCAGAGGCAACAAAGCGGTTTGCCACAGCAGTATGGCTTAATTTTTCACACAGAAAATTGCAAGAGAGTGTTGACAAATGATTTGTCATAAACAGAACACATCTAGATCACAGTGTGGCAAACCAGGCAAAAAAGAAGAGAACGAGAAAGGAATTTTACTCTGTGATATGCTTTATCACTCACATAGCAGATTTCAACTTTTTTCCTATTTCATTCGGCTTGGCTTATTTTAAAGTTTACTTCTGCTTCCCAAGAAGAGAGAAACCTCGCAAAAAGGTGAAATACGTAAATATAGATTTTATGGAAAATTATTAATTAAATAATAAAAATAATTAGTTAAAAATAATATAAAAGAGAGTCAGTAGAAAGAGCACTCTTGTCTTAACTGTCTGTATTAGAAAATGTTTTAATTTTTCCTCTTCATAGTTCTATTCACATTGCCATTACTCATACTGTTGCAGTCTATTATATGAATTAATAAGTCAAATACATATGAATAGTATTTTTCCTGAATACATGGATAGTGTTTTTTAAACCAAATAATTATTTTTTATTATTATTTTCTAAGAATATTGTTTAAAATTACATTTTGACCCTTTGTATATACATGCATATATGGGGACAGAATTTGTCACTGTCTCTTAAAAGATGGAGAGAAAGAGCCAGCACAGAGAATTAATAAACCCTGTCTGAATCCTACTCCAGGAAAAAAACAGCTAGAATTGTGAATTTATGATCATTCAGCATGAAAAGACTAATTCTTGGAGAGTTTTCATATATAACACTTCAGTTTTTCACAGCTTTAAACATCAACAACAAAGTAATTATGACCTCAAATTGAAAGGCATGATTTTATATCAAAGAGGAGTTATTGCTTTCCTCAGGGCAATTTGCTTCTCCTCCCCCATGGAGGTAGGAGTAACACTTGATTTTCTGCTTAATAAATATTCCCTTTTGTTTGCGTTTTTCAAGAGATGTTGGCAGCACTGGCACCATTGCATCAAGCTGGAATGCACACTGGTGAATGCACACTGATTGCACGTGGCTGGAAGTAGCCTGCCATACTTTCAAACTTGTAACTGATGTTGATTGACCATAAGTTCATTTCTCTGAGATTACAGTTTTCTGAAATCTGTATTTATGTATTTGCTGGTATTGCAAATGAATTAATCTTGTATGCTCGAAGACTGGTGTCTAAAACCTGCTCTAACATCTAAAGAACCAAGTTAAAACAGGATATATTTTCTTTCAGTTTCACAGATCTCATCTGATTTAGTCTTTCTTAAGAACAGTTGGCCAAGAAACTGTTTTCACATTTTGAAAATTAGATTACTATTAAAACAAAAAAATCCATTCTATATTGAGACAATTTTGAAAACAGGGAAAAGAGACAAACCTAGGCAAGTTTCTGTTCTAGAGCCCAGAATCCTTTCCTGATGCATATTTAATTACAACATGAGAAGCATTAAGAATAAATTACAGTATGAAAGAGACTCATCTGAGAATTCCCTATCTAGTTCTTCCTAGAGAACTAGGAATATAGAAGTCATTCACTAGCAAATTTCTATTCTCAAATATGCTCACAGATGTCATTGGATCACTGATTTCCTGTCCTGCATTAAAAGCCTGTGTTCCTTTGTCCTAGAAGTTAATCATCACTGCCTGCAGCATCTTCAACAGCTGAACACTAATCAGTGAACAATTTAAATCTTGAGCAAATATTTTTTTGCATTGCTACTATTCTTCTCTCTGCTTATTTTCTGAACTCCATGGAATACATGTGTCCATTACACTACATTATAAAATTCTAAATTTTTTTTTTACATTCAGATGTTCTTTTTTTTTTTAAAACATCCACGTGACCTCTCAGGAAGATGAGCACCTATAAATTATCTGACATTTTTGCAACACCAACTGCAGTGGTTGAGAGTATTGTACAAGTGCCAAAAAATCCAGGAAGATCGTTTAAAATGAGACAGTACAAACAGGTCTACTTATTTTTGTGGGCACAACAGTGGGAGTTGAGAGTAGTAGCAATGACACTCTGGCAGTTTATGCAAAACTAAAGAAGACTTGGCATCTTGATTTTTGTGTGGAAAAGAAAACAATAGAGAAAAGACGTTTTGACTATTCTTTTCTTAGACATTGTACAATGGTGTAACTCAGAGGAACAGCACTGCAGTAACAGATACAGACTGATTTGCATCTTGAGGATCTGGCTCAAATCACTCTGTGTAATACACTGCAATTTTAAGCATTTTGCAGCTGTACTTTTGCTCAGAAAAATCAGACATCAGCTGTTTTCCAGCAGCTTTGGCTGCTGCCCTTTACCATTTCCTCTGCCACTCAAGGCCAACTGCTCACAGTTCAAGGGAAAAACATTCAGGATCTAAAATTAGTGCATTTCTCCAAAGAGAGCAGAGCCCTTTGAAATTATTTCCCCATAATAAGATGTGATGAAAAAATTATCCCAATTTAATTTGCTCTTCAACATTCATAATATACCATCTGGTATTTACTGCATGCCTTTGTAGAGTTCTTCACTGACTCCCCTGGTGTCTCAGCTATTTCTATGCCTTCTACCTAGGCTAAGAGATGACCACTGACTTAGCTGGCTCCAAACCTAACTCCTGATGTAAATTAACAGCAGTTGAGTTACTCTGGTGAATTTCAGCTCTGTCTTTAACCCAAGCTGACTATTACTGATGGTAATTTTCTCAAAAACCATGCGAACAGTCTTTATTTCCAACATCTTTTTTTTTTTTCCTTAAGATGCTACACAGGACTTAAAAAGGTATAGAAGCTGTGTTTATGGGATATTAGCCAGATGAATAGGGCATCCCAGACACAATGTCTTCCTATCTGAAAGAGATTTTCCCTCCAGAATTTGCAAATCCAGAAATCAGAAAATTTGCTGCATTTGCTATGTCTGCAATAACAATTAAAAGCTGTGATTCTGAACTCCTGTACTTTTGGCATTAACAACAATTTAGTAGTTTTAACTTAAGTGGTATACTCCTCACTTCTAAACTCATTTTACCACTTCAAAATATCAATCTGTAGATAAATAAACTCTGCTTCCTAGGAGATAAGTGACCTCTATCTGTGTTTTAAAGGTCAAGACACTGAGGCTCAAAAATGCTAAAGATGTTCAAGGGCAAGTAAAATTTTATTACAAGAGCTGACTTCCAAAATCCACAGCCATCACGGGCAATTCTGCAGATTTTCTCATGCTCTAGCACACCCCAGGCTGCAGAGCAGCTGATCACACAATTTTCCTCACTGTCTCACAGAAACCTGGCAGATCAGCACCGGACATGCATGCAGGTAGGTGGGTGTGTAGGTATAGCACAAATTGGCACCAAGTTTTTGTAACACTTTTTGCACATAACCATTTGCTTTTCTCATAACCATTTGCTTTTCTCAAGGAATATGCATAATTTTAAACCCAAGAGTTCATCTCCAAAACCCCTTTAATCAGTATAAATCACACCCAATGTTGCCAATGGACTTGGGATTCACACCCCTTTCCAAGAGCCAACCCTACAAGACTTCCCCCTAACGAAGCCTGGGGTCTCTTCTTCACCCTGATCCCAGTGCTGTCCATGATGGGGCCTAAAGCAGGAGGAAGGCCAGAATATCACACCATGGATGTGAAACATGAACCTAACATCAGAGGGCATCAGGTGTCAAAACCAAGGGGAATGTGAAGGCAGCTGAGAATCCTTGTTCCTCCCGGCCCCTCCTGCACAGGTACCTCATTCACAAACCTATTCCCTGCCTGCCAGATTGCTTCTCAGGACATAAGTCAAGCCTGCATGAGCAGAAAGACTAAAAGACCACTTTAGTGCTGTGAATGATCTCTTTACAAAGGAATTGAGATGGTTTAGAGAGGCTCTGTGGGAAAGAAAAAATGCATTGTTTCCTAGTGTCCCTGTTCTGCAAATATATCAACACTTCAAGTCTACTTCAGTTCCCTGGCACCAAAGCAAGGAGTTTTGGGGTTTTTTTTTTTTCTTTTTGAATGAGCAGAACTCCAACCTTAGCAAGGTTGCTCTACAGAATGTATGTGAATGTGAGACCCACCCCTGGAAACTTATCAATTAACAGAATATTTAAATCTGTCTTGGTTAAAGCTGTGGCACACATCCAAGGGCATTATTTTTTTTTTTTAAGCAACCAAACCCCTAAAAAACCTGAAAACAAAGCTACCCCATCCAAAACCCAGATATTTGTCTTAAGCCATTTAAACACAAATTCAAGCCATTTGTGTTTAAAAGTTCTAACAGATGTAAACACACATGCACAGGCAATCTGGATACCACTGCTTTATGTGCAAGGTAAGGGATTGGATATGTATATGCTCCTGGTAAGTGAGGGGGAATTATTCCTCTGTCTTTGGCTAGCTTCCCAAACACTTCATGCAAAGTCATAAGCATTGCCAGTGAGTAGGAGCAAATTGTAGCTGATGAATTCCACACAGTGCAGTAAGTCATATGGATTCGTCTCTACTTGCATTCCATGGGCAATTTTTCTCAGGAAGGGAAAGTGCCAGACTTGTTCACTCCCTCAAATGAAATGTTAAAAATTTCTCAATTAAATCATCAAACCATTTCACAGCTGCAGATAACATTTTTGTTCGCTTGTTTTGTAAGAGAGCAGAATGGCTAATCTTGTCTGGGGTTTTTATTAGGGTTTTTTTAATGGCAACCTTACCAGGAGTCACAGCATGTCACAGTGTGTCACAATATGCCCTGTTTCTTTTTGTTGGTGTTAAAAAGTAATATAAAGAATTCCATTACTTAGAGAATTAAAGATAGGCATAGGCATATGTTAATAAAAATTATTTTACTGCCTGTCTAGTTTTAATGCATTATGGTTAAGCAGCAAGCTGCTATTAGAAAAGTAAGACTTTCAAATACCATCTATAAAAATATTCATAGAAATCTTAGTAATGTTAATTAAAGAATATAAAGAAAAATCTTACTCATGATGGCTTCCAATTTTGCAGGGCTAATAAATTATAGAATGGTTATATTAACCTAAAACAATTAACTTTTTGATGTTTGGACATTACACAGTGTTTATGTACTTGCCAGGAATCAGATTTATAAATAGATTTTTAAAAATCCTCAAAAAACCACAAGTCCTTAAACTCCTTAGAGATATACTGAAATCAAAATACTTCCGGGAAAAGAATATGGAGAAGAGAAATGGGAATTGTTCATTAATAGCAGGAAAAAGGGAAGCAAGAAAATATCCTTTCCACTGTATTATTTAGGTGCAAATGCATAAGTATAAATTGACATGCTTTCTATTACAGTATTATATGTGAATTTGACATAGTATTTAGCTCCTTACAAAAGTAAAAAGATTTTTCAAATATTTTTTCCTATCTAGGCCACAAGATAGTACTGTGTATATATACTACTGTTCTGACACACACATTAAGATAAATACATATTTAGAAAGATAAATATTTGAAATACTGATATTTGATGAGTTGGGTGTACAAAAATGTGTTTATACGTCTGTTTTTGTATGAAGAATATTCTTCCATGAAAGGGAGAAGTCAAGATCTACCTTTGAAGAGTCATGCTGCAGTCAGGGCAAGTAGCTCTAAGCCCAGAAGAAACAAAGAAATAGTAGTAAGTACATGAATGACTGATATTATAATGATAGCCAAGAGTAAATCCAAAGCTGCTATACATCAGCATTCTTTATTCATTACCTTCAAATTTATTGCCTACATTAGGAATGCAAGAAAATTAACCAAGGTGTTGATTATTCTTCAAGGCAGGAAAAAAACTAATTACAAATATAGGGTGAAAGTACAGCATATTATATTCAAAGGAGGCATAAAAATGTCAGGTTTTTTAGCACTGTTGTTCTCCTAGATCTCCTGATCCTGATTCTAATAATCAGTCTTAAAAAAAAAAAAAAAAGGATCTTTTTTTTGGAAGTTCTATAAAAGCAAGCTATTCAGACTCCACTAAAATTTCCCAAGACTGTAGAAAGGGTTGTTGCTGAATTTAGGCTGTACACTCAGGAACATCAGGCGTATTGTGGTGAATCTAATTTAATATGCTCAATTGTACAAGTTTTTCTTCTTTAATCTTGTGTTGCAAATCCTATGGACTTACTTCATTGTAGAAATTCACTTTCTAGCTCCCCTTTCAACTGTATCAGCATTAAGAGTGGTCTAAAGACAGCATTCATTGGTTCTATCACATGGAGAAAACAGTGTAATTTCACATTACTTTAAGTTTAAAAAAGTTGAAGTTGATTTACCCATGCTTTTCCAAAATATTTCTCTTTGGGAAAAGACCAAATAGCTTTAAAAATGTCTAATGCCATAGTAATTGACCCTAACTGCAACATTTTAGTGGGAGGAGTCATAGCTGAAATTATGAGTATTCATTATTAAATGAATCCAGAATTTTATTTTATGAATCAATGTGTTCTTTTGCAAATTATTAAATTTGAAGAAAACAACATTTTAACATCAATAATAAGAAAATTGGACTGAAGAGAAAAATTAATTAAGTTATGAAGGTATAAATTTAGTTGGGTATATGGCCACTGTAAATACTGTATTAATAAATGCAAAATATTGCTTAATGCTCAAGAACCCTAAAATATGCAAGTAAGATGTACAATCTTGCGCTATAGTTGTGTACTAAATATAAAAATTAGTTGGGAAATGCTGCCTTTTTTCTTTAAACACCTCTTCAGGAAATCTAGATGAAATGCAGCATTTTAATCAAACATCATATTTAATATAAGAAGAAAAAACCCAACACAACCCTCCAGACTCCCTGCTAGATATTTTTTATTTAGTTCATCCAGATACTTGTATTTTAAATGGAGAGGCTTTATTAAACAGACATTGAGGTATGTCTAGATTTCTTACCAGCAAGAACATAAGCAGGAAGAATATAAACACCAAGAAATTAGAGGTATGAATTTCTACTGAAAGGTGACAGAGTATAAAAGCTACAAATGCTAACCCATTTCTTTTGAAGTATGGTGAAAAAGTAATAATACATATTAACTGCCTTTGGTTAAAGTTTCAGAAGGCTGAAGTACATTCAAGTTCCAAGAATTGCTAAGATTTAAAAAATAATTGGAAACTTTCAACGAGTATATGTCCTGGTGTTTTCAGCTTGGAAAATGTGGCAGCCTTTTATTTTGCTCCTCCATGTGATACATGATATGACACAAGATTGCAAATACAACAAGTGCCCCTCCACTCTGGTTTATATACTGGCTTGTGTTTCTCACAAATCAGATATTCTGTTACTGGGGATAACAGTAGAATGCATTGCCACAGTACACTTATGGACTTACGGGTTTTCTGAGTTCCTCTGAGTGATCAAGTGTTTTAAGATATTAAAATGCTAAAATAATAATTATGACTCAAAAGTCACTAAAACACCCCACACATAAGAGAATTGAGAATAAAAATTAAGATTCAAATATATTATTACAATTAATTTTACATTGCTAACACTCAAGAACAGCAGCAATAACAAAATCCAGCAACCCAATCTCCCAGCCTAAGTATTAGAACATACACAGTATTCCAAATAATCAACATGCAGTAAATGAGGAGAGATTCTGCCAGCGACAGTACTGCCAGTGTGATTTGTCTGACAGATAAAATGGTGCTGTAAATGTCATTTAATGCTAAACCATGTCATTATTGTCAAGATAAAAGGAAAATTTTGTCTCTACACAAAACAAGAAGCATAATCATGCCTATGATACACATTAATTCTCACAGCAAATAGTCAATAAACTAGTTCTCACTAATGTTTATTTAAATGATTGCTACTTCTCTATGGAGGAGCTGTTCTCTACCCACAAAAATACACAGTGTGTAGGAAAATACCACTAACAAACAAGTCTTTATTTTTCAAGTCAAGTAATGACAAAAATGTTCAAATTATATATAAAGATGACTTCTATAGGTAGACATTAAATTTATGTGTATAAATAAAATGTATGGCTATTGAAAATATTGTTTTCTTTGACATTCTTAAAGAATGCCCTTTGGCTAGTGGACAATTAACTTTGTCAGGACTTTGCAAAACCCAATAAAGAAAAAAAATCCACTTTCTCCTTCAAAAGTTAGATAAATTAATTAGCATATTATACAAATTAAAACAGGACATGGGGACATATTTGTTGAGCAAAATGATCAAACACTCAAACTGCTATCACTAGTAACATGCTGGAACTGAATAATGAGTTGTAGCAGTCCACTGTCTACTGTCTTGTCTACTCTGCTTTTGTCTCATGCTATGTAGCAATAAATAAAGGCTTCAGACTACTACTGTGTGATCACATCTATCAAAATCAGAAGAAACCTCACACTCCCAAACATAATAAAGACAAATGTAAAGTCTTCTACTTATCACAGGTCTTCCCATGGTCCATTGATGTTTGTAATTATCTTGGCCTTTTTTCAACCAGAGGGACGTGGATTAACAGCCCATGAATTTGCACCATCTACTCCAGTGCCTTCTTTTGAACTCTCAACTCACTGGTGTGATAAGTACAGTTTTCAGAAGAACCATTTAAAACAAGTATTGTACACTTTGTTTGTCATGCTGTCAAAAAAGCTGCAAGCTCATTCCAAATACAGGATGAAGGAGAGGAGGTGGAAAAGAAAGATAATTGTTTCAGAGACAGTTTTCTCTAATCTAGTCACAAAAAAAAACCCAGCAAAACAAACAAAAAAAAAACCAAAACAAAAAAAACCTAACAAAAACAAACAAACAAACCACCAAAAAAAGCCCCAAAACAAAGGTAGTCACAAGGAATGAGATTAAGCAGACCATGTGTTTTGACTGTTAAAGAAAACTTGTCATAATGCCTATGTTCCATTTTAGCTAGGGTGACATGTGTGCCAGATAGTTTATATCATTGTCAAAACACGCACATGGCCACTGGGAGAGTGATAGTGATGAAATGCAAATAAAAGGTTCACAATAGTTCTACAGTGGTTTCTATTTCTGTATCTATGACTTTCCTGGGAAGTTAACGGGAAAGTAGAATTAAAACCTTGAAAGTCTTTAGTGTGCTTCTTGCATTAAAATAGAAACCATTTAATTTCCTCCCAGAGGAAGAAATATTTATTTGTTGATTGAGTACAATATATTCTATACTAATGGGATTTTGCTAGGAATGCTATTGTGGGAAGAACTACCCTCCTCAAGATTTCTTTTCTTGCCTTCTTTTCTCGTGCCTACATGAAAAGACCAGATTTCTTATTATTTCAAATATAACTTGCAATACCAGCACCATCATAGACTAATTTATTGTTAAGTGTTTCCCCAATAAGCTGGGATATGAGTTAAGAGTATATTGCATGCTAGTAAACAATCATTGCAGCTCCACTCTTTCAGCTCAGATACTGAATATTTTAGTCACTATCACCTAAAAAACAGTTGTCTCTGAGTTCATCACCTGTCTCACATTTTATGTCAGAATTCAGTTTATTAGGTTTCCTCAAGGAGAAGCCTCCTCTGCCTGTATTTTCCACAGTCCAGGAACACATCATCAGGATGAGTTAGGAAGCTAGAGGTTTTTGTATGCATATCTAAGAGTTACATCTAAAATATTTTGGCAGTACAATTGTGAATATTAAAATTAAAGCTAATAATAACAATATCATTTTTGCTTACAAGCACAAAAATCTCTCAAATTCAGTCTCCTTAGTGGCTTGGTAAATCGCCTTTAAAAGAAAATAGAATTTACTTCTTTTTAATTTTCTCTTTAATGCTACATAGCCAAATGATCACAAGAGATTCCTTTTAAATCATCAACACTCTAGTTGCTGCTCATATGCATTGCATATGAGCAGCAAAACCTTTAGACATCTAGAAATCATCAGTTCCAGGATGTTACCCTGATTTATTTTTTAAAGAAACAATCTTTATCATGTGCCTCTAGCTACAAGGTAGATAAGCGTGATCTTTTTCCTACTTGAATACAACACTGCTTGCTCTGTAATGATTCTGAAGCATTATAAATGCACATTCTACAATGCAGAACTATTCAAATAATCTTCACACTGATTTGATCCAGGAACATAAGGTTATTTGATAAGAGTCTCAGTGTTTTAATGGTGCGTGGACATTAACCTGTATAAATCAGTCCCATTGTACCATAGTCAGATGTAGTGACTATTTTTGAACTAAAAACACTTTTGTGGTTATAATATTTGTATATATTTGCATAAGTGGATCAGAAATGAGGTTATTCCAATTCTGGCAGTAATTATGTGCATAGCTACAAGGCTTGACATACAGAAATTAGAGCTCCTCTAAATTCAACTCTGAATGCAAAGCCAGAAGTAGTAAATTGGCTTTGCCTTTATTTGTCTGTGACACTAAGCCTATTTTTTTTGTCTTTGGGTAAAATATTTTTGTCTTTGGACAAAAAAGATAGCTGCAGTTTATAATTTGCAAGTTTTAGTGTCTGTTTTAATCAATTGTGCCAGTTGGTTTCTTGAGGTAACATTCATAAGCACCAAAGTGTTGCACCAAATATTCTGCTACTAATATTTGTGTTAAATTTTCACCATGTGACTTAACCAAAGCACCCAGGCCCCATTCTCAATCACTATGAGGGATAGTACAAAGGCAGCAGAGCACAACAGACAGAAAATCTCCTCAAAACATCTCACTCTGCTCTTTCTCCTACACCCCCACAGTCATACTCTGGTGGGTATCTATCATTATTTTCTGTCGTAAGGAAAAGCAAGACAATTCAAGATTGCAAGTGACATCTTGGGCCACTTAAGGGTGACCATAAACAGCACCTACATCAGGGATCTGGGCAGATGAATGATCAGAGGTTGCTTGGTAAAGATGTTGTTGCTGCTCACCAGACATTGCTGCATTGCCAGGGGAAAGGAAAAAGGCCATGACCAAGGCTCTCCTGCACAACACTAGACAGCTCTTTTAATTCAAACTTGGTTATTTGGGTTTTTCTTCCAGCTGTCTAAAACTGGGGTACCCAGCTGGAATGACATACTGTCTTTCTGCTCTTTGTATCAATCTCTGGCAGAAAAGTGAGGTCCGAAACCAAAGATCATAACACCTGAATTCAAGACACCTGGAGTTTCTCTTTGCAAGCCACTTGCCCATGTCTAAAGTCTGACATTTTATCTTATGTGACTAATATTAATGATAATAGGAAGGAAGATTTTCTTTTTCTAAACCTCCCAAAGGAGAGCACAGCAAATCAGTTGCTCTGGGGCGTGGCAGCTGAGCTTCCTCTGCAGTCCATGGTGAGGACCAGCTGTCCCTTTGCAGCCCATGGAGGAGACCCACGCTGGAGCAGGCGGATGTCTGAGAGGAGGCTGTGAAGCTGTGGGAGGCCTGTGCTGGAACAGGCACCTGGCAGGAGCCTGCAGGTCTGTGAAGAGAAGAGCTCATGCTGGAGCAGGTTTCCTGGTAGGACCTGTGACCTTGTGGAGGCTGCATGCTGGATGGAGCAAGTTGTGCCTGAAGGACTGCCCTCCATGGAGAGGGAGGCACGCTGGAGCAGTTAATGAAGTTCACATCTGGTGGAAAGAACTCATGTTGGAGAAGTTCATGGAGGCTGTCTCTATGAATCCCACACTGGAGCAGGGGATGGATGGACTCCTGTCCCTGACCAGCAGCAGGAACTGTGATGAACTGGCAATAATACCTGTTCCGTGTCTCCCTGTGCCACTGCAGTGAGGAGACAGAGCCTGGGAAGGAGGAAGAGGTGCCAGGCAGGTGTTTTTAAGATATGTTTTATTTCTCATTATCTGCTCTGATTTTGTTCAGTAATAAATTCAATTAGTTTCCCCAAGTCAGCTGTGTTTTTCCCATGGTGATAATCAGTGAGTTACCTCTCCCTGTCCTCATCTCAACACATGAACCTTTCATTATATTTTTCTTCTTGTCCAGCTGTGGAGGGGAGTGATTAAGTGGCTTTTGGTGGGTGCCTGACATCCAGCCAGTGCCAACCCACCTCAACATGGCCTTAAGTTTCAAATATATTTTACTTGTCCCTTCACACACTGCTCCAAAGAGACATTACTTTTATAATTCTGTTTCTCATTCCATCCTGTTCATGATGCAGAAATCATATCTGCGGGCAACATTCTACTCCTCCTGACTTTTCTAGTATATTTACACCACAGAAAATCTTTGAACCATTGAGCTCATTTATGAGGAGATCCTTGAGGGAACATCTTGCAAAAAACCAAACATGAACCTGTATTGTTGTGCTAATTACTGAGTTTAACATTAGAACTG